>NW_024609879.1:59424795-60624795 GCF_016920785.2 Ixodes scapularis | reverse complement strand
AAAGGTATAATTTATTTTCCAGTTTTATTTTCCACGCATAAACTGCATTGGTTATTATTGCATTTTATGCAACCAAGAGGGACCAGGCTACGTCCGATGGAGTTTCGGGAATGTCTAAAGAAATCCAATAAATTAAGTTGTCTCTTAAACGATATATACCAGGTGGTGGAGGGATAACAGCCTTTAAAGCAGTGTCCACGTGTAAAATATTCATGTGTCGTCTAAGAATATTGTTTGTGTTTCGAAGTTTTAACTCGTAAGGTAAGATTAGTCGTAATTCATGGTTATTTCTTTTCTGTCGCTCTACTAAACAGGAGTTTCGAGAGATCGCTCGACTTTTTGATGTTGGATTATTTATTAGCGGTAAGGGGTAAGCGGTAAGGGGTATCCACAGTTCATGAAATCCTCTCCTAGTGATTTAGCTTTTATATCAAAATCGTTATCATCTGAACATAAGCGTCTTAATTGTAGCAGTTGGCTGTATGGTATACCTTTTCTGTTTTGTATTGGATGACAGCTTTTATAATGTAGAAATTGACGTCTCTCTGTAGGTTTTCGTTAGAAGGTTGTTTTCAAAACATTTTTAGTAAGTCTTATCTTAATATCGAGAAACTTTATTTCTGTATCGGAATATTTATATTTAAATTTAGTATGTGGATTAAAATTGTTTGCGAAATAATAAAGTCAAAGAGTTTATATTCTCCATTATTCCAAATTATAAATATGTCGTCGAGGAAACGTTTATAAAAAAGGGGTTTATGCGGAAAGGAGTTTAGTAGCCGCTCCTCTAAAGACATCATATATATATTTGCATAGGAGTGAGAGAAACGTGATCCCATCGCTGAGCCATGTATTCGTAAATAGTGCTCATTCATAAACGTGAAGTTATTAAGCTCTAAAGCGAAGTGTATAAAAATATTTAAGACGCTTTTACAAATAGTGTGGTCGTTTTCGTTAACAATATTCAGAACTGTTTGGATACCTTCGTCATGCGGTATATTAGTGTAAAGAGACACTACGTCCATTGTAACCAGCAACGGACTATTAGCCCTAAAATCTATTTGGATGTTATTAATCAAATTAAGAAAATGAGAGGAGTCTTTTACGTAGGACGGGGCACCGGCTGCAGTACTTTTAATTTGTTCGTCAATAAAGTCTGAAATGTTCTCTGTATCTGTATGTATTCCAGAAATGGTTGGTCGACCTCGGTGATTTCGTTTGTGTACTTTCATTAACACATAGAACTGTCATGGTCTCGGATTTTCTTGAATGAGATACCTAAAAATGTTTTTATCTATTTTCTTATTATCTACTAAGTAGTTTAATTGTTTTTTATTGTCTCTCAAAACTTAACTGTTGGATCACAATCTAGTTTTTTATAGAACATAGTGTCGTTCAGTTTAATTGCTTCCGATACATAGTCGGCCGTGTTAACTATACATATACCTCCGCCTTTGTCAGACTGGGCTATTATGATATCTATGTTATCAGTGAGGTTTTTTAAGCCTTGCCTATCTTTATAAGTTAAATTATTTTTAAGTGGTCTCTGTTTTTTATAAGCCGATAAAACATCTTACTGGACCGCCTCTAAGTATTTTATGACAAAACATTTTGTTCATTCAACGGTGGAATCCTATAGGATTTTTGTTTATATAAAGGCTCTTCATAGGAGCTCCTTTGAAAAAAACCTTACAGTGCAATTGCCGTGCAAATTCATTTAATCTTTTGTGGAATTCAAAATCATCACTATTATTGCGAGGAGTCGGGCAATACTTTAATCCCTTCCTAAGAACTAACTCTTCGTGTTTAGAAATTAAATAGGCAGAATAATTGAATATTTCAAACTTTTTTCCCACCATATCTGTTGAAAGTTCTGAGTTACATGTGTTAGCCTTCTGTGTGTTATTAATTAGGCGTGAAAAAAAGTTTTTCAATTTTTCTTTTAGGGGAGAGAAAAAATCTAAGAGCACATTATCTCTAAGTGCCTTATATCGTTTAGTATTAGTTACTTCTCGCTTCTTTTATGTATGTAATGCTGCAATTCTTTTAATATTATTAAGGGCAAACCACGGGAAGTTTTTAAAATAATATCGATCTGGGACTCTAAAGCGCGAATCTTTTCGATTGACTGCTGTATGGTAATGGCGCAATCCCATGTTTCTACATTTACATGGGACAACTGTATGGTTGGAACTGTATATGTGTAATAATAACCATTTGGAATATTTTTTTCTGTGTGCGGCAGTTTTGCAAAAATATTTTACGGGATTCAAATCGAATTAATTTATCAAAACGAACGCGAAGATTAAAAAAAGGTTGGAGAAAAGCCTGTGGGAGTCAATTCGAATCTGATGAACGGCGATGTTTATTTTGTGGGGCGCGTCGAAAACGACCGGCTAAGGGATTTCTATTTCGTTCGGAGCCATCGCTCACACTTTGCCGTGAAATTTGTGGGAAGGACTCCGGCAACGATAATAGAACAGAATTTGAAGACGTGCCCACCGTAAGAGGAACACCCCCTGAAACCTGCTCACAAGGTACCCCCTTTCTTTGGGCAACATCTTCAAATTCAGAGGACCTAGATGTAAAGGGAGACTTGCAAAGCAAGTGGGTAGCTAAAACAAATCTTTGAAATGGTTGGCCAATCCAGCTATACCCTCCTTACTTAGGTGTAACCCATCGAAAGACAAAAAAACAATGAGGGTCTCAAAAAAAGAACGGTGATTTAAAAATACTACAATTTCGTAAATAAAAGAGAACTTCCTCGGGGAAAAAAGTTTAATTCAAAGATTTTTTCGTTAATCCATCGTATGTAGCCTGGTCCTTATCGTTTGTTGTCTTTCAATGGGTTACACCTAAGCAGGGAGGGTATATATATATATATATATATAGTTTTCCCACCGTTTTGCGAACCCCAAACCCTGATAATATGCCTCACACTGATGCAGGGTTTTTATCAATAAAAAAATTCATTGATTGGAATGCCGACGTCTTCGTTGAATCGCTTCAGTGAAGATCACCTCCTGGAAAGATTGTTGAAATGCTAAAATGCAGCTGATATCATTTTTTTTGCTTACATTACTGTGCAAAGAAGACTTTCTTCAAAACTGAAAATAATCTTATGGTTTAACTATTTTACGCAAAAAAAAACACAAAAAAAACACAGGTGGCTGATTTATCTGAAATTCGGTAGAGTACATCGGCCTAATTTTTTATTTATAGGAAATAATTTTAAGTTTCGGGGACCTTTCTGAAATTAAAGAAAGTGCAAACGCCAAATTCTTTTTTTTTTTTTTTTCTTTTTTAAGATA
This sequence comes from Ixodes scapularis, assembly GCF_016920785.2. Classification (NCBI taxonomy): domain Eukaryota; kingdom Metazoa; phylum Arthropoda; class Arachnida; order Ixodida; family Ixodidae; genus Ixodes; species Ixodes scapularis. The sequence goes on along the minus strand of NW_024609879.1, from coordinate 60,621,484 downwards.
CGAACAATTGAAACGGGACGGGGAGATTGTCCGATCCGCTGCCGCTCGGGCATTGTAGCTGTGACCTTCTCTTTCCTTTCACACAACGTCGTGCGCTTGGGTTTTTCAGCACTATTGAAACTAAAGGTGCTACGCGTTGATGACGCCTTCCGCGTTCTTGACCTTTCAGCTACTAAAAAAAAAATAAACATTTCAAAGCACTCTCGGAATAATACGTATAATACGTAATACGTAATATTTGTTATCAAATGTCAAACCCTCTTTCTTCAACGAAGAGTTGCCAATTTTCGGTAGTTTTTTTCGTCATGTGTTATGATACACATATATTTTCAACAATCGCGAACTGGGATCATTGTAATAATTTGAAACCTGGTGATTTACGCGAAAAATAAAAAAAAATTGTAACGTGCAATTTAACAAGCAACCTCTTTGAACGTCTTAAAAATATGTAATATTTTATAGAAGTCCTCAATTTTTACTCGACACATTTTATATACGGCTAGATAGCAGAACGATATCTCAGTAAATGGGAACATTAAATGTTATAATGTCTTTCTCATCTCCTTAATTTAAGGTAAAGTATGTATAGCATAGGAGCAACGCTTAAATTTTCTTTGTTATAGTTCCAAGCACAAATACCTAAAAGTGTTGCAAGCGAGCAACAAGGTGTGCAGTGACGCGCCACGGTGACCGGCAGCAGCCCAAGCCTCGAAAATGTCGCCATTCAGTGTTATGGAAATGCTCGCGACACGTGTGGCGCGCAACTTCCGGGAAGAACATGGCGTTTGAAATCTAACTCAGTGCTGCACTGCGCCGCCATGATCTTCTGAAGGACTGCACGTTGCACGTGCCTCGTGCATCAACCACCCACCATGTGCTACTTTCTAAACTTGAAGGGGCTTTACCAGGAGTACAGTGTACTAGAATACTTGGGTAGTGTTGGGACCAGATTGGCTCGCCTGAAGCGCGTGGTATCGATCGCGACAGGTGTCGACACCGGCGCCTTATCCAGAAGGTGTGCGCATGCGCGGCTGCACACGCGAAATAATAAACCTTTTGTGCCGCTTTGGTGGAGTGCATATAGGATTTCTAATACAGCTACGACCTGCCAGCGGTCGTACCGCGGCATCAATTACGCTGCAGCACGACCATTAGCAACATGATGCTTCAATATATTGGACGGTACAAGCTACATTACCCTTCCTTTGCATACAAACAATTGCGGCTTGAAAGAAGCAGATTGCAAGCTGTTTTAGCGTAGAATTGGCTGCGACTTTCGGTTTGTCGGATGGTGAGCATTTTAAATGAAATGCCCATTTCCTTGGTCGCAAAGGTCGAACATTAGATTATTGAAAATAATATCTACAACTCGGAAACAATTTTTTTTCCTATCTTATTTTATAATGAAACGAAACGGCACATACTAAAGACCGAGATTGTTTTAGTATGTTTTTAATACCCCAGGTAAACTTCCCTGTCTATCTTTCTGCCCGTTCTCTTCTTGACCTTAATAATCTATACTGCTCAGATTGAGCTGCGAAGTGTACTACTGCCACTAACCCCCACTCCCTGCAGGGGGCACCTGTGAAAGCAGGTGTTTGGAGAGTGACGTCTCCACGGACCCCGAGCTCCGCAAGGGGCGCCTGCACGTTAGGTGCTAGGTGCTTGGTTTGTAGCGTCACCACGGACCCCAGCCACATTGGCGACACCACAGACCCTGTGTAAAAAGTGTCTAAAACCCACCCACGTCTGGCTGTGCGTGTCGAGCCCGTGTCCGGGGAAAAGGGCATCCTGGTGGTTGAGCCGAACCCGGGGTAGGTTTGGACCCTTCGGGGCCCCCCGGTTGAGGCAACACACCACTTTGGCCCCCGCTTCTCGTAGACGGGAGTCCTGGTAAGGCCCGGCCAGGATGATTCAGTCTAGTCGCCTTTCCTTCTACTATCCCCTCCGATCTTTCACTTTTACCTTTCCTGTTTCTTTTTCTTCTCTCTCATTTCTCTTACTCCCTTTCCACCCCTCTTTGGCGGCAAGGGCTAACCTTGGGTGGAAACAGGTCCTGTCCCTGCAGCAACACTAGGGTATAGTGCCCGGGCAGCACTGGTAGAGTAATTGTGTCAGCCAAGCCCTTCTTGCTATGGCACATTACCTACCCCCTTGTTGGGCTCCGTGGTGGGCGGTGCACCCGGGCACTGAACTCCCTTTCCCATCTTTATGGGTTCCAAGCTAAACAAAAACTCTGATCGGGCTCTGAAAAGGGCCCGCACCGAGGACAAACTTCTTAAAAATCGTACCACGGCGCCGGAAACTTTTCCAAAATTTTTGGTTATGCACTCAGACAACGAGGACAAACCGCTGGCAAAACTTTCTCCTTTCCTAGTCGCAAAGACTTTGGAGATGGTAGTTGGAAAAAATTTCAAAGCAAAGAAGCTTTTTTCTGGTTACCTCCTTGTTGAAGTCCATACCGCAGAGCAGAGTACTGCATTCCTTGCCCTGAACAAAATCCAAGACTATGCCGTTTCGGTTACCATTCACCTCTCTCTCAATAGCACGCAGGGCGTCATCTCCGAGGATGATCTACTTGGAAGCCCGAACGAAGAGATCCTTGAAGGTCTGAAAGATCAGGGAGTCATCGCTGTTCGACAGATCACTCTTCGTCGTGATGGCCAGGAAAGGGACACTAAACATATAGTTTTAACGTTCAACTCAACGAGTCTCCCCTCCGCAGTCAAGGCTGGCTACCTTAACTGCAAAGTGAGGCCCTACATCTCCAATCCAAGACGTTGCTTCCGCTGCCAACGTTTTGGCCATGGGTCAACCACGTGCAGAGGAAAAACGACATGTGCCAAATGTGCAAGCAACGATCACCCCACAGACAACTGTTCTAGTGACTCACACACCTGCTTGAATTGCCGAGGACCTCACCCGGCATACTCTCGTTCGTGCCCTAAATTCAAACTGGAAAAGGAAATAATAACTCTAAAGACAAAGGAAAACTTGACTTACCAGGAAGCACGTAAGCGTCTCTCCTTCCTGCAAGGAGGCACGTATGCTGAGGCGGCAGCCAGGGGGGCTGCTCCGCCAAAGACCTCTGTGGGTACACAATACTCCGCTCAGGATATTGTGGCCCCATTTAGCCCCCCTTTCCTTGCAAAACCAAGGGTGGATAACACACCCTCACAGACTCCCATGACGCAAACAACCGACACGTCGGTGCCTCTCAGTGGTCTCTCGCAACCCCGACGGCGTGCAGAGGAGGCACCTCGGGGCTCCCCATCCTCCTCTTCTCATCACTCTGGGAGCGCTGCCAGCACATCGGCCACTCCCAACGCCAAGGTTCAGGAGAAGTTGAAATCTAACAAATCACCTTCATTTGGATGCTCCCAAAAGGTTGTTTTCAACCTTCCCATACTGTATGAAAAACAACATAGCACACCACAATCAAATGCTCTGGATGCATCCGAGTGTAATCGCGGTGCATCCTCCTCGCATCATGAAACCCCTGGTGTACAAGGAGGGATGGCTGAATCCTGCACTGATCCTGCAGATCAGGCTACCCCTAGGGAAGTTGACAAGCAACCAAAAAAGAAACAGAGCGCTCGCATAACAGGACCGCCCTAGCATAATGCCAGTGAATATTGTGCAGTGGAACTGCAGAGGAGCACGCTCAAACATTGAAGATTTAAAGGATCTGATGCAGGCCCTAGACCCAGAGGTGACCTGTCTTCGGGAAACCTTCCTTTCCGAGTCGGCCTCGTTCAGATTTGGCAGATGCGCAGTATATCGCAAAGACCGTCCTCCGGATGTGAGAGGTGGAGGAGTGGCTCTCATTGTGCAGCCATCGTGTCCTTCAGAGCAGAGTCCTTTAACCTCAAACTTAGAAGCAGTTGCTGCACGTATTTACATCGGTATCACGGTAAGTGTATGCTCTCTTTATCTTCCACCTAATGAACAGATCACGTTGACAGAGCTAGAACAGCTTGTAAATGAACTCCCAAGCCCTTACCTGCTTCTTGGAGACTTCAATGCTCACAATAGACTATGGGGAAGTCAATTGGATGACTCAACTGAATCTTTTATATGACAAGTCTCCTACGCATATTACCCTAAGCTTACCCGTAAAATACTCTGCCATAGACTTATGATTTTGTTCAGCTTCGCTTTTTACGAAATTGTCCTGGCGTGTTCACCACAATCCATATAACAGCCCTCAGCAAAAACTAATACGTTTGAAATATACCACATTCTAATTTGAGTGTATTTGAAATACAGTTCATAATTGTAAGTACACGAAAAATAGACCGAAAATATAAACTTCTTTTTTTTTACTTAGTACTAAAATATACTTCTAAAAATCATTTTAAAATACCTTTACTTAAACTGCATTTGAAGTTCCCTTCATGCGTTTTGAAATATGTAAATACTAAATTAATTGGCACAAAATACCTTTCACATATATTTCTTAAAATATTTATTTAATTCATGCAAAATATACTCCAACCTTAAAAAAATGAAGCAATCAAAAATACGTGCAGAATACTCTTAAAATACCTGAAAATCGTGAATACTGTTGTTTTATACTCTAATTACCTTTTGACTGCAATACTTTGGTAGTTTGACTTAAACTACCATGTGCTACTCGATGTAAGCGTCAGCGTCCCATTCTGTCCACGTGTATACGAGCTCTAGGGACTGCTCGGTCCTCGGAGGGGCGGCAGCTCAGCGAGCAAACCCGCTTGAATCGTTCACGCCTCAAGGCGAGCTGGACAACTACAAGCCACCTAAATGTCTACCGCCTCATCCCCGGCCAGGTCATGACGCGACATAACTTGTCAAAAGTCTTGCTGTCACTGCCACGACCGGCCAGAGTGAAGCCGAAAAAGTATCCTATAAAACATTTCGTAGCTTTCTCGGAACGACCCCCCTCAAGGAAGAGTCGTCCCTCTGCCCTTCGTCTGTTGTTGGAGTGACGCGAAACAACTAGCCGTCTTGGCCGAGCGGTTACAAATCATACTGCTCCTTAACTCGCCTGCCAGCGTTCCCGGTGTCAACTGCAATTTACGCCAGTTTACCCAACACCCGCTGACAATCTCGACCGCCAGTGTTCCCGGTGTCGACTGCAATTCCCGCAATCTTTCCGACACCCACTGACAAAACTCCATCTGCACCCCGGGCCTCGACAAGCGCTTGCTTGCCTACCGCATCACTCCAAGCCTAAATCCTAAATATGGAATAAGTACTGGCTGTGTTCCCTCCTGCCAGTCGCTATCCTGCCTTCCAGCGAACATGCCGTGGCTCTCCTCTGCCTCCGAAGACGACTTTCTTACATCTTAACCGCGCTCCTCGTGTTCCCCCCGGTTGGGTCACCTTCTGCCAACCACAAATCTGGGGTACCGGAGAAAGCACGTCCGCAACCTCGTCCTTCGAGACCTTTAAGTACTCGATTCGAGGAGACACCTGCTGAGCTCTGCAGTGAGACAAGTCACCAAAATTTCGAAATACTTTGTCTCAATGGGCATCGTTAGCGTTAGTGAACAACCCGCTCAACGAATCCATGGGACTCCCTGGGGACGATTAGAACCAGAGGCATACCGAACGGGCCCCACGTTGGATGCGCCATTTTAATGTGGGGGTTCTTTATGAGGTAGGTCCCTCTATACTAATAATCGTCGCCCGATCGGTATGCGTTCCGCCCGTCACCCAGGGAATCACACATTGCAACGAAAAGACAGCGAATGGGTTAACTGTACCTCTCGGTTGCCCGTCGTCGAGAGCCGGTAGTCCAGGCCCGCCGACCTTTGTTGTCGCCCGTCGATCAGAGCTCACAGTCGGGGTCCGTGTCCAGGCCTGCGGATCGCCTTTCCCACGCCAGCGCTGCGTAGGCTGTCTGCCCCGGGCTATCAATGCCCGAGTCTCGCTGCGGAACCACCCCGGGATCGTCATAGCCCAGGTCATATGGCCCGGGCTCGCCGTTTCCACCGGTCTTGCTCCAGACCTCGCTGGTGGACCGCTCCGGGGTTCGTTATTGGCCAGGCTAGGCAGCCTGGCTTCGACGTTCCTTGTCCAGCTACCAGCACCGCTCAGCGCGCAATGCCTCGCGCCAGCTCGTGACTTCTCCGCCGACCCCCTGTCACGTGCTCTCGGCCTCGTCTTTCACCCCCGGCTCCCACAACTTGAGGCCACTTTTTTGAAGGAACGTGAATAAGTCTTTGAGTGGAATCTGAGGTTCAGGACCTAACACCAAACACGGATGAAATGGAATGTTTAATCTTCTTAGTGGTGCTAAAAGTGGTTTAAGGAAAGGTTCCAGCTTCCTGGAAACAAACAGATGCATTACTGTAAGGTGTGAGTCACATATTTCGCAGGTAGGAGGTTCATTGCCCATTAAGAGATGTGAGCGTGTTAAGCGTGTATGTCCAATGCGCAGTCGTGTTAACAATACACTGTCATGACGCGAGAGGTGACGATGGTCCTGAAATTAATCTGTAGTAGGCTGAAGGGTATGAGGTTTGTTACCTTCACATTTCTTCCATTGCCGCAACCATTTTGTCGCGACACTCTTGGACATCTCACGGCGAATGTCACTTAAGGACAAAGGCATCTGTGTTCTGTCTTCGAACGGACCTTGTCGTGCAGTTTTCTCGGCAAGCTCATTTCCAGTGATGCCACAATGCCCTGGAACCCAGAGGAACCGAACGTGTCCGCTTATTGACTGGATTTCTCGTAACAGCGTATGAATATCTACAATAAACGGGTATTTCTTAGACTGTATAGCACAGATGGACATAAGTGCACTTAAAGAGTCGGAGCATATCTGTGATTTCTTGATCCGGGACTTTCTGATGTGCTTAAGCGAAGCAATAATGGCATATAATTCAGATGTGAAAACAGATGCTATTGGAGACAACTGAAAAGCATGTCTGGTGGTCCCAGAAACAAAGGCCGCTCCAACAGCATCGCCCATTTCAGAACCATCAGTGTAAAATGCCCGGTAGTCCTTGAACTCTTTAAGAATTTCTAAAAAACACTGTTGGTACACCAGAGGCGCAGTACATGGCTTTTGGAACTTAGTTAACCGCAGATCACAGGAAATGCTTGGGTCATACCAAGGGGGGAGTGGTGGACGAAAAGTTGAAACCTTGCTTATTGAAAACCTAGTGTCCGACGAAACTTGCTGCACACAAATTCCAAATGGTTGGGCGACTGATGGGCGTCGAGCAAACAACTTAGTGAAAGATGGGGCTAGGACATGGGTGTAGGCTGGATTGTCCTTGTACATTGAAATTCTACCTGCATAAAATAGACCTAGCAATTCTCTCCTAAGACATAGGGGCTGTTCATGGGCTGTTATGTATAGGCTCTCCACTGGTGATGTTCGAAAAGCTCCCGTGCACAAACGAATTGCCTGGTGATGAACAGGATCAAGCTGTCGAATTGTGCTTTGTCTAGCCGATCCATAAACAAAGCTACCATAATCCAGTTTTGAGCGCACTGTAGCCCGGTAAATATGCAGAAGAGACTCACGTGTCCTCCCCAAGATGTGTGTGCAAGCACATTAAGAATATTTAGTTTTTTTAGGCAGTTTTTGCGAAGGTAGGCAATATGCTCTCCAAATGTCAGTTTTCGGTCAAAAATGACTCCAAGAAATTTTTGAGAGTCCTTACAAGTAAGTTGTGTACCATTTAGTGACAGTTCGGGATTGGGGTACAGTCCACGTTTCCGCGTGAAATGTACAATGGCACTTTTTTCTGCCGAGAACTGAAATCCGTTTCGAAAACACCACTTGGCCAGTTTGTTTATGCAGAGCTGGAGTTGTCGCTTGGCAATTCGCAGAGATGAAGTCCTGATAGAAATTTTAAGGTCATCGGCATATAAAGAGTGTTTGATGGGGCGAGAAATTTCACGGGAGAGTGAATTTATCTGAACCAAAAATAATGTGACACTTAAAATGCAGCCCTGGGGAACGCCCGTTTCCTGCATAAACTCGTCAGAAAGAACAGCTCCCCGGCGCACCTGAAAAGTGCGATCTGTTAAGAAGTTCTTAATGAACACCATCATGTTACCATTAAAACCCATTGACACCAGGTTACTAAGAATACCATGCCTCCATGTTGTATCATATGCCTTAGCAAGATCGAAGAAAACTGCCATCAGATGTTCACGCCTCACAAAGGCCGAGCGAACCTCCACCTCCAGAGACACAAGATGATCGAGGCTGGAGCGGTTTTCGCGGAAACCACACTGAGCTCGTGATAGTAAGTTTTCTGCCTCTAGGCAAAAAACAAGCCTTGAATTTATCATACGTTCCAGCACCTTGCAGAGGCAGCTGGTGAGAGCTATTGGTCTGTAGTTCTGAGGATTTGTGTGATCTTTGCCTGGCTTTGGAATGGCTATAACGACTGCTTTCCTCCAGGATGTTGGGAACACCCCCGTCTCCCATATTCTGTTATAGAACTTCAGAAGAGCAAACTTGGAATCGTGGGATAAGTTAGCAATCATTTTGTAGAGTATGTTTGTCTAAGCCAACTGCAGAATTCCGGCAATGCAGGGTCGATAGCTCCAGCTCTCGAAAAGATAAAGGTTTGTTGTAAGGTTCCTCGCTACTGAGTTTTATTGCCAGTGGTTTTCTTTCTACTTGCGTGCAATAAGCTAGAAAGGGTTTTTGGTATGAAGGCTTGCTGGATACTACTGAAAAAGTATGTCCCAGCAGATTTGCCTGGTCTATGGGAGAGCACACTTGAACTGTTCCATCTTTGAGAATAGAGAGTCGGGTATCATTAAATAAGCCCTCCATCTTCTGGACTTTGTGTCAGATTTCTTTTGTTGATGTGTCCTGGGTAACGTTCGAGGTGTACTTGCACCAGGAGTTTTTCTTCTGGCTTCTGATTATGCGGCGGAGCTCAGCTTTGCTTTTTTTAAAGGGGTCATGAAACGCTTTTCCAACTTTTTCCAGTTCAGCTTTCCTCCTCAACTCATAAATCGCGCATTCCACCAAACAGTTAAAGAAGACGAAAAGGGGGAGCCCCCTCTTGCTCGCACCCTCGTTTGTGTAATCCGGACACATCCATTCTCCCCCTAGAAGATTAGCCCGTCGCTCAAAATTCAGACAAATGTTGCTTTCCCCACCCCGTTCATTCCGAAGCTGACAGTGCTGTTGAAGCTATGTGCTCGTTGGGCCAGCCACACTTGCCACGTGAGCGTGGCAAATGTGGCTGCAGAGAATGAAGTCAGGTGATGAAAGGGAGGCGGCTGATTGGTCCGGCAACGAGGACCACCCGACGTTTAACATTGAACTAAAGTCCAAAAAGTGAGACATCGTGGGCTGAACAAGTAATGCTTTATAAGATTAAACAAAAACACGCCACTATTTCACATCATTTGGAGCAGAAACCATGAACACACGTAGATCAGGCAAGGAAAAACTAGTAATGGTTTACAGCACGGCATTGAAATAATTGTTATAATGTGCAGCGCATACATGGTTACAATATGCAGCGCATTATCCTCTTGAGGGTAAACCATCTGAAACCCACACGCTCATAAGAATACATATAACTGACAGCTGCTTTCTGACACCCAGGTAGGTCTCGCCTGAGCTGGGTATTCGAAGGGAAAGACCCATGGTTCCACAGGGGGTGTATCTGGTTCACGTAGACATACAGGGTGTCCTTGCTTTATTCTTTACAGAGCTTTACATATTTTACAAAAAAGGGATATGGCAGATATGTGGATGCCGTCTTTCGTTATATCTGTAGGGCTCGGTGGATAATAAATTGGTGAATAACCGTCGCTATGTTTAATAATTAGCCACAATCTGTTAGTTAACTTGTTTATTAACGGCTTAATTGAACATGGTGCAATTGCAGTTTTAAAAGGATTAATTATTGAAGGCAAACACAATTTTGGCATTTTGCGAAAAGGCAACAAGGTTCGCAAACTTTTTCGTAAATTTTGCCTTTCTTCGCGTGATTCAGAAACCGCGTTATGAAAATAATACGTAGAATAGTGACTTAGTCGTCTTGATGTGTGGCGCCGACGAAACCACCGAAGGCACGCTGTCAAGTTAGTGACGAGGTGACAGAAACAACTGTGTCATTCTTGTACGCATCAACCAGTCGTCAAACTAAAAGCAGCAGCCTGCCTTGACGCCGGAGATCAGGCTGCATTCGCAAGAACTGTCGCGAATCCTCCTCGTCTTTATCAAAAATTATTACGGTAACAGTCCAAAAAGCTATTTCAGCACTAGTCGTTAAAGGGGCCGCAAGATCCTGCATGTTCAATAACCTTCGCCACCGCTTAAACAAAGTGCTGACCCCGCCAGCTTCCGCATATTTTTTGCGCATGGGGAATGGTGACCTCATACAACCTCTCGGATGCTCCACCATGTCCACCTCTATTAGGGGCACTACTCACACTATTGTGTTCACTGTACTCCCCAGTTGTGCTGCCGACGTTATTCTTGGATGGGATTTTTTGCCAGCCGTCGATGCTCTCATTGACTGCGCCAGCCGCGAACTTCACTTGAGCTCTACTAACATTATAAACGACTTTCAACAAGATTCATCTGTGCCCCCTCACACCGACGACGACTACACCGTCCCTCCTCACTGCTCTCGCCAATATACTTCTGCCGGATCACTCGCTCACGGCCCCAAGTTGCCTCGTTGAACCTCTTCCAAGCGCTTTCACAAAAAATTAAATATCATTGTCCCGTAGAGCAGAGTCGCACCAAAAGACGGCAAAACTTTTCTTTTTGTCAAACCCCTCGGCCCAAGTGCAAGTTCTTCCCCGTGGTACCCATTTGGCCACCGTCGCCACACAGTATTCTGAGCGAAACTTTGCTACACTGTCTAAAGAGATCAATGTACTTACGTCATAACCACCTTCAACAGATATCATTGAGAAAGTAGGAAAAATGGTGGACCCTAACTTGGCCGTCACCCAACACGAAGCGTTGACCAACCTGCTTACAACTTCCCGAACTCTCGTTGACTTTACCGGCGCCCGCTTGCCCAGAATTCGCATGTCCAGCACCACATCGACACTGGAACAGCCTCACCCATTGACAGTCGTGCGTACAGAATTTCCTCGGCCGAGCGCACAGCAGACCGCGACCTCGTCCAAGACATGTTAGATAAAGGGGCCATCGATCCATCCCACAGTGCTTGGTCTTCACCAGTAGTCCTTGTAAAGAAAAAAGGTGGCTCGATGCGTTTCTGCGCAGACTACCGCTGCCTCAACAAAATAACAAAAAAAGATGTGTACCCTCTCCCCCGCATAGAAGACACCCTCGGCACTCTGCAATGATCTTCTTTTTTCTCCGCCACGGATCTCCGCAGCGGATATTGGCAAAATCCTGTGGCTGACGCAGACAAACCGAAAACGGACTTTATTACACCTGATAAACTGTACCTGTTTAAGGTTATGCCGTTCGGTCTCTGCAACGCGCCAGCAACATTTGAGCGCATGATGGATACATTACTCCGGGGCCTCACGTGGAAAACATGCCTTTGTTATCTTGACGATGTTGTTTTTGCAGCGAAGTTTGAACAGCGTTTGCACCGCAACTCAGAAAAGTGCATTTTTGGAGCTTGAGAAATGAAGCCCTTGATCAAATAGTCAGCATTGATGGAACTCGCCCGGATTCTTAAAAAACAGCCGCCGTCTCTCACTTCCGACAGCCCAAGAACTTAAAAGACGTACGCTCGTTCCTCGGCCTATGCACCTATTTCCGCAGATTCATACCAGGGTTCGATAATCTGGCCGAAACGCTGAACATGCTACTTCGCACCGTCATGTATTTCCACTATGGTGACCACCCCCCTGCTAGCGAAATGCAGGACACAAAGAGGGAGGAGGTGTGTGTGTGTGGGGGGGGTTAGAGGAATTTTCTTAACACGCACACCAAGAACCGAGGCTCTGTAAACACATTTAATATCCTGTGCTGCTTATACATCTCCTAACGGTATTACAGATATTAAGCTGAAATAATTTTCAGTCCCAGTGACATAACTTATTATGCTTAATATGTTTTAAATGTGTCGGAGTTGAAAACATAAAAATTGACTCTAGCAGAACTGAGTGCATCAAATGGAAATGAGAATCAGTAAATCATTTTCGTCAACGGTGACTTTAATCAACATGAACCTACTCAGATTTTTAACATTATGTAATCCTTTTTCGACCGTTGTGATGTTGCAGGCTTGTCGGCCTGTCTTGTCGGCTTTCTTCACTAAAAACAAAATAAATCAACGGCAACCCTTTAACATAGACGCAGCGATTTGAAAATAATTACAATATTTTATATTTAAACTTTTGGCGAACAATGTTTTCTTACAATATTTTGTCACCAAGGGGAGAGGCACAACGGGGCATGCGCGTCGGGTCTCCTCCAAGAACGACGGTTGCTTCCGCAATGCTTGGAGAGCAAATGGCGTACCATTGCGATTCGCACGATTACAAGCGACCTCTGCGCTTCCCCGTGCCCCCTTGTTTGGCAGCTCCATGAGTTGCAGAGTGAATCTTACTACAGTATGAAATTCGAGACATTTTGAAGATTTAGGAATTTCTTGCGGGACGCGGGACACGAACCCTCAATGCGGGATAGTCCTGCGAGTCGCGGGACGGGTGGTCACCCTAGTTTCCACTGGAGTGCGGAGCAAACCAAGGCTTTCGAAGGCCTCAATTTGGCACTAACAACCGTATCGGTACTCGGCCATTTTGTTCCAGGAGCTGATACCGAGATTCGCACAGATGCCAGCGGATATGGAATCGGTGCAGTTTGGGCCCAAACCATCTCTGGCACCCAGCACAGCATCGCCTACGCCAGCCGCACCCTTACCGTTTGAGAGCGCGATTACTCTATCACTGTAAGCGAATGCCTAGCCGTCGTATGGGCCATTTCCAAATTTCGACCTTACCTCTACGGCAGCTGGTTTTCTATTCTTTCTGACCACAATGCTTTATGCTGGCTGGCCACACTCAAAGATCCTTCAGGACGCTTTCGACGTTGGTCACTCAAGTTACAAGAGTAGGACTTCAACGTCCTGTACAAATCCGGGAAACGCCACCTTGATGCCGACAGCCTCTCTAGGTGTGCAGTACCGGTTTAGACACTCAGTTCCACTCCTGTCGCCCAACGAGATACCATGGCAGTCTTGGACACTCTCGACATTGGAACCGCTCAATCGTCCGACAAATTTTTGCAGCCTATAGTTCAACATCTCAACGGCGCGCTTAAGAACCCCACAGTACAGACCCAAGGGCGCTCCCGAGTCTTCGTACTTCGGGATGGCGTTTTCTACCGCCGTAACTGCAACCACCAAGGACGAACTTGGCTCGTAGTTGTTCCATCACAACTACAGCGAAACATTATTCAAGCTCATCATGACGATTCTTCAGCCGGCCACTTAGGATTCTCCAAAAAAACTATTTTAAAATCCGCCGGAACTACTTTTGGACCTCCATGACCCGCACCACCAGCAAGTACGTTCGAGCATGTCACCAATGCCAAACAAAAAAATCCCGCACCAAAAAGCTGTTGGGACTTTTACAACCTCTTGTCCCACCTGATCTGTCATTTAAACGCGTGGGCATAGACTTTCTCGGCCCTTTTCCTCGATCGACCATGAACAACAAATGTATTATCCTAGCCATTGACCACCTGACGCGATACGCCGAAACCAAGTGCGTTCCAGCCGCCAATGCCCAGGAAGCCGCCAACTTCTTTCTACACTGCATTTTGTTACGCCACGGAGCTCCCCAACAGATTATCAGGATCAAGGCACCCCGTTCATTTCAAACCTCCTCGAAGACGTCTTGCGCATCGCATCAACCGTTTCACAGCGTCAAAAACTGCATATCACCCTCAAAATAATAGGCTAATCGAACGCCTCAATCACACTCTTGTGGACATGATCTCTATGTATGTTTCGGAGGACCACTCTAATTTGGACACTGTCCTTCCGTATGTAATCTACGCTAACAATACCGCCCGTCAGGCTACTACCGGTTACTCTCCTTACTACCTTGTGTATGCCCTTGAGCCGCTCACCCCACTTGACACAATCCTACCTTATATTGAAGATGACACGGTTGAGCATTATGCAGCAGACGTAATATGGCGGGCGGAGGACGCCCGTCACCTTCCAGTCTCAGCAGCAGCAACAATTACGTCACGCTGACCTTTATCGCCCAGCCCATTACAACTTTGGAGACGAGGTTCTTTTGTGGAATCCTTCACGCGCCCCTGGTCTCTGTGAGAAACTTATGAAGCGCTTCGTAAGCCCATTCCGTGTTTACGACAACTCTCGCCAACCAACTATGAGGTAGCCCCACTTCCGTCGCCTGGAGATCGCCGCTCCAAATCAAGTGACATTGTTCATATTGCACGTATGAAGTCATACTACCGCCAAGAAAACTAGCTCTACCACAAGTGCCGGATGACCGGCCCTATCGACGGCGGTGGGATATTGTTGGGAAAGAAATGGAGGACAAAGAAGAAGCCTCACGCAGGGGCATTGAGCGCGCGCAGTCTGTTCCACGAAGGACATTGACAACGGTCGCACAGCATGTACTTATATATCCTCTCATTTAGTACACCTTTATTTTCGCCCTCACAATATATATATATATATATCAGTGAACAAAAGGTAAGGGCGCAAACCAGCTGGTAGTGGTTAAACATTTTGACAAAAACCCCGAGACTGGGACAAAAAGGGACGGACAAACACAAAGTCTCAATCAGGGTGTCGAACCGGAACCGAACCGGTATTTTTTCCGGAACTGAACCCGAACCGTTATATTGTTATCGCGATGAACCCGAACCGGAACTGAACCGGAAAAAAATAACTGTTACCGGCTCATGTCAAAACGGTTCGGCCACGCGCGGTTGACAATGAATGTGCTATCAATGCCATTTGTTTTTTAAGTGCCGTCAACTGACACACACCTCGCTTACATATTTTCCTTCTTCACCTGTGTTAGGGATAAACGCTGCATCCATGACTCTTGACAAACGCTGCATCCATGAATCTTGACATAGGAACCAGTATTGCGCTGGTCGCGGCTTGCACGGGAAAAAAAATTGGAAAGCTGTGCAAAAAAAAAAAAAAAAATCGCGTCACGGATTTTTATTTTCCTACAATCTCGTAAATCCGAAATGCTGCTGTGTGCTCATTTCATAACACGTTTCTAGAACGCGCGAGTTCTTGAAGCTTGCTTCCATCGGAATGAGAAAAGAAAAGGCTGTAGAGTTTGATAATAATGCATCCGGTTTCGTATAGGCACTTAGAAGCTAACATATTTGTGAGACAACGAAGTCTTCTATTTTAATATTTGTCCTATTACGTCCTTCTGACGTTGCGTTCGGTGAAGTGTTTTTCATATTCCGCATCTTGTTTAATGAAAACTTCTTTAAGGGTCTAATTTGAGTTACCGAAGGCTAGTTCAAATAAAGAAAGCTGTATTTTCTCCCCACTGTTCCTTCAATTGCTTGCACGCCGAGGTGGCGGGATAGTTAGCGAGTTCTACTTGTAAGTGGGTTTGTAAGGAGGTCGCGGATTCTACAGCTACTGCGTCGGACCCAATTAGATGAAGTCCGAATGCGTAAACGTCGGTGAGGTAAACTTTGGGTGCACATAAAGAAACCATTCCTGGTAGAAATCCCTGAGCCTTACACTACGATGTATCCCGTTTCGTATGTTCTGATTTCAGATGTTTTATTCGTAATTTATTTTGATGTTGCAATTTGTCATTTATTAATTCCGAACCGGTTCGCGAACCGGTTCAGTCCCCCGAACCGGTTCGCGGATCGAATTAATTGAACCGGAACTGAACCGGAACAAAATAAATTTACCTGAACCTGAAGCGTAACCGAACCCGTATTTTTTTAGGTTCGACACGCTGATATATATATATATATATATATATATATATATATATATATATATATATATATATATATATATATATGTATATATATATATATATATATATATATATATATATATATATATATATATATATATATATATATATATATATATATATATATATATATTCATAATAATGCCGCGCGCCAAGTAGACAGCCCGGCCGTAGCGAGTTCGCTTCCGGCTTTCGACGAGAGCGGACGGACGATGATTCGCTCCGATAACGGCGCGGTATCGGCCCACGCGGGCCGAGGAAGCATCGACGCTGCAGCCAGCAGTAGCGATGAGTATCGTGTGGTGTTGCCCCGTTTCCCAGATGGAAAAATGTGTCTGAATTCCGTGTTTTTGCACGCGGACCTGATGGGAAGACCGTACCGTGCTGTGGATTTTCGAGACGGACTGAAGGACATCGTGGACATGACGGACGTGGTTTCAATTGGACAATTCCAAATGAGCCACATATGGATGATCACTCTCGCAAGCATGGCTGCCACAGAAAAGATGAAAAGGATTGGACAACTCACGGTCAAGGGGCGGAAGTGTCTGGTGCTGGATCCCAACGCAAAGGACATTAGGGTAAGGCTACTTTGGCTCCCAACGTATCTGGAAGACAGACGTGTGGTGGAAGCTCTCGAGCCTTACGGTAAAGTTCGTAACATCGTTAGGGAGAAATTGCGAGTCCCGGGAATGGAACACTTGGAAACCATGAACAGAGAAGTCAGCATGACGCTGCATGACGCCGTCAGCTCTTCCGACCTGCCCCATATGATCAAGGTATATGGGGTGCAATCCCTTGTCATTGTGCCTGGAAGACCACCGCTTTGCCTACGGTGCAAAAAAGTAGGCCATATCCGGAAACAGTGCCGCGCACCAAAATGTACCAAGTGCAACAAATTTGGTCACGAAGACAACGAGTGCTACGCGACCTACGCCACGGTGCTGAGGCGCGGTGACGAGGATGCCGAATCGAATCTCGATCAGTTCATGGACGTGTCCGAAGTAGTGGGAGCCAACGGCGAAGTGGGGGCGTCCACGGGCGGCCCTGCAAACAGTCTTCCCTCCTTACCAGGCGAGACCGGCGCCATCAACGACCACCAGCCACAAGACCCAGGAGCCATACCTGTGTCCTCGCAGACTGGGGATGATTCTTCCATGGAGCAAGGCAGTAACTGCGGCAGTGCTGCTACACCTTCGGAGCTGGACGACCGAGACCAAGGTGAAACCAAGCAAGCAGGTCCCTTTCCCGAGGGTCAAGGGAACGGAGTGGACACAAACTCTGCTCTGGGAACTGGTGTCAGTGACGTCAAGAGAAAGAAATTGGAACCGGGAGCCACATACGCAAGTAAGCGCTTAACCGTGTCGAAGCCGCTTGCGCGGCAAGCCCAGGAAAAGTCACCCCCTTAAGCAGCGATGGGCGGTTTCCGCTTCGCCAGCTTAAATGTACGCGGTTTTCATTCGAAGAAAAAGCAGAATCAGCTACACCGTCTACTCGAAGAAAAGGAGATTGACTTTTTAGCAGTACAAGAGACAAAGCTAGAGAATGAGGAAAAGGTTGACCGCGCTTTACCACTTTTTTTGAGAAAATACGAGGTATGTGTCAGCCATGCTGCCGGTCTTTCGGGAGGGTGTTTCTTGTTTATAAAAAAGTCAGTTCAGTTAAGCGAACTAGCTCTGACGGTTGACTTGCAGGGCCGCTTTGTTATGTGTGATTTCCGGGTGCAGGAATGCAAGTGGCGGGTGATTTGTGTGTATGCACCAAACGATGTGAATTCTCGAGTTCAGTTTTTCAATCACTTGCGCTCATACTTGGTGTGTGATAGACTAGTTGTACTCCTTGGAGACTTCAATTGTGTTTGCGACTTAAATGACCGAACGCCGACCAGGCCCCATCTTGATTGAAGTGAACAACTATTGCTCGAAGTAGTCGAAGAGGGAGGCTTGCTAGACGTAGCCAACTTTCAAACAGGAACCAAACTCATACAGTTCACGCACTTTCAACGGGCGTCGCATGCCCGACTAGACAGGTTGTATTGTTCTATTGAACTAATACAACTTTTAAATGCTTATACTGTGGAACCTGTGTTATTCACAGATCACTGCATGGTTGCGATAACGATTGGACAAAAACGGAGGAAGCATAAATGCATCAATTGGAAACTTTGGAAGCTATATTCTCAGCTACTTAAAGATGAGTTTTTCGTGTCCGAAACGCGAAAATTACTTAGACAAGCAGGTCAAAACGGGGAAAACATTTTTGCGAGGTGGGAAACCTTTAAGCAAGACGCAAAACAATTGGCAATCGAAAGAGCAAGCACGCTTAATTATTACAAGCACGAAAAAGAAAAGCAACTCCAGCGTGACTTGCATCTTTTATACGAGCTGGAATGCAAAAATCTTGGCTACGGAACAAAAGACATAGAGCACATAAAAGCTCAGCTTGACAGTCTTTATCAGGAACGGTACGCGGGCGCGGTCGTGCGGTCGAGGGCAGAAAAGTTTCTCTTGGGAGAGCAACCCACAAAGAAGGCTTTGGAAGACGAAAAGAGACACGCACTGAGTAAGGAAATACTAGAGATAGAGCACAGAAACAGAATCGTCACTGATAAGGAGGAGATCGAACGCGTCTTTCTTGATCACTATCGAGCACTGCTGAGCTGTCCCGCATTCGCAGACGATACCGAGGGTCTTGCAAAATTGCTAACGTTACTACCGCGACTGAGTGAAGACTGTGCTGAAACCCTTGAAGAACCGATTAGTGTGCAAGAAATTGTAAATGCTGTGGACGCTCTCCCACAGGGAAAAACACCGGGACCCGACGGGATAATCGCTGAGTTTTATAAAGTGCACAAGAACGAGATTTGTCTCGTGCTGCATGAAGTTTTTCAAGAGGCCTACAAGGCAAACGCGCTCCCGCCTTCGTTTCTACGGGCACACACGGTGTTTATTCCAAAAGAAATGGACAACAACCAACGACGCTGCGTGAAAGGGTACCGCCCGATAACATTGTGTAATGTGGACTACAAGATATTCGCAAAAGTACTGGCAAACAGAATGCAATTTATTATTCTTGAAGTAGTCGGGGAACATCAAACATGTGGAATAAGGGGTAGAGCAATCCAGAGCAATATTCACGTGGCCCGAAGTGTGTTAGATTGTGTGTCTGGAAGAGGCGACCAAGTTGCAATGTTGCAAATTGATTTAGAGAAAGCGTTTGACCGCGTTCAGCATGATGTCCTTTTCAAAATACTGGCGCATGTAGGCGTTGGGAAGATAATATTACAAGGCGTTAAGATGTCGTACACCAACTGCTATACGAGTTTGGTGCTTAACAATAACGTGACGGAAAGTATACCAGTCCATTCTTCTGTGAGGCAAGGGTGCCCGCTGTCCCCCTTACTTTTTTCTTTGTACCTCGAACCACTGTGTCAGAGCATAATCCAAAGTTCAAATGTCCGAGGATATATCCTGCACAGCGTTGAAACCAAAGTCTTGGCTTATGCGGATGACGTTGCGTTTTTCTGCACCGATAAAACGAGTGTAAGCCACGCCTTGCGCGGTTGACGCACACTTTCTGCAAAGCCACGGGTGCCTCGGTGAACCTGCAAAAGTGCAGGGGCTTCTGGCACGGAACGTGGGCGAGCACGCCCGAAGTTTTCGAGGACATCCATTGGAGCTGCACTCTATGCAACTACCTCGGTGTGCCACTGGAGAGCCACAGAAACAGCACGACCTATTGGTCAACTGTAGCAGCAGATATCGACAAGCGCTCCAAGCGCTGGATCCACCGAGATCTGTCGATTTTTACGAGAGTAACTATATGCAACGTTTTTTTGATTGCCAAGCTTTGGTATGTGCTACAAGTTCTACACTGTGCAAGGAGCAATATACAAAAGTTTCACCGTGTCTTTGCGGTTTTCATATGGACTTCAACTTGGGACCCTATGCGACGGGAAAACCTTTTCCGTAGTGTCGCAGACGGGGGTGTGGGCCTGCCCCACTTATTCGTTAGACAGTTGGTATCACGATTTCTTTTTTTAAGAGACCAGGAAGTCCCTTTTATTCGCGAAGTCATCCAAAACAAGCTGGCATCCTTTATCCCCACTTTTGTTGTGTCAACCGTTGAATATCACCCACCAAGACTGGTGGGATACCTGAAAGAGGTTGTTGACGCCTTTAATTTTCTAGCAGTCCGTTTTTCTCGGGAGTACCTCGCAACTGTCTCGAGGAAAAAACTAACACGGGATCTTGTTGATATTCTCTTCCCAACGCCAATATACCGAGTCTTGTACAAAACTCACCCTGGGCAGGATGTGCTGTGTCGTGTAAAAAAGATGGGAATTCCTCCTAGGATCAAAACATTCTTTTTCAAATTACATTGTTCTATTTTACCCTCCAAGGTATGGTTGCAGGAGAAGGGTATCTTTGTTCCATGGACTGTAAACTGCTTATTGTGTAAGGAGCCCGAAACTGTTGAGCACATTTTTATCAACTGCTGGGACGCAGTTTTTTTTTTGGGATGTGTTGCAGCGAACTTTGCGCAAAAGCCTAGATATTACACCGCATTCCTTTCGTTTTCTGCCCGTAACAACAGGGGACACCGTTCCGTATGACCTCATTATGCTCCTTAGTTTATACAGCATGTGGAAATCCCGAATGGACGTGCGAAATGCCGTTCAGACCCCGAAGTCTGTGCATTGTTATTTCATTCAACTGGTAGCACAAGTCACCAGTGTGCACGAAGGTCGCGACACAAAGCCCGATTGGGTACCATTGTTTAACAAATTGTTACAGATGAAAGAACTGTAGTGATAAATGAGGGACCTATTTTTGTAGTGCGATATTTTTGTGTGCTCTGACTCTCCGTTTTTGTTTCCCATGAAAAAAAGAATAAAAAAAATAAAAAAAAGACAGCCCGGCCGTAGCCTAACGCTTATCGCGCTTGCCTTCCGCGCGAATGGCCAGGGTTCGATTCCTGGCCGCGGCTACGCATTTTTGTTTACACTGTAATGTGATGTTCTGGTGAATTCGAGAACAGTCTAGCTGATTCGAAGTTAGAATGTTCTACGCGTCGAACCTTCTACATCGAATGCTCCAGAAGCCAACGCGTGTACAAAAGCGGCTCCGCCTGGCAAGCAGGAGTCAGTTTCGTCCCAGCGTTCGACTGTGCTGCTACGCCGACTGCGACGCCCGCGACGCCCTGTTATTATCTTTTGTACCCTTTTATTTTTGGCACAAGTTCGCCACATTAAACCTTTATTACTTCCTGTTTATTTCTTGTTTATTGGTCACCACCCGTGACAATATATTTATCCTTCTAGGAGATGGTCGTCCAAGGTCGCCAAAAAGTGATCTGGAGATACGTTTCGAGCCTGGTAGGCTCTTCGTCAGTCAAAATGAGAACACTTCGTTTTCCTTTTCTTTCAATCACAGAAAAAATTGCCGAAAAGATGTAATTGGAAAAATGTTTACCGTTCAGCGGGTATCTACTCAACTAATTTCTCGCTTAAAAGCCTTATATATACCGATAAAAAAGCAGCAAATAGTAGTAGTAGTAACAAATTTATTCCGAAAAAGGGTGGCGGTTGGCCTGTTTGGGAAGGGGTTAAAGGGATGTTACGAGTTAGGTGCGACGCACTATGGAGGCTTCACAAGCGAAGCTCCACAGTGCGAGCAAGGTCGTTTTTTGGTCCTGTACCAAAGTAACCCACCCCTCGTAGGAGGTCACACCTGGTGGTCGGTGCTTCTCTGACGTCTTTTAGTCCGTCACACTCCCAGATGAGATGTCTGATGGTCGGTGCTTGATCTGCGGAGCAGCTGCTGCAACGTGTGATTGGAGGTGGTGGGGGATCGCCTTCTCTATTGCACAGTTGGTTGTACCGCCACCTTGCCACCATGTCTTCTGTGATAGCGAAGCCCGTTCGCGCTTTAACAACAAGCACTTGGGCCCCCCGAGGTAGACCTTTAGGCAATGGATTCGCGAGGGGTGGTACATGATCTTTCAACCAGCAAATAGTATTGAAGTGATGAAATATAATATTATTAACGCCATTATTATCACAAAACCAGTTTCTTGGACATGTGGTTGGACATAAGCCAACTCTACCTGGTGTCATGTGAAGCCAATGAGAGGCCCAATGTTAAGCGCTTGCTCATGTCACATAAAACGATGAAGCGAGAAAAAAAGAAGAAGCAACAGTGCGGCACCGATTAGAAGATCTCAATTAAATGACCATAAAAAAGACGGCACTCACCCTTTCGAAATGTTAACGCCCTTCCGTTCTAAAGTATTAAATTAATAAATAAATTCCGATTCCTTATTTTCTCAATCTCTGGTGGTTCGAAAGCCCCCCTGGAGTATAATAAAATTAAAATTCGAAAGTCCGTTATGTCCTGCGGAGTTTAAGTGACGAGAAGCTAGTCCGGCAACGTGTTTACGTATGTGACTTTTATGTAAATTCATGCATTTTCTTATGCTTGTTTTAGTTTCTCCTATGTATTGAATTAGAAATTTTTTGCATTGAATCAAATATATAACATTTTCCGAATTACAGTCAAAGGTATCATTTATTTTCCAGTTTTATTTTCCACGCATAAACTGCATTGGTTAATATTGCATTTTATGCAACCAGGAGGGACCAGGCTACGTCCGATGGAGTTTCGGGACTGTCTAAAAAAATCCAATAAATTAAGTGGTCTCTTAAACGATATACACCAGGTGGTGGAGGGATAACAGCCTTTAACGCAATGTCCATGTGTAAAATATTCATGTGTCGTCTAAGAATATTGTTTATGTTTCGAAGTTTCGACTCGTAAGGTAAGATTAGTCGTAATTCATGGTTATTTCTTTTCGGTCGCTCTACTAAACAAGAGTTTCGAGAGATCGCTGGACTTTTTGATGTTGAATTATTTATTAGTGGTAAGGGGTATCCACGGTTAATGAAATCCTCTCCTAGTGCTTTAGCTTTTATATCAAAATCCTTATCATCTGAACATAAGCGTCTTAATTGTAGCAGTTGGCTGTATGGTATACCTTTTTTGTTTTGTATCGGATGACAGCTTTTATAATGTAGAAATTGACGTCTATCTGTAGGTTTTCGTTATAAGGTTGTTTTCAAAACATTTTTAGTAAGTCCTATCTTAATATCGAGAAACTATATTTCTGTATCGGATTATTTATATTTAAATTTAGTATGTGGATTAAAATTGTTTGCGAAATAATAAAGTCAAAAAGTTTATATTCTCCATTATTCCAAATTATAAATATGTCGTCGAGGAAACGTTTATAAAAAAGGGGTTTATGCGGAAAGGAGTTTAGTAGCCGCTCCTCTAAAGACATCATATATATATATGCATACGAGTGAGAGAAACGTGATCCCATCGCTGCGCCATATATTCGTAAATAGTGCTCATTCATAAATGTGAAGTTATTAAGCTATAAAGCGAAGTGTATAAAAATATTTAAGACGCTTTTACTAATAGTGTGGTCGTTTTGTTAACAATATTCAGAACTGTTTGGATACCTTCGTCATGCGGTATATTAGTGTAAAGAGATACTACGTCCATTGTAACCAGCAACGGACTATTAGCCCTAAAATCTATTTGGATGTTATTAATCAAATTAAGAAAATGAGAGGAGTCTTTTACGTAGGACAGGGCACCGGCTGCAGTACTTTTAATTTGTTCGTCGATAAAGTCTGAAATGTTCTCTGTATCTGTAAGTATTCCAGAAACGGTTGGTCGACCTCGGCGATTTCGTTTGTGTACTTTCATTAACATATAGAACTGTCATGGTTTCGGATTTTCTTGAATGAGATACCTAAAAATGTTTTTATCTATTTTCTTATTATCTACTAAGTAGTTTAATTGTTTTTTTATTGTCTCTCGAAACTTAACTGTTGGATCACAATCTAGTTTTTTATAGAACATAGTGTCGTTCAGTTTAATTGCTTCCGATACATAGTCGGCCGTGTTAACTATACATATACCTCCGCCTTTGTCAGACTGGGCTATTATGATATCTCTGTTATCAGTGAGGTTTTTTAAGCCTTGCCTATCTTTATAAGTTAAATTATTTTTAGGTGGTCTCTGTTTTTTATAAGCCGATAAAACATCTTACTGGACCGCCTCTAAGTAATTTATGACAAAACATTTTGTTTATTCAACGGTGGAATCCAATAGGATTTGTGTTTATATAAAGGCTCTTGATAGGAGCTCCTTTGAAAAAAACCTTACAGTGCAATTGCCGTGCAAATTCATTTAATCTTTGGTGGAATTCAAAATCATCACTGTTATTGCGAGGAGTCGGGCAATACTTTAATCCCTTCCTAAGAACTAACTCTTCGTGTTTAGAAATTACATAGGCAGAATAATTGAATATTTCAAACTTTTCTCCCACCATATCTGTAGAAAGTTCTGAGTTACATGTGTTAGCCTTCTGTGTGTTATTAATTAGGCGTGAAAAAAAGTTTTTCAATTTTTCTTTTAGGGGCGAGAAAAAATCTAAGAGCACATTATCTCTAAGTGCCTTATGTCGTTTATTATTAGTTACTTCTCGCTTCTTTTTATGTATGTAATGCTGCAATTCTTTTAATATTATTAAGGGCAAACCAGGGGAAGTTTTTAAAATAATATCGATCTGGGACTCTAAAGCGCGAATGTTTTCGATTGACTGCTGTATGGTAATGGCGCAATCCCATGTTTCTACATTTACATGGGACAACTGTATGGATGGAGCTGTATATGTCTAATAATAACCATTTGGAATATTTTTTTGTGTGCGGCAGTTTTGCAAAAATATTTTACGGGATTCTAATCGAATTAATTTATCAAAACGAACGCGAAGATTAAAAAAAAAGTTGGAGAAAAGCCTGTGGGAGTCAATTCGAATCTGATGAACGTCGACGTTTATTTTGTGGGGCGCGTCGAAAACGACCGGCTAAGGGATTTCTATTTCGTGCGGAGCCATCGCTCACACTTTGCCGTGAAAGTTGTGGGAATGACTCCGGCAACGATAATAGAACACAATTTGAAGACGTGCCCACCGAAAGAGGAACACCCCCTGAAACCTGCTCACAAGGTACCCTCTTTCTTTGGCAACATCTTCAAATTCAGGGGACCTAGATGTAAAGTGAGACTTGCAAAGCAAGTGGGTAGCTAAAAAAATTTTTGAAATGGTTGGCCAATCCAGCTATACCCTCCCTACTTAGGTGTAACCCATCGAAAGACAAAAAAACAATGAGGGTCTCAAAAAAAGAACGGTGATTTAAAAATACTACAATTTCGTAAATAAAAGAGAACTTCCTCGGGGAAAAAAGTTAAATTAAAAGATTTTTTCGTTAATCCATCGTATGTAGCCTGGTCCTTATCGTTTGTTGTCTTTCAATGGGTTACACCTAAGCAGGGAGGGTATATATAAATATATATATATAGTTTTCCCACCGTCTTGCGAACCCCAAACCCTGATAATAAGCCTCACACTGATGCAGGGTTTTTATCAATAAAAAAATTCATTGATTGGAATGCCGACGTCTTCGTTGAATCGCCTCAGTGAAGATCACCTTCTGGAAAGATTCTTGAAATGCTAAAATGCAGCTGATATTATTTTTTTTTTGCTTACATTACTGTGCAAAGAAGAGTTTCTTCAAAACTTAAAATAATCTTATGGTTTAACTATTTTACGCAAAAAAAAAACACAAAAAAAACACAGGTGGCTGATTTATCTGAAATTCGGTAGAGTACATCGGCCTAATTTTTTATTTATAGGAAATAATTTTAAGTTTCGGGGACCTTTCTGAAATTAAAGAAAGTGCAAACGCCAAATTCTTTTTTTTTTTTTTTCTTTTTTAAGATACGAACAATTGAAACGGGACGGGGAGATTGTCCGATCCGCTGCCGCTCGGGCATTGTAGCTGTGACCTTCTCTTTCCTTTCACACAACGTCGTGCGCTTGGGTTTTTCAGCACTATTGAAACTAAAGGTGCTACGCGTTGATGACGCCTTCCGCGTTCTTGACCTTTCAGCTACTAAAAAAAAAATAAACATTTCAAAGCACTCTCGGAATAATACGTATAATACGTAATACGTAATATTTGTTATCAAATGTCAAACCCTCTTTCTTCAACGAAGAGTTGCCAATTTTCGGTAGTTTTTTTCGTCATGTGTTATGATACACATATATTTTCAACAATCGCGAACTGGGCACATTGTAATAATTTGAAACCTGGTGATTTACGCAAAAAATAAAAAAAGATTGTAACGTGCAATTTAACAAGCAACCTCTTTGAACGTCTTAAAAATATGTAATATTTTATAGAAGTCCTCAATTTTTACTCGATACATTTTATATACGGCTAGATAGTAGAACGATATCTCAGTAAATGGGAACATTAAATGTTATAATGTCTTTCTCATCTTCTTAATTTAAGGTAAAGAATGTATAGCATAGGAGCAACGCTTAAATTTTCTTTGTTATAGTTCCAAGCACAAATACCTAAAAGTGTTCCAAGCGAACAACAAGGTGTGCAGTGACGCGCCACGGTGACAGGCAGCAGCCCAAGCCTCGGAAAATGTCGCCATTCAGTGTTGTGGAAATGCTCGCGACACGTGTGGCGCGCAACTTCCGGGAAGAACATGGCGTCTGAAATCTAACTCAGTGCTGCAATGCGCCGCCATGATCTTCTGAAGGACTGCACGTTGCACGTGTCTCGTGCATCAACCACCCACCATCCGCTACTTTTTAAACTTGAAGGGGCTTTACCAGGAGCACAGTTTACTAGAATACTTGGGTAGTGTTGGGACCAGATTGGCTCGCCTGAAGCGCGTGGTATCGATCGCGACAGGTGTCGACACCGGCGCCTTATCCAGAAGGTGTGCGCATGCGCGGCTGCACACGCGAAATAATGAACCTTTTGTGCCGCTTTGGTGGAGTGCATATAGGATTTCTAATACAGCTACGACCTGCCAGCGGTCGTACCGCGGCATCAATTACGCTGCAGCACGACCGTTAGCAACATGATGCTTCAATGTATTGGACGGTACAAGCGACATTACCCTTCCTTTACATACAAACAATTGCGGTTTTAAAGAAGCGGATTGCAAGCTGTTTCAGCTTAGAATTGGCTGCGACTTTCGGTTTGTCGGATGGTGAGCATTTTAAATGAAATGCCCATTTCCTTGGTCGCAAAGGTCGAACATTAGATTATTGAAAATAATATCTGCTACTCGCAAACAGTTTTTTTTTTTTCCTATCTTATTTTATAATGAAACTAAACGGCACATATTAAAGACCGAGATTGTTTTAGTATGTTTTTAATACCCCAGGTAAACTTCCCTCTCTACCTTTCTGCCCGTTCTCTTCTTGACCTTAATAATCTATACTGCTCACATTGAGCTGCGAAGTGTACTACTGCCACTAACCCCCACTCCCTGCAGGGGGCACCTGTGAAAGCAGGTGTTTGGAGAGTGACGTCTCCACGGACCCCCGGCTCCGCAAGGGGCGCCTGCACGTTAGGTGCTAGGTGGTTGGTGAGTAGCGTCACCACGGACCCCAGCCACATTGGCGACACCACAGACCCTGAGTAGAAAGTGTCTAAAACCCACCCACGTCTGGCTGTGCGTGGCGAGCCCGTGTCCGGGGAAAAGGGCATTCTGGTGGTTGAGCCGAACCCGGGGTAGGTTTGGACCCTTCGGGGCCCCCCGGGTGAGGCAACACACCACTTTGGCTCCCGCTTCTCGTAGACGGGAGTCCTGGTAAGGCCCGGCCAGGATGATTCAGTCTAGTCGCCTTTCCTTCTAATATCTCTCCGATCTTTCACTTTTACCTTTCCCGTTTCTTTTTCTTCTCTCTCATTTCTCTTACTCCCTTTCCACCCCTCTTTGGCGGCAAGGGCTAACCTTGGGTGGAAACAGGTCCTGTCCCTGCAACCACACTAGGGTATAGTGCCCGGGCAGCACTGGTAGAGTAATTGTGTCAGCCAAGCCCTTCTTGCTATGGCACATTACCTACCCCCTTGTTGGGCTCCGTGGTGGGCGGTGCACCCGGGCACTGAACTCCCTTTCCCATCTTTATGGGTTCCAAGCTAAACAAAAACTCCGATCGGGCTCTGAAAAGGGCCCGCACCGAGGACAAACTTCTTGAAAATCGTACCACGGCGCCGGAAACTTTTCCAAAATTTTTGGTTATGCACTCAGACAACGAGGACAAACCGCTGGCAAAACTTTCTCCTTTCCTAGTCGCAAAGACTTTGGAGATGGTAGTTGGAAAAAATTTCAAAGCAAAGAAGCTTTTTTCTGGTGACCTCCTTGTTGAAGTCCATACCGCAGAGCAGAGTACTGCATTCCTTGCCCTCAACGAAATCCAAGGCTATGCCGTTTCTGTTACCATTCACCGCTCTCTCAATAGCACGCAGGGCGTCATCTCCGAGGATGATCTACTTGGAAGCCCGAACGAAGAGATCCTTGAAGGTCTG
Organism: Ixodes scapularis; assembly: GCF_016920785.2. NCBI lineage: Eukaryota > Metazoa > Arthropoda > Arachnida > Ixodida > Ixodidae > Ixodes > Ixodes scapularis. The sequence goes on along the minus strand of NW_024609879.1, from coordinate 60,593,088 downwards.
AAAGATCAGGGGGTCATCGCTGTTCGACGGATCACTCTTCGTCGTGATGGCCAGGAAAGGGACACTAAACATATAGTTTTAACGTTCAACTCAACGAGTCTCCCCTCCGCAGTCAAGGCTGGCTACCTTAACTGCAAAGTGAGGCCCTACATCCCCAATCCATGACGTTGCTTCCGCTGCCAACGTTTTGGCCATGGGTCAACCACGTGCAGAGGAAAAACGACATGTGCCGAATGTGCAAGCAACGATCACCCCACAGACAACTGTTCTAGTGACTCACACACCTGCTTGAATTGCCGAGGACCTCACCCGGCATACTCTCGTTCGTGCCCTAAATTCAAACTGGAAAAGGAAATAATAACTCTAAAGACAAAGGAAAACTTGACTTGCCAGGAAGCACGTAAGCGTCTCTCCTTCCTGCAAGGAGGCAGGTATGCTGAGGCGGCAGCCAGGGGGGCTGCTCCGCCAAAGACCTCTGTGGGTACACAATACTCCGCTCAGGATATTGTGGCCCCATTTAGCCCCCCTTTCCTTGCAAAACCAAGGGTGGATAACACACCCTTACAGACTCCCATGACGCAAACAACCGACACGTCGGTGACTCTCAGTGGTCTCTCGCAACCCCGACGGCGTGCAGAGGAGGCACCTCGGGGCTCCCCATCCTCCTCTTCTCATCACTCTGGGAGCGCTGCCAGCAAATCGGCCACTCCCAACGCCAACGTTCAGGAGAAGGTGAAATCTAACAAATCACCTTCATTTGGAAGCTCCCAAAAGGTTGTGTTCAACCTTCCCATACTACATGAAAAACAACATAGTACACCTCAATCAAATGCTCTGGATGCATCCGAGTTTAATCGTGGTGCATCCTGCTCGCATCATGGAACCCCTGGTGTACAAGGATGGATGGCTGAATCCTGCACTGATCCTGCAGATCAGGCTACCCCTAGGGAAGTTGACAAGCAACCAAAAAAGAAACAGAGCCCTCGCATAACAGGACCGCCCTAGCATAATGCCAGTGAATATTGTGCAGTGGAACTGCAGTGGAGCACGCTCAAACATTGAAGATTTAAAGGATCTGATGCAGGCCCTAGACCCAGAAGTGACCGGTCTTCAGGAAACCTTCCTTTCCGAGTCGGCCTTGTTCAGATTTGGCAGATGCGCAGTATATCGTAAATACCGTCCTCCGGATGTGAGAGGTGGAGGAGTGGCTCTCATTGTGCAGCCATCGTGTCCTTCAGAGCAGACTCCTTTAACCTCAAACTTGGAAGCAGTTGCTGCACGTATTTACATCGGTATCACGGTAACTGTATGCTCTCTTTATCGTCCACCTAATGAACAGATCACGTTGATAGAGCTAGAACAGCTTGTAAATGAGCTCCCAAGCCCTTACCTGCTTCTTGGAGACTTCAATGCTCACAATAGACTTTGGGGAAGTCAATTGGATGACTCAACTGAATATTTTATATGACAAGTCTCCTACGCATATTACCCTAAGCTTACCCGTAAAATACTCTGCCATAGACTTATGATTTTGTTCAGCTTCTCTTTTTACGAAATTGTCCTGGCGTGTTCACCACAATCCATATAACAGCCCTCAGCGAAAACTAATACGTTTGAAATATACCACATTCTAATTTGAGTGTATTTGAAATACAGTTCATAATTGTAAGTACACGAAAAATAGACCGAAAATATAAACTTCTTTTTTTTTTACTTAGTACTAAAATATACTTCTAAAAATCATTTTAAAATACCTTTACTTAAACTACATTTGAAGTTCCCTTCATGCGTTTTGAAATATGTAAATACAAAATTAATTGGCACAAAATACCTTCCACATATATTTCTTGAATAATTTACTTAATTCATGCAAAATATACTCCAAACTTAAAAAAATGAAGCAATCAAAAATACGTGCAGAATACTCTTAAAATACCTGAAAATCGTGAATACTGTTGTGTTATACTCTAAGTACCTTTTGACTGCAATACTTTGGTAGTTTGACTTAAACTACCAAAATATTGAAAAGCTCCCCTTATAGAAGTTCACTTGAAACAGATATGGAGTACACTGGGGCGCCTTAATGCAACATTTGATTAGTTTGTCAATTGAATTGCGCAGCATCGCACTGATAAATCAGCCCCGTTTATGTGATTGTTTCCTTTTTTCTATCAAGAACACAAATGACCAGTTCCTTGCACACCAATCACAAACGGGGTTCGGGAACTACAACCACAACATTTGCTGATGCTGGAAAGCTTCAGCAGGTGCTGTGAACAGATACGTTTGGCGTGGTTTTGTTAGCACAATGTTAGTTCACTGAACGTGTATACTCACCATTGTACGTGATGTCAGTAGTGACTTTAATATAGTGACATTAACTACCATATTAAATAGTCAACTACTAAAAAGGAAAGGCAAAATAACTACTGTAAAATATTTATTTTTCGCGGGCTCATATTTCGTGATTTAGGTCAAAGTTGGAGTTTTGGAATAATTCGCAAATTCTAATTTTCGCGATGCGCTGGGATCGCAATATAGATTTTATTGTTTTTACATTTTGCCGGAATATTTCACGGGACCTATTTTTCGGAATTGTAGGCGATTCGCGAACTTTGCGAGAATTAGGTCTTCACGAAAATAAAGTCGTTTACAGTATTTTAAAGTGAAGAAACTGCCTTGATTCGCTTTTTCCTGAGTGGTGCTACGCAGAGAAGCAATAACATGTATTTTATTAGCCGTTTGTGTGGATATTGTTTTAGGGACTGCGCCGAATTGTTATTAGTTGTACCAATGCTTTTTAGTAAGAGATATCGTTCACGAACTTCAAAACACTGTTTCCCCTTTGACAGACTCCCGAGGAGAAGATCGAATACTTGGAACCTTAATAAGCGCAGGGGTGGTCACCGAAAAAATGATTACCTTCAATATGTTTGTTTGTTTGTTTGTTTGTTGGTGTTTTATGGCGCAAGGGCAACACGAGGGCCAAATAGCGCCAAGATCCTGTTTAGCTGATTTAATATGTAGTATGTTAGTGCTTATGGGTAAAACTAATGTGCTATGTTTAGCTAGTATACAAATGAGTAATAAGGCCTATAGAGTGTAAAGGGCTCCAAAAATTCATTTATACTAGAGAAGTGACTTGAGGCCATTTTTTTGAAGGAACGTGAATAAGTCTTTGAGTGGAATCTGATGTTCAGGACCTAACACCAAACACGGATGAAATGGAATGTTTAACCTTCTTAGTGGTGCTAAAAGTGGTTTAAGGAAAGGTTCCAGCTTCCTGCAACCAAACAGATGCATTTCTGTAAGGTCTGAGTCACATATTTCGCAGGTAGGAGGTTCATTGCCCATTAAGAGATGTGAGTGTGTTAAGCGTGTATGTCCAATGCGCAGTCGTGTTAACAATACACTGTCATGACGCGAGAGGTGACGATGGTCCTGAAATTAATCTGTAGTAGGGTGAAGGGTATGAAGTTTGTTACCTTCACATTTCTTCCATTGCCACAACCATTTTGTCGCGACACTCTTGGACATCTCACGGCGAATGTCACTTAAGGGCAAAGGCATCTGTGTTCTGTCTTCGAACGGACCTTGTCGTGCAGTTTTCTCGGCAAGCTCATTTCCAGTGATGCCACTATGCCCTGGAACCCAGAGGAACCGAACGTGTCCGCTTATTGACTGGATTTCTCGTAACAGCCTATGAATATCTACAATAAACGGGTATTTCTTAGGCTCTATAGCACAGATGGACATAAGTGCACTTAAAGAGTCGGAGCATATCAGTGATTTCTTGATCCGGGACTTTCTGATGGGCTTAAGCGAAGCAATAATGGCATATAATTCAGATGTGAAGACAGATGCTATTGGAGACAACTGAAAAGCATTTCTCGTGGTCCCAGAAACAAAGGCCGCTCCAACAGCATCGCCCATTTTAGAACCATCAGTGTAAAATGCCCGGTAGTCCTTGAACTCTTTAAGAATTTCTAAAAAACACTTTTGGTACACCAGAGGCGCAGTACATGGCTTTTGGAACTTAGTTAACCGCAGATCACAGGAAATGCTTGGGTCATACCAAGGGGGGAGTGGTGGACGAAAAGTTGAAACCTTGCTTATTGAAAACCTAGTGTCCGACGAAACTTGCTGCACACGAATTCCAAATGGTTGGGCGACTGATGGGCGTCGAGCAAACAGCTCAGTGAAAGATGGGGCTAGGACATGGGTGTAGGCTGGATTGTCCTTGTACATTGAAATTCTACCTGCATAAAATAGACCTAGCAATTCTCTCCTAAGACATAGGGGCTGTTCATGGGCTGTTATGTATAGGCTCTCCACTGGTGATGTTCGAAAAGCTCCCGTGCACAAACGAATTGCCTGGTGATGAACAGGATCAAGCTGTCGAATTGTGCTTTGTCTAGCCGATCCATAAACAAAGCTAACATAATCCAGTTTTGAACGCACTGTAGCCCGGTAAATATGCAGAAGAGACTCCACGTGTCCTCCCCAAGATGTGTGTGCAAGCACTTTAAGAATATTTAGTTTTTTTAGGCAGTTTTTGCGAAGATAGGCAATATGCTCTCCAAATGTCAGTTTTCGGTCAAAAATGACTCCAAGAAATATTTGAGAGTTCTTACAAGTAAGTTGTGTACCATTTAGTGACAGTTCGCGATTGGGGTACAGTCCACGTTTCCGCGTGAAATGTACAATGGCACTTTTTTCTGCCGAGAACTGAAATCCGTTTCCAAAACACCACTTGGCCAGTTTGTTTATGCAGAGCTGGAGTTGTCGCTCGGCAACTCGCAGAGATGAAGTCCTGATAGAAATTTTAAGGTCATCGGCATATAAAGAGTGTTCGATGGGGCGAGAAATTTCACGGGAGAGTGAATTTCTCTGAACCAAAAATAATGTGACACTTAAAATGCAGCCCTGGGGAACGCCCGTTTCCTGCATAAACTCGTCAGAAAGAACAGCTCCCCGGCGCACCTGAAAAGTGCGATCTGTTAAGAAGTTCTTAATGAACACCATCATGTTACCATTAAAACCCATTGACACCAGGTTACTAAGAATACCATGCCTCCATGTTGTATCATATGCCTTAGCAAGATCGAAGAAAACTGCCATCAGATGTTCACGCCTCACAAAGGCCGAGCGAACCTCCATCTCCAGAGACACAAGATGATCGAGGGTGGAGCGGTTTTTGCGGAAACCACACTGAGCTCGTGATAGTAAGTTTTTTGCCTCTAGGCAAAAGACAAGCCTTGAATTTATCATACGTTCCAGCACCTTGCAGAGGCAGCTGGTGAGAGCTATTGGTCTGTAGTTCTGAGGATTTGTGTGATCTTTGCCTGGCTTTGGAATGGCTATAACGACTGCTTTCCTCCAGGATGTTGGGAACACCGCCGTCTCCCATATTCTGTTATAGAACTTCAGAAGAGCAAATTTGGAATCGTGGGATAAGTTAGCAATCATTTTGTAGTGTATGTTTGTCTAAGCCAACTACAGAATTCCGGCAATGCAGGGTCGATAGCTCCAGCTCTCGAAAAGATAAAGGTTTGTTGTAAGGTTCCTCGCTACTGAGTTTTATTGGCAGTGGTTTTCTTTCTACTTGCGTGCAATAAGCTAGAAAAGGTTTTTGGTATGAAGACTTGCCGGATACTACTGAAAAAGTATGTCCCAGCAGATTTGCCTGGTCTATGGGAGAGCACACTTGAACTGTTCCATCCTTGAGAAAAGAGAGTCGGGTACCATTAAATAAGCCCTCCATCTTCCGGACTTTGTCCCAGATTTCTTTTGTTGATGTGTCCTGGGTAACCTCCGAGGTGTACTTGCACCAGGAGTTTTTCTTCTGGCTTCTGATTATGCGGCGGAGCTCAGCTTTGCTTTTTTTAATGGCGATCAACCACTCAGAAGTGGGATACCTCTTGAACTTTCCCCAATACTTATTTTTATTTTTCTTGGCTTCTGTGCATTCTGGAGACCACCAGGGTTTTGGGTATTTCTGAAACCGTGATGATGTTTCTGGAATTGAAACTGTTGCTGCGTCGATTATGACAGTTGTCAAAGCAGACCTGGCCTCATCGATATTAAGTGCGGTGAAACCATCCTCGGGAATCTGGGCCTGTTCACTGAATTTCGTCCAGTCTGCCTTCTCAATGACCCACCGAGGCACTCTTTTCGTAACACAAGGAGTAGCGCACGAGTGTTGGATGACGATGGGAAAGTGATCACTGTTATATGGATTGTGGTGAACACGCCAGGACAATTTCATAAAAAGAGAAGATGAACAAAATGATAAGTCTATGGCAGAGTATTTTACAGGTAAGCTTAGGGTAATATGCGTAGGAGACTTGTCATTTAAAAGATTCAGTTAATTTTTGAGCAAACAATTTTCGACCACTTTGCCTCTAGAGTCATCCAATTGACTTCCCCATAGTCTATTGTGAGCATTGAAGTCTCAAAGAAGCAGGTAAGGGCTTGGGAGTTCATTTACAAGCTGTTCTAGCTCTGTCAACATGATCAGTTCATTAGGTGGAAGATAAAGAGAGCATACAGTTACCGTGATACCGATGTAAATACGTGCAGCAACTGCTTCCAAGTTTGAGGTTAAAGGAATCTGCTCTGAAGGACACGATGGTTGCACAATCAGAGCCACTCCTCCACCCCTCACATCCGGAGGACGGTCTTTACGATACACTGCGCATCTGCCAAATCTGAACGAGGCCAACTCGGAAAGGAAGGTTTCCTGAAGACAGGTCACCTCTGGGTCTAGGGCCTGTATCAGATCCTTTAAATCTTCAATGTTTGAGCGTGCTCCTCTGCAGTTCCACTGCACAATATTCACTGGCATTATGCTAGGGCGGTCCTGTTATGCGAGGGCTCTGTTTCTTTTTTGGTTGCTTGTGAACTTCCATAGGGGTAGCCTGATCTGCACGATCAGTGCAGGATTCAGCCATCCCTCCTTGTACACCAGGGGCTTCATGATGCGAGCAGGATGCACCACGATTACACTCGGATGCATCCAGAGAATTTGATTGAGGTGTACTATGTTGTTTTTCATGTAGTATGGGAAGGTTGAACACAACCTTTTGGGAGTGTCCAAATGAAGGTGATTTGTTAGATTTCCCCTTCTCCTGAACCTTGGCGTTGGGAGTGGCCGATGTGCTGGCAGCGCTCCCAGAGTGATGAGAAGAGGAGGATGGGGAGCCCCGAGGTGCCTCCTCTGCACGCGTCGGGGTTGCGAGAGACCACTGAGACGCACCGACGTGACGGTTGTTTGCGTCATGGGAGTCTGTAAGGGTGTGTTATCCACCCTTGGTTTTGCAAGGAAAGGGGGGCTAAATGGGGCCACAATATCCTGAGCGGAGTATTGTGTACCCACAGAGGTCTTTGGCGGAGCAGCCCCCCTGGCTGCCGCCTCAGCATACGTGCCTCCTTGCAGGAAGGAGAGACGCTTACGTGCTTCCTGGTAAGTCAAGTTTTCCTTTGTCTTTAGAGTTATTATTTCGTTTTCCAGTTTGAATTTAGGGCAGGAACGAGAGTATGCCGGATGAGGTCCTCGGCAATTCAAGCAGGTGTGTGAGTCACTAGAACAGTTGTCTGTGGGGTGATCGTTGCTTGCACATTTGGCCCATGTCGTTTTTCCTCTGCACGTGGTTGACCCATGACCGAAAAGTTGGCAGCGGAAGCAACGTCTTGGATTGGGGATGTAGGGCCTCACTTTGAAGTTAAGGTAGCCAGCCTTGACTGCGGAGGGGAGACTTGTTGATTTAAACGTTAGAACTATATGTTTAGTGTCCCTTTCCTGGCCATCACGGCGAAGAGTGATCCGTCGAACAGCGATGACTCCCTGATCTTTAAGACCTTCAAGGATCTCTTCGTTCGGGCTTCCAACTAGATCATCCTCGGAGATGACGCCGTGCGTGCTATTGAGAGAGCGGTGAATGGTAACAGAAACGGCACAGTCTTGGATTTCGTTGAGGGCAAGTAATGCAGTACTCTGCTCTGCAGTATGGACGTCAACAAGGAGGTCTCCAGAAAAAAGCTTCTTTGCTTTGAAATGTTTTCCAACTACCATTTCTTAAGTCTTTGCGACTGGGAAAGGAGAAAGTTTTGCGAGCGGTTTGTCCTCGTTGTCTGAGTGCATAACAAAAAATTTTGGAAAAGTTTCCGGTGCCGTGGTACGATTTTTAAGAAGTTTGTCCTCGGTGCGGGCCCTTTTCAGAGCCCGATTAGAGTTTTTGTTTAGCTTGGAACCCATAATAAATGGGGAGGCATTCGGCGTCTGTAGCACACCCCCAACCACGGAGCCCAACAAGGGGATTGGTAATGCGCCATAGCAATAAAGGTTTTGCTGACGACATTACGCTATCAATGCTATCAAGACACTATAACCTAGTGCGGGTCTAGACAAGGGGTCTATCGCCACCCAAGGTTAGCCCTTGCCGCCAAAGATGGTGAATATGAAAGAAAGAAGAGCAGAGAAAAGAGAAAGATAAGAGGGGATAGTAGAAGATGTGGCGACTGACTGAATCATCCTGGTCGGGCCAAGCCAGGACACCCGTCTACGGGAAGCAGGGGCCAAAGTGGTATGTTGCCTCGCCCGGGGGGCCCCGAAGGGTCGAAACCTACCCCGGGCTCAGCTCAACCACCAGGATGCCCTTTTCCCTGGACACGGGCTCGCCACGCACAGCCAGACGTGGGTGGGTCTTAGCCACTTTTTACTCAGGGTCTGTGGTGTCGCCAAAGTGGCTGGGGTCCGTGGTGACGCTACTCACCAAGCACCTAGCACCTAAGGTGCAGGCGCCCCCTGCGGAGCTCGGGGTGCGTGGAGACGCCACTCTCGAAACACGTGCTTTTACAGGTGCCCCCTGCGGGGTACCTTCAATATGTAGGCTATATAAGGCTCTAGAGCAGTCAACGGGTTTGTGAATGAGCTGTGCAGTGCGTCATGGTGTTTGTGTTTGAGTTCGTTTCCAATGTAGCTTTGTGGAGATGTAATTTAGTAGTGCCTTCAAATACCACACGGGCACCATTTGCTGAAAAAATCGAAAATAAAAAAAAATGTGTAACCGGTTTTTAATGCACAAATGGCATCTTGCGTGTGAAGGGATGATATTTTTGGTATATCTAAAATATTTTTTGATTCATATTTATAATGTACTTTGAATACCTTACGCGCGTATTTCGAATGCGGCCAAAATAATACAGAATAAATACAAAATGAATATTCGTATTCAATATATATCAACTTCGTTTGAAATACGGTCCTTTTTGCTAAGGGAGTGATCACTTTTCCATTGTCATCCAACACTCGTGCGCTACTCCTTGTGTTACGAAAAGAGTGCCTCGGTGGGTCATTGAGAAGGCAGACTGGACGAAATTCAGTGAACAGGCCCAGATTCCCGAGGATGGTTTCACCGCCCTTAATATCAATGAGGCCACGTCTGCTTTGACAACTGTCATAATTGACGCAGCAACAGTTTCAATTCCAAAAACATCATCACGCTTTCCAAAATACCCAAAACCCTGGTGGTCTCCAGAATGCACAGAAGCCAAGAAAAATAAAAATAAGTATTGGGGAAAGTTCAAGAGGTATCCCACTTCTGAGTGGTTGATCGCCCTTAAAAGAAGCAAAGCTGAGCTCCGCCGCATAATCAGAAGCCAGAAGAAAAACTCCTGGTGCAAGTACACCTCGAACGTTACCCAGGACACATCAACAAAAGAAATCTGGGACAAAGTCCGGAAGATGGAGGGCTTATATAATGATACCCGACTCTCTATTCTCAAAGATGGAACAGTTCAAGTGTGCTCTCCCATAGACCAGGCAAACCTGCTGGGACATACTTTTTCAGTAGTATCCAGCAAGTCTTCATACCAAAAACCTTTTCTAGCTTATTGCACGCAAGTAGAAAGAAAACCACTGCCAATAAAACTCAGTAGCGAGGAACCTTACAACAAACCTTTATCTTTTCGAGAGCTGGAGCTATCGACCCTGCATTGCCGGAATTCCGCAGTTGGCTTAGACAACGTACACTATAAAATGATTGCTAACTTATCCCACGATTCCAAACTTGCTCTTCTGAAGTTCTATAACAGAATATGGGAAACGGGGGTGTTCCCAACATCCTGAAGGAAACCAGTCGTTATAGCCATTCCAAAGACAGGCAAAGATCACACAAATCCTCAGAACTACAGACCAATAGCTCTCACCAGCTGCCTCTGCAAGGTGCTGGAACGTATGATAAATTCAAGGCTTGTTTTTTGCCTAGAGGCAAAAAACTTACTATCACGAGCTCAGTGTGGTTTCCACAAAAACCGCTCCACCCTCGATCATCTTGTGTCTCTGGAGATGGAGGTTCGCTCGGCCTTTGTGAGGCGTGAACATCTGGTGGCAGTTTTCTTCGATCTTGCTAAGGCATATGATACAACATGGAGGCATGGTATTCTTAGTAACCTGGTGTCAATGGGTTTTATTGGTAACATGATGGTGTTCATTAAGAACTTCTTAACAGATCGCACTTTTCAGGTGCGCCGGGGAGCTGTTCTTTCTGACGAGTTTATGCAGGAAACGTGCGTTCCCCAGGGCTGCATTTTAAGTGTCACATTATTTTTGGTTCAGATAAATTCACTCTCCCGTGAAATTTCTCGCCCCATCGAACACTCTTTATATGTCGATGACCTTAAAATTTCTATCAGGACTTCATCTCTGCGAGTTGCGGAGCGACAACTCCAGCTCTGCATAAACAAACTGGGCAAGTGGTGTTTTCGATACGGATTTCAGTTCTCGGCAGAAAAAAGTGCCATTGTACATTTCACGGGGAAACGTGGACTGTACCCCAATCCCGAACTGTCACTAAATGGTACACAACTTACTTGTAAGGACTCTAAAAAATTTCTTGAAGTCATTTTTGACCGAAAACTGACATTTGGAGAGCATATTGCCTATCTTCGCAAAAGCTGCCTAAAAAGACTAAGTATTCTTAAAGTGCTTGCACACACATCTTAAGGAGGACACGTGGCGTCTCTTCTGCATATTTACCGGACTACAGTGCGTTCAAAACTGGGTTATGGTAGCTTTGTTTATGGATCGGCTAGACAAAGCTCAATTCGACAGCTTGATCCTGTTCATCACCAGGCAATTCGTTTGTGCACGGGAGCTTTTCGAACACCACCAGTGGAGAGCCTATACATAACAGCCCATGAACAGCCCCTATGTCTTAGGAGAGAATTGCTAGGTCTATTTTATGCAGGTAGAATTTCAATGTACAAGGACAATCCAGCCTACACTCATGTGCTAGCCCCATCTTTCACTGAGCTGTTTGCTCGACGCCCATTAGTCGCCCAACCATTTGGAATTCGTGTGCAGCAAGTTTTGTCGGACACTAGGTTTTCAATAAGCAAGGTTTCAACTTTTCGTCCATCACTCCCCCCTTGGTATGACCCAAGCATTTCCTGTGATCTGCGGTTAACTAAGTTCCATAAGCCATGTACTGCGCCTCTGGTGTACCAAAAGTGTTTTTTAGAAATTCTTAAAGAGTTCAAGGACTACCGGGCATTATACACTGATGGTTCTAAAATAGGCGATGCTGTTGGAGCGGCCTTTGTTTCTGGGACCACCAGACATGCTTTCCAGTTGCCTCCAATAGCATCTGTCTTCACATCTGAATTATATGCAATTATTGCTTCGCTTAAGCACATCAGAAAGTCCCGGATCAAGAAATCACTAATATGCTCCGACTCTTTAACTGCACTTATGTCCATCTGTGCTATAGAGCCTAAGAAACACCCGTTTATTATAGATATTTATACGCTGTTACGAGAAATCCAGTCAATAGGCGGACGCGTTCGGTTCCTCTGGGTTCCAGGGCATAGTGGCCTCACTGGAAATGAGCTTGCCGACAAAACTGCCCGACAAGGTCCGTTCGAAGACAGAACACATATGCCTTTGCCCTTAAGTGACATTCGCCGTGAGATGTTCAAGAGTGTCGCGATAAAATGGTTGCGGCAATGGAAGAAATGTGAAGGTAACAAGCTTCATACCCTTCACTCTACTACAGATAAATTTCAGGACCATCGTCGCCGCTCGCGTCATGACAGTGTATTGTTAACACGACTGCGCATTGGACATACACGCTTAACACACTCACATCTCTTAATGGGCAATGAACCTCCTACCTGCGAAATATGTGACTCAGACCTTACAGAAATGCATCTGTTTGGTTGCCGGAAGCTGGAACCTTTCCTTAAACCACTTTTAGCACCACTAAGAAGATTAAACATTCCATTTCATCCGTGTTTGGTGTTAGGTCCTGAACCTCAGATTCCACTCAAAAACTTATTCACGTTCCTTCAAAAAAGTGGCCTCAAGTCACTTCTCTAGTATACATGAATCTTTGGAGCCCTTTACACTCTATAGGCCTTATTACCCATTTGTATATTAGCTAAACATGCACATTAGTTTTACCCATAAGCACTTACATACTACATATTAAATCAGCTAAACAGGATCTTGGTGCTATTTGGCCCTCGTGTTGCCCTTGCGCCATAAAACACCAACAAACAACAACAACCCCCACCCCCCTCTGTAATGCTAATGGCCTTGAGGGTATTTTAAATAAATAAATAAATAAATCAGCTCGCTTCACTTTTCACTCATTCTTGTGTTCATTTATGCGACGAACCACCCAAGCGGCGGTCGCAGAGGAGTGAGAATCTTTTATCTCTTCATGGCTGCCACGACCATGCGAGGACCACCCGACGTTCACTTGTAAGAAATGGCTTATAAGCCGTGACAATTTTTATCACGTGTTTTAACATTGAACTAAAGTCCAAAAAGTGAGACATCATGGGCTGAACAAGTAATGCTTTATAAGATTTAAAAAAAAACACGCCACTATTTCACATCATTTTGAGCAGAAACCACGAACACGTAGATCAGGCAAGGAAAAACTAGTAATGGTTTACAGCACGGCATAGAAATAATTGTCACAATGTGCAGCGCATACATGGTTACAATATGCAGCGCATTATCCTCTTGAGGGTAAACCATCTGAAACCCACACGCTCATAAGAATACATATAACTGACAGCAGCTTTCTGACACCCAGGTAGGTCTCGCCTGAGCTGGGTATTCGAAGGGAAAGACCCATGGTTCCACAGGGGGTGTATCTGGTTCACGTAGACATACAGGGTGTCTTTGCTTTATTCTTTACAGAGCTTTACATATTTTACAAAAAAGGGATGTGGCAGATATGTGGATGCCGTCTTTCGTTATATCTGTAGGGCTCGGTGGATAATAAATTGGTGAATAACCGTCGCTATATTTAATAATTAGCCACAATCTCTTAGTTAACTTGTTTATTAACGGCTTAATTGGCCATGGTGCAATTGCAGTTTTAAAAGGAGTAATTATTGAAGGCAAACACAATTTTGACAATTTGCGAAAAGGCAACAAGGTTCGCGAACTTTTTCGTAAATTTTGCCTTTCTTCGCTTGATTCAGAAACCGCGTTATGAAAATAATACGTGGAATAGTGACTTAGTCGTCTTGATGTGTGGCGCCGACGAGTCCACCGAAGGCACGCTGTCAAGTTAGTGACGAGGTGACAGAAACAACTGTGTCATTCTTCTACGCATCAACCGGTCGTCAAACTAAAAGCAGCAGCCTGCCTTGACGCCGGAGATCAGGCTGCATTCGCAAGAACTGTCGCAAATCCTCCTCGTCTTTATCAAACATTATTACGGTAACAGTCCAAAAAGCAATTTCAGCACTAGTCGTTACAGGGGCCGCAAGATCCTGCATGTTCAATAACCTTCGCCACCGCTTAAACAAAGTGCTGACCCCGCCAGCTTCCGCATATTGTTTGCTCATATTGTTTGCGCATGGGGAATGGTGACCTCATACAACCTCTCGGATGCTGCACCATGGCCACCTCTATTAGGGGCGCTACTCACACTATTGTGTTCACTGTACTCCTCAGTTGTGTTGCCGACGTCATTCTTGGATGGGATTTTTCGCCAGCCGTCGATGCTCTCATTGACTGCGCCTGCCGCGAACTTCACTTGAGCTCTACTAACATTATAAACGACTTTCAACAAGATTCATCTGTGCCCCCTCACACCGACGACGACTACACCGTCCCTCCTCACTGCTCTCGCCAATATACTTCTGCCGGATCACTCGCTCACGGCCCCAAGTTGCCTCGTTGAACCTCTTCCAAGCGCTTTCACAAAAAATTAAATATCATTGTCCCGTAGAGCAGAGCCGCACCAAAAGACGGCAAAACTTTTCTTTTTGTCAAACCCCTAGGCCCAAGCGCAAGTTCTTCCCCGTGGTACCCATTTGGCCACCGTCGCCACAGAGTATTCTGAGCAAAAACTTTGCTACACTGTCTGAAGACATCAATGTACTTACGTCATAACCACCTTCAACAGATATCATTGAGAAAGTAGGAAAAATGGTGGACCCTAACTTGACCGTCACCCAACACGAAGCGTTGACCAACCTGCTTACAACTTCCCGAACTATCGTTGAGTTTACCGGCGCCCGCTTGCCCAGAATTCGCATGTCCAGCACCACATCGACACTGGAACAGCCTCACCCATTCACAGTCGTGCGTACAGAATTTCCTCGGCCGAGCGCACAGCAGACCGCGACCACGTCCAAGACATGTTAGATAAAGGGGCCATCGATCCATCCCACAGTCCTTGGTCTTCACCAGTAGTCCTTGTAAAGAAAAAAGATGGCTCCATGCGTTTCTGCGCAGACTACCGCTGCCTCAACAAAATAACAAAAAAAGATGTGTACCCTCTCCCCCGCATAGAAGACACCATCGGCACTCTGCAATGACCTTTTTTCTCCGCCACGGATCTCCGCAGCGGACACTTGCAAAACCCTGTGGCTGACGCAAACCGAAAACGGACTTTATTACACCTGATAAACTGTACCAGTTTAAGGTTATGCCGTTCGGTCTCTGCAACGCGCCAGCAACATTTGAGCGCATGATGGACACATTACTCCGGGGCCTCACGTGGAAAACATGCCTTTATTATCTTGACGATGTTGTTTTTGCAGCGAAGTTTGAACAGCGTTGGCACCGCAACTCAGAAAAGTGCATTTTTGGAGCTTGAGAAATGAAGCCCTTGATCAAATAGTCAGCATTGATGGAACTCGCCCGGATTCTTAAAAAACAGCCGCCGTCTCTCACTTCCGACAGCCCAAGAACTTAAAAGACGTACGCTCGTTCCTCGGCCTATGCACCTATTTCCGCAGATTCATACCAGGGTTCGCTAATC
Organism: Ixodes scapularis; assembly: GCF_016920785.2. Classification (NCBI taxonomy): domain Eukaryota; kingdom Metazoa; phylum Arthropoda; class Arachnida; order Ixodida; family Ixodidae; genus Ixodes; species Ixodes scapularis. Next base: position 60,577,795 of record NW_024609879.1, on the reverse strand, counting down.
TGGCCGAAACTCTGAACATGCTACTTCGCACCGTCATGTGTTTCCACTATGGTGACCACCCCCCTGCTAGCGAAATGCAGGACACAAAGAGGGAGGAGGTGTGTGTGTGTGTGTGTGTGGGGGGGGGGGGGGGGGGCTTAGAGGAATTTTCTTAACACGCACACCAAGAACCGAGGCTCTGTAAACACATTTAATATCCTTTGCTGTTTATACATCTCCTAACGGTATTACAGAAATTAAGCTGAAATAATTTTCAGTCCCAGTGATATACCTTATTATGCTTAATATGTTTTAAATGTGTCGGAGTTGAAAACATAAAAATTGACTCTAGCAGAACTGAGTGCATCAAATGGAAAGGAGAATCAGTAAATCTTTTTCGTCAACGCTTACTTTTATCAACATGAACCTACACAGATTTTTAACATTATGTAATCCTTTTTCGACCGTTGTGATGTTGCAGGCTTGTCGGCCTGTCTTGTCGGCTTTCTTCAATAAAAACACAATAAATCAACGGCAACCCTTTAACATAGACGCAGCGACTTGAAAATAGTTACAATATTTTATATTTAAAGTTTTGGCGAACAATTTGTTTCGTACAATATTTTGTCACAAAGGGGTGAGGCACAACGGGGCATGCGCGTCGGGTCTCCTCCAAGAACGACGGTTGCTTCCGCAATGCTTGGATAGCAAATGGCGTACCATCGCGATTCGCACGATTAGAAGCGACCTCTGCGCTTCCCCGTGCCCCCTTGTTTGGCAGCACCATGAGTTGCAGAGTGAATATTACTACAGTGTGAAATTCGGGACATTTTGAAGATTTAGGAATTTCTTGCGGGACGCGGGACACGAACCCTCAATGCGGGACAGTCCTGCGAGTCGCGGGACGGGTGGTCACCCTAGTTTCCACTAGAGTGCGGAGCAAACCAAGGCTTTCGAAGGCCTCAAATTGGCACTAACAACCGTATCGGTACTCGGCCATTTTGTTCCAGCAGCTGATTCCGAGATTCGCACAGATGCCAGCGGATAGGGGATCGGTGCAGTTTGGGCCCAAACCATCTCTGGCACCCAGCACAGCATCGCCTACGCCAGCCACATCATTACCGAATGCGAGCGCGATTACTCTATCACTGAAAGCGAATGCGTAGCCGTCGTATGGGCCATTTCCAAATTTCGACCTTACCTCTACGGCAGTCGCTTTTCTATTCTTTCTGACCACCATGCTTTATGCTGGCTGGCCACACTCAAAGATCCTTCAGGACGCTTTCGACGTTGGTCACTCAAGTTACAACAGTAGGACTTCAACGTCCTGTACAAATCCGGGAAACGTCACCTTGATGCCGACAGCCTCTCTAGGTGTCCAGTACCGGTTTAGACACTCAGGTCCACTCCTGTCGCCCAACGAGATACCATGGCAGTCTTGGACACTCTCGACATTGGAGTCGCTCAATCGTCCGACAAATTTTTGCAGCTTATAATTCAACATCCCAACGGCGCGCTTAAGAACCCCACAGTACAGACCCAAGGGCGCTCCCGAGTCTTCGTACTTCGGGATGGCATTCTCTACCGCCGTAACTACAACCACAAAAGACGAACTTGGCTTGTAGTTGTTCCATCACAACTACAGCGAAAAATTATTCAAGCTCATCATGACGATTCTTCAGCCGGCCACTTAGGATTCTTCAAAAACCTATTTTAAAATCCGCCGGAACTAGTTTTGGACCTCCATGACCCGCACCACCAGCAAGTACGTTCGAGCATGTCACCAATGCCAAACAAAAAAATCCCACACCAAAAAGCTGTTGGGACTTTTACAAACTCTTGTCCCACCTGATCGGTCATTTCAACGCGTCGGCATTGACTTTCTCTGCCCTTTTCCTCGATGGACCATGAACAACATATGTATTATCCTAGCCATCGACCACCTGACGTGATACGCCGAAACCAAGTGCGTTCCAGCCGCCAATGCCCAGGAAGCCGCCAACTTCTTTCTACACTGCATTTTGTTACGCCACGGAGGTCCCCAACAGATTATCACCGATCAAGGCACCCCGTTCATTTCAAACCTCCTCGAAGACGTCTTGCGCATCGCATCAACCGTTTCACAGCGTCAAAACTGCATATCACCCTCAAAAGAATAGGCTAATCGATCGCCTCAATCACACTCTTGTGGACATGATATCTATGTATGTTTCGGAGGACCACTCTAATTTGGACACTGTCCTTCCGTATGTAATCTACGCTAACAATACCGCCCGTCAGGCTACTACCGGTTACTCTCCTTACTACCTTGTGTATGCCCTTGAGCCGCTCACCCCACTTGACACAATCCTACCTTATATTGAAGATGACACGGTTGAGCATTAAGCAGCAGACGTAATATGCCGGGCGGAGGACGCCCGTCACCTTCCAGTCTCAGCAGCAGCAACAATTACGTCACTCTGACCTTTATCGTCCGGCCCATTACAACTTTGGAGACGAGGTTCTTTTGTGCAATCCTTCAAGCGCCCCTGGTCTCTGTGAGAAACTTATGAAGCGCTTCGTAAGCCCATTCCGTGTTCTGCGACAACTCTCGCCAACCAACTATGAGGTAGCCCCACTTCCGTCGCCTGGAGAACGCCGCTCCAAATCAAGTGACATTCTTCATATCGCACGTATGAAGTCATACTGCCGCCAAGAAAACTAGCTCTACCACAAGTGCCGGATGACCGGCCCTATAGACGGCGGGGGGATATTGTTGGGAAAGAAATGGAGGACAAAGAAGCTTCACGCAGGGGCATTGAGCGCGCGCAGTCTGTTCTCCGAAGGACATTGACAACGGTCGCACAGCATGTACTTATACATCCTCTCATTTAGTACACCTATATTTTCACTCTCACAATATAAATATAAATATATATATATATATTCACAATATATTTACCCTTCTAGGAGATGGTCGTCCGAGGTCGCCAAAAAGTGATCTGCAGATACGTTTCGAGCCTGGTAGGCTCTTCGTCAGTCAAAATGAGAACACTTCGTTTTTTTTTCTTTCAATCAGAGAAAAAATGGCCGAAAAGAAGAAGTAATTGGAAAAATGTTTACCGTTCAGCGGGTATCTACTCAACTAATTTCTCGCTGAAAAGCCTTATATATACCGATAAAAAGCAGCAAATAGTATTGAAGTGATGAAATATAATATTATTAACGCCTTTATTATCACAAAACCAGTTTTTGGGACATGTGGTTGGACATAAGCCAACTATACCTGGTGTCATGTGAAGCCAATGAGAGGCCTAATGTTAAGCACTTGCTCGTGTCACATAAAACGATGAAGCGAGAAAAAAAAAAGAAGCAACAGTGCGACACCGATTAGATCTCAATTAAATGACCATAAAAAAGACGGCAATCACCCTTTCGAACTGTTAACGCCCTTCGGTTCTAAAGTATTAAATTAATAAATAAATTGCGATTCTTTATTGTCTCGATCTCTGGTGGTTCGAAAGCCCCCCTGGAGTATAATAAAATTAAAATTCGAAAGTCCGTTATGTCCTGCGGAGTTTAAGTGACGAGAAACTAGTCCGGCAACGTGTTTACGTATGTGACTTTTATGTAAATTCATGCGTTTTCTTATGCTTGTTTTAGCTTCTCCTATGCATTGAATTAGGAAGTCTTTGCATTGAATCAATAATATAACATTTTTCGAATTACAGTCAAAGGTATCATTTCTTTTCCAGTTTAATTTTCCACACATAAACTGCACTGGTTATTATTGCATTTTATGCAACCAGGAGGGACCAGGCTACGTCCGATGGAGTTTCGGGACTGTCTAAAAAAATGCTATAAATTAAGTTGTCTCTTAAACGATATATACCAGGTGGTGGAGGGATAACAGCCTTTAAAGCAGTGTCCACGTGTAAAATATTCATGTGTCGCCTAAGAATATTGTTTATGTTTCGAAGTTTTGACTCGTAAGGTAAGATTAGTCGTAATTCATGGTTATTTATTTTCGGTCGCTCTACTAAACAAGAGTTTCGAGAGATCGCTCGACTTTTTGATGTTGAATTATTTATTAGCGGTAAGGGGTATCCACGGTTAATGAAATCCTCTCCTAGTGCTTTAGCTTTTATATCAAAATCCTTATCATCTGAACATAAGCGTCTTAATCGTAGCAGTTGGCTGTATGGTATACCTTTTTTGTTTTGTATTGAATGACTGCTTTTATAATGTAGAAATTGACATCTATTTGTAGGTTTTCGCTATCAGGTTGTTTTCAAAACATTTTTAGTAAGTCCTATCTTAATATCGAGAAACTCTGTTTCTGTATCGGAATATTTATATTTAAATTTAGTATGTGGATTAAAATTGTTTCCGAAATAATAAAGTCGAAGAGTTTATATTCTCCATTATTCCAAATTATAAATATGTCGTCGAGGAAACGTTTTTTAAAAAGGGGTTTATGCGGAAAGGAGTTTAGTAGCCGCTCCTCTAAAGACATCATATATATATTTGCATAGGAGTGAGAGAAACGTCATCCCATCGCTGCGCCATGTAATCGTAAATAGTGCTCATTCATAAATGTGAAGTTATTAAGCTCTAAACCGAAGTGTATAAAAATATTTAAGAAGCTTTTACTAATGGTGTGGTCGTTTTCGTTAACAATATTCAGAACTGTTTGGATACCTTCGTCATGCGGTATATTAGTCTAAAGAGACACTACGTCCATTGTAACCAGCAACGGACTATTAGCCCTAAAATCTATTTGGATGTTATTAATCAAATTAAGAAAATGAGAGGAGTCTTTTACGCAGGAGGGGGCGCCGGCTGCAGTACTTTTAATTTGTTCGTCAATAAAGTAAGTCTGAAATGTTCTCTGTATCTGGAAGTATTCCAGAAAGAGTTGGTCGACCTCGGTGATTTCGTTTGTGTACTTTTATTAACATATAGAACTGTCGTGGTCTCGGATTTTCTTGAATGAGATACCTAGAAATGTTTTTATCTATTTTCTTATTATCTACTAAGTAGTTTAATTGTTTTTTATTGTCTCTCGAAACTTAAGTGTTGGAGCACAATCTAGTTTTTTATAGAACTTAGTGTCGTTCAGTTGTTTAATTGCTTCTGATACATAGTCGGCCGGGTTAACTATACATATACCTCCACCTTTGTCAGACTGGGCTATTATGATATCTTTGTTATCAGTGAGGTTTTTTAAGCCTTGCCTATCTTTATAAGTTAAATTATTTTTGAGTGGTCTTTGTTTTTTATAAGCCGATAAAACATCTTACTGGACCGCCTCTATGTATTTTATGACAAAACATTTTGTTTATTCAACGGTGGAATCCAATAGGATTTGTGTTTATATAAAGGCTCTTGATAGGAGCTCCTTTGAAAAAAAACTTACAGTGCAATTGCCGTGCAAATTCATTTAATCCTTTGTGCAATTCAAAATCATCACTATTATTGCGAGGAGTCGGGCAAAACTTTAATCCCTTCCCAAGAACTAACTCTTCGTGTTTAGAAATCACATAGGAAGAATAATTGAATATTTCGGACTTTTCTCCAACCATATCTGTAGAAAGTTCTGAGTTACATGTGTTCGCCTTCTTTGTGTTATTAATTAGGCGTGAAAAAAGTTTTTCCATTTTTCTATTAGGGGCGAGAAAAAAATCTAAGAGCACATTATCTTTAAGTGCCTTATGTCGTTTAGTATTAGTTACTTCTCGCTTCTTTTTATGTATGTAATGCTGCAATTCTTTTAATATTATTAAGGGCAAACCAGCGGAAGTTTTTTAAAATAATATCGATCTGGGACTCTAAAGCACGAATGTTTTCGATTGACTGCTGTATGGTAATGGCGCAATCCCATATTTCTACATTTACATGGGACAACTATATGGTTGGAGCTGTATATGTGTAATAATAACCATTTGGAATATTTTTTTTGTGTGCGGCAGTTTTGCAAAAATATTTTATGGGATTCAAATCGAATTAATTTATCGAAACGAACGCGAAGATTAAAAAAAGGTTGGAGAAAAGCCTGTGGGAGTCAATTCGAATCTGACGAACGGCGACGTTTATTTTGTGGGGCGCGTCGAAAACGACCGGCTAAGGGATTTCTATTTCGTGCGGAGCCATCGCTCACACTTTGCCGTGAAAGTTGTGGGAATGACTCCGGTAACGATAATAGAACAGAATTCGAAGACGTGCCTACCAAAAGAGCAACACCCCCTGAAACCTGCCTACAAGGTACCCTCTGTCTTTGGGCAACATCTTCAAATTCAGGGGACCTGGGTGAAAGGGACACTTGCAAAGCAAGTGGGTAACTAAAAAAATCTTTGAAATGGTTGGCCAATTCAGCTATACCCTCCCTACTTAGGTGTAACTCATCGAAAGACAAAAAAACAATGAGGGTCTCAAAAGAAGAACGGTGATTTAAAAATACTACAATTTCGTAAATAAAAGAGAACTTCGTCGGGGAAATAAGTTTAATTCAAAGATTTTTTCGTTAATCCATCGTATGTAGCCTGGTCCTTATCGTTTGTTGTCTTTCAATGGGTTACACCTAAGCAGGGAGGATATATATATATATAGTTTTCCCACCGTTTTGCGAACCCCAAACCCTGATAATATGCCTCACACTGATGCAGGGTTTTTATCAATACAAAAATTAATTGATTGGAAGGCCGACGTCTTCGTTAAATCGCTTCAGTAAAGGTCACCTTCTGGAAAAATTCTTGAAATGCTAAAATGCAGCTGATATTATTTTTTTTCGCTTATATTTACTGTGCAATGAAGACTTTCTTCAAAACGGAAAATAATCTTATGGTTTAACTATTTTACGCAAAAAAACAAAAAAACTAAAAAAACACAGGCGGCTAATTTATCTGGAATTCGGCAGAGTACATCGGCCTAATTTTTCATTTATAGGAAATAATTGTAAGTTTCAGGGACCTTTCTAAAATTGAAGAATGTGCAAACGCCGAATTCTGTTTTTTTTTTTTTTTTTTTTTTTTAAGATACGAATAATTGAAACGAGACGGGGAGATTGTCTGATCCGCTGCCGCTCGGGCATTTTAGCTGTGCCCTTCTCTTTCCTTTCACACAACGTCGTGCGCTCCGGTTTTTCAGCACTCTTGAAACTAAAGGTGCTACGTGGTGATGACGCCTTCCACATTCTTGACCTTTCAGCTACTAAAAAAAAAAGAAACATTTCAAAGCACTCTAGGAATTTTACGAAAATAATACGCAATACGTAATATTTGTTATCAAATGTCAAACCCTCTTTCTTCAACGAAGTGTTGCCAATTTTCGGTAGTTTTTTTCGTCACGTGTTATGATACACGTATATTTTCAACAATCGCGAACTGAGCACTTCGTAATAATTTAAAACCTGGTGATTTACTCAAAAAATTAAAAAGAAAGATTGTAACGTGCAATTTAACAAGCAACCTCAATGAACGTCTTAAAAATATGTAATATTTTATAGAAGTCCTCAATTTTTACTCGATACATTTTATATACGGCTAGATAGTAGAACGATATCTCAGTAAATGGGAACATTAAATGTTATAATGTATTTCCCATCTCCTTAATTTAAGGTAAAGAATGTATAGCATAGGAGCAACGCTTAAATTTTCTTTGTTTCCTTGGTCGCAAAGGTCGAACGTTAGATTATTGAAAATAATATCTACAACTCGGAAACAGTTTTTTTTTTCCTATCTTATTTTATAATGAAACGAAACGGCACATGCTAAATACCGAGATTGTTTTAGTATGTTTTTAATACCCCAGGAAAACTTCTCTGTCTACTTTTCTGCCCGTCCTCTTCTTGACCTTAATAATCTATACTGCTCAGATTGAGCTGCGAAGTGTTCTACTGCCACTAACCCCCACTCTCCTCTGTAATGCCAATGGCCTTGAGGGTATTTTAAATAAATAAATAAATAAATCAGCTCGCTTCACTCTTCACTCATTCTTGTGTTCATTTATGCGACGAACCACCCAAGCGGCGGTCTTAAAGGAGTGAGAATCTTTTATTTCTTCATGGCTGCCACGACCATGCGAGGACCACCCGACGTTCACTTGTAAGAAATGGCTTATAAGCCGTGACAATTTTTGTCACGCGTTTTAACATTGAACTAAAGTCCAAAAGGTGAGACAACGTGCGCTGAACAAGTAATGCTTTATAAGATTAAAAAAAAAACACGCAACTATTTCACATCATTTTGAGCAGAAACCCTGAGCACACGTAGATCAGGCAGGGAAAAACTAGTAATGGTTTACAGCACGGCCTTGAAATAATTGTTACAATGTGCAGCGCATTATCCTCTTGAGGGTAAACCATCTGAAACCCACACGCTCATAAGAATACATATAACTGACAGCTGCTTTCTGACATTCAGGCAAGTCTCGCCTGAGCTGGGTATTCGAAGGGAAAGAGCCATGGTTCTACAGGGGGTGTATCTGGTTCACGCAGACATACAGGGTGTCTTTGCTTTATTCTTTACAGAACTTTACATCTTTTACAAAAAAGGGATGTGGCAGATATGTGGATGCCGTCTTTCGTTATATCTGTTGGGCTCGGTGGATAATAAATTGGTGAATAACCGTTGCCATGTTTAATAATTAGCCACATTCTGTTAGTTAACTTGTTTTTTAACGGCTTAATTGGCCATGGTGCAATTGCAGTTTTAAAAGAAGTCATTATTGAAGGCAAACACAATTTTGACAATTCTCGAAAAGGCAACAAGGTTCGCAAAATTTTTCGTAAATTTTGCCTTTCTTCGCTTGATTCAAAAACTGCGTTATGAAAATAATACGGAGAATAGTGAATTAGTCGTCTTGATGTGTGGCGCCGACGAGTGCACCGAAGGCACGCTGTCGAGTTAGTGACGAGGTGACAGAAACAACTGTGTCCTTCTTCTACGCATCAATATCAGCACAACCTCACTCGCGCTTTCAGCGCACCGTTTTTTAATTAAGCGAAGAAAGGCAAAAGTTTAGCAATGAATATCTCAAAGCTCGTTGTTTGTTCGCGAAATATCTAAATTGGGTTGGCCTTTAATAATGACTCCCTTTAAAGCTGCAACTGCAACATGGCCCATTAAGCCGTTCATTATAAAGTTAATTACCATATTCGGCTAAGTAATCAAAATATTGCAACGGTTATTCACCCACGTAGGGTCCGCTGAGATCCAGTGTACAAAACCTTTCTACAAAAGCTTCCCAATAAAACAAGTGTAAAATGAAAATAATTAAAGGCACCTTAATGCATAATCAGCAAACAGGAGCAAGCCAAGAACAAAGACTATTCTTCTTATGCTTTGCGTTAATGCACGTATCGACACTGAGTTCATTCCCTTGGTAAAGCTTTGGATCATAGTCACTGGAAGGCTCGAGACGGCACGAGTAGTTACGCGCTACTCGTGCGAGGTTCGTGAGCTTCGTGTGTGCATGACCAGCCAAAGTATCAGGAAAAGTCACAGGCGTGTGCAGGATACGCACCCAAGCTCGCCGACGGCATTTCGGCACTACCCTTACGCGTTCACCATCCGAAAAATCAGAACGCAAGATACAAAGCATATTACGATCGAACCCACGGAACTATGAAATCGTGTTCCCGACACGCGCACCGCTCTCTAAGAAAAAAAGGTAGTCACATGCGACTACCTTTGCGGTGGTAAAAAGTTGTCACAAATATAATGACCCCTTGGGTAAAAATGACGACTGCGCATGTAATCAAAAAGCAGGTAGTCAAATTTTTCTACCCCCCCCCCCCCAAAGCAACATGGCGGCCGGTTAGCGAGGTTCGGATTTCTCGGTAAGGCCTAGCGAACAGCACCGCTTTCCGGTCGAGTGAGAGAATAGGGCACATACGCGTATTCGACGTCTTCCAAGCGCCATCAGACACTCCAAACATCCGTCCTTAGACACCTGTACCGTACCTATTAGCCGGAAGGAAGGCAGCGTGTTTGCCGGAACAGCCGCGATTGCACCCAACGGCATCTCGCTAGATTGACAGTATTTTTACCGCCGGCGGAGAACGCTGAAAAAAGAAATCGTAACGCGAGGAATGGGCATACTGACTTTATTGAAGACAACGTATGCTTGTCGTTTGCTGCGATGAATCGATGGGCACCTTCGTCGACACCGACGGGAGGCGTTCAACTGGCACCAGCGGCCTGTTATCTTCCTTTTTTTCACTATTTCTTCCTGTTTGTGCCTACCTCAACCGACGTGGGTATCTATTGCTGCCTGCGTTTCGCGGCTCTTCGACACAAAGCAATTGTTTAGGTGGCTGAGTGGCACAATTATTACAATTGTTATCAAGCTGAGAGGCACGTAGGGAGCCCAGTGGACCGCATGCCAGCTGTTTGTAATCAATAGCTACTGGACTGCACAACACTTAGCTTATTGAATCAGGCGGCAACTTTCGCCACCTATGAAGTGTTGTAGTAACCGCTAGATGGCACTAAAAAAATGCTCATTCACCAACTCATACTGCTGAACTACAAACAGCACGTACAACAACTCATATGCCAACACACACAACCACCAGGAGACCGAACACTGTTACAGGCAAATACATATCAACAGTGCAACAAGGCACAAGCAACTGCAACACACCTCCGCGACTCTCTACTCTAAGCACCCTACCGACCCGATACGTATATATGCCCTCCCATGTTCTGACAAAAATTAGGCAAGTGACTGCCGCTGTTTACTAGATATATACAAAGAGTGTCTGCAAGTATTATTAGCATACAGTTGCTCTATTTATTTAAATTGGCAGGCTAGACACCTCTCTTAATCTAGCGCTTCGAGGGGCAACATGATATGAAAGTAATTGGCTAAAGTAACATCGCACGGCATGCTCTCAATAAGTTTCGGGTTCAGATTCAGGCAGTGTTAAGCTTACTAAAGCAATGTTGCCACATGCTCGTTTCGCGCGTGTAATAGCAACAAAAGTTACGATAATATCTGCATTTCAAGTCAGTAATCGGCTAAAGGTAACATAATTCTTAGTCTTGTGTTGTTTAATTCGTTCTTTTTTTCACTTAAATTTAGTGCTTGAGAATAGGTGACAATTGTAGCGGGCAAACGCTGGCGGCACGCTTTCCCGTGTTGATCGAGTGACCGATGAGTCGCTCTACTCGCTCCACTTTAAAGCTTCTAAATTATACTGGTGAAAAAAAGGATTGGGGTACCTGTAAAAGAAAGAAAAACAACTAGCATAGCCGAGGTTTCCTTTTTTTTCTGCTGCATTCGGAGAACATTTACACCCATATCATTTATTTTAACTCTCAGTTTTCTGTTGACAACAAAAAGTTGTCACTTTCCAAGTATGAGACACTTGATATAGACAGTGTAATAAGCTCAAAACATTAGGGCATTACAACCAAAACTATACTGTATATCTATGTATAAAGTGGCTATAATGAAGGCAAAGGGTTCAGGTGGCAATTGTTTATATTTTTTGATTTTCCACACTTGATATATACAATTTTATATTAAACGTATTTTCCTCTAAAAAGTAAATAAAACTCCTAAAACAACCGTGTAGGTACTTTTAAAACATTGTGGAAATGGAAATCTGAAAAGGAGTTTTTTTCCACTACTGGACTATCAAATCAAAATTATATTAATTATACTTTCTGAAGCCAGAAACAAACCTTGCAGCCTTCTTACTGACACCTTTGAATGTGAAACAAACTAGAAAACTTCCATGAAAACAGGGAACATCTAACCAAAAAACAATGTTATGTATGCATTACAAATATATTAAATCATCAAAATATGCAACATCACACTCCTTTCACCATTCTAAAAATATACCTGAAATTATGTATAACACAAAAAGGGATATGATTTATAACAAGCAAGATACTGGGCCATAGAACCAAAGTTTCAACAATAGAAAAAAAAGTGTGAGGGGGTACCCAAAAATAACCAGAATGAATTTCAGGAGGCCAGGCATTCGTAGCACCAGGATCCACCTCTTGCAGCGCTACGCGGCACCCTTCCCAAGTCAGTTTGCCCACCGGCGTCGTCTGCTGAGGATCTAGCGGCATGTTGTAAATTTTTTCCCCAAGCGCTTCAAAAGCATTCCTCATTTTTTTGCAATGTCTGACTTGAAAGACGTTCCACATTCATAAAATGATTTACTTTGAAGAATTTTCATATAGATGAACATAAAAAAGTCACACGGGGCGAGGTCCTGAGAATACGTGAGGTGGGGAACCAATGACATGGCCATTTTTGATAAAAATATTGTTGCACTGACAGGGCAGTAACTGCTGGGGCATTGTTGTGATGGAACTATGATTCCCCCTTTCCCTCATATCGGGGTACTTCTGCCTTACTGAGTTTTGCAAGTGTCGCGAAATTCCCAAGTAAAACACCTGATTAACAGATTCATCAAGAGGAACATACTCGGAGGGAACAATGCCCACATTTTTCTGTGTTTTCCTCGGGTGAGAGTCGCCCAGAACGCGGTTTGTCATCGATCAATAATTCACCAGTCTTAAAGCGAGAAAACAACTCATATACTAGCCATTCATTTTTGGCATCTTTTTTGTAAGCTCTCTGAAGCATTACAAGAGTTTCCAGCAGTTTTACCTAAAGCAATATTTCAGAGACGGATGTTGTTCCTTCATATCAGACATTGAAGAAAAAAACGATTTTGAAGTGCTTGGAAAAAAATATTTATAGCAGACAATTCCAGTCGACAAACTCGCTCGGAGGGGGTGCTGCAAAGCGCTGCTAGCGGCGGAAGCTGGTACTACAAACAGCCCGCCTTTCAGAAATTCATTCCGGTTACATATGCATCCACCCTAGTACAAATCACTGCACTAGAAGCTTTCGATATATGCCATGTTCAAAAAAGAAGACGGCAACCAGTCAACTATACTTAATAGACCTTATGATAAATTGTTTGGTGATCTGAAAACACTGAGAGCGTCACCATTTTAATGTTGGCAAGCGTCGTCGGTACCAAAGCACGTGGAGGCATCAGAGAGCCGCACGGGCAGTGTACGATAGCGCAGCAGCTGTTTTCCGCCTTCTGACCATGAAATGTGGACAAACAGTTTAAACAACCTACCGCAACTGTCTGATGAAGCTCTAGGAGGCCTGTGCACGCTGGCAACAACCTCGTCGAAGCAGGGGAGCAAGTCCTACGCCTTTGCTGTGGAAGCTTACAGACTGCGGGTTGTCGCCAGCGTGTGCACAGGCCTCCGAAAGTTTCGTCAGACAGTTGCGGTAGGTTGTTTAAACTGTTTGTCCACGTTCCATGGTCAGAAGCCGGAAACAGCTGCCGCGACATCGCACACTGCCCTCCACTGTGCTTCAGTACCGACAACGCTTGCTAACATTAAAATAGTAACGCTCTCAGTGTTGTCAGACTACCAAGCACTTTTCCATAAGGTTAATTGAGATGAGGCAATTTTCTCTGTAACATCAGACATCGGCCACGTTGTGTGCCCAAACAATGGCAGACTTCGATATTGGTGCCGCAGCTACCATACTCCGTTCACCTCGAAGCTGAGACTGTGGTGGAAGCTATGTCCTCGTTAGACCATTTTTTTCCTCTCTTTTGCCACATGATCACGCTCCCAGCCATACCCACACGCAAAGAGTTGGGTGAGGTGATAAGAGCAGTTATGTGATTAGTCACAGCCATTTTGGAGCAGCTGTTGGAGCAGCCAAAAGTTCATTTTGGAGAAGCCAAAATAGCTTTTGGAGCATAACCGCACACTTCATTTTTATTTATATCACTGAAAATGTGAGGAGAGACGGCAAATATTGGGAGAACGAACACTAGCTGTTTAGTTGCTTGTGGAAGCGCCAGACACGGTAACAAGAAGACGACTGATGAAGAACAGCGCAAACTGCCGTGAATGATTATTTTAGGTACGAAATCCCACTGAAGAAATGTTAAAATACAATCATTTTGAGCACCTAGATTTATGTGTCCTTCAAGTTCTAAGTGGGGTTGCCACAAAACTGCAATTCTTAATTCAGACAAAAAAAAAATGAAAGCCGTTTACAACTCCCTTTAACGCCGGTTAGAGTGCAGCTCTTGAGGAGGAGGATGGAAGCGTACTGAGGGATAGGTGACTCCTTGAGGTCACATGACCTCAGGGGGTCGTGTAACGTCAGGGGGGTCACGTGACCTCAGGGGGTCACGTGACCTTAGGAGGGTCACGTTGCCTCAGGGGGCTCACGTAACCTGAGGGGGGTCACGTGACCTCAAGGCGTTAGTGACCACGTGACCTCGGAGGGGGCGGTCACGTGACTTCGCAGTTACGTCGACACCGACGCCGACGGCGACTCCGACGCCGCTCAAGCTGGAAGCGGGCCCCTAAGTGCTGCGCTCTAAAGCAAAGCATAAAAATAAACCTACAAGAGTCCATATACACCTTCTTGCACGCCCATATCGCTCTGGAGGAGTACCTTTCCCCTTAGTACGCGGGTGCGCTGCGGCGAAGCAAGACACGCAACATCGCGACGCGTAGTTCGCAATTGTTGGTTCACTGCATTACACCATATGCGGTTTGAAGCCCACTCAACAAAGCTAACTAACACACCACAACAGACCAAGAACACGAGACTTGTTGCGAAACTTCTAAGTACTGTCAGTGCTTGGTGCGAAATCACAGCGAATAGTACGTTATTTGAGGCGATTATCTAAAGTCCTGAAAACCCGCCACGAGCCTACACTAACTATTCGCCCCGGTAGCGAGGCCTGCAGCTGTTATATTTTCAGTATTATTTAATTTAACTTAAGTTATGGCGGAATGTTGGCGCAAATTTCTCACATTTTTGTGAAATGTAGCAAGTGTAGCAGAATAAGCACTTTAGCGCAGTTTGGCACAAATTGCGCAGCAATCACATCACTGGGTGATAAGAGGGAGGTGGCTCTTACTCCGCCTCTACACCAATACATTGCCGCGCCCGGCAACCCTAAATCATTTTGATCCTGCTTTTACCGGCAGCTGCCCGCGCTGTGGAGAGGTGTCTTCGGCCATATACCAGATGGTGTGGGAGTACTCTTCCGATCCCGCTATGCCCCCTGACCTAAGCTCAACTCGGAAGGACTGGGAGGCGACCCTGCTTGGCTGCTCTGACCTGCAGGCCCAACGAGCTTTGGTCGGGCGAGCCCGGGTGGCAGCCGACGCCACTGGGATTCATTCATTCATTAGTTTATTTTTTGTGCTCATGAACAGCTTGACGCCTTGGTAATGATGCACAACAAAATGTTCACGGGCTGGTCACAAGAGTCTTAAAAGCTACGAAATTTGGGTAGGAAATATCAATATCTGCTCCCCTGTTGGTACTGTAGAAGTGTTGAATACTGGTCATGGAACTGGTTTGGATGATGTGATTAACATGGAAAGTTGGACAGACTCGCAAAACTCGACTCGGAACGTGAATATTAATAGCAGATGCGAGATCTGGGCAATCAATTAATCCATTAATACATTTATACTGGAAAACAAGATCGCGATCACGCCGTCTGGAACTCAAATTAGGGCATTTGCATCGCTCCAAGAGTTTCGCATAAGAATAATAAACAGTACGATCAATGTAACGATAGTAAACAATTCGAAAAAGAAATGCTTTGGAACATTTTCAATCATCTCTTGGCTCGTAGAACTAATACAATTCCAGACTACAGAGGAAAACTCTTACTTGGTCGAGATTAACGAGAAATATAACCGTAGAATACAGGTTGATGTGGAGAACTCAGGCGTGATTCTAGAAATTACTCCCAGCTTTCGCAAAGAGCCATTTATAAGGTTGCTAACATGTACAGTAAAGTATAACGAAGAGTCTATGTATACACCAAGATCACGCGTGCACTCGACTCTTCGCAGAGGATCATTGCCAATCTGGTAACAAAAGCTATTTTTTTCTACCTTTCTAGGCAAAGACATTAAAGCGGTTTTAGAAAGATTGAGTGTTAGCATGTTCTGACGTCACCAATTGCACACACGCCTAACATCCTCCATACGTTTTTCAGCCTTGCAAGGATATGATCTGCCTAAACAACTTGATGTCATCTGCATATTGCAAGACGACCGAATTGCGAACAATCGAGCTCAGATCATTAATAAAAACATTGAAAAAATCGGCCAAAGTTTGGAGCCTTGCGGCACACCCGAAGAAGAAGCATAAGGCCGGGAGTGATGACCAAGAGCCCGAACAAAATTGTGTCTATTTGACAAGTAATCTGGAAACGGGGAACAATCAGAGGTACTCACGTCGTAGAATTCTAGTTTGTGTGCAAGGAGCGAATGCTCTACTAGGTCAAAAGCCTTAGAGAAATCAAAATATACAACGTCTACCTGTTCACGTTGCACACAGTAGGCGAAAAAGAATTAAAAAAAAGACACCAGATTTGTCTCAACTGACTTTCCACGCATGAAGCCGTGTTGTGAAGGGCGTCTTTTATGCTTAAAAAAGTTTGAAATGCACTGAAATAAATCAATTTCATGGACCTTAGCAAAAGGAGATAACAACAAATCAGGTCTGTAATTTTTACGTCATCCGTTCTGCCATTCTTATGTACTGGCACAGTAATAGAGTACTTCCACGGGGAAGGAAATGTAAGGCTCTGATGACAAGTTAAAAATATGCGTTAGAACGGGCACACAAATAGAGGAACATCCTTTAACAGTGAAGCTTGGAATGCCGTCAAATGCAACTGATAACTTTGGCTTCAGTTTCCTGATAGCAAGTTCAATATCAGTAATTTCAAAAGATAGAATTGACGGGTGGTCACTGGCATTATCACTGTCGCCATGCACGGGCAGTCCAGTTTGGCCGTAAGAATATACCGAAGAAAAATAACTCGCGAATGCATTTGACACATCTTCGGGCTCAGACAGCATATCACCTAACGAGTCAGCTATGTTTATTGATGACGAAGTTGTAGTTGTGCGATCCTTTTAAAAAGCATTGGGTCACGATTTAAGCTGCTCTTTACTGACTCATGGTGTAATATTTTATCGCGCTTCAACAATTTCTTACCTAGCGCACGCGACTCAGATCCCGAACTAGGGATCTCCACCTAGTATCTGTAGGGGCTGGCCCTTTCTGGGTCAGCTCTCATGCCAATAAATGTCTTTCACTACCACCAATTCGGGGTTACGGGGTGTTGTAAACGTCTCTCATTTTTTTTTTATTTCTGGTTTATCAACGTAACTGGAAACCCGAAAACTATTTCGATTTTTTTTTTCTTTTTTGGACGTATTTTTTTTTTTTTACAGCTCTATGATTTTCGGGTTTTTAGCAGCTGCGGGTGATGCGAGTGCTCGTAAAGAACTAAGTGAGTTAGTGAAGAAGACAGTGTGCACGCGGCTTGTTTTCACGATGTGGTCATTGACAAGACGTAGATCGCATAGTTCTGACATTGAGGATGGTGGTTGCGGATGCAATTATTGGGGTACACCACACAGAGAGTCCAACCATGCCACATCCAATAGCTGTATCCTTCATCGTGCCATTGGTGCAGCGGGAGCAGCGCAGAAAATATCGACTGTAAAGTTCAAATCCTATTGTCTCATGCGCTCTGGAGGAGTGTCTTTCTTAGTTTATTTGGTTAGATAGCAGTCAAAGAAAATGAGGTTTCAATCCCATAAGGCTACAGTTTGTGACATAGGGGTTACGGAAATTGGACCAGTAAGTACAATATAATCTACAGTGCACGCGTTTTTTATGCTGAACGAAGGTATAACAGTGGGCTTGTTTACAAAGGTGCGTTTGTATCTTGTTTCTGCTACAACATCTTGGCAAGGGTGTAGGGGAACTGAACGAATCCTGTGTAAATACATGAGTCCTAACGCAGACCTCCGTCCCTCCAGCGGCCATTCATTTGTTCCTGAATGGAGGCTAGCTATAAGCGATCTGCGGAAGGCACCAGTCGAGTGACGCAGCCCTTGGTGATAAACAGGATCAAGCATATTAGAGCTGATGGCCTCGCCGACTCACAAATAATACTGTCATAATCAAAAAACGAGCTAATCGCTAATCTATTGATTCGTTGAACGCAGTGTTTGTCAGAGCCCCGAGATGTGTGAGAAAGCACTTTAAGAGTGTTTCGTGCTTTTTGGCATTTTTGTTTTATATCCTTACTATGAGAAAGAAAAGAAAATTGGTGGTCGAAAATACTCCTCAGGAATTTGTGTTCTTGTTTTGTTGGGATTCGGGTAGAGATCATGGTGACTGAGGGGACCAGGTAAGGGTCCCCACCCCGCAGGCGAGAGACGCAAACACACACAATTGTTTTCAGGAAAAACTTTGAACCCATTTTGTTCTTCCCACATTCGTAAATTGTTTACCGTTAGTTGAATCCTGCGTTCATACAAAGTAGGGTTGCAAGAGGAGACATATCTTTGGAGGTTATCAGCATAAAGGGTATAGTGAGCAGACGATGGGATGAGCCAAGATATAGAGTTCATTTTTACTATAAGAATGTGACACTCAAGATGCCTGACTGAGCGACTTTTTTTTCTTGGCAGAACCCTTGAGAGTAGGCTGGGCCCAAACTCACACGGAAGATATGCGTCGCCAGAGAGTTTTGAAGGAATGCTATTATCCTGCCACGAATTGCAAAGCTATACAAATTCTGAAGGAAATCATGCCGCCATGCAGTGTCGTAAGCATCCATCAAATTGAAAAAAGACAGACAAGCAGTACTGCCCATGTACAAAGGCTTCGCCAAAAGTAGTCTCTAAACGAATCAGGTGGTCAAATGTATATGAAACCGCCGAAAACACCATTGGTATTTATAAAGAAAGCTTTTTTTTTTAACAAAACATGTCTCTTGGTGACAATCATTTCCAAAGTTTTACTCAGACAAATCATTAGCGTAATCTGGCTGTATGCGCATGATGCATCTTCTGCCTTTAGCAACGGAATAGTGGTTTCCACTCTGCATGATGACGGGAATGTACTTTCCTGTCAAATGCCATTGCACAGATACAGGACTAAATCAGCGTACAGGGGTGAAGGTGGGTAAGCATGTGATAAGAGATTACGTCTGGTGCAGCAGCTGTAGGTTTTACTTCGCGTAGCACCCGCTTCAGCTCATTGAGAGTAAGGAGATTTTCGTAAGCTTCCTGGGTAGCGCCGGATGTTCGAATGGATTGCCACTCTGCTTGAGCCTTGTGTTTCAAAAAAGCCGCTGAAGAATTTGGGAAGCTCGATACGCGCAAAAGTTGTTCCTCGAGGAGATTCGCCTGCTGTTAGAGGCTCTCGGGACACAGTCCATCTTCAGAAAAAAGTGCTACTAAAACCGCGCGCTAGTACCCATTAACTTTATTATTTTTTTCCTATATCTTTGCTGATGGCAGTACCGCTAATAGAAGAATCATATCCTTGAAAACTCTGGCACTTTGCGCGGGAACGAATCGCACAAGCCTTCATTATATCAAAACTGATTAGGTTGGCCACTGTTGAACAGTGCAAAAAATTGCCCCATGATCTGTTCCGCATTTTTCTTGATTTTTCACGGTCGGCATTTCATAATTTAGAACGACCGTGTAGATGAGGTGACGTCATTGGGATATCATAGGAGCATGAATTACGTGACTGCTAAGCGGATTGTTAACTCCGTCAACATACAATTTATTAAATGATGTGCAAGTAAGCTGGGTCACCTGGCTGAAAATAGGACAGTTTGCATCCTCGTACTTCAACCAGAGAGTTCCTGTGGGCAGTGTGACAGGTAGATTTACTTGGTTTAAAATAATTGGAAAATAATCGCTCCCTTAGGGACTGGAATCGACAGCCCAAGAGAGGCGAGGAAATAATGTTGGGTTGCTAAGGGAGAGATCGATGGACGTAAAGGGTCGACTTGAGTAACTAGTACATGTTGGCTCCATTTTGTTCAGCAAGCATAAATCTATGGAGGAAAAGAAAACCTTCTAACATTGAGGCACGCGTGTCTCGTCTTTCACTAGCTCAAGCAGGGTTATTATCATACACATCGCAAAGGATTAGGGCTGATTGGGGACTATGTTCATGAAGAGATTCAAGCTTTTTGCGAGATAGCTTGGAGTAACGTGAAGATAACAGGCGATTATCAATTGGTCAGAGAGGGCACAAACTGCCGCAGCGTTTAATGTTGTATATAAAGGAAACTCAACACATGGAGTAGGCCACTGGACAACTACGCTACACCACCATAGGCGTGGGAAAAAAAGAATATCTACGAAAAACCTGAAAATGCCTTAGGATTTTAGATTGACCGATGATCAAATGTGTTTCTTGGAGACAAAATGATAATGGTTGATGAAGGCCTAACAGTGAGCATACATCGTCATAGTTACGAAGCAACCAACGACAGTTCTATTGAAGGAATACGTCTGCCATCATGTATGACATAAAATTAAAAACCCATGTTTAGACCCTAAATTCAGTTTTCATCCGCGGTGCATTTTAAGGGTCCTTTGGCCTACTATTGTTACCCCCCACAAACCGGAGATAAAAAAATTCCTACTCAATTGAGACCTGTACTCATCAGACCTAAACCCACACTCGTCCATTGGTTCAGCTGGTGCTGCCACAGGCTAGCCCTTAGACGCCTGCGCCTCCGACGGCTGACCAGGATTCCGAAGCGGCCAAAGATGCGAAGGGGCGATCCCCGACCTCGGGGAGGCTGGATTTTTGGGAGGGGCAGGGGTTGTACACCCCTGCGCTTGGATGAATGCTAAAGAACCAGGATCAGTATCTCACTCTGTGGGCGGAGCGGCTTGTTCCACTTTAAATGACGGGGCGGGGGCTGGGAGGGGGGCCCAGGTCCTCTGTTGACGTCTCTGTTCCAGTTAAACCGCTGCCCGCGCAAGTCCTCTTCATGCGACATCAGCGAAAAAACCTTTGGATAAGAAAGAGTATCGCTTTCTAGCTTCCAGATACGAGATGTTTTCTTTGGTCTTCAGAAAAAAAATTCCTTCTGCTTACAGAGGCGGCAGGAACGGGAATATGATAGGTGAGCTCCCCGACAGTTCACACATGTTACTACCGCACTTGTTGGTAGGGTGGTCGTTGCTTGCATATTTAGGAGTCATGGCTTTTCCTCTGCAGGCGAGTTACACATGACGAGAGCTTTGGCAGCGGAAACAACGCCTTGGATTGGGGATCTACGGACGGACCTTGCCGTTTCGGTACCGGGCATTGGCTGTTACGGGAAGCGTTTTCGATTGAAGGTTAAAAAAGTATGTTTTGTGTCTCGTTCCTCACCATCGCGACGGAGGATGATACGTCGTACAGCAGCGATCCCTTGAAATTTGTCCTTCAAGGATGTCGTCGGTGGAAATGCCAAAATGACCAAAAAGATCAAAAAGAAGATGGCGCCCTTTGTGCTGTTCAGTGAGCGGCGTGAGGTCACGGATGTTTTCTAATCCCTTACTTGGTTGACTTCCAGAAGTGCTGTGCTCTGCGCTGCGGTGGTGACTTCCAGAAAAAGGTCCTCAGCTGAAGGTTTATTTGCTTTTGAATCATATTCCGATAAAACTATGGTTATTCCAAGTAAAAATTGAAAAGTTTCGTAAGTGGTTGGTTCTCATTTTCAGTGTGCATTATTAGAAACTCAGGAAAGGGAATAGCTGGTAGGGTTACGTTTTCTTTCGTTGTGTCCTCGATCGGACCCCTTTCCGGGCGCCTATTAAGGAAGTATTTAGCTTTGCTACCCATATAAATTAGAAAAGTAAATTCGACTCCTGCGGTGTACCGCACACCATCGAGCCCATTTGAGGGAACAGTCGACAGACCATAACACGAAGGGCTTTGATGAAACTGTATATATGTTACCATTTGTCCAGGTGCGCTACCCAAGCAGGGTTATAGATCGGAATATCTATCGCCGCATAAGGTTGGCCCATATCGCCAAAGAAGGTGCAAAAGGTATAAGAAAAGTAGGAGAGCAGAAAGTTAAGAAAGGATAGAAGTAAAAGAAAAGAGGGGATATTAAAAGAAAGGTGACTGCCTGGATCATACTCGTCGGTCCTTACCAGGACACCGGTCTACGGAAAGCGGCGGCCAATGTGGTGTTTTGCCTCGTCCGGGGAACCCCGAATCGTCCAGACTTACCCCGGTCTCCACTCAACCACCAGGGTGCCCTTTTCCCCGGACACGGGAAAGTCACGCACAGAAAGACGTGGACGGGCGAACCCGTATGGCTCGGGGTCCGTCGTGGTGCCACTCACTAAACAACTATTTTAACAGCATTAAAACTTGGGTTTGGGCTAGTTGGTCCAACACTGAATAAAAGGTTAAAAAGCGCGAACAAACGAGTACAATAATAAAACACTGTGTTTCTTTATTTTCCTCGTTTGTTCGCGCTTTTTAATCTTTTATTCAGTGCTTTAACAGGTGCCATCTTCGGGGTATTTTGTAGGTGGAGGATGGATTTTAATTAGGACACTTATGCCTGGCTGCGTATATTCCTTTATCGCAGTCAGTATATATGCATTATTTCTTAATCTACCATCTCGTCTGCATATCTCTGCAATTAAAACGCCGAAGACGCGATCTGCAACCGGTAGTCTTTGTGTTTTCTGTATTCATTTAACTGCTATTTTATTTATTTATTTATTTTCAGTGCCTACCAACGGCCAGAAGCCTAGGACGGTAGAGCACCAAGTCACACTACACAGGTGAAGGCGACAGAACAAATAAATTCAGAAAACGACCCGACGAAAACGCACTATATCAGATTGTTAACGCTTCTCTTGAATGATGTGATGTCATCATTAAAAAAGTCAAGGCACGTATCAAGATGATTAAAATAGTTCTGCATGCGAACAACAGGAAAGAAATGATGCATGGGATTAACGGCGAACGTGCGGTTGTTTCGGAAATCTCTAACAGGCACATTTAGATTGATGCAAGACACAATGAACCCAGGCAGCACAGAGTATTGGGCCAGCATTGGATTTGATGTGGCAAAGAATGGCCCAACAATGGCCCAACTGAGCCATATGTTTCCCAATATTGGAATCACATTGGACAATAATGGACTATCAAAGCCAATGGTTTCCAATATTGGTGATACGTTGGCATAGGCTGGTCAACATTACATTGTCAAAGCCAATAACTTTCTAATATTGGATATACGCCGGCATAACTTGTCCAATATTGGACTGTCAAAAGGCACTGGCTTTCCGATATTGGATATACGCCGGCATAACCTGTCCAATATTGGACTGTCAAAGCCAATAGCTTTCCAATATTCGATATATGCTGGCATAACCTGTACAATATTGGACTGTCAGAGCCAATGCCTTTCCGATATTGAATATACGCTGGCTTAAGCTGGTTAATATAAAACTGTCAAAGCCAAGAGTTTTCCATTATCGGTGATGTCTTGGTATAGGATGATCAATATTGTAGTGCCATAGCCAATGGCTTATCGATATTTGTGTCGCCTAGGCTATAGACTCGCGACCCTCTTTTTTGCATTGCTGAGGTAGGAAAGTGGAAAAGAGTCATCCATGCGCTCGCTCGGGGCGAGAATTTTATTTAGCCAACTTCGAGTGGCGTACATCGCTGGCGCTTTGTAACTGCCATCACAAATACATCCTTAGCTGCCTATTTGACTATTGCAGTTTTTTTAGCCGGCTGCTCTCCCTTCGCATTGCCTTAGCTCGGCGTTGACAACGTAATTCAGTTTTTTAGATTTATTATTTTTGTCTTTTGCAGTGTATACTTTGTATGTATATGCATTACGTAGCTTTAAAGTCTTCTACTTTGTCCGTGCCCCTGCCATGTTGGTATTTCTTTCTGCGTGCTCTATTTTTTTATATTCAATGTTTCTTCTTATATTTCGTCATTGTCGACACAGGTGTCAACAAACATAAAACCGCCGCTTACGCCGCAACCAACGTGACTTCTACGTTTAGTTTTACGAGAGTCTATAGCCCTGTAAAGTCGTCTATTGGTCTCGAATGAAGTCTCGACAGGGCTTCTTCGACTGCCAGTGCACGTGTCATCAGTGTAGGCAGAGCGACGACGTAGCAATCGTGACGCGAGAGCATACTGCGCCTCGATGTGGCCGGCCGTGCTCGCTCTGCGGAAATGTAAGCGTGGGACTCTCGAGTCCCGTTAGCTTACTGAAGTTGCAAGACGCTACTTTGTCGTCGCGAATCCTTTGCCCTTCGAACGGTCGCAAAGTCGTTGCGCCCGGCGTATACCCTACGCAGCATCTTTCAGAAACCATTCGCGCGGAATCGCAACCTTCTGTCTGCGAGTGTCGGCGATTCATCGTGTGTTCAAAGTCGGACGATGTGCTTAACGGTGTCTTTTATGTGTAACTCGTTCGAGAAAAAATTGTTTAAAAACGCGAACCTAACAATTTACAAATAATTTTAAATGTATTGTTAATATATATATATATATATATATATATATATATATATATATATATATATATATATATATATGTGTGTATTTGTGGACATCGTGCACAAAAATAGTCGCGCTAAGTTCTTCATTCTAAATAACAATGTGGGTTGTACGACGTAAAACATAGTGTCTTCAAACTTGCCCCGTTTAGAATCACTTTTAGACTGGACAGCTTCTTTAGATGTTCAAAAGCTGGCCTTCAGGAGCTGTCCCGTTCAATCGGTATTGACAGCAGGGTAGACGCTATGCGTGTTTTAGGCCAATCGTGTCTCCGGTTAGGGTATGGTGACTACAGTCTCGAAGCTGGTGATAAGGCCGAGCACTTAACCTGCCAGCCCAAGGCCACGCACAGCATCCACTGCACTATCAGCCTTGGGTACAAGTGACAAACAGATTGAGACCTGTCTGTTTTTTCTGTTACTTCTGCTCTTCTAAAAAAAAAACCCAGTCTCAGGGTAAACGACGAAATGGTTGACAAATCCCCTCGCTGTGTTCATTGTTGAGATGCCCCTGAAGATTCGCCTTTGTAAGCGTACCCCCGTTCTGGGGCCCTAATCTGGACACTTGGCGGAAAAGTCGGCGAGAAATTCTGCGGCTATGATTGGCCGGCGTCAAGGTCAAGTGTGGCGTTGGCCAATCGCGGCCGCCAAATGTCTTGCCGTCGTTTTCGCCAAGCCACCAGCTTAGAGCCCCTGGCCTGCTTCCTTTCTACTCCTTCTCTCGTTTTCTCGCTCTCCCTAAGCCGAAGGCGTGGTAGACGATGCGTACTCGCCGGACCAATGAACCGTATACTTTTTATCGCCTGAAACCGCTCTCTGTGCGCGGGAAAGGGCAGAAGCGTGATCACGTGGTTTAACAGATGACACATTAGCTGTTACAAACCCGGAATGCCTGCGAAGACCGGACCTAGTTTCGCGTGCGGTGCGGCGTGCGGGCCTGCTGTGGATTTCGCTTCTGTGGCAAATGGTATCTCGTTCGAAAAGTCCTATACGTATCTATTTCTTCAAAGAAGCGCGAGACATTCTTGTGAATGGTTAAGTGTTCGGTTCGGCAAATGGCAGCCTGTGCTATATCCTGTTGAATCTTCACGGATCGCTTCCTTCTAGTATTTGTGTTATGAGTGGTTGGTCTGCCGTGCCCGTGTGGACATCTACCTCGGATTACATCTTTCAAGTCCGGTACTTTCAACGTAAGTGCGCTGCAACCTACTTGGTGATCACTGTCTGTTCTTGTATGGGTACTCTTCCGGATAACCTCTAGAATTAGGCAGTGCCTATCTCCTGGCACCTTGGAGAATAAGTTTCCCGCAATCTTACCGACAGTCACCTGCAATTATCTGTCTGAAATAATGTCACAACTGCAAGTAGAATACTGACTTCCTTATTCACCCTGCGCTTCGCCAAAACACGTTTCGTGGCCACCTTTTTTTTTAATACACGTTGCGTCGACATTCACGTTTCATCGACATTTGTTACACGAATTGCACGCTGTAGGGGACATTTCAAAGCGTCTGTATTCCTGGGGCGCGTACTTACTGAACCAGCCCACCCTTTCACGCCGTTTCATGGTAAGTCTGCAACAATTCTTTGCAAAAGAAAACAAAAATGCTATTCTGAGTTTTTTATGAAGCATCGCGTGTTGATGAAACGATCTGTCGATGAAATGTCGTTCGATGAACTCACTGAACGGCCAATGAGGGGCGACTACCGGTAGGGAAAAAAATTCTGCCAGCTGTCGGGAGACTGGACACTACCCAACAATTACCCCTGTTGTTGTTTGCTTTGCAATCTTCTCAGTTGTATAACAGCTGAGTAGTCCCTCTTCATGCACATATTACAAATTGCTTAGTTTGTACTTGTCTACAGAATAGGCTGTGTGTAATAAACTTTTAGGAGTTTTAAAAAAAAATGCCTTGGTGTCTGTGTACCTTCCTTTTTGCAAACAACTTGGCGAGTGCACTTGCAAACAGCTGGGCGAGTGCAACGATGGCCAAAAATCAGCACCAATGACGGCCAACATTGGATCGGGTCGCACTTTCAGTATTGTCCAATATTACGCCGGTCTTTACCAATGTGGGACAACCATTGACTGAAACCATGGTTTAGAAATGGCCCAACATTGGCACCAACGATGGGGCCGATATTGGCTCGAACGATGGCTGAACAGTGGCCCAACATGGGCATTGATGACTGGGCCAACGTTGGATGGAGTAGCGATAACAATATTGAGGCCGGTGTTTGCGAATGTTAGGCCAATGTCGGACCAAAATTGGTGTGCTGCCTGGGAAAGGACAGTAATAATACCCATGCAAACACTTGAACAAAAATATGAGATCACATCTGCCGCGTCTTGTTTTAACTAAACCAATCCTAAGCGATTGAGCACATTCACATATAAGTGGAGCTCGGAGAAGTGTTGTCTTGCGTGATACGTACGTGCAAATCATTTTTGAACACGCTCTAACGTGGGTGCGGCAGTGGCCTTAAGGTTGTTCCAGACAACTGCAGCAAAGTCTCATTTCGGCAAAATAAGGGTTTTTTTACAATGCAAGAAATATAAAGGCTCGCGAAACACAGAAATAAGATGAGTAACCAAGCCCTACGCTTTAAAAACGACATTCTCTCAAAACCGAAAATGCTAGAGCTTTGTGTACATCGCAATTCTAAAGCTTTGTACATTCGAATTTACTTCTGTCCAGTTTTATCAATGGCTGTCATTCACAAATTTGTTTCATTTTTTTTTCAATGGTTGATATAAAAAAGATTCATCGAAGTGTATGTTTCCCCTCTACGTGAAAACTCTTCGACGCGAATCTTCTGAGGTCAACCTTGCCATTCCCAGCGCTGCTCTGACGTGCTTTGACCAGAATTGCTTCGCACGCCTGGCTGAAACCACGGCGCGCTGTGCCAGTAGGTTGAGCAAAAATTCTCGCCCAAGTTAAGTTTCCAAGCATGATATGCTCAGGGAGGTTAAGGAACTAATTCTCGGCGGAGGTCTAAACACGACTCCACGGAGATTCTTGTGAGCGTATAACAAAAAATCAAACAGTCAAAGGTGAAAAAGATTGTATGAGAAGCCAGAAATTGAATTCAGTTGAAATATTTTTGGAGATTAGTTACTGCCGATTAGTCAAAACCAAATAGCTTAGACTTCCCAGCTTAAATCTCCTGCTTCGGGTGTTCTGAATTATGACACAATGTGCGTCAAGATTTCGCCAAGACTTTCCTCAGACGGAATACGTGCCAGCTTTAGATATTTACGTCTGCCAGCTTAGAGTAATTCCCAATTAATCCACGAATAATAAATGTGCTTGCTCCGAGAATGGACAGAAGTGCAACCCATTTGGTGTGCAAAATGTGTGCCATTTTTACAGCACAGGGAAAGTTAGCCTCTAGACTATGAACTTAGCCACCGAGAGCTGCACAAGGATAATCCTGATTGCTTTATTTTAGATAAAATTGGCTGATAGTATGGCTACATTAACTTTTCGAAACAATTTGAAAATTTATAGCTAATATTTCCTGAAGTAAATTAATCTAAAATGGTAACAGCCGATAGCATATGTATAGGCATACAGGCATATGGTATTTATGAAGCAAAATTTACAATGAATCTGAAGATTCAAGGCTCCAGATTTGGCACCGAAAGATGAAAGATGCGATGTTTTTTTTATTTTTTTTTTATTTCTGACATGAATTGTGTTGAAGCGGTTTCGTCAAACGAAAAAAAAATTCTACGCGACTAATAATAACAAGATTAATTACTGTGGGTGATTTCCGTTCACCCTCTTATCAGAACTGCCAGAACTGAGTAAAAAAAAGCCTAAACGTAGCTTTTTAACTAGCTCCAGTGAAATTGTTTTGTGGAGAAATTAAAAAAAGCGGAGTGGTTTTGTTAATTTGCGAGATGGGGATAAGTATATATTTTTGAGATAATCAAAATACCCACCTCGAATACGCATGCTCGATATCAAATGAAACCACACTACAAAAACAAAGATCCTAAAGCAAATATCTCATAGTGCGTCAACTAAGTACAAATCTAGGGTAAAATAAAAAAAACTTTCAAGAACGTCAGAATTGCCCGTTGACCATTATACGGCAACTCCGCTCAATTCCGAAAAATTTAGGCTTCCATGTGATTCACATTTACAAAGCACTACTAAACAACTCTACGTCTTCGGATTCGCGAAATGTGGAATATTATTTGTGTAATCCTAATTTAAACCAGCAGATACCGAAACCGAAACTTCGGTTGCGTCAGGCAACATCGGTCTCGGGTCGTCAGAGGCATGGCACGTCACGTCAAACCACGTGGTCTTGTGACGTTCGGGAGGGAGCGAGAAACAGAACACGCGACGCGGGCAGGTTTTTTTGTTTTTTTTTTATTGGACGCGGGCAGGTCGCTTCACGTGGCGTGGACGGTGATGGCCTGGGGGAGAGGGGGAAGGGGAGAAGACGAAAGAGAAGGGGAGCGGAGAAACAGACGGGTAAGCGCGCAGGGCAGCGCAAAGTAGCGCATCCGTGTTACGGTGATCACGTGAACGCCCGGTCAGCCAACACCGGGAGGAGAAACTCATGAAGTCATCGTTCTATTTCGCTCTGAGAAGTAAAAACAAGCAAAACGTGAGAATGACGTGTCATGCCTCTGACGTAGTGGCTCAACGTTGGCCGCTCCAACTCCGTGGCATTGACTGCGCTGATGATTGCGCCTCGCGCCGCACGCTAAAGTTGGCAGATTTCGGCGACTTGGCTCGCTTGAAGGTTTGCTGGCCATTTTTTTTAAATAAATAAACGGAATGAGATCCTAATATTTGACGTGGGGTCTTTCTATATCATACTGAAGAGGGCTACATAGTTTTCTAAATATCAAAAATGAAGCGGAGTTGCCCTTTAAATAACACCCTTTGTGTTCTTTTAGAATTTTAACTTTATTTTTTGGTGCCCTTTAGCACTAGAAAATAAAAATGTCACTACTGAAGGTCAATCCATTGTACTATCAGGATGTTCATTTTCTGTAAAAGCTCATAGTCAAACAGCTAACACCTTATAGAGAAGAAAATGATGCGGTATGTGTTTCTATGCGCTTTGTGGGCTTTAATTCAAAATGCCACTGCGAGAGGTATGTATATTTTTGAGTACAACTCATTGGTTTGTTTCTGACAAACCTGTTAATTTGGAACTGTTGTAAGTTTAGTTGATACTATATATACTAGTGCATATAAGCGCTTCTGTATTTGTCATGGTCATTCCACAGAACCTCCATTACGCTTTGCGCCCCAAATATGTTTATGGAACTGAGTACAAAATATTATACGCAGCATGTTCTAAAATTTTAACACTGACAGCTTTTGGAGTCTTATTAGATCGTGTATGACATTTTCAGTAATCTGAGTTTCGAGATCGCAATAAGGCGGATACTTATATAAAGACACGTATGTTTGTTACCGAGACAACCGTGATTTCTCTGAGGCCTTCCAACCTATCCAAGGTGTAACTTGTCGCACAGCACCACCACCCGCAAATACTCGTCAACGCTTTGCTTTAGCTATGCGTTGACGTAACTTAGTGAAACATTGTCACAGGATGCTTTGTGAACAGACGCTTACGTGCTAGCTAGCGTGTTGGACTATAATAAACAAATGAGGGCATAAAATTAAAACCTAAGCTGGTTAGTATATGTTCGAAGAGAAAAGTACCATTTTTCTAGTATTGACACAACCGAAAAAGCAACTTTCGACAGTCGAATCAATGAAGTCGAGCAGTGAATATGAAATGACGTCAACACCTCCATATAACAAGGTTGTCGTACTGGTTTTTCCTCATCACTTACTCTGGGCGGGCGCAAAACCGGTTGGGCAGAACGATTGCGCAGCCGTTCAGTTAGTACTCGTGTTTAATTATTGGTTTCATCTCTGCTCCACGACGGCGTTTGATGGGAGGCGTAGACAATTCAAGTCTACGGTTTCGCTATCCAAGAGGTGTTAGTGATGTTCAATAATGCTAAGTGAGCTTGTTTTTTAATAACCGCAAAAAAAACATCATCGGTCATTACCGTAAGTAGTATGTCAATAATAATCTATCTTGAGGCACTCTGAACTTCGTGTTTTCCAAAAGTGTCTGTTTATGTTTCATTTATGGAAGTACACTAACAATTTGTTACCCTTCAATAATTTTAAAATAATATAGAGTTTTTTTACATTGTTTGCCGCATATATATATATATATATCCCAAAATAAGTTATGTTTATTACACAATAAGTCTTTTTATGATATTACAGATATTATGGAGACTTGTAAGAGTCAACAGGCTTAACTCTAATACCAACATCATAAATTGCAAATTTAGTAGAACTAAGTAAAGCTTCCGTGCACATTTTGTTTTCCTGGGAACTATTAATGGGTCTGCGCTAGAATGTTCCGCTGTTCAGCACACGGCAAGATCATGAAATGGCTGGCTAATTGTGCACTTTACAAATATCTTTATGACGTATTGTTCCCTCTGATGTCATGATTAAACCAGTTGGAATTTGAATCTGGGTGTTTTTAAATTTATTGATATTATGACACTATACTTATCTAAAAAATAGTCCCCTCTGTGTCCTTTGAAGCCTTAAACCAAGTATGGCAGAATACGGTAGTCATTAGTTCAGTTTCTCATTGATTCCTGGTCCTCTCGTTAAAAATTTTTGAAATATTCGTTTTCATGAGCATATCGCTCCTGAAAAACAAAATTCAGTTTACTCAATCTTTTTAATCGATTCGGCTACTAAAATAAAGAAGCAATATACGAGAATTTTTATAAATCTGATGCTATTTTGTGTTAGCCAGATAAAGACGCCAGCCTGACACTCATGTAGGGTTGGAGGTCAAGCTTCAGTAACACGTAGTTATGTTTGTCCAGGAGAGAAGCCTTATCACTCTCGCAAGCTGCGCTCTTGCCTACTATTAGCGCAATCTGCAGGTTTTCACTATTTAGAATTTTTTACGCTTGACATACAGGGAGTTTTATTTTAACACGAGCGTATTTATTTATAAGGAACTGTAGTATGGGGCGAAGATGGGCGAATCGGTGCATGATCGAAGAAATAAAAACAGAGCAAAAATGCACACAAGGACGAGAAGACAAAAAACAACTATAGCACTGACTAACAAGACTGTCATTTCTTTTAGAGCAAAATAGATTGACAGAAAAAAGAAGCAAAAGGTTTCAGAACAAAACTGTACAGGGCCTTTTTTCAGCACAGTCAGTCACGGCCACAAAAATCTGTCAGTCCGATTAATAAGATATAATGCACCACCAGAAGGGTTAATTGATTCAACGCCTACACAAACCTCTCGTCCAGAATTCTAGACTAAACACAAAACACAGGTTCAACAAGCAACCCAAATTACTCTAGCCGTCTTTTTGTGATGTTTAGACAGTATTTGAACATACTAATATAAGTGTGGAGTAGAGCCCTATTCATAACAAAGTAACCCGAGATTTCCCGACGCAGCGCTCCGTAAAGAAAGAGAGTGCTCATGAGCCTAGGCGTTTACACATCTGCCCGTTTGACCAATCGACGCTTTACACATCCGCCATTGGTGACCTTCTCTTGTCTTACCGAGATGCCTAGCCATTGACGCGGGCGTTGACAGGCCTCCACAAAGGCCAAGGCTAGGGAGATGAACAAAGGAGAAAGTAACATGGCAATAACCATTCCTGATGTGGTCAATTGGTGAATCATTGGTGGAAGAAGTGAAGTAAACGCAAACAGTAGAAGCAAACGCAGAAGGTCGGTTATGGCGGCGCCATGCACAGCTGCTGGGAAGCGTCGATATAAATTTTTCCACAGGATACTTGAATTGTGTAAACCACACCAACTGCTCACGCGACATATATAGAGCGATGTTCTATTTCGGATAACAAACGTTTTTGTCGTCCTTCTTTTTAATTGCGGAGTATATACAAAGTGTCCCCGATAAATGGCGCCAAAGATTGCCAAAAAATAAAGAAATAAAACCGTACCACTTAGCGAGAATGAAATCAACTGTATATGTCGTGTCGTTGGATAACTTCTTGGGAAAGTGTACCATTTTTAAAGTGCGCCTTGTGCTTTACTTAATCAGGAATATTTAGCTAATTTATAATCACTCATTTAAGAGCCAAGGTGTAAATTGCTGCCCCATTGTGGAAAGGTAGAAAGTGAGTGTGCGCGACTTCAACCCGTGATGACGTGTTCGCTGGAGACAACCGAAGAAAATGGTGACTTTATTTGGTCATAAAAAGATAAAGTAATAAACAAAAATGCGTCTGAAAAAACAAGCATAAGAGGCGCAACGTGTCTTACCGAGAAAAGTCACAGGGACTCTTATGTTATTCATAAGACGACTCGAAGGCGAAAGCTCGAGCGCCGATGTAAACGTGATAGCGAAGCTCCGAAGACAGCGCGCTGTTTGACGATGTACTGTTGACGCAGTTTTGGCGCGTTTTCATGGTTTTCGTGTCGTCGACGTGTTTTTGCTCAAAGACTTTGAAGGTCGACTGAAAGATGACACAATAAAACTTTCGCCTTAATAACAAAGACAAAAAAGCAGCGCCGTCTTTGATGTTGACATCCTTCTCACGGGGAGATTTAGTCAAAATAATGACATCGAGACCGCGTTAAAGTGACACTGGTTCAAAGCCGCTTTTTTAAAACAGTGTTGGCTGCCTACAGAATGTGCCCAAATAGGTCCCCACCTGAAGCGGCGCAGCACTCATGTTTTAATCGTGTCCGCTTTTGCACTCCGTATTATACTCGCTGGAATATTGCGGCAAATTCGCGTAATTTCTACCTTCAATGCGCTTCGCGTTGTGGGGTCAGTGCTGTAGACAGGGTCTTTCCCGTACTTCCACTAGAATACATCAAGGGGGGTCATCTCCGGTGACCTAGCAGGCCATGGCACGGTCCCGTACTGCCCGACACACTGTTCATGCAAGGCTCCGCTGAGCCAGGCTTGAGGCTGGCTTCAGGTGTGAACAGGGGCACCGTCGTGCTAAAACAGCATGTGTAGAGGGCGTGCCAACGGCAGACTACAGCGAAAGTCATCCGCTGAACCTGCAACGATTTCGTTCACATAGCGTTTTCCAGTTAGCGTCAGGTTAAAAAAGACGGGACAAGCGATGGTGTTGTGGAAGATCCCACACCGGGCATTAAGGGACCACTGGTACTGATGTCGGGACTACGCCAGCCGGTGGGGATTTTTCTCGCTCCAGTAATGGGCGTTGTGGAGCTCTACTTGGTTGTTTCGTGAAAAGTCTACATCATCTGTTCGCTGCACGTCGTTGAAACGGTCTTGTTCTTTTTAAGATTAAATTGGAATCCTGTTAGCGATGCTAACTCTGCTTTGGGAGTTACTAGCCTGCAACTCTTGATGGAGCTGAATGTGGTAAAGGTGAAGCTTAGATTCGTTCGAAATCCTCCAGACGGACGATCTTAATACCGCTACATCAGCGCTCATATCACGCACGCTAGCGTAAGGATGAGCTGCCATGTAAGCCAAAATGTCTGTGCGGAGGACGTTGCTTAAAGCACGAGGTTTCTTCCGCTTCTTCGTGAAGCTTTCTCTCTGATTTAGCGTTTCGTATTTTCTGATTATTCTGGATGGGATTGGTCGAAGTGTACTGTGCCATGTTCGATATATCCTGGCAGCCTTTCTCTTATCGCCCCACTCCGGTCCCAAAACAAGGTTAATTTTCGCCTTTTCCTGATCTGAAAAAGGTAACTTTTGCGTGTTGGAAAACAAATGGACGCCTTGGCACAAGTTGATTGCAACACGACATAAATCAAATAAAGCGCTCGCACGGAGACATGCCCTTACCCGCGACGTGCAAGGCGGAAATTGAACCGCGACATGCAAGGCCCAGGAACTAAACTATATCTCCCCTCGGTATGAGCAGGCCTGAAAGCTAAAACAGTTCTACAATACTAGGGCTGTGCAATAATCTTGGACCCTCCCCATGAGAATGCATTTTTACGATCAGCGAAGAACAACGTTGGCTTTCGTGCGCCAGTTATCGTGAGGAGAACTAGCGCGCGCTCTCTTTGCACAGTCAATGCGCCTATCTCGGGGCCTGCGCTAACAAGAGGCCCCGTCTCGGACAGCGCGGCAGTGATAAGGTGGTCTTCGTTTCTTCGGAGCACGTCTAAAAGCGCTGCAATCGCGACGCGCGTGCGCGTCGCGATTGCAGCAATTGCAGTTGAGGAAAACATTGATTGGTACTTCTCTGTGCGCTCTACAACTTTCCAATTCACACATTGGCCCTTCAAGAAATATTAAAAAAATATCTACTGAGTCTTAATTAACGAAAACACTAGGCACAATAACCGCTCATTCACGCTGGAAGCGGATCCGCGTTCGCAAAGCGGTTGCGAACGCGGTTGTATAAAAATCCAGTGCAATTGCACGCGCACTGGATTTCATCGAGTGCGCGTGCAATTGCATTGGATCTTTATACAACCGCGTTCGCAACCGCTTTGCGAAAGCGGATCCGCTTTCAGTGTGAATGAGCGGTAAGGAAAAGCTGCACTTTCACAAAACGTATTCAAACAACATACAGTTGGTTTCACTCGCACAAACTCTCCGTTTTTTTTTTTGTTTTGTTTTTTTAAAGTTTGGAGCAAGTTACATGGGACACCCTTTATATACCTACCATTTCTGACTGGATTAATACGTGTGTGAATACGTTTGATGTAGCGGCTGTGTTCTCCGCACCGTAACAATGTCGTTTATGTTCCGCAACTGAAAAAGCAGCCCCACAATGTGTGTTATATAAGGTAAGGTACCATTGCAAATATGTGGCGGGTTGAAAAATGTATAAAGTTTACAAAATCCTTCTGGCCTGTGCAAAGATTTATATAGGCCAGGCGGGCAGATCTGTAAACGCCCGGTCTCGTGAGCACACTCTTTCCTGAGCGCAGCATAGGTGCATCTCGGTGTACATTGTAAATGATGTGGCTGTACGACTTAGATAAATAATATTCAAATACTTGCCAAACATCCCAATGAGACCGCTGGATAATTTCATGAAGTTTTTTTTATTAGAAATTATGGACCTGATGTTTGTGCCAGTCTAGGATGAATTACCTCGTCAGATTTTGAATTATTTCCTATTAATCAAACTGACACGTTTATGTGATCATGACTGTTACTGTGGCCTGTCATGGTCATGGTCGCGGTTATTCTCGTTTCTTTTTTCTCAATCTATTTTGTTATGAAAGAAAACGACAGTCGTATGTCAGCGCTCTGTTTTTTTTTGTTTTTTTTTTGTTTTACTTGTCCTTGTGTTTAATTTCGTGATGTTTTAGTTCTCTAATTTTTTCTTCAAAAGGAGCCGCGAAAAGTAAAATAATGCAGCTTGCGCAGGTGATTTATACGGCCAGAAGTACATAATGTACGGGGCAAATGGTCACAGGAAGTCGAATAATTTCCTAATATTAGTTGATTAACTTTTTATTAGTGTGCATAAATATAAGTTTTCCGATAAGAAAACTTGCTTAGCTTCTTCTTCTAGTAATTTATTCAACTTTAGAAAGATTCGAAGCACTTGTTAAATTCCTGGGTACGTTAAAATTACGACTTGCTCATCAGGCGGAAGTTCGGCGGTACGAAAACAATGATGGGAATCTTTCCATCTGCGTTTTCGGACGGCCCGCGTTGCGCCTGTTGTACGAGTGAAAATTTCAGAGCACCCACGGGCTTGCCAAGTGCTTCGAATCTTTCTAAACCTAACTGATTCGGTGGCTAAAGATGACGGTCAGAAATATTCTAATTTAAACCATACATTTGTTTTCACTAATTCAGGAGCTAATAACCAAATTTGTGTTAAATAATTTATTTTGTCTCGACGAGTATCACATTATATTTTGTCCCTCTGGCCGTATAACATATTTGCAAAGACCGCATTATTCGACTCCGCATGACTCTTTCCAAATGAATACTTTCGTATTGAAATCGCACAACTTGTATATAGATGTAGTCTTGCGGGTTTTATTTGCACTCGCGTTGGCACATTTCTTGAATGCGCGAAGTTAAAAAAATCTCCAACATCCAATTGTGATGTCAGAAATATGCACATTTGTTTAAACCATGTTTTTGGTTGCTGTATATGAGAAAATCTAAAAACAATCACATACAGTACTTGTTTGCTTAATATGCAGCATTTTGCGAGCCCTCGAGTTTTTTAATGAGTGCTGAGTTCACATGAGTTACCAGAATAATAACTTTAATTCTTTAAAATATTATTTTGTCAAGACTGGGGACTATTTGCCACATAAGTTGAAAGAGAAAATATAGCTACTACATTTGTGCAACGAAGGCCCAAAAATGTTGAAATTCTCTGTCTGTTACCTAGAGCAATACCTACAAGGGGAATGAGCTGAGCTAGTCGGTTATTTATTTCGGGTGGAATCAGCTTAGGATAGTAAGGTCTCAAGCAAGGAGTGGACATCACAGTTTTTTTTTAAGCAGGAAGATTAAAAAAAACCTTTCCACAACAAGTCAACCAAAGACTTGAAAAACACATTGCTAGGCTTCACAAAGCCGGGTATCAAAGACTAATACTCGCCTCCGTATGCGAGAAAATCTTTGGCGCAGACAAGAGAACAGATGATTAAAATAAAAACACAAAAACAAAATCAAAGAAACCCTTCGAGGTGATCCTGTATATGCATGGCGTGGCCAATTAGACTAATAAAAAGGTCGCGAGCCAATGAAATGTGCAACTTACATGTAACTTACACACCCAATAAAGCTTATTCAACGTGCAGGAAGATCAAGCAAGCACAGACCAATAAGAAAGATCAATGTGGCACCAGACAAAAAGCAAACTATGTTCCGTACAAAAAGGAAGCTATTTACAGCATAGCTGTGACATACAGGAGCTGCTGTATCAGTCAATCGGCGTGATATATAAACGACCGAGCACAAGAATAAGCAGCCAACCTTAAAAACCTGACGGCACCAGGGCACCTAGCCGTCCATTGTCGATCATGCAAATTCAAAGCTCGAGCAAGTTCACATCCTTGGATACCACAGAAACCAGATTGCACGCGAGATGTTGCAGGCCCTTGCTATAGAAGGAAAACAGGATCATTGTCTGAGTTCCCCTTCAATGACACTGCAACATAGAAAAAAAACTTTATGGAGGACACAATCTCCTTGACCAGTGGATATAACTGGAAAGGAAAAGGAAAGGGTTAAGAAAGGGCAGAATAAAGGACCAACATGAGAAGAAGAGGAGGATTCATAAACTAGTTGGTAGTCCAGCGGTCGGAAGTTCTTTCTCATCCACTCGTCCCTTC
Source organism: Ixodes scapularis (assembly GCF_016920785.2). Taxonomy (NCBI): domain Eukaryota; kingdom Metazoa; phylum Arthropoda; class Arachnida; order Ixodida; family Ixodidae; genus Ixodes; species Ixodes scapularis. The sequence continues at coordinate 60,540,084 of NW_024609879.1, read as the reverse complement.
CTCTGATTTACTGATTCCACCTGGAAAGCAATGGTTAATAGAAAGCACCCTTCATGCCCACTTGAAAAGTTCAGAGAAACAATGCGAGTTGCAGGTGTTTATCCAGCCTCGACTAAATTATATATTTATTAAACATTGACTCTTACAAATAGGGGATGTTTTATACATATACTCCGCATTTATATGATTGATTATAAGGGCTGTGCAATTGATTATTAACTCACCGATTGATGGTTGAATGCTTCGATATCAATTAATTTCCACCCGTTATTCGGTTAAATTTGGCGACCCCAAAGAAATTAAAAATGCAATGCTATCTCAATACAGACTTGGACGTGCAGACCTGTATGAAGGGAAGCTTTAGGTAAAATTTAGCCTAAAAACAGTAGGGGCAAGATTCGCACCCCCAGTAAACTGCAGAAGGTTACACGTTGACCTTGGGGAGATTAGGGAGGGGGGGGGGCGAGCGCCCTTCTACGTCCCCCCTCCCTAAGGTCCCCAAGTTCAACTTTGGTTTAAAAGTAACATTGATATACACCAGCCAAAAGTTTAGTCTTTGGTGACATAGCAAATATTGGGTAAAAAAATAAATCTGGGCAACTTTTCGACCGTAACGTCGTATCGCAACAGAGTCCCCCTCCTTCCTCCCCTCCTCCAGCCGAGCTGGAGGGGGGGAGGAAGGAGGGGGACTCTGTTGCGTTTATGGGTCAGCTGGCCTCCAGCCAGCTGACCCATAAATAAGCCCCAACGGGAGAGCGTGTGCCAGCACAACATCGCTTCGTCTACAGCGCGGCATCACCGTGAGTCTTCGAACTGACCAAAGCAGAAGTAAGCTACGCCTGTCGGACGTGGTTGAAGGATGGTGTGAAGGACTGTGCCACTCGTGCTCGATAGTGGCCGGGAAAAGGCGAGCGGTGCGCTTTCGAGAACGAGTAGAGGTTCGTGAATGGGACAAAGCAGTCGCAGTGTCCACGATTACGCCGCTCGTTCCACGCAAAAACATTATGTGACGTATTTTCGACGACTACGGGAGATAGCGCGATTGTGACAACGTCAATCTACCACGACCATCTTGTGAACGATATTCACGTGAAGACAGATGCACACGCGGACGTTAAAAGGCTCTTTTTTTTAGATTTTAGAACCCAGGCAATAGGGTAAGAAGTTCGCGTCCGATTTGTTACGATCACGCGGCACTCCTGGGGGTATACCCTATTTGTTCAAAGAGTTATGTTTTTTTGTGTTTTATTTTTTTGCTGACACACATGAATCGTTGTTGCGTTTGACGACGTGGGCGATTGATAAAATTGAAATGATGGTATCAGCGCTTCCATGCTATGTTTCAGGTCTCACTTTAATCGTGTCACGAAGAGGCACTTTATTGCATGTTGAAAAGAAAAAAAACTTTTGTTCTCTAACTTCAAAGTTGACGTGTATAAAATTGACTTGCAATTGAACCTAGGGTTCAGTTCCACGCCGCGGACGCAAGCTGTCAAAACTAACGATGTTTTCTTAGTTCGTCCGTTGTTTTCTTGATGGAGTTTGTTCAGAAATATTACGTAAACCCTCTGTTCAAAAGCGCATATACACCCAAAAATTAACGTTAAACGTTAGCAAATGATGCTGCTCTGAGATGCAAAAAAGTAATAAAAACTATCATTCTAGGCAATAAATATTTTATGCAGTACCAATTTGGTCTGTATCACGGAAGTCTGGATTCAGGCTATAATATAAAGTTATATTATTCGACGTCTGAATGTCCGAAAGTGGCGCATATAAATTATTATTTTAATAAACATTTAATTGAATAAAAACTCCCCTGTCATTCGTTCCATCAAGTTTCTTCGCCGTCCAGAGGATTCGAATGTGTGCTTTTCTGATTTTAAAATTAAGCGATGATGCGTAGCATAATACTGAGCCTCAAATCGTGGCGCGCGTTAGAGACTGTTTTCGGTCGACGGCCGCGGCATCTTTTATTTCATGGAGATCTTCCACAGTAAAATTGTCCAGACAATTGCTAAGCATAACAGTACTTCAAGAAGCCACTGGACGCGCAAAGTATAGCCAAAACAAAAAAAAAAAAACGATTTAATTATGGAAGACACCAGCGGTGATGTTTCCCTGTAAAAACATGCAAATAACATCCGAAACGGAAGTGTTCCCTGCAACATATCATGGCGGCACAAAGTGACCCCAATACCATGTATCAAACAGATTGGAGCGAATATTTCTGTCACTATTCCTGTAGGACGGTGAAGAGGTTTTGTATTTGACTATTAAGATCAGCTTTATTGATGTTTTTACAGGTGAATCCCGAAACTTCGAAGTTGCTTATCCAAAGCTTCTTGAAAGCAGAAGCCTTTCAAGTGAAAAAGTGATCCACATTAAAGAAGGCTTAACACTTAACTTAGAAAAATGTTCAATACTCTCAGAAAACTTGGTTCTAACAGACCTCAGTGGCAAGGAGCCAGTTGTAACTCCGGTAAGCATTACATTTTAAACATGCCTTACAATTGAAATAGAGCCGTAAATCTTCCCTGCCTGGTTTAAAAATAATTAAAAAAACATTATCGCATTTTGGAGGCGATACACTCCACGTGGAGCGCTTAAGTAATGCACTGCACTTAAGAACCCTACCGAAAAATCCGGTATAACTTTCCCTATCCGGGATATGGAACCGGAAATTTGTTACTGGAAACCCGAAATCCAGATTGAGAACAAAGGAATAATTTCTGAAAACCTGAATTCCAGATAGAGTCCAGATAGAATCCAGATAGATTTCCGGTTCCATAATCCGGATAGCGAAAAGTTATACCGGAATTTTCGGTAGGGAAGACGCATGCTTAATTGTATGCTTTGTGTTTCAAACATAAGCAAAGATATATAAAAATATTAGACAGCCTAGATAGGAAAAAGATGTAATAAATTAATTTAAAACGAAGAAACAAAAGGTTTAGAGCTACATTTAAGGAGCGAATCGAATTTGTAGTTTGCGCCCGCGGAAGCCGCCACTATTCACGTTGTAGACCTGTGTGCCGCCGCGCTGCGCCATGGCCGCCACAAGCTCAGCATGGAACACGGTGAGCGGTGAAACTGGGCGCAGCACGGCTCTACGCATGGCGTACCACCTGGCGATACACGGTGACATCTGTGTATCCAAGACACATGCACGCAAAAGCCCGTCGCGGGATCGGCACATAGTTCCTGGGCCACCATTGGCACCGATCGTAGAGCGGCTGGCAGTACGTCGCTTCAAAACGCAATATTTATACCCAAAACGTAAATTAAAGTGTTCAGACTAAAAATAAAACAAATAAAACCGGAACAAACGGCCTTGTGCTACCATTATATCACTATTAAAGGAATATTGTCGAAGAAAGCCTTACCGCAAAACGTGTGTTCACACCACTACCAACGGCGTGTTTGCTTTTCTTTTCTACCCGATGAACCTTACCATAGCCTCCTCTATACGGAGAAAGCCTGGCGCGTCGCGAGAAAAGACGGCCGCCGTAAATGGGAAAGGAGGGGCGAGGAAACGGAAGCGGAGAGAACCTTGTCTGCTAGCGCCACAAAAGAACGAGCGGCCAAACGCAGAAACAATCTTTTTTTTCTCTCTCTCTTTTCTTGTCGCTATCGTGGAGAGGAGAAGCTCAACGTCCACCCTTTCCCGTTTCTCCCTGCGCCCTTTCGAATCGCCGCGCCCGTTTCCCCCGGAGTACGAAAACGACGGTGACGAAAACACAAAAACAAGCGTGGTTCGGGGAGCGGCCGCTCATGAGCCAAGCGCTCGCTGTCTAGGTCTGCCCTTTCTGCTCTGCGCTACCATATTGGTCACCGTTCGGCGCGCTCCTCCTCTCCTTTTCCCTGCGGCCGCGCGCCCTATTGCTCCGTCGTCGATGTGCCAGGCTTTCTCCGTATAGAGGAGGCTATGACCTTACATAAAGATTAAAAATGTAAATCGTTCCAATGAATAATTGTGTTGACTGTATAAGCATTCATTTTAAAATTGATATTCAACGTGTTCAATATCGCTGAGACAACTGGAGGCGCACGGCGTGTCAGTCCTGAAGAAAACATACCGCAGAACGTATACGAACCCCAGAACACCGCTACGATGGCATTCAGGGGTCCGAAGATGCCTAGATTGAACACGAAAGGCTAGCGCAAATCGCTTGTATGAGACGCGACCAGTTTTCATTAGACTCTCGGCGCTTTTGTTCGAAAGCCCATGAAGAAGCTTTATTGACTTTATGCCGAGGAAGTCACACCGAATGCAGGAAATATTTGGTTTTGTGACCGTGCCATTGAAATGAGTGTTACAAAGCGTTATCCGCGAGCACCATAAGTACATCATGCATGAGAGTAAATACCTACCAACGCAGTTCAAAGTACTAACCCAGCAGAGATATTCCGAAATACACAACACGTTTCTTCGTCTCCCGACGGCATCGAATGTCTGGCTCGACAAACCTGACGACGCCGAAGGTCTTTCCTGTACAAAGTGCATCTTCTCGCCATCCTTTCTACACCCCTCTTGTCAACTCCTTCATCGGCTGTGGCAGTAACATTCTGGCAAACAGAATCCCCACCTTGAACTCAAACCACCAACGCCAAACCAATCTCGCTCGGAGTCATACCGCCGCTTCTCGGCACTCTCGTTGTTGTTCGTGTATACCCGCCAGTTTCAAGTTGAGATGGTGATTTCACAACATCTTGCGTGCCACTCCTGGGAGTTCAAATAACTTCGCAGACGACTCGACCGTTCTCACGAGAACGTTTGGGACGCGCACAGCCCAAAACCCCAACCGAACCAATCAAACAAACGGTCGCCATATTTGCATCTCCGCTGCTCACCGCTACGCACACCGTGCGCAAACATCTGGCCGACCAGATTGGAGCGGCACCGCTACGCAAACTGCGCACGTCACAGTGACGTAGCGACGGCGGCACCAGTTGCCATAGATGCTGCCGCTTGCTGCCGCGCGGCGCCCTTTTGCACCCCTCATGTGTTCCCTGCTTTACGCCGGAGTCGTTCAGCGCCGCCGCTCAAATCACCAGAACACCGACGCTGCCGCTACCCTTTGGGTGTGGAGCGCCGGCTGACCGCGTTTGTCCATGCCGTCACCGGAAGGGAATAAACACTGCGGCGCGCCGCCACCGTTAATTTCTTACCTGCGCACTGGTCTATCACGTGGTGCTTGCGCTCTTTGGTAGGTTCGTATGTGTGCACAAGAAGTGGTTTTGATTAATCTTCGTTATTTTGTTGCCCTTCAAACAAAGAGTATTAAGCAACTTTGAGAGTCTATACAAAGCTTTCGAAAGAGCACAAGCACCACGTGACTAAAGCGTCCATTCACGTGACAGTAGTGGCCACTTTTCCGCGGGCTCCCGCTGGCGCCAACTACATATTCGTTTCGAGTAGTAAATATAGCTCTAAAAAAATTTGTTGTGAATTCCCTCATGAATTCGTTTTAGGACATCCTTTTTCCATCCCGATATGCTTTCCGAACCAGCGTGGAAGGAAAAAGCTAGCTTGACTCAAGTTTGGCATATCAAAGAGCCTAATTTGGGCCGAATAGTGTTTTGCTCCAAGAGGCGAGACAGGGCTAAGGTATTTTGCACGGGCCCTTACTTGCCGGCGAAAAGCCAAATATTGATTTTTCAGTGCTTTACTTTAGGAGCGATAATGTAGCATGCAAAGGGCCAAATCAGCCAGATGAAAACAAAACCGCAAGCAGTGAAGCCTAAATGTGGTCTCTGTTCGGTGATTGAGGATGGAAGATGCAAGTGAACAACTGAATGAACCAGGCAGTAAGGTCCAATTCGCGCACTTTTACGCGGTTCGGCACTAGAATGCTCAGAATCAGGAGAATAATTGTCATGTTTAGTTCCACTTCAACTTTGTTATCTCTTGGCTGTAGAGTCCTAAGTGATCCGATAAAAATAAAAGTTTGAAACAGTACAGCGCTACCAGGGTTAAATATCTCAGTAGCATTTATAACAGTGTCCACATTCTTTCCATGAACTGTACTTCAGAAAGCAACATTGAATGCATGCCATAAAACATACTAATCTACCTTTAATGTTCGTGTACATCAGCTCTAAGCAATGAGAAAAATATTAGATGTACCTGAGTTTGTGTTGTGTAGCATACAGTGAATGATTCAGAATCAGGGTTATCTTCGACAAGACACCCGTAATCTTGATTAATGCACCGTTTGTCTAACTGGAAGGAACGCGTGTCCCTAGATTTATTTGGATACCAAGAAAACAGTTAATTAAAAATACGTTTTGAAGTCTTCTTCGATACCCGAGTACGCAAGTAACTCCCGTAGATTTTTTTTACATATTGCGTCATTAAGTACTAACACATGTGGTCGTTAAATGTTCAATTTCAAGCTCTTTCCTCGTAGACATTTGGCACTCCTCGCAAAGTTCAAATTCAAAATGTATACAAACCTGAATTGGGGTACGCGAACGTAGTTTTGCAAGAAGTGTTATGTGTCTTTAGTTAGAGCTCAAGTCGGATGTGTTAAAACATTACACAAATAGCAAAATCAGCGGTCGTGCATTTACTATGCCCTGTACCAGATTTTCATCTTCTGCCCAGTAGTTTGTGTGCATGATCCCAGCTGCTCCTTGTTTATATAGTTTTTTTAAAAGTATCAATTGCCCCGATTACATTGCTCATGGCCAGTTTCTGCCCTTGGTTTTTCGCGTTTTTGCGCTGAGTAAGCCATTCGCGTGCGAGCTCATAAGCCAATGTGCAGAAGGCAAACAGGCTGGAATGGGACATTGAAAATCTACGGGTGCCCAATTTTGGTATGTAAGTTTGGAATTCAAATTTCGAAAGGCCAGTCAAATGTGTTAGTCCTCACGGCCACACCCAGTAGACCACCAAAAAAGCTGATTGCTGTAAACAAAAAGTAGTGTCAGTTACTTTTGTACTGTAGAATTTTATTTTCCTACTAACTGCCATGGACGCTCGAATATCGTTCTAAATTGATGCAATATGCACAAAATACTTAGCTAAAATAATGCTTACTTATTTCAAATATACAATCACATGGCGGCCACGTTTATTATGTATAAAAATAGAGGTGAAACTAAGCAGCGGCGACATATGAAACTGAATTCCTAGAGGTACTTACAAATCAAAAACGTACTGAGGAAAGAAAAGTAGGTTTTCTCAATGTAAACGAAAACCTAGTTTATTCACTCAGAAAATAAACTCCGCATCTACGAGCGCCAGGTCTTCGTCCAAATGTGGCGCCAGATTTCGAGTCCAGATACAAAAGTTTTAGGGCTTATGGTCACTTGATTCTACAGTTTGAAGCGATTTTTGGAACTTTGCAATAAATCAACAGCGGCCAGAAGAGCCTGGCAAATACTAGGCTCTTCTGGCATCTCCTACATAAATGGCATCTCCTACAAGAAATGTGCCCCATTTTCATACTGAAAATTGAGACACTTGCCTTATATCTTTAGTCAGGTAACAATAAATTCTTAAATTTGACATCTAATCTCATAAGTTAATGCTATATTTAATCAGAAACTGATCATCCGATAATGCGTGATCTAGTGACCACCATTATGCTTTACTTAAAGGACGCGTACATCGGCCAGTAAGTTCTCGGGGTTCTTTAGTTCGACGTGAGCGCGTTGGCGAAGTTCAATAAAACTGAAAGATTAAACCTAGAAAAGAACAGAACAGCACATTTTTCGAATTTTAATGCAAAAAGCTATTTGTGTTGAAAGTCCAAAGAAGTGCTGGTCTGTCCGTCCCTAACTTTATTATTTCCGTTTTATTTGAATTCTCGGGATACTTGTAATTCCTTTCACATTTATTTCAGGCGCCAGCTAATTTCCGCAATAGGCATGCTTTTACAAAACAAAGCATTTTTATTTTTATCAAGACGTCCCACACAAATTATTATCATAACTGACAGATTGCTACATGCATTACCTAAATAATCTATAATTCGGGTGCATTCCATACCACGATAATATAAAAAAAAATTTATGACATATTTTAGATCAATTACGGGCTGCTGTGCATATCAAAAGAAACTTTGCAGGCGCTAAAACGTTTGTCGAAAAGCATTTGTTCAAATTTAATCATGCAATCGTAAATTATGAGTACATTAGGCTGAACTATGAGGACCAACAGCGTTCTGTGGGTTTCTTTGTACGTATTGTGCAGCTGGAGAATGCTCAAGTCATCAAATCAAATTAAATCTTTGCTGGTCCGCGGGAATGTGCAACCATATACATAGGGAAGATTGTTTTCTTGGTTTCGCAATATTATTTTGCTTAGAGTTTACACCATACATTTCATTTTATAACCTCGAATGCGTTTCTTGTCGGAAGGTGTTAGGGCAATAAGGAAATTCATGTTCGCGTAGAGAGCCCATTTCTTATCATTGTATAAATGGAATGTCATTTTCTTTAAAAAAAGTGACATTCTCCATTTTAGTACAAGATGCAAACACTATAAAATTGTACATCAGGTATGAACATACGACTGTTTAAAAAAAAATGTTACGTTCATGTGGGAAAACACATAATCAACATATGCTCCGTTCTTCAGCTTTTAATGGCGATTCACGATCCCTGACACGTGCTGATAAAGTTTAGTACAGGCACGCTTCGCATGCTTAACAATAGGCTGGTGTTCCTTATTTGACATAATGTTATTAAAACGTCAAAAAGAACTTTCGCGTTTATTGAAATAAAAAGTCGTACTTTATAGAAGTAAAAAGTTGTACTTGTAGAACTCAGATTTAAAAGCTTTCCCGAGAAGTAATGCGTAATTTACTTTTGTCGAACAAGCTTTTGAGACCTTTGTTTCTTCAGAATTGACTGTTGCCGAATTTAGTCAATTAAATATTTTGTTTTGTATTATATTACTTTATCCGTTGTGACATACATTATGCTTTTTTTAAAACCACAATTTATCTAAAAGTTCAATCTTTTATGACAATGCTTGGCGGCACCAGAAACAGTTCGGTGTTCTACAATATTAGACTCGTATGCCAGTGGAACATCTCTGGCGTCAACTTCGTTGTTTGATAGTAGGCGCGCTTGTCAGCGAAATAACAGATGAAAAGATATCTTTTCATTTTTCTCCACGCGAAACACCTTAGATTGTTTGCGCTGCGGCGTAGAATTTGTAAGTGCGTGAGAGCGACACGATGAAAGAACAAAAATAATTACTAAAACTTATGTTTTCTTTTTTTTCTTCTCGCCAGCTCGACTCGCGCAATTGGTCGAATATAGATTTCTGGTTTATTTATGGAGTCTTAAACTTAGCGAGGTGGATGGTACTGGAAGTCCCCAGGCCTATTTGAAGAGCGGCAAGCTAGTGTAAAGAAAACTGAATACCGTTCTCGAGAAGGTCGTCAAAGTACGGATAAGGATTAGCATTGGCAATGTCCGATGTGCTTCGAACGTTGTCCTCAGTTTCGCGTTTGAAAACAATGAATGACCTCAATAAGCTGCTGAACTGTAGTAGCCAAGTTCAAATGATTTTCAGACTACTTGTCACCGCCGTCTCAAGCCCATACCCGATTTCCCCTCGCCATTTAAGAAAAAAAAAAGTGTCGAAGTTTTATCTTAATGTTCCTTCTAAAATAAGGCATCGGGTATTGCTGCTGGTAGCGATCAGGTCGCCGTGCCCCAGTTGTACAATGTCAGCAAGATTACAAGTGTGCAGGAACGTTCTTTCGCGTTAGCAAGGGAAAGCGTGAATGTAGCAGACATATCGAGAATTCCTAAGAGAAAACGAAATACAAACGGACTACACTTCATAAATGAATGCCAGCGACTGCGTGGGATAGATTTGTTTAGGGAGGCATGCGTTTCGATTTATAGCTCATTATGATTTTAACATAAGTATTAACCGTAGAGGAACTCCACGAAATTCGTAGAAATATGGTTGCGTGTTTGTGTTAATTTAAATTGATGCTGAATTAAGAAGCAATATTTTATTCGCAATATTATCTTTTCCGCAGTTTTTTAGCACGAGCAAATTGTTTCAAGTGGAGGGTGTTTCGCGAAACTTATATCTTCGTGTAAATAAGTATCTGGCGGAAGGGGGAATAGCATTATACGCCCATCAAAAACGCCATCGTAATTCAATTTGGTGTCTTTTGTTGTGACATTCGAATTGGCTGATATTTTAAATGCATAGTGTTCTTAATTTGTTTTAAAGGGCAACTCCGCTTGATTTCGGAAATTTTGAAATAGTGGGTGATATAAACGTGAAAAGTACTTCAAAACAACCCTAGACCGTTTGTTTCATTAAAAGCAAAATATTTTTCGTCCAATCTTGTTATTTACCACAATCGGAAACCGAAACTGAAACTTCGGCACAGCCGGGCAACATTGTACTCTCAACGTCAGTTGCATACGCACCCACGTGGAATACAAGGGGTCACGTGATCTACAAGCGGTAACCCAAGAAAGACGCGGATGCGAGGGGAAGGGCGAGGAGGGAGGAGGGAGGGCGGGCCTAGCCGCGGCGGCGAACAGGCAACGCAAGCAGCAATGAAGCAGGCTATGTAGGCGGAAACCCAGGCGGCTAGTCGGTTGGCACCGGTTGGCAGGTGTGTCAGCGAAACAGAGCTGGCAGTAATGTAATTACTGTAATGAAATTAAAGTAATTTAATTACTTGTTCCAGTAATTAGCAATGTAATTCATTACTTTTTATAGCAGGTAATTTACTAATGTAATGAATTACTCCAGCGACGGTAATTGTAATTAAATTACCTAATTACTTTTTCGCACCAGGCGTAATTTTTGTGTCCGCAATAGATAAGAGCGCTTTTCTTTTTATTTTACTTTTTCTTTTTCCTCTACACCTTTCCAAAAAACGCTCTTTGACCGCCGCTATGTGTTGCTGATGCTAATGCGGCTGGTGCGACTCTCGCGCCCGCTATCAGCTAGACATTTTCTGCCACTCTCTTGAACTGTGAAAACCCGCCCAGCGCGATTCTCTACCTATGTTTTGCGGTTTTGCATTCGACGTTTTCTGGCCCCTCTTGAAAGTTTCCGCTTACTTTTTCTGATGCATGCTGCGTACCCTCTCTGTGTTATCTTCCACTGTGAGAAATAGGGCTGGTAAGTGCCTGCCATTCGAGCTTTACTGCTCGACGTTCTCGGGAAACGAAGGAGGGGAAGTAGGTCGAACTAAGGCCCCTGGTGGAACGGCCCTCGACGCGATTTTGCGAACAATGACAATTGTTCTCCCCCTCCCAGAGATAATCCGCGTAAGGTCCTCAGTCATCTCCAAAAATAGTTGTCCGGGTTGGGGTGGGAAACGGATCAGTCGCGTGCGTTCCTCTGTCCATCGGTAAACATGCAACAGAGAGTTCTAGCTGTGTGCCATGAACTGTGTAAATAATGTAAATAAAGTTATCTGTAAAAGGAAGTTATCAATAGCTCCTTTATATTTAAAAGTATACAAAAGTAATGCGAAAGTAATGTCATTACTTTTAAAAGTAATTTGTAATGGTAATTAATTACTTTCTGGCTGTGATAATTTGTAATGTAATTTAATTACATTTCAGCAATTTTCAGCAAAGTAATTAGTAATGTAATTTAATTACAAAATATGAGTAATTTGGCCAGCTCTGCAGCGAAACTCATCCCGTACAACTCTCTCTTCCTCTTTTTGTTTCTCTTGTTCTCGTTCTTTTTTTTTTTTGTTTGTCTCGCCCACTGATCTCTATTGTAGTAGGCTCGCCTCTTTGCTTGCTCAAACATGGAGCGCGTCCGTAGCGCCGCCCGGTAAGCTCTCCCTGGAAAAGAAAATACCAAGAAAAAAACTGCGTATGCAACAGACGTCAGCCACAACGGAAATACAACGTTGGCTGCGCCGCACGTCGCCCGCTAAATTAGCGGATTTTGGTGACTTCACGCGTCTCACTTTTTGTCGGCCGGTTTAGTGATCGTTTAGGCGGTATTACGTTATAACATTTAACATTCGGTCTCTCTAGATGACACTAAAGAGAGTCGCAGTGTTTGGTAACAACCGAGAATGAAGCGGAGTTTCCCTTTAATGTAACGAAAGTATTGAAACAGGTGGTTTTGAAATATTCATTCATGTGCTTTTTCTGGGCTTAGTTTTCCGACAATATTTAAGTTATAAACACTTCAATGTGTGGGTCTCAATACAAGTTGAGTTACAGAACACGTCTTGCGTGATCCAGTTGTTTTTGACCTCGGGGATGAGGAAATTTACACCCCACTAAAATTTTTTCACGTCCGTGTTCATCCATTAGTTTATTCCCGTACTGATAGTGCGCGAATATTTAATTAATTTTAATAAACAGGCGCGTAAATCTAAGCAGCTTAGACAAGCCATCAGGTAAGCAGACGACAGATGAAAAAGAACCTTCTCTCAGAGCTCCTCGGCTCACTACTATGTGCGTAGATTTCTCCGAAGTCTTCAATAAATGATAACCGAAATTTTAGAGATCAATAAACATCAGGAAGGGTGACAACTGAACGTTTAGCGTACACAGTCAGACTGTATTTCAATAAAGAAATGTGCACCTTTTGTTGCCGATTTGATGTTGTTCAGAATAGAAGAAATGACATGACAAATTTAAAAAAAAAAAAATTTCTAACATGAATTATAGCAAAAAAAACAACATTGTCATGTGTATATGAGGCGGTAAATATACGTTAATATTTTATTTTTTGTGTGTTTCAGAAATTCAGTGCTTGGGGGGGGGGGGGGGGGGGAGGGGAGGGGAGGGGACCTGAGGTAAAAGATTTGTGCCGTGACCGAAAGCTACATTTTGTGCATCTATTTACAGCTGAGGAATGAAGGATGACTGAGGGTCACCGAAACATATCTATTTTAACACAAAATACGCCAAATTTTATTATTTTAAGCCGTGGACCGCCTAAAAGGCGGTATATTTCCCAGATGAAATATCCACCAGAACAGTTTAAGATCGTTCATGACGGATATGTGTTACCTACCTAAAATGAATAAGTATGTGTGATATTTTGTTCCTTTGTCTGTGTCGTGGCGGTTTTGCCCGGCATACGCACTGAGCCCTGCTAATCTGCGGATTACTCGCAGATATCCGCGGCTATCCGCAGTAAACGAGCGGATGCGGATAAAAATTAGACCCATTTTGGCGGATTGCGGATCGGATGCGAATGTCAAGTGCTGCAGATGCGGATAACCGCGGATCCGGATCTAAATTTTTGCCCGGTGGCATTCAGTTTCTCGACTGACGTTTCATCTAAAGATCGTTTCGTCGACATGTGACGTTTGATTGGAAGGTTTCTTGTGTTCGTTTAGTCGGAAAACTTGAAACGTTTCGTCGCACAGAACCCTAATATTATCGTAACAAACTTTTTGCGTCTCGCCTGGTTTACAGGAGGGAGGGGCATATGGTTTGGTTAAGCTCGCCTTAGTGAATCGCGAGCTAGCTTTTAGCGGCTTTGTAAAGGAATGCGTTGTTAACAAAACGTCGCAGGGGCATGTGCCCTCAAAGCGTACAGCGTCGACGAACCGTGTGTTCATGAAATGTATGTCCATGAAAAGTTGTCACTGAAACATATTTACACAAAACGCGTTTCGAATAAACAGTAGGGATCTTAAGAAAGATCTGATTCTCACTGAAGATCGCCTCAGTTAGAGTGCTGCCTTTCGTAAAAAATGCGATCTATAGAAAAAGTACAGATTGCAGGGCATCAATCGTCCCGAGAAAGATAGTACATTGGCAGGGGAAAAGCGGGAACTTTCTCCACACAATGAAAACCTTAAACGTACAAGTCACAAGAAAGTAGGAGAAACGTCCCCCTCTTCGCAAAGAGTAGAGTGTTCATGATTCCAAAAACAAAAGAAGTGCCTCGACATCCTTTCTGTGCACTTTTTCTGGGCAGAATGTCGCGGACTCCTAGGACGATCACATAACTGAGATAATTTTTCGTTCGACGCGCAGTGCCTCGGGAAGGCTGGTCGCTTTTAATATAAATACGATGAAACTGATAATCATAAAATGACATCCCCATTTGAATGGTGACCCTAAGATTTCTTTGTGCAAAGATAAACAAACAGCTTAGCAAGTGTCATTTGTATCTTTATTTTTTTCCCATTCTCGCTTGATGTTATGATATACAATGAATGCCTGGATTGCGAGTCGGATCTGGTTCCACATTTTGCGGATGCGGTTCGGACACGGATTCAAAGTATGCGGATGCGTATCGGATGCGGAGAATCAAACTGTTATCCGCGCGGGGCTCTACGATGATACGCAATGGCTCCGTCCCGCGTTCTTAGCACGCTGTTCCCAGCATTGGCTTGCAGGCTTTCAAATTCAATCTTGCTACAGACAGAAGCTAATCGTTCTACGTTTTGTTATTTTTTAAAGATGGTAGCGTCCTACATATCTGTGTCAAGCAAGAGACTAGGGCAGGACATTGTTGCATAAAGTCATAAGAAAAGTGTTGTTTGAAAAAGGGCATGTGAGAAATGAGCTGTTGCATCTCAGTATAAATATTTCTATTGTGTTCGTTGTGACTAGCAAATAGTGCGAACGACTTTTTTTTCGCGGGCTCAATATTTCGCGATTTACGTCAAAGCTTAAGTTTTGGAATAATTCGCGGGTTCTAATTTTCGCGACGCAGTAGAATCTGATAATAGATTCCAATGTGTCTACATTTTACTGGAATTGTCCGCGGGAACTACATTTCGCGAATCGTAAGTGATTCTTTAAATTCGGGAAAAATAGGTCTTTGTAAAAATTGAATTGTTTACAATATAACGTTTCTGAAAAAATTGTCATACCTCATTCAGTTCGCGTTGGGTGTTTTTCAGATGAACGGAAAATATATGGAACGTAACCTGTACCATGACAAAGAGAAAATGGCGGCGGTTCAGGTGAAGGAGGAGAATGGAGCTGTGGAAGTGGTAAGATACTTCTAAGAGTGATTTCAATGGTGCACAACTTTGAACAAGCAGTCTTCTTTATGAAATTGACCCTGACATTAGTATGCCAGAGAACAATGGATTCTAAAAAACAGTTGGCGCCCTTTGCGGCAGTGCCAAAGGGAAAAGCTTTTTTCTCGGCATAACGTGTCAGGTAATCTGTGCGTTCGATTATGGAGCGGTTCAATGACGCCAACACTGGGAAAGGTCCTAGTATGTTCATTCCGATCTGCTGAATAGGAGCTATAGGCGGCGCATTTGGTTACAGGGGTCCTGATGAGTTTGTTAGAGGTCTTTTGCGGCGTTTGCACTCAAGATACAATGTTGTGTACTGGAGAATTTTGTTCGAAAAATTATGCAATTATGCCAGTAGCACTTCTTGCGAATTCAATCAAAAGTCCTGCCGTAACCGAGGTGTCTGGACGTCGGCTTGTCATGGCAGGCTTGGAAAATTGATACTCTCAAACACCGAAAGGAATCACCAAGAACTACGTGGAGTTGCTGTCTCCGAAGTTCTTTTTGTAGAGTACGCCCTGTAGAATGGGTAAGATTAGCAATGCTTTTCAGAAGATACTGGGAACTGTGCTCCCTCGTACTCTGAGTTGCTTGACCAGAACGCTCAGTACAAGATCGTGTCTCTGAAGTTTTAAAATTTCATTGACGTTTACTGCTCCCAGAAATATCTCGTCATCGTCGACGTTGGAGCCGGTGGGAGCTGACTCGAACGGTGCTCTCCTCTGACTTGTAGACTATGGTCACCGCGAAATCCTGCAGCCGTATTTTCCATCGAGCGAGGCGTCCTAATGGGTATTTAATGTTGGCGAGCGAACACAACGAGTTGCGGTCTGTGACCACTCGGGACGCGTACTAGTACAAGTACTGGCAGAGTTTCGTTATTTCCCAGGTAACGGCAAGACCTTCCTTCTCAGCCGTCAAGTAATTTCGCTCCGCCTTTAACAGAGGGCGGCTAGCGTAGGCGATCACTCGCTCGGTTCCCTCTTGCCGTTGGAGAAGTAACCCGCCGTGTCCTAGTTTGGTGCCGTCCGTGTGAACTTTTGCTTTCACTGACTGACGCAAGTGGCAGAGGATCGGGGGCGACTAGAGTCTTCGCTTTAGCTCCTAAAATGCCTGACGTTCTCCTTCGCCCCATTCGAAGTTCACGGCGTCCTTCATGAGGTGAGTCAGCGGCGAAGAAATTTTCGCGAAATCCCGAATAAAGCGTTTGCAGTATAGCACAGGTCCAAGAAGTTCTTTACTGCCTTTTTGTCGAATGGGGTGGAAATGCTTTTACGGCGCCAGTCTTCTCAGGGTAAAGGTCATTGTGAGCAACCTTCGTTGCTTACAATGACCAGGGAACTTCCATTCACAATGGGCGAACCGACAGTTCGTCGGCTTGAGGGTGAGTCCGGTCGTCCTGATTGCCTGGGGCACGGATCGTAGACGTGTCAAGTGCTCGTCGAAGCAGCTAGAGTATACCACGACGTGGTCGAGGTAAACTTCACCACTCCGCCATTTTATGCCTGCCAGAACGGTATGTATGACACACTGAAATTGTACTGATGCTGTACAAAGTCCAAAAGGCCTTCCCTTGAACTCGTACACTCCATCGGCAACGTGTGACGACGGCAATCGTTTTTAGTCCCATTTGTCGACTTCGATGTGCTAGTAGACACTCGTTAGGTTCATTGACAAACCGTACCGGGAGTGGCACAGCCGTTCGAGTGTATCGTCGATGCAGGGAACGGGGTGGTCATCCTTCCACTTCACTGCGTTGAGCTGAAGGTAGTCCACGCACGACTTATGTGTTCCGTCTTTCTTCTTAACCAGTACAACTCCAGAGGCCACGGGCTGCTTGAAGCCTGGATGAAGATGTCGTTTAGAAATTCCTTAACTTGTTACTGTATGTCTTAAATTTTTTAAAGAGACCCGGCATGGCGGTTGATTCACGGGGAGCGTGTCATCGTTGGTAACGATGCGAGGCCTTGCAAGCGCTGTTTGGCACGCCTTCAACGACGTGGCAAGTAGTCACTAAAGTAGGCAAGGAGGTCTCTCAGCCGTTAGCGATACGAGAGCGGGGAGCTCCGGGTTATTATCGACTTGCGATAGCGGTTTGGTGTCCTGGCGTGATGGATATGTTTCTGCATTAAAGGCGATAACTTCGGCGATTTGACTGAGTTCCTCAACGTGACCTAAAGATGCGCCTTTAGTGAGATGCTACGTCTCCTCTTGGAAGTTTGTAACGTGGATCGCTTTGCATCCTTTCTGTGGTTCTGTTAGCCAATTGCGACGGCCGTTCCTCTTTTTAGGAGAAAATGAACGTTGCCTTCGACATAAACTTCGGTGCTGGTAGTTGTTTCGGTCACGACGGGTACGAAAACACTTGAACGCGGCGTCAGGTCCATGTCGTAAGCGATAATTCGGACAGCGACTGGCGTCGTTCTGGCTTCTTCTGGAGCCAGGACGGGCTATAGTAGCGTCAAACGGTTCGATCTTCACGCATAAAGTCCATCCCGAGAATGACGTCTCTTGCACAGTCTTATAGTACAATGAATTTCTCGGCGCACATCTTATCGTGGATTTCGACTCGCGCAGTGCACCTTCCGACGCGCGTGATCAGGTGTCCTCCGGCGGTTCATATTTGCGGGCCAACCCACGGCATCGGAACTTTCCCTAGGCAGCGTGAGAGCTTTCCACGCAAAATGGAGTAGTCCACGTTGATCTCCACAAGGACCGATTTTTCGTGATCGCCGAAGATGGCGTTGAAATCGTTTGGCATCGTTCCAGAATCGTTGTTCCTTTGCCTAGCGTTTTTAGAATGGTCTCCCTTCAACGTTCGTGGAGGCTCCTTGCGTCGCTGGTCTTCGGCCACTCTACCTGCAGGGGTTGCCGCGCTTAATTTCCCACATAGAGTTATTATATAATGTACGCTAGAGGTTCAAGTGGCACTAGTGTGTTGACGCAAATTGAAGCGGACAGCAACCAGTCGGAAATTGACTTCCGGTAATGCATTTCTATGGGAAAAAGTGAGTGCATTTTCTCTCAGCGCTCGATCATAAGAGCAAATATCCCAGATAATTCGTACGTACTAGGTAGCTTGGAACATTTCTCAGTCCGACAGACAAACTAATTAGTCAGTTACGGCGTTTTTCTTTCGAATTCATCGCATTAAAACGGTTCCGACAGTGCATTTATGTGCACTGTCGGACACTGTTAGCGCGAACATGACGTCGGCGCTTTTCAGCATTAGGGATATACGTGCCAAATGAACGAAGTACATTTGGAAATTAAGGGGGACGGCGAGAACTACGCAGTAACACTGGATCATGTAACTACACGTGCATGTACGATTAAAATAAATTGAAGGCCACGTAATCTATTCCGATTTTAAATAAGTAATATAACGCTATATTCTTTCTGCTCTGAGCAAAGCTGCTTGTTCTACGTTCAAAATATCACCCGCACGCTCGAAATCTTTGAGAACAAGTGCCCGATAAAAGCTGCCCGGCAGAGAAAACAATACAAAGAGACACCTTTCATAGCCCACGGACTTTATTCTCTACGTTTTGAATGTTTTCATCTGCTCATGCACGACGGGGTCATTCTGATATAGTGACAGGACTGGCATATTATCAATATATAAGCGTCACCGGAATGCTGGCGAGCTTTGACCACACTCTATATTCCTTTCGATTGTAATTTTTCTTTGAATCGTCGCTTGTTTTTACACAACTGCTACGGAACACACGTTTGAGACTGAAATGTAGCGAAGTTAAACTTAATTCACTTATGAAGAAAAATGCGCTAACTGAAGCAATTGAACTTTTACAGTGTTAATCAAGGTACATACTATTCGGTACGACCCAAATAACCAAAGTGTTCCCGTGTTATTTTCCGGCGAAGAGACAAAATGCACGCGGGTTTTCCCATAGGAATGCACATGAGCAACGCAAAAGTAGACTGGTGTCTGTCTGCTTCAGTTTGCGTCACGGAAGTTGCATAGACACTAGCGCCAGTTGAACCTCTAGCGTACATTATAATAACTCGATGGTTCCCCAGACAAGAGGCGAGGGGCGAGAAGCTCTCGCGGTGGGGCCTGTGCATTGGCGACGCTGGGCGTCCTGGTGACGGCGACCGGGACCCGCCGCGAGGGGTAGACAGGGGAGACTGAGGTCGGCCAAAGGTACTCGTCGATTTACCGCTGTCGCTCAGCGTAGCGTTGGCGTGCGTCCTTCGAGCGAAAGCCGCGCAGCCCTACTTGTCGGTAGGGGCAATGGCGGTAGATGTGGTCAGTTTCCCTGCAGTGGCAGCATACCGGCCGACGGTCGGCATTTTGCCACATCTTGGGCTCTCTCGGTGCAAGTGGTTCCGGGTGGGCGTACTGGGCCCGGTCGTGTTGGCGTCGAACGTTTGCGTGCGTCGGGGTGTCCCGTCGAGGCGGCGCCGAATACTGACGCGGCACTACTGGTGGCCTCCTGTCAATTTCGGCGTACGTCACTGGCGGCGTTTCTTCAAGTGATGTTACTGCGTTGATCTGAGAATTCAGTTGAACGGCTCGCTAGACTTCCTTTTATACTACTCAGGCGATGAAGAGGGAAGCCGGGTGATCGGCAGCAAGCAGCAATCTTCTGAGCTCCTCGCTGATGACGACGCGGATCATCTCTTCAATGTCCGGGAGGAGGCCAGTTCCGGCGTCAAGGCTGTAGGCCACACGGGTGTAGGGTCATTGGGCAGTCGCTGGTAGTGGGCAGCTCGCGCTTGGAAGGCCCACTCGATGTGTGTGGCTCCGTCAGGAATGCCTCGATGATCTCAGGCGGGTTTCGCGCGAGGCCCTCGAAGATGCTTTCCTTTCCTCCTCGCAGGAGAATGTTGTTGAGCTTCTTCGCTCCTGGCTCTTGAGGATCCGCGCGTTTGAATAGTGAGAGGACGCCTTCGACGAAACTGAAAACGCTTTCATTTGGTTCTTGAATTCTCATCTGGAGTAGCTCTTTGACGCATTTCCGACGCTGCTGGCTCGCAAAGCAGTGGCGTAGCTGCTCTTTGCACGTTCCCAGGAGGTGACTGACCCTTCTAGATCTTAGGACTAAAGACGGGCCGGTCCATCCAGTGAAAAGTAATGTTTTGGACGCTTTGATCTGGTTTCCATTGGTTAGTCTGTGCCACCCGTCCGTACTGCTGTAGCCAGTCGTAAATGTCTTAGTGAAATTCGTCGCGGAAGAGCGTCGGCGTGCGAGGTACGACGCAGAGAAAAACGACGGGGAATGTAGCTGCGGGGTTCTCGGTCGGCTGGCCCTGGGGAAACATCTCTGAATTCGTCAACTTATTTCTTGGTTGTTTCACCAATGGACGTCTTCGTACCTCGCATCCCACCAGGAAGGTCATATATAGAAAAGGATCGACAACTATAAAAGGAAAAATGAATCGATCGGGCGAACTTCTTCCGTTAATAAATGAAAAAAAACAAGCGTCCAGAAAGTAGAGAGCGTCGGGGCGTGGGCGTGGTATCTCACTAGCGCGAGAGCGCGTGATTGATTCGGCAAGACAACACTGTGCTCTATATTTATTACACCGGATATCTAAAAGATTCGGCCTCGAACAATCGGACGTCGAACGATCAGAGACTGACTCGGTAATGTGTGTTGGCTTTTTTTATCACACTTGGCATTGTTAATATTTATGTCGGTGATATGAGTGAATTAATACGATCACGTATTATCAATTACCTAAGTATGCAGACAAAATTTACACACTGGCGAACATCATATAATGCTTGGACTGGACATTTCATCGAACGCCAATTCATCGAATAAGTGGACATCTTCTCGAACTTTGACTGAACGTCGTTTCAACAAATCGCTTGACTGCGTTTCATTGAATTTCGCTTTATTACATGCAGGAGCTTTACAGTAGTTCCAGACGTTTTACACTTGTTTCATAAATGAAAAGGACACCTGGTCGAATCTCCAAAATAAAATTACTACCCTGGTCGCTCTTTCACCAATACTTGAGTGGATATGTGACTTACTGTTTTCTGAAACGATTTGCGGTTGTTCTACTCTGTACTCCTTGTTCTCTCTTTGTCCCCCTATTTGTTCACGTCTGAAAGGTAGTTCCTAAAAATAGGGTACAGATATTTTACACTGCGCTTTTTAAGTTTGTATTAGTACATTTACTTCTGCTTTCATTCAAATCAAGAAAAAAAGTTTTTTTTTTTTTTTGAAATAGAGGTCTAGAAGCCGGTACGTTCACAATTCCGCCGATTACAAAACACGAACAAAAGGGAGATAAACTTTATTTTATGCGACATAAAGACAGTTATTTGATTCTAGGAGGGCTCTGTCCTTGTAGCAGGATACCTCTCTTTGACGACGGGGAAACACCCTGGAAGTTCCATACGTTCGTCATTGCACCCGATGATCACGGTTTTATAGACAGGCGACTATGTGCTTCCGTAGTTTATTGGCCACATTAACCAGCAGAAGTCGTCAATGACTACAAAATGAATATCGAAACTAAAAAAGGCACAAAATTAAGTTTCCCTTTCATTATAGCCACCGACAAGTTAAGGAGAACAGGAGAGGCTTCATTTGTACCACCTCCAGCGGGACCTTTTAATCTGGGACAACGCTGCGGCCTCTGGTGCACATCTAGCGCGCGCAGCCAAAGCACGGGGAAAGGTGTGGAGCCCGTGCAGGAGTTAGGGCGTACGAAACACACGCCCTGCCGTTCTCACTCTGGGAAAGAAGTTTATAAATAATAGTCATTATTACAACACTGCTATTCTCCCGGTGATAAGAAAAAAAAATATTTCCTATATCCAGGATTCCGATTGCTCACTTGGGTGGTGTTCGACGGCAGTGCTTCGATGAAACAGCATTCGACGAAAACGCATTTGTTGAAATGCCGTTCGATGATAAAAAGGCGCTCAATCATAGCGCTTTCCAGTATACTTTAGGAAGTATATTTGTAAAGTTTTTGCCGATCCAATCCTCTCTGCGTCACTTAAATTTGTTTGTTTACATAGATTAACAGGTGACAACAGTTCACATGCGCATACTTTCTAGAACTTGTGGTGCCTTTAATTACACGATCTATTTATCCAGTTTCCACTCGTTGTCTACACAGTCCGAAATTAACTTGTTTGTATGTTTTCTTGTTCAGTTATGTTTGTTGTTGAACATCAGCAATTGTCGAAAATCTACCAAAAGAATATCGAGCACTCGTGTCCACTGGGTTTTTTTTTCACGTTTACTCGTATTCTATTACGTGATCTTCATAGCACACGAGTGTGTTTAAAAACATCCGCAAGTACCAAATCAATCCAGGAGATTACCGATCTTAGCACAATTTGTTTCTCACCTATTGAAATAATTTGACTCCTCCGTCCTCCGCTGCGTCCATTGTTCTTACCTCGAAGAAACATATTTCTGTGTATATGAACCCTAAAATATTTTGCGCAGGGGAACAGGGTCGCACCATAAACACGAAGCTATGTACTAGTGAGTTCATTTCTTTCCGTATTTTTTTTTTTTTGAATTTCAACCACTCTTAACTTTAAGTTGCATTTCAAAAAGTAAAGCTGTTTTCATCTCATATCGTGCAGGCAAAAAAGGTCGAATTTTTAATTTCGCCGAAACACATATATATGTTGTGGCGTCGTCTCTAAAAACGCAGTAGCCACAAATTGCAAGTTTGTCGGATTCTTCGTTCTCGACTTACGAATTTTTAGAGACCGTGGCGCAAAGTCGTGTTTTTCACATTCGTCGCGGGTCGGATGTTTCCCTCGATCTCCCGGCGTGGATTTTCAGTCCACATTATATTAACTTTTTATTTAAAACGCTCTAATACCATAAAATACGTTTAGGCCGTTTGCTTTTTTTTATATAAAAATGTCGAAAATGCCACCTCGGTCAATTATTGACGAAATTTGACAATTAAATACTGGCGATCTACTTGGGTTACATTAATATTTGTTATGTATACGGAGAGCCCAAAACACGCTATTTATATATATTATAAAATGACTCGGCTGTATACAATATGCTTTGCGGAACGTTCATGTTAATGTGATGCGAAAACCAAAAAATACCAATTTTAAAATCAATTTTCTCAAAAAACTTATTTTGTATTTTTTTTATTTTATTGCGAAAATGTAGACATGGTAGTTGTCTACTCGAAAATCAAGTCGAGAAAGTGTGTATTTTGTTTGTATGTTTTATATTTAAGCCTCAATATCGGAAAAAAGCCGTCTTCGTTTTGCAAGACCTAAGTCAGACATACCGACCCGTGCGTTTCAATGAATTGTGAAAAAGTTTTCTTGAATTTTTGTCTGCTTTTGTAATCAATTATAAACGTATTTCGTGGTATTGAATACTTATTTATGTTTTGATAAGGGAGGGAAATCACGAGAAACATACCTAACTAAATCAGTAGGCCTAGTAGACCTTCAATATCCAAGAGGCGCAGACGTTGTATTGTTTCGATTTATAAACCTTTGACTGTAAATTAGCATGACTAGTTATTAGCTGTCATACTACTAAGACAGAAAGTCACCTAGATCATTGATATCTTATATACAATTCTTTCCGAAACCAAAAGCTAGGGTTTGTTCACCGCACATCGCACAGATCACCAGGGAATATCCTTTCACTTCCGTAGTACACAAAAGTGATGACACAGAAACGATCCGAAACGCACGGAGAAAGTGTCACGGAGAGGGGTAGGGAAATAAAAATAAATAAATAAGAAGAACATTACCCAACTCCGATCTTAACGAAAATTGCGTTAAAAAGTAAAAAGATTTAGGTTCGAGCGGTGGCAAGGCGATAGATCCACGCCTGGTGGAGAGTCAGACGAAGAAGTCGACGACACGTGAAGGTAAGACATAAGACAAGGAACCAAGATTTAATAAAGACGAAAAACCTCAGCCGCACATGGCAAGAACAAAAAGCAACTCCTCCGGGCATTACCTGAACGGGACACAACCGAATGCGTGCGAACACGCTTTCTACAGCACCGTCAGGCCGCTACGCCATGACGAAGTAAACCCAACTAAACAATGCTAACAAACAGTTAGTCATAAAACACACACAAAAAAAGAAAAGTTCAGCAATACCAGTCCCGAGAAACAAAGTTCAGCGGGGCAAAGAAACACACACGAAATAATAATAACCAGAAAAGTCTTAACTGACCGATGCTGAGTCCAGTCCCACGACATTGAAGCCTGGCAGGATGACGGTGTCCAGATGATGCTCAAATCTGTTCTTCACTCTATTACGCACATCCACGACGGCTGTGCGGAACAGTAGCTGTGCGGAACAAAGGGAAGAATAGATTCGAGTAGCGATGTGCAAGAGGGTAACCGAGATGTAACATGCCTCGAGCCTCATATCGGGAGAGGAGCTATCAAGGTAGTTACTGCAGTTACTCAAACTTTCTCTTTCCTCTTCCTTTTTTCAAAGGAACATGTCAGCCGGCGCTAACTTTTCATCTCGGGAGAAGGCCACTCTTCGCAAACGGCTATAGTATACAAGGAGGCTGACCTCGACCCAACTAGTTTCCGGGCAGAATAAACACAAGTATATTTACCAACCCGCTCGTTTTTAATGTCAGTCTCCGGGCTTTGCTGTTTCCAAAAGAGATAACCTTTCGGTATTGTCGGATCTCCGTGGAGAGAGATGTTCGCCGCGTCAACGACACATTCATACCACTGCACTCCTCGTGACACAGGGTGGGCTGCTCGCTTTACTGTCACGGGCCATTCTATCTAACACAACGAGCACAAAAGGTCGAGGTCATCTGCTGGTTTCGAAAGGGCGGGACGTTCATATAGGCCAATGAAGGCCCCGAATCAATGTGACGTCGGCCGATATCTACACAATAAAACTTTACGACGCCTACTGGTCTATTTAGAAGTGTTGCTTTCTCTTTTGAAATTCTCCAATGTAGTTTGCCGCCTATAATAGGCTTTGAGTAATCAATAAATAGAACAGGGTGGAACTACTGCATTTCATTTTTTTGTGGGAACGTTGAAAAAGGGCAAGAAATATTTTACCGTTTGTGAAGGCGCGCAATTCACAAGTCCATTTCGAGTCGTAAAAACACGTTTTTGTACGATATTGACGCTTAAATATAGACCATACAAACAAAATACACACTTTCTAGACTTGCTTTTCGTGTAGACAACCATCATTACTAAATTTAAGAAAAAATGAAAAAAAAAATAAAAAAATTGGTTTTTGGAGAAAATCGATTTCAAAAATGGTACTTTTTGGTTTTCGCATAATATTAACGTAAGCGTCCCACAAAGGATATTTTATACAACCGAGTTTTTTATAATATATATAAAGAGAGTGTTTTAGGCTTTCCGTGGACATAACAAAATATTAATGTAACCCAAGTAGATCGCCAGTAATTAATTGTCAAATGTCGTCAACAATTGACTGAGGGGGCGTTTTTGACATTTTTACAGAAAAAAAGCAAAAGGCCTAAAATTATGTTATTGTCTTAGAGCCTTTTAAATGCATTCAGAGATTGCTTGAAAAAAGTTAATCTAGTGTAAACTGAAAATCCACGGCGGGAGGTTGAGCAAAACATCCGATTCACGACGCACGTGAAAAACACTGCTTTCCGCCATTGCCTCTTTTAAAATTCGTAAGTCGAGAACGAAAAATCCGACAAACTTGCAGTTTGTGGCTACTGCGTTTCTAGGGACAACGCCATAACATATATTATTTTCGGCGAAATTAAAAATTCAACCCTTTTTGCCTGCACGATTTGAGATGAAATCACCCATTTAAATATATATATATATATATATATATATATATATATATATCTTGGGGCTAAGTAGGCTGTAGGCGTATTTCTATAAAATTAGATGCCACCGAAGGGTCAAACAAACTTGGACGATTTAATTGAACATGTATAATTCATACATAAACCGCGACGTTTCGAAGGGGGACCCTTCTTCCTCAAGCGGGACTTGAAAAGTGAGACCTCAAATGTCGAGTGAAATACAGCAGAAGCAAGAAAAACAAAAAAAGCCAAACATACATAGAATACAAAAATAAAAAATTCAAACAGCAAACGCAAAACATGGACAAGACCAGTGGCGGCCTCCTCTGTGAGCTCGCCCAAAGCACACTATCCTAACTCTCCGTGACCGGCGATAAGCCCTCCACCCAACCACACACCCACGACCTTGTAAGGCACGCAGGGCACAAAGGCGGGCGGCCCGAACCGGGCACACACGTGATTGCCCGCCGCGGGCCAACTCCGGACAGTGATCGTCCCGTCGCGGTCCCCTCCAGTTAAGTCTCGTCAAGGGCGCCCACGATCACCCGGTGCATTGCACACGGAATATGAAGATTGACGGGCATGAAATTAGAAATTTTAAGAGAGAATGTAAAGGCGACCAACTCGTCGCAGAAAAACAACTGTCCGGTATCGGCAAGCGCCAAGCCGCGCCGCACTGCCCCGAGGAGGCGCCGCGTCGTTGGCTGACAGAACCGGCGTTCCCAGAGACAAAGCGGCGAGTCCCGCCGCAAACGGCCCAGACGCCATCCTCGACAATAGGGCACCACTATTACGCTCGGAAGTCGACCAAATATCAATCGCAGTGTCAAATAAATTTTCGCACAACACATTCACAACAGCTGAACACAACTGGGTATTCAGGACTTTCGTTAATTCCACATTTTACAGCATCAAACTTATAGATCAGGTGGGCTTCTTTCAGTTCGCGTTCTAGATTTGATTTAAAGCCAAATTGAAGCAGCGTAACAGAAAGTTTATCGAATGAGTGGTTTGGTAGTGTTAGATGTTTGGAAAGTGGAAGACTGGGCACTTTGGTGGAGTGGGATCTGTGATTATTAAACCTTTCATTGAATGCTCTCACGGTTTGTCCTACGTACTGCATCTTACACACCTGACACTCGAGAAGGTAGACAACATTCGAACTGCAGCACCGGAGATCTCCATAGATTTTCATGCTAAAGTTTGATTTCGTACTCCTGGCAGTATCAGTCGTCACCATGTGGGGCCGCACCTTGCACTTGGGTCTCCCACATGGGCTACACCCCGAAGACTGGGCGCGCGTTGTGCGCGAATGTACTAGGGTGTCTCTCAAATTTTTTGAACGTCGGTATACTACGCGGGGAGGTGATGAGATTATTTGTTTCAATCGTTCACTCTGTTCAATTATGTTGAAATGTTTGCTAAGTATTTTGTTGACGTTGGGAGCGTTATTGTTAAATGTCATGACCAGGTTGGTCTGCCGATGGTCACCAGTTACCTTGCCGTGATCGGTCAAAGTATCTTCGCGGTCAAGTGTTCTGGCTTTATCAATGGCGTCTTCAATCACGCCAGCTGGGTACCTTTGCTGCAAGAGCACCCCTCGGAGATCGGCGACATTTCGTTCAAATTCTTGTTTTTCTGAACAGATGCGTCGAAACCTGTGGGCCTGACTGTACGGAATGCTGTTTTTACAATGTCGCGGATGAGAGCTGTGATAATGCAAGTATTTTTGAGAATCGGTAGGCTTTCGATAAAGACTTGTTTGTAGCTTGTTCCCCTCCACGCTCAAGGTTACATCCAAAAAGTTTATTGAGGTGCGAGAGTATTCATGCGTGAATTTGATGTTCGGATGTGCTCGGTTAAAGCGCTCAATAAAAATGAGCAGTTGCTCTTTGGTATGGGTCCAAATCAGAAAAATGTCATCGATAAACCTTTTGTAAAATATGGGTTTGAGGGGAGACGCTTCAAGAAACTGTGATTCAAGGGCGCCCATAAAAATGTTTGCGTAGTTTGGGGCCATTTTTGTACCCATAGCTGTGCCGCTGATTTGGATGTAGTGGCTGTTATTAAATTCAAAACTGTTCAACTCCAGAACCAACCTGGTCAGTGTTGCGACAACGTCTACTTCGGGTGTGTCCACCCGCCTGTTGCTCGCGTACGCGCTCAAAAGTTTCGCCACGCCATCATCGTGGGGTATGTTCGTATAGAGAGACGAAACATCCAACGTAACCAGAAACGACCTGTCCGGAATAGTGACCCGCGCAACCTCCCTCAGAAAGTGACCAGTGTCTTTTATATAAGAAGGGAATGTGGGTGGGATGTGTTTTATCAAATTGTCTACAAAGCTCGAAAGTGGTTCAGTTAGTGTTCCATTTCCAGAAATAATAGGGCGACCTGGGTTTCCAGTTTTATGAATTTTCGGTAACATATAAAAACGGCCGGTGGTGGGCTGCGTTTGTTTTAAGCCTGCTTGAACTTTCGATGTGATCTTGTTTTGTCTGACCAATGTCGAAAGTGCCTCAGTTACAATTGTTGTATGACGCGAAGTAGGGTCGCATGTAAGATGTTTGTAAAATTTTGAGTCGTTTAGTTGGCGGAGGCCCTCTGCCAAATAATTGTCCGAGTTCATTATAACGATCGCTCCACCATTATCGGCGGGATTTATAACAATATCTGTCCTTAAGCTGAGTGATTTGAGGGCATTCCTCTCATGCAAGTTGAGGTTTTGCCTGCCTGGTCTCATTTGCCTGAATCGCTGCATAATTTCTCGCTGAACAGCGTCAATGTATAGATCGAGGCATCTGTCCCGCCCCTTGCCTGGCGTCCAGCCGCCGGAGGGGCCTGGCATGATCAAATCTCCTGTGGCTTGTGGTTTGTCGGCGAAATATTCCCGAAGCCTCAAATTGCGTGCAAAATAATCAAGGTCACGTAAGACCTGAAATTCGTCGCAATTCCCGAAGTTGGACAAAAGTTTAGGCCTTTAGAAAGTAGTGTAGATTCGTTATAAGATAACGTGATTTCAGACAGATTTACTACATTTTGCACACTTTTTTCCACTTGTGTTTCATTGTTAATGCTAGCAGTATGAGTTGCGGGTGGGGAATGGGTTTCAGAAGTAATTGTATGTTCATGCCTGGCCTCTGTGTTCATTCTAAATTTCTCTAAATCATAGTTGACATTGTCTCGAGCAAGTTTTCTAATTTTTACAGTAACGAGTTCTTTTCGCAGTTTCGTTTCAAAACTGTTTTCTTCCTGAATCTCAATTGGTGTGAAGGGGTGAGATTGAAGTATGATACTTTCCTGTTCAATTAGCCAGGTGGTCTTTCTTTCACAATGAGTTATCGTTAGTTCTACTAGTTTGAGCGAAGCAGCGTCAAGTGCGCTCTGCCATTCCGTGCGGTCACTGACAGAGAGATCGCTCATTGCCGGTGGATGTGTCAAGCGTAATCCCTTAGGCGAAATTCCAGCCTCCAAATAAACGCGAAGGGTGGAGCTGTGTAGTTGGTGTCTAATTCGCTTACCTGAGATTTTGCGTAATTTAAGAAAAGACGGATTAGAACAAGGCGGATCAGACGTCGTCTCAGAAGGCAGTCAATTTCGGAAGCGGGCAACCTCAGAGAGTGGTCTCCTCAGATTGTAGCGACGAGGCAAAGGGGCCGGGATCGGCGAAGAGGGCGGTTCGGCTCCCTCCTGTCCCAGGGGCGGAAAGTCGGACTCGCTAGGCACCACTGGCGCCTCATTCGCCGCTGGTGAACCATTCGGTCGCGTAGAGCACGACACCTACACCTCCCGCGTGGATGATGTGCTGGACGTCGGGACAGCGTCGGCCACGTCGGGTCCAGTGTGAGAAGATGGAATCTCTGACCACGATGGAGGCGACGGAGCTGCTTCACGAGGAAGGATCTCCCTTAGATGCTCCGCAATCACGGCCACCCCTAGAAAGTTGGGGTGCACACCATCGGCGGCCAGGAATCGCCGTGGCGGAAGGTCCTCGAAGCCGTGGTCCACGTAGAAGACGGTCTGAGAACGTCGGCACAGGTTCCTGACGCTTTGGTTGAAGAGCCTTGCCTGGTTGTTGAACCAAAGTACGAACCCTTGGTTCGGCCGGAAACTCCGACGGCTGATGTGTCGAGGCAAAACCAGCGAAACGTAGATCCGCCGGACCTCCGGGCGCTCCCTCCGGGTATACTCCACCAAGGAGCGGTATCGCCTCAGGGTCTCCTCTCCACCGTGTGACGCTAGGTCGTTGGTCCCGACATGAAAAACCATCGTCGTCACCGATCTCGGCACGTTCTTCAGTTCACGTAGAATATCCAGGATTCCGGCTCCCCGCCTGGTGATCAATGCAGGAGTGCCCTTTTGCATCGGGTCGAAATGGTTGAACAGGTACTTCGTCTGCGAATCTCCAATAATGGCTGTCTTGGGTGCAAATTTGGGGTACCTCCTCGTAAGCTTGTCCTCGGTTGTGGCGCCGGAAGCCATTCGTGAAAATGACATCTTGGGGCTAAGTAGGCTGTAGGCGTATTTTTATAAAAGTAGATGCCACCGAAGGGTCAAACAAACTTGGACGATTTAATTGAACATGTATAATTCATACATAAACCGCGACGTTTCGAAGGGGGACCCTTCTTCCTCAAGCGGGACTTGAAATGTGAGACCTTAAATGTCGAGTGAAATACAGCAGAAGCAAGAAAAACAAAAAAAGCCAAACATACATAGAATACAAAAAAAATAAAAAAATTCAAACAGCAAACGCAAAGCATGGACAAGACCAGTGGCGGCCTCCTCTGTGAGCTCGCCCAAAGCACACTATCCTAACTCTCCGTGACCGGCGATAAGCTCTCCACCCAACCACACACCCACGACCTTGTAAGGCACGCAGGGCACAAAGGCGGGCGGCCCGAACCGGGCACACACGTGATTGCCCACCGCGGGCCAACTCCGGACAGCGATCGTCCCGTCGCGGTCCCCTCCAGTTAAGTCTCGTCAAGGGCGCCCACGATCACCCGGTGCATTGCACACGGAATATGAAGATTGAAGGGCATGAAATTAGAAATTTTAAGAGAGAATGTAAAGGCGACCAACTCGTCGCAGAAAAACAACTGTCCGGTATCGGCAAGCACCAAGCCGCGCCGCACTGCCCCGAGGAGGCGCCGCGTCGTTGGCTGACAGAACCGGCGTTCCCAGAGACAAAGCGGCGAGTCCCGCCGCAAACGGCCCAGACGCCATCCTCGACAATAGGGCACCACTATTACACTCGGAAGTCGACCAAATATCAATCGCAGTGTCAAATAAATTTTCGCACAACACATTCACAACAGCTGAACACAACTGGGTATTCAGGACTTTCGTTAATTCCACATTTTACAGCATCAAACTTATAGATCAGGTGGGCTTCTTTCAGTTCGCGTTCTAGATATGATTTAAAGCCAGATTGAAGCAGCGTAACAGAAAGTTTATCGAATGAGTGGTTTGGTAGTGTTAGATGTTTGGAAAGTGGAAGACTGGGCACTTTGGTGGAGTGGGATCTGTGATTATTAAACCTTTCATTGAATGCTCTCACGGTTTGTCCTACGTACTGCATCTTACACACCTGACACTCGAGAAGGTAGACAACATTCGGACTGCAGCACCGGAGATCTCCGTAGATTTTCATGCTAAAGTTTGATTTCGTACTCCTGGCAGTATCAGTCGTCACCATGTGGGGGCACACCTTGCACTTGGGTTTCCCACATGGGCTACACCCCGAAGACTGGGCGCGCGTTGTGCGCGAATGTACTAGGGTGTCTCTCAAATTTTTTGAACGTCGGTATACTACGCGGGGAGGTGATGAGATTATTTGTTTCAATCGTTCACTCTGTTCAATTATGTTGAAATGTTTGCTAAGTATTTTGTTGATGTTGGGAGCGTTATTGTTAAATGTCATGACCAGGTTGGTCTGCCGATGGTCACCAGTTACCTTGACGTGATCGGTCAAAGTATCTTCGCGGTCAAGTGTTCTGGCTTTATCAATGGCGTCTTCAATCACGCCAGCTGGGTACCTTTGCTGCAAGAGCACCCCTCGGTGCTCTTGCAGCAAATGTACCCAGCAAGGTCGTGGGTGTGTGGTTGGGTGGAGGGCTTATCGCCGGTCACGGAGAGTTAGGATAGTGTGCTTTGGGCGAGCTCACAGAGGAGGCCGCCACTGGTCTTGTCCATGTTTTGCGATGGCTGTTTAAATTTTTTTTTTAATTTTTGTATTCTATGTATGTTTGGCTTTTTTTGTTTTTCTTGCTTCTGCTGTATTTCACTCGACATTTGAGGTCTCACTTTTCAAGTCCCGCTTGAGGAAGAAGGGTCCCCCTTCGAAACGTCGCGGTTTATGTATGAATTATACATGTTCAATTAAATCGTCCAAGTTTGATTGACCCTTCGGTGGCATCTACTTTTATAAAAACACGCCTACAGCCTACTTAGCCCCAAGATGCCATTTTCACGAATGGCTTCCGGCGCCACAACCGAGGGCAAGCTTACGAGGAGGTACCCCAAATTTGCACCCAAGACAGCCATTATTGGAGATTGTCAGACGAAGTACCTGTTCAACCATTTCGACCCGATGCAAAAGGGCACTCCTGCGTTGATCACCTGGCGGGGAGCCGGAATCCTGGATATTCTACGTGAACTGAACAACGTGCCGAGATCGGTGACGACGATGGTTTTTCATGTCGGGACCAACGACCTAGCGTCACACGGTGGAGAGGAGACCCTGAGGCGATACCGCTCCTTGGTGGAGTATACCCGGAGGGAGCGCCCGGAGGTCCGGCGGATCTACGTTTCGCTGGTTTTGCCTCGACACATCAGCCGTCGGAGTTTCCGGCTGAACCAAGGGTTCGTACTTTGGTTCAACAACCAGGCAAGGCTCTTCAACCAAAGCGTCAGCAACCTGTGCCGACGTTCTCAGACCGTCTTCTACGTGGACCACGGCTTCGAGGACCTTCCGCCACGGCGATTCCTGGCCGCCGATGGTGTGCACCCCAACTTTCTAGGGGTGGCCGTGATTGCGGAGCATCTAAGGGAGATCCTTCCTCGTGAAGCAGCTCCGTCGCCTCCATTGTGGTCAGCGATTCCATCTTCTGACACTGGACCCGACGTGGCCGACGCTGTCCCGACGTCCAGCACATCATCCACGCGGGAGGTGCAGGTGTCGTGCTCTACGCGATCGAATGGTTCACCAGCGGCGAATGAGGCGCCAGTGGTGCCTAGCGAGTCGGACTTTCCGCCCCTGGGACAGGAGGGAGTCGAACCGCCCTTTTCGCCGATCCCGGCCCCTTTGCCTCGTCGCTACAACCTGAGGAGACCACTCTCTGAGGTTGCCCGCTTCCGAAATTGACTGCCTTGTGAGACGACGTCTGATCCGCCTTGTTCTAATCCGTCTTTTCTTAAATTACGCAAAATCTCAGGTAAGCGAATTAGACACCAACTACACAGCTCCACCCTTCGCGTTTATTTGGAGGCTGGAATTTCGCCTAAGGGATTACGCTTGACACATCCACCGGCAATGAGCGATCTCTCTATCAGTGACCGCACGGAATGGCAGAGCGCACTTGACGCTGCTTCGCTCAAACTAGTAGTACTAACGATAACTCATTGTGAAAGAAAGACCACCTGGCTAATTGAACAGGAAAATATCATACTTCAATCTCACCCCTTCACACCAATTGAGATTCAGGAAAAAGACAATTTTGAAACGAAACTGCGAAAAGAACTCGTTACTGTAAAAATTAGAAAACTTGCTCGAGACAATGTCAACTATGATTTAGAGAAATTTAGAATGAACACAGAGGCCAGGCATGAACATACATTTACTTCTGAAACATATTCCCCACCCGCAACTCGTACTGCTAGCATTAACAATGAAACACAAGTGGAAAAAAGTGTGCAAAGTGTAGTAAATCTGTCTGAAATCACGTTACCTTCTAACGAATCTACACTACTTTCTAAAGGCCTAAACTTTTGTCCAACTTCGGGGAATTGCGACGAATTTCAGGTCTTCCGTGACCTTGATTATTTTGCACGCAATTTGAGGCTTCGGGAATATTTCGCCGACAAACCACAAGCCACAGGAGATTTGATCATGCCAGGCCCCTCCGGCGGCTGGACGCCAGGCAAGGGGCGGGACAGATGCCTCGATCTATACATTGACGCTGTTCAGCGAGAAATTATGCAGCAATTCAGGCAAAGGAGACCAGGCAGGCAAAACCTCAACTTGCATGAGAGGAATGCCCTCAAATCACTCAGCTTAAGGACAGATATTGTTATAAAGCCCGCCGATAAAGGTGGAACGATCGTTATAATGAACTCGGACGATTATTTGGCAGAGGGCCTCCGCCAACTAAACGACTCAAAATTTTACAAACATCTTACATGCGACCCTACTTCGCGTCATACAACAATTGTAACTGAGGCACTTTCGACATTGGTGAGACAAAACAAGATCACATCGAAAGTTCAAGCAGGCTTAAAACAAACGCAGCCCACCACCGGCCGTTTTTATATGTTACCGAAAATTCATAAAACTGGAAACCCAGGTCGCCCTATTATTTCTGGAAATGGAACACTAACTGAACCACTTTCGAGCTTTGTAGACAATTTGATAAAACACATCCCACCCACATTCCCTTCTTATATAAAAGACAAAGGTCACTTTCTGAGGGAGGTTGCGCGGGTCACTATTCCGGACGGGTCGTTTCTGGTTACGTTGGATGTTTCGTCTCTCTATACGAACATACCCCACGATGATGGCGTGGCGAAACTTTTGAGCGCGAACGCGAGCAACAGGCGGGTGGACACACCCGAAGTAGACGTTGTCGCAACACTGACCGGGTTGGTTCTGGAGTTGAACAGTTTTGAATTTAATAACAGCCACTACATCCAAATCAGCGGCACAGCTATGGGTACAAAAATGGCCCCAAACTACGCAAACATTTTTATGGGCGCCATTGAATCAAAGTTTCTTGAAGCGTCTCCCCTCAAACCCATATTTTACAAAAGGTTTATCGATGACATTTTTCTGATTTGGACCCATACCAAAGAGCAACTGCTCATTTTTATTGAGCGCTTTAACCGAGCACATCCGAACATCAAATTCACGCATGAATACTCTCGCACCTCAATAAACTTTTTGGATGTAACCTTGAGCGTGGAGGGGAACAAGCTACAAACAAGTCTTTATCGAAAGCCTACCGATTCTCAAAAATACTTGCATTATCACAGCTCTCATCCGCGACATTGTAAAAACAGCATTCCGTACAGTCAGGCCCACAGGTTTCGACGCATCTGTTCAGAAAAACAAGAATTTGAACGAAATGTCGCCGATCTCCGAGGGGTGCTCATGCAGCAAAGGTACCCAGCTGGCGTGATTGAAGACGCCATTGATAAAGCCAGAACACTTGACCGCGAAGATACTTTGACCGATCACGTCAAGGTAACTGGTGACCATCGGCAGACCAACCTGGTCATGACATTTAACAATAACGCTCCCAACGTCAACAAAATACTTAGCAAACATTTCAACATAATTGAACAGAGTGAACGATTGAAACAAATAATCTCATCACCTCCCCGCGTAGTATACCGACGTTCAAAAAATTTGAGAGACACCCTAGTACATTCGCGCACAACGCGCGCCCAGTCTTCGGGGTGTAGCCCATGTGGGAAACCCAAGTGCAAGGTGTGCCCCCACATGGTGACGACTGATACTGCCAGGAGTACGAAATCAAACTTTAGCATGAAAATCTACGGAGATCTCCGGTGCTGCAGTCCGAATGTTGTCTACCTTCTCGAGTGTCAGGTGTGTAAGATGCAGTACGTAGGACAAACCGTGAGAGCATTCAATGAAAGGTTTAATAATCACAGATCCCACTCCACCAAAGTGCCCAGTCTTCCACTTTCCAAACATCTAACACTACCAAACCACTCATTCGATAAACTTTCTGTTACGCTGCTTCAATCTGGCTTTAAATCAAATCTAGAACGCGAACTGAAAGAAGCCCACCTGATCAATAAGTTTGATGCTATAAAATGTTAAATTAACGAAAGTCCTGGGATACCCAGTTGTGTTCAGCTGTTGTGAATGTGTTGTGCGAAAATTTATTTGACACTTCGATTGATATTTGGTCGACTTCCGAGCGTAATAGTGGTGCCCTATTGTCCAGGATGGCGTCTGGGCCGTTTGCGGCGGGACTCGCCG
This sequence comes from Ixodes scapularis, assembly GCF_016920785.2. Lineage (NCBI taxonomy): Eukaryota > Metazoa > Arthropoda > Arachnida > Ixodida > Ixodidae > Ixodes > Ixodes scapularis. The sequence continues at coordinate 60,504,108 of NW_024609879.1, read as the reverse complement.
CTTTGTCTCTGGGAACGCCGGTTCTGTCAGCCAACGACGCGGCGCCTCCTCGGGGCAGTGCGGCGCGGCTTGGCGCTTGCCGATACCGGACAGTTGTTTTTCTGCGACGAGTTGGTCGCCTTTACATTCTCTCTTAAAATTTCTAATTTCATGCCCGTCAATCTTCATATTCCGGGTGCAATGCACCGGGTGATCGTGGGCGCCCTTGACGAGACTTAACTGGAGGGGACCGCGACGGGACGATCGCTGTCCGGAGTTGGCCCGCGGCGGGCAATCACGTGTGTGCCCGGTTCGGGCCGCCCGCCTTTGCGCCCTGCGTGCCTTACATGGTCGTGGGTGTGTGGTTGGGTGGAGGGCTTATCGCCGGTCACGGAGAGTTAGGATAGTGTGCTTTGGGCGAGCTCACAGAGGAGGCCGCCACTGGTCTTGTCCATGTTTTGCGTTTGCTGTTTGAATTTTTTTTTTTTAATTTTTGTATTCTATGTATGTTTGGCTTTTTTTGTTTTTCTTGCTTCTGCTGTATTTCACTCGACATTTGAGGTCTCACTTTTCAAGTCCCGCTTGAGGAAGAAGGGTCCCCCTTCGAAACGTCGCGGTTTATGTATGAATTATACATGTTCAATTAAATCGTCCAAGTTTGTTTGACCCTTCGGTGGCATCTACTTTTATATATATATATATATATATATATATATATATATATATATATATATATATATATATATATATATATATATAACCAGTATTGCTTCCGTTAGCGGGCGAAGATATGTGTTCTTAGTCCCAGATTTGCTGCTATAACGAAGTACGTTGACGAAGAATAAAAACTTTAACCACAGTTTTAAGAAAAAGAAAATTCCCGACGTTTTTGGACCATATTGGTTCCTTTTTCACGGGTGACCGTCAGGTGGACAGAAAAAGTGCTGCTGACGTAGGCTGGCTGAATCCTGGTTTTTTTTGGTGATGTGGCAGAGCCCTAAGACGTACATGCCTCGGAGAGTTTCCGAAGACCTGTTAATGTTTGCTTTTGTTGCCTGGGTGGAGCAGGATTCCAGGTGCAGACGTTTCCGCCAGTGCCGCCCTATGCAGGGGATCTCGCTTTTGTCGAAAGACTCGCAATGACCTGATTCCTATTCGTGTTCGGCGAGGGCACTTACCCTGAACGTAGATTTTTTCACACCGTATTTCTGGCGGTTCCGGGAAATATCTGGTTTCCTCCATCTAGGATAGCAGGGCAGTCCCCGTACGAGATGCTCTATACGATTCCTTGAGACATCTCCTTTACCTGTCTCTTCTTTGGGGAGATGGAGTCAGTGACGGATGGTGGAAACCGGCTCGTGAGTCGCCGCGATCCTATGTTTACAAAGGACACATCCGATGGTCTCCCCTGACTAACCTCACGTACGACAGGCAGACACGGCTGGATGGAGCCGGGAGCTTGCACATATGGGGCGGCGTAGCTTCTTGTGGATCCTGTTGATGAAACGCTTAGAGTAGCCGTTGTTTTCTAGAACTATAGTTTTATTGACAGTTCTTCAAGCCTAAGTCTAGAAAAAACACGGCGATGGCTGGTTCGTGCTAACAGCGTCATGGATTGTACATTTAACCGCAGAAAGGAAGTCGGAAAGCTATGTCTTTCAGTGCATTGTACATCACATGTTAGTGAGGACTGCTAATAATGTTTGTATAAATATCGATAGGTAATCATGGTTTGTTCAGTTTATAGATTTTTTTAAATGTACTTCCCGGCACCATTCTTCCTCTAGCGCCTAATTTAAACTCGAGAATGCCCTACGTATGTTCCTCGAAGAGAAAACCCTGCTAACGAATGTATCCGTGCGCTCTTAGAAGGAACTACGTGTTTGAACACCGACCTATCACCTGCCTCTTGTGTTTGCCTTTTTTAAGTGCTTTTATGTGCGATAGACAACATATGCTATGTAAGTTACCATTTTGTATTTTTCACTATTTATGGGTCTTTTAAACGACTGCACCAATGTATAATAAATAATTAAATGAAGCCTAATATTTTTTTCAATATTATTGGGTATTGTTCGCCATTAATAATTTATTTCAGATATTTCTGCTTCAACGAAGTAAATGAAACTCTCTTGATAGGTATACTTTCACTATTTCTTTTAATTCTTGAACTCACCAAGTAGTTGAAAAAGTCCTCTTTGAGCTTGCAGAGTAAGTGGTATTTGAGTGCGTCTGGAACGCCCATCGTAGGGCAACCATCAACCTAACACCCGAAGGATGATTGAAAACGAGCGTGTTGGTGAATAGTTACGAACACTTGAAAGGATGAAACATCTAAGACCGGGACGAAAACAGGATTCTGAAAGAAGTCCGGTTTTCGTCCCCGCCCTATGTTTTACCCTTTCAAGTAATGGTACCCTTATGATTATCGCTAAAATGTTACCAACTTTGAAGAAAAACGCTTAATTTTATTTTGGTCAATCATAAGGTAGTTTTTTTTTTACATTTTGTATCATTTGAGACGCTTTATGGAGCAAAACTAAACGCAATATCTATTAGCCTAATTCTTTTTCCAGAGTGGTGTCATCAGCGACACTCTGAGGATACTTCCTCTTCACCTTATGGCTCGAGCTGAAGACGGGTCCATCGCACACAAGATTTTCCAAGTGGATGCTCCAGCTCACCGTGGACATGACTATGTCGGTAATGTGCCGAATCAATTTTAACATATGTACTGCAAATATCTTTGGGTGCATGTGATAAATATAAATGTGTTTAACATGCTTTTTTTTTGCACTTTGACATTTTATCGGTTAGGTCACTGTCAAGTGACAAAGATAATTAAACACCCACTGAATTATGCGTGCATAAAATAAAATTACCATATCTGCACTAATATGGTATTTTGAGTACTTGGTCTAGTGAAAAGACTTAATTACAACGTACTTACCTTACGTCGGGCTTTGACTTAAACAATCTACGATATATTGTGACCAAAACCGTCCCATGATTTCTAGCTTCAACTGGAATTCTGAAACACTCCGTGCGATATCTTGTTTTTTTAAACAATAGTTGACATGATCACAACCATTTCGAGCAAGTTCTGGATGTCCAGAAGCAGTGAAGGACCCAAAGGCGACGCCACCAAACCATCTTTCTTTGAGTTCTTGAGCAACTATCTTTTCACCTTTCGCGTGTCTAGGATTCACATACACAGCACACTGGGATTTTGTGGTAGTCTAGTAATGCTTAGTACAAGTCTGTTAAGACTCGCTTATGTCGTTAAGGACAGCAACTCTAGTACGTTGGCATGAAGCTTCAAGTTAAGTATTAAACGACCGTTATTTTAGGTACGCAGCGAAAACAATTTAGATATGTCGTTTAGTAAATAATTATGCCTGCACCAAAAAGTGCATGATAAGGTCTCGTTTACGCATTTGCGTTATGCAACGCAGATTGTTTAGGAAGTTAGCACACAATTAAAAAAACTGCCTAAAACGTGGTAATACTGATTAAAAATATTCTTCGCACTGCTAAGCGCTCCATTTAAAACAATTATAGCCTCCGGTATAATAGAGTAGGTCGACCCACTAAATTGTATATATATTTGACGTACTAACCGCCAGATAAATGAGGCAGAAAATGTCGATTCATGTACATTTTGTTGTTTTAAGTATATTCAAGATTTACAAAATATATCACTACAGTGATGTGTTTTCGTGTGTGCGTCCAATTGAATGACAACGTGTGTCTGGAGCATTTACTTGTAAGTCTAAATTGCGAAAGCGTTTCAATACAGTCGTTTCGCGAACAGACTGTACATAAGAAAGGTACGCCTCAATGTCACCGAAAGAGACGATTTTTATTTCAGTCATTCATTTAATAATTTTAATGTACAGCTTGTGTATTAGGTACTAGCAAAGAACGATTTAAACACAATAAAACATGGGTCAACAATATCAAACTCTGCTACAGCACGGTTATTATACAAGACTTGAATGAGAGATATGAGGCTGGTATAGATACCTTGATTCTCATCAAACGTCACAGAGCTTCGAAAGCTCATCTCGAAACACGAATGTTAAAAGATAACGTTAGATCAGGAAATTCAATTATCCCTTTAAAGCATTTATGCAAAAAAAAAAAAAGCTGGTTCGCAGCGCCGAGAAGTCCAAGCACTCTAACATTGTTTGTCAACGAGTCTTTGATATTCGTAGTAAAATGTATAACAAACGTGACGTTCCTAAAATTCGAAATAAACGCTCCTGACCCTTCTCTTTTCTCTTTTTGTTTGGGCGGCCAATACTAATTCAGATGAAATAAAATTCCTGCTTCTTTCGAATTAGCCAAAAAGTGTACCGGAATACACAGGATGACGTAGTGTGTAATTTTTTAGATTATGCTGCGCCTATTTTAAATAGAAGAAAGGTATATACAATATATTTTGATATGTCGAAAGTGTACGAAAGAGTTAGTCATGAATTGATATTAGGTCCTAAAATTTCGAAGACTGTTGGAGTCGCTGACAGTCTCTCCGACTTATTTTGTTCGACATCGGATGTTCCAGAGGAATAAATAATGGGCCGCCTTTGGATTTGGATATTTATTAGTAATATAGAGTATTGTGTAAGTAATTATAAACTGCTACTTTTTGCTGCTGATATTACGTTATTCATGAGCCTTTGCACTATTTAAAACTGTAATATACTACAAAATGGCGTCTTTAATTCACTAGTGGTGTAAGCTAAATCAACTGTCTCTCTACCTCCAAACAACAAAGGTGTTACCTTTTTGCCGACGGCATACTGTTGTTTATTTTACATGGAATCGTGACGGGGAAGACCAATACAGCAGGTGTCAATTATAAAATTTTATTGGCGCGTGTGTTGATAGGGGTTAAACGTTTATAAACCAAATATCTTTTATCGCGTGCAATGCCTATAAAATGCTATGAATAGTATCTCGATTGACGAAGCATTATTAAAACCCCACTCTTTTATGTGTATTTTAATTATTTAGTATGGTCATTACTTTAATTTGCGTCTGTCTCATAAAACTCGATATCTAAAGCGCAGGCTATGAGCATAAAAAATCTTCAGAAAAATGTTTTTCGAATTGTATGATAGATTCTTTGAGCGCCGCTTTATAAATGCTAATATATATTAAAAAAATTTCACTTCCACTTTTGTCTTCCAGAAGAACTGTTCGTGACTTTGTATTTCTACATAAACTTATGAATGGGGCAATTATTGTGCCCAACCTCTGGGGAAAGTTAATCTTTATGTTCCTTCACGTGTAACGAGACATTTTGTTAGTTTTTATGTTCACTCGCGGTGTAAAACTTCACCACTTCCTCGGATCCTGCCATGGTATAAAACCACCGGTTAACCTCCACTGGACATTTCGTTATCAACAACATTGTCCCGCTGCAGATTGAATGAGCACTTATCTGCCTCTTAATTTGTTTTATTCGTTGCTTGGTTAAAGTCCCTTCTTTTTTTAATGTTTTTTTTTTCTATTAGCTGTTGACGATGATGCCAAAGTGAATACCATCTTTGGTTGTTTTTGAACACCTAAACAGGAATATTATTATAATATTATCATATTTTTTTTATGCAGTGGCATAATCTGTGATACGAAATCAGCTTATTTTTCTTATGATGCGTCTCGCACGTCACCGCAACGTCTAAAAAATAGAGGCTCCATTTTTCCCAGGAGAGCTGAGTGCTTCAGCTACATAAATAATTGGTTTTCTTAATAGTGTAGCAGGCTTAGAGAAAATATGGCATTCGTTTATTTTCACCAGTCGAAACACAAAATCGCCCGTTTGATACTAAGCACGAAAATTCAGGTTTGTAAGAGCTTAACTAAATTCAGTTTTATCTACTCTGAGGAAGTTCGTCGGAGAATGGTCACCGGGGGCCTTTTCGGAAGGAGGATGACTAAACGAAAGTACGCTTAGGGACCGGCACATAAATATGTGAGATTATCTTTTATAAAGCTATTCAACATTTAATTTATTCTAGTGCAGGAATGAATAGTCTCAGCATAGCTCAGGAAGCCAACGTTGAATATACCAATCAGATTTATTTTATGTGTATATATTACCATACTGCAAGCCGCAAGACCAAAGCAGGTTTGTAGGCCTTTTAGAAAGAACAAGCACAGCTAAGTGTAAAAGAGTTATAAAAAGCCACGCACACTCTGACTATTTACAGCATTCGTAGTTACTCAGTTCCATTGATCGACATATCAAACCAATATTTTAACCGAGTCAGTATTGTAGCGATACGGTGCGAAAAAAAAATATTATATTTTGTTTAGTTGGGTTGTTGAAGTCTGTATATGCGAAATATTTATGAATGTCAATGAAGTAATAACCTTGTAGAAATTTACCTTTATTCTGCTGAACATTATACTGGTACTTATTTGCAGAAGGTTCGCATCGGACTTTGTTACGAAGACAAAGTCTGTGGATCGATAGGGATTAAAGATAAATCGGACAGCTTTACTTTGTGTGCGTTCTCTTTCGTAAATATTTTGTCGTGTGAATAGCTCTCAAACAGGGCATTTATATTCAATATTTTGTAATATTCTCACGAATGACAAGGTGAAACAAAGAATAACTGGGAAAACTGAAACGTTTAAAGGGGGGCGAACTTGTGCCCAAAAATAGAAAGGAAACAATATAACAGCAGAGCGCCGTGTGCGTCTATGTCGGCAAAAGAGCAGAGTCGAACGCTGGGGAGAGACTGACTCCGCTCGCGTTGCGGAGTCCCCTATGTACCTCGTTGCTTTCTGGATCATTCAGCGTAGAACTTTCCAAGCATAGAACAATTGTAACACGATCAGGCCGAGAATGTTTTCGAAGTTACGAGAAGGCCAAGTTTGAAAGAATAAATAAAATGAAAATCCGCTGACTGGAATCGGACCTACACCTTCTACGCGACAGTCAAGCGCGGTAACCACTCGGCCACGCACGCGCTTGCTCGCCGACGTGCGTGGCAATAACAGTTACTTACTTGGTGTCAATTGATGCACAGGTCTGGAAAATCTAACTTCCGTCTACGTGTCCGAATTCCGTTTTAGCGATTTATTGGAAATATTTTTGATGTGTAAATTCCAGTTCAGGTTTGCTTTACAAAAAGCGCCTGTAGTATGTTGGAGGTTGAGAACGTGGGGCGGGGGAAAGGGAGGGGGGTGAGAAGGAAGCGGACGCAACGCTGGTGAGGGGAGGGGGTTTTCTCCTCCCCTCGTCAGCGTTGCGTCCATTTCCTCCTCTCCCACCTTTCTTTTCCTCGTCCCACCCTCTCCAATCGCCCCATACTATAGGTATTTGTACTCCTGTCAATGTTTTGACGGCCTCTCCCAGCAATATAGGTTAACAGTGCTGCTACTTTGTTTCGCGTTCTGTTATCATATACACAAGTATTTTGGCTAATTTCAGCTTGCCATTCGTCCCACGAGTTTGTCAACTTCTGTAAACGATCATATATTTTCTTCTGAGCATCTTATTCTATATCTCTGAATATTTATTTTTGTTGTAGTAGAGCCAAACGTGTCACGGTCTTTAAAAAAGTAATAGAACTAAAAACACAGACGAGGGCGAAGACGAAGTGAACAAGCACAAGGCGCCTGGTGTTTGTTCACTTCGTCTTCAGTGTTGTTTGTGTTTTCGGAGCTATTATTTTTTTAAAGACTATAAGGCGACTAGCCCTCCTATTCACTTTGGTGTCAGAGTCACACAGGCTGTAAAATACACTGAGCTCACTGTGCCTAAACAAAAAGAATTCGAGCTGCGCAGCGCCGGGCTATCGCCAGGTCGAGGTGACCTTCGAGCCAGTCAATAAAATAGAGAATAGGCTGTTTGTCTAAGCAATGTTCCGGACACCTAATTTTTCTCTGGTACTTTCGAACACACCACTAACTGCACCACCAGGAAAAACGTTTAATTTTGATATCCACCAAACATCGTTGACCCATGTTACTAATATATAAAATTAGTAGCAGCGGCCCAAGAACATATCAATGAGACAGCCCTGAAGGAACGAGTAACTTTTCATACATCGTCATAATCAACTGCAGCAACCGTTTTCAACAACCTGATAAAAATGTCCAGGTATGCGAGATCTACAATACAAATATTCGGATCATTTCAAGAGAAAAGAGCTCTTTCGACATGTATTTTGCATCCTTATTGTTGGCGTCACTTTACACCTGAGAAGTGTATAAAGTATAAACCACATGTAAGTTATTTGGCAAGCGACGAGGCAAACGGGGGTGACCCCCTTCGCTGTCGCTCGGTCAGTCGCGAGACAAGGCAAACCGCATGAAGGCAACGGGAGGAAGTGACCAAGGCGATGAACGATGTTTTCTAGAAATCCAGAAACCGAGCCCCGCGACGAGCGACAGTGAGAAATCTCCGTGTCTCGTCGCTGACCCTCGTCGCTCGTCTCGTCGCTCGCTAAATCGCTTACGTGCGGCTCAGCCTTAAGGGTAAATAAAGTCGAACCAGAAAACCAAACAGTCATAAAAGTTAAGATTAAAATGCAGAACAAATTCCAAACTGCCCTTTGTCTATGCACTCCCCCGCCCCGCCCTATTAATTCATAAAGCCTAGGTTGACAAAAAAGGCACTAGACCAGGCGTTTTCCCAAGATGTTGTGCAAATACTTACTTTTCGTAAAGCAGCAATTTTTGATAACATAAATGCATATGCATTTCACCAGTCTCAATGAATATTATAAAAACTGCGTGGCTGTGATACTAAATACTACATGCCTAATATATTACATTATCTCTATGCGCACAAATGTCGTCGAAAATATTATAAAAAGTGAATAATAAATACCTGAGTAGTAATTATCTATCACATATTGAAACAAGCCAATGTGGCTGCAAGCTCAATCAATACTGGCATGGTGACCCATGAGCTAGAGAAAAAGGAGAAAGAGAGCACAAAGCTACAAGCACCTAATCGGACATTTAGTCTTTTATAGGACCAGGCGTCGTTTAGATGTTTTACCAGATTAATCGCCACCCTTCATTTGCATAATTTTAGTCGATTAATTGCTTTCTTTATTGCCGTGAATAATAATCAAAGGAAATAAAAAAATTAAATTTTTGCTTAACCTTTGCTGAATATGTGATAAACAGCGCAATGAACTGATTTTGGACTTTGGATCAACCTTGACGTGTATGTGGAAACAGTCAGAAGGCAGCTATACTAACAGATTATTAATTCCGCCGCAGATTCAAAGAGATTCGTTGATATTCTTCGTCAATAGCGAGATCCTTTGGTTGTTCACAATAGTCCCTGCTGCACTAAACGGACACTCGCGCGGCGTTAAAGTGGCTGGTTCACGTTAGCCTTCTCCACTTGATTAAAGCTACCATTCTCGCCCGTAATATTCGCTTTAGTACAAAGCTTCACGTAAAGTTTGCCTTGCCACTGGTGCACTCGACCATGTCTCCGTATTGAAAGCGATCAATTTATACTTTTGATGTTTCTCATAATATAACCGATTAACCAGTTAGAAAAGATTATTCACGATTACAACAATATTTCATTAATCGGTAGGTTAATCTATCAAGTTCCCAGCCATAGTAATTTGTTGTAACCATCTAGGGTTCATATTAACAAAATAATTTCCCCACATGTTTCAGAAACAAGTAACATTCAGCTGGAAGAGCGATTTAATGGACATCATTTAAGTAAGTTAATTTTATGAAGTAATAAATGACTCTCTAGGACATAGAATGTTACACTTAATAGGGTCTAAATGTGCTTGTTGTATGCTAAATTAGAAAGTATCATTATCTAAAAAGACTAAACAATGTAAAGCAATTTTTATTATTGATATATCCCTACATATGTGCGTGCCGCTGTCGCATTAAAGATGTTAAACGAAGACTTGATTTTTTTTTTTAATTTCGCGAACACTACTTACAATGCTACCAACTTCGGAATGAAGGTTGTATACAAATGTATGTTGCTTCAAAGTAGATAGTGTTATGCGATTTCCGTCGGAAGGAAAGTCATTTAAAAAAGAAGAATTCTGCATAAAAATAAAATATATACGTATGTTTCGAAAAAAAAAAGCTTGATACATATATTGGATATCCTGTATATTCCAACACTTGATGCGTAGAAGTCTCAAATTTACGATTCTACGCATTCACAAACGAGTACAGCGAAACCAGTAGATATATTTACCAGGTAACTAATAATAAAAACTATATCATCGAAAGAAATATTAAGATAAACACATAAAACTGTAACCAGCTTTCTAAGCACTTTGTTTATACACTGATCTTTCTAAACGCGGTGGTGCAACCTACTATATTTTAGTCTTTCAGAAATCGAAGCAGCGCCAAGCATAGCATAAAAGAAAAATACGCTGTGTTTCTGATTTCCGCAGATGAACATAGTACTTCAAACTGACTTGTCTGGCCCAGTTTAACTATCTGCAGTTTGCGCTTTAGGAGTGACAATCGTGTATACAACATTTGGTATCACTCATTTCAAAGTTTACTTTTACAGTCCGTCCGAGACAAGTACAAGTTCCAGACCCATTTTTGATTGAGACACTGGTTGTCGCCGACAAGTACATTTACCAAAACTTTGGCGACGATGAACAGTTTGTAACATATATCGCCACTTCTTTGGCAGCGGTATGTACTCTGCGTTCTGTTTTATTTTCCAATTTAGGTTCCCATTCAAGTTTTCTACCTGAGAGTCAATGTATGATTAAGCTCAATGAACAGAGTGCGGCAAAATCATCTTGCCGGCGTCGTTCAGTCCGGGGTGGAACAAAAGTCATGTGGGGTGCCCATATTTTTTTTAAGGTGTTAAAAAGCATATTCGAATGAACAACCATCCGCTCTATTGTTTCAGTGTTGAAGTCTGCTTCATAATTTAGTATTCCGGAGGCACCCCAGAGAGGACTTTGTTTGATTGGGCAAACACTGAATTGGGTCAGCTCACATTGCCGCAGATTGTACACCGCTCACCAGTGTTTAGGCGACGACTACATAGATGTTTTTTTTCTCTATTTACTCAGGTATTATATTGTGAACCCCAATTCGTATAGATCAGTTCAATTACTATAGGTCTATGCATCACTATGGTAGTCTTGATGGGCATTTTTTCAATGAAACCAAAAAGGGCAATGACTTGTCAGTACAAAAATGTTGTGATATCCTCATGGCCCATATGACAGCGAAAAAGTTTAAAACTGTACTGATTATAATTGGGTTAAAAAATATAAACTACAAATTCTGTCTGGCACATTATTTTTCTATTTATTACATTTGTACTGCCAGTACTGGAAACGTTTGTAGTCGCTTAAAACGCGAGTGTAGTTCTAAACGAACCGCCCATGTCTCCGACCTCTGCAGGAGTATGAACGATGGATCGCTTTTGAAGAAAAGCAAGGCACTCTGAAGACTCAGTTATTAACTAGCAATAATAAATGTGAACACTTTGATTTACTAACCGATCGAAGGTAGTGAATGTTAAACCGAAAAGGGCAAACACGTTTATTGATTCCTTGGTGCCTTACCACGCGAAACATACTGCGTATACTAAGTATGCGGGTCCAGTGTTCGCTCGTGACTTATCTTCCAATATTAACAAAAGATTTATGCTAAATAAATCTTTCTGTTAAATTTTTAAATAAAATTATTTAATTAGAACTGTCCTTTTTGTTTAAGGTGAATATCCGATATAGACGCATAAGAAACCCAAGAATACAACTGCTCATAGTAAATATAGCTAAGGACCTGGTGGGTGTCATTTGATGGCCATATTTCTTACATTTTAAAGCAGTCTGAGTTAAATGTAATTGCGCCTTTTATTATTTCTAGGGGTCAGATTTTCTGCGACATATTTCAGTTTCAGATCCAAGCAACGCCACTAATACATTAAAAATCTATACCTCATATGAAGAGACATTACCCCGGTTTGCTATGAAATACAGGCACGCCACGTGCGACGCAGCGATGCTCGTCACAGGGTAAGAAAACTAGTAAAATATATGAATATGTTAAAGAAATCTGCACGAACACATAATATAAATTAGGGTGGCGATGCGGGCTAGTTGCCTTATGGATAGTAGATTCGACGCAGCCCACAAGAAACGAAGTTGAAGGGGGTATACAGAATAAGCGCTTACTTTCAGCTGAAGATTTTATTGAGAATAAACACCAAAGTAAACAACAGCATTTCACGCCATCATGACCAATTTAGCACATGTCCAGATGACAGATCTCTTTGTTATGTGGGACCGATCTTTGCCTTACACATTGCCCAGTCCCTGCTTTTTTGATTGCCCAGACTACTAAAATTTCCCTAGTCATTTCATCTCCCCCCCCCTTCCTGCAATCCTGACGTGATGGAAGTTGGGCTGGCATCCACAGACTGTACAGTCAAGCGGAAAATGACGCTGCTTCATTGTGCAGATTGTTGACGCCAACCCAACTTCCATCACGTCACGATTGCTCGAACAGGGGGAGATCAGATGACTAGAGACATTTTAGAGGCCTACACGACCAAAAAAAGAAGGGACTGGGCAATGTGTAAGGCAAAGATCGGTCCTTCTACATAGTAAAGAGATCTGTTATCTGGACACGTGCTAAATTGGCCATGATGGTGTGGAAGGTTGCTTTTTACTTCGGCGTTTATTTGGAATAAAAACTTTAGTTGAGAGTAACTCCTTGTCCTGTGTTACCAGTTCTCGTTTGCCTTCGTTTCTTGTGCGCCGTGCGAATTCTACTAAACATAATATGATATAGAAACTATATTCTACGTGATTTGAATTACTTCTATAATTCTATTGTGCAAATCATATAAGAAATAATTATTATTCTTATAGAACATGAGTTGGCCCGCAGCGAAATATAGTCTCACATGGTTTCTAGTAAAAAAAAACTAGATAAATATACTATTATGAATCCAAGAAAGTAAGTATGTGGATTATTTAAATGTAATTGAAAAGTAGCGCGGAGCAAAATAAATAATGCGTATAGGTTTAATAGATGCGAGTTGGTTTATTTCTTGGTCTGAGTAGTTCCGGCCGCTAGCTTGGCTATTAATGATCACATCGCAACTAATATTATAATAATGTCATAACAGCATTTTGATTATAATAATTATTGATTATTATAATCAACGATAATGAATATAACATTATAATAATATTTTAATGTCATAAAAGCATTCAAACATTTTGAAAATATTCCAAAATATTTAGACCTTTATTTAGTTTAGCACGAAATGTTAATTTAAAGATACGCAACAACAAACTAATAGGCAGCGAATATATTAAATATTTGGCAAGTTAATATATATTGCAATTTGAATACTCGGAAAACCTAACGGGTCAATAGATTCTAACGTTTCATCAGCTTAGATTGGACTACTGGTATTTTTTTTACATGTTCATGCTAAAACTTACAAGCAATACTTTGATTCCCCATAAATATAAAGGTCAAATGGAAATAAGTAGCCAGGATATAATTTCTTTGATGGCGTGGGAGATATAACTTCTCGTATTGATGGAGCACACAGCCAGTCCTAACGCATGATAAGTGGTTTGCTTATTAACCATATATTGCGCTTGATTCTGGTTAACTATACACGCTTGATACATTCTAATCTGTGTGCTATTAGCTGGTTGGCAATTTTTGTAGCAATTTTTATAATTTGAAAAATGAAATAAAATAAAGAAGCAGCACTTCCTCGTGGACCTGCCAACATGCGATTTTACTCCTTAAGATATGTTTGGGAGTAAACATAATATTGATTTGTGCTTTCAATTCGTATGGTGCCGAGCTGTCCCCCTATATATATTAGGATGATTTGTAAAAAAATTCTCGACGGACTTAACGATGGACTCAGTCGTAAGCGAAGTTCGATTGCTATAAATATGAGTATGAACAGCCTTTATTGAATCAGTACATTTCCTGTAAGATTTTGAATGAAGGTATTGTCCGGATAGAAAATTGATGACAAACTTTAGTTACGAGTCCTTATCGCTACAAGTCTCGTATCGAGAAAAATACTAAGGCTGGTAAAATCGCACCCCCTACACAAGGCCAAATTCGATATTGCAACTCATATTGGCCGAGGTCACGTAAAGTGCGCACAGGAGACATGAATATAAACTATTTAAAAAAAGCGCCAATCAGAGCTGTATACTGCCCCCCCAAAAAAGAGAGGGGAGTGGGAGATTTTGTCACGCTAAGATCAAGGTTAAAACTGACCTTCTCACGAGGTATCGTGGTAATATGATGTTTCTTTGATTGACGTATGTTTTTGTTATACCTGCTGTTGCGGAATCTAAATTGTACTGACTAAAAACGACACAAGACAAAAATAAAGGGCGAAGTATTTTCGTCATTCCGCATCAAAACTAACCGTTAGCCTAAAAACACCGAGCAATTTCAATAGTTACTCACGAGAGTGCAGCTTCTCAACACGGTCAAATCCCGACTCGCGTGAAACCGCAACGCCCGTTCCAACCTTGTGTCTAACGGCTTCTCTCGGCAGGGGTGACACCTGGAAGAATTATTAGTAATGCTCTAGATTTATGTTAATGCACATTACCATACTGGATCTCGTCGTGTAAATAAACCTCTTGAGAGCCCCACGCGCTCGAATTTACAACGATTCCCTATTACTAGGGTCTTCAATTGTCTTCGTAATTCCGGGTGTTTCTTCTGCTTGGGGAAGGGGACGGGGATATTATTTATATGTTCGGTGTTCTTCTGTGTCAATATTTGGTGTCGCACAAACATCGCCGCTTATCAGAGCCTAAATTAAAAAACAAGTTTAATGAATGAGATTCATAGACCCCTAAAAGAATATGCATGTAACTCGAACGCTTCCAAAACATCCTGGCAGCGATAAGAGAAATAAAATCGACAAAAGTCGTGCTTCCTCAAGAAATAGGCAGCCCAGGGGAGAGTTTAGTGGCGCCCTGTTCCGGATTTACACAAAGCGAAAACTGTAGATCAATGTTTCCTTCCCATGAACTTGGGGTCTTTTTTATTCAATGACATCGCACTTGTTTTTTATGGATTCATTTTGTTGAAACCGTCTTGGTGGCTCATTTTTGTGTTTTGGTTTTATCTGCTTTCACCGAAAACACAAAACTCTACTCATTATTTTCCTCTTTTATAGGCCCTAGAATCCATTCGATTACTTATTTACCAATAAGATCTTACCTACCTAGTTAGTCCTCTCCTATTCTGCTCCACTCAGCTCACATTTTGACTATTTTTTCAATAATCCGTGTCGCAATTTGTTTCTGTATCAGTAAGCATTTTTTATGTTGAAAAGAAATAACATAAAAATACAAATTGTTTTTTTGTTATGAATGTAAAAGAGCGTGGCGTTCCTGTACACCAAGAATAAAAAATGTTTCTAACCAAGCTTAATAAACCATAATACAAATATTGGTCGAAATTGCGCTATACAGCCACTGTGCAAATACATTGCGCTGAATAGGTTATACAGTATTATTTGATTCAACTCTATTCTTGTATAATAGGGAGTTTTAGAATAGCGCACGCTAAAGCTTTACGTACGCAAAGAATAGCGTCGTCGCCACTGCGCATGACCCGAACGCCAACTAGGTTTTGCGCTTTGCGTGCGAAATTTCAGCGTGCGCTATTTCTCGGAAATAGCGTGCGTACGCAAAGAGTCTTTGCGCTTCTCCAATGAGGATTCGTGATGAGAAGTTGGCTGACGCCAAGACGAACAGAGTTAAAAAAAATGGCGGCTTCCAGGATTATGTCGGCGGCTACTTTGGCGGCGTCGTGAGTGCGACGTCGGTGGCATCCTAGCGACTGCGATTTTCAATACGGGACGACATTGTACTCGGTTTGGCAACGATCCCCGGCAACTTGATGCTTGCGACGCGCGAACATTTCTTGCCGAAGGTACGATGTGCGAAGGTCAGTACACGATAACTCTCTTGCTGAGGCGACGCAGGCGGACACGACCGGTCGACCACTCGCGTCGCATTCTCATGTTTAAACAAATCTAGTTCTTTGGACCGAAAAAAAAAAACTGTTTCTTTCTCAAGTCACAGCATTTCTTGTGGGAAACAAAAATTGTGACTATCCTGGTAGTGTTGTAAGCCCGAGGTGTTTGGGTTTTTGCGTCGCGACGGAGAAACGCTATTCTAAAACTCTCTTACGTCGCGTGGGCTAACACAAGCGCTAAATTTAGCGCTAGCGTACGCTAAAATTGTGTACGTTATTCTAAAACTCCCTAATGACTATTGCCTTTGCACAACAGGGCCGTTTATATATTTTAGTTCATAAAACTAACCCTTTAATTCAATTCAATTTCCAACAGGTTGGAGCTCGCCGATCAAGATGGTGCAGATATTTCTACCAATGTTAAAGGTTAGCAAAATGAATATTGACTCTTTGTGTACTGCGCCATGAAGCAATGAAGTAAACATATTAATGAATGGACTCGCCTCTAAAGAAAAACATGTTTGTGTGGCAATTGTCCGTATGTGGTGAAGATTTGCCTGAAAAATTTACCTTCTTGAAAGACAGCGCGTGGCACAAACCACGCAATTACGACGCTTAGCGCAAACCTTACACGTGAAAACCAAACGCTATGATTGCCCATCTGACCACTCTAGGAATGATAACTTGTTTTACAACATGAGTTATTTTTTTTGGGGAAGCCTCTAATGCCATATAAATAGACGCTCATGTATTTCATGCTAAATTTATAAAATATGCAATTGACGCCACGACTTGCAGGACGCTTTCGTTTCCCTGGTCAATTTAGTGGGAAAACCGAAGCCTTGTGACATCATTACACATGAGCTACAAAACTCATGCCACGTGACAACGCCAACACTTCCGATCTTCTCTTCACTCCTCCCTTCTACAGTGCCCTCTTACGGAGTAAGCAACATAAATATTTCCCATCCAATCAACTCAATCAAGTTTTATTGCATCTTCATTTAATTTGACGGAATGCCCAAGTCAGTGTGTAGGAATTCGAGTACAAGAACATGTTTTTTACGTGCACAGACGGTGCAGTCTACAAGATCCCTCTGACGTGTGGCAAATGCTACATAGGCCAGACTAAACGATGCCTTAACGACCGGATAGAGAACATTTCTATTCACTTCAAGCCACAGTAGGAGGTTACCTGCCTACACATTGTCGCTCCTGCCCGTGCACACCGACGTTTGGTGAAACAACTGTCCTTGGGAGATTTCAAGACAGGACTAATCGAGAGATCTACGAGGCCTTTCAAATTCAGAAAAAAGGACACCAATGCGTCAGTCATTCGTCCCTGTCGCTGAGTGCTAAGCAGGTGTTTTCTTTTACCAACACCTATTCGCACTAACTTTGGCCGGCCAGGCGTGAAAGTGACGTTTTCTACTTTTTTCTCTTTTCTTTTTACTTTAGTTCTCTCTTATATTATTTTCGTTTGCTTTTATTATTTTTCTATTATGTATGTACATATTTTCTTCCCTTTTTTCTTTCATTTATATTTTCTTCACTTCACGAGGAGTTGTATTTCCGTGGCTTCTTCTACCTCCTTTTCTCCTCTTTATAAATAAATTAGTTGGGAGTCAGTGCTCTTTCGTTCTCCTACTTTTCACTTCCTCCGACGTTTTGTGCGCTGTTTTATCTTAGTACCAAGGGGTAGAGCAGGTCGCATGTAGCGTCACTACTTCAGACAACAGTCAATGGATACCGTAAAGTGCACGATAAACCTCCTGCCTTCGCCATTACTTCAGTTACGACAAGACGTTTCTTGAAAACCAAGAGCACAAATAATTTATACCTACACGCACCCACAAAAAAAAGCAGAACGTATAAAAAAGCTCCTCGTCAAAGGATGCCCACGAGTTACTGCACTCCTGAAAAAGATGAAACTTGCCTTGATATTTGACGAACCCGGGGAACACGATGTGTTTTGAATGCAGCGCGTCCGAATCCACCCATAGCTTCCGGTAACCGAGCATTACAAAATGTAACGTGACGCTAATGCACGAACGACATATTCTGTGTTCCCTGGGTTTACTGGAATGAACAAAGGAAGTTTACGTTTTTAAGAAAATTGGGAAATACGAGTGTGGGAAGCGTTTCATCAGACAGTTATAATATAATTATTTGTGACTGTAACGTAAGCAATGTAAATAATATTATTATTAACGTGTATGCGAAGAATGATAATAATAATAGAAAAGTGTTTCTTGGGAGTATTCTGCCTTACTTAGAATGTGAAAGAAAGTCGAACTGTTGGGTGACTTTAATTGCGTTTACAAAGCGACTGTTAGGGCCATCAATATTGAGCAGTATGATAGTTACGCAAAATATTTAAAACAAATGACATCATATTTTGTATTCATGATGCGGTGAACAATCAAAAAGTCAGTGCAAGTTTGCGCTTTACATATTTCCATTAAACGAGTGATTCTCATCTTGAAAGAATTTACGTGTCGATCGAAATATTGACTGGGCATGAGAAATACGATATGTTCTCTTTTTTATAACGCTGTAGCTTCCTTTATTATTAGTGGGCAACTTAAAAAGTCCAACTTTTTACTGGGATGTGTGAAAGTTTAAAAACAGCATTTTGGAGCATGAGGTTCACGATGAAACAGTACAGAAACTGATCAGTATGACACAGGAGGGCGATGGAAGCGCACCTGAAAAAATTAAACAATCGTCATAATGCTCGTTAAAACTTCGAGCGTTCGAGCGCTCCAGTGGGTTCGTTTACTGGAAGAGAATCGACGATAATCTCTTTTCTGGAAGATTTTGAGACAGTCCGTAAATTTGAATGCGAATATCGGGGTAGGTTAGTGAACGACATTAGTTTAGTAAAGAACAATATTGTCACGAATGACCAATGATGAGGCGGCGAATAACTGAAGTAACTAAACGTCTGATGGGGCGAACTTGTGCCCAAAACAAAAACAGGGAAAGGCTAGCGTCGCAGGCGTCGATGTCGGCGAAACAGCAGGATCGAGCGCTTGGGCGAGACTGGCTTTGGCTCACCACGCGAAGCCCCTTATGTACACCCGTGGGCTTCTGGAATAATCGGCGTAGAAGTTTCGACGCGTAGAACATTCGGACCTGGAATAAGCAACAATGTTCTTGAATTCACCAGAACATTAAGCTGAAAGAATAAATACAATACGAGTAACTCCCAGGAATCGAACCCTCGCTCTTCGTGGGAGGCAAGCACGATAACCGTTAGTCCACGGCCGCGCTGTCTACTTGGCCAGTTGCGCGCGTGGCAATATCACGTACAGAAAGCATAGAAATGTAGACCGTTTTTGTGTGACGATTGTCATGGTAAAATAAGACGTAGTTGGGTTGGACAACGAAACCGAGAGTAAACGTTTTATGCATAACAACAATAAAAACGTATCGCCAACAAAAAGTATAACTATTGGCACAAACCCTTAGATATCTTGCGCCTTTCCTTCGGCACATAAAGTGATTTGCTGCATAGCCCCAACTCAGCTACATCAAAATTAAACATGATGGCCAGCACCAAAAAAAAGGTCTATAGAGGTGACTTGGCACGCGCTTGTACCGAAAGATACACTTTCGATGAGCGTCTCACTAGAAACCATTAAGGTCTCAGTCTAGACATGTAAAGAGAAGAAAACTTGAAACTGAAAAACAAAATGCATTGGTCATTCGAGTAGCGTTTACGAAGTCATTTAGAGAGCATCCGTTGAATGCTACACCAATCGCTTCCAGGGGAAGGGACATGAGAATGTCGCAAAGCTTCAAGAGTATCTGGCGGTTATGCGTATTCTTTATGACGAGATGAAGGAGAGGATAAAAGAGTCATTAGGCGTGGCCGAAATTTCACGCGCAATCGTTAATTTTCCGACTAAACGGTCTCCAGGACCCAAATATTTGACTGCGGAAATATATTAGAATTGCAAAAACGTCACGGTCTGGTTCCTTCATCCGGTGGTACTTAAAGCACGCAAGTCAAACTGCCAACCTCATTTATAAATAAAAGCGTGCTTATATCAAGTGTCGGTGATAATGAAATGATACAAAACTATAAAGACCTATCGACCAATAGCGACCAGTAAAGTGGATCATAAAGAATGGAATCAAATTCTCGCCAGAATATTACAGGAGGTTATTTGTGAAATAATCGGAGAGCACCAGGCCTGATCCATTAAAGCAAGGTGTACTGTAACAAACATTTACTGGCAAAATGTATATTAGATTTGTGTGAAGAGTATCTTGATAGAGTGGCATTGCTTCAGACCTTTAACTTTAAAATTCACTTTAACAATAACTTTATTTATTTACATCGATCACAATGGGTGCCCAAAAAGGAAAAAAAAAAAAAAAAAAAAAAGCTGCCGTAGGCAGCTTGACTTGTTCTCGGGACCTTGACATTGGTCAGGCACAAGCATGCGGATAATTTCCAAAAGACAACTTATACAGTAGGAGCATCGTACGCACTGTGTATTGCATAAAACAAAACATTTAATCGCTTACAACACTTTCGTCAATCTCCCCTTCAATCGCGTACAACACTGTGTATGGTATAAAATAGTAAAACGTGTAAATGTGGGCGAATTCATTACGTGTTTTGTTCAAATGGCAGACACCGGATGAACCGCCCAAATTAACGGAGGTACAAAACGCGCAATGATGTATTGCTTGCCGGGAAACAAGGCTCCGCAATATCGCCTCTACTGTTTAGCAGTTTTTTAGAGGCTTTTCGTAAAAATGCTATTAAGAACAATGTATAGACAGATTCAAGCTTCAAAGCAGAGAGAGATCAAACTGGTCGCACATTCAGACGTCGAAGCCTTAATTTATAAGGATTAGGCAAGCATTTCAGAAGTGGCGAAGAAACTGAAATCATTTTATGAGCTATCAAGTGCGGCTGTCAAATGGGAAAAGTGTTGTCGTCTTTGCCATTGAAAACCATTGAAAACTAATATTTTCAACGGTATCACTTTTACGCCAACGCAAACTGATTATTTGGGAGTTCCATTGCTGAGCAGTAGAGGACCAAATGTTTAGTAGTCCACTGTTGTCCAGAAAAACGGGGGAGGTACGATTTCTCAATATTTTGGCGCGCTACTGCTTGTAGCGTCCTTTTAAATGTTAGGTCTTCCGATATGTTTTAAGTGCTAACGTGCACCACAGTGAATTTACAAAAGCTGCAGCGGCACTTTCCTCTTTATATCTGGAGTTCGGGGTGGAAAATATTTTGCCCCGGAACTTCATCTTAGTGCGTCAGAAAAGGAGGGCCTTTTTCGCATATTTTTATCATACACACACCAGCTGGGAGCACGTGGAGCGAAAGCTCGCGCTGCTAAACCTAAGAATCCTCGGTTCAATCTCCACCCCTACCGTCTTCGATCAGGATGAGCACCGTACCTGCGTGCGGTGGTGCTTCAATACTGCGTACGTTAAATACCCCAGACTAGCGGCTGTATTCCGCTGGCCAGATTCATCTTCTACAGCTGAGACACCAGAATACCATTGAAGCTTACTAACTTCCGGCTGTATAAACATACTCAACATTATTATTATTATTTTGGTCAAACCATCTTCTTTCTGCGCGCTGTAATCGAGACCAGGTTACCAGTAGAGAATTTTTCGTTCGTTGTTTCTTCGTACTGTCGTAAGCAAAGCAGGATAGGTAGCCTTCTTCGCGAAGTAATTGATGCATTTCATTTTTTTGTCTGTACGTTTTTGTCTGGTGTATTTGTCAAGCGCCAAATAAAAGTGATTAATTCGAGAACTTATTGAAACCGTGTGTCGTTCTCCGGGGTACAGTTCAGCGTTGCATGTGGGCTGAGGGAATGACGTTACACTACGTGTTAAAAATATGTCGATTTCACTTGCCATAGCTGCATCTTTCTTTAAACTGCACACGGGTATATTTCCTGCGAAAACGTCCTTCATAGGAGAAATATATGAACGCCGCTCACATTAAGCCCTGAAACGCATATATTTATAATGCAGGGACGCATTTCTTTTTTTCTAGGATGTCCTCAAGCAAACTACTAAACAAACAACCTTACGACGACACCACACGGAATTAGGTTTTTTCCTGTCGAAAAACACGTTGAAATCTTTATTGATTATTTCATAATCCTGGGCCTACATGCCATATTTTTTACTAGATTCTGAAGCTTACTATTGCTGAAGTAGATGCGCTACCCGAGAGGCTGTATTTTACTGAAACTGCAGGTGGTGTAATAAGTGTGCATGCGGCCTTATTTCACCCCCCTGAGTAGGTACACCGTTTGGGCAGGCTTGAACTCTTTGGAGAAAAAAAAAATCTTCATGTGCACGTTGTTTGATGCGAATATAATTTTATCATTTAAAGCGTTTGGTATTTCTGTAAAAACAAAAAAAACTCATAGGCGGGTTTTAATTTCGGCTGAGGTACGCAATCTGACGAAGGCTAATTGCGAAGGTGGAGTGTAACCGAGATTTTGGTTGCACGATCGTAAATGTTCAAATGTTACTTGCAAAACTGACCCAACCCAGTATCACGTCTGCGCAACGCGTACCGTGGAACAAAATGAGTCAACGCATTAGATAACAACCGAACGCAAATTTGAGAACCAGCCTTAAGACCACGTCAGTCGCACATTACTGCAAGGGTAACTGCACTCTCTTATTTGAAAACCCGTCGAGTAGTGTAAAGAAAGTGTCAATTTAATGCCGCAGCAAAGGCATTTCAGTTGACGCCACTGTTTTAGTTTCTTTCCCCGAGCAGTCCAAGTTTACGATCCCCCAAAAAACATCAGATGGACATGGTTCAAGGTATCCTTAGCACGAAGTGCTCTTTAAGCATTACAGATTAGTTTTGAAAATAACCGCAAAACTTACACTTATGCCGTTTGTGCAGGTGAGTAATACGGCTAGGGGACATAGTATAGGGGGATAATCGTAGCGTTCAGTCGGTTAGTTAAGCAAGATTTGTTAATTACCTTCTTTAATTAGTGAATTTTAATTAGGTTCTACTTAGAAACTCTCTGAGCATCATCGAAAACAACTAAACCAACTCTTTTTAGAAGGGTATAACGCAGGGGCAGCATATTACGGCGTTCCATAAAAACGCTCCATTTGCACGCACTTCTAGGTTTCGGTTTCTTATATGAGCGCATCACTGCGCCCCGCGTTCCTGCTCTCCACTGGCTGCGACGCACAACACACTTGCGCCCAACCTCCCCCCATTCTACGAGGGAGGCGAGCGGGTGGCTTCGCGCCGCGACCACTGGGAAGCAGGACCGCGGGTGCAAAGATGCGCTCCGATAAGAAACCGCAATCTAGAAACGCGTTCATATTAAGTGCTTTTTCAAAACGCCGTAAAGCGCTGCCCCTGTCTTATTTCTTCCACAAAGGGTTGATTTAGTATTTTCCGATCGTGCTTAGCAAGATGCTGATTGGAACCTTATGTCTAATTTCACCATTTAAAAAGTTAACAATCGATACCTAATTAGAAGACTGATTGTTAGAATTAGCCCCCCCCCCCCCCTTACTATGTCCCCCTGGCATAACTCACCTGCACATACAGCGTAAATGTAACTTTCACAGCTTTTTTGAACAGATCTGTAAAGCTTAAAAAAAACACCCTCTATTTCTTCTTACACGCCACTAAGATGATAGCTGAAATATGTTTTGTCTCGGAGACATGGCAAAAAAACTTAAGCAAACCTGCGTTTTCTTTTTCTCCTTTTCGCATAGGTTTCGCACACCTTGACGGACTCTGCCGAGGACTATCCCGCGCCTGTATAGTGGAAGATGTCGCTCATACATACTATATGGTAACTGTTGCTGCTCACGAAATGGGACACTTGTAAGTCTTTTTACAAATATTATCTTAGAGTTCTGTTCACTGGTAAAGCACTTTTACAAGCAGAGTTTTCTGAATGATGCATAAGAACAATTATTAACTAAGAATAATAGTGGTATTTTATATTAAATGTTTCTCTACTTGTTTTCTATATGAAATTGAGTATTGGAGAACCCACCTTTAGGTTAATTAAAACGGTATGTAGAAACTGCCCTACCGAACGAATTTAATGCACCGGTGAGTCTCATAGTCGATATTGCTATAAGACAGTCTTCTATGAAAAAAATATAAAAATCACGTAGTAATATCTGTGGACTTAGCAATTATAAATAGGTCAAGACAATCATTTTTATGCAATACAACTATTGTAGATACAATATTTCCCGAGTTTATATATATATATATATATATATATATATATATATATATATATATATATATATATATATATATATATATATATATATATATATATATAAATTATAACATTTATAATATATTGAACCAAAATATCGTTAAATAAAAATAATATCCAAAACATAATGTCATATCTGAGCCAGCTGAAGGCACATCATAGAAGACCATCAAAACGAAACGTCAAAACGAAAATTAACTAAGAGCGGGTTGACAAAGAGGATTTGAAAAAAACACTGAAGAATAAAACATGTAGGAACGAGGACGAGCAGTAGAGTTCTTTAAAGGGACACTGACACCCCCGAAAATTTTTTTTTTATTTTTTGCCAGGCGCTTTATTATGGTGTCGGAGGACTACCCAATTAATATTTTGCAACAGAGTAGCGTATTTTTTTAATAAAGCCAAAAGACGCAACTGCTCGAAACCGAAACCGAAACCCGACGGAGGTCGGAGAAGTGGAGAGAAGAGAGTGAGTGGCGGAAGGCACGTGGCTACACGCGACCGTGCTTTTTTTTTTTTTTTTCTCTTTTCGTTTCTCCGTAGCAGACGACACGACATGCGGCGTGCGACGCGGCGTGCGGAAACTGCTCGCCGTGTGATTCTTTTGCAGTTATGTTTGTTCCGCTCGTTGTTCTGTAGTCCAAGATGAGTTGTTTTGTACATTGAGGAGTTGGAGATGAGTAGTAAGTGCCCTTGGTGAATTTCCATGATCGGCTCCGAAAAGAATACACCCGTTGCGTGAAGATGGCTCACATGTCCTGCATCCGAAAAAAAGTTGCATTGTGCGACAGAGTTTCCGAAAGATCAACGGGATCGGGACCAAAGGTTGGCTGCAATTCCTGTAAGCGGACGCTACCTCATTTATATGTTCCTTGCATTTTGTGGAAAGTGATTAGGTGTCAAAACGGAAATCCCATACCATTTAATTCAGCGAAGTATCGTCCACAACATTTGTTTGTTTCTTCAGTGATGATTGTAAAAAAAAAAAAAAGAAAAAGATATGTAAACATCAAAAAATGTTTGAAAAAAAAAAAAAGTTTCACTGGGGATCGAACCCGGTCGTACCGCGTGTAAACCGGACGTCTATTGCACTGAGCTACTGGGGCATCTCTTTTCTGGTGGATCTCTTAGTAATAATTCAGCTGGTAAGTTGGAAAGTTTCCTGTCGATTTTTCTCTAGCAAAAGCACTCCCGGGTCGAAGTTGGGAAGCACCACGCTTTGGCGACATTCGCACCTAGTAAAAAAATCGTACGCGTGCATATTCAACTCGAAGTAGACACGTCGTGCTTGACGTTTGCGCGAGCGATGTCTTCAGCCACGAGAAGGGAGCGACGGCTCGGCGACGTCTTCGTGCAAATCGGCTTGGTGGCCGGGCGTGTCGTACAGGATGAATACCAATTTTTTTGATCAGTCCCAAATTTCTCTTTTAACGGTAGACAGAATTCGCCGGTACCGCGAACGACAGTTCTGAAATAGAGGTTCCACGCCCGTCGTCCGCTACCATCACCGTCCCCGCGAGTCCCACGATACGCGAAACGACGAACGCACAGAATGCTTCCGGTTGTCTGTGGAACTTTTTTTCAATCAACGTATTTACAGCTTTTTAGAAGTCACAAAAAATGGGTTTCATATTTTTTTTCTATTTTTAATATTGAGTGTGTGCCTTCAGTGACCCACGACTTTGATTAATTTTGGTGGTCGCATCGATACCTTAGAAAACAGCCCGTGACCGCGAAAAAGAGAGTGAGCGAGACTCGAACCGGCCAGTTCTTGATCGGCGGTTTTCGGGCGGAAAGAAACCGAATTTCGAGCCGCAAATTCTGTTCTGGGTAGTTGAGCTCTCATATGTCACGTAGAACTAAAAACCTCGGCGAGCATAAATACCCTGTCAGTGTCCCTTTAAAGAAGCAACAGACATTTAATGATGCCACCCTCGCTGCCGTAAGCCCTTCTCTTCCCTGCCCCACAAAACTCCTCTGAAAAGGAAAAAAATCCTTCAGAAAAAGAAGAATCCCGGGAGAAATAGGAGTCTGTTAAGGCAGAAGAGAAAAAGAAGAATGTTAGCGAACTGCTCAGTTATCGAAAGAAAATGAAAAGAAATAAGAACGGAAGAAAGATTTGGAAATATTACTTGAAAACGAGCGTGTCGGTGAATTTTGATGCGAATACATGATAGGAGAAAAACATAGAGGATGGTGAAAAACAACAGAACTTCTTTTATTTAGTCATGGGGAATGTCAACAAAAACATTTCTACACCTTTATTATCATTGAGAGACAGAAGTCAAACTCTTAAAACCAAAAATGGCCACATTACTAATACCTCATCGTGATAATTGTGCTTTTTTTCAAAACTCTCAAATTTATAGTAAATTTTGCTTTCCTTCACTAATTGCCTTTTTTTCCCCCTTCCAGCACGTTTAAATCTTTAGAGGTGATTATTTTTTTTTGTATTTTACCCTGTTGCTAAGTAAAATAAGTTGTGTTTTCGTCCCCATTTTCCACGTTTTCTCCCTTCATGTATTCGAAGAAATAAAAAAAAAAAATAAGAAGGGATGGAAGTTTTTTTTTTACACCTGGCACATAAAGTTAATTTCTGTCTTGTATAACCATAGAGAAGGCGAGGCAAGCGTCAAATAATCACCGGCCATCCTACAGAATTAAATTATTTATCTTCTCAGGTCTGTCCTTGTATTTCCCGATAGCTTCGGCTCAGAGTTCGAACAAATGCGGCTCTGGTCCACAATCGGCTGAAGAGTGTCACTGGATACTCATTTTACTTCGAGAAAGTGGTCTCTGAGACGAGTGTTGATGCATCTGCCAATAGTGGTGGGGCCACCCTTCTCATCGTGTTAATGACTACAGACCATTTTCGTTGTTGACAAACATAAACTGCCGCTTACGTTCCAAGCGACTTCCGTTTGCTCCGTCTTTTGCAAGCCTGTCGACCTCTCTCACGTTCCCAATGCAAGGACGCATAACTTCTACACGGACAACAAAGTCCGAGAATATTTAACCAGGGCCTTCGAGTGCACAATTTAACATATCGGAGGACGCAAGTTGGTGTACAAGAATATTCGAAAACTTTTACTGGGTCTTACACCTCTGCATTTTCAATTTTTGGCGTTTTCTTTTTTTTGAGAACTGGCAGTTTAACGTTTTGTCGACATTCCGAGCTGCGGTGCTAAGGGGGGTTTTGATCATTATTTTTGTAAACCTGAAGTTCTTCGGGACGTCAAAGACTGGAGCACCGCCTGGGGGCGTCTCCCATGAAAATAGTCCATACGCCAACACTGGACGCTGACACCACGGCGCTGCGGTGGCACTGCTATTGTGAGGGCGCATGTGCAGTCGCTCCACATCACGCGAGTCTGGGTTCTGCGCACGCGCACTGCGCACACCTCGCGCGGGATTGTTTGGAAACTGCGGGTCCGCCGATACACGTCTTGTGTTTGTCCCCTCTTTGTGGCCTCCATCTTGGGTTTTAGAAACGTTTAACCCTGCCGCCTGCTTAGTACGTTGTCACCATTCCAATATTTACGAGTACTCAACACAGCGTGCGAAGTCCTCAGCTCAGCACGCGCCTATTCGTAGCTTGGGAAAGCGAGCGAATCACGTGGAAACGCACAAACACTGAAAAGGGAACAGGCCGGAAGCGATATGTGATCTACGATGACAATACGCAGAAAAAGGACGAGAGAAATGTCAAGTGAAACAGGTTTGTTTTAATTGTGCGTGATTGATATCGATGTGTTAGATATAAATATATACGACAGTTTAAAGGAAATTAAGGTGACAGAGATAACATTTTAGCTATGCACCACGGCGTAAACACAGCCGTCTTGAAGCTTAATGAGAATAGAGCAATGACTATCTGCTTTGAATATATAAAACTTCTATGTTTTGGTGCGATAGAAATGCGGAAATGTATTTACTCACTGATTCTTCCCGGGATGCATCTCTTTGTGAGAGTGTGCATTTTGTGTTGTTCACACTCCATAGTCCTCAGCGGCATTTGTCATTCACAGACTCGGAATGCCTCACGATGGGAACATTCCTGACTACGACTTTCCAAACGTGACATGGGAACGATGCTCGGCGACGTCGGGATATCTCATGGCACCTTCACTTCTCACCGAAAATGAAGGTTTTTTTTCCCACTGTTCCCTGCAACACATGAGGGTTCTTCTACGGTAAGTAACGTTCCTCTTATTTGGATAGGTTTCAGAGTATTTGTTTTTCTACGTTCTCAAAACTGCCTTCGCTTAAAAATAAAATAAAATCTAAGTGCAAAAACTATCACAAACATTAAGGCAGCGGATCAAAAATATTCAAAACAATGTGTACGCATTTTAAGGTATTTAGCGCACAACGCAGATAGAAGAAGAACCGGACAGGAAAAGAGCGCCTTCTCTGTCCTGTTCTTCTCTCTACTTTGTCCGCTATATACTTAAATATGTTACACTACAAACTAGCACAGATGTCAACCTTTACTACAAAGTGTACGCCACTTGATTTTGTTTTTTGTCTCTGTCTAGATTTCGCAAAATGTAGCCTTCTATCTATACTTTATTTAGTCTCAGGTCAGAGCGCAGTCAAACGCCAGAATACATTAAACCACAGACGCGTATACTTAACCCGTAAGTTGATGCGAAGTCGCCGAACTCGATTACTTGAGCCGGGAAGGATATCGCACAAAAAGGGAAAGAACGGCGTGACGTGCAAAAAGGGAAAGAACGGCGTGACGTGACGGCGTGCACTTCTAGCGTTGTTTAATTGCCCCTCTAGACTCGTGGCGTCGGCTATGCTATGACCTTATGTCAAACGATGTATAGATATATTTTAAACACAATCATCACTTCAATCTTGTGTTAGACGCGGGGAGTATAACATAGAATGTCAAAAGTCAGCGCAAAATGAACAGAAGCTGGGGTGTAGGAATACAGCTTAAAATCGTATAGCACAGCGTCATTCCAAATTTGAACAGTGCAAAAGGAGGAGCTTATTCCAGCACGGAGCCGGTGGCCTCGGGTGTCGGTGGACAGCCTCTGCGCGCTGCAGAGTGTCGCCGGGTCAGTGGTCTGACTCGCGTGCAAAGTCGTGGCAAACCACCAGACTTCTTACGTGACGTACACAGGGAATCTATTTAGTAGCACGTTACTCACTGCCCGTTAAAAGCAGGGCCTGCGAAGTATGCGACATGATAACCTCTTTGGATTGCTCTCGCCCATGCTCATTTTTATTTTCGAATCTATTACTAAAACGCGCTCAGAATTATCCTTTTAACAATCACCGTCTGTATGTGTGCGTCAATGTGTTTCCCTCTGACAACCCCGGTGCATTTTTACGCCCTGTAATAATAATTGACACGTCAACTAAAGGTATGCACACGCCTTATTCGCGGTACTGCGGTAACCTCAATTGGCTCCGATTTCTCACTTTATAACTTCAAAGTCAGAAAACTGAGGCGACATGCTTTTGAAGGTTCTGTTAGTACATACATATCATATAAGAGTTAAAACATATTTTTGTATGACTTTTAAAATAATCCGCATTTAGTAAAATGGCGCCATTTCAGAGTTTGTTATTCTCTTACCGTTCACCAGGAAACCAATATTTAGCGCAGCGATTAAAAAGAAATATATGGCAACACGCTGGCAGCGTTTGAAAATCCTAGCATTATACACGCGAAAAAACAAAACATTCGCAATATTGCGTATTGTGCCGTGTTTGCGATTATATTTTGCTAACTAAGAGCGCCAATACTCCACGGTAACTAATTTCAGTCAATCTCCTCTAAGCGTACTTTGTTATTAATTATCTCTAGACCCGTAGCCGCAGCAGTTGTTTCGGGGGATGTGCCCGAAATGGCAAATTTCCCAAATCCGCAAAAACCGCTTCGGTCTGACTGTGTTTTAATTTTTTTTCCGAGATGAAATCTAATTTTTTTCGCAAGACAAAATTTGTTTTTGTTTTTCTCGGTATTGAATCAACCAAATATATATATTTGTTCATTTTACTAAAATGCAAGATTACAACCGGGCATGATCGGGCAGACTTATCTGAAAACAGCCTATAGACGGTTGTGGACGCGCGAAGCTGAGAAAAGGTAGTTATTAAAAGACAAATCTTGACTACCTTTTATATTAGTTATCGTAAAAGAAAAGGCAGCGTTAAATGCAAAGACAAAGGTCACCTAAGTCTAGTACTTTACCTTCTAGTTTGTTCAAGTTATTATAGTACATGCTGATATCTCTTCAGGTTCACGATTTGTTTTCTTATTTTAATATGAAATAAAATCGGCTTAACAAACCAGTAGGTTTGGCTGCTAGTAACTGTAAAGATATGACAGAACGCTTTTTTTTTTTTTGCGAAGTGTTTGCATTTAAACTTTTAATCTTGATTCTCACCTTTTTCTTCAAACTGAACGTCTCTTCTTGTAACTCTGAACGTGTGAAATAAACGGCAGGAATTGGTACCCTGTCTAGATGGGAGAAATAGTTCCCGCCCGATTAAAATTAATTTATTATTGTGTAAGTAATGCTGTGGAAGCTCACTCCATCACCTGCTCAGCAGTATGAAAAACTATTCTCAACATACTCTGTTGCTATACAACGAGTTCAAGCCTACCAGTGACTTCATGCCACTGAGAGTTGGAAATGTTTTTTAATGTTTTTGCACCGTCTTTAGTTGTCATTTTCTCAGTCGCTATTTAGAATTTAGAGATACTAAATACCATATGGGAAAGAGCACGTTTCTGGTATATAGAAAATGCAATTAGCTTTAGTCGGCTCCGTAAATTGACTGTATTGGTTACAATCAATGTGGAAAGGTTACAATCAATGTGCAGTTAGTAGAGAAAGTAACAATAGTGTTGGTACAGCGTTCTTAAGTGTCTGTGGTTTCCGTATATGTCGTTAGTGCAGGACTGGAATTCCACTCTTCCGATAACCCTGGTAAACACAGATCATATAAAACATTAGTTTTACAGGCTGTAGTTATCAGCCCCTTAAATGTAACTTAACCGCGATGAAACGTGCTGTTGAGGTCAAAAATATTTCCACGTGAAGGTGAAGCAGATTATAATACTTGCGTTTTTGAAATACACGAGTCATTTTACGGCGCTATGATAAAGATATCACTTAAGCGCTCACTTCTCATTCTACAGCGCTCTAATTACAGACATAGCTTAAGTGGTGAAAAGAATCTCCCGCCCACTTATGGCCACAGTCCAGTTAGAGCAAGAGAGCACGAAAAATGCAGATCTATTTATAACAATTGGTAGCGAGTTAATTAAGCTTTCTTGACTTTACGTATCCCAACCATATTTGACATGATGTGAAATGTTTAGAAAATAGGCATCTCGTAAAGAAGGAACTTGAGGAACGAATGTAGGAATGTGCTTCCAAGGAATTACGTTGATTCAGTACTCATGTTACTTTGCAATACTAATTACATTGAAAATCATAGTAAAAGTAAAGCACAAATTAAACTTTTACTTAAATTCCAATAAGGAATATTTTCGTCTCTACAAGGGTGCATAAAATACGCTTGGGTGAATTGCCAACATACGTTGATTAGTCAAGGCCCACTCACATTTCGGTTAATATCTAAAATAACTAAGAAAGTGAAATAAAATTACGTACAGTCGCCCAGAATGATAAAAATGCAGCCACGAACTAGCAAATGTGGAAACAGGTCGCGATTACCGTGGGTCGTTTCGATCAATTTCTCCGTCGATGCCGATGATCGACGTCCTTGTCTCACTCTTGAATATTGGCTAGGAGATCGAACTGGTGCTCTGACTCGTTTGTTGTCTCGACACCTTGGTGTTTAGCAAAGAAATGGTCTGTGGGCATGCCCACAGGCTTTGTGGGCATGTTCACGTCTTAACGTAAAAGTATTAACAATAAACGAACTGACGCTTATTCTTAGTGCCAGATCTCTCCCGAAAACAGTCGTCAGAGAATGCGAGCTTGACCCGGCTTTTGTGCTGGGCATACGCACCCTGCATTGTTGATGCAGGCTGGAGGGGTAACAAAAGAGCCTCCCCCCGGGCGACCGGAGAACACCAACTCCAGCCGAACGCTGACTCGGCGTTCGGTTAGGTGACGTCTGAGTGATTGTTATTTGTTGTCCCCATCCGCGTAGTTCTAAAGTTAGCCGATCGGGGCGCCACGGTCTGATCTCGTCCTCATTTGCGGAAGAAAAGACACAGGTATCAGAGTAAGGGCAGAGTTCCAGAGCGTTTAATGGACACTCTTAAATGCACTGAACTATTTCTCCATGCGGAACTCCCCCCGCGCCGGCAAGGTAAGACAAGGTCCTCACTTGCCCGGCACGATGTTCCGGAAAGCGAGAGATCAAATAACTTATAAGTATCGGGGAGGTCACCGAAATGCTTCCCCTTTTGATGTCGCCGGACGAGTCCCCCTCCCGAGAGCGGTAAAAGAAAAGACGAAACCTCCTCTCGTGTCAGCAGTCATTCCCATCCGGAAAAGAGTGAGAGATCCCACGAACCAGTCGGAGCTCATAGCGAAGGAGGTCGAGCGTTCCGACCCGCGCCCTTTCTCACAGCCATCGGGGAAGGGAGGTCAAAGAAATCCCCACGAAGCAGTTGGTTTGGGTATACCACATCAATAAATGCTAGACAGTAAAACGTTACAATCGTTTTACGCAAAGGGGCGAAGGATTTCATTACGTTTATACGCGAACGAGGCTGGGTATTGGCTTAACAGAAAAACAACAATCCGGACGGTCAATATAAATGCATGTAACAAATATCTATGTCCCCTGGAGCTATTTCAAATGCTTTGCCACCTCGATGGCTCCGAAACAAAGCGCCGATCTTGGGTACTCCAGGTGGCTGGTTTAATTCCCGGCCGAGGTGCCCGCAATCTGATAGATGCTTACTGCGGAAGAAGGAGCCGTGTAGCCAAGATTTTGGTACAGGCGACTTTCGTAGGCCAAAAACGAGTCACAAAATTTTCAGTTGGTCCAAGTTGTTCCTCAAGCATCTATTTTGGCGCGCCAGATATCCTTTATTACATTAGCATAGAAAATAAAAAAAGTGAAAGCCGTTTACAACTCCCTGTAACACCGAATTTGAGCTCAGCTCTTGAGGAGGAGGAGGGAAGGGTACTGGGGGCCACGTGTTCTTAGGCGGGGGGTCACGTGACCCCCCAAGGGCACGTGACCTTGGTGGGGTCACGTGGGGGAAGTCACGTGCCCGCCCTCTGAGGTCACGTGACCTCGGGGTGTCACGTGACTCCCCAGGTCACGTGACCGAAATTTTCCCGCTAGATTTAGCGGTGAAACTTTCCCGCTAGATTTAGCGGGGAAATTTTTCCGCTAGATTTAGCAGGCGAATTTTCCACTAGATCTAGTGGGAAATTTTTCTGTTAAATTTAGCAGGGAAATTGTTCCGCTAGATTTAGCGGGGAAATTTACCCATAATGCGCCGCGCAGTTACGCCGACGGCGACGGCGGCGCCGCTCAAGCTGGAAACGGGCGCCTAAGAGCTGCGCTCTAAAAAACGAGCTCATTTCACAAGCAGTGTATACGTAGCAAGTCATAAAAAAGCTGCCATACTTTTGCCATCACAATATACATCACTAACATAAGCATTTGTAAGTGTACCGATAACTAATCAATTAAAAATAAAAATGTAACCATCTAACTATACGAACCAAATCGAAGACCTCTCGATTTGCAGCCCAATGCTCGTCGTTCAGCCTCACTGGCTGAACGACGGAAGCGTAACCTCTTACGACTTCTACATACGCGCAACAAGCTTGAGTAGACAATCACATGTCCTTATCAAGCGATCACATGGTTGCATCCGGCGACGGGTCGTCATAGACGCCTATGTACATGCAGAGTCCTACTCATATGTTGTATTTTCCTTAGACTAGAAAGTTACCTAATTTTTGAGCAGCACACTCTCGAGTTTTTCATTGTAATCAATTTTCACTAGCTCGCCTGCACGCGCACTACTTTTTATAGTAAACAATCGTGCGAACACCCACGAGTGGCAACAGAGTATGTTTAAAGAAACCTTCATGTTACGGAAACATTTGGGAGAAAAATTACCTGTTTCGTGTCTCCCTGGCTTAGAAACACTGGCAAATAGAAACGAAGCTGATTTCAATATACGCGGCACATTTTGTTTTCGAATTTTTTCAATAAGATTAACATAATTTTACTATGAATCGTTAGACCACCCATAAGCATTATGTAGTTTGCGTATGCTGATTTTTACAATTAATGCTCATAAACGTTCGAATATTTTCAGACATCACAGTGAAGGATGTTTCGAAGTGAAGTCGAAGAAAGCCTTCCAAGCACCTGGCCAACTTCCGGGCGTAGGACTGGACATGACAGATTTATGCAAGAAGCTACATCCTGACGTCCCTGGAATAAAGGCCTTATCTGTAAGAGGCAGCAATGCAATTATTTCAGTATTCGGAGTTACCTAGCAATCAATACATGCGTGATTTCATCTCGAATCGTGCAAGAAGAAAGAGTCAGATTTCAAGTTTTTGTAAAAAACATATATGTTGCGCTAAAAGTTATACCTAGAAGAAAAGTGAAAACCGCTGGTTGGATTAACTTTTGGGTCTCCAATTATGGAGCACAAAAACGCCCGCGATGGAAATTAGCTTTTTTCCCGACTGTCGAGGGTAGAATGTTACACTCACGTCTACTTTCATGGCTTATGCGGACACTGAAAGTGTTTTAATATGATTAATTTATTATATTTTAGGTGTTCTATTGTTTTATTAAAGCCGTCAAACTTACCTTCTATGTCTATTTTGAGTGTACATTGAAAGGTTGATATCTGCGAACTTCTTAAGTTATACTTATAATTTTCATATGCCTGGAAACCCCGAAGGAGCTTTATAAATATATTTATATCGTTCAGTTGTGTGCATCATCTCCTGCAATATCCTAACTGAATAATGCCGAAAATTGAGAAAGTTGCAAGTTTAAAAGTAATGTTTTTAAAACAAATTATTTTTGGGGGGTTTTCGAAGAAAATATTTTTTTGAAGAAGAATCATAGTTCATAAATGTTATTATTCTTTTGTATGACCTCTATTAAACCCCAGTATAATGGAATGCGTGTTCGTATTTCGATAGAAAATCAGGCACCTTGTCGAGCATTTGCGTCTTTGGAGTTTTTAAAATATATCGGTAAATCTTTTGGTCAACTTCATAGTGGTGGATTTACTCTGAAGCGACAGGAACGAGACCGAGGCGGTGTAAGTGAAATACCCAACTGTTTTATATAGAAAAAAAAATTGAATTTGAGGTGACACGTAGATAAAGGCACATAATACACAAGGCCTTTTATTTACCGTGCAGGCACTGCGACAAAGTTCGACGAATACAACAAAACACTGCAACTAAGACGCCTCGGTTCTAATTTTATTCCGCCTTCCAACGCCCTAGTTGCTGTCGTCCCTCCCAAGCTCGCCGTGGCATCCACCTCAATTCAGGCCTCCGCACACACAATAATAAGTGAAAAAAAAAAACAACAACAACAACATAACCTGTGCCCAAATCGTCCGCTTGTCTTACATTCGCGACACATTGCACGCCACGACAACCTTCGGTCCCAAACAGATCCCCAGCTGCCATGCTGGTCCAAGGTCCGAGAAGATAGAAGCGTAGTAGGATAATACAAGAAGGTTAGAAGACATGGAAAGGGCATCACGTAATTCGTTTGAAGCCTAGTAAGAAAAAAAAAAGAGCACGTAAACAAGGAGAACGTAAACATCAACAAGATTTTGTAAACGCCCACCGAGTGTTCGAGTGACACGGGTCACGTGTCAGCAAAATCAATTTTTTTTTTTCACGTTACATCGCACATTTGTTTTTGCTCCGTGCGATCACGAGCAGACGCAGAGGGCATTCAGGGCGGCTGGGTGGCGAAACAAAAGTGTCTGGCGTCGCCTATTGCTGTGATAGGGCTTTGCTGTGTGAGCGGCTGCGGAAATCACAGCGGTTGTTCTTCCGCGCGGATTTCGCTTCACCGGTATGGCCATATTGCCTTACATTCTGGATTCTGCAGTAACGTGAAATAATTGGTGATCCTCCGACGCACACCGAATAGGGAAAGTGATTGGTTTCGTTCCTCGGTACGGCGTCCCGGCGAGGACGATCCCGTCGAAGAGGATCAAAGTGTGCGGACTCTGTGAATTTGCAGACTTCAGGTCAGATGACAAGAGCGTGTCCAAGGTATTGTTAGGCCGGACTTTTCCAGCGACAGTCATACGTTGGCCTCTATTCCGGAACGCTTTCCCCCTACGAGCGGGTGAAGAGAAAACGGATCTGGGACGTTCGGCTGATGGAGAGAGATTTAATTGTTTCTTACAAAAGTACATTGGGCGCGAGCACGAGATGCTTGCGCTGCCCAGATAGCACGACACATGTGCAATGCTAAAACACACATGATAAAAACAAGAGAAAAGACCGTGAGCCATTCTACTCTGTGAAGGTAGATGACCAGTGAAGCTGTTTATCACACGACGCATTCCCGCCCCGAGGAGCCGGAGAAAATTAGACACTGAAATAAGAGTCAAAACGCAGGCGAGTTGGTGTGCGATCATAATTAATAAATAAAAACATGAGACAAGGAAACTAAAGAGATATACAAACCATCGTCTCAAGAAGAGACGGTGGTGTGTATGTCCCTTTTGATTACTTGTCTCAAGGTTTTATTTATTAAAAAACGAGGCACGCGCGACGGGACGGCCACGCGGCGGAAAGTAGACACACGTGACAGGACCGCCACCCCGAGAGAGCGGAAGGAAAGGAAACTAGGCGCGCTTAAAACGACGTCAAAGAGTGGGCGGTGCGAGCTTAGACATGGCTGACGTGGTTCGCAGAGCCGCAAATCTTTGAGAAACGTTAAATATATACATAAGAGTCAACGGTACTAGAACCACTGAGTTGGAAAACTGCTTTGAAAACGTGGCACCGATCCGTATTCGAGAACTGAGCTAATGGCGATCGCAACGCCGCCGAGCTAATGGCGATCGCAAAGCCGCCGCAGCGGCCACTCGAGGAACTTCACGTTTGCTTGCATTGGTTCGGGAGCATCGCATTCGATAGGGTCCGATATGACTATTCTAATTTGGCTTTAATGGGCTATTTTGGCGCCGAAACATGTACGGTAGAAGGGGTTTCAGGGAGGCCAACCCCCGCCTCCCAAGCGGACGCGCCGCGAATTACTTCCGAAAATAGGACTCGCCCAGGTCGGGACGTGCTACCGGAAATCACCGATGAGACATGGTTCTATAAAATCAATATTAATTGTGCCGCAAAAAATTGTAAACTAAATATTTGAGAAAACAACACGCGCCTGTTATTTTGTGCTAATCTTGGATAAATGTTAGAAAAAGTGTTCGTTCTGTTTGTTTTTAAGCAGCAACATGCTTTCAGAAAGCTGAAAGTGACCACAGTACCAAAAAAAAAAAGATTAAATGTGGCGCTTTTATCGCATTTACCTCGGTATCGGTGGACACCAGCGGCCTAGGCTTCAATAGTGAGTTTCCTGAGAGTTCTAGTAACGTTGCTGAAAGTCTACGGATCTCAAAAATGGTGCCTATTGATAACTAATCTACTGAATAGACCAATTATTAAATTACACGAGCATTAAGGAGAATGCAGGTATTGGTGTTCCATGCGTCGGACGTGCCGGCGTCTGCAGCAATAACTGTTCTAAAGCAAAAGCCTAAAACAAATAGCATGTTGCACGCGCGTTCGTGAAGGCATTATTTTCGTGATTTGCTTCGAATCTTTATACCGGGAAGGCGTGCGCGTGCGGCGCGTGCAGCTGTGCAAGCGTAGAGTTTTTGGTCACGCACACAAAAAATCACGGAAGCCTTGCCATAAACAGCATTGGAGTAAGAATAAATTACAAACAAAAGCAAGCTGACGAGCAGGACGCGGAGCCGTTGGCCGGCTAAACATCTCAAACTGAGCTAAGCCGTCAATATATGCAAAGTGTGAAACCGAGTTACGTATTTTCCGCAAGTCACGATATCTTTCCGCAGCCACACGTTTGTTCCATTCTAATTTAGAAACATCTATTAAGTTCATACGTATATACGTGAGAGGTCAGACGCAAATCGGCGCTCGATGTTTTCCTTCAGTATCAATGTGCACCGACGCGAGCACCAGCCGACGTACGCGAGCAAATTCAACGCGATCATGCTTTGCTGGAGTGTCGAACAGCGCGCCTATTAACTCTCTTCCTTGCTCCGTTCACGAGGAAAACGATCTTCGCTATAAAAACGCAGCAAAAACATAAAAGATAAATATTTTTTTTTTTTAATTTAAGGGGATACTACAATGAAATTTCGGCGCTCATTTTTTTGGTCTCTGTGTGTTCAAAGGAGCAGCATCACATCGAACATACCAATATCTTGTTAAAAAAGTCACGAAAAGGAATTTTAAAACGAATTAAACGATTAGCAAAGAGCACTTGGTGAATGGCGCTAACGCCTCGCTTGTAATGCCCGTCTAGGAACCTTGACAGCTAGTGACGGAGGTTGTCTTGCCTCCGGCCACGACGAGAGAAGAGGGGAAGGAGGAACTCCCCTCTTCCCGAGAATGCCTTTTGTGTGTCGCAGAAGTCGCTATCGTGCCCCTACAAGATTAAAGAAAATTAACCCGTTAATCAAAATTCGTACAAAAGCAGCCGCTTCGGTGGCTGGAACGACTGGGCCATCCTCTCGACGTCAGCCTCGCCGTAGCTTTGCTCGTCCCGAGACGACCTACGTCACGATTGCGTTGGATGTCACGTGGTCTCGGCTGGGCCTTCTCCAAGCGCTTGCCGGAATGGGCCGTTTATAACAAAAAATGCAGCCACCAGGCTCAAAATACAAACGTGCGATTGTCATTTACTGATATTGTGGATCATATTCAGCCTATTTTTGAACACGACGGGAATATTTCATATTTCGTTGAGGTATCCCTTTAATACTTCCACCGGTTTTAAGATTTTCATGTAATGATACTGCAAGAGATAATGTATACAACTAAATCATTCTAATATATTTATAAAGAGCACCTAAGAGCTATCCATGGACATTAAAATTATAAATATAACTTAAGGAAGTTCCAGATAGCAACCCCTCAAATTCATCAAAAATCGACCTGGGTCATGAGTTTGGCGACTTCTGTATAAAAAAAAAAAAAGACATAAGCGGGCTTAAAATATTTAATTACATTGCGACCTGCTGATTGTGTCCCCGGAGTAATTGATTAAATTGAAAATAACATAAAAGCAACCACAAAGGGACGAGTGTGAGTTAAACATATGGCCATCGACAGTTGGGAAAAACGTTCCTTCCGCCGCTGCCGTTTTTGCGTTCCATAACTTGAGACAAAAAAGATATCGGCACCCTCCGAATTTGCCTTTCTTCGAGGTAAAAATTCCCCTGCAACAAACATTTGATTCGTCCATATAAAAAATTTGACTCGTTTTGCCTCCAGAATTTGAGTCACCCACGCGTATGCAGTAAGCGTAATTATCACACAAAAATTGAAAGATGTTTACAAATCTCGTAATGCGAAATTAGAGCGCAGCTCTTGAGGTATTTCGATTTTGCGATATACCGTGCTAAACGACTTGAGAAAGAAATATTTATACACTTCCGAATATAGACCACTCTCCTCAGGCACTGGTTCTGCACCCTCCTCCTCTTCCGTGTGCACTTCCCTCTTCGTACCTTCCTCCTCCTCCTCTTCTCTACCCTCCCCTGCTCCTTCTTTGTACCCTCCCCTCCTCCTCCTACATACCCTCCCCACCTCCTCCGTTCCCTTCCCTTCCTCCTCTTACGTACCCTCCCCTCCCTCTTCCGTACCCTCCCATCTTCCTCCTTCATACCCTCCCCTCCTCCCACAGTTTTTCCCGCTAAATTTAGCTGGAAATTTGACGCCATGTGGCCTCAACACTAATTCAGTTTCCCTGCAAAATGTAGCGGGGGAAATAAATTCACATAACCGCGTCCCGTCACCTGTGAAAAAATTCAGTTCTCCGCTAGATTTAACGGGAAAATTGACGTCAGATGACCTTGACACCCATTCAATTTCCAGTAAAATTTAGCGGCGCGATTACGGCGACGCCAACGTAATCACGCCGCTACGCTTTACAGGCGTAGAATACAATAGCCAGCACCTCCACGAAATTGTCACGAATGACAAATGATGAGGCGGTGAATAACTGAAGAAACTAAACGTTTAATGGGGCGAACTTGTGCCCAAAACAAAGTAAAGAAAGGATCCACGATCCTTAGATAGCGAGAATATTTCTTCACTAATGCGCGGACTGTGGGCTGATGCTGGTCAAGGTATCATCAAACACCCAGTACGACGTTGCTGAATATTTCGGTTTTCAACACCGAACTAAGATTGCTGTTAAAGGTCTCAAAATACAATTTCTAACAAGTTACATTAGAAAAATGTCAACATGAATTGCCCCAAATGTTGTGGAGGTACTTAACTCCAGCAATAACGTTTGACAGATAATTACAAAACTGAGTATCATAGATAATGCACATGCTATTCCCAGTGACCGCAACGAGGTTTTAGAGCATGTTTTACAATTGCTGGTGGACACTCAATAGAGGTTGAATTACCTGCTGAGATTCATGCGACTGACGACCTGCAGTGGTCAGTTTAAGGCATTGTGGCCATATATCTCGACTTACACCGAAATTCTTAGGTGCCGACAAAACTCATAATTTCTTTTAAACAGAGATGTAGAATGGTTTGCCACATCTGTTTTCGTGACAATCACTTTTGTCTAGCACAGTTCCGTATGACTAGAGGCTCAACAAGATAACTACAATAAAAGAGTTAAGATGCTAAGCTTTTATTTAATTATAGACCCATTGAGTTAACGTCTACGTAGCGTGAAAGTCTACGTAGCGTCTACGTAGCGTGAATCCGCAAATAAAACGAGCAAACGAATGTCATATTTTTATTGGCTGCAGGGCCTAGTTAACTACACTGAAATGTGCTCTTTTGTTTTCCGCAAATTTATGACCACTTCAGCTTCTCTTTAGTTGTTTTTCTTTCTCCCATTTTTTTTTTCTACGAGAAAAAAAAAAGGATAAAAAGGGCGCTGGAAATAGAGAGGCACTATTCCTGCAGAATATTGGTATCGACCACGGCGGATGTCCGGTCATGAGTGTAAAGTGACTATTAGCGCTATAATTACCTCAAATTCATAATTAATTCATGAAATAATGCCGTAAGAGAGCACATTCCACTGATTAATATGTTTCTGTCATGAGAATATTCTCTAGCAGTTTATAGAATTCACACAAATACATTTGTTCCGCTTAAGCCTTTATCAAATTTAAGCCATGAACAGAAAATGCACCAAAATTACACGCAAAATAACGCAATGGGCCACCCGGAAGCAACGTTATCCTCCGCAGCGTACAGAGGTAGCGAGTTATTGCAAGCCGATTAGAGCCACCTGCCCTATAGTAAAGGCGCGCCGTACTCTGTTGTCTTCTCGAAAAGGCATTTTCGGGCGGAGACTAAATTCCAAAATTTCGCTGGAGAATAAATAGTACGGAGTAGAGTCTGGGTATCCTAACTTTAATAACTGTGATTGCATATGTTGATGCCTGGCAGCATTAATTACAGGCGTTCTATTAGCTGAGGCGAATATTTCAAATGTAATTAGTGTATTTGTGGTGATTATCATCTAATTATTACTGTACATTCTTTACTTGAAACCCGCCACGGTGGATAACCTTATCCAGAAGGAATAATTTTTTTTAATAACAGGGTCCTCCTTTTCTATTTATTTTACCCTCTTTAAAAAAACACAAAATTTACCTTGCCACATGTGAGTGCGAAAGTGCAAAAGACTGATGGTGAATTCCAGTGGGCGTTTTGGAGCGCGCCGGAATCAGTTGACCAGATCCGGAATGGAGCACA
This sequence comes from Ixodes scapularis, assembly GCF_016920785.2. Lineage (NCBI taxonomy): Eukaryota > Metazoa > Arthropoda > Arachnida > Ixodida > Ixodidae > Ixodes > Ixodes scapularis. The sequence goes on along the minus strand of NW_024609879.1, from coordinate 60,461,888 downwards.
GGATCCGACCGGGGTCGCGCCCCTTACGGATCCCCTGTGGAACATGACCACTGCTCCGGGATCGGCGGATGCCTTCCCGTCATTCACCAGTCCGGGAATCCCGTTTCCGCGGCCGTCGGGGTCGCTTCGAAGACGTTTTCGTAATTGCGGGGCTAACACGTGTTCGACGCACGAGCGGCAGGAATGGCTCAGGAGCTCCTCGCAAAGATTGCCGGAATGCCCGCAGCGCGGCAAAACCTTCTCTTCTCATTCATGGAAAACGAACCGGCTGTCGAGCCAAGGGGTAAGCAAGTGGCCATTCGAGATGGGCCAGATCAGGCGAGATGCCCCGCGTGAAAGGAAGTCACGTGTGTGCGCCGAGGGCTTGTCCGACTGGCTCCCGGTTGGATCCGCCGAAATCGTCGAAGCGACTTTTCTTGGATCCAAAGCGAGATCTGGAGCTGTAGGTAATCTAAAACGACCAGTCTAATACGTCCGTCTTGATCCCGATCGCCCAGTGAAATAGGCTCGCTCCAGAAAAGTCCATCCCAGTGCGCTCCAAAACGACAAGTGGAATTCGCCATGAATTAAATGTTTCGAAAGTTTTCTGGCTGCGCCCTACCACCGTCAATAATATCGTCCTAATACTTTGGTGTCACACTATTCTAATATCCCCACAGATTCGTGAACGGCCCTTCCCTTTACGTCCTAGGTCGCGCAGAGAAGTGTTTGCCTTATTTAGATCTGAACATCCACCCTGAGCAAGGATATGGACTCGTACATTGGGTTTATATAACCCTAACTATAAGTTATTTCGTCAGTAACAATTCTACATAGTCCAAGCCTGTGAAGAAAGGGATTACAAGATTATGTCCGAGAGCTTCTGTAGCAAAGCCTTCTTTCCACAAAAGCTCAAACAATTTCGTAATCAAGTCGAGAGATTTAGTCGGTAGCCTCGTGAAAGAATTTCGTATTGGGTGTTCGGGGAGAACACTTTAAAGATATTGCCACGCGCGTTGGCGAGCGGGCGCGTGCGTGGCGGAGCGGTTACCGCGCTTGAGTTTCGTGCGGAAAACCAGGGTTCGATTCCTTGGAGTTACCCGTCATTTATTTATTCTTTCAGGTGAATTTTCATGTAAATTCGAGAACCCTCTTGCTCGTTCGAGGTCCGAATGTTCTACACGCCGAAACCTCTACGCATAATGTCACGAATAAAAAAAAAAAGCTTGTTTAATAAAATTTAAAATGAACGTTTAATGTGGCGAACATGTGCCCGAAACAAAATAGTCAAGGGCTAGCGTCGCAGGCGTCGATGGCGGCGTAACAGGGTGTGTTCAGATAAGGACGGTCATGGTGGTGTCATGCCTATTTTTTGTTTTCAATAAAATTTTTATATGAAGTAGCGAAACCTGTCCACACAACGGGACAGACCTTAGTTTTGCAAGATACTTCATAGTATTCGTGAAAAAAATCGCATTCGAAAGGAGGTTGAAAAACGATTTTCCAAACTGCGCGATGACGCAACTTTGAAGGCCGGAGGAATAAAGAATACAACTTTCTACATCGTAAAAATTTTTACGTTTAATTCAAGCAAACTTTTCTATTAGAATTAGTTAAAGTTAACTTATTTGAGCATATATTTCAAGCCAAATAAAATGTCAAACTTGGCTTCAGGAAGAAATTTTACATAATGAGGCCTTTTTCGGCGAATTTTTATGTCCCTTTAAATCTATGTTCTAAAGCTGAAACTTTTTGTGTCGAGTGTTCCATGCTTTGTGAACTTTTAAAAAATTAATTAGCCTTATACAGTTGAAAGTGTTTTCTGCATTGCGCGCGAAACTTTCGTTAAAACGGAAAAAGTCAAAATTTTGCGATTTTGGAGCGGCAATTAAAAAAAATATTCATTCTCGGTTTTCTTTAATTTTTACCCCATGGGCCCTTGATGACCGGTAATTAGAAATATGCAAAGACATGTTGCATTATTTTGTTTTAAAACAATAAAATAAACGTGTAACCAGGTCGTGGTCGCATCAATTACAGCTGGGGCGTTTCTGTCTTAACGACTTGTGGTACACGAGCGACGCATGCCACAGTATTCGTACTTGGTCATATTAATGCCCAGGCGTCATGGAGCACCATAAAAATAGCACGTAAACTTGGTTTCATTGCTGATATGGCTGCTATTGCCAATGAAAACTGAACGTTGCGGCGCGTATACGATCACTATTAAGGTGTTATCATACTTGGCTGGTTAGATGTTCATTGTGCTACCATTTAAAGTTAGTACTTTATTATTAGTACCTGACTGACAAAATAATTTGATTCGTATTTATAGGCACCGCTCGAAAGCTTGCTGTCAAAATTGTTTAATTCATTTCTCTAGGCATCACTTAAACGAGCGACATTGCGGAAACTTCTGCCCCGACCGATGGCGCGCATGGCTAGGGCGGAACGAAAACAGTGTCTCTGAAAACAATAGCGAATGAGTGGAAATCAAGATTGAGTTAGGGGAGATATAGGTAGCGTAAGCGGTTCAATGTCGGAGGCAACAGCCAAGTGTGCGCTCGGGCGCTACTCTAGTCGCTCCAACAGGATCTCCTGCGACGTCTCATCCGCGATCAGAAAAGTCATGATCTGTGACTGGGTTGAGGGGGGCAAGAGGGTTATTGATCTGGGAAAATATTTTTTATAAAATTCCGAGAAAGTCATAGAGTGCAAAAACCTGCAGGTGTTTCTTTGTAATTAGAACGTTCTTTGTGAGAATCTGCCAGCGCCGCCATTAAGTGCCGTAAGCCGTCACACGCGCACAGGTTCGTGGTTCACTATAAACAGAAAAGGAAGAAAGATCTGCTGGCGAGACGCCCGGCCTACAACACGGTGAGGCCTTGCCAATAAAGAGGACGTAACACAACCCAGGCAGCACACCAATGTTGGACCTACATTGGGCCAACAATGGCAAACGCTGGCTCCGGAGGTTGGTCCAACATTGGTATTCTATCCGAGCGCAACTTCTTCCAATGTTGGCCCAGCCATTGGCACCAACGTTGGGCCACCGTTCAACCAATGTTCCAGCCATCATTGGCACCAACGTTGGGCCATCGTTCAACCAACTTTCCAGCCGCCATTGGCGCCAACGTTGGGCCATCGTTCAACCAATGATCCAGCCATCATTGACACCTTTTTAGGCCATCGCTAAACCAATATTTCAGCCATCGTTGGCATCCACACTATGTCATTGGCTATGCCAATTTTGGCTTTCACACTAATTCAATGGCTATGCCATCATTGGTATACAAGTTCAATCATTGAATAGGCCGTTATCGGCAGTCAAGCTGATTCATTGGCATGTCCCAGTGTTAATGCCATATCTTTAATGCTGGCTATGCATGATGGCCATGTGTTTTAATACTGGTTATTTTAACATTGGGTTTTAAGAACCCCTGGCCTGTTTCTTATTAACAGCCCACTGCAAGAAAAACATTCTGGGCACAAATGGCAAGGTCCTCCTATGTTTTTTCTGTGCGCTATTTTATCTGGAGAGCAAATGACTAATTCAAGATCAATTAATACTTTTTTCGGAACTTTTATTGAAAGGGGCTAGGGAGGAAGCTCAGCGGGGAGCCTATGCCTGGTCTTGGGGAAGGTCCTGGGGCAAGTCCTGGGGCTGGGGAGCCATTACGGCTTCCGAACGCCACTTCCTGCAGCCTCCCGTGTCGCAAGACCCTGGCAGCCACTTCAGCACCGTTTTTAAGCTGCCGATTCTTCAATTGTTAGCTTCGCACTGATGGCATCTACGAAAAGATCCAAAGGTCAAAGATCAACGCTTTTATACCCACATTGGTCTTAGTAAAGCACAGTCCCAAGCAGCACTTCAACAAATGTTAAGGTTTGAGTGTCCCCTAAAAAGTCCCTCGCTCACGACTTTTCAGTCCTTGCGGCGTAGCACCCGTGGTAGCCGATGATCAGGGGTCTACGACGTCAGGGCCGAGGTCCGGACGTAGTGACGAGGCAGTTGACCGATGGCAGAAGGCTTGAATCAGGCCGCGTACGCCGGTGGCAGCCTATGACCAGGTGTCCGCCAAGGTCTGGGCTGAAGGACGTAGCGACGAGGCAGTTGGGCGTTGGCCAAAGGCTTGAGTCAGGCCCAGAACGTCTGTGTTAGGGAGTGGCAGCGGGTGTTCAACTGCGCCACGCATGCAGTCTTGTCTACCTCCGGAAGGTTGGCGCCCGGACTGCGTGAGAAGTGGGTTGTGGGTCGGGCTTCTTGACGTCTGGTCACGCCGACGGAGGTCCGGCCTGGTCGCGTCTGCACCGTCTTTTGTCAACCGTCCGAATCCCCTCTCGCGCTCCTCGCGTGCCCCCACCTCGTCTTCTTTCTCGTCCTCTTCGGCTGGTCGCGGGATCGCTCATCACATTAGACTAAGCCAATCAATTACCAACGTTGGTAGGCCACTGGCTAAGACAGGCAATTGGTGGCCAGCTTAAACCAATCGATTGCCAACTTCGGTAACCCGTTGGCTCTATTACAGCTTATATTTCTGAGGGCGTTGTCACTACCGTAGTCAGTACTGCAGTTGCCGTATTTTGTACGCACTTTGAAGTCATTTTTGGGCAAGCAGGCATAAGGCTCACGCAACATATCACGCAACATATCACGCAACATATAAAGCTGTTATATGTTGCGTGATAACCTTTCTTTGCAGATTGAAATGCGCATCAGCTTTATGTCACCTCCTACCTCAAACATAGGGCGTTCGAGATGTTAATTCAACGCAATTTTTTATTCGTGAAGACATGTACCAGTCGCTGGATATTTGTTTAAGGTTTTATTTTTTTGCTAAAATTATTTGTGCTTTTTATTTATTTTTTTAATTTTGTCCGGTTCAGTCTGAATTATAGGCCGCGTTTTGCGGCTCAGCAAAGCGGGTTGCCTTGAGATTTTCAAGATCACATACAGCTGACAATACACCCGTGTCCTAGGTTGGGGAGGCGGGTGGAAATTTCGGGGTTGAACCCTGCCTCCCCCCCCCCTCTTTGGAAAGGTTTCCCGGCTGCGTCGCTAAATGGGCATAAGAGAAGAGGCACTATGCTTTTTGCCGTATAAACATATACACAAATCGAAGGAAGCGTGCATTTTGTATTTCGTGTGGAGTTTACTAAGCATAACTATCAGTTTTGGGAAGACGCGTGTTAGTTATAGTCGGTGACAGGTGGTAGAAGCTCCTCCCATCTCTTTCCATATTTGTAGATCGAAAGATCAGGAGGAGTCGACCTCCTCCCCAGCGTTTATTTTTAACCTGTCACCGAACACGGTTTTTTTCTGTGCGGACGTTCAAACTTGCTACAGCTCGCAATGCATAGAGCGTTCTCATTCAGTTGCTAACTTGCTCTGCGTGTGAAAACAGAAGAATCGTTCCCCCCGGAGGCATAGCTAGAGATTGTTCTCAGCGTGCGCGATCAGCAGATTAAAAGAACGAAGCCAATTATATACAACATTGGTAAGCCACTGGCTAAGGCAGGTCAACGTTGCCCAGCCTAAGTCAATCGATTACCAATGCCGGTAATTGATTGCCTTAAGCTAGCCAACATTGGCCTGTCTTACCCAATCGATTACCAATGATGGCAACTCATTGGCTAACATAGACCAATGTTGGCCAGTCTAAGCCAATTGATTACCAATGTTCGTAATCAATTGGCGAAGACAGGCCAATGTTGGCCAGCCTAAGCCAATCGACTACCAGTGTTGCTCACCCATTGGCTAAGACAGGCCAATGTTGGCCAGCCTAAGCCAATCGATTACCAACCTTGGTAACCCATTGGCTAAGGCAGGCCAATGTTGGCCAGCTTAAGCCAACGTTGGTAAGCCATTGGCTAAGACAGGCCATTGTTGGCCAGCCTAAGCCAATCGATTACCAACGTTGGTAACCCATTGGCTAAGGCAGGCCAATGTTGGCCAGCTTAAGCCAATGGACTACCAACGTTGGTAAGCCATTGGCTAAGGCAGGCCAATGTTGGCCAGCCTAAGCCAATCGATTACCAACGTTGGTAACCCATTGGCTAAGGCAGGCTAATGTTGGCCAGCATAAACCAGTGAATCCCCAACATTGGCACTACAATGGCTGCAATGGCCCAACCTTGGTCCATCGTTTGCCAATTGAATTCCAATGTTGGCCCGACGTTGTGTGCTGCCTGGGAAGGTTTTAAACTACGGGAGTTTAATTAAAGCGATCATTTATTTAGAAAGATAAATAATATAATGGGGTTCACAAGTCTCGAAACGTGGCAATAAATAGTATTAGCACTTTACCCAGCCGGTGCGTGGGTGGAAAAATACAAATTTACCTAGCAAATACACAGAAGGAAAACAATTACTAAACAATTGAAAGCTGAACTCCTAAAATCCTGAATTACTACCAACCAGATTGCAATACTGAGGAGCCAGCGGGTGGAGGGAGTGTCTAATCTGTCATTGTCCGGGAGTGACGGCATCTTCCCTTGCATTGTCCGAAGGGGGTGGTACCGGTGGTTTCCACGGTGTACTAGTGGGCAGCTCGATGAAGCCAACCAAATACTCTCACACACACAAACACACACACACACACACACACAAACACACACACACACACACACACACACGCGCACGCACACGCGCACACACGCACACACGCACACACACACACACACACACACACACACACACACTTCTTTCGAAGGCTTCCCCAGCACACACCTGGCCATCCACCGTCGCTTTTCCCGAGCTCGATCCGCTTTTTCGTAGATCGAATCTCACGGCTCCAAGTCCAGAGCAGACTTCGTGTTCACACAGGTCGCATTTCGTACGAGACGAAAAGAGCGTGGTTGGAAGCGCGATATGTCAAACCAGCTGCAGGAAAGCCTTCGAACCGTTTGTCCCGCGGGGTCTTGTTTATATTGAAGGACATAGGAATTTGAAAACAATCGTGTACGCCTGGGGGGTCAGTCTCCGGGAAATTTGACGAGAGGAGTCTCTAATATATCCGGGCGCAGGCACATTTGGTGAAATAAGTAACCTACTAGAACACGTTCAGACTCAAGGCTTCTTCCACTCAGAGTCCGCGCTGCGTGCCACGTGCAAGAAATTCTCCTAATCTGATCTTACATATTTCCACATGTGAAGCGACTGGATTCTAGGCACCCTCTTGGCGTCCTTCTACTCCAGTTTTTTCCGCTCTCGAAATGCCTCAAGCTCACCATCCACGTAGAGCAAAAAGACGTTTTTCATTTTCATTTCAGTGCCCGTTCAAACCCACTCGCACCTTTTATGGCGTCGGTGACAGGCGCCTGCAAATTTTGCAGGGTGGCTTGATGTTTTACAAGTCCTCTTTCCCCGTCGCATGCATTCTTGCTTTGCCCTGCTGCCGAAAAGATCCACTTCGTCGTATGTAGCTCACTGCACTGCAACTCGTGAAATTGGTACCCGCCCTTAAAATAAGCGGCCGCTCCATCGCTAACATAAGTGAGGCGAGAGTAGATTGATGCGTTGTCCTCGAGGTGTGCCCTAACTTTTTGACAAGGCTAAGCATGCATGCGCCTTATCATGAGTTTGATTGTCGCAAATTGCTGTTTTGGACTAGAGGCGGAAAATCCTCAATGTACTCTGGAGCGGACATATCTACAGAGCCATGCATCAAACATGTTTCGGACATTCGTACAGTCTGCTAGCACCGGCAGAACTCTCCAGAAATCCTTGCCCCCCCCCCCGTCCCTCTTCCGTTCTCTTTGTTTGTTCTTCCGTGGGGAGGGGCTGTTGTGCCAACGCACGAGGTATGACTTGGGTGTTTCTTTCCCATCGCCACAAGCCCAGCCGGTTACGTTACACCGCGCAGGGACGCCGTCGGTGTCGCGTATCGCCGCCAAGAGTCGGAGAGATGCGATCGCCTTTGCGCGTCGCGTGCGGGTGTAACCTTCGGCCTCCTTTTTTGCCATGGGGGGGGGGGGGGGGGGGGGCATTACTTATTTTTTGGCAAGTCTGCCTCAAGAAATACTTGTTTTCCTCCGGCGCCGCCGTCTTCGATTATGCTCCGGCTTGGAGTCCAGTTACGCCATACGTAACGATGCCGTAATATACCGACGGCTTAACCTTCCGTCCAGGCCACACCCTCCATCGGTCGGGCCAAAAGCTCCTGTAACACCCCTTAGTCCTAACCGTGCCTAGAACGACAAATCAAATTATTTTTCAGCCAAGTACTGATATTATATGACTAATTTGAAAAGGTAGCACAATGAACGTCTAACCAGCCAAGTATAACACCCTAATAAGGATCGTATACGCGCCGCAACGTTCAGTTTTCATTGGCAAAGCAGCCATATCAGCAATGAAACAAAGTTTACGTGCTATTTTTATGGTGCTTCATGACGCCTGGGCATTAATATGACCAAGTACGGATACTGTGGCATGCGTCGCTCGTGTACCACTAGTCGTTAAGACAGAAACGCCCCAGCTGTAATTAATGTGATCACGGCCTGGTTACACGTTTATTTTATTGTTTTAAAACAAAATAATGCAACATGTTTTTGCAGATTTATAATTAACGGTCATCAAGGGCCCATCGAGTAAAATTTAAAGAAAATCGAGGATGTTGATTTTTTTTAATTGCCGCTCAAAAATCGCACAATTTTGACTTTTTCGGTTTTGACGAAATTTTCGGCCGCAGTGCAGAAAACACTTTCGACAGTATAAGGCTAATTAATTTGTTAAAAGTTAAAAAAGCATGGAAAACTCGACACAAAAAGTTTCAGCTTTAGAACATAAATTTAAAGCGACTTAAAAATTCGCCGAAAAATGCCTCATTATGTAAGATTTTTTCCAGAAGTCAAGTTTAACATTTTATTTGGCTTGAAATATATGCTCAAATAAGTTAACTTTAACTAATTCTGATAGAAAAGTATGCTTGAATTAAACGTAAAAATTTTGACGGTGTAGAAAGCTGTATTGTTTATTCGTCCGGCCTTCAAATTTGCGTCATCGCGCAGTTTGGAAAATCGTTTTTTCAACCTCCTTTCGAATGCGATTTTTTTCACGAATACTATGAAGTATCTTGCAAAACTAAGGTCTGTCCCGTTGTGTGGACAGGATTCGCTACTTCCTATAAAAATTTTATTGAAAACAAAAAATAGGCATGACACCACCATGACCGTCCTGATCTGAACACACCCAACAACAGAATCGAACGCTGGGGCAAGACTGACTGCGGCTCGCCATGCGGAGCCCCTTATGTACATGCGTTGGCTGCTGAAACATTCCGCGTAGAAAGTTCGGCGGATAGAGCATTCGGACCAGAGTGTTCAGAACAAACGACAGGGTTCTCGAATTTACCAGAACATTAAACTGAAGCTATAAATAAAAGACGGGTAACTCCCAGGAATCGAACCCTGGGCCTTGCGCGAAAGTCAAGCGCGGTAACCACTCTGCCAGGCACGCGCTCGCTCGCCGAGGCACGTGGTAATATTTAGAGCTCCTTTTGACTCATTTGTGACTAGGTTTTTTAGCCTGCCTTGCGTCCAGTTTTGAATAGGTGCCTGCAAATCATTTCCGGAATCGGTAAAGTTACTCCCAGGTTCAATGTAGCGGTTGTGTCCTTCGCGCATTCAAAAATATGTTCTTGTGTTTCTCAAATTAAAACGCAGGACGAAACCGAGTTTAGACGAGGTAACACATCGTTGCAAATATGCTGCGTGTGCAGTTGTTGGTTTACAAAATACCTCTTTCCTGTGGCAAAATTTGGTAAGTCCATGATGGCAGGTCTCTTGAGCACTCGGTCTTTATGGACAGCTATATCGAAACACTATGCTACGCACTGCAATAAAATTAGCCGTTTCCCCCATTTGAATAATATTCAAATATTGGTAAACCAGATAAATATGAGGGCTTATCTTTCTTCATTACAGACCTCGTGTTTGTGTTCGTGTGAATTCAGCTAATATTACTGATGTTGGTTCCCATATTAACCAGCCTGAAAGTATTCTTTGGCGGTGCTGTAAGGAGTGTTTTGAGGGAGTCATGTCCTGCCCGGTTTCATGAAGCTTAATGTATTCGTTAAGATGAAGATTGTTGTATAAAAGCCAGTCAATTTAACTTTGAACTTCAAACTTCATAAAAACGAATTTCCGACGAGGAGTCCGAACAAAAGACTTCGATTCGGAAGCTAGAGGTTCCGTGTCCCTCCTCATAAAAACGCAATACAATATTACATAAAACAAGAATATAATCACCTGAACGATGACGGAGGCTTATTGCGGAGAAGGCGCCGTGTAACCGAGCTTTCGGTTGCACGTCAAAAGATTCCCAGGTGGTCGAAATTAATCCTCAGTCCTCCGCTGGGGCGTGCCAGATGCCCGTCGTAGGTTTGGCACGTAAAACCCCCAAATTTGATCACCTGAACGAAATAGGTGTAGACTGTTTTAGATAAAAAAAAGGAACATTGATGTGGGCGGAGAAGACGTTGTTAAGCAATGTCGGCAAGTTATGAAGTAGAGATTGACATACATCATTACAACAGAAATGGGGAAAGATCAAGGGTTTGTGCATTGGATAGTGATTATTGATCGACGTTTAGTCAAATTTGAAAAATCCCTATTGGAAAATCTGGATAAAGTATTATGACTGCGAAAGCATATGACGTAAGCATGATGGATGCAAAATGGATTCACCAAGATTAAGTCATCCCATCCATCATGATCCGTCACGGATCCACAATGCTTTACGTCACCCTAACCGTCATCAGTTGTCTCGTAATACGATACGTTACAATATACGTGAATGCCACTTTCGCCATCATGATTACGTTATCACATTTTTTAATGGAAATGAGACAACAAGCAACACACTCTACACTGAACAAAAAAAAAAACAAAAAAAAACATAATATACTGTATTCATAGCCACTGGAAACGTTCATAATATTGCCGCGCCCGCAGCTGGCCAAGCAGGCAGCGAGGCCGTCCCCTAACGGTTATCGTGCTTGCCTCCCACGCGAAAAGCAAGGGTTCGATTCCTGGGAGCGAATCGTCTTTTCTTTATTCTTCCAATTTAGTGTTATGGCACATTCGAGAACTCTGTTGCTTGTTCGAGGTACGAATTTTCTAGTCGTCGAACCTTCTCGGTTGATTGTTCAATAAGCCAGCGCTGGTATATAGGGGCTCCACGTGGCAGTCCGTAATCAGTCTCGCTCCAGCGATCGACTCTGCTGTTACGAGAAAGGCTAGCGCCTGAGACGCTACGCTCTCTCTATTTTTGTTTTTGTTTGGGCACAAGTTCGCCATATTAAACGTTTAGTTTCTTCATTTATTCGATGCCTCATCACTTGTCATTCGTAACATAAATATTAAAAAAGAATGGTTTGGTATGAGTGGCAGCGCTATGCGTGCGCATGCTTTCTACTTGTTGTTTTGCCTATTTTTTTGCTGTTTTATTTCTTCTGATCAGATCTGGCCTAACTAAGCCTTGATCTGCAGTTAAAACTGTAACCGCATACATAGAGCATCGGAAATATTATTTTCAATGATGCCTTTTGGTGCTCTTCTTCAATGTATTCGCTCCGCAATACGTGCCTAGTAATTTTCTTTGTGAACATAAAAAGATGTATAATAATGTGCTCTTGTTTTTTTCTCGATTATTTTGTTTTGTTGTTTTTTAACAGATGCTTTTTATTGCCTGTTGAGGCAGTGACGTACTGTGGCTGGGCCTCATCAAAGTGCACCTGCCTTTTGCCATTTATCTCAAAACTTTTGTATTCGAAGTAAAGACTGAAGTAAACAAACCGGTCATTACCTTCGCTGGCCCATCTACCACCTGCAATAATAACACAGACTGTACTCTATCAGTAAATTTTCTTCGAAATCTATGACTTTTGCTAAACGGCCGGCTGTAACAGCCGGTTGTAGCAGTCGGTTTTAATTTAAAAAAAACGACACCGAAAAGCGTTACGTCCATAGGGAACCATATAAAACGACTTCGCTCTCCGCATATTTTGAACTCACAGCATTGAGGTTTTGAGCCAAGTGCTTTACCGACTCAGCTATCCAGGTTTTCTTTTCTTAATTGTTGAGCTATCCAGGGTCAGTGGTAGCTAACACACAAAAGCGAACGCATTGGCGCGGCACTCAAAGGCACGGTCGCACGCTTCACGGCCTTTCCGGTTATGCTACGCCATCTCTGGGCGTGTGTCAGAAAGGGCAGCGAATATTAGGTAGGCGGTACTGTTCGGACGCCCTTCTCCTTTTGCCCAGTGGCCGTGGCCCATACAAAGCCACGAACGCCCTTAAAGGGGCCCTGCAAGGACTTTTTATTGTTTTTTTAATTTGCACCGAACCTGAGCGCACTGAACGTAGTAACTTAGTGAAACTTTTCTTTTCGCGAAATTCGCTTTATTTTAAAAGTTATAGGCAATTCAGAATTACAAAAACAAGCAAAAAATAACCTCCCTCATGACGTCGTAGGTCCTGACTTGAGTGGCCGTGAACTAGAGGAGGAATAGTGAGCTTATCGAGCGCTCACGGCCGCCACACTCCGTGTCGACGGCGCAAGAGGGCGCCACTAAAGCATGTTCTGGATAGGCTGTATGCAGCGGGCAGCCAAAGCGGCTTTAATTGCATTTGCTGCGTGATTAAACACTAATTCGGCATGACACTTCATTGGCCACGAACGACAGCAAACACGGGGTAAAGATCAGTTCAGAATGGGAGCCACTTCGCGCTGCCATACCGCGAAACGGCCAAACCGCAAGACAAAGCCTCTCGCCGAAGGCCTTCGGTACGCTCGGAGCCGGTCGGATCCTCCTGTCCATACGGCTGCAGCGCCACCGCGTACATCCGGTATTTTTTCGTGTCGGCGCCTTATCCCACTACTCCTTTCTTGTATGCGCCGCCTTTTCCACCGCTTGGCGGCGGGTATGCCGACGGGTCATTTCTTGTTTCCGTACTTTATAAACTGCATTTCTTTCTTTTTTTCATCTATAATAGTGAACAAAAACTACTTTTATAACTAATTGAAACGGTTCGCGCCACTTATATTTTGTATTTCGACCAAAAAGAAGTTTTTAGCGGCTCTGACCAGTAGTAAGCCCAGGACCAAAGACGTCACATTTTGCGCGCTTTCGGTACCGTGGGTCGCCCTCATCGGTGGAGGAGATTTCCGTGTCGTCCGGTTAAAATATGGCGCACTAATATTGAGTTACTCTCTCCGTGCCCGCTGGCTTGCCCGAACCCCAAGAGACGTGGAAACCGCAGAAAAGGTAGACGCTTAAATATGATTGCAGGGCCACTTTAAGTGGAAGGCATATCACACATTTTCTGCTTACCAATCTTTATAAGACTGATCAAGCTTGAATTTTTTGGAGTAGGCTTTACATGTTTCTTAATAAACAATGTTTCTTTTGGAGGTCCAGATCTTGCCTCAAACAAAGAAAGAGTTCATATTGTTCTTAATTAACTTAAGTTTCCATTAAATGATCGAAATTTTTGTTCAACAGAAGACGATGTTATCCAACAAATGCCAATTCCAGTGTTACGGAAAGGTGAAAAATTCCCCAGTTTCCTTCACTGAACGCTTCGTAGATGGAATGTCTTGTGGAACTGGAAGGGTAAGTTAAGTGGGCCTTTTTTGTCGTTGACGATCATTAATTTCCAAAAGTGATATCTTATGGCGAATTCCACGGTGCGTTTTGGAGCGCGCCGGGATCAGTACCAGATCCGGACTGGAGCACACGATCCGAACAGGGTCGCGCCGCCTACGGGTCCTTAGTGTAACATGACACTGCTCCGGGATCGGCGGATGCCTTCCCGTCATTCAACTGCCCGGGAATCCCCTTTCCGCGGCCGCCGCGGTCGTTTCGAAGACGTTTTCGCAATCGCGGCGCTAACACGTGTTCGACACACGAGCGACAGGAATGGCTCAGGCGCTTCTAGCAAGGATTGCCGGAATGCCCGTAGCGCGGCAAATAGCTTCTTCTTTCCTTCCTGGAAAACGAACCGGCTGTCGAGACCAGGGGTAAGCAAGCGGCCATTACGAATTCTTCTGATGTCGATACAATCTAGGAGCCCAGCCCGCGACGTGCTTCTTCTTCCTCTGAGGCGACATGGGCGAGATCAGGCCAGATGCCCCACGAGAGAGAAAGTCACGTGTGTGCGCCGACGGCTGGCCCGGCTGGCTTCCGGTTGAAGCCGCCGAAATCGTGGGAGCGACTTTTCTCGGATCCAGATCGAGATCTGGAGCGGGAGCTAATCCAAAACGACCAGTGAAACAGGCCTGTCTCGATCCCGATCGCCCAGTGAAATAGGCTCGCTCCAGAAAAGTCGATCCCGGCCCGCTCCAAAACGACCAGTGGAATTCGCCATTACACAAATTAAAGAGAGCTTACCTCATTTTGAGTAAGAAAGTTTTTTTTTCCGCATGATTCGAAACATCACTACTCTTTTGAACGCATTGTCGGCCTGTCCTCATGGGTCGCGCAGCCTAGTGACCAAGTGCATGCTCAAAAAAAAAAAAAAAAATAACGATTCGCGGTCAAGAGCATTGACCTTACTCAAACTTTGGTATGCCCCTAGAATCTCGCCCTCTACTCACGAATAGACTTGGATATCATTATTTTCTTAAATCAATATGCATGTGTCACTGGTCAAATTTTTGTAGTCCGAGTCTGGTTCTACTGAACGGAGAGGAATAGGACATACACAGAAGGAGCGAGCAAGACGTTTTCCCTTAATTAAAGATGGAGACCGACTTCTTTTTTTTTTTTTATTGTTAAGTACCAATTGGTCATTTTGGAGAACAAAATGAGCTATCCTTAAATCACAAGTCCAAGATTTAGTTAAGGGATACGATTGTAGCTAGCGAAGGCAAAACTCTTCTTTAAAATTACAGAAATCTGACAGCGTAGAATCACACACATAACTAGATATAAGAGCAACACGTTGCTTCGTTACACAATTATGGTGAACAAGATAACACTCAGTTGCGATATCTGAAATACTTTAAAATGCACACCGTTTTTCCCTAAGAATATCGTAGACATTGAGCTCTTGATGAATATCATGAAAAAAAATAGCGCAAAACAACAAGGAAGGAAAGACGAGGTTGACACAAAGCAAAGAAAATTGTGTGTATGTTTATACAGCCAGAAGTTAGTCTACCGCAGTGGGCGTCTGGTCTCTCAACTGTAGATGAGCAATTTAGCCAGTGCGGTACTACCGCTAACCTGGGCCGGTTTGCTCATCTTGCGGCTGCGGCGGCGGCCGCGGCCAAGAGGGATTTTTACGTCAAGTGACCAGCTCCATGGGGACAAGGAAGTACCTAGCGTCCCTGCCTAATGGCGGAGAGATCCGCATCGCCTCCAGCACAAAAGCCTAATGTCGCTCGCAGGAACTGATTGCAGGGACTTTCAACTGGAGTCCAATTGACCGCCCCGTTATACTGTAGGAGCGGCAGGTAAAGTTACGGCCAGGCAGGGTAAATAGGAGCCAAAATAAAGAAAAACCACACGAGATAAACGCGGTAGCAGCATGTTTATCTACCTCGGCCGGCGCCGTCGCCTCCCGCGTTCTGCTATGGTCGGGGAGAAAGAAGAAGACGCTGTTTCGAACGGCCACGTTTTCCATGTTCTCCGGGGAAAATTTATCGGCCGCTGGCCGAGGAAACGTTATGACGTCTGATAACGTTCCAGAAGACTACCGGATAATCCTGCCACGTCTGACATCAGGTAACCTGAGCCTGAATTCCGTTTTCTTGCATGGGGACCTCTTGGCGCGCCCGTATCGAGCTCCTGATTTTCGAGACGCCCTACGTGGCATCGTCGAATTGAAGGACGTTGTGAGCCTCGGACAGTTCCAGATGTGTCACGTCTGGATGCTGACGTGTGTCAACGCTGTTACCAAGGCAAAGCTCGTCGCTCAACGAGAGCTCCGCGTGAAAGACCGAAAGTGCCTCATCATTGACCCGGACAAGCAAGAAGTAAACCTAAAGCTTCTTTGGCTTCCACAGCATCTAGAGGATCGACGAGTTATCGAAGCTCTCGCCCCGTTTGGCAAAGTGCGATCGATCAAGAGAGAAAAATGGAGGTGCAGCGAGCTTGAGCACATGGAGACTCTAAATCGAGAGGTAGTACTGGTATTAGGGGATGGTGTCAATGCCAGTCAGATACCACATCTCCTTCAAGTCTACGGATGCCAGAGCCTCGTCCTTATTCCTGGCCGACCTCCGCTGTGCTTGCGCTGCAACAAAGTGGGACATATTCGACGCTACTGTAGAACACCGAGGTGCTCCAACTGCCGGCGGTATGGTCACCTAACTGAGGAGTGTGTCAACGGCGCCACCTATGCTGGCATGTTACGACAACGTCAAACACACGAAGATGACACTGCGGCGGAGCTCCTAATGGACGTCAGTGAGGTAGCTGACGTCACCGGGGAATTGCCCCCCGTTGAATCGGCCCATCCTTCAGGAGACGCACGGCCCGGGGACAGTACAGACACCCAGCCATCACAAAACATCGACAAGAATGAAGAATTTCCAGTGTTGGAACCTGCAGCATCCCCAAACACCAGCACCACACAGAATGCGCACGCGGAACCTGATGCGACTCCCGCACCGACTGTCTCCATGGCTCCGACTACACCTCAGCACGCAGTTAGCGAGGACGGCCCTTTCTCGAGCAGCAGCCAACCACTCAAGCGACCGGCACCGGTTGTCAATTAAAGAGGCACCTTCGTGTTCAAGCGGGTCCTCAACACTACTCAACCGTGTTGGCGACGGAGACGTCGCCAAAAAGAAGGCATCGGGGTCCCGTGCCAAGCCGAACGCGAAGATAGGAGCTACCTAAAGTGTGGCGAGTGTCGTTCAACGCTGAAATGCGGCCTCTATGAGGACGGATAGAAGCTAAGAATATTCCCCTAAATTTCACAACACTAAACGTCCGAGGTCTAAGATCTCGTGCGAGGCAGGTGCAACTTTGTCGGCTCTTGCAACGTGAGCGGCTGGACATTGTTGCGATTCAGGAGACAAAGATAGAGTCGGAGGAGGCCACAACAAGTGCGCTTCAGCCTTTTCTACACAGGTATGACGTTTGTGTGAGTCACGCTGTGGGACTATCGGCTAGTTGTTTCTTGTTTCTCCGCAAAGACTTGAACTACACCTCGCTCTCGTACACGGTTGACACTGAAGGTCGTTTTATCTGTTGTGACATTTACTTAGAGGGAATTCACTGGCGGCTGATTTGCGTTTATGCCTATAATGACTCTTCTAGTCGACTTTCACTTTTCCAAAATTTAGTTGCTTTTCTTGATACCGACAAATGTATTGTCCTGTTTGGCGACTTTAACTGTGTATGCGAAGCCCACGACCGCTCGACGATCAGTCTGAGACGCGACAACAGCAGTATCGCTCTCGAGAATCTTGTGCGCCAACACTGCCTAAGTGACGTCGGTGCCTCTCGAACGTTCATCAATCGCTTCATGCACCTGCAAAGTTCTGGCCACGCACGCCTTGATAGAATATACGTGTCTAGTTGTTTTTTGGAACACACGTTTGAATATTTGGTAACGCCGGTATCCTTCTCTGACCATTGTGTTGTAAGTGTGAGGCTAGGCGAGAAACGCAAACAAATGTCTAGACCAAAATGGGCGCTGTGGAAGTTAAACAGCAATATCCTTAAAAGCAATGACTTTAATGAGAGACTAATTACCTGTTTTATGGCTATTCGTAGTAATACCGACCTTTCCATTTTGGCACAGTGGGATAGTTTTAAGCAAGAAGCTAAAAACATCGCAATTGAGTGTGCGTGTATTCAGGCATATCTTGAAAAAGCTGACAGGCGTGCACTTACACATAGCCTTCACGAACTGTATGAGCTGGAATGCGAAAAACCAGGTAGTTTTCATGAGGAAATTTGCTTTCTCAAATCTGAGCTCCAACGCCACGAGCTTCAGGGTTACCGAGGAGCGGCTGTGTGATCAAGATGTCAACGCCTTGTATTGGCCGAACAACCTACTAAAAATACTTTAGATGACGAGCGCAGGCACGCCTTAGCTAAAGAAATTCCGGAGTTGCTATGTAACGGCGCTTACTCAAGAAATACCGACAACATTATGACCACATTCACACAACACTATCAAAACTTATTTGGTCAGGTCTCCCCCTCATCAAATGAAGAGTATGCGCCTCTCGTTTCACTGCTGCCCAGCTTGAGTGACGAGGACTCCGAACTATTTACTAGACCGTTTTTTCTCAAAGAGATATGCCAGGCCGTGAGGTCTCTTCCTAGCTCGAAGGCACCTGGACCAGATGGCCTCTCAGCAGAATTTTATAAGCAACACATAGACAGTATATGCCCATTCCTCCTTGAACTTTTCACAGCTTCACTTCAGTATGGCAGGTTACCTCCATCGTTTTATCAAAGTCACACCGTGTTAATACCAAAAAGCTCCGACTCTGACAAATTAAGGACTGTTGAAGGGTATCGTCCAATAGCGCTCTGCAATGTCGATTACAAAATATTTGCCAAAATTCTTACTACCCCTACAAAAATATGTATGGACGTCCTATGTCCATACTTTTGCCGTTCTATTACCTCTTTGTCCATCCTATGGATTCCTGTAGACAGTTCTTAGACCGTCTATGTACCATTGATTTGCCACAGAATGGACACAAAAACGCTATAGAGATCTTCGCGAAAGAAAAAAGTTTTTCATTCCTTCCTATTTCCGTTCTATGGTCCCAGTGAGTCTATGGTCATCCTATTTCCTCTCTATGGTGTGAGCTTATATTGGGGCATTAACAAAGTGCTTCCGGGTAGATGTTTTCTTTAGGTGTAGCGAGGTGTCCGGGTTAAAGAGTTGTTAATTAAGTTCCGGGTACCAATATGTTACATTGATGTCTGGAGGCATATCCAACCTCAGGGTATACTCATTGTGGAGATGGAAGTGTTTAGTATGTGCCGGAATAATGTTTTTACTTTCTCAGTGGGAGGTAGGTATATGTGGGTCGCTGCGGCCCCCGTAGATATTCGCAACTTTCACAACCCATAGTGGGCGCACTGGTGCCTATCAAAATTTCGGTCATCTGGATGATCGTCGTTACAAAGCGGTATACTAGGCTGGGTCTGCGCGCGACGCGTAAGTAATTGTAGTTTTGCTATGTACGCGGAGTATCAGAGACTTATTTTATGTTTATTTTTCACGTCAGCAAAGTGTAGGCAAGCCATTTTATTTTGATGCCAATCATCCAGGAGCTAGGGAGTGCGATTCGCACACCGCGGTACCAGCATCGCTTAAAGTGGCTTTTCTATGGACCCCGTAAGGACTCCGTGCAGACCCTGTATGGGTTCTCTGCAGACTCCATAAGGAGCCCGTGTAGACCCTGTATGGCTTCCTTGTGGACACTGTATGGCTTCCCTGTGAACCCCTTACGTACTCCTTATAGACCTTGTATGGCTTCTTTGCAGACCCCTAAGGACCCTACACTCTTTAAAATGACTTTTACAGAGCACGTTTTTGCGTAAAAACAAATGGGGAAAAGCTCTTTTTGTAGAACCCTTTATTGGAGATCAGTACAAACTGACAAGAGCGTGATGTTTGCATACACTTTTAGCTTACAGGGTTTTGCGGCACAATTAATATTTTTTTTTACAGCCATGCCTCACCGGCGACTTCAAGTAGCGCGTCCCGACTTGGGTGCGTCTTAACTTCGGTGGCAATTCGCGGCGTGTCCGCCTGGGAGAGGGGGTTGGCATCCCTGAAACCCCTCTTCTACCGTATATGTTTTGGCGCCAAAGTGGCCGATTAAAGCCGAAGCAGAACAGTCACATGCTGTCGAATATCGATAGTCCCAAACCAACACACGCAGTCGTGCAGTTATCCGAGTGGCCGCTGCGGGTGGAATGGTGGCGTTGCGATCGCAATTAGTTTGGTTTTCGTGTACAGATCGGTGCCGCTTTTTCAGAGCAAGCTCTTTAGCAGTTTCCCAACTAACTTGCTCTAGAAACGTTGGTCGGTGCGGACCCCATAGCAGACCCCCTGCAGACTGAGTGGCTTCTCTGCGGACCCTGTAGCGACTCCCTGTAGAGCTTGTATGGCTTTTCTGCAGACGCCATGAGGACCCTGGTAGACCTTGTATGGCTTCCCTGTGGACACCCTAGGGACTCCTTGTAGACTTCGTATCGGTTTTCTACAGGCACCCTATAGACACCGTAAAGACCCTGTGTAGACGCCCTATAGAGCTTCTATGGACTCTCTATGGCGCCTTGCCATAGAAAGCGTATAGGATGACCACACATCATCCATAGAATAGGACGTCCATAGAACGTCCGTTGGCCAATATTCTATAGGGCAGCCATAGGACGACTTCACGGAGGCAACAGAGGTCGTGGTGCGCCTATAGATGCCTTTTGTCCTCCCTATGGACGCTGGTCTATAGAACGTCCTAGAAGTGTCCATACATATTTTTGTAAGGGTAAACGTTTACAATGTGCCATTTCAAGAGTGGTTGGAGCTCATCAAACATGCGGGATTAAAGGCCGCACAATCCAGACAAACATTCACGTAGCGCGATCAGTTCTTCATTGCTGCGACAGTTTACAAGATCAAGTAGCCATGCTTCAAATTGACCTAGCGAAAGCTTTCGATCGCGTAAGCCATTTCTTTTTGTTTGCTCTTTTAGAACACATAAACGTAGCAAAGTTCCTCCTTAACGGTATAAAAATATGTTATTCCGAAGCAACAACTCGATTAATAGTTAACGGGGCTCTTTCCAAACCAATTCACCTTCATTCATCTGTAAAGCAAGGATGTCCCTTGTCTAACCTTCTGTTTGCATTATATTTGGAACCTTTGTGTTTAAGTATACTGAAAAGTACAGACGTAAAAAATTATAAATTGTTATCTCATGAAGTGAAAGTTATGGCTTATGCCGATGATGTAGCTTTTTTCTGTGTTGATAAGCAAAGTATCGACGCTGCATTACAATTAACCCAGCAATTTTGTAAGGCAGCTGGAGCGCTGGTTAACACCTCCAAGTGCTGTGGACTTTGGTATGGGACTTGGGGGACAACGCCCTCGGATTATGCAGGAATGGCGTGGTCTGGCGTGCCAACTACTTACCTTGGCGCGCCACTAGAATGTGTTCGAAATAGCTCACGCTACTGGACAGAAAGTGTCAAAAATCTTAAGCGCAGAGCGGACATGCTGAAGCCTAATCATCTTTCGGTGTTTGGCCGCGCTACTGCATGTAACATCTTCCTAGTCGCAAAACTGTGGTACGTGCTTCAGGTTATTCACTGTGCCCGACGACACCTTCAGCGTTTCCATAGGGTATTTGCGACCTTCATATGGGACTCTTCATGGCAGCCAATGCGGCGCGACAATCTGTTTCGGTCTATCGAAGCGGGAGGACTAGGCTTAACCCACTTATTTGTACGGAAAATTGTTTCACGTTTCATGTTCCTCAGAACGACTTCCCACCCGTTCATTAGGACCTTTCTCCAAACTCACTTGATGGATCTCCTCCCTAACCTCGTTGTTTCATCCGATCATGTGGCAATGCCACGACCTTTTGGCTTTCTCAAAGAAGTCGTCGAAGCTTTTGAGTTTTTGAAAGTGCGTTTTTTTTTATTATTTATTCACCGTTTCCAGAAAAGAGCTCTACCATAACCTAATAGATTCGCTATTTCCAGACCCTTTATATCGCAGCCACTACCCAAACGGTACAGATCAAGATGTTTTAAAACGAGTTCGCAGGATGCGCGTTCCCCCAACTGCAAAAACATTTTTCTTTAAGCTTCATACTAACACACTACCCGTGAAACCATGGCTACGTGACAAAGGAATTTTTGTACCGTGGTCGGTCAACTGTCGTTTATGCAACACGCCAGAGACTATTGAGCATTGCTTTATTTTTTGCACAGATGCATACCTTTTCTGGGATGTGCTTCAAAGGACTATCAAAAAGGACTTGTATATCAACGCATACTCTATTCGTTTTCTTCCTGTGGAAGATCCAGACATTTCCCTCAGATTTTTTTATTTTGCTTGGTATGCATAGTCTCTGGAAGACTCGCATGATAGACAGAAACGCTGAACCACCAAGGACTACCAAATCAAATTTTATCGAAACATGCAATCACGTAATAAGTGTCCTTGATGAACTCGGGGAAAAGACGAGATGGTACTGGCGAATTGAAAAGTGCCTTTTGTTTCCTGATTTCTGATACAGCCGAGTCAGTCCTGCGCACCCGAAGACCTATGCAAATTTGTCTGAATTTAAAAGTGTTGGTGAAAATGTATCTGAATAAGCTTGTATAATCTCAGTGCATTCTCGTTTCAAAACTGCAACTATGATCTATGTGCCCACCGTCTGTGCTTCCATGGAATAAAGAAAAAAAAAAAGAAAAAAAAAAGTTCTGCTATGGTGGAGAGGTTAAACCGGCGGTACTTGTCGTCGCGGCGTGAAAGTTCCGGGTTCAAATCGCACTAGGGGCTCTTTTTTTTTTTTCTTTTTTTCTTGTATTTTGCGCGTGTCTTACTTTTTAACTGTGATCCTTTTTAGGAAATCATCCACTTGCTCTACTGCGCCTTACACGGTTTTTACTGTTAGTCCCACCTGTTCAATCGAAACATTGGGAATAAAAAAAAAAAAGATGAACGGAAGTTAACGCGCTAATACAATCATTTCATTCCATTTGTTGATCCAAAGTCATTTTAGGAGTTTGCATTAGAGTGAGGGACCTAAAATGACTTTGGATCATAATAGGTGACATTCACTTGACGTCACTCGCTAGGTTCGCTGGCATCGTCCACCACAGTCGCCATCTTCGAGGTCTCTTGCTATCGCGAATGCCATCTGGCCGGACATTTTGAGCGTGGTTTAGCAGTATTTTACAACTTTAAAGGGTCTTTTTGATCGAAACAAGGGGTTATTCTTATACTTCGGTGCTTTTGAAGCGCCGTGGGAGTATGTTTTGTGTGTTTTAGTTCGTTTTTGTCGCTATCGGACTCGTTTACCGCGGCCGCGTTGCCCCTCGGCTCCATGAAGCGCTCCGTGTCGCCCGCCGTGCCGACGGCGGTAGCTCTTGCAAGAACTAATTTTTCTACTTTGGTGCTTTTGTAGCACGGTGTGATTACTCTTTGTTTTGTTTTGCTAGTTTCTTTGTCGTTTTCTCTAGCGGATTTTCTGTACTACGGCCGTGTAACCGTGTTGCTCCATCGCCGCTGTGTCGTACTACGTCGTGCCTTCGGTGTTCGTTTCTGTGCAGAAACATACCGTGCGGCTCACAGAGTGCGCAGCTTATGAAAAATGCGGCGCATCTTTCATTAGCCCAAGCGATTTAAAAACCGCATGTAAGCGATTTGGCGAGTGGGAAGACAAGCGACGGCGACCCGCTTCGCTGCCGCTCGGTCACTCGCGCGACGAGGCAAACCGCATGAAAGCGACGGGAGTACACGACCAAGGCGATGAGCGCTAAGTTTTCTAGAAATCCCAAAACCGAGCTACGCGACGAGTGACAGTAAAAGGTGAACCGCATGTAAGCGATTTAGAGAGCGATGGCGACAGCGATGGGAGTCGGTGACGAGCGACGAGGATTTCTCGCGGTCGGTCGTCGCGTCGTTCGGTTTTTGGATTTCTAGAAAGGGTCGCTAATCGCCTTGGTCGCTTACTCCCGTCGCTTTCATGCGGTTTGCCACGTCGCGCGAGTGACCGAGCGACAGCGAAGCGGGTCGTCGTCGCTTGTCTCGTCGCTGTCGCTCGTCTCGTCCCGTCGCTCGCCCAATTGCTTACATGCGGTTCAGCCTTTACACACGGTACTCGGCAGCAACAAGAAAAACGCCCCGCCCGGAGACCAACTTTTCTTCTCTCTTCTGTTCAACGAAGCTTCAACGATATGAAATTAGCACACACTAGCAGCGGACGACCGCGTAGCGTACCCAAGCCAGTCAAACCGAGACCTCGAAGATGGCGGATCGACGGTGGCGCTCCCTGGAAAAATCGAACCTGCAGGCTCAGTGAATAGCATCTATTGGAATTAATTATAATGAATTCCATTTGTTGTTCCAAAGTCATTTTAGGTGTTTGGATTAGAGAGAGGGTTTGCGATGTCGACGCCTGATTCATTTTTGCATTGGTCGTGATCGTCCGCTAATTTAACTAAAATTCAACAAGTAATGTGGTAATATTACAAAACGATTGCCACAACAAAATGTAAAAAGTATAAATATACTTTTTGTAACATTCCATGCAAGTGAAAGTATGATCGCTTTTATTTCGGTTTTACTACTTTCTTAGACGTTTGACTTGCTGCCTTGCCTGTAGGATTTCGGTCAATCAGTGTAGCCACAGTTGCTAGTATTTTTTTTTTAATTGTCACAACTGCAGTTTTTATTAGTCCTAAATAGGCATCTCTTGTTATTGAAAGGAATCGTAGCAAGAGCGTTGTATATTTAAAAACACATAAAACTAGTTGCTGGGGAAAGGATGCTTGTTACGGCTCCGTTAGTGTGAAAGCCATAGCGATGCTGTTATCTTGGTTTCCTTTTAATGAACATTATGAAATGATTGTATTAGCGCGTTAACTTGCGTAGATCCTTTTTTTTTTTTTTTTGCTTCCCGGTGTTTCGATTGAACAGGTGGGACTAACAGTAAAAACCGTGTAAGGCGCAGTAGTGCAAGTGGATGATTTCCTAAAAAGGATCACAGTTAAAAAGTAAGAGACGCGCAAAATACAAAAAAAAAAAAAAGAAGTCCCTAGTGCGATCTGAACCCGAAACTTTGACGCCGCGACGACAAGTACCGGCGGGTTAACCTTTCGACCATAGCAGAACACGCGAGGCGCCGGCGCCGACGGAGGTAGATAAATATGCTGCTACCGCTTTTATCTTGTGTGTTTTTTTCTTTATTTTGGCTCCTATTTACCCTTCCTGCCCGTAACTTTACCTGCCGCTCCTACAGTATAACGGGGCGGTCAATTGGACTCCAGTTGAAAGTCCCTGCAATCAGTTCCTGCGAGCGACATTAGGCTTTTGTGCTTGAAGCGATCCGGATCTCTCCGCCATTAGGCAGGGACGCTAGGTACTTCCTTGTCCCCATGGAGCTCCCCACGTGACGTAAAAATCCCTCTTGGCCGCGGCCGCAGCCGCAGCCGCAAGGTGAGCAAACCGGCCCTGGGGCCTTTTACGTGGACCACGCACTAGTGATACAAGACCACATGCCGGTACGATGCTCATCCAGATAGAAATGGGCAGGGGTGGGGATTGAACCCAGAATCCTGGGTTCTGCAGCGCGAGCTTTTGCTCCCCGTGCTCCGAGCTGGTGTGCGCGCTAGACCACCCGGCCACCGATCCCCCCGACGAGGTACACAGGACGGGCACTAACTGATAACTGACATTTATTACAGTCTATAAAAAAGGAGAAGGAAAAAGTTACTGATGTTATCGCTTAAAAAAAAGAAAAGAAAAGTACACCCTCAAAGTTGTTATACGTAAAAAAAATAACAAACTGAATTCAAAGTCAGTTGTCAGTCCTTCCTGTCTACCTCGTCCTTCCTTCCTTGTTGTTTTTCACTATTTTATTCATGATGGACAACCAGCTAGCCCGCCAGCACATCTTATTGAACTCTTGACTATGCGTTTTTGAGTATGCACTAAATAGGTGACGTCATTGCATCCTGCAAGCGGAAGGCGTGTGTTCCTCACTCCATGTTTTCTCTGGGTTTATCGTTCTGTGTTTTCGCAGTACTTTTTTTAAAATTCATCTATAAATGAATACTGTTACCGCTCATTCACACTGGAAGCGTATCCGCGTTCACAAAGCGGTTGCGAACGCAGTTGTATAAAGATCCAGTACAATTGCACGCGCACTTGATGTCATCGATGCGCAGGCAATTGTACTGGATCTTTATACAACCGCGTTCGCCACCGCTTTGCGAACGCGGATCCGCTTCCAGTGTGAATCAGCGGTTAGGGGCATACTTTCTTTTTTAATTGTCCGTGTGAATTCCGGTATGACGTACAAACTGGTCTTGAGATATGTGGCTGAAGTTCTATTTCATTGAAAGTATTCAGCAAAAAAATTAAAGACTTTTACAATTCCCTGCAACGCCGAATCAGAGCGCAGCTCAGGAGGACGAGGGAATGGTACGGAGGGAAGGATGTGCCCCTCTTCCTTCCCCGCTAGATTTAGCAGGAAAACTTTCCACTAAATTTAGCAGAAATATTTTTCCGACGAATTTAGCGAAATTGAGTGAAAATATTGACAATGTTTGATGCGTTTAACGTTACGCAACGTCACACGTGACGTCAAAGGACACGTGCTTCCTATATTGATGTCACATGTGACGTCACGTGTGACGTCACGAGGGTAAGCCTCGTGAGGGTAACACGCGTAAGGGTGAACCTCGTAACCCTTGTGACCCTCGGGAAGGTAACTCTCGTGACGTCAACACGTAACGTCATTATGAGAAATTCCCCGTAATTCAACGGGCGGTTACGCCGACGGCGACGCCGACACCGACGTCGCTGAAGCCGGAAATATGCGCCTAAAAGCTGCGCAAAAAAAAATAAATGGTATAAGCGTTTTTATTACATGCGATAGCCTTGCTGTCGACTCACCCCCTAAAAAAAAGAACTGGATTTGGAATTTGAAACGAATGCGCGAGCGCACCAGATTGAAAGGTAAATGAATTAGGAGAAAAAGGTCGATCGAACGTACCCTTAGGGGAATGGTACCCATTACCTCATGATTTCAAGCAGGACTCTCAACGCTGTAACTTTTTCTTATTGACATTGCCGAGGACTACAACCTTGACACGGTGTTAGATGCACGTACATATCCCAACACAAAAATGCGCACTTCTTTTTTTACTCCAAAAATAAACAGCTCAATCCCCAAATTTCATTCGCCGGCAAAATGTAGCGCTGACGGTTCGAACCAGATCGCAAAGCTGCAGCATGCAGCGTTATCTTATTCCAAAGTTATGTGATTTTCAAAAATTTCCATTAGAAAATAACTCCCAGTTTTGCTGGTTTTCGGTAGCTGACGCCACAGAGCTTCATGTGTTAGAGATAGAGAGCTCAACCGGCCGCCATTTCCGCATTGAAAATTTAAAAAAATCACATGACTTTTGAATAAAAAGTTAACAGAGTCTTTTATGTTGTCCCTTAGACGACTTGAAGGCGCAAGCCCAAGCGCCGATGCCTTAAGGTGCAACCCCACCGTGCATGACAGTTGGTGCTTTTTTGACGGCTTATAACTTTCGTTCTATGTATCTTACAATTATAAAGTTAATGTTAAATTAAAGGGCTGTTTTTCGACAATCTTGTAATGTCTCAAAATTACAAATACTTTTGGTTGTTAGTTAGTTATTTATCTTTTAATAGACCACAGTCTCTATTGTTGAAAAAAATATTTCTCGAGTTATAACGTCCCATTGTCCACGATAATTTACGTGAGAGTTTGGTTGCATGTAATAAATTAAAAAAGTGAACAACGAACTAAACAGATAATTTATATTTTAAAATAAAAAATAAAGTTTAAAGTGACATTATTTTGTGGCGCTATAAAAACGGAATCACGTCAACGAATCAAAATAACGATACATTAAATTATGAAGCATCCTTCGATATTAAATTTCCAGAACTTCCATATTGATATACTACACGTTAAAAATGTTATAAGACCTCAAACCTTTCCCATTCAGTTACGGCAAATTGTAGTTTCTTAATATAAAGTACAGATGGCGACACGTGTTCAAGAACAGCTTGATGAGCATCTTTCGTCGTGTAGCTTGGAACGGCACGTGGAAGACGGAAAAAGCGCCAGATGTCAGGGTGTCAGATGCCTGGATGCCCACAGTGAGCGAGCCAGAGATGTCAGAAACACAAGCGCGAGTCTGCGGGTGCACCACCGCTACTTTTCCGCGCGTTATATTGTGCGTCGGTACACATTCCCGACGCTATCCAAATGAAATGGGCGCCATGAAATTCATTCTGCCATTTCAGATCCCGCCACGTATGCGAAAAATATTTAATGTTTTTTTATCACTTAGAAACACCATTGTCGCAATCAAACTATGCTTGTCGGAATGGTTTGACTATGCTTTGTTTCAAAAACCACCTCGGTGGCTTTTAAGTGGCAATGATATTAAAACAAAACACAAAACATTGAATCGTCTCAGTGTCTCTGAGACAACGCGCTAGCCCATGAATCCCCATTTGTCGGGTTTAAATATCGGCCGAGGTGCCCGCAATCCGGCGGAGGCCAATCTGCGATTTCGGTTGCACGTCAAAAGATCTCCAATTAGTGAACATAAACCCGCATTTTCTTTATTGGGGCGTGTTAAGTGATTTTTGTTTTGTTTGGCTTGTGAAACTCTAAGATCTGAATATTGCTTTGCTTTACCTTAGTTCGGAGCGCAGACAACGCTACGGGCTGTTAAAGCCACTGAAGCAGCGCCAGGAGCGAGAGGTCAAGCTGTTTGTTCTCTTTCTGTGCCTATGCGGTCGGGCTAAACTAGAACAACTAAGTAAGCTACGCTTCATAGACATCTTGGTGCTTGAAATAATGGTTGTCAGTTATCTGAAGCTTTTGAAATCACAGGAAACGCCTTTCCGTCCTCCACAAATGTTTAAACAGTTCGCGACAAAGCAAAGCAATATTACGCGAGCTGCCTGACACCGAAACTAATGCTAAGGAGGTCGCACTTCTGAATCATGACGATCGGCAGTTGCGTTTGATTGTTTACTAACCACCAAGATGGCGGTGCTTACAAAAATATCGTGGGAAAAAGTGCCGATACTCTAATACCCGTGTCCCATTAGAGCGACATACAGAAACAAAAGACAAAGACAAGCCTCAGACCAGAGTCTTTCGCGATTTGAGACGCTTTGTAGAGTAACGGAGGCTATCCTCAAACAAGAGCGTCATGCACGCGAGGGTACCTTTGGCAGGCTCGCAATCGCTCGTGCTTACTTTGCGAGCACCGAACGACTAAACGCCTGCCAAAGGTACCATCACGAGCAAGCTGGATGAGTTTGAGGCTTGTCGCTGTCTTTTGTCTCTGTCTGTCGCTCTAGTGGGACGCGGGCATAAGCGTAGCTCATTTGGTTTAGCTCACAGGCTAAACCAAGTGCGGTGGGGGATCGTTGGCCGAGTGTGTAGTGGCACCGCGGAACAGAGCACGTGGAGAAATGCTCGAGCGCGAGCTCCGTTCAAAGCACGGAGCTCACGTTGCGGAACCCAACGTTGGCGGAACCTGTAGGGACTATATCCCCTTGATGTGTTTGCGTTGGTCTTTCAAATAACCTCCTCAAAGGTGCCAGTGCACGAGTCCCGTGTCTCGAGCGGCCCTTGGAGGCAAATGGCGGCGCAGCACTATAATGACTGGCCCTTGAAAGCGAATGGCGGCGGAGCACCCGCTCGTGGAGCGTGTCTTACGTGTTTCTACAACAATGGTTGGCGGTACTTGTAAAAAACGCCTTTATCGCCTTTATCAAGGGGCTTTAGCAGGAACCCTGGGTTCAGTCGCCCATCTGCAACCTAAACCTACCGTCGTGCGATCGTGTACCACATATACTGCGTAATGCACGTTAAAGACCCCGAGCTGACAGTTGTACCGCACTTTTTATAACCTTCAACGGGTAACAATGTCGCCCTACGAAACTGCTGCTCTCTAAAAAACTAACGACTAGTTTTGAATGTGCCGTTACATTGCATTTTCAATGTGTGTTCGCTTGCTCGCGTTCTTTTTTTTTTTTTTTTGTCTACATCTTTGATTATGCGGCCCTTGCTTATGATGAACCAGACTATAGGTGTCGGACTTCTAAAAATAAATATTATATAACTGAGAAAATGGTACGTGAACGCAATAGACAAAAAAAACACATAGGCGCACTTAATAAAAATAATTGAAAGAATAGAATTGATTATAATTGTGTTTTCAGAGGTTTGAGCGTACCAATTAAGAGCTATAAAAACGAACTCGATGCTTCGGATGGTGCGTTTGTTCACTGGAAGTATAGTTCAGGGCAGAATGCTCGCACTTGTATGTTCCGCTTCGCTCGCAGGGTAAAACCAAATACTTTACTTGTAATGTATTTAGTGAAACAAAGCTTATCTTCTGTATATGTGCAATGCCCTCAGTTTTCGCGTGATTACACGCTTGTTTATCATCAATGTTTTCGTTTCCCTCAGCGATTCAGTTCGTGTTCTTTCGTGTGCTATATCAGTGACCAAGGTAACCCAAGAGCATTCTATTTCGCGGATTGTAAAAAAGCCTATGCAACTTGCCACGTGTGCCACAATCAATACAAAGTATTCTAAGCTTCACATATGACCGCTTGCCTGAGTAAACATTGTTGTTTGTCAAGAACAATTGTGATTGTATGAAACCACGTGGGAAAAACTCGTTCTAAGCAGGCGGCCGTTGGCGTGCAGTGAATACTCATAATCGGCGCCGAGATGATTGGTAGCTGTCAGCAGGTGCAATTTCTCTATCAACCCAAACTTAGAATGTTTCCTTCTTTCTCTTGTAAGCAATGAGGAGAGGACTTACACCAAAGCTGAGGGTAATAAAGTACTATGAGCATTCAAACATAATGGCCTGAGCAGTATATGTGTACAAGCTTTAGCCTTTAATGCACCCTTAACCTTCGATGCACTCAACGCTAGTGTAAAATGTAGGGTTGTTTCATCCTTAAGTACCATCTGAGTGCTTACACTATATTTTATACAATGTCACACTCTACCGGTTTGCATCTTGTTTTCATTTTTGCACACCACTACTTGCGCGCATGAATCACCAAATTAAGACTGGCACAGAATGTCACAAAAAAAAAATTACAGTTTTTTTTTGTATTGCAAAAATAAACTACGCATCGTTTAACGCTCATTTTCAAAAGTTATCAGTGATTTTCTGAAAATTTCGGTGGGAAAATGAAGCCCATTTTTGCCCCTTTTCGGTTTCTGGTGCCCATAGAGCCCCATGTATTCGAAAACTCCGTCGGCCGCCATTTTCCCAATGAACTTTTTAGAAAATCACTTATAACTTTTGAATAAGGTATCGGATCGGGCTGAACTTTGACATCTGGTTGTGACCTCTAGCGCTGACTTTGGGCGAAAAATGAGCGTTCGGCGATGCCTCGTTTATTCTTGGGGTAAAAAGAGACCCTGTAATTTTTTTTGTTTTGTGACATCCTGTACATTGCTTAAACTGTGTAAAAGCTATCCACAGACCAAAAATCTTTGCCTGGCCAATCATTGCATTTATCACTGAATTCGTATTAAAATTAATTATTATCAGGGTTTGCTGTGAGTTAAATGTTTAACATCGGTATTTTTTTTACGACTCCCGCACCAGCCCTACTTTGGGTTTATCAAACTCAATATCTAAACCTGAGTGTCATTTTTTATGTTTTCCAGTCTCGTGGTTTTGGTCAAAATAAACACCCAGCTACCTAAATGAGACACCTGACCGCCCAAAAAATAGTTTATTATTTTTTTTATTTTTTAGGTAGTTGATTCCTCAAGCTAGAATTTTGGAAACCCAAGTCCTATTCCGTCATCTCTTTTTCCTGGAAATCCACAAAGAGCCAAACACATGCACGACAAAAGGGCCGGCCCGTCATACTGCCGCCCGCCGAGCCGAGAAAGCAACGCTCGGTCACGGACTTCTAAAAGATTCGCGTTCATTCTTGCACCAGACGTAACTTTCGCCCTGTTGTCTTGTTCTCGAAAGTGCCAGTTCATCCTCGCCCCGAGCGCGCGACGCTCGAACCTTCTTTTCCGAACTTTCGAGATGGTGCCGCACTGTAGAAAAGCAGCTGCCAGCGACCTTGCCGAGTCACTCCCGCTCTCGCTCTCTGTTACGCTGCCGAATAGCCGCCTGCTTTTCTGCTGCCTCGACGCTCTTTCCTTATTTCTTTTTTTGTTTGGCACAAGTTCGCCGATTAAACCTCTATTTTTTAGGGTTGTGCGAATAGTAGCTTGAATCAAATAGCACTGCGTCATTCATTGCCTTGACAGTGTAAGGCATTGTTACTAAAACACTAAGTTGGGAAACTCGCCGTCGAAACCTGGGCCGCTGGCATCCACCGCGACCGAGCTAAATGCGACAACAGCGCCACTCTTTATCATTTGTCTGTACTGTGGTCACATTGAGCTTTTAGGAAGCATGTTTTTTTGCGTAAAAACAAACGGAAAAGACTCTTTTTGTCTGAAATTTATTGGAGTTTAGTGCCAAATGATGGGCGCGTGATGTTTTTATCATCTTTAGTTCGCAAGGTTTTGCGGAACAATTAATATTGTTTTTATACAACCATGCCTCAGCGGGCCTTTCAGGTAGCGCGTCCTGACCTAGGTGCATTTTAACGTCGGCTTTGAGCGCGGCGCGTCCGCCGGGGCGACGGGGGCTGCACCCCTGTAACCTCTACCGCTGTATCTGTTCTTAAAGCCAACAGAGAAGTCACGTACAGTTCCTCGAGAGGCCGCTGCGGGAGAAATGGTGGCGTTGTGTTCGTCATTAGCTCGGTGCCCGCAGACAGATTGGGGCCACTCTTTGAAAGCTGTCTCTATGGGAGTTTCCCAACTGAGTGTTTTAGTAACGTTGGTGTAAGGTAAAGCCAAGATGACCTGTTCTTTCAACAGTGCAGAAGCTAGGGATGACGCTGCGCTATTCGATTCGAACCACTATTCGCACAACCCTACTATTTTTCAGTTCACTATTTGTCCTCTCGTCACCGTCATTCGTGACAACATAAATCTGATCATAATGAAATATGTGTAATTGGCCTCTGAAATCGCCGATAACGGCGCACAGGCATATTTATATATTTCAACGCGTCGGTGGTTTAGTTGTGCATGTGTCTCGCCATTTGGCTCAGGACGATTTTCGCGTTTTGTTCTGCCCACATTTGCTAGAGACGTGAGCTCGGAGCGTAAGCAACTGGCCCCCTTGCACGAGAACTGGCGCAGCCATGCGCGTTCCAAAGAAAGCTCGTGCAAGGAAAAACAAGCATGGACCAGGGACGTCAAATTCAGGATATAGAAAAATACCCCACTGTATCGAAGCGCTACCACAGACGATTTCTCGGATTGATGTACAGACCTGGAAGGCGATCCCACTGCCATCTGTTAGTTCAGAATCACACTAACCAAGGGTGGGGTTGCATTTTCAGGACAGACAGATGATTTACTCGCTGAGTCAGCTCTCTTAAAGGGGGGATGCAACGATTTTTGTGTTTTGCGCTAATACCACTTAGAACGGATTACTGACGTGAATGGCCTGTGAAATGACCGTTCGTTTTTCACCACACGTAATTGAAGTCGCAGAAAAAAAATAAAGAAAAACGAGCAGAGTTCACCCCCTCAACTCGCAGCCAGAACAAGTGGCCACGAGATCTGGCGCCGATTATATGCCGCCAATGTTGATCATAGCCATGCGCTGGGATTGGCAAGGCACAAGACACCCGCTGAGTTCCAGACATTGTTGTGGTTCGGCTGTTGTCGTCATTGCGGCGATTGGACACAGGACACTACCCGAATGCGTCTCGAGTTATCGATTATCACGAGCCCAAATCGAGTGTCCACGCCATGCTCGGGTCCAATCTATGAGCCGCATTCAAATATCGTCACTGGGCGGTACCGCTACCGCCCAGCTACGTCATCAGGTTTCGCGAAGGAGAGATGAAATGAAAACACTCGGTTTTGTTCTCAAAATTACGCTGCAACAAAGGCGTTTCTTGGTCAATGGTGTTGCGTGCGAGTATCCTTGAGTCCTACTAGTGCCAGTAAGTTCGTGTAAAGTGAAAAACATTCCAATTGAATATCATTGCACCGCCTCTTTTAAGGTAATGAGTCATCCTTCTCAATGTGCTGAGTCATCATCTTAATTCGCTTAGTCATTCACTGAGTGGTCACGTAAACGTTTTGGTACCTTTCGTGTCGCCGACGTGTTTTGGCTTAAGGACAGAACGATGAGACATATAAGGATTTCGCATTATTAATGATAAGTGCTGTAACTTTGGCAACTTGCTCGGACCGGTAGCGCTACCTTTGGCCGGAGAATGAGCGTTCGACGGCGCATAGATTAGTTTTTGCGGTTAAAGGTAACCTGTTATTCTAATAGGGTACACCCTGTATATAGGTAAGGACACACTGAACATCGAGCGCTGCGGCGCGATCGGCCACATAAAGTCCTCTTGGCGCAGGCCAGCCAGCAGCGTCTTCGCCGTCCAGATGGCACAATTGAGGAAAATAGAAAAAAAAAAGTGCCTCGTTCATGGCGAGCGCTTTTTCCACTAAGAGCGTCTGCTCTGTCCTTGACAAACACTGGTTGGAATACCGCTCCAGAGATGTGCCCGCTTCAACGCACTCACAGAACTGCTATTTCCGCCGTTTATGCAAGAAACTGGTGTAACGAAGTAGTCTCTAAGCAACGTGCGCAGCGCAAGTACCAAGTTCTTCATGATGTGGCGAAGCCAGAAAATAACTGTAAAAACAAGCGTGTCTGTCCACGAGAAACATAGGAAGCCGGGCCCGCCCCTGGCCGCCATTTGCCGTGTTGCGAGGAGTCATCTGGTGGCGCCGCTTGCGACGAATGTGAGGAGACGACCCTTTCTGGCAGCTGCGGTGCACACGCCGTCCGTTGAGTCGTTGGTTCTGGACCGCTTGTTATTAAACTACAGTAACATATTCTTTTCATCAATCCAACACTGGACTGTGCTAATAGCACGAGCGGGTAGCTTCAAGTGTTTCACTTACTGCACGATGGCTCGTGAAGCGGATATGCAATCGAGCTCAGGGAGCTCGTGCCTTTGTCCACATTTGCGCAGGAATTGCACAGCTTTCAGCAAAGGGCGCGCTTTCAAATGGGGACTCAGAAAGGGGACTGTGACAGAAGTCATACGCTCGCAAAACGTCCTACGGTCGTCTAAATTGCCTTCTGAGTGAAAGAAGAGGAATGAAGTGGACATCCATAAAGAAAAGGGACGGCAACTGATGCTCAACGTGTTGGTCGCGCCCATGAGCCGCCGGAAGAGGGAGAACAGCGTTTGTCTACCCACAAGGAAGTAAGGTGGCCTGGTGCTGCTACAACTGATGACCAAGTGACGGGACGTGGGTCGTGTCAACTTAATCAGCGGATTATTCGCTTAAAAGAGAAACCGGAATGCAATCGAATTTCGAGGTATTTTCCACCAAAGCGCCGTAGAAACGCATCCCCGGGAAGGAACTCGCCATCTGAGAAATCTGACTTGGTTGCCGAAACGAAGTCTTCTTGTTTTATCTCGGTATAGACGATTTGCAGTTTTCCCAAGCGCCCCGGCCCGTGCGCGAGGAATTGTGGGAGAGACTGTCCCTGGCCTGGCCGCTCTGCCTTGAGATCGCATTGCCTTGCCGCTTGTCTCCTTTTAATCCTCTGTTTTTCGATTTCATTACCTAGTTTTATCTATTCCAGTGTATTTGTTATTGCCTCTAAGGGTTTATATTCTATTCTGCGCGCGATATTTCTTGCATGTATATAGTTTTTGTGTCTTTATTTTGCTTTTTTCGACTGGAGTGCTGACGGAAAACACGCCGTTTCGAGCGTCGTTCACCGGGTGAGTACTACCGTTACTACCGATTCCTATCGCGCTGTTAGCTGTTAATTTTGGTTCATTTGACTCGCGTGCAGTCGAGAGGAGCCGTTTATGAACACCCGCGTACATGTCATAGGGGTTGGAAGAGCTCTGAATCGACAATCGCGACGCGAGAGCCGATTGGACGAGTGCGGTACGATTTAGCCGCCCGCGCTCGCTTCGTTGACTCTCACTGTAGCGTGTGCCTTCGAGTGCCGCTTACATGATTAAGATACAGTCCGCCGCTTTTCAGTCGCGAATCATTTGTCCAAATGCCTGCGAAACCGTAATACTGTTCGGCATATCCAACGCTGCGGCGCCTAACAACTGCACCCAGTTGTCTTCACCCAAACGTTTCGCAGGACGCTGTCTTTTAAAAAGTGGTGCCAGGAAACATGCTGTGCGCTGGCAGTATTGTTTAAACAGCCTGGCACACAGCAAACTGTACCATGCGGGCATGTTGCTGCAGAAGGTGACCTAAAGAAATAAAATACTTTGAGCTGACATCTTGACTAGAGAAATAAAATGATCGAAGGAATTACGAGTTTCAAGATGACTGCCTGGATGACAGCACATCTCTGCACTTGAAAAAGGGAGTTTGCAGCTGAGAACCGCTTAGCAGATAGATTAAGAAGGCATACCAAAAGCGCATACAAGCGGCGACGCTGGGCCACCGGCGCTTGCGAAGGGCTTGCGCCGCTGCGGGCAGTTTGTCAGGCACCACAACGTTGGATACGACGAACGGTGTTACGGCTTCACAGACATTCGAACAAATGATTCGCGGCAACACATCTCTGCACTTGAAAAAGGGCGTTGGCAGCTCACAACCGCTTAACAGATATATTACGAAGGCATGCCATAGGCGCATTCAAGCCGCGACATTGAGCCGTACACTCTTACAAAAGTATGTGCGTCTACTTTCACGCACACCACTCTGAGAGCCAATCGCCGTAACTTACGGAGGCAGCTCAACGAATGACGATGCTGAAACATACGTTTGGACCAAAAAACGCAGTCGGAGTTGTGATATTAAGCAATGCGAAACGTCACGCTTCCATTGCTTAATGTCACAACTCAGAGTGCGTTTATTGGTCTAAACGTATGTTTCCGCATCGTCATTCGCTGAGCTGCCCCCGTGAGTGGCTCTCCGAATTGTGTGCGTTAAGTAGACGCACAGACCTTTTTTAGAGTGTAGGCGTTTGCAAAGGGATCGCGCCGCAGCGCGCAGTTGTCAGGCGCCGCAGCATTGTATATGCCTCAGCTTTGAAACATTCGGAGAAATGGTTCGCGGCGACAAAGCGGCGTGCTGTATCTTGGTCAAGTAAGCGGCACTCGAAGTCATACGCTACAATGCGAGTCAACGGAGCGAGCGCGGGCGGCCAAATCACAGCGCACTCGGCTCTCGCGTCGCGATTGTTGATTCATAGCTCTGCCTACCCCTATGACTTGTACGCGGGTGTTCATAAACGGCTCCTCTCGACTGCACGCGGGTCAAATGAACCAAAATGAACAGTCAACAGAGCGATAGGAATCGGTAGCAACTGTAGTACTCACCCGGGGAACGACGCCAGAAGCGGCGTGTTGTCCGTCGGCACTCCTGTAGCAAAAGGCAAAATAAGGACTAGAAAACTGTATACATGCAAGAAATATCGAGTGCAGAAGAGAATAGGAACACTTAGAAGCAATAGCACATACACTGGAATATATGAAAATATGTAATGGAATCAAAAAACAGTGTATCAAGAGGAGACAAGCGACAAGGCAATGCGATCTCAAGGCAGAGCGGCCAGGTCAGGGACAGTCTCTGCCACAATCCCTCGCGCGCGGGCTGGGGCGCTTAGGGGATTTCGCAAAAGGTCAATTGGCCCAGCGGTAGTTGTCATCAAATTAAGGCTGACGGGCTGTGGTTCCTGGGTCGAAATTGTGTCGATGATCTCAGCTCAGCTTTCGCACTCCTGGCAGTCGGAGTAATTATTTCTCCTCTCAAGGCAATCGGAGTGATTACCTCTCCTGTTGAGGTAGTGGGAGTGCTGACACGCACTCGAAGCGTGCCCATAACGACGGTACACTCTAAGAAAAAGTGAGCACCCCCCCTAGTCATCGTGCGTTTTGACGGCTGTAACTACCCCACAGGCTTACCTAACGACCCACTGGGCTCGAGCCATTGAGAGTTAGCACCCTGTTGGAAGGTAACAAGCATGGGGTAGTCACGTTTTATAAACTCTTGAATTGAACATTCAAGTGCATGCAGTCGTTTAATAGTAAAAGTCACTTCAAAAATCAAAAAAAAGTACTTAAAACTTGTTTTCTTTGTGCGTTCGTTATTATTTATTTAAATTTAAACCGCTCAAAACAAGCGTGTGGCTCATTTCGCCTAAACTGGCAGAAAACAAACAAGTACAGGCAACATTGGTACGCACCTACTAAAACCCGAGGCAGATAAAAAGTATCGCGGTTGTCCTTTTTGGTTCCGTCGCGGGTTTTACGATGTACAACAGTAAACAACAGCTGGCAGCTGGCGTCGTGCTCGAGGAATTTAACCAAATCTCTAGAAAAGCACAGAAAGCTACGCACAGGCGTGAGTTGACTTGAATGTTCGTCGGACGAGATACTCTTGTCGTCTTTTATTGTGCGGTTCAGTAAAGAGCGTGCTCTCAATAAAGGTGTGATCGGTTAGTTCTGCGTGCAGTTCAGTTGCAAGTGGCCTCCTCGGTTCCGCCCGTTCCGCCGAACTTGCGCTCCTGTCGTACCCAATTTTTTTGCTTGCAAGTGCAGTGAAGTATGAAGCATTGCACACCACGACTCAGGCCGGACGGGACGAACCTACACAGATATCTGCGATCATGTTCGTGTATTTCACTATTTTTCTGTCTCGGGATACATGATTCGCATGTCTCGGTATACATGATTTCATCGAGCATTCTCGATAAAAAAAAATGCTCAAACAAGTATGTGTCATCCAAGGCGGAGTACTTCGAAAGGGACTAGGATTTCAGGCCTTCCAGCACGCGTTCCTTTTATCTATATAAAAGATTCCAAGTAAATTTCCAAAAATAAGGCATTGACAAACACATACGTGCTATTTGTTTTAGATTTTTTTTTTTTTTTTTTAGAAAAAGTATTGCTGGAGACGACAGCAGGTGCTGCGCAGAGAACTATGTTCTCGGCGTTCTTTGATGCTCAACAGCTCATTCACACTGGAAGCGGATCCGCATTCGCAAAGCGGTTGTGAGCGCGGTTGTATAAAGACCCAGTCCAATTGCACGCGCACTTGATGTCATGGAGTGCGCGTGCAATCGTACTGGATATTTATACAACCGCGTTCGCAACCGCTTTGCAAACGCGGATCCGCTTCCAGTGTGAATGAGCGGTAAGGCCGGTTCAGACACTTGCGTTTGAATGAGTTTGACAGCTTTGCGTCGAGAACCGAAAGCGACTCACCGGCACGACTGTGCTTCGTATGAAGCGTGGAATCCAATTCAAGGAATCATCTTCGCACGCGATGTAAGCAGCAGGGATGCCCTGGTTTCTCGCTGCCGCAACGCGGTCAGACGCAGTCAAACGCCACTGTCTGAACCAGGCTTTACATAATTTAGCCTACGTATTTCGCGTTCGTTGCAGGTGAAGGCACGGGCCCGAAAGCGGCAATTCTGCACTGTCGTCTTGGCGCGAGCGCGAGCGCATAGAACGCATATTTGAAAGACACACGCTTGACCAGAAACAATTGTAGCGAAAAGAAGAAAACTGAAACCGCTTCGGGGAGGACCGGCGGACGGGCTTCGCTAGAATCACCTGCGCGCGCTCAGTGTACTCAACATTTACTCAACCGCCGCTGAAGTCATTCGGATATGTAAAAAGAGAAAAGAAAATGCATCAGCGTGTTCAGAAAGTTGTGATTGCAGAATTTGTTTTCAATAATTAATACAATTAATTAAACAGGCTTCTGTATACTTAGGCTAGCGAGAAAACGAAACTGATCAAAACGTGACGTGTAGCAACTATTCAAATTTATTCATAACCTGCAGTTCACTTTTGCAATGGATTACATTAGAGATACGAGCGCTTTCCTAAGGGCAGTAGAGGAAAATAATATATACGCGTAAACCTTGCACAGTCTTTTCGTATTTATGCAAAATATGATAGTGGTCACCATCCTAATCGGTCACAGAAAATACAGCAGTATATAAGGTGGCAGTGTCGACTAGACGTGTGTATAGGAATGTAGAGTGTCAATGTCTCGTATAATACCTTGTGCTGTGTCTGAACGCGTTCCTGTGTAGAATGCTATGGTGTCTGTATGTCGGGTATGTGTGAAGTGTGTAGTAGAATATGTACATACGTGAATGCCTGGCGAAGCGCTGAACACAGACTGTTGGTTTCGTTTTTTTCTAGTTTGAGCCCTGTCCGTTTAGGTGGCGCGTGGCGCCGCCCAATTCAAGGAGTCGCGCGTTTATGTGTCTACTTATTTGAGTGAAAAACATGGAGGCGTTCCATGGCTCTACGGAGCTGACGGGGCAGCCCCAAAGGGTTCGGTTCTCCTCAGCCTCTCGTCGCAGTGGGATCAGTCTCATAGCCAGTTGAATGGGTGTTCCGTGCGGTGAATAGCGCGAAGTGCGTGCACAAACGCGGTGAGGATTACCAGGGACTTGGAAGTGGATAACGAATGCTAGCTGGTGAGCAGGAGCATTGAACGATCGGAACCGACGCCGCTTAAATCGGTGATGCTTCGCCTCGCCGCTGTCAACCGAAACCGCCCGATCACTTGCGGCAAGCACAGCAAGGAGACGCTCTGTTCAATAAAGATATCATTCCATTTGTCGCTATACGATTCCTTTCTTGAATGTTTTCTGGTCGCGAAGTAAATGCAGCCGGCCGCGCGAAAGCAGTCGCGGACAACCCCCTCAAATGCCCCCCCTTCCCCCTTCCTTTCACATCGTCGCCTCTACTCGTAATACGTGCGGTGTCCGTGATTGAGGCGCGTTTTGGAGTGCTTCAGTGCGCACGGAAGGCCGCGAACGGGCGCACGCACTTGAGAATCGTATTTTAGCAAAAAGCAATCCAGCTCGCCAGGCCTTACTCGTACTGCTCCACTGTCGCTTGCCAGCCGCCATGTTTCTTTTGGGGGTGCTCACTTTGGCAACCTGTTGATTGCGTGCCGTGTGATTACCCGTGGGGTTGTCAGTATAACGAAGGTGGGGTAGCGATATCTGTGACGGCTTCTGACTACCCCGAAGCTAGTACCCCACGACAACCCTTTTGTTGAGAGTGTACTCCTCGAATCGTGCGGTTTTGTGACGTAAGACGTGTTCTTACACAGTGAGAGAGCACCATGTCTTCGATCGACAGGGTGCTCACACTGTTCAGTTACAAGCACGACCGCAAGCTGACAGACTTCAAGGCCCGCTTTTGCGAAGACCGCCGGCCGGCCAACCCCAGGGGCCCTATGTTGCGCTTTTTGGACTCCCACGGCGACTACGCAGAAGGAAGTGGCGTCAACAGCGCAGCAAACACAGACTCGATATTGATTGGTGAGAGTCGCTGATGACAAATTTCCGCAGAGAAAGCAATGCCCACTTTTTCTTTGTTTTCTGCTGCCAACATTCAATCCGCGTTTGTTGTGTCGTTGACATCACTTCCTTCTCTCTAGTCGCC
The DNA here is from genome assembly GCF_016920785.2 of Ixodes scapularis. NCBI lineage: Eukaryota > Metazoa > Arthropoda > Arachnida > Ixodida > Ixodidae > Ixodes > Ixodes scapularis. The sequence goes on along the minus strand of NW_024609879.1, from coordinate 60,420,632 downwards.
GTGCAAACACACAACATAGGCCCCCTGGATCCCCACCACGAGGGTGCTGGACTCTCTGAATCTTTGGAGATTTGGTCGGCTCATCTGGAAGCTAGCCACGCAGGGAGCTGTAGCCAGGTGCCCGAGACCTGCCTGCTAGAACGCAGCAACCCATGGCTGCTCCGCGAAGATCACCGTTGCGATGATCGCTGCTAGGCATAACGCTCTTCGCCCTCTTTTTCATACCATCATCTTCATATTCATCTCGCATATCATCATAATCATTATCATCATCACCCAAATATTTATATGTACAATAGCATTTCATCATCATCAGAAGTGGTGCCGCAGGCGTTCACGAAATGGGCAACTTGTCTTTCTGTGGCGCCGCGGTTCTCTTGATTCAAATAGGTATAAATCAATCAATCAATCAAGTCCAGACACAGCTAGTACTACACGCGCGAGCATGTGGCCCGGAAGAGTGTTAGTAGTGCACGAGCGCGCGTGCTTGGAAGGGACGTCGAAAGCAGCTCGCACTTGTAGCTTCTGCTACGCTCACATTTATGGCGTGTATTCACTGGCGGCCATAGCTGTGTGCGAGATTGCTGAGCGCGTGCTGATGGCGAACTTCCACAGTTATTTTGGAACGTGCACTCCACACCGTCAAGGTTGCCGGTCTTAGCAGTCTATTAATGTGAGCTCATTCTGAGCATGCGCTCTAAACAGCACCCACAAATATGGCGTCCAGTGAATAGACCCTATAGTGAAATGATTCCGATGCCGACAGCACGCACTCTATAGAAATATAGAAATAATAAATTGATAACAAAATGCCAAGAGCTTGGGCCTGGAGACGCGCTTTCGCGTGCTCTGGAAAAACAAAAAAAGCGAAACCAAAAATAAAGACCGATGCAAAATGCTAAGAGTTGGTTCGAGGATATTCACTTTCAGGCACTCAGGAACAGAAAACAAACAAAAGCGTTTTGAATGAAAAGGTGAGATGTATTCATCCTGACCAAAGCCCACATGAAGGAACCCTAGCTTTGACATTCATTTTTATACACGATTTTTGTGCAGTAAAGATGGGGGTATGAGTACCGCGCAGTGCCCGCTAGAAGGCTACAGTTGCTGTGTAGAGGCGAAAAAAAAATTTTCGTAAAATTTTATTAGCTTATAAAAAAGGTCGGAGTTAATTGTTGAACTTAAAAACTTCAGCTGGGTGGCGCTAGCCGCCGCCCCATTAAATTGTTTGAGCCGTATGCATCTATCCAATACCACTAGAAAACGGACCTGCGGATTACGTCATCGACACTGGATCCCTGAGCCGCCCTAAGCAGAAAACGAGCTGAATCTTGACAGGAGTACGGCGCAAACCTGCAGACGCGTGCGTCTTAGTGTCGCTGTATGCATGCGTCGCACTTGTTACTGGCGGCGAAGATGATGCGTCTTGCCGTTTGTCGCAGGTAGAAAAGTGATGTGCGCGCTCGTGGAGAACTAGACAACGTTATTAGATTAGCTCAGTTACGGAACTGCTCATAGACGCCGCTTGCACGAGTATAGCCCTTCACTCATCACGACTCGCCTCCCATCGTTCGACGCGCCGGACGGCTGCTATGGTAACTGCAGTGTGTTCTATGGAATGCGTACGTTTTTAATCACGGCGTCTACATGGCGTACTACTGTAATCTTTGGAACACACAGTTATGAAACGACAATCTACAGGGTGATTCAAGGAGACGCCAGGCTCTTTAAATCGACCGGAAAATTCGGTTTCTTAACCTATCACTCTACGACGTTGTGCAGCGTTGCCCACAGATGGTGCGTTTTTTTGTTTGTTTTTTTTGTAAAATTTGCAAAGAGCGAATTTACCCGAGGAAAAAAAGTAAAGAAAGAAAAAGACTTAGCTCCTGTGGAAATGCAGCGACGCCACCGGTCTTCAAACAACACGGCGCCGTTTCGCACGGGACGGGCACCTCCAGTAGACATGGTCGGCCTCATGCAGAGGTAGCAGAGTGGTTTTCGGCCGACCATTTAGGTTAGGTTCTCGCTGTACTTTTTACAGCGAGAACCTAAACTGGTTTTTTTCCGATGTCGGGAATGCTTCAGCGTTGGGGTGTATCGTTGAATTGGGATTGAATACTAACCGGTAGTGGGTGGTGGACGTTGTGACTTTGTGGCATAAGTCGCCCTCGGTTCGTCAGATGCCGCTTTGCTTGAAGAAGTCTTCAGTTGAAATGCCTGTCGAACTTGTTCCGAAACAATCTCGGCAATCAAAATAAAAGCTGGGCAACTGATGGCAGAAAGTAGCTTCCTGATCTCCTCCCGAACAATGTGGATGATAGAAAAAATCGTAAGGGTGCAGGCGAGCTGGTCGTCCTGTCTATTTTCTGTCACTTCTACGTTTTGATGGTTCTTCTCTACCCCAGTCTTAGGTTAATTCAACATGGTTAATGTGGATGATGTTGCGGATACCTGGGAGTCTGGCGTCGAAGTTGCAGCTCGATGACTCGAGTGTCGAGACGCTGGGGAGTTGTTGATAGTGACAGGCTCAGGCCTTCAGTGTACATTCAATGTTGGAAGCCTCGGTGATATGAACCCTTCGACTGTTGCCGTGGGGTTGCGGACAAGGCTGCCGAAGGTGCTGTCCTTCACATGAGGGGCATGGGATTCTTAGCTTCTCATCTTCTGTAGCACCAGAGTTGGCGTGGGTGCTCGATCAGGCGCAAAACATCTTCCACGAAGGCAGCGACGCTCTTGTTGGGGCCGTGTCCTGGACAGAATCAGAAATTCGGCTCTCTCTCGTCAATGTTGGCTGATGAACGTGCACTTCAGCTCGATCTTGCAAACTTCCCATGACGCTGAAGAGGGTTCGTGGTTCTCAAACCAGTGCCTCGCAGTTTCTTCCACGAGAAGTATAGGTTCTGCAGGTGCTGGTTGTCTGTACACCCACTGTGGCGGGCAACACGGTCATCTTGTTCAATCCAGCCCTCGATGTCTTAATATACCATGCGTGAAAGGTGGTCGGAGTGTGAGGTTCGACGGGCATACAAACAATGATGGGAGTGGACGCGGTTTGCTTCTACAGGTTTGTCATTGTTGCCTTAGTCAGCTTCGGTTTTTTTCCGGTAAAAGACCGAATTTCAGTGGTTCCTGTCGGTAGCGGCGACCGACTTGGATTTTAGGTTCTTCGTGGTGTATTTTGGAGGTTCGTCCTTGTGGTACTTGCTCGTCTTGCGGACTTTCTGCTTGGCTCGGGGTAGGACTTGGTTCACGTCTTGCCGGGGCCCAAGACGCGGGATAGTCCGCTACCCGTGTTCCGTTATCGGGGAACTCGACTGAGGAGTCACCAAGGTGCACACAGAGTGAAGGGCTATGGGTAATGTACCCAGCACCTCCACCAGAACATCGGAAGACAGCTGAGCATGGCATGGAACTTTTCAGTATAGTAAATATTGATAGAAGATAGGACTGGAGCAAGCGTCCGTGACAATATAACAAAACTGACAGAAGAGAGAATACCCTGACCACTAAAGAAGCTGCACTGCTTTAGTGGCATTCTGTCCGAATAAATTCTCTCCCTCGGGGTTTGGTGACTGCCGTGGGCGAACTGAACTAAAATGGATGTGGGACCGCTTTTCTGGTACTGAGCCGCTGCAGACTGTCGTCGCAAAGCGTCGTGAACGGGTGGACTCGGTAGCTAACACGCGCCATGAAATGTCCATACGGCTTGAAATTTCCGTGTTGATGAAACTTCTGTGTCAACGAAGCGTGCGACAGACCAGCGGAATCAATACCAACTGCAACACCTGTGCTCCGTGAACGTGCACGTCTACGCCGGAACAATTTGGGACGGAGCACAGCATCACCTAAAGCATGGCACAGGAACTACCAGCTTGAAGGAAGCTCTTCGGTGCGCCGCACACCTGTGCTCCGGGGAAGTGCACGTCTTCGCTGGAACAATTTGGGAAGCAGCACGGCATCATTTATTGCGGCACGGGAACTACCAGCTTCAAGGCAGCTCTCCGGTGTGCCACACAACCAAAGTGAGCCTTCGGTCATTTGAACGAAGCTGCACCACGATTGTACTCTGCCAAGCACGACTCACGCAATTTCCCTCGCTAAACTGTGTATCCAAATATATTGCACACACTTGACTGCAAACTTCGAAGATCCCGATGGTCAACGGGCGCACAGAAACATCGCCTTAAATTTTATCCTAGCGGTATCCGATTCAATCCGAGGTCCGAGCAACGTAGGGCAGATTGTCTCTTCCGTGGCAATATCCCCGTCGGTCACCGGCGAAATGCACACCGTTCCTCCGTATTTTCACGCTATACCTACGTCAGACACCACGCTGAACTCTGAAGTCGCTTTCGACCGGCCTCATATCACGGCGTCCGCGTCTGAAATCAACCCGCGGAGACGAACGACAACCAACAAAGCATCCGACAAGCTCCGGCCCAGCTGGGGCCAGCCGCTGCATGGGGGCTGCCATCTCTCCTGTGACGTCACGTATTAGGTTTGGTCATGTGACCAGTGGTCAAATTTGCGTACGATGGCAGCCGCCTTATGGGGGTCACTTTCTAGTGCAGACTGGAACCCTGGTTTATAGCTCTAAGCTCCTCTACCTCGTTGGTATACCCCGTTAACTCGGGAGTTCCACAACTGAGGGAATCTACAAGTAACGGTGAAACTAGGGTGCCTTCATGTGCGCTTTCCTTAGGCCAACGTTAATAGAACAACACAGTTGGGAAACTGCCATAGAGCCTGCTTTGTAAAAGTGGCTCCCATCATTACTGGAGAACCAATCTAAAGGCGATTACAACAGCACCATTTCTCCCTCAGGGGCCACTCTGGGAACTGCACTTGCAGGTATTGGCTCACTTCAGGTTGCCTAAGAACCGGTGGAGCCATTTCAGAGTGCCATTTCGCTGTAGCTATATAAGTCAACTTTCATGTTTTGACTCGTCTCTAAATTGTGGCACTGTTATCGTATCCAGTTTGGTATCTGCGGACGCCAGCGGTCCAGGTTTGATCGTGAGTTTCCCAACTGTGTGCTTTAGTAACGTTGGCTTAGGGTGGTGACACCTGACCATTTTTTTTCGAATGGTTTATTTTCTTTTTTTTTTGTTCAGTAGCGCGTGTAAGAAGCTGTCCCGGCACGCGCTCTTGGCGTTGAATGTGCTACGGTGGCATATTGAATTCAACGATTCCTTTCTATTTTATTGTATTCTTCCTGTGAGCGCCTGCTGTCGGCGTCAGGTACTACAAATAATGTAATCACCCGAAGCCGCAGGACATTGACGTACCCCAGTGCGTCGCCACCGCCGCCGGCATGCATCGTGGAGACCAGTGGAGACAGTCCTTGTGCACGCGCGACAACCTCGGTTTCGGTCTGCGCGAGCAGTGCACGGGATAGCACGAGGTGCCTCGTGCACTTGCACTTGCCTCCTCTGAACTACAGTTATGGCGGCGTCACGCATATGTAGAATGCTTATATTCTGTTCACCCTAGGGTGCCTCAATGTCCTTCTGTTCAGGGTGATGCCACCTTTTATAGTACCCGATGCCGACGGTACGCGCTCACGGGTAAAATACAAAGAAATCGACGAAAACAAAATGTTGCCTTAGCACAGTCAGCGCCACAAACGCGTGCATGAACACGTTCTTTCACGCGCTTCTGAACAAAAAAGAAAAATAAAAGTGTAGGACAAAATGGCCAGATGTCTCCACCATCAGCAAAGCGCTCATGAAGACACCCTGGTTCACCCTTATGCGGAGGCTAAAAGCAGCCCCTTCAGCGCGAGCTTTCTGCTCGTCAGATCCAGCCCTCTTTCCAGATAATTGCAGCATATAAATATCGCCGAATTCAAAATTGATAGAGGACGCCTAGAAAACGTTCTTTCTATAGTCCCCCCTCCTCTACCTCAGAACTGCAATTTTAATGTCCGTCGCCACCTATGGGGCAGTGTTCGAACCAATCATCGCGGAAGGTGACTTGCTGTCATCATACAGGGAGGAAATATTAATAAACTATTCCTCTTAAGTACTGGAAATAACACATATATGTATAGAACCAGTAGCAGCAGTTGCCTTTACCTAACGTTTGTGTAATCGAGTTTGGCATCGCATGCCACGTGGTTCACAGATGTGTAAATGCGTGGAACTGACTATATTCCCACTTTTGCAATATTCCACAAATTATGCAAAAAAAAACCATATTCTTACCGATGCATTGACGGGAATTTGAAGAGACGATATAGAATGGGAAACAAATAACTAATTCTCCCGATTTGGAACATGTCATTATCTGCTCTGCAAAATTATTCACGCACAGTTCCAAATTTTCAAAATAATCAAACAGTAATTGATACGAGTATAAAACGTTTCTGCACAATACGACGACAGGTGGAGAGACGTGCAAGACGATCTAAACCAGGGGCGGCCAAGCTGCGGCTCGCGAGCCGCATGCTGCTCTTCACGTGGTAAAACGCGGCTCCCCCTGCTTTTGACTCGGATGGATTGAAAGTAGTTTGAAATTCGTTTATTGCTCTGGACAAAAGTTTGCCCCCCCCCCCCCCCCCCCGCCCCCCGCCCCCCTCCGCGGCTCTTTGAAATTTCGTGGTTTTGTTTGCGGCTCTTAGGCCGGGTCACCCTGGCCATCCCCGATCTAAACTAACAGAAGATGTCCGTGTGGCGAGAAGGGTGCTGAAAAAAAAAAAAGTAATCATTTAGATAAGGGTGGCCAACATCGAGAACCAGAATTTTGCGCATAAGTCAATCTCCGAAAACCACTTAGCACAATTCGGAAGATCTTGAGGGGACTTAATACAACTCCCCAACAATAACACCTATTCAGGGCACTTTCGTTATCAATGAACAACGCTCTGCAAATCTATTGCTTATAAATTCTCCATCCTTTTCAGGTGGAACACGACCCAGCAAACAAATATTTATTATTACACACTGCAGACCACAGTCGGACCAAGCAGGATGGTAAAAATAAATACAGAGGTCCCGCAGAATATATAGGAGTAATGAACCTACACCTTATAAAATGAGCTTGGTCGATTTATTCACAATAGTGGAACAAGAAACAGATCTTATATTCATAAATTCAAATCCTGTTCCGGTCCGGATAGCATAATATATGCCTTTTACATTCACATGGGTGCAGATCTTAGGAAATGGTTGATTCATTCTTTCAGTCTTGGACAGATGGAGAACTAACCAACGCCTGGAAATGGGCAAGAATTGTTTCTTCACTAAAACCAGTATAGCTGCCAACGAAATGCGTACACGAATATATTTTATGGTTTCCGCAGAGGCCTCAGCTCAATAAATTCTTTCATTGACCCTCCTTTTTCATAGAACAGGAACGAACGCCAGTACAAATTACGATCGCCGCTTTCCTGGACGTGAAGGGAACATTCAATCGTGTCACACGGGATGCTATCTTTCAAGCGCTTCGGGAAGTTGATGTAAGAGGTCATTTCTGCGCATAGGTAAAAAGTTCTATTTCCAAACCTGCCTTCTTTATAACAACAAAAGAAGATGAAACAGTCGGTCACTACGACACCTGAGGTGTTCCTTAGGGAGGCGTGTTAAGCGTAACACTATTTAATATCATTAGAATTATTCTGCCCGAGTGTTACGCTCCAACGTTGATGCGCCAATGTATTCGTATTATATCTCGATAAAAGTATCGGGCTTTACTGGGGAAGAAGCGAAGGCTAGAGTCGAAATTACTTTGAAGAAGCTTCATAAATACATTTTCCACTGATACCTTGGAATTTCTTCCACTCAAACCAGCTGTTATCGCATTTACTTGGCGTATTATGGATCGATATTGCTAAAAATTCTCTATGTAACTAGACATGTGTTACTTGGAGTATAAACAGGTGAGGGATTGACATGAACACAGTGTACTGCTTACTTAAAAAAGAAACTAACAAATTTATTCTACTTTCTTCGCCTTATTAGTGGCACTACGTGGGGCGTGACAGACCGGGCTCTGCTGGGGCTATATCGAATTTTGACATAGGTTTGCTCCGGTATTGTCTTCCCATACTTCACATGCACCCGTCAAACAGGTGGCAAGACAATGAAAAGTATAACAGCACGATATCATCCTGGCTATATTGGACTACCGGCTTGTACTTGGACTGTGGTCACACTGGTAGAGGCTCATGCTACACTAATAAAAGCCCCAGTATTGCTGTAAACAGTAAGAACTGTAATAAAAAAAAACATGACAAAAGATTTCAATCGCCCTTTTGCTAATATTGACTTTAAACGGCAACAATCTAGCGACTCAAGAGCTCTGTTCCAAATTAGACCCTTTTTGCCTTACGATCTTGCGCCATCCAAGACTTGAATATGACACCATGAAGGCTTCCTGTGCCACACGTCACGGGTGAAATAGATGTAATCAGGAAAAAAATCGCCAATATTTGTGATTGTGCAACTTAACTTATGCAACATATTGTGTAATCAATGTTTATGGCGATGGATCGACGACTTCTGATAGTTCAACTTGTTGTTCCATTAAGCTTAGCCGCAAAATATCTTCTAAAACACCGGGATCAATCGCAATTCATAAAGCCCAAGCAGATTCTGGTGCAAAATGGTAACATTTCCTGACTTCATGTATCAAAGTACAAGACTACCAAAATAAAATGCCTTTGTTTATCAATTAACACGTCTTGAATAAAACAATATATATATCGCATACTGCTGCACATCAGTACGCACCCCTCTATGCCGTAGATTGAAATCTATCATTTCGCTTTCATCGTGACATGCCAAGGCGGAGAGACTGTCATTCATTGACTAACACTTGGTTGAGCATTTACACAACACTTCCTTTACCACATAGCTCAAGCCAGAACGCCAGTGTCCGAGTTGTTATCTACTTGAAGCAATTCAGCACAGCATTTGCGATTATGGTGTTTACGATGTAGAAAAAAGCAAAACTAAAAACGTTCAGCTTTCCTATTCTGGTGAAGAAAGAAGAGCAGCGGAGCTGTAGCTTCTGTTCGGGGCGGTGGCTTTCCAGGCGAGCGATCTGTTCTTCTTTCGTAAGGAAGTATGAAGCGCTCGACGCAGCCGAAATTCAGGCGATAGCGGCCTCGCAACGGTTGCGAAACCATTCGCGCTGCTGCGAACATCGCCGCTCGTTCCGTTCCCGCTCTTCTCCCTCCGAAGAAGTGCCGCGCTCTATGAGCGACGGCGGCAAGCGGTCAACCGCTAAACACAACACTCTGGACAGCTACCGCCATCTGGGAGCGACTGCGGCAACCAAAGTTTTGTGTTATTTCTTCGCAAGGGACGCGATCCTGGGGAAACTAGCCCTTAACAGCTCCGCCGTAAGAAGCACATTGCCATACCTTGATAGCAGGGCCGTACCCAGAAAAAAATTTCAGGGGGGGGGGGGGGGGGGGGGGGGGGGTTTCGGGGACAACGGCGGCCATTTTGAAAGTGTCTATTGTCTTATTTTCGCCTATGAATCATGTGCATCGGTGGTATATAATGGAGAGTTGCAGCAAACCGGAGAACCGGTCCCGGTTTGGTATCCGGTAGCCGACCGGCGCCACTGCGCGTGCGCAGAGGTGGAGATTAATATCGGCTGGCTGCAAGTGCACCGACCAGGGCCGTACCCAGAAAAAAATTTCGGGAAGGGGGTCAGAACCCCCTATCCCCCCCCCCCCCCCCCCCCCCCCCCCCCCCCCCTGGTTACGGCCCTGCTTGATAGCCTGCCCTTTTCTGCGGCAAAGGTTCTTGGTCCCTTGGTTGAGCCACATAAAGAAGCAAGAGCCACAAAGCCTCCTTTTTTAAGGGAAAGTGGCGTGGCTCCTGGTTATAGACGATAACCCTTGGTTTTCCTAAACAGTGGCGTGGTCTATTGTGGTCACGGCTTGTGTAACTTTTATACATTTCATTTTTTCCTCCTTTTTCAATCCCCACTTTAATGTAGCAGGTGACCACGCCTCCTTTTGGGATACACTCCTTGTTTATCGATGAATTCTCCAACAAAACAAAATCAACACAAGACCTAAAAGCTTGTCCAGTAACAGATAATCTCAAAAAATTATTTCGCAACTATTGCATAGCTTTTTTTCAACCAAGACAATGACGAGACGCTGTGCACGTTTTTCCCAAGTGTGTACCGTGTGTACATTCAAGCGTCTGTGTTTTCGTAACGACAAAATGGCGCCATTGAATGCTGTTCCTTTATTCAATGGTGGCAGCATTGCACAAGCCAATGTTTTGAAGTTTTGTGGATGGAACCCTGTTTGGAAAGCCATCAAGTGGCTGAGAGACGTTGACGTCACTCGAATATACTTTACGAACCAAGCGACATGGCAGGTCACAAAAGAGGCCCGGCAAGCAAGGCGATAAGCCTAAAGGCGAAGACATGATTTTAGCAGTGCCTTTCAAGCTGGCGGCTATTGAAAAAATGACTGTAAGGCTGTTGGTGCCAATAGAAATTCGTTATTTACCAGTTTTTTTACTTTAAACTCAATTATCTCACAACAGTGTTTTTTAGTACATAGGTACCATTTTTTCCTTAACCTGACATTATAGAGTGTTGATTTTTTATTCCTACCACATACAAGGGTGTTCAAAAATACTGAACTAAAATTAAAAACGTGCACCTAGCAGTTTTTGAGTTACGAAGTTTTTAATAGATGAAAACAACTAAAATTTCAGTACCAGAATAAAAAAATATTTAAAAAAAACTTATTTTAGATTGGTTCAAATAATTCTAGTTCAGTGGATAAAACACAATATTTCGAACAAAATGATATTTACATGACAGGAATACTCCTAATAGTCACCGAGAAAAATGTTCCTCAACATGGCCTCAAATACATGGGGAGTATAGGGCTTACCCTGTGCCCTTAAGGGAAAGTGGCGTGGCTCCTGGTTATAGACGATAACCCTTGGTTTTCCTAAACAGTGGCGTGGTCTATTGTGGTCACGGCTTGTGTAACTTTTATACATTTCATTTTTTCCTCCTTTTTCAATCCCCACTTTAATGTCCCCATTCATCTCTCCTTGCACAGTGTAGTGAAACGGAAGAAAGATTCCAGTTAACCTCTCTGTCTTCCTTTTCTGTTCTTATATCTTTCCTTGAGTACAGGTACTTACTGAGTCAAGTTGATGTTTATCAAAAACGAAAAACAAGTTTATAAAGTTTTTGCTCCAAATGTCGTAAGCGTGAAAGGCAAAGAATGGACGGGTAGAAATCTGGACAGAATCTCTATTCTTCGTCGACGTTTTAATAAAAAAAAAGGAAAAAACAAAACAAAAACACGAGAACAAAAATAATAAATCAAAGGAATATCGTTGCAAATGTTGCAGCAGCATATTCTTTTAATTTGTTCAATATAGTACTTCATAAAACATTATAAATATCTCATACTAGAATGGGCAAAAAAAAAAAAAAAACGCTAATTGTGGACACAAAAAATCAGCAAAAATTTCAGGTACTGAAATTCCCTCGATGACAAGGTGTCACGCTTGTTATGGGGTATGCGCTGTGCCCTGCGCACCGGAGTGCGGCTTGGTTAGTTCCGTTTATTCGCGGAAGGAATGCCCGACGGAACGCGGCAGCTTCCGCAGGAACACCGCACGGAGCGCAACGTGACAAAAAAGGGGGGGGGGGGGGGGTCGTTTTGGTGCCCAGCTTTCGCCGGTCGCAAGGCAGAGAATGAGACAGAGACCGAAAGGATGCAATGAACGTAACAACAGTTTATAAACAAGATAAAGGCGGATACGAGGTTACAATCTTAGCTCACATCTAATACAGATACACAGAGAGAGAGTTACAATTTTCGAGCGAGACTTTACACAATTACTACGAAGGGGTTCGGAAACGGATCAAAGGAATACGAAAAGAGTTCACCGGGCACGGCGGTCAGTCCGTCCAGTAGTTGCAGCGACGATCCCTCGCAGACGACGAAGGTCTCGCAGGGCTTGTGGGCTTGACTCAGAGGCTTCTTAACACTTGGGTCCCCGGGCACTGCAGTCCGTTCGCCCAGCGGCGGCAGCGACGATCCCTCTTCCAGACGCCAAACGTCTCGCAGACTTCCGTGGGCTGAGGTGCAGTCGCTTTCCTCCGACTAACAATTAGCGACAGTCCAACCCTCGAGCTGCTCACACGAAGCCACGGCTCGTTTTTATAGTATTGGCGCGTTATCCTCCACCATGCAAGTCCGTACTAACGCAGTTCACCGGGGGTACACTCTCTCCTTTGTCGAAGGTGAGGGGGAAGACGGCGCGGTGACGGTGTTGTGTTGCGTCGGCGTCGCGAGACATTCGAGAATGTTCCTGACGGTTATTGGAAAGGGGGGGCTCCGCTTCTCCCTTCTCCCTGCTTCTAGAAAGATCTGGTTGCGCGAACGCCCTTGGTGCGGGGTCTCCCTCCCTTCCAGAGAATTCGACGGCCGTTTCCGGCACTGCATGGGCGCGCGCGTTTTGTGACACGGCCCCCTGATTTTAGAATATTGTGGAACAATATTCAAAAACACACGCAAAATCGTGCGCACACGCAGGCGCTCACAAAAGGGTTTCCGGAAAAAAAAATTCTTATACAATAGTTAATGTGCACTTGGCACAATCTTAAAATACAACAGATACAATTCGCGACGGCACAGAAAACACCTTTTTTTTATCTCAACACATTTATAGGCGGCTAAGGTAATCGGCGCCAACATTGTTGCTACCTTTGATGTGTTCTACCCTGAACTCATATTCTTCTAGCAGTAGGCTCCAGCGCAGGACGCGACTGTTCAGCTGTTTCGCTCGTTGAAGGTAGCTAAGAGGCTGGTGATCAGTTTGCACGATGAAGGGTACGCCGTACAAGAAGGCGTTGAACTTTTGGATGCCCCAAACTAAGGCTAAGCATTCTTTCTCGATGGTACTATACGCCGTTTCTCTGGGCAGTAGTTTTCGGCTAGCATATGCTATCGGGTGTAGCGTGCCCTGGTGTGTTTGCATTAGCACAGCACCGAGGCCGGTGTCCGACGCGTCGGTGCGCAGAATAAATGTCTTCGAGAGATCCGGGAGACGCAGAACCAGAGGACTGGCAATCCGTTGTTTAAGTTCTTGGAAAGCCTTTTCGTGGACTGGGGTCCACTTAACGTTGTTACCTTCTTTCTTTTTGGTTAGCTGGGTGAGCGGCTCACTGATGTCGGCATAGTGCGGGATGAAATCCCGGTAGTAGCCCGTCAGTCCGAGAAAGGCGCGCACCTGGCGCTTGGTCTTTGGTGCCGGTGCGTCCTGGATTTTGTCCAGTGTTTTTCCCAGCGGTGCTAGCTTACCGTCCCCTATTCGATGCCCCAGGAAGTCGATCCTTTCTGCGCCGAATTCGCATTTGCTCGGTCGTATCGTCAGTCCGGCTGCCTCAATCCGGGCGAACAGCTGGCGCAAGGAGGCAAGGTGCTCTTCCCATGTCCTGCTGGCCACAAGGACGTCGTCGTAGTAATGATGGACGTCCGGGATGCCCTCAGTAATTCGCCGCATGAGTTTGGCGAAGACGGCTGGCGCTGTCTTGATGCCAAAAGGCATGTAACGAAACTGGTAGAGTCCGGTCGTGGTTGAAAACGCCGTCTTAGGCTTAGACTCCATTGAGAGAGGTATTTGCGTATCCCTTCACGAAGTCAACCTCCGAGAAGTATTTCGCTTCTCCCACGTTCGCGAACACGGTGTTGGCCCGGGGCATGGGTTCCGAATCACCCACCAGAATGCTGTTCAGTTTCCTGAAGTCAACAACCAATCGGTTCGTTTGGTCCGCCTTCGCACAATAAGGACGGGCGAGTTGTACGGCGAGTGAGCCTCTTCAATAATTCCTAGTGTCCGCATTTCGTCCACTTCTTTCTCGACATTTTCCCGCGTGGCGAATGGTAGCGGATACTGCTTGACATGAACTGGGGTGTCGGTGGTGAGTTCGAGGTGGCACTCGACCCAGTTTGTTTTGCCGGGCACGTTGGAGAAGATCTTGTGGTAAGTGGCCATTGCTTCCTGGATTCCCGATGTCTGCTCCGTCGTTAACCTTGGGTTTAGCTTTACGTCTTCGGTCCCTTCGGTTTTCACGAACTCCGGCACCGGAATATCATTTTCCTCGTTCCAGTCGGACACTCCGCAGATCGCTTGGCACTGCTTTTCCGGGCTCTCACGTTTCCTTTCCTCGTACCGTTTTAGCAAGTTCGCATGAAAGACTTTGAGTCCCCCGGGGGTGTCAACCGAGTAGTCGACGTCCCCCTTCCTTGCCTCGACCTCGAAGGGCCCCTTCCACTGCAGAAGTAGCTTGTTGTTATCGGTTGGGAGGAGAATCAGGACTTTGTCGCCGGGCTGGAATTGGCGGTCCTTCGCCTTTCGATTGTAAATTTTTGCATAACGGGCACCCGCCTTCTCCAGTTCTTGGTGGGCCAGTCGACAGGTTTCTTCCAGTCGGTTTCTGAGGTCGAAGACATGCTGGTACGTCGTCTTTGCCTCTTCTTCGAGGTCGAGGTTGGTCCACACTTCTTTTAGGAAAAAAAGCGGTCCCCTAACATGGCGCCCGTACAAAAGTTCGAAAGGCGAGAACCCAAGGCTGGTCTGGGGCACCTCCCGGTAAGCGAAAAGCAATGGGGCCAGGTAGCGGTCCCAGTCTCGGGGTCTCTCAGCACACATGCGCTTCAGCATCAGCTTGAGGGTGCCGTTAAATTTATCCACCAGACCGTTAGCCATGGGGTGGTAAGGGGTGGTGTGGAGCTGGCGGACGGAGAGCAGTCGAGCCACTTCCTTCATGAGGTCTGAGGTGAAGTTGCTGCCTCGGTCACTGAGCAACTCCTTCGGAACTCCGACGCGAGAGAACATCTCGACAAGCGCCTCGATTTTCGAGCGAGACTTTACACAATTACTACGAAGGGGTTCGGAAACGGATCAAAGGAATACGGAAAGAGTTCACCGGACACGGCGGTCAGTCCGTACAGTAGTTGCAACGACGATCCCTCGCAGACGACGAAGGTCTCGCAGGGCTTGTGGGCTTGACTCGGAGGCTTCTTAACACTTGGGTGCCCGGGCACTGCAGTCCGTTCGCCCAGCGGCGGCAGTGACAATCACTCTTGCAGACGCCAAACGTCTCGCAGACTTCCATGAGCTGAGGTGCAGTCGCTTTCTTCCGACTCGCAATTAGCGACAGTCCAAACCTCGAGCTGCTCATACGCAGCCACGGCTCGTTTTTATAGTATTGGCGCGTTATCCTCCTTCATGCAAGTCCGTACTTACGCAGTTCAGCGGGGGTACACTCTCTCCTTTGTCGAAGGTGAGGGTGAAGACGGCGCGGTGGTGTTGTTGTGTTGCGTCGGCGTCGCGAGACATTCGAGGATGTTCCTGGCGGTTATTGGAAAGGGGGGGCTCCGCTTCTCCCTTCTCCCTGCTTCTAGAAAGATCTGGTTGCGCGAACGACCTTGGTGCGGGGTCTCCCTCCCTTCCAGAGAATTTGACGGCCGTTTCCGGCACTGCATGGGCGCGCGCGTTTCGTGACACAAGGTCACTGAAGGCGCTTTGATGACCTAACCTTTCAATATTTCACGTGTTTTCTTATGAAACCGCCTCATGATCACGATGTTCGCATACAACAGGGCGCATCCACTGTCCGTCAAATGCACTGCGATGTTCTCCGGCGACGAGTATTTGAGAAAGAGCGCATATTTTTTTAGCCTAACCTGCAAACGTTAGGCTATTAGTTTAGCCTATAACGGAAAAATACTCCACGCTGAACAACGGTATGATGCTATAATGATGAAATGTTAAAACAACAAAATGCTCAAATAACGAAAAAACTGTTCAAGTAGTTTCCCTCGACATTTCGGACGTTTTTTTAAGCTTAGCGATAATCTATTATTCACAAAGATTGACTTTTGCATTCTTCTAATTTTAATGAGCGGGCATTGCGCTGCTTTCAAAAACAAAGCTCGTGCTGATTTACTAATTCGAAACCTCGTTTTATTTTCAGATATGTTTCAGAAGCAAGTGTGGGTATTACAGAACTGATATGCCTCCGCTACCGACCTTGCCTATACCCGAAACGACAACGACCACTCCAAACAATTCTTCTTACGATTACGATGATGAAGGCTCAGATTAGAACTGGCTTTTTAGGGGAAGCTCTCCCCGGTGTCATGTCCTCTTTCGTGTAAACAACATGAGGTGCTAAAAGATCTTGAAACGTCACTATTTTGCGTATTCCTTGATAATAAAACAAAACATTTACCAAGAGCATGCTCACTTCATCTAAAAAGTGGCATAAACACTTGAAGAAGCAGGAGTACCCGTGTTTATAGTTGGAAAGATACAATTTATCAATAAAGTATTGCTTTGTTGGTATTATCTTGTACAATTTGTTTGAGTTGCCCCATGTGCTCACAAAGATATATAGAGTATTTCTAATTCTCATTCTGCACTGCTTTAAATGTGGCGTCCCAAGCCATAGGAGCTATACTGTTTAACCAATATTCTTTTCTGATCACTGCCTGGTACGAATTTGCACCGGGGGAAAAACGATCATCCTTTCGTCCCGAATGGGGTTGGTGGAAACCTAATGTAACTCTCCTTTACGAAAAGGGGTTCACTGAACGAATTTCTTGTGTGTTGTCATCTGTTTTGCACCTCCCCACACTTACCGTATTTTTAAAGTAGGATATGTTTAAACGGAACGTCAGGAACTGGAACCATTGTATATTTGAGTATCCTGGAGTTGGAACGCAAGAAGGATCGACGAAAATTATTCAACATCCTGGAAACCTTATACGAACTTGAATATTCGAGTATCGTGGAGTTTGAACGGTAGAATGATCGACGAAAATCATTCAACATCCTGGCAACCTTAAACGAACTTGAATATTTTAGCCCTAGGACTTACACGGAGGAAATTAACATTGCGGGGGTAACAAAAGACGTCCGTCGATGCAAATAAAGTGATCCTTATAACCGCGATAAAACTTTAAAAAACATAAAAAGGAGGCTGAGGTCGCGATGCCTTGGCTGAAACCACCCTGCTGCACCTTCGAACGCTACCAGGCTCGTGCTCTTCTGTTCGAGCTCGGAGCTCGATCCCGTCGGTGCTGCTCGTGCCGCGTGCTTAAAACGTCAATAGCTCCTGAGACTGCGTGTGCCACCTCTCTAAGTCTCGCGCTTTGGCGCTACAAGGGCTCCCCCTAGGGTGCCTCAATGTCCTTCGGTTTAGGGTGATGCCACCCTTTGTAGTAGTCGATGCCGACAGCACGCGCTCACGAGAAAAATACAAAGAAATCGACGAAAACAGAATGTCGCCATAGCACAGTCAGCGCCACAAACGCGCGCAGGCACACGCTCTTTCACGCGCTTCTGAACAACAAAGTAAAATAAAAGTTTGAGACAAAATGGCGAGATGCCACCACCCTAAGCAAAGCGCACATGAAGGCACCCTAGCTCCCCCCTAACCGCTCCTTCAAACTGAAAGCGGATCCGCGTTCGCAAAGCGGCTGCGAATGCGGTTGTATAAAGATCTAGTGCAATTGCGCGCGCACTTGATGTCATCGAGTGCGCTTGCAATTGCACTGGATTTTTATACAACCGCGCTCGCAACCGCTTTGCGAACGCGGATCCGCTTTCAGTGTGAATGAGCGGTAAAGCAATCGTTAGGGCGATGTTGTGCCCAAGAGACGGAGCGATGATGCTGACGCTCGGTGGCTCGTAAGGATGGTGCCGATGGCTGGCATGAAGGGGGCCAATGTTGAGGGTGTAGGCTGGATACGGACGACGGTTCAATGTGAGCAGGCTTGAGGCGGTCGACGCAGATGGTGTCATGCCGCCCGTTCAAATTCAGAACGAAGTACTTGTCGCGCCTTTGAGGACC
Organism: Ixodes scapularis; assembly: GCF_016920785.2. Taxonomy (NCBI): domain Eukaryota; kingdom Metazoa; phylum Arthropoda; class Arachnida; order Ixodida; family Ixodidae; genus Ixodes; species Ixodes scapularis. The sequence continues at coordinate 60,402,767 of NW_024609879.1, read as the reverse complement.
TTGAAAGGGCCATCTTAAGGTTGTTGAAGAGGTTTCCTGACTGCGTCTCGACGCAAGAAACCATGTGTGGCCGAGGTTAACTCGTCGCATACGTACGTCGGATGACGGTCGTGATGCCTTGGTGTGGCACGCAGGTTCCGCATAACTTTTCGAAGCTGGGTGGCATAGCTGAAAGGATCGGGCACGCTGGAAGTAGGAGACGTCACGAACATTTCTCCTGGGAGGCGAAGTGACTGCCCGTAGATTACGTCTGCGGCAGTGCATCCCAACTCTGGCGTGAGTGTTGTGCGGAGGCCTAGAAGCACAATGCGAAGAAGTGTGCTCCAGTTGTTCGGGTCGTTGTGTGCTCTGAGTGCGGCCTTTAGGGTACGATGAAAATTTTCCACCAGGCCGTTAGCAGCGGGATTGTACGCTGGTGTTCGAATTCGGGAGGACCCGATAAGAGTCATGATCTCGTTAACCAAACAAGATTCGAATTGTGCGCCTCTGTCGGTGGAAATAGATAACGGAACGCCAAATCGTGAAATCCAACCACTGACGACTGTCTTCGCAATGGTTTTCGCGCAGATGTCTGCGATAGGGAAAACTTCTGGCCAGCGGGTAAATCTATATATGCAATTGAGCATGTAAATGGCTCCGTCGAATGGTGGCAAAGGACTGACGATGTCCACGTGGATGTTGTCAAAGCGAGCGGTGGGTGTCTGTATTGTGGTGAAAGGTGCAAAAGTATGTTGATGAATCTTTAAGACAGCTGAAAATGCAGGCACGTGCGAGCCCATTTACGCACATCATTGTTCTTCCCTTGCTAAACGAAGCATTAGGCGATGAGGTGTTGGGTCGCCCGAATGCCGGCATTAGAAAGGTTGTGCAGTGAATTGAAAATGGATTGCCGAAAGGTTGGCGGTATCACCGGTCGGGGTGATCCCGTGGACATGTCAGAAATTATTGTTGTGTCGCAGCCTGGCAGTAACACATCACAAAGATCAAGGTTGCTAGATGCGGATCGTAGCTTCGGGATATCTTGGTCGCCTTGCTGTGCTGCTGCTAGAGCGGCGAAATTCACAGCGCTGGCAATGGCGCTGCAGTAAGGTATCCGTGACGACGCATCAGCAGCCGAGTTGTCTGTGCCTCTGATGTGGCGGATATCACTACCGAACTGCGCGATAAATGGAAGGTGCCGGCTCTTTCAAAAAGAGAGACGGTTGCTGGTCGTTTGAACTGCGTAAGTTATCGGCTTATGGTCGGTAAAGTTGTGAAATTCCCGACCCTCTAAATAGTGCCGAAAATGTTTGATGGTGAGGTATATGCCTTGTAGTTCTCGTCCAAAAGTGTTGTAACGGAACTCGACTGGCGCCAACTTCTTGGAAAAGAACTCAAGGGGCTGCCAGTTTCCATCAGCGAACTGTTGCAGTACTCCTCCTTGAGCGACGTCCGAGGCATCCGTCATGATGGAGTGAGATGCACCAGCGAGGCGGGGGCGCCAACATTGCGGCTCCTGCGAGCGATGACTTGATGGTTAGGAATGCCTCCGCTGCCTCTGGAAACCATGGTAGATGTGTGGTGCCGCGCTGAGTTCCCTTTAGGAAATCAGTAGGGGGTTGGAGGACAGTGGCGTAATGCGGCATAAAACGGCGATAGAAATTCACGAGGCCAAGGAACTCGCAAAGCCTCCTGCGTGATGTAGGCGTTGGAAAGTCCTTGATTGCGTTGACTTTGGATGGGAGAGGGCGAACACCCTTGGAGTCGACCTTGTGGCCAAGAAAATCGAGTTGTGAAACGCCGAACTCGCACTTGGCCTTGTTGATGATGAGCCCGTATTCCGCCATGCGCTGGAAAAGGATCTCAAAGTGTTCGAGATGTTGCTCGGCGTTAGCGCTGGACACCAGGATGTCGTCGATATAGGCAAAACAAATGGTAAGTCCAAGGGTCACGCTGTCGGCAAACCGTTGAAATGTCTGGGCCGCCTTACGAAGGCTGAAAGGCATCCTCGCATACTCCAAAAGTTCAAAAGGTCTTGTGATGGCTGTTTTCGATATGTCACTTGGTTTCACGGGGATCTGATGGTACGCTTTCACCAGGTAAATTTTTGAAAAGATGGTTGCTCCCTCCAGAAACGCCGAGAAATCCGCGATGTATGGTAGGGGATAGCGGTCTCGAACGGTTGAGTTGTTCAGTGCCCGATAGTCGCCGCAGGGCCGCCAATCACCAGGGGGTTTGTTTTGCAGCATATGAGGGGGAGATGCCCATGGACTGGATGATGGTCTGATGATGCCGAGTTCAAGGATGTGCTCGAACTCGGCTTTCGCTATCTTCAACCGTTCGTCCAAGAGGCGTCGTGGACGAGCATGAGTGGGAGGCCCGGACGTCACGATGTGATGTGGCACGTCATGCTTTACCGGTTGCACAACGTTGGCCGGATGTGTGAGCAACGGGAAGCGTTGGAGTAGGTCTTCAAACTTTGTAGTGGTTGTAATGCAACGTTGTGGGAGCGGCGAGATGGATGCTATGCCTTGGACAGCTATGTGAGTCATGGATTCTACAAGCGTAACCGTTGCATGTCCACTAGCAGGTTATAGTTGTGAAGAAAATCTGCTCCAAGGGTCGGGTCCGTCAAGTCGGCAACCAGGAAAATTCATCTTAGTGGTCTTCTCAACCCGATGTTGAGGCTGAGAGCTTGTTCACCATACGTCACAATGGCGGATTTGTTTGCGGCCTACGGTGTCGTAAGAGGAGTGTGCCGGGGGTGTCGGGACCAGATCCCGAATTTCCGCTGCGATGTTCGGCGGAAGCGTTGCAAGAACTTGGAGGAACTTCTGGGTTTGTGCTGTTATCCGGGCCCTGACGAACTGGCTCTCCACCTGGGCGAACCAGATATGAGGGTCCGCTGGCGAGAATTGAGGCAGTCGAAGGTAGAAAGCTGAAAGCCCACCAGTGGCGGAGTGGCGGGTTCACCAGACTGCGCCATGACGACTGGAAGCGGTTGATGAGCTTGGCGCAGTTGGGTAAGGGCTTCAGAGGTGCGGCGTTCCTCAGGTCACCGATTTGTGGAGGTCAGGAAAGACGTCCGTTGATGCAAATCAACAAACTGTTCTTTATAACCGCTATAAAATTGAAAAGAACATTAAAAGAGGGCTCCGCTAAGACCACCCTGCTGCAGTGGGGAAAAAAAGATCTGAAAGAATTACTGTTCAATTTACAAGTCCTTTCAGAAGCAGAAAAAACTTTGATTGGAGGAGCGTTGACCGTTGAAGTGCGATATGCCATAAACTCACTTCCCATGTATAAGACAACTTGTCACGACGGACTCAGGGCAGAATTCTAAAATAAATTTATTGATTTTTTAGCTCCAGTGGTGCTTGATGTCGTCCACGTAGCATGCCAAGAACAAATACTTCCACCCACTTTTTCTCAAGGTCATACGGTCTTAATACTTAAAGCTACAGATGAAGAAGTGCTGAATAAGACTGGGAGCTACAGACCAATATCCTTATGTAATGCAGATCAACGATGTTAGCAAAAATACTCACGGAAAAGACTTTCCATGGCAACTCATTCTCCAATTGGAGAACAGGAGACGTGCGGAATCAGAAAACGAACAATTCAAGCAAACGTACAAGTCGCCAGATCCGTTTTAAAGTGTGCGACGGATAGCAGTGATCAAGTTGCATTGGTACAAGTTAATCTTCCAAAAGCCTTTGATTCAGAGAGTCACTCTTTTTTTACTCCAAATTCTTTCCCATGTCAACGAGGAGAGCAAGTCGTCTGCTTCTTGCGAAGGAGTTGCGGTGACTTCAGAAAGACGCCGAGCTCTGATTGGCTCTTATTAAAGGATAGCGGGTAGACCTCAAAGCAAGTTGCCTGGAGGTCTACCCAGTATCCTTCATTACGAACCAATTAGAGCTCTGCGTTCTAACGTGACAACAACCCCCGCAAAAGAAGGAGACACACTTGTCCTCCGGATATTATAGACATTTTCCTTTCAGGCATTCAGTTACGTTACAGACGGAAGGACAATTTACAGAGTTGAAACGAGAGCTGAATCGACTGGAATGGCACAATAGAAAACAAAACCTGGAAATCCACGGGGTCCCACAAACCGCAAATGAAAACTTGCTGTCCCTGGTTAATGAGGTAGCTGCTAAGTTAGATGTTCCGACTCTCGTACCATGCGAAATTGTTTCAATGCACAGGCTCCCTTCTAAACCAGAAAAGATGCCTGGTATAATTCTTCACTTCACGCAACAACAGACTCGCGATCGCTGGCTGGACAAAAGACGCAACCTTAAACGCCCCAAAGATAACGAGTATATTCTGGAAAATATGACTCGGATAAAGCGCTCTTGTGGTCTACGAAACAATGGGCAAGAGAGCACAATTTTCTGTATGTTTGGCACCGAAATGGTAACATCTTTGTCAGGAGGAAAACCGGTGACCCTGCCAAAACAGTAAAGAGTGAACACGATTTACCAAACATGAGCTAAGCAACTGGTGTGTGCACCCTTTCTCTGCATTTTTTTTTCTGTTTATACTTTCTTTTGAAATGGCAGTCTCAGAATATGTATTTCCTTCTGAGTTTGAAGCTTTTATCGGAGAAGAGTTTTCCTTATCAACTCACTGTTTGCATATTAATATTCGATCAGCGAAAAATAAAAGTGTTGATCTTGAGTGTTTTTTTGCTGAGCTTTCCGATTTCGAGATTATTATGCTTTCTGAAACGTGGTACACGGACCATACCGATGTTTTCAGATTGCCTTTGTATCAATGTTTTTTTTATCAATCGCAGCAAAACCCGAGGGGGCCGTGTGTCAATTTTGATTAAAGAAAGCGTTGATTGCGAGTTAGTGCCTCCGTTTACCGTTATCACTAAAAATTACGAAGCTTTATCATTGCGAACAAAAAACGACTTTGTTTCGGTCATTTACCGCCCCCCTGGAGGCGCTTTGTCCCCTTTCTTGAATTTTTGGAGCTCCCTTTTTGATTTCGCAAATGAAAACAAGCTGAACATTATATGCGGCGGCGATTTCAATGTGAATATGTTAAGTAATACTGTTTCAAAAAGGGAGTTGGAAAATTTAATACGTATAAGTGGTTGTCGTACTGTAATAAACTCTCCGACCAGAGTTAATAGGGAGTTTTCGTAGATCGTTTTCGCCGTCCCGCAAGGCCCTCCGCAACACGCTACGATAGCGGGAACTCCACAGTCAAGGCTATCGGCGCGCTGGCGCGGTAGCAACTTCTTCGTTGCGGAACGCTTAGCGGAGGGGGCAGCGCGGTCTACGAAAACTCCCTAATGTTACCTCAAAAACCTTGATTGATTTATTTATAACAAATTACAAGGAAAGACGTATAAGATGTGGCATAATTACTGATGACCTCAGTGATCATCTTCCTATTTTTTTGTGTGTGTCAAAATGAATAACGCAAAAAAGAAAGATCCAACACCTTCTGCGCAAGTCCAGTCTGTTACGCCGGATGGTTTGGAGAGGTTCGCGGAATGTGTGGCAAATACCAATTGGGATGATATCTTTTTAAAGAGCGATCCCGATGAGGCGTACAATTTTTTTCTTGAGCGGTTTAAAAGTCTTTATCAGAGCAATTTTCCTTACAACCTAATCAAAGTGAAGATATGCATTCGGAAACCATGGATAACTGTAGATCTACTTGAAAACATAAAGGTTAAAAATGCGCTATACGAAAAGTTCACAAAACCTAGAGATCCCAATGACCTTCGGACTTTTAAATCGTACCGTAATCACCTGACAAACGCCCTGAGAAAAGCAAGGGAGCGCTATCACCACGATTCCTTTAGAAACTCTGTAGGCCGTTCTGACCTTATATGGAAGAACTTAAATTCAGTTATAGAAGGCAAAACGTCCCATTGTGTAGAATGCATTATTTCTGCAGGGAAGAAATTAACTGGCGCGTCGTTAGCAAACACATTTAATGACAGGTTTGTTGATTTGCCTCAAAGTAACTGTAGAGATGCTGCATGTGATAATATAACCTTTAAAACTAGGGATTCTATTTTTCTATTGCCAGTTACTGATACAGAGGTGTCTACTGTCTTTATGTAATTAAAAAATAGCCATAGCTGTGATGCCAATAGTATGCAGATTCGGCCGGTAAAATATGTTTTACCACTGATCACTCCCTTCCTTACTTACATCTTTAATTTATGTTTTTCAACTGGGGTGTTTCCACAGCTTATGCAAAAACCTAGAGTGTCTGTGCTTTATAAAAAGGGAGACAAGAACGACATAAATAATTATAGACCTATCTCTATCTTACCAGTTTTTTCTAAGGGCTTAGAAAAACTTATTCACATTCGTCTGTCAAATGTTTTTAATAAGTATCGCGTAATTACTAATGATCAATTTGGGTTCATGAAGCATCGTTCGACAGATCTAGCATTACTAGAACAAAAAGAATTTATTTTAGAGAGTTTTGAGGCAAACCAGATAGCTTTTGCCGTATTTATTGATTTTACGAAAGCATTTGATTATCTAAACCATCATTTATTGCTAAAAAAAACTTTATCTTTATGGAATTCGGGGCCAAGCAATTACGTTGCTTCAGTCATATTTGAGTAATCGTAAGCAGTTTGTCTATTTAAATGGCTTTTCATCTAATACAAAGTCTGTTTTCTCCGGTGTACCACAGGGGAGTATCTTGGAACCTTTGCTATTTAACATTTATATTAATGATATTGTTAACATAGATTCTCTTGCTAAATTTGTTATATATGCAGACGATACAACCCTTTCATTTTCGGCTAAGACTAGTGATGAACTTATCAACTGCGCAAATGATACTTTAACAGGGTTGCAAAATTGGACATCCGACAACGGGCTTAAAATTAATAGTAGTAAAACCAAAGCAATTTTCTTTCGAACCAAAAATAAAAGCGTTTTTATAACGAAAAGTCTCGTAATAAATTCAAATGTTATAGAGATAGTAGAAAATTTCAAAAGTCTTGGCGTTATTTTTAACCAGTATTTGTCTTGGGACGACTCGATTGTCCAGGGTCATCGGATTAGTCTCACGAAACCGTTTTATTTTACCAAACAAGGTTAAATTACTTATTTATCAAACTCTATTTGAATCCCACTTAAACTACTGCCACCTGGTATGGGGTACAACCACCAGTTCAAATCTGCAAAAAATACATCGATTACAAAAAACATTTGTTCGCCTCATTGCTAATGTTTCTTATATTTGAAGCTCAAAGGGCTTGTTTGAAAAATATAGTTTGTTGCGTGTTTTAGATATGTATACATATAAACTTATGGTACGTTTTAAGGTAGAAAAAAAAGAAACGTGGATATTTTGGCCAAACTTTCCAAACTAATGGGAACATGTTACCTCCTATCCAACTCTTTCGGTGGCACGTTGGGCTGTGCCTCTTAGCCAATACAACTATTCCATGCAGTCTCTAAAGTATATGCTACCTACTTTACTAAATTTCTTCTTAAACAGAAACGTTGATATAGTGTCTGTCACAATGCAAGATTTATTTTCTTATTTGAATTGAATATATTACTCTTGTGCGATAGGTTATAATCTATTTTTGTATACAATGTTGATATTTTTGCTGTTGCATTGTATTTCTAATCTGTCATGTGGAACTGCAAGGGAGCAGGAGCTTCGTCAAGCTGTTAAACAGCTTTTTCCCTCTTTTTCCTCCATTCCTGTATCGAATGGGAAATAAACTTCATTATTATTATTTATTATTATTATTATTAAATTGTTCTACCAAAATCATTGTTAAAAACACTCTTTGAAGCCCAGTCGCTGTCGAATCTTCAGCGAGCCAAGGATGTCCTCTCTCCCTTCTCTTCCTTGCATTATATCTCGAACGATTGTGCCTTGATATACTTAGAAGCCCCAATGTTTGAGTGTACATCCTCAATTTCAGTGAGGTGAAGCTGTTGGCTTATGCCGATGACGTCGCATTTTTTATCTCTGACAAGGAAAGTGTAGAATAGCACTACGTATAACGTATAATTTTGGTACGTTGACAGGCGCGTCAATTGAAGGAGCTGTGCAACGGTTTCAACGTTGAAAGAATTTGCATCTTCTACTTTTGACTTTGTTTATCTTGTCAAAGAGGGCAGAAAACACATCTCCTCCCTTCGAAATGTTGCGATTCCGCCGCGTAATCGCGAGACAAAAGTCAGAATATTCCCTGACCTGCAGCCGCGAGCGGCGGCCGTGAGAACCAAGCGGCATGACGTCATTGGGGGTCTTGTTGAAAGATAGCAAGTTGTGCGAAGACATGCTGGATAAAAGGTAACTTTTCTATAAATCTTTTCGTTCAAACATAAATATAAAAGCGTCAAAAACCTGGTATCATCTTCGGCATGAGGTTTAACAACCCTTTCGTCTTCCTTGTTCAGGTGAGCAATAGCTGCGGAAAAACCTTCCGTAGTAAATGCCTGCTTGACCTTGCTGCCGTGCCCACGGCCCTTTTATCTTCTGCTGTCATTCATTCACTCATTTATTTCACCTTAAAGGCCCGTTAAGGGAATTACATAAGGGCAGTAATCAGAACTTGCACAAAATAAAAGCCAAAACACAAGCATGATACAACCGGGGAACTCGAACAAATTATACAAAATTGAAGCTAATGACAAGAAAGGCGTAGTTTTATTGCAGAGGAGAAATCAGCAGGGTCGAAGACGGTGACAATGGAGGAGAGAAACGGAAGAGAAATTTTCGGTATGCTATTAGTTCGAAAGTCTTTGTTACCCAGCATAGCCAGCAGGCAAGCTTATTCTAGACTGGTCATTTGGACACCATGAGTTGCATTCACCATTTGTAGGGTCGCTTTATAATAATCGCCGCCCGATCGGTATATGCTTCGCTCGTCTCCCAGGGACTGACACAACACAACGAGAATAGAGCAAATCGGGTTACTGCATTTCCAGTTGTCTGTCTTCGAGAGCCGGCACTCCGGACTCGCCGATCCTGGTTGTCGCCCGTCGTTCAGAGCTCGCAGTCGGAGTCCATGTCCAGCCCTGCAAATCGTCCTTCCCCCGCCAGCGCTGCACAGGCAAGTTGTTCCGGGCTATCAAAGCCCGAGTCTCGCTGCGGAACCACTCCGGGACCTTCATGGCCTAAGCCGGTATGGCCAGGGCTCGCCGTTTCCGCTGGTCCTGATCCGTACATCGCTGCTGGAACGCTCTGGAGATCGTCATGAGCCAGACGAGACAGAACGGCTCCATTGTTTCTGCCCGGCACAAGCCTGGCGCAGCACGTCTTCCTGCTTCCTTGCACGCACCCCCGCTATAATAAAATGTGGGTAATTAGAACCAAACTCTGCATGCTAGAAAACAATAGGCACGTTGCAATGGCTGTAATGTTATATGCAAGCCTTGTGTAAAAAGGAAACAGACAACAAAGCATACGTGTGAGAAGGATATCTAAGCTTCGCATGAGCTTTTTCTAAAGAAGAGCTTGTGCATACTGTTTTCTTCATGCCGTCATATTTGTTACCAGACTCAGCATTAAATTCGGTTGCCGAAACAAACAAATGTTCTACGAAAATCAACTATTTGAGAACTCGCAGGTTTGCAAGGGTTTGGCTGCGACCGCGAGTGTGCCGAACGGCGATGCACGCATACAACTACGAGTTCCGGAATGGGCCAAGGGGCCTCTCGCTTCTTGACGGCTTCATCCCTGATTCTCAACGGCACAGCGAGGCAACAATCGGCCCGATTGTTCCTACCGTATTTGCTTTCGTGACGGTCTAAATCACTCATAAAAAAAAAAAAAAAAATTTTGTATAAATTTGTTACTTTGCCATGTAGTCTGCAAAACGAATTTGTTAAACCACTTTCCAAGCCTGTACATCTATTTTCGTTCACTTCAACAATTACTGTAGAATTCACTTACTTGATGCGTCGAACTGCAGTAATCCACTTATGTCGTCGTGTCGTTCCAGTTCCAGGCTTCCTTTAGTTTCAACACTTCTCTTTCTCTCTATCGCCGTGTCGCTTCCCAAGATCTCGAAGGGAAGCGGTATAGTTTCACTTGAGTCACCTTCGTGACTGTGGCAGTCTTTCACGTAGCAGTACCGACGTTTTCTTTGTGGGGAACTCTAGGGAGTAGGCAAGATGTCACAGGTGCCCGGTGAGGTCACAGAGACGTGTGCCCAGGACTTATTTTTAAGAAAAACTGCTCCCGAAAAAACTCACGCCGATACGAAATGCCATATTCACACGTGGTTTCTAAAATGCGCCCAAACACAGTCCCTGCAACCCGGGCCGTCTTGGGGGACCTAGTGTTTTAATTAGCAGCCACTAAATGGTGCAACGCGACGTGCCGAATTGCATTCCCGGTTGATATTTGGGTAACTTTCAATGAGGAGAAGGGGGGGGGAGGAGTGGAGTGAAGAGATTAATAATATCGAGATTCTGCTGTGTTAGCCTGCCCCCCCCCCCCCTTCCCCCTTACACACACACAGAGTGTCGTTGCCCAAGTCGCCTCTGACTCTGCGTTACAAAACGTAATTGGTTTTGATCTGTATAAAAACTTAAATTAATTTACTGACAGTGTGACAGTGCTGGCGGGTCCGAATCTAATTATGTGCTTGCAATCTAAACTGCTGATAATGTAGTTGCAGGCAGCGACAATCTGAATCTAGTGAAGCAAGTCAATTGTTCGGGAGAAGCTCTGCCCAGTGCTGTTATGCATATGCTGCAGGCCCTTCCCTTGTTGAGAAAATAGTATTTCACAGTTTCTGCACACAGGAGCAGAGGGATCAAAAGTCGCGGTTTTGGGACGGGACAAGACTGTATACCACTATAGAACGACTTTTAACTCAAGAAGTAGTTGTTCACAGCACAGGACGAGCTCATTTCATTACTTTTTTTATGCAGCGTAGCACGAAACAGTCATTGCTTACTTGAAATGCGAGTAGTGGCAAGAACAAGAGTTGTTAAGGTTGCCAGTATCACACGTGAATAAATATTATCTCAATGGCGTGATTTCCAAAGGTAGTCTTCATTTATTTAGTGCATAAAGCAGCCTGGCTGTGGCAACATCACAACCATCAAAACACATTAATGGTAGTGACCACAGCACCCTTGTGTCACCTCACTAAAAGTACCGCAGGGAAGAGCTGTCGCTACCTTCACAATTTGCGTCCTCACAAATCATAAAACAAAAGAAAATGATTGGCTGATGGTGTGAAAATCAGCCAATCGCTTTTACTTCTTTTATGGTGCATTACTGAAATCTCACCTTATTTTGCAACTGTAGCGTACACTTTGTTTGGGCGAATGCATGCCTACTGCAATTACTACAACAAATAAATGGGGTTGAATGATTTGACTTACACTCCTTAGCATAGAACTAGATTGATGTTATGAAAGCATATTGTGTTTTATTTATACTGCATTGCACGTCAATTTGGATTATGTAGTGTGGCTATTTTTTATTTTAATGTTACTCGTCTTTCTAACTTTCAATTTGCTCTCTTATTGCTGTTGTGGATGCTTCACCAGGTGAGGATGTGGCCTGCTCTTGGCTACCCCTCTTTGCTGTATGGGATGATAAAGTCCGTATCTGGGCCTACAAGGAGGGCGTTTCTGAGATCGTCTGCTCTTGGAGATAACTCATTCGACGGGCACTAAGCATCCTATATATCCAAAAATTATGCTCGTGCGACGCTTATTTCCCACTCAAAATAGTAAATAAAATATAAATAAAACAAGACAGTTCACTTTCTCGTCCTGCCTTACGACGATAACGTGAACTATCTCCGAAAAGATGTACACGCGGATGAGGTGACAACAGTGCTATCTGATAGCCGTGTCCCACAATTTGCAGTTTAGCAGTGCTAATAATGCGTATCCAGCCGTTAGTAAGCTAGACCGCTTAGCTAGTATACACTAGCAAACAAGGCAGAGATGAGACATCCCAGGCAGCACACCAATGTTGGACCTACATTGGGCCAACAATGGCAAACACTGGCTCCAGAGGTTGGTCCAGCATTGGTATTCTGGCCAAGCGCAACTTCCTCCAATGGTGGCCCAGCCATTGGCACCGACGTTGGGCCATCGTTCAATCAATGTTCCAGCCCTCATTGGCAGCAAAGTTGGGCCATCGTTCAACCACGTTCCAGCCATCATTGGCACCAACATTGGGCCATCGTTCAACCAATGATCCAGCCATCATTAGCAACAACTTTGAGCCATCGTTCAACCAACGTTCCAGCCATCATTGGCACCAACGTTGGCCCATCGCTCAACCAATGTTCCAGCCATCATTGGCACCAATGTAAGGCCATCCTTTAATTAACTTTCGAGTCATCATTGGCACCTTTGTTGGGTGATCGTTAAACGAATATTTCAGCCATCGTTGGCATCCACACTATGTCATTGGCTATGCTAATTTTGGCTTTCACACTAATTCAATGGCTATGCCATCATTGGCATACAAGTTCATTGATTGAATAGGCCGTTTTGGGCAGTCAAGCTAATTCATTGGCATGTCCCAATGTTAGTGCCATATCTTTAATGCTGGCTATGCAATGATGGCAATGCGTTTAAATCCTGATTATTCCAACATTAGGTTTTAAGAAACCCTGGCCTGTTTCGTATTAGCAGCCCAATGGAAAAAAAGAAAACATTCCGGGCACAAATGGCAAGGTCCTCCCATCCTTCGTCTATGCACTATTTTATTTGGCGAGCAAATGACTAATTCAATATCAACTAATACTTTCTTCGGAACTTTTATTGAAAGGGGCTAGGGAGGAAGATCAGCGGGGAGCCTATGCCTGGTCTTAGGGAGGGTCCTAAAGCGAGTCATGGGCTGGGGAGCCATTACGGCTTCCGAATGCCTCTTCCTGCCGTCTCCCCTCTCGGAAGACTCTGGCAGCCACTTCAGCACCATTTTTAAGCTGCCGATTCTTAAATTTTTTGCTTCGCGCTGATGGCATCAGTTACGAAGAAGAGGTGGTTGATGATGATGATGATCGGCCACTTGTAATAAGAGGCCTGATGGCGAACACGTTGCAAAGTGAAGTTCAGTCAGGTGGTATTAGACTTTAACTTAGATATATTTATTTAACATAGTACGTTGGTGGGCGCGACGGGACGTCGCCGCCCGGCACTTTCCGTCTTCCAAAATCCCGACAAGGAACGCGACCACCACCCAGCTCGATCCGGCTCAAAAAGCCCCGTCTCATCCCTGGCCACTCCGTTTTAGAGAGACTGGTTCCCTCTCCCAATCGTCCGAACCAAACGCTGTTTCCCACGCCATTTCTTTCTGGTCGACGGTTGGTCCTAAAAGCACACAAGCAGAACAACAACATGCTGTTGTCGTCTCAAACGGATAACCAAAATAAACACACAAAGACCCCACGTTTTCTTCGGCGGTCATTACAAGAAGGCGCCGTGAAGATGGGCGCACCCACGAAACCGGCCCGCTCATACAATGACAGCAAAGCCGACATGTTCGGCACCGTTTACTACACGAGAAGCCCCATCCGGCAGCCACCCGTGGGAATGCGTCCCATTGTCCCGGCTCCCCAATTAGGCAGGCGCCCGCTCGACGCACCCTTGAAAGCGACACTCCCGCGACAGTCCCCTATTCCTGGCCAAGCCGCCGTCTCCCCCGCCGCCCGGGGTGATCCTTCCGACGCCGCAGCTGCGCTTTGACCCAAACCGAAAAAAAAAGGATGAATAATATGCCTGTACCTAACTGCATCTACGAAAGGATCCAAAGGTCGAAGATCAACGCTTTCAAACACACATTGGTCTTAGTAAAGCACACTCCCAAGCAGCACGTTGGGAATGGGCCAAGTCTCTACATCAGTTCACTTGTTTCTGTAGCATTGCGATGTTCTGAAGAGCTTGGCTCACAATGAACTAAAAGTTCTTCCGGAACCTCAACAAAGTCGTCGTGAAGTCAAGAATGACTGGCTACCATTACCTCTTTCTGAACTATGTAACTGAATATATCATGCACAAGCAAATGAACAGGCGCGATTAAGCCACGAAAGGCAGTGCTGGCTCACTAGCGCTAGCAAACGCCTAGCTGCGGCATCCCTCCATTGACAAATGCTTGCTGAATGAATCGCTCTTAAGCTAGCATTTGGCACCCATGCGAATTACTTGTTATCTCTGAATGGGTATCGTCTGGAAGGTTGGATATTTCAAACTTATTTAAAACGTCCCGAACTGAATTAACCTATTTAATACACGAAGGAAACGCGTAAAGAAGAAGTACTCGCACATGAGTTTGTATACAGGTAGCAAAACACACACAAAATATGCTCTTAAAATTTCCCAGAAGCTTATTACACACAGCCTGTTCCGTAGAGAAGTACAAACGTGCAAGCGATCTGCGAAATGCAAGGAGGTACGGGGTAATTCTAGGCCACATTGTCTGTTCTCCCATCAGCTGGAAAAATATTTTCCCCAAAATTCTCCTGACAGACGCCTCTCATTGGCGTTGGCAATCAGTTCATCGAATGACGTTTCATTGACAGATCGTTTTATAGACACGCTGTTTAATGAGCAGATTGTTTTACAAAATACCCTATTGAGAAAAAAAAAACGATTTGAAAACAGTTTGGATATGAACTGGCCAAACCCGAAATGATCTGGTTGTAGTGGAATTGTACCGGGCAAATTGGAAATCAAACTGTCGACACTGGCCGAACTTGGAAAATGAACTGGCCAAGCTGGCAGCTGAAATGACTGAACTGTTAACTGAACGGTTCAAACTGGTGGCCAATCAGGCAAAACGGGTAGCTTGAACTGGTGACACTGGTGTCATAATGTTCAAGCTGGCAGCCAAACAGTTTGAACTGGCTGTCGAACTGCTCTAACTTGCAGTCAAACAGTTACAACTGGCAATCAAATTGGTCTCACTTGTATAGTCATACCAGCAGAACTGGAGAAACTGCTCGTTGAAGTGGCCAAGCTAGCAGTATGCCCAGTTTACAATAATTAACCATTGGAATCGATCCAATGGACCTTTTTCATTTGTATCAACTTGGTTTCGTTCTTTCTAATTTTATCGCCCAAGCGGGAAAATCCCATTAATCACTTTCTTTTTCTACATGAACGAATTGGGCTTTTACACCTCAAACAATTCACAATGAAGAAAAAATTGACAAAAGGTTTTTACTAATTCTATTGACAAAGATGTGTTTCTGAAATTAATCATGTGGCAGCAGAGAAAATGTCTGGCCTTTACGGAACATTTTTCTATGCAGATGTCGCATAAAAGACTATATAGCAAATAAAAGCTTTATTTTAATGCATGTACAGTTGTACCTTGCTTAACAAATATGAAATATGCCGGTTGACGTTTAGTTCTAATAATGTTAGTACTAATAGTCTTTATTAATCAAAATCAACAGTACAAAATGTCACGTCTGCCGAAGCCGGTTAGGGCTTGAGTGGCGCGACCTGGCAGTAAAAGCACATTCTTCACAACAAAAAATACAACACAAATCGGCGACTGGTACTCAAAACTTAGAATGCTTATTTTTATCATTAAACAGCCTCTTGACATTCTTTTTAAGGTAATGATTGGATTTGGAAAGAAATAGAGAGTCAGGTAACGCGTTGAATATTTTGGGAACATAAAATGCCCTAATGCTTTCCCCATAGCAACTATATATACGTGATACCTCAGAGGGAGTATTACACTTTGTTATACATGCCGCAAATCTTTGAATTATAAAGGCCCTGTTCCCAAAGTAGTGCTGAACGACAGTTTGTAAAACAAATGTGAATAAAAACAAGGTAACTGAAGCGAGGCGAAGATATTGTCACTGGAACATAGCGATAAATTGCAAGGCACTCTTTTCAACACATCCCCTTCAAAATACCATCGATTCTATCGTGCCATTGCAGGGAACAGTTAAAGAGAGTAATGCCATATCTGAGCACACCATAGGCCAGAGAATGCATCATCAACTTTCCCACTGCAAATGGAAGAAACATTTTTAAGTTGTAGAGCTGGCATGAAACACTTCGGAGACGCCTCGCCACAAAAGCCATATCGAAGTTAAAAAAGATTCAGATACTTAACATAATTAACTTATTGGACAGAAGTGCAACAACAAGGAACACAGTTCGAGCATTGCAAAAAATAAGTTCGGGAAGACAGTGAGATTTTTCCAAGGGCTGCGGAAACTTAGCCTAGTTTTTAAAGAATTCACAGTTATTCTGTTTTCTTTGAACCAATCCATAACTGCGAAAGCAACCGTTCGTAGCATACGCATGGCGGGTTCAATATCGGTGTGACTGGTAATTAACAGAGTGTCATCCGCATATTGTAGCAAGTTACTATTGACAACAGCCGGAAGATTGTTTACATAGATATTGAATAATAAAGGAGACAATATGGAACCCTGCGGCACTCCAGTCCAGACAGGAGAGGAACTTTGCTACTTCGAACATAACCCTATGACACCAACTGCGAACGAGATCATAAGTAATCAGGCAGCAGAGCGAAGAAAGAACCTCTGATTCCTGCACAGTACAATTTTTCAAGTAAAATTGTATGATTAACACAATCAAATGCTTTTCTAACATCGAGAAAAAGAGCGCATACACAAGTTGTTATTGAAAGACGAATGAAGGAAGTCGGAGAACACGTCTAGTAAGCATGACGTGCCGAGCCCCGTGAAAAAGGCGTGCTGTGAAGATGAGATTATATAATGCGTATCAAGAAAACCATTCATGGAAACTGATACATGTTTTTCTAAAAT
The DNA here is from genome assembly GCF_016920785.2 of Ixodes scapularis. Classification (NCBI taxonomy): domain Eukaryota; kingdom Metazoa; phylum Arthropoda; class Arachnida; order Ixodida; family Ixodidae; genus Ixodes; species Ixodes scapularis. The sequence continues at coordinate 60,386,032 of NW_024609879.1, read as the reverse complement.
TTCTGATATGTACGGCAGTATCGCAATGGGGCAATACGATAACAGCGAAATACGAGGGCCACCTTTGTGGATAGGTTTTTCCGTTTTTAGATCTGCAGGCAAACAGCCAGAACATATAAATTCATTTACCATGGCTACTAGAACTTTTGCAAGCACATCAAAAATTATCAGAGGTCTATGATAGATAAACCATCGATTCCTGGTGATTTATTTCTTTTAAAGGAAAATAGAATGGCAAGTAAGTCATCCCCCTTGAAATCGCAGGAAGAAACGCAGATGACAAGACTATATTTATATCCTAAGCATTGGGCGCATCATACCCTGTGCTATTACAAATGTAAGAGGCAAAAAGTTGAACAAACGAAGTAGCTGTGGTGACTAAATTGGTTCCAAAGCTCTTTTCCAACAGGTCAGAGGCACTTTTTCGAGAGACATCGCAAAGCTCGTTAGTTATAAGGACCACGTTTCCCTAGAGTTGAAACGAGCGTTATAAAGTTTTTTCTGTGTAGTAATTACGTCTAGCAGAGCGTATAAGTGCATTTATATGGTTCCGAGATGCCTTGTATTTCGCTAGCAACTCCTAAAGCTCAACAAATAAGTGTGGTTGTGACGAACAATAGCAGCACGAGAGAATAAAAATAAAACTGAGAATGCGCTGGAATTTGTCGCAGCCCAGCTAAAAATTATTATTAGATCCAATTGGAATTCTATCTGGCTTTAATTGAAACAAATTGGTTTTAATGGGTTCCAATTGAAAGCACACTGGCCAATCGGTCTCACCAATTGGAAACGACTGTCAAGTTGGAAACCAATAGGTTTCAAATGGTTCTCAATGGCACCCATTGCAGTGACCAATTGGTTGTTCGAAAACCTAACTGGTACCAATTGGAAATTCTAATTGGAATCTAATGAGAATTTTTAACTAGGAGTGCTCGATTTAATATTAATCTCTTTCAATTTTTTTTTGCCATGTCACACACAAAGCTCTTGATTTGGTTTAAGGACTCAATGAAAATGCAATTGGCCATAATGCTCTCGGGTTTCAGCAATTCAAAGACGTCTACTTGAGAAAGAAAGCATTCCTTTATATGAGCAGGAAAGAGGAGTGCCTCTCTTAGCACTAGCCGTCTGCAGAGGAGGGTGCATCCAAGGTCAGGAACAAGGAGAATCCTCTGAATTCTAAAGTACTCCCCATCACGAGTCCAAATCACAGTGGTGTCACTCTTCGCAGCCCTTGTATATGCCATGCTGTGAAAGATCTGCCCCTTGTATGAAAACGTTCAAACTCGCCAGCCACGCCAACGCTCACACCCTTCTCTTCCAGCGAGCGCTTCTCAACAGTGGTCAGAGTGGTGTCTTGTTCCTTTCCCAACAGACACACCTCATCAATGTACTGGGCAGACTGAATATGTTAAAAATTAAGAAAACTTTCGCACACACTTCGCTCGCTGACAGTGATTGGAAGGTCGTGGTTCGCTAGGACGCACTCAAGCTGCTGCGACATCACAACGCTTTCAACAATCTGGTCTGGAAGACCCCTTGGCTGCGGAGACTAGCTTTACGAGCTTTCCATTTCTTCCCTCGAACACAAAGGCTGATTGAGCCCATAACGGTCCCAGCTGGCGAACAGAGTTCGGTAGATGAAGGAGCTGGTAGACGCTAAAGGTCAGGGACCCCGCGCCGTAGAGGCTCTCGCAGCGACCAACGAAGTCGTGGAGCAGCTCTTCTGAAAAATGAAAGAATACGCATTTTCATCTTGAGATGAGAATCTAATAATGAGCCTAGCTCCAGGACGAATTACCAGAAATACTATCCACATAATTAGTAATACAAAAGTAGCTAAATGTGCAAGTGAAATTGCTATTCATTGAAGGCCCGTTCACACTCTTGCGACCTCTTAAACCTGGGTTCCTTAAAACTTCTTAAACCAGAGAACACACTGGCGCCATCTATTGGGAAGCAGTGTAAACTCGGCGGTCCGGCATATTTTTTTTATTTCTCGCGCATTATCCTTTCTTTCTTGGCTCGAAAAACTCTATGTTATAAACGAGTCTTTCTATGGGTATTGCGCACATGTGACCTCGGAAATCCCGCAAAACCTTCGCTCTTGTGAAATGCAGTTCCAGGGTCACCGCATAGATGGCGCCACAATGCCAGTGTGTTCCCTCATACTAAAAACATTTAAGAAGTTTTAAGAGATCTCGTCTCTCTCAGTCGTACTCGGTCGCAAGAGTGTGAACGGGCCTTAAGAGTGTCAAACCTTGAAACATTATGTGCCTATTCTTTTAGAGGAGGTATTTATGGAACAAGTTCATTTCAACTTTCACTTTTACATGTTACCTTATTTTCTAGTGTATAAGTCACGGTTTTCTTCAAACATTTTTATTGGCGCGTCTTAGAGAACAATGAAACTTATATGCGTTCTATTTTTTCATTCACGATGCGACGCCATTTTTTTGCACCGCTTGCCATCTTTTGTAGAGCACCGGAACTATGTAGACATAGGTGGTGTTGCCCCTTCCAGGAGGCACTGCTGTCGCTGAACTTGTTTACCCTCTTCTTAACTTTTCATAACTGAAGGCGAGAAATTTTACGATTTCCCCGAAGCGGCTCAATGTGGATAGGCGAGACCTTGAGAACAGAGCTTTTACGGCGCGTGATCCACGTTGCCTAATTCAGCCATGACTCTATTCTTTTGCTTCAGTCCAGTAACACTGAACGGTAAGTGGCCTGGTATACACGCATTGCAGAATATTTTCTTGCGTCTTTCTTACTTTCCATTTGATGAACAGTTTTTTTCTGCCATGCTCCAGCCGTGTTGCTACATGTGAAAGGAAAGATTGTGGCTAGCCAATCTTTTAGAGGTACCGAAAGAAGTATGTAAAGATTTTTCTATCGGCCTTTTCATCGATGCTCGCGTCGCCTCCAGCACTTGACCTAGGCTAGGCCTAGTGGTCCTTAGCTTGGTTCACGAGTGTCTCACACAAAAAACTTTTGTTCGCTCAGCATGTGTTCTTTCGAATAAAGTCGACTACCTTCCCATTTTGCTGCGAGACACTCGATTGCCGTGCCAGACAGCGTTGGCTATGGGTATTTCTCGCGAGGCAAAACACCAAAGTTCTCCGAGAAGCATATTTAGAAGTGTTTCCTGTATTCGTGCTATTTTGCTGGTCATGGAGATTTGGAGTCAACCCAATGAAAAGAACAAAGAAGTAGCAGAATACAAAAGAGTTGTAAGTCAGCGCGTGTGTTTGTCCTTCTGTGTGCCGTTTTGTGTGATTGATCTTGCGCTGTTACCTTAAGATATAGAAGCGTCCAATGGTATGTGCGATCTAGCCGATTGTGCGCAACCTGGATTTTGCAATACCAATGCGCGTAAATGAAAACCTCATCGCGTGAATTGTGCAAAGAGGTTTATACAAAGGTGCGACCTATATTATATACCAACATTTCCACGAAAACGGCTCAAGATAAGGATGTGCAAATTATACAAGGGTGCGACTTATAGTCCGGAAAGTACAGTACACCGTTTTCAGTCTTTATTCATTACTCTGCACACACTACAAGAGTTTGATTTTCTGTTAGGCAGGAAGGGGACATGCTGAATGGATCTAAAATTTCCTGAAAAAGCTAACACGTCTCCCCGCGGCTGAAGAAGCTATCAAGTTTGGTTAGGAGAGGGGGCCTCTATTAATGGTGCAGTTTCCAGTTGGGTGCTCGAGTGCTCAGAGAATTGAGGGCACATCGGGAGAGTAGGTTGGCCCATGGTGCAAAGTTCTGATATCTGCTATATAGTTGGTGACAGGTCGAGAATTCAGTGATGCCATCGTATCATTGGAGTTCATATCCCTCTGCCAGCCAATCGTTCCCACTTGAACTTTGTAACTTCCCGCTTTTTAACGCGGCCTTTATCATTTATCTAATGTGAATACCTTGGCAGCTTGCATCAAAAAGCCGCCAAGGTATCCACATCCGTTCACAGGTCTTTCCCAGCAGCAACAAGAAGCCGGCGGTGGTATCTTCCTCTAAGTATTTAATGTGTTCGGTGGTACGGGAGGTTAAAGTTAGGTTTAGCCGCCAAAGCAATTCGCCCGACCGCCCTCTGCTTTTTCAGGGATGCTTCTCTAGAACATCCATGTGAATTCAAATCTTTTGTCAGGAGCATTGAACAGAGAGTTAGGCCAGCCAACATTATACAGTAAAACCTCGTTATAACAAACTGGAATATAACAAACTAATGGATATAACAAAGCAATCATAATTCCCCTTGCTCGCTAATAGTGGGAAGAAATGTACATTGGCTATAACAAAGTAATGGTTATAACGACATAATTACGACCGCTCCTTCAAGTTTGTTATAACGAGGTTTTACTGTAGAGTATAGGTGTCAGGAAATATATACTCCTAGTCACTTACAGGCACGTCAAGTTCTAGAAATGTTAAACTGGAGCTGTTTACAACATGAAAAAAGAAATGAGTTTGCACCATTTCACCTCTGGAGTGGCAAAGGATTCCATGTTCCTTCAGGTAGGGGGCGCAGCTAGTCGTTCCCTCACTGGTGATGCTGACAGGTCATTGGCAAGAAGCGAGTTTTCTCGAATTTCGTAATTTAGAATGTCAACAATGAGCTAGTTGTAGTGTAGCATATGCATATACTCCCATTTGTGCCACAGGAGGGACGGACACAAACTTTTTGCATGCTCCATAACACTGACAACTATGCTCTGCGGCCAAGTCCGGTGTCACAGCATGGTACAAGATGGCAGACATGTTAAGGTGCAAAACAGCTTTCGTTTAGTCCCACAGATCATACTGAAAATTTATATAAAACAAACTGCATGCAGTTTGTCAGCATAAACGCGATTTTTAAATGTTCGAATTGGCACCAAAGCTCCCATTTGAGGAACCCTGACCCTTTACGCCTTTGAAGGTATCATTACATTGCAGGAAGGGCAAAAAAGTTCCAAGCTTACCTCCACGCTTGATGTCATGGGCTGTGATGGTCTCACGTAGCAACATGTGGATTGCTTCTGAAAGCTTCGAGAGGTGCTTCCAGTACTCAAGAGGGAGGATGTCTTCGAGACATGGCAGAGCATAAAACAACAGCCAGTGTCTCCATTCTGATACTTTCCAGAAGCTGCGCTCATTCAGTGAACGAGGTAGTCTTGTCACACAGTGAGGGGGCTTGATCGCGAGGAGGGGGCTGTTGACCCGAGCCACACAGGAGGGTGATCCTTTAAGAACTAAAGGTAGAATGCAATAAGTATACTTCTCTTACTTGGATAGCTGCATGAAAAAAAGCTTCACGGATTTGTGCAAAGTATGACCAAGCATAGCTGTGCCCATTTGTACTGGCTTACAATGAGATGCCACTACCTAGTTTCTCTACTGACCAAGGGCAGCTAAGGAACCTTGCCTCCATATTCTGATGCTCATTAAAGGGACACTGACACCCCCCAATTTTTTTTTTGTCAGGCGATTCATTATGGTGTCGGAATACTACTCAATTAGTATTTTGCTACAGAGTTGCATATTTTTTAAATAAAATAAAAAAAACGCAACTGCTCGAAACCGAAACCGAAACTCCCGCACCGCACGAAGACGTGGAGAGGGTAAAGAGAGTGGCGGAAGTCGCGTGGCTACACCCAACCGTGCGTTTTTTTTTTTTTTTTTTTCTCCGCACGTGGCAGACGAAATGCATTCGTTCGCCGTGCGATTCCTTTGCAGTTATGTTTGTTCCGCTCGCTGTTCTGCACTTCAAGATGACTTGTTTTGTACGTTTAAGTGTTGGTAATTAGTAGTGAGTGCCCGAGTGCCGTGACGAATCCCCGTGATCGGCTCCGAAAAGAATACTCCCAAGATGTTGCGTGAAGCGTTTCCTCACATGTCCTGCATCTGAAAGTGACATTGTGCGGCAGAGTGCACAAGTTTCCGAAAGATCAACGGGTCGGGATCAATGGCTGGCTGCAATGCCTCTAAAACAGTTACGCGAAGCTCGGAAAGCGGACGCTACCCGAATCATATGCTCCTTGCACTTTCTGGAAAGTGACTACATTGAGTAGGCAGGTGTCAAAAATGGAATCCCATGCCATTTAGTCAAGCGACGTATCGTCCACAACAATTGTTTTTTTCAGTGATAATTGTAAATGAATAAATGTAAACATCGCAAAATGCTTGAAAAAAAAAAAAGTACACCCACACCAGGTATCGAAACCGTGTCCTCTGAGTGTGAAGCGGACGTCTTTCCACTGAGCTACTGAAGGAACTCTAACATGCGCAGTAATGCGGCGGGTAGACTTTATGTCGGAAGTTATCTGCCGATCTCCCTTCAATACATGTACTCCCGGCTTGAAGTCGGGCAGCACCACGGATAGGCCACATTCGCACCTTGTAAAGGAACCTTACGCGTGCGTGCTCAACTCGAAGTACGCACATCGTGCTTGACGTTTGAGCGAGCAATGTCTTCAGCCACAAGAAGGGACGACGGCTCGGCGACGCCTTCGTTCAATCGGCTTGCTGGTCGGGTGCATCCTACGGGATGAACGTCAGTTCTTTTGATCGGTCCAGAATATCTCTTTCGAAGCAAGTTACAATTCGCCGGTACTGTGAACGACAGTTCTGAAGCAGAGGTCCAACGCCCGTCGTCCGCTGCCACCCGCGAGTCCCACGGAACGCGAAACGACGCTATGTTGAGAATTATGCAGTGAACGCACATAATGCTTCAGGTTGTCTGTACAACCTTTTTTTTTTTTCACTAAATGCACCTGCAGCTTCTTCGAAGCCACGAAAAATAGGTTTCAGATTTTTTTTTTTATATTTTTAATATTGACTGTGTGCCTTCAATGACCCACGACTTTGATTAAATTTGGTGGTCGCGTGGAAACATTAGAAAACGGCCCGTGACCACGAAAAAGAGCGGGAGCGCGACTCGCACCGGCCAGTTCTCGATCGGCCGTTTTCGGGCGGAAAGAAACCGAATTTCGAGCCGCAATTTCTGTTCTGGGTAGTTGGGCTCTCATATGTCACATACAACTAAAAACCTCGGCGAGCATAAATACCCTGTCAGTGTCCCTTTAAGTGAGAAACATGCTGCCATGTTTTTTGTTTGTTTACTGTGATTCCCGAGCTAACATAGAAATTTGTTTTTACAGAGCCTTTGTGTGTTCGACTCTTTGAGGATTCCAGCGGGACGACATTCATAAATTCACAAACAAAATACCAGACGTTTTTCCGCTGTTTTTCTTTCTATCAGACCGCTCGTCACTTACTGGTGGTACGACTAGGCCTATAGGGTCTCTTGATTTTCACCAGTGAACGAAGCGATTTTCTGTTTTCAATTCCTATCTTTACTGTAAAAATAAGTAAGCGCAGACTATATATCGTCATACACTTTGCGGTGGTGCTCAGCAAAGCTGACGTCACTCAGAAATAGGAACTAATAGAGAGACTGTCGCTACACACTAAACATCGTAACACCCTTGTGGGTGTAAATGGCTTGTCCTATAACTAATACCCATTTGGGTGTACCAAAACGCCCTAAACAAAGGGCGTTATTGCTAACGCCCCTAAAGTAGGGTGTTCTTCCCTAGCACCCTTAAAGGACGGCGTTATTCCGAACACCTTTCAATTAGGATGTGATTCCACTGTACACCTTTTCATTAGGGCGTTATGTCTGCGCAGTACGCCCTCTAAATTGTGTGTATCACCGCCGGAAAGGGAAATAAAAAAGGCGCGATTACCAACACCCATAAATTAGGGCGTAATAACCCAAAAGAGTGCACGAGAAAATGACTGCAAATGCCTGGTTCACTTTTTTTTTTTAATCAAGGTTCTAACAGGTTCTACAAAATTCTCTATAGACGATTGCAAGCAGGTCATCTGGCCGCAGCCATGTCTCTGCTTATGCGGGCAAGTGCGTGCAATTACAATCGTGCCAAAGGGCAAAAAAGCTACGTTCACGCGCACGTCATCAAACTTGGCGAAGGCAAGACTGAAAGAAATAGTTCTCTTTTATCCTCGCAATTCCACCACGACCGAAACGCTTCTAAACCAGTGGCGGTCCGTGCGTATAAGGTCATGAATATTTCAACCGGATATTGTTTCATAACCCCTTCAAATTTTACAACCGAAGGCCCTAGTTGAATCTCCAACCGGACTTTTCTTGTGATGTTTATGCTCCCTTGCACTGGTGACGTGGACAAAACCGACAAGCTTGCAAAGACGGTACGACCGGGAATTGCTTGGGACGTAAGCGGCAGTTCATGTTTGTAAACCGTAAATTGGTCTATTGAAACGGAAGCAGGGAGGCTATGTTCGACAAACGTTTCGTAACTTCTAAAAATAAACAGAAGTGGCGGAAGTGACGATATCGCGTTTGATTGGTTAGAGGTTCAAATGACGAAAGTTACCCATTTTCGCCATTTGACCTTCCAACCAATCAAACGCGATATCGTCGTGTCCGTCACTTCCGTTTCTTTTTAGGGGAAATGAAACATTTGTCGAACATAGCCCCCTTGGACTTCTATCAGAAGCATGTTTGCAGAGTACTTACAAATAAAACAGCGATCTCATGTAATCCGTGATAGATGCATAATCCGATTCGGGCAGCACAGAACTATCCACAAACACAATGTCGAGGATGAAGGCGGTCGCTCACATTCAGCGGAAGTTTCGCGGTCGCCGATGAGCACCTCTCTGTCGTGATAGATGCGTAATCCGATTCGGGCAGCACAAAACAACGCAAACACAATGCCGAGGTTGAAGGCGGTCGATCACATTCAACGGAAGTCTCGCGGCCGCCGATGAGCAGCTCTTTGTCGAAACGCGTCGAACAAATACAGCACAATAATTCCATGGACTCCGACGAAATAAACGACCATTTCCGAAAAGTTGGCATGGATGTATTTCGGCCGTTCACGACGAAAAATCACGGCCGCGACTGAAACGCACGAAAAACAGGAATACACTGACGGGCGCCCCCCTTTTTGTAAACCGGACCTGCGTGGCCCCTACATCTCACCATAACTTGGCATACGGCAAAAACTACGGCCCCAGTAGCCCATCACCGCGTCAGAGCGAATCACGTGACAAATTTTCGTCCAAGCGTTCTTTCCCTACGGAGAGCGGTCACGTGTTTTGTGCCACCCCACTGATTCGCTAGAAGTGGCCCTCGCACTCGCTCACAGCAACACGAAGACAACAAAAAAGGTTTCGAGGCTTATCAGAAGACGAGGTCAAAGGGGGTTGGACAAAGCCGCTAATCTCCCCCTGCTGCTTTGTATTGCCACCTGACCTGCCCAGGGAAGGTCGCGAAATCGGACTCGCCAGGGCTTGCTTTGCGTAGTACAACCTTGAGCGTCTCAAACTGCCACTCGTATAGACGCGCATGATCTGGTGCGGACCGCGAGATCACAAGATAAATACGAAAAACCATTTTTAACGCCGCCGAAGACGCTGTTTCACGTGTACCAAGGAAAAACCGGGGAAAAAAAAAAGCGTCGGAAAGCTAGATATTGTGGTGTCATTACGCAGAGATAAGAGTCGCGTCCCTGGGGCTGTCATTATTCCGGCACTTTCGATTGTCTTACGACATTTTTTCTTCAGAGCTGCACTCCAAAATAAAGTATCAGTGAAGGTGCTATAAGTAGTGCGAAACCCAGTCAGGTGAGTTTGTAATATCCGAAATGAGGGCGCCACAGTTTGTTCAAGTCTTCAGCTTAAAAGGTCTTTCTCAGGTTAAAAATAAGCAGATTTTATATCGGTTCATGTTGCTTTGTATTGTTTTTTAACGTCGGATTTTAGAAAGTTAAGAAATAGAAATACCTCGCCGGCATAGCCGATTCACGAAGGACACTCTTGACAGTCAACCAAAAACGGCGCCACGTACGGTATGTCAGGATAGCGTCGGCGCGACCCATCCCATTTTTCAGAAACTGTAAAACCCTTAATGTTCGCGAGCCCTCAATTTTCGCGAATTTCACGAATTGAAGAATTCGCGAAATTTAAGGGCGCGCGAAAATTTCGGTCCTTAAGATTTTCAATGCAGGCGTCTGGAATTCGCGAAATTTAGTGGTCGCGATTATGTCATCTGTGACCGATTCGCGAAAAATAGGGGCAGCGAAAATAAAGGGTTCTACAGTATTGGCTAGACCAAAATAATATCGACACAATCTTTCCGATTTAATTCCATAACGGCGCAATAGTGTGCGCTGCCTAGGTTGTATATTTACACATCTTCATTCTTTTTTTTTTGCGAGCGGAGATGTTTTTTTTTATAATCAAGGTTGAACCGATAAAACTGATGCACGCGCGAAACGTAATTTTAGGTTCATGTCGAACGAAGAGTTCAATAGGAGTTGCAAAAACTATTCGCTAGCACTTCCTTATCATACGCGACTCCGTGTGGCGATTAATTATACTCGATGTTTGTACCGCCGTACATCAACAACAGTTTCACCAAAGGAATAAATATTGCTTTGTATTGTAATAAAGCAATAAATATTGCTTGCATTGTAAACAGGTGATAGGACCACGTCAGGCAGAGATAATCTGCCTTTCGTCCTGTTACCCTTGACCTAGTGTCTAAATAAAAAAGTGAAAGCCGTTTACAACTCCCTGTAACACCGAATTAGAGCGCAGCTCTTGAGGAGGAGGAGGAGGGAACGGTACTGGGGGGTGAAGTGACCTGGGGGGGGTCACGTGACGATGCCGATGATGTCATCAGTGACGTCGCTGATGACATCATCAGTGACGATGACGATGCGGACTCCGATGACGTCATCAGCGACGATGACGATGACGATGCGGATGCCGGTGACGTCATCAGTGACGTCACTGATAACGTCATATGTGATGATGACGATGACGATGCGGATGCCGGTGACGTCATCAGTTGCATCACTGATGACGTCATCAGCGATGATGACAATGACGATGCGGATGCCAGTGAGGTAATCAGTGACGTCACTGATGACGTCATCAGTGATGATGACGATGACGATGCGGATGTCGGGGACGTCATCAGTGACGTCACTGATGACGTCATCAGCGATGATGACGATGATGATGCGGATGCCGTGAGGTAATCAGTGACGTCACTGATGACGTCATCAGTGATGATGACGATGACGATGCGGATGCCGGTGACGTCATCAGTGACGATGACGTCATCGGGGAGGTCACGTGACCTCGGCGGGGGGTCACGTGACCCTGGGGGTGGTTACGTGACTTCAGGGGGTCACTTGACCTCGGGGGTCACGTGACCTTCGGGGTCACGTGACCCTGGGACGGTCACGTGACCTCTGGGGGTCACACCTTGGGGGTCACGTGACCTTGCGGTGACCTTGGGGGTCGCGTGACCTTGGGATGACCTTGGGGGTCGCGTGACCTTGGGGTGACCTTGGTTACGCCGACGGCGACGGTGACGCCGACGCCGCTCAAGCCAGGAACGGGCCCCTAAGAGCTGCGCTCTAAAACCAATTCAATGTGAACGGCTATGAAATCATGGGTCTATTTCACAGCATCACCATTACGCACCTTTCACACCGTGTGGATGAAGGGCGTAAACCTCACCCATACACCCTTTTTACAGGATGTCAGACATTATCGCTGCAAGTGGGGCGTAAAGAGGGCGTGTAGAGGGTGTAAAACGTCAGAACACAGTTTTAGAGCGCAGCTCTTAGGGGCCCGTTCCCGGCTTGAGCGGCGTCGGCGTCGGCGTAACCAAGGTCACCCCAAGGTCACGCGAACCCCCAAGGTCACCCCAAGGTCACGTGACCCCCAGAAGTCACTTGACCCCTCCCCCAGGGTCACGTGACACCCAAAGTCACGTGACCCCCGAGGTCACGTGACCCCCTCGCCGAGGTCACGTGACCCCCTCGCCGAGGTCACGTGACCTCCCCTATGACGTCATCGTCACTGATGACGTCACCGGCATCCACATTGTCATCGTCATCATCACTGATGATGTCATCAGTGACGTCACTGATGACCTCACCGGCATCCGCATCGTCATCGTCATCATCACTGATGACGTCATCAGTTACGTCACTATGACGTCACCGCCATCCGCATCGTCATCGTCATCATCGCGGATTACTTCATCAGTGACGCCACTGATGACGTCATCGACATCCGCATCGTCATCGTCATCATCGCTGACGACGTCATCGGAGTCCGCATCGTCATCGTCACTGATGACGTCATCAGTGGCGTCACTGATGACCTCACCGGCATCCGCATCGTCATCATCACTGATGACGTAATCAGTGACGTCACTGATGACGTCACCGGCATCCGCATCGTCATCGTCATCATCACGGATGACGTCATCAGTGACGTCACTGATGACATCATCGGCATCGTCACGTGACCCCCCCAGGTCACTTCACCCCCAGTACCCTTCCCTCCTCCTCCTCAAGAGCTGCGCTCTAATTCGGTGTTACAGGGAGTTGTAAACGGCTTTCACTTTTTTTACACCCACCGATATTCAGAAATCTTGTAAAAAGCGTGTAAAAAGGGTGTTTTTCCTAACCTACATTCTTCTTACACCCTTTTTACAGGGTTATGGGTGTTACAATGTTTAGTGTGTATGATAATAATAATAAATATTCACTGAAAGCTTCGTGCCTGCTTGCTTTATTCGCCAACTCCGGGTGTGTGAAAAAACGTGTCCGATTGTTGCCAGCAAATCTAATCTCAACTACAGCTGTATTTATAAAAGCCAACTCAAAACTATTTTACTCATTGAAATTTACCAATCTATCTCAAGACTGCAGATGATATGACTGTCGTGGAAAAGTGGTTAAATGAAAGTTTAGTTTGGTCACTACTTCTAGTTGTGCACATTACCATGAACAACTTATTTGCTGAAAAAAAATAGTAAAAAGACAGTTTGATTCAATTGCCACCTAGGGTTGCTAGAGTTCTTACAGCTAGAGTTCTACAAGTGGATTCAAATGTTTTTCTTCAATTGAGAGCTTGAAATCAGTTTTCCCAATTGCTCCAATCTGTACTGATTGATACGAGCTTAAAGAAGAGGAAGCAAAAAGAAGGCTGTAGCGGAGTAGGTTCCTCCTCTCCACTGCACTTTTTGTTCCCTTCCTCCTCTCCAGCCCGTAAATCGCTAAACTTGTCGCTAACAGCGGTTCTTGGCACATACCTATATAGAACCACTTCTGAGAGTTTGATGAACCAAACAGCAGCTCCGTGAACTGCTCCGCTGCTCTCTGGAGCACAGAATGCATGTACTCGACGCACACTCCAGCCACGAAATCAAACCCCGAAAGTAAATATTACATGTCACTTTCGATTGGGAATGTCAAGTATGTTGGTTAATTAAGTGAAAAAATAAATACACATTCGTACATGTCCGTCCTTCGTCCTTTCCTGTAGTTTTCTCTCAGTTTCCCTTCACATGTCTCTGACTGTTGTGATTACAGAGACTATAACTAGGGTTTGGAGTCCTCGGTATTTACCGATAAATGCCAATATATGCTCGCTAACTTTCAATTTAGGAGTTCAGTACAAACCGAAAAATTACCATTTTCAAAATTAGCCTCGACTCCATCCTCCTGACATAGGGAAGGAGCATTTTCAGCTTTTTTTTAAAAAAAGCTTTAAATAAGAGGATAGGACCCTTCACCATTTTATTAAAACCCCATCATAACAGATTTAAACGAGCAGAAGGAATATGTGACCTTGTCACGTGTGAGCTAGTGCTCCTAAAACCTGATTGCTGTGGTGCTGTCGCTCTGTTCGACCGGTTTAATGAAACCAAAGTGTGTGCAGTCATCAGGACAGAGCGTTATGGCACGAAAGACTAAAAACAAATAGTTTCTTCGCAACCGGAAAGAATGAGCGAACTTCTTTTTCACAATCACTGAATTTCGGAAACGTCGGCACGCATATTTTAATGTCCTTCAAGACCCTGATGCCATAATGAATACGTAGTTAATTTTTGCCAGAATTAGTCTCTTCGTTTTTAAATATTCTTTCTCTGTGCTGCTCCGAATGAAATATGCGGGGAAAACCACACTTCGAAACGAAAAGGACGAAAAATGAAACAAACCCAGATAGTTTTTGAAATAAATATAAATTAAAACGAAATTTAGTTGAAGAAAATGGATAATGATAAATACATGCTACCAATTTTGAACAAGAATAAACACCGAAAATATTAAATCCATAACTATAACAAGTCCATGAAGCTGATATAGATCATACGTTTTATAATCTAAAGCACACAGGCGGTAACAGTGTATCTACCGCTTTAAATGGCATTCAGGTCAGTATCGTACTACTGTTGCATACTCAATTCAAGCAGCAAGTGTCCGGACTCTTGCTGTCTGAACCCCTCAAAGTTATTCATTTTGCCTCCTATGTTCGCAGCGTTACTGAAGGTGCTCGAGCAGGTACTCATCCAAGGTCCAGCAGGGTCTAGGCATGTGCCTTCTTGACACACTCAGCTTAGCTAATGGCTGTTATAGAACGGCTAGCTTGCAAACTTGAAATAGAAATCAATTCACAGTGCATCCCAGTAGGCTGTCACAGTACCTACAATCAGACCGACAGAAATTAAGTTTGTGCTGTGCACTTTCTTTTGTAAACAGCAACTGACCTTTGTCACATGAAGAGCGCACTGATAATGCCAAAGCAGTTTTTAATGTCAGAAAGTAACAATGATTAGAGTACAATTTGTTACCAATCAAAGCTCCTGGACTTTTATCAAAACAAAAGCAAAACCTTCCCGTCAACAATTCGTGCCATTACTATCCGTTCCTTAGGCGCCCAGTTTGTTTCAACCCTTTGATACTAATGCTGTTTGAGAAAACAAGGGGCACACTTGGTAGATTCATCAGTGGAGAAGGGCCCTTGATTCCGTTTACGGTGGTCCCCATTCTCAAAGCAACCTGCATATCTCGAGCCACCATCTCCGACGTTCTAGGAGCCGGTGGTTCCGCAGGCACATAGCGCATGCTCCCTGTAAATAAAAGTATGGGAACGAAACTTAGAAAGCAGTACCCAGCGGGCTGAGAAAAGCATAAAATTCACAAGCCATAGGCATGCACCTGTGAAGGTTGTTCATAACTGTGCCGAGTGAGCCTTTCCCACCTCCCCAGCACCTTGTAGTATCCATTTTGTGCTGTTGACAGCCATGTTGAAACTATATAGTTTTTGGCCCAGTCCACCGTCATACTTGTGCCACTTAATCATGGTCACTGTGCATTTTCACGAGCAGAAAGTGAGGTGTGCTGATGCAAAGCAGGAAATTAATAAGTTCAGAAAACATGCAGATTTTGCAGTTTTGTCAGTTCAACGTTCAACGGGGTGCAGCATTCAGTACTCAGTTGTCACTTCCCACTATGACATGAACAGTCAGAAGGCTCGACATTTATGTGAAAGCGGGAGTGATGATAATGAACATTCTGTCTGCCATCCCTAATATCTATCTGACTGGCTACGAGCCACCTCTAGATGAAAACAATTAATCGCCATAAACTACTTGATTTTTCACGAATCTGGTAGAATTTGCGAAAAATAGGTCCCGCAAACAATTAGAAAATAAACGACAACACATCAAAAGCTATAGTGAGATCCTTTCAGATTGCGAAAATTACAACCCGCGAATGATTCAAGTATTCCAGCTTTGGTCAGATTCACAAAATATTGAGCCTGCGAAAAATAAGTTGTTTACAGTATTTTGTTCTTCAGTGATTCCTAAGCGCTGTAAACAAGTTATTTTTAGCAAGCTTTATACAGGGTATCACAAAAAATACAGTTTTTTTGTATCGTAAAAATAAATTAGGCATCGCCAAACGCTTATTCTCCGCCCAAAGGTAGCACTAGAGGTCACAACCAGATGCCAGAGTTTCAGCCCGATCTGATACCTTAATCAAAAGTTATAAGTGATTTTCTTAAAAGTTCATTAGGAAAATGGCAGCCGACGAAGTTTTTGAACACATGGGGCTCTATGGGCACCAGAAACTGAAAACGGGCAAACATGGGCTCCATTTTACCATTAAAATTTTTAGAAAATCCCTTATAACTTTTGAATAAGGTATCGGATCAAGCTGAAACTTTAGCATCTGGTTGTGACCTCTAGCGCTACTTTTGGGTGGAAAATTAGCGTTCAATGATGACTAGTTTATTTTTGCGGTAAACAATACCCTGTAAATTTCCATTTTTGTGACACCCTGTATTTAATGTTATTATCTGGCCAAAGTTGAAGTTTTGGAATTATTTCGGGTGCTAATTTTTGCAAGACTAAAAAATCTCACTGTAGCTTTCATAGTGTTGACCTTTTGCTGAAATTGTTTGCGAGACCTGTTTGTTGCAAATCTGAGTCGATGTATGAAATCAGCAGAAATTAGGTTCTTGCGAAAATTAGGTCCTTCACAGTAAACAGTGCAACAACATGCATCGTTCATGCACTTCAATGTTATCTCACGCTTTCGAGAAATAAATAGAATAATAGAGGGGCCCACCAATAAACGGGAACCTCTGAAGTGCTCAGTAACAAAGCAACCAAGCAGGCACGATCAATGGTTGGGATACTAAGTAAACAAAAGAGTCTGGGTGCATCCGAAGGGTAAACAAACAAATGAGCGGCATAAATAGGATACAATTTGTATGCCATTTAAATGTTTTGCAATAAAATTAACAATATCAATGTATGAAATGTACAGTCGGGAACAAAAGTTCCCAGGACGTGCGAGCTGCGACTGAAACGCATTGCTCTGCCATCTGCCGGCGGGTCGCCTGGTTTCGAAATCACAGAAAAGCGCATGCGCGTCCTTCTCTGCCTGCCAACATGTGCGCTTTACCGCTCTTCTGTGGCGCGGCGCCTAACTCGGAATCGGGCGCGTGGTACCGCCTCGGAGATGGCGCTTACTGCCATGGCACCTATCAAGCAAGAAGTCACGGCAGCTCAACTGAGCGATAAGCTGAACTGGTTATAAAGCAAGGTGCGCTGACTCGGCGAAATGCGGGGCAACGCCGCAGGCGGTATCTCCAGTTTCGGAATGTGTAGCAGACGCTCATCAGCCGCCAGCGCTATCTCTGAGGCGGTACCATACGTCCGATTCCGAGTTAGGTGCAGTGCCGCAGAAGAGCGGGAAAACCCACATGTTTGCAGGCAGAGTAGGACGCGCATGCGCTTTTGTCTGATCTCGAACCAGGCGACCCGCCGGCAGATGGTAGAGCAATGCGTTTCAGCCGCAGCTCGCATGTCCTGGGGACTTTTGTCCCCGACTGTACAACTAAAAAGCTTGCACACGTGTCCCCTGTGGCATGGAACAGTGCATACCAAATAAAGCGTGAATTGTGCTGATAGCATAACAACAAGCCGCATGATGGGTACATACCTTCTAGATGTTCTCCACTTATGAGGCACCAAGGGCATCCAAACGAACCGTTGAACAGAACCATGTTCTGCACTGCTGCCCTTGCAGGGGCGTCGACACAAGAGCAGAGAATGTAGGCTCTTGTTGTGTGCACCTGTGAGCCATGCTCCCACATCACAGGCCTCAAGCCTTTCATCTCGTCAACAAACTTGGTCAGGAAGACTGTCATATTCGGGTGGCTCTTCCCAAACCAAAGTCCTGCCAGTGTGGTGTGTTTGAAGCGGAGGCTTGGTGGGAGTTCGTTCACGGTAAACTGGATTGGCCAAACAGAGGTCTTTGATGACACAAAGAGAGGACTGCCATCGGTGTTGAAGGTTAGCGACAGATCGCTGTCCCCCATCCCAACTTTTTCGCGCAACGTGGCATAAGCTTTGCCTGAAGTGATGTCAGTGACTTCTGCACTTGCCGGGGCATCCCGATCGATTGCAAGTTTTGAGAGGTTGTCGTGGAGGGACTCCTTGGTCTTTTCAATTACGAAGCTCAGTTGCTTTGTCATGTCGAGCATCACAAAGTATGATCCATTCTCTTTTAGTACCTCTAACTTCTAAGTCTATTGCTTGTTGGTACACTGGCCAGCTGCCTGAAGCTTCTGTGTCATCTAGAACATTTCCACAACCTTCACAGAGGTAGTAGCGACGAACCAAGCTTTCAGTCTCCGCCTTCCAAAGCTTTCGGAAAGCATATTTGCTTGGCGGCACGACTTGCGGGCCAAACAGGTTGTTGATCAGAACGAGCAAGGGATCGAGATTTGACCACGTCATCTTCTGGGACACGACGTGAGCCATTATCATGGCGATGGCACCAGATTTGGTTGTCGGAGAATGGGGCAGCTTTTCTGTCCCAAACTGATGGAAACAGCCCGACATCAGCTGTTCGAGTAGGGGCCCTTGTGGTACAGCGTCACCTTCGTTAATCTCGCCAGCATCATCTTCGTCGGACTGGCTAAGTATCTCTACCTCAACATCGTTTCTGACGTGGTCGTCCACATCGCAGCTTTCATCGTCGCTGGAATGTACAGATTGCGGGCGCTCGCGCTCGGCATCCGCGCCTGATTCTGATTGTTCTGAGCGACTGATATCAATGATATCGTTATCAGCACTACCGTCAACGGATGCCGGAATCAGAGCGGCTTGAGGTACAACGGCGAGCGCGTCTTGAGGTACAGAGGCGAGCGCGTCTTGAGGTACAGGGGCGAGCGCGTCTTAATCACCAGCTGTCTTTTGGTAATGCAGTGTTCTTCGAGGAACCACAAATGGCTCACCTTCAGTCAAGTAAATCTTACGCCGCTTACGTCGCTTGGCCGGACTGACACCCAGGGAGCGTTCCATAGCCGAAGGAACTTTCTGATGCGTAAACAAGAACTCCAGTGTAGTCCCTTGTGCTGCCTTGGCGCGTTGGCGCCAAAAGGAAGCTTGGGCGGCTTGGATTTGCGGATTAGCTATGTATACAACTCTCATTTGTTTTGGTTTCACTTTCAGGTAGGTCTCTGCGGGGTAGGAAAATTCCCCTCGTCGCAGTCCCCCATTCCCCCGCACCAGCTGCGTGCTATTTTAACGGGGAAGTGTTTTTGTGACTGAATAAGCCGGGATAACCTCATGAGCTAATTCCGGGAGAAAACTTTTCGTGCCATTGCGGCATTTAAAAATAAAAAAAAAAAAAACTGGGACGGTAAAAGATTTTTGTTTTGTTTTACTGCCAGCACGCGTCAGATATTTTGTAAAATAAATTTTCGTAGAAAAATATTTTTTTTTTCGCGTAATATTTACGTTGCAAGACGCATTTTCAGTTATCTTCGATGCCGAAACTAACAAGGTCTGAAACCGAAACTAGAATCTACACAAGCCATTACACGGATTTTATCGTGGATAGCGCCATTTTGAGAGCGAGAGAAAATGAGAAAGGAGCTGCCGGCGTTTTCCACCTTGTTGGTTGTGTAGAAAGATTGAAAGTCCCGGGTGAGAGGCTTGGCCGGTGTTGGGCGTATGCAGTGCCCGAATTTCGTTCGCGCTTTCTTCTTTGTTTCAAACTTCCAAATTTAATTAGAGCCACGGTCTTCAATGGCGACAGTTCCCCGCTCATCGGGACAGCATTGCTGGGTGATAGGGTGCAGGAACAACGACAGAAAGCGTCGAACACTGTCCGAGGACCTATGTAGCTCGCATGGGGTCCGGCAAGGCATGTGCGGCTGCAATGTTTTTAAGCTCCATCGCTTTCCGCATGACTGGAAAGGATGGACCATTTATAAATTTGCCCAGGAAATTGCCCAGGAAAAACATATAAGAGTTTCAACGAAAGGGAAAAAGAATCGAAGGTAAAAGTCATTTTAAGAAAATTTGGTTTATTTTTTACTTTTCAAAAGTGACAATGTATTAGTGATGGACTGGATCTGCCAAAGTACGAATTTGGCAAAGTTCGGCAGATGCCCAACTGCCGGAGCAAAACTCGACCAAGATTGGGCAGACATCGGTGCGATTGCGACAAAAGTTTAGGGTTGCACATCTCTCCAAAACTAAACGGAACTTGCATACTCTGCATTACACATCTGGAACTCCTGATTCTTTCGATCTTCCTATACTTCATCTCACAAGTCGGCCTCAGTGCTTGCAAAGGAACACTTGCGAAAGCGTCGCTTGGCAGGATGTTTATAGTTTGCATGAGCAGTCACGCCTACAAGGAACTTTAAGAAACCACACACTTGCACCCATGCCTTTGCCAGGGTTGAAGACAACTTGTGAGATGAAGTATAAACTTCCACATCCTAAACACAAATCGGCATTTTACAGATTAGAGACAAGGTATTGAGAATGTAGGACGCACACTCGCATGTGAAGTTGGTGTTGAGTGGAAAAAACTTGCCATGATCACTATAATATTGTTATATTTTCTGCTGGAGGCTCAAGTGCTGCGTCCGGGGCACACGGGGGACTGCGACGCGTAGAGAGCGACAGTGCTTTCTGTACATGTGCAGGCTTGCACTGATAACGTCTCCAAATGGAAACCAAAAACACTTGTATCGTGACTACTGATGCAATTATACTCTAGACCAGGGGTTCTCAAACTTTTTGGTCCCACGGGACCTCAGCAAGCCTCAAAATTTGCAGCGGAACCCCCACCCCCCTCCATTTTTGCCGACTGAGAAGGAACAGAAGCACAATCGTAGGCGATCTTGCCTGTTTCGCTTCTCACATATCCCCATATCAATTGCAATGTCAGTACAAAGAGGTGAAGGCGCTTTGCACGATCCTGACTCGCAGGCGTGCGAAGCAAGACAGTCTGTGGGCAGGGGGAGGGAGGTGGGTGCAATTTGGATGCTTGCAGAACCGATGAGACCAGCTCGCAAAACCCAGTTTGAGAGCCCCTGCTCCAGGCTATCAACTTATTTAGCAATCACAATGTTTTTAACATTCACCTAAGACCTCTTCTGCCAAAAAGATGCCCCCACAAACATCAACTTGACAGTTGGACAAGCCAGCTTTTCTGCCGAATTTATGTTGAGTCTGTAAAGTGCAGCGATATTCGGCATTGCCCTATCTGTGTAAAAGGTCTTTGGCTTTGCCGCATCGTTGATTGGGCAAAAGTTTGGTCCATCACTAAAATCTATATGTAATGCTCATGCCATGAACCAATTATCGACTATAACTCGTTTTAGGGAACTGCCACAAGAGACAACAAGAGGAAAAGGTTGGAGTCTTTCAACAGCTCGGATGAGGAGCTCACTTCGACGGAACAGTTGCATCAGAAAGACATCATGATTGCGCAGCTGCGCAAACGCCTGAAGGACGAAAAAGATTACAGTAGGCGTCTGGGCCTCGCACTACTGGAGAAGATCGGTATGCTTGGCTGATACCATTCTTTGGGTTCTATTTATTTGATAATATTTTTTGTTTTTACATTTTTCAGAGGTTGCCCGCACAAAGCCTTCGGGTAGTAAACACCTCATGAGTGCAGGTAAATGTTTGCTTAAAACATTACTTTTAATGCACTGTTCAAAAAGTGTTTCCCAATGAATGAAAGGGACACCCTCTTGATTGTGTATAACCATTCGGCATGCTCAACTCTCCCAATTGTTTCTACTCTTTTAGCTTCTCAAGCTTCCAACATCAATGTCGCACAGATACCCTCGACGTCCCACTCAGGTAAATCTGATTTAATAAGGTTCATAACATCGTTGGAAGACGATAGGAAAGCCACATTTGCATATTCAAGGCAAAGCATATTGGGGATGACCTCAAAGCATGCTGTAGCATACAGCATGCTTTAAAGATATAGTGAAGGTTCTCTACAATGCAAGAACAGCTTCATTTGATTCTAAGTAACAGATGTGAGGTCTCCACCTCTCCCTTTTGCTCTAGCGCCAGTGCCAGTCGCACTCCCACCCAGATTGCCAATGTTTGCAATGACACCAGAACCAGTCTCGTTTCCAACACTTGCTGCTGCTCCAGTTGCAGTTCCTGCTTTGGCTTCTCCACCTACCCCACCAGCCCGGTTCCCACCACTTGATGCTGCACTAGTAGTAGCACCAGCACCAGCCCCGCTTGCCCCAGCAGCAGCTGCAGCCCCGTTCCCACCACTTGATGCTGCACCAGTAGCAGTGCCAGCACCAGCCCCACTAGCAGCCCCGGTCCTGCCACCGCTTGTTGCTGGGCCAGTAGCAGTCCCAGTAGCAGCCCCATTTGCACCAGAAGCAGCCCCAGCCCCATTCCCACCACTTGCTGCTGCACCAATCGCAGCCCCAGCTTTGGCTCGACCCCCCGCCCCGGCAGCTGCTCCTCTTCTCCCTCATCTTCAGGACGTTGAAAATCTAGGTAAATAGAACCATCAAGGGTCATATTGCAATTATGACCTTTGTCTTTTATATGGGTGAGCTTGTGGAAAGGTCTCCTTTTAAAGCCTGGTGGGACTGGTTCCCATGATTGTCCTTACAGCAGGCATTTAGAAAACTTGCGTAGTTAGTTTATTTAAAGGAACCATGCAAAGGAAAAAAACATTTTTTAGACAGCTTAGATGAAAAAAGGCTGTCATAAAACGATTTTACAACGAAGAAAAAAAAATTTTAAAGCTATATTTACGGCGCTATACGAATTTGTAGTTGGCGCTCGCGGGAGCCGCCGCTAGTCACGTGGTAGGCCCGTGCGTCGCCGCCGCACGGTGAGCGTTGTGCGAACGCCGCTACAACGCGTTTCTCCACGCCGCCGCCGCCGTCTGACCGGCGCACAGGTCCATCACGTCGGCTTGCGCTTTCTCAGGAGTTTCCTTTGGGCTCTAAAAGTTACTTGCTCATCTTAGTTTTTTGTTATACTTCAAAGAAAGATGAATAAGTTACTTTTAGAGGCCATAGGAAGCTTTCGAAAGAGCGCAAGTACCGCGTGACAAATATGGGCCCGTCACGTGATAAGCAAGGGCCACTTTTCCGCGGCGCCCACCGGCGCCAACTACGAATTCCTATAGCGCCGTAAATATAGCTCTAACATTTTTTTCTTGGTTGTAAAATTGTTTAATGATATCCTTTTTCCATCTAAGCTGTTTAAAATTTTTTTTTCGTTTGCATGTGTCTTTTAATGCTTTGTCAGCTCTTGCTCACTTTTCCTACACATTGATGTTGGGAGGAAGCACATTGTTGAGCGTTTCATCAAGTGGATAGGAGTTTCATTGATGGGCCCATTCATTGTTTCCTATTCATAGAGACTAACTCCCAGAGTGCTTTCTTTAGGCTAGGAGTTAGAGAGAGAGTGTAGATAAGGACACTGGGGCAGGGCTTTCCGCCAGGCTGAGAGGGCTTCTTGCACTTCGGCCTTTACGGTTCAAGTACAGTAGAAGTTAACCTTTGAAGTTCAAGTTCATAGATTTTGAAGATGAGTGCAATCAGGAACACAGACTCCTATTTCCACTGTGCCATATCACCCCCTACATTTAGCAGATTTCAATCACCTTGTTTGTTTGGTACTTCTAGGGAGCCTTCATGTGCGCTTTTCTAGGGTGATGCCACCTTTTGTAATACCGCTCGCCGACAAACCAGCAGCCATTTTGGTTCTTGGTGATAATCCTTGGGGCTTATAACCCTCCCGGAAACAAGCACCTTATCTCACAAGTTTGTAGCAGCGTTGTGGAACCCACGGAGGGAGGATTATTATTTTCCCCTCAGATGGGAAGACCGATGGACACAAAGGCCACTTTCCGGCGCACGGGGAAACATTGGGGAATTGTAGTAGACCGTCTTCGCAGCCCGCTAAGCACCCGGATAGCGCTCCGTAATCCGCCACAGGACCTTGAACTATGCAGACAAGGCTGGCGGCGCGCATGCGTTTCTGCGGCGTTTTCTTCACGGATACCGTAGTGGAGGAGAAAAACGGGCTACTACAATTCCCCAATGAGAGGAACAAAATGGCGGTGGAAGAGGGTGTGGGAAACGAAACAGGCAGTTGGCATCACTCTATGTGAAGCACACATGAAGGCACCCTAGGTGCTTCCAGCCATTTTCAATTACACTTAAAAGAACAGCATAGCTTCCTCAAAAACAAGAATAAACTGGAATGACCTTTTAAGGTGTCTATTTCACATCATCAGCGAAGCAGCTGATTCAAAACAAAGCCAAATAGTGTCCTTGCTCAATTTTAAGAGTGCCTCGTATTTTTGTGTTTCATGGACAGGACATCAGCCAGACATGAACGCTGGAGTTCGGGCCCCACGCAATCTGCCACCGTTGTATGAAGTCTTCCAGGGGAATGTAAGTGAGGTTAAATTTTGGTTAAAGCGTGCGTATCCTTTAAAGGGGTGGTGCAATGAATCTTGTACATGTTCAAAGTTCGTGCTTATACTGAGGTCACAGAATGTAGTTTTGCTGACCCAAAGAATTGCGCGTAATGCGTGATGCACTTCTCAGCGAGCGACATTAATTTTGTAACCAATTAGTGAAAATTTGATAAAACAAATTAATCAATCGCCTGGATTTGCTGGGCCATGGCCAACAATTTAAGAAGTTACGCAAATATCTGCTCTTCTTTCGAGCAGAAGTCGCGATGTGGCAAACTCCTTTGCCACGTATTCAATGCAGGAGGAGCTAGGTGTCCGTTGCTGACAACTGCTTGTCAGCAAGTGTTGAGTCACACTTGGATAGAAGCGTCGGTATCAGCAAGCTTAATATAGCTAAAACAGGTGTGTGGCGCTTTGCAACACAACTGTGCACATGCACAGCTAAGATGGTACCTCGTCATTTGCTCTGGTGAATACAAAAGCTTTTCCACAAAAGCCTCTACAAATCCGGGAAAAAAAACAAACAATCTGAGGTTGTGAATGGCCCTGACGCACGCTACGCAAGCTGTGGTGTGGAACTCGCGCTTGTTTCTGACCATTGTAATGGGTTTTAATACAAAAAAGCAACTTCGAGGTGCTATCATTGATTAGAAAGATCACTCGCAAAAACATCATACACATTTCTTTAACAAATAAAATTTTTAATCGGCATAGATGCAAACTAACGTATCCACTCCGTGCTATTACATAGCCCGTCGTCTGCTTGCATCCTACCCGCGCCGTCACAGGAGAGCGCCCATGAGCCACCAAAACATCTCGTCGCCAATAGAGGTTCAAATCCTCAAAAATAGTATGGAGCTGGCCCAACACCTTCTAGATACAGATAAGGCCTGTGCGTCACGTGACTTGACGTCGCCTCTGGGAGGCCCTCATGGGCGCTGATAGGATACAGTGCTGCGTCAGCGTTTGGCTGGGACTCCCGTCCACTCGCTGACGGCTGTGGTCGCAGTCGAACGCCAACGCAGCACTCGTATCCAGCCTGTGTTTTTGTGGTTTCCCGGAGGTAATGTCTTATCGCATGATGCGCAGGTATTAATTGTATCTAGGAGCTGCTGGCTGATCCTAGAGCAATATGAGAACGCTCCTCGAAAGCGTCTTAAAGGGGCCCTGCAAGCACTTTTTTACTGGTTTTTAATTTGCACCGAACCTGAGCGCACTGAACGTAGTAACTTAGTGAAACTTTTCTTTTCTCGAAATTCGCTTTATTTTAAAAGTTATAGGCAAATTAAAATTACAAAACCAAGCAAAAATTAACCTCCCTCATGATGTCCTTGGTTGCTTGAGTGGCCGTGAACTAGAGGAGGGGTAGTGGGCTCATCGCGAGCGCTCACGGCTGCCACACTCCTTGTTGACGGCGCGAGAGGGCGCCACTAAAGCATGTTCTGGATAGGCTGTATACAGCGGGCAGCCTGAGCGGCTGTCACTGCTTTTGCTGCACGATTAAACGCTAATTCGGCATGACACTTCATTGGCCACAAACGATAGCAAACACAGGGTAAAGATCAGTTCAGAAGGGAAGCCACTTCGCGTTGCCATACCGCGAAACGGCCAAACCTCTAGACAAAGCTGCTCTTCGAACGCCTTCGGAACGCTCGGAGCCGGTCAGATCCTTTTGTCGGTACGACCGCAGTGCTTCCGCATACATTCGGGACCTTTCCGTGTCGGCGCCTGATCCCACTACTTCTTTCTATTGAATGGAAAGCGCCGAATAAAAGAGGACCAAGAAGGGGACAGAGACGAAGCGCACTCACAACTGAAGGTTTATTGAAAACAACATTGACTATTAATACCGTCTATCAGGGTGTTGGCTCAAAAAGAAAAACTCTTTTTGAGCCAACACCCTGATAGACGGTATTAATAGTCAATGTTGTTTTCAATAAACCTTCAGTTGTGAGTGCGCTTCGTCTCTGTCCCCTTCTTGGTCCTTGTTTATTCGGCGCTTTCCATTCAATGATGTACCAACTAGCCCATTTATCTATTTTACTACTTCTTTCTAGTATGCGCCGCTTTTTCCACCGGGTATGTCGACGGGCCATTTCTTGTTTCCGTACTTTATAAACTGCATTCGTATCTTTTCTGATTTAAAATACTGAGCAAAAGCTACTTTTATAAATAATGGAAACGGTTTGCGCCACTTATATTTTGTATTTCGACTAAAAAGAAGCTTTTAGCGGCTCTGACCAGTAGTAAGCCCCGGACCATGGACGTCAGATTTTGCGCACTTTCGGTACCGCGGGTCGCCCCCGTCGGTGGAGGAGGTTTCCGCGTCGTCCGGTTAAAATACGATGCACTGATATTTAGTTACTCTCTCCGTGCCAGCTGGCTTGCCCGATTTTCAAGAGACGTAAAAACCGAAAAAAAGGTAGACGCTTAAATATGATTGCAGGGCCCCTTTAAGTGCACTGGCAAACCAATCATACTGTTTTGTAGGGAGCGGGGGACTCTGGCGGTGGCGTAGCTAGGCTATCCGGCACCCTTATGTCTTTCATCCCCCCTTTTCACTCCAAGAAATCGCGACCAACCAGTAAAATTACTGAGGTGGCACGCCCCTACGCAACAGGGGTGCCTGGTACCCGGGGCCCCCAGGTTGCTATGCCGCTGGACCCTTGCTCAGCCATATCACAGCAGCAGCCATTTAACCTTTCAGAAGTGTTTACCTTTTAGCTGGTTGCTCGTAACATTGTGACTATGGCTGCGTTATCGCCAGGAAGTTTATAACCCGGCCGACGTGCGAGTTTCAACTGGGACGACTGAGATTCTTTGGTGACGTATCTGTGCGCAAATGCCTTGAAAGCGAAAGTCTTCCTGTTCTGCGATGCCATATTCGACAGCGGTCACAAACTCTGAACTGCGCCAAAAATTAAACTAGCAAAAGCAAGAATTCCGAGCGGAACAGAAATGCACGCATGCACCGGAGAAGGAGGTGAAACCAACTGCTGCAAAAGATTGAACTCCTTTCAAGTCTAAAGTCATGCCCGGCCAGGGGAAGGCGCCGCACAGAGAGACAGATGAAAACAAGATGAGCAAAGCCAAAGAAAGAGGGTGGTCATAGCCGGCCGTCCACAGTTTTTGGACGTAACACCGGGAAGGCGAACACTGCAAACGTGAAATTAGTTGTGTCGAGACCGGTTATAATGAAATAGCGGCTACAGTGGAGAGATCACGATTTTCCATTCCCTTTTGCACTTAGTTAACTGGCGTTGGTTATAACATAATAGCGGATATATCGAAGTGATTTCCGACTCCCGTTGACTTCGTTATAACTGGTCTCGACAGTACAGTCATTCTCATGAGAGTTCTATGGGACCTGGCATTCATGAGTATAGCAGCCGGGAAGATATCAATGACGTTCTATTGAAGAATGTACCCTTTATTCTTGTACGCATTTTCCTCAGATCCACCTCGGAGACGAGGTTTACATCGCGGAGCAAAAGATGAGGCACCTCATGAAGCTGCCTTCGGACCGGCGCTTCACGAAAGATGTGATGCGGTGCCTTTGGACGGTTGAGCAGCTGCAAGAACGCAGCGTCACGGGGCAGGTCAGCCGCCGGCTAGTGAGGAGTGGAGGGGTGGCCAAGCAAGTTCTCACACCGAGGAAGGTGGCAGCAGTGAAAAGTAAGTTTCAACTTTCTCTAGTGAAAATATTGTTTGGTTTGTCTTGTCAAGATTTAGACTTCTAATCTGAAGGTGCCTATGGTGATGTTATTTTATCAAGTTCTCTTATGCTTGAGCCCAAATTTCTTGAGAAATTTGTGCTCAAAAAGTGTGGCAACATGAAAATGCGTGGCATGTTGTTGAATACAAGCATTGTACAACAAAGAAATCTGAAACATTGATTACCATGATTTGGAATAGGAAACTGAATATCTAAGAATTGATATCAATATTATCAGCACATTGGCATAAGACTTTAAAAGTAGCTGCATAACATGCAAGTGGAATGTGAGATGTGCTATTATGAGCAGAATGAGACACAGCCGGAGCATGGGCTGTTCACACTTGTGGCACTGCCTACTCAAAACAATACATAGGTACGAAAAGCCTCTATTGGCATCTGGCTGTCCCCCTGCCCTTTGCGTTTCGCACCTATTCGCTTATAACGTACGGGGCAGGAATCATATGCGCAGCAGGTCAAAGGCCTGCTATGTATATGATTTTGAAGGATTGGAATTAGCATCTTTGTAAGCTTTATTAATCTTCAAGCTAGTTTCTTGGAGACTGTTGTTCATGGCCTTAATAGCTTGTCTCAATGGTCTCAGTGAGTAACTTGTGAAAAATTCCACCCGCTAGTAATCTCTATTGTGACCAACTGCACCCGACTCCACATTTTAGAAAAGGGTAAGCACAATTAGCAGTGTATTCATTTGTAAAAGATGCCCTCGCAAACAACAAATGATGCTAATCTAGTTACAGTATCGAGGCAATGAATAATTCATTCACTTTAGGCTAGAAACATGTAGTAATGTTATTGTGAGCTGTACTTTAATATGTTTAACAGCAACCGCGTAGAAACTCTGAGGAAAAGAAATTGACATATGCAGCCCCAAATTTGCAATCACATTGGCTATTTCAGTGTTGGAGAGGATCATTCCCATTATAGGATGCATATCAAACTGAACCTTTCAGCTACCCTATTTGGCACAGCTATGCTAATGATTCAGCCGCCAGTGTACACTGCACCCCAAACTTAACGCCGCAACTGGGATCCTAAGCATTGAGCTCGTATCGGCTACTTAAGGTTGCATTTGTCACCGAAACGTTTGGAATGCCTTCTCAGGATGGGATAGAAATCGAGAACCCTAACATTCTTCAGATAGTTCAATCGGCCACAGCAGAGACTGTCAGAAAGGGAAAATGCCGTGGCGGCGTTAAGTTTGAGGCGCACTGTACTTAGAGTTTCAGAGATCCTCTACCACAGTGGTTGCGACTTGCATAGCAGGCGACAGACTGGGGAGGCAAGAAGGGGCTAACAACAGCAGGGTCCTTTCACTCCTAGGCGTCGCTTTGCGTTACTGCCGCAGGACTGGCGCTAAATGTAGGATTCGCACACACTTCCATATTCCCTCTCATACTGTTTATAATATTTGTTATTTGGGACATCAGTTCCACACCATATTAGAACAGGTGGGTGCAAATAAATCTGTCATGGTCCTAATTACTGATGTTCATTTTTCTTTCAGATGCCTTGCAGTTACATCATGCATCACCGAAACCCCGACACCCCGGAGGAGGCAGATGACGTCAGCAACCGTCTGGCATGTCTAAACAATATTATAACAAATTTTTATCTGATCTGGGCCGCCCCAGCAGGCGTGTCACTCTGTAAAGTGTTTTTTTTTTTTTTTATCGCAAAAAAGAAAAAAAGAAACTAGTCAGGGCTACTATAGGCAATTTCCATGAAGTATTTTTTCGGGGCTGTGAAGTATGTGTTTTTTTCGTGTGTGTGTGTGTGTGCCCTAGGAGGCGTATCACTCATAATTTTTTTTTATATATTGAAAGAAAACATTAGGGCAATTTATGCACTATTTTAATCTTTTCACATTTAAGGAAGTGTCCTCTGTTTATTTTTGTGGTGTAAACTATACATTTTTTTGTGTGGCCCAGCAGGCGTAGCACTTTAAGGAATTTCTCTTTTTTTAATTTAAAAGAAGAACTAGCCAGGGCAACTAATGCAATATTTTAAACTTTTTACATTTAAGGAAGTGTTCTCTATTTATTTTTGTGGTGTAGACTGTTTTTTTGTTTGCCCCAGCAGGCGTAGCACACTAAGGAATTTCTTTTTTTTTTATTTAAAAAAGGTATTAGCCAGGGAAACTAATGCAATATTTGTAGTGTTTATTTTTGTTATGTGGAGTATGTATTTTTTTCTGTTGCAATAAAGTTAGTTTTACCAGTTTAAGACCTGTGTTGTCAATATGGCCAGTTAAACTGGTCTAACTGCATGGAGGGGACGACCGGTATGCACGGTTTCACATTAAGACCAGTAAGCACAGTTTCAGTGTGTCCAGTTCAACCAATTTAACCAGTGGCCCAGTGACAATAAGCCTGTTTGAACTGGCCCAGTTTGCCAAAATTTTTCAATAGGGGAAGATTGCTAAGAAAATATCTATGACAATTCTAAGGGAAGCTTGTTGTTATATGAAACCAGGACAGGAGTGTTACAAAATAGGAAGTACAGAGCGAAATATTAAGACATAGATACTGTGTGTGGAGCATGATGGGAGTAAAAGGACACGTCAGAACACTAATACTTTATCGTAAAGGGCGTCACACTGCATCTGCTCAAGGTGATGCAGATTGCGTACAGACCGTGCACTTTAAAGACAGTGACGGAAAATCAGACATTCGTAAAGTGGGGATCATGAAACAAATTATCAGACTGGTAGCGTATATCTAGTGGAGAATACAGTTACTTATTTTCTTCCTTTCAATACGTAGAGCGAAAAGTGCGCACACCCTGTTGCGAAGAGGCATCACCGTCACACGCCTTACTACTTTCGCTTTTAGAGAACGGTAGATGGGTGCATGTGCTTAGCGGCGATATGAGACACTTTGGTATTCCTCATTAAATTAGAATTTCATTCGGAGATTAGTTGATGGTTGAATTGAAAAGCCTTGATCACATGGTACATGGCGCAAGCTGACCCCCGATTAAAAGGGTCCGGCCGTATCCATTCATCCACTCACACATGTGACATCATGATTCGCATGACTGCCACAGATGACTGCAGATAGGGAAATTATTATTTTTACCTTTGGAACTGAACAGAGAAATTGCGATATTTTCTGTAAAGCTGGTGCATTTTCTCTCGCTTGTGCCGATTGATAAACACTATATAAAGTACAAGCTGCAAATTCTTTCAAAATGGGAATTGTTGACTGTCCCTTTAAAAGTTCCATACGGGGCGTTAGATAAGGCGAATTAATTTCAGTTATAACAACGCAACATCAAGACTAACAGGTTATTAGCTAACAGCACTTTAGCTAATGCTCGTTCTACTGAGTTTAGTGTGAAAGTATATACAGTATTCCAATGTATAGATGTTCATTTGCCAATGTAACTATACATAAGAGGGGTAATTCTCTTTCATTTTCAACCAAGTTAGAGAATGATAACAGCAAGTATATACATGAAATTTATCTTTAGCACGTTTTTAGACAGCGCTTCACCTTATGGTCTAACCCCAACGGGCGTTATTAGTCATGTCGGCCAATCTAGCACGCAAGGCGCACCACGTGTTTTTACACGACAGGTATAACTTCGCCTAAACTGGAAAGCCACGGGACATTCTCCGTGCTATAGATTGGCTTCGGTGCCCGATAGCGCCCATTGCGGTATACCCTAAGGAAAAATGGAATATAGCGCGAAGGTAGTAGGGAGTTTTAGTTAATCACGCCGATAACTGCAATAATATTAAGCGATACCCTGGCGATGCAAGTGCGAATTCATTGTACAAATATCAGGTAACGTTATTGGAGAGCAAGTCTGACCTACCGAAATTCTCTAATATTAGAAGTGGCGATGATTCTTTGCGGTGCGTCTCCTTTGCCTTTTCCCAACCGGTAACATTCTACAGTTACAAAACTGCTATTACATTATTTGTGAAATAAATGTAAGCGCAAGCAAGCTAGTGTACATTAAACATGATTTAAAATACCCGAGACTGCAATTAAAAGCACACACACTCGAAAGTCTCCACCACATCTGGAATTTTATTTTTTAAAACGTGGGTAAATAGGGAAAAAAGAAAAAAAGGAACGAAAAGGGGGTACTTTGTTTCTCTTAGTTTCGTGGACATGGTTCAGACAACTTAATCTATCTTGGGCTCTGCGTATGGAAGTTTTCCTATTTGGCATAAGGTACAAGCCAATAAATGTGGGAATTTATTTATTTAGAAATGCCTCGCATCCTTTTGGGTGCTTTACAGGAGTGGAACGTCAAATCCCATACATGTCGTAACGCGCAATATGATCTACATTTTCTAACACCCTATGCATTCTATAACAAAAAGCAAAACCAGGCTGGTTCACATCACGCTACACAAGGAAATAATTTCTATCCTAGTCCAAACGTGAAACACTTTTTTACAAACTCATAAGCAGAAATGAGATTCTAATATAATTCAAGTAGACATTTCTCGAATAAGGCTAATGAATCACAATTGACATCACTTTCAGAAATTCTGTTCCAAATGTTAATTGTTCTAACAAAAAGGTTATGCTTATATGTTTCATTATTACATCTGTCTGGTTCGTCTTGATTTGGTGGGCACCCTCCGTGTCGCGGATGTTGTCGTTAGTCATGTTCTATGACGTATAGGCGGCGGTGGCGTATAGACGACTAGCGGTTCGACTTCCTAATGCATTGGTGCTTGACGCAGTGCTGCAACATAAAAAAAAAGTAGTTTTAAAATCGTAACAAAAAAAAGTATGAGCTTGCTTCACGGTGGCGTGCATTGTTGCTCACTCCTTTAAAATCCAACCCAGAGGCGCTAAACCCAACCCAGGGGCGCTAAAGACTGACGCCACTGGGGTCATACGGAATCGCTGTGAAAACGTTATCGTTTGTTATCGGCAATCGTGATCTGGAAGATGGCGAAGAAGAGAGCGGCGCGGGACAGGAGAGGCACGAAGAGAGGACATACGACAGCGACCCCAAGGAGCCGCTCGTTCCTGTGGCATCGTCACAAACCTGGACTACATGACGAATTCCTCGGTGTACCGAAGTGGTTTGTCCTCGACGACGAATAAACACCAACAATTCGCAACTTTGGCGGTTTCCCGTGTAAATACCATTCCTACACCGATTGGCAAGTTGGGCATGTCCTGAATCGAGGTCGTCCCATCACCTGTCTTTAACTTTGGCGGTGTCCCCATTCGAGGACGTCCCAACATTGATCCTGATCTTCGGCAGTATTTCGAAGGCTTGAAGGACCGCAACCAAACTACGACAGAAGAAAACAAGCTCCCTCTACCAACTCCGGTATTTACCTCTTGAGTTACTCTGACCCTCGGGAACGCAACAAGCTATGTACTTAATTATAGGTATCTCTTCTAAGCTATAATAACGGATGCCGCAAACTTGCCCATGTTCAAGTTTTTAACGTCTATTGCCAAGGTTGACGGAAGTTCGAGTGATGTCCCATTATTATGTGCGTGCTCGGAATTTGAAAACGAGAAGAGGCCACCTGGCGGAGGAGGGGTGCAACTAATCCCGGGCATATAATTTTATTTTTTACATAACTGAAGCACATTTGTGTGTTTTTAGATTGTATAAACATCGGTAATCATTTTACAGAGTTTCAAATTGTTTACAAATTGTTTTCTCAAAATTATAAAAAAAGTTGCGTACCAGTCGCGCAACCTTGCTCGTAAGTCGAACGTTGTCAATTTGTGGTAAAGTTTCGAATACTCGCAATGCGAGTTAAACCTTGGGGTTTGACGCCGAATGTTAGGTTAGACAAATGTTCGTGACATCCGGCGACATACTGTTTATAGATAGCCGGAATAGGTTTCAGGAGCTAATTAAGATTTGTTGAGAGGAGTAAACTTTCTCGTCCTAAAATTAAGTAGCGACAAGTCGGGAATAATGTTGTATAACATTGAGAGAGGGGACCCACCGAAAATTCAAGACGTTTCATTAGAACACGTAGAGAAGTATAAATAAATAGGAGTATGGCTCAGTGAGGGAAAACACTACTTAGAAGAACAGAAAGAAAACATGCTAAAGGAAAAAAAAAATGCAGCGATCGCGAAGCACAGGGGACCATGAAATGACAATTGGTATGAAGTTGTTCGGTGAATATGGAAAGGAGTCATGGTACCGGGGTTTTCTTTTGGCATTTGATATTATGCAGACAATCTTAGTTTCCGTCCAGCTGAGAGGCCCGGCAGATGAGCGGGGGCAGATTGGCCCTCGGGGCGCGCGGGAATGTACCAAATGAACGAGTCTAGGGAGCCATGTGCTGGGCATCTTTTGAGGCGATCAGTAAGCTGATATTGGAGCAAATACTAGACACACTTGAGGCTACACGACGGGCGAAAATGTATGTAAGCATCTCTACATGCAAGGATGAACACTAAAGCTACAAACCGAACTAAAAATCTAAAATTAAAATACAAACCGTCGAGTTTGTATGCAGAAAAAACTAACACTGTAAAAAAGGAAGTAAAGGAAGACGAGAGAAAAGTGGGGGAGGAAAGAACGCAGGAAACATCATTTTTAACTATGTATAGGGGACAAGAACAGAAAATAAGGAAAGAATATTGGTATGAAAATTCACGGGAAAGCTCGCTGTTATTTTGAGGCTAGTACAGGAGTACTGGGGGTTAGGACATATAAAACAAAGTATGAGGAAATGGATGTGCACTGTGCCGTATGCCAAGGGGAAGGCGAGACTTTACAGCATGTAGTGTGGAGGTGTACAAAGTTTGAAACCACCCCCCCCCCCCTTCCCCCCGGAGGAGGGAGGCTGATTTAGTCGGAGTGCTGTGGTTTGCAGACGAGAATGGAAGAATGGATGATAAGTGAATTTTAATATCAGGAAGGATATTGGAAGTCTGGTGAAATTATATAGATAGAATTAAATGACGTACAACTAGGCTAGGTGGCGCAAGCTACCACCCGATATAAAAGGTACAACCGTTAGCATTCATTAATCCATCCATTCACCCCCATTTCCCCCCCCCCCCCCCCCCCGTTTCCAGAAAAAAAAAAGTGTCGGAGGTTTTTGATTCTGCCCCTGCATTTTCTGCGAACAGTGACGGTTTACTATTTCTACCCTCAGAGCTTTAAAAGCGTCACACGCCAAAATTGGTTTATAACCATAATTTCACAACGATGAGCGTATTCCATACTAGAACGGCGCGTGACGGTGGATATACAAACCTATTTATAGATGGAGGCACCTGTCATTAGTTTGTTATGCTTCGTTTCACGTGAAGTTCAGACGCAGCCGACGCTACGCGCTGATGGAAACCGATCAGACAGGCATGAAAAGCGCGTCATAACTGTGTTTCCCGTGTTTTTATAAATGGTCGATCATCGCTGATTCAATCCTAAATAAAGAAGACCCAGTAAATTGCGCTTTTCACGCCGCTCGATTGGTACCATTCGCTCTTTGCTGTGGCTGCGTCTGGACTTGAGTCGAAAAGAAGTACAGATACTCTTTCACCTTTCGGCATTTTCTCCCCAAAGGACGCAGCGCATTCTAAGTTGGAGCGCAGGGTCCGGACGCAGTTGACGCCACGATCCGACGGGGACATTCAAGCAACGCCGAAAAGGCATCCTTACTGCGCTCGTCGTATTTCTGCTTTTGTTGTCATCGGCTAAACCAATGTCGCACATTGAATGCGCCGTAATCCTGAGCTTATCTCAGCCCGTGATTAGTTCTGCCGGTGATGCGCTTTTGGCGCTGCTTAATTGTTTGCATTGTATCGTAGGACATGCGGAAACTCGAAATTAGATTTCCCCATACTTTTGCTGGACAACGACAGTCTTACAGTAGTGTTTACATCCAGATAAGTCAGTAAATAAGGTCAGTGCAGGCGGAGCAGGAGCGCAGATGACACGAAGCCACGTGCCGGAGGCCCGCACATGCCACAGAGTGGTCATGATCGCCGCGTCGGAGTTCGGCTGGGGCTCGCGTTTTGAACGACTGGACACGAGCCGTTGCCGATTCAGCAGCACTCCCGTCCAAGATGTGCCCCCCGCTCTCCCCCTATGGGCGACGTAAAAAAATCCAGCACTACTGCTCCTTCATCTAGGAGCTCTTAGTATGGTCCGCTCAGCCTGGACAGTATTAGAAAGTGCGAAAGGACATGCATACGAAGGCGAGGCAAAAGCAGCGCAGACGCACGTCAACTTTAAGCTGATTTCAACGAAAATTTTCCCCCACACTGCATATTATACATCGGGTTATAGAGCCACCAAACCGGTGAGGGAAAAACAAAGAGACATTTATCTTAATTTTACGAATGAAGTGGAGATACTTATTGACGGCAGCCGAACAATGAGGATATTTTTATTTACTATTAATATATATTTAATATTAGTAAAGGATAGCGGGATTTAATAAATGTACATAAATGTACGACAACTAAATTTAGCGGCCGTGAGATTTTTCTTAACGTTCTTTTTACGTTTTGTTCATTTAAGAAGGCCAGCCGTATTCGCTTTTTAGAGCTTTTACTTAATGTTTAAAAACCTGCAATTTGTTTGCGCTTCTGTTTATTTATGCCTCGACAAATTTTAATGAGCTTTTTTTTAACGGTAGGTCTATAGTTCTTTCATTATTCAGTGCGTTAAGTTATTATTTCACACTTTGTTAAAGGCAATTCTAAATGGTGGTTCTTTTATAAGGCGCACTGTTTATGAGCTTGCCTGCATATATTTTGTATAATTTGGCGCATTTACATACGCATATTTTATGTGTGTATGAAGTGTATTTTCAGATTGCGTTTACATTACATTTAGGTGTGTGCATGCTACTAGTTTTGGGGATTCTTTTATATTTTTTGCGTATGTGCAGCTGGAAACTGGCCCTCTGCTTTTCTAAATCTTTCACGGTATTTTACAAATGTAGGGAGACTGGTTTTGCCTTTGGCACCAAGGACCTTTCCAAGGTTTGTTTCCCTCGGTGCATAAAAAAATCTGAAACTGAAATTAGATAACTCTATTAAAATCTAACAAGTTACGTCCGCCATAGGCCATTTTTTTCATTTAGTACAATCAATGTCGTGCTAACGCAGTTGCCACCCGAACGTTCAATAAAAAGAAACTTAAATATTTGTTTTTAATTATTTGATCACTTTTCGATAACCGGAGAAGGTTACCATGAAAATATACTCGCGATCAAATCGCCTCAAAACCGCTCAGAATTCAAGAGGTGCCTCTTTTTTTTTTATTCTGTAAAGACACAACGTATCATAAGCTAGCCACAAAAAAGGGTGTCTGACAGGTGGTTCTTGTGAGAATTCAAAGTATTGCTTGCTATGTTCTACTGTAACTAAATAAGCCGTAACTCCACCGGGGCTTGATTGTTTCGATTATACGGTTCTTGCACGAGACCATGATGCAACGCTACTACCGGTTTTTAAATCTCACCGGAACTCGCCGAAATCAATGTTGGAGGCATTCGTCACTCTTATGCTATGTTTTGTGTGCTTCGGGGCCGTGTTTGCACTGTAGGTTGTCCACTTACTCGAGATTTAAAATGATCAGTCCCGCCGTAATTGAATGTTCCAGCTGTAAAATTCAGCAACACAACGATATAGAGTGAGCACTATTGCATTTTTGTTTTAGAATTCCGGCAATCATAAGGAACCACGACAAGGTGACACTCGAGCACTCGGTTTGCCGGCGTCATGAGTAGCTCCGACGAATACGCCGGCACAATCTCGACAAAAAACTTCGTATCAAACAAGGGTTTGTGAACTTCACTTTGCGCCAGGCGGGGAACCTCTTTGCGATTGACTAGGACGAGTAAACAGACCGAATTAATTGTGCTGCAGTTCCAGTCTTTATGGGTGTAGCAAGTCAAAAAGTTGGAGGACCGGCTACAGTAGTCACGAAGTTTGTACAGTATCCCTTAACAACTTCACGCCTAGGTGATAGCACTAATTTGTTTCCAGCCACCGTAAATTATTAGCAGACAACCCATTTTTTTTTTGCCGTCCCATTGCACTTTTCCGAGGCGTCCAAATTCCGAGTGACGGCGCTCTACTCGCGCATTCCAGTGCCGTCCGAGAACGCTAAACTCAATTCACGCTCAACCTGACCTGTGCTCTATCGGCTGTTTGCCACCAATTTGTTTTACCCTCAAACGTGAGTCAGGTAAAAGCCAGGGCTCTACGGCACTTCTGCTCAATAAGACCCTAAATGCCCCCAACATGGCGCCAAGAGAACGATGGCAGAAGACAATGTTGGTTTTGATTTTGAGGCTGACAGTAAGTAACGTCTGGTGCAAGACGCCTTTCCTAAGAGGTCCCGTTATGACCAATGACCAAGCGAAAGTCATAATGTAAATATCAGCGTGAGTGACGATAAGTGTAAAATATGTGACCATCGCTTCTGTTGGTCGTCACTTTCCAGTGCGCTGTAATATTACAGCGCATGTGCGCTGTAATATATCGAGTGAATTTTCTTTTTAACAGAGCACTTGAGAAAGCCGGTCGCCGCAACCTAAAGAAAGTTATGCGAATGGCCACGAAAAAAGTATGTTCAGACTCGAAATAAATATCTGCTTTGTGACACTGAGCATGAAGCAAACTCATGTTAAATATCACGCCGACCATTTTTATCTAGAAATTGTTTGAACCTCGTCATCTGCCGAGCTTCTTTCGTATCTTACAGGGGTTAGTGCTTCCATGCCCTGTGCGGGAACCTAGACGCGCAAGATTTCTTATATTGCGTATTTCGCTAAATGCAACTCTATTTGTTCAGCATTGTATAGAACAGATAATCGCGGCTGACGGGATATACTTATTTATATTTTGACTCTTTTGTCAGCAAACGTTCAGAGGTTTTTTTTTTTTTTTATACTAAGTTGGTTTAACCCTAATACTGGCGTAATAGGTTACCTATCTGGATTTCACGAGTAGCACTTAATAATGAAAGTACCAAAACTAACTTTAATATTGCGTAGAATAGAAGAAAACACGAAACTACAAAATCCTACTCTTATGTAGCTTATCGTCAGAGTTCTAGGTAATCGAACTCCAAATTCTTGGAATAAACCAACGCTCCAAAGAAATTATTCAGATTTCTCTCTGCTTGTTTCTACTTAAAAATAAACATATCTTAGTTAATATACCTTCGGTTGCCATTCAGATTCCTTCAATGGATGTATAGAAACAGTAAAGTACCAAAATTATGTGCGCTTGTTGCTCGATGCTAGCTGTTGATGTCGCCGCAGACTGTCTCCTTCAGCTATACAGTTAAGCATACTAACTTTGTCCTTGATTAGCCAACAACGTTCTGCGAAACGTATTTTCTCCCTTGGAAATAGCGCATGTTATGTTGTGATTTGTTAATTTTAAAGAAACGCAAGAGTTAACGAAAAGACATACAATACGAAGAGAAGGTAATAACAATCATATTTGCGTGGCTAAGGTCTTCCTTTCACCATAACAAACGACACTTTAACTGCACACTTTCGAACTTCTGTAATTTGGGTTAAGTTGACTTTTGTTTTTGAGCAAAATATAATATAAAATCGCTAAATCCAGATTGTAGCCAGCAAGACGTAATGAACTGGTGTGTTGTTAAATGGAATGGTTTTAATTGGAATGATCCACAATGAAAGTTACCAAAAGTAGTCCTTACGTATCCGTTTGTACATTCCATTCCATCCGTAAGAACAGCTTCTAGGCGTTTGCTGTAATCTTGAAAGCAGCACAATATCTTGTACTCTTGGGTGTTCTTAGATCGCTGTAAAAATATAGAGAGATTTATATTTAAATTCTTGAGAGTGTTACGAATGTGCCGTCTGATTTTTTTCATGCGGCAGCTCTCACGACACAGCGCGAAGTAATCTCAATAGTAATATCCTAATCTCGCAAAATCGCAGAACAAAGTCGGCATTCTCAAGTTGTATGCATCGTTTGAAGTCCTGGTCACCGTACCCACACTTCCAATTTCGGTACCCAGGTTAGCAATACCCTTCTGGAGTCACCTCACAGTTTCTGTAGATATTCAAAAGCTTAGTTTTTAAGTTTTTGACAGGTTGTTATGAAGATAACTACTTTTGTGAGCGGTGAAGCTGTTAGTGGCATACACAGCTGCAAGATTGATATGCTTCTGGCGCCTTGGCGTAAGAGCACGTGCATCATAATCACGATAACCTTGGTAAGCTTGCAACCGCACCAGTTCACGCAATCGAACATATCTACATGGAAGATAAAAAAACACTTTTCGTTTCTGACACGTTGATCTCGATGTGTATCGGCCTCTGAGCCAAACCTGCCCGGATGTGCCCGCATTTATTGGGAGAATATAGCGAGTCCCATTACTGTGAAAGCAATAGACTTAGTTTGCTGGATCATTTTGTTCGCTTCTGCTAAACCAAGAAGCGGCATTTTTAATGAGTACGTATATGCACCAGGACAGGGTCAAATGAACTAAACTCGATATAGCATGTCCATAATTTACCCAAAACTGGGTGTATATATATATATATACATAACAAACATATGCAATAGTTACTAAATTAAGTGAAGAGCTCAAACAGACTTTTGGCTTAACAGCAAACACCCAACAAGCCCAGCGTTCAAGGCACTTTCACATTAAGTTGTTGGAACCAGGAATATACCACCCAACATACTTTTTATGTACAATATTTACAAGAGAAATTAAACTGTCCTGGGCATCGCTCGATGTAGCCGCCTGGCCGCTCGGTCGCCGAATCTCCCAGCTCGTGGTGTCTCGTTCTGTGTGTTCGCGCCGAGATGCTTCTTTTTCATCGTCGCGGAAGCTCCACTAGCTCGGCTGCTACAAATGCCCCCCCTGGACAAGTGGCCTGGGCCACTTGCGCACCTAGTGGGGAGTGCGTTGGAGCATTGTTCTGCAACAGAGGGGTAGTAGTTGTGTCGAGGGCTGTGGTGAAAGCAGGTTTTAGTCGGTCCAGGGAAACTGTATCTCGATGTCCCTGTATAAGTACCGTATAAAACTTCGGTGTTCTGCCTACAACCTGGTATGGGCCATCGTATAGAGGTCTGCGAGGTTTCTTTACCGCATCCCGACGTATGAATACGTGTGATGATTGGGCGAGGGCAGGATGAACGAAAACTTGTCGTGCGCTAGGTTGCCGTGTCTGTACTGGGCGCAAAGAGTTCATGGCTTCCCGGAGTCGTTGTACGTAGGAGGTGGGGTCCATTATTCTTTGTGCCGTTGATGGTTCAACCATGTCAGCAGGGAGACGAAGAGGAGAACCGTACACGAGTTCTGCACTGTACAACCCAAGTCGGGCTTCAAAGTTGATCGCATGCCTAGTAACACCACTGGTAGGTTGCCAACCCATGCATCGGTAAAAGTTTGTGCTCGGAGCGCAGACTTCAGCTGACAGTGGAGTCGCTCGACGAGGCCATTCGCAGCAGGATGATATGCTGTCGTGAGCGTCCGTACTGAGCCCAGGAGAGATGTTAATTCTTTAAATATCGCGGACTCCGAACTGGCGCCCGCGATCGGTGGTGATTGTGGCAGGCACACCGAAGCGGCTGATCCAGCTGGATATGAAAGCGCGTGTTACTGTTTCAGCGGTGATATTTTCTATTGGTACCACCTCTGGCCAGCGAGAAAATCTGTCGACGCATGTCAATAGGTATGAAAAATTCCGAGAAGTTGGAAGTGGACCAACAATGTCTAGATGGACGTTCTCAAAGCGTGTGGATGGAAGAGGAAACTTGCCAAGTGGTGTATGGGTGTGACGCTGCACCTTCGACCTCTGGCAGGGAAGACAAGAGCGTACAAATTCCCTTATGTCGGCGTTGATTTTGAGCCATACGAAACGGTTCGTTACCAGCTCTTGTGTTGCGCATCGGAAGTGAATTCCGCGATGAAGGAAAGATGTCGAAGCTCTCGTGGTGAACGATTTTGGTTCGATGACTGAATGGCATAAACCAGCGGTTTGTGATCCGTGGCTATGAAGAAGGCACGCCCTTCCAGGAAGTGTCTGAAATGTTTATGGCTAAGTAAGCCGCAAGTAACTCTCTTACGAAGGTACTATAC
This sequence comes from Ixodes scapularis, assembly GCF_016920785.2. Taxonomy (NCBI): domain Eukaryota; kingdom Metazoa; phylum Arthropoda; class Arachnida; order Ixodida; family Ixodidae; genus Ixodes; species Ixodes scapularis. The sequence goes on along the minus strand of NW_024609879.1, from coordinate 60,344,095 downwards.
TTCCTCTCTGCGTCTTGCAGTTTACGTGAAAAAAAGTGATATCGGGGACTATATATTTGCGATCTTCTGCTGCAACACACCTGCGATCGCGACGTCCGAGGCATCGACCATCAGGCACGTTGGTGCATCTGAAGACGGGTGTACGAGGAGTGTGGCATTGGCTAGTTCTTTCTTCACACTCTCAAATGCTATCGACGCCTTCGGGCGCCATGGCAACGTTGATTTCTCGTCCTTGGAGGTGCAAAGCAGTGTCTCCAATGGCTGTAGAAGCTTGGCACAGTGGGGGAAAAACGCCTGTAAAAGTTTACAAGCCCCAGAAATCGCCGAAGGGCGCGTTTTGTTGTAGGTTGCGGACAATCGGTGACGTCTTTTACCTTGTCTGGTAGTGGTCAGATACCTTGACAGTCAATGTGATGGCCAAGAAAGGTCAGCTCTGGTACACCAAACTGGCATTTGTCCACGTTTATTATAATGCCATACTCGTGTAGCCTGTCGAACAGTGTGGTGAGATGGCGCTTGTGTTCCTCCGGGGTTTTGCTCGCTACGAGGAGGTCGTCGAGGTAAGCAAAACAAAAAGGCAAACCGCAGATGACCTGGTCAGTAAATCGCTTGAAGGTTTGGGATGCGTTACGCAGCCCAAACGGCATTGTGACGAACTCAAAGAGGCCGAAAGGAGTTGTTATGGCTGTCTTGTGTATGTCTGCAGGTTCAACCGGAATCTGATGATACGCCTTTATGAGGTCTATCTTCGAGTAATTGGTGGTATCCTTCAAAAAGGCAGTGCAGTCTTGAACGTTTGGGATCGGGTACCGGTCAGGAATTATAGCTGTGTTCAGAGCCCTATAATCTCTGCACGGTCGCCAATCGCCGCTCTTTTTGGGCACCATGTGCAGAGGGGACGACCAGGGACTAGAAGATGGGCGTACAACTCCGAGTTGGACAATATGCTCGAATTCCTGCCGTGCAACCCGCAGCTTTTCAGGTCCTAGTCGACGTGGTCGGCAATGGACAGGCGAGCCCGTCGTCACGATATGATGAGTGACGTCATGTTTAGGTACCTCGCCGATGTTGTGCGGCTTGATGAGGTCTGGGTAGTTCTCGAGCAGACTGGCAAATGAATTGGAAGGTGGCTTGCCGAAAGTGGGGCTAAGAGCTGGCGCTCGAGACGCAATACCAGAGACTTGTAGGTGAGCGGTCGCATCAATTAGCCTTCTTTGTGTCATGTCCACCCAGATGTTGAAGTTCCGAAGGAAATCTGCTCCAATTATTGCGTAGCTGACGTCTGCAACCCAGAACAACCACTGGAACCGTCGTCGGAGGCCAAGGTCCAACGTCAGTGATTTTTGTCCATACGCTTTGATGGGAGAAGCGTTGACAGCTTGCAGTGATGTAGTTTGGACGCGATTCCGGCGATCAAAAAATGAGGCTGGAATGATGCTGACCTCAGCGCCTGTGTCCACTAATAAACGGGTGCCGACGATCTTGTCGTGGATGGGGAAGAGGCGACTGGTGGGCCGATATGGGTCGCTCGCCGCCACTAGCGATCGGCGGTCCCGTTTTTCTGGTTCCAGGAACAGGGTGAACAACAGCGGCGGGCATTCGGTCCGAACTGTCGGTGGTACCGACATAGCGACTTGTCGAGGGCGAGGCGACGGTGATGGTCGACGGCGACTTTCGCGACGCGAGTGTTGAGCGATTGAGCATGGTCACGGGATTCCCGCCGAAGCTGGGACGCGATGGTCGTCAGGTTCTGCACTTCTTGACGGAGCTTAGCGATGTCCGAAACAAGGTCTGGAGACTGCTGTGTTGCTCCGATGGTGGGACCGGAAACCTCCATAATTCGATCCGCCAGCTCGGCGAGTTCTACAAGCGGAAGCCTGTGGGCTACCACTAGGCCGACACGAACAGAAGCCGGCAGCCGTTGTAGAAATAGCTCACGGAGGATGGCGGCGTCGATGGAAGCCGCCTTGTCGCCCAGAAGATGTTGCAGGTGTCGCAAGAACTGGGTGGGTCGTCGGTCGGCTAGCTCTTCTGCGCTGAGGAGCTGCTGAAGGCGTCGTTGTTCAGAGGCGACGAGACGACTGACCAAGGCTTCTTTGAGAGCTTCGTAAGGAGTGTCACCACTTGGGTTGGCGTCCTCCCGCCGTGGCTTGCGGCGGGAGGGCGTCAACGAGGAGCTCGTATTGCCGGGTCTGGAAGGTTATGCGGTGCAAGCGGAATTTGTTCTCCACTTGTAGGAACGAGAGCGCTGAATCCTCAGCCCAAAACTTCGGTAAAGTTAGGACCGAGGTAGCGGCGATTCCCAAGGCGGCGCTTGCTTGGGAGGCACTTGCCGGGTGTGCAGGCTCACCAGACTCCGTAGACATGGCAGAATCACGTCCGGGTCACCAATTATGTTGGAACCAGGAATATACCTCCCAACATACTTTTTATATACAATATTTACAAAAGAAATGAAACTGTCCTGGGCATCGCTCGATGTAGCCGCCGGGCCGCTCGGTCGCCGAATCCCCCAGCTCGTGGTGTCTCGTTCTGTGTGTTCGCGCCGAAATGCTTCTTTTTCATCGTCGCGGAAGCACCACTAGCTCGGCTGCTACACTTCTATTTTGTTCCTAACGCAGTTTTTTTTTTTTCACGCACCCTACCGTGGATGAATGTGATGCTGATGCAAAACGACTTCGCTTTGATAAGTCGGAACTAACCTGGTCTGCCTTGAGCACATTATATTTTACAAAGAGTGCCTGTGTGCCTAATTTTCCTTTATCAGCTCTAAAGTTTTCACATATACGTACCATTCTCTTTTTTAGTATAATTATTTTATTGTAGTTCGAAGCTGCTGTTGTTCCCCAGACCTAGATACCGTAACTTATTTTAAGGTAGAATAAGGAAGAGTATAACATTTGTTTTAAACAGGCAGACACTAAGTTTTGTATTTTATATAAGCTGCCAGTAACTCGCAATAATTCAGCTTTACGTTTATTAACACTAGTATTCCACAATAGGTCCACGGAAAACCATATACCCTAAAATGTTTGATCTCTTACTTGCTCTAGTAAGGTGCCATCAAAAACTATATTGATAAAGCTGCAATCTTATTTATTTACTGGTCTAAAAATAACAGACTTAATTTACTTGCATTTCAACTTAAACTTATTGATTTGTAGCCAATTTGATAGTTCAAGAGGTAGGCATTGGCAGAATTTTCTAAACACTTTTTGTAAAACCAGAGAAAAATATGTTTGTATCGTCCGCGTACAATATTAACTGAGGAGAGTCTGGTATATGTTTTATATCATTAATATCTACCATTGAGAACATAGGCCCCAGCATAGAACCGTGAAGAACGCCGCTTTGTACTTTCATTTTACTAGATGATTGATTATTGATATAAACATATTGATATCGATCTGCAAGATAGGATTTGAATAGTCTCAGTGCGACTCCTCGAACTCCGCAAGTTTTAAGATTATCTTGTAGAATATTGTGTTGCACCGTACCAAAAACTTTTTCTAAGTCTAGGAGTAGGCCGAGTGTATACAACTTATTTTCAATATTTCTACATTTTTTTATTTCAATCAGTGCAAGGTAGTTCAGCAGACTTTTCTTTTTCTGAAATCCATGTTGAGCCTGTGTTATTATTTGATGCTTCTTGAAAAAATGGTTAGTCTATCATAATTAACTTTCTCAAATATATCTTCGAAAAAAGGTAGAAGTGATATTGGTTTATAATTATTTATGGTGATCACACCGCCTCCCTTTTACACGGGACTAACTTTGGCTACTTTTAACAGATCGGGAAATTTGCCAGACACAAGTGTTATATTAATTAGATGAGATAATATCTGGCTATTGCGCTCACGGTGTGCTTAATTGATCAAGATTTTATTTCGTCACGCCCGCGACAAGATTATTTTCTATATTTCTTTTGATTCCGCCAATTCCCAATGCCGTTGTTGAAAAAAAAACAAAACATGACCGATTCTGAGGGATTTTTTTCGATCATGCATTTTTACATATCTGCATTTTCCCCTGTATAAGTTCCTCTGTTAACGAAGTGCCGATTCATTTAATCTGCTAGTTATTTCCGGGTGCCGTTCACATTATCTATCATGATTTATTTCACACTAGAATTGGCTTCCTTTCGATTCATTAAATAGTTTGTCATGTCCCATACTTTCTTATGATCATTGTGAATATGCAGAAATTTATTTTGATGGTAATCACAATTCGCCTTTTTTAGGTGGGAGTTCAGTTTGTTTCCGTATTTTTAAATTCAGTCAATATACGGGGATCCCGACTCTGAATAAAACCATGATATATATATATTTTTTATTTTATCCTTTTATATAGCTTGTCAGTTACTGATGGTTTTCCTATTTTTTTACTTCCGATTTTGCTTCGCCGTAAAAAAAAGCTGCCATATTGCAGTATTTAAATTTAGCCACGAAGGCTTTTATAGTCATATCAAGCGTTATCCTCTTCGTAATTGTCATTCCAGTTTTCTTGCTCTATAAGGACGCCGAAATTACTTAGCGTTTCCTTATTCATGGTCCGGTGCCAAAATATTTCTGTACAATTGTTTTTTTCTTGCCTAAAGAAGATCCGAAGCAAATGATATCCATATGGTCACTAATATTGTACAAAAGTGCGCCAGCCGTACTCTGACTGTTATCGATGTTTGTAATATGGAGGTCACAAGAAGTTGCAGTGTTTGCGGTCACCCTGGTTGGTAATGTTATTACAATGCTACAAGCATATTGGTGTGTGACATCGCAGAATTGTCTCGCATGAAGGTCGCCAGAAATAGTATCTGTGTTTATATTTCCGAAAATAAGAAATAGAATACAAGATAAAGTAAGTAGGCAGGCGAGCTGGTTGATGTTACACATTTTTGAAAACCGGAGACGACGGACGAAGAAGGGGACAACACACAAAACGTCTCAAACGCAGCTACTAAATTTTATTTGAACAGCCGTTTATATAGCATCTCTCCCACAAGTCTTCCGGAACTGCCCACGTCACAGCAACTTTTAGCCAGGGTACATCTCGTCTTGACTTTTTTTTTTCTGTAATCACCTCATTTAGTTTGTACAAAGCATTGCAATACAAGCCCAATCGTCACACCCCCTAAAGTCGAACCTAAGGAACCGCACCTTCACACCCCACCTAGCCTAACTACCAAAAAAAGAAAATTTGATAACAGCACAAAACCTTTTGGGTGGCTTCGTCTAGTCTGATAACAATTCAAACCTCCGAACTCCCTTCATTGTCGCAACCCCCGAAGGTCGGACCCAACGCGCACACCTTCACACAAGCTCCAAGGCCTAACTCGCATCTCGTATCACGCACAAGGACGTCACATTGAAACATATAAAACAAAACAAAAAAAAAACAAAAAAAAATAATTTACAACAGCAAACATTTTCGGGTCGCTTCGTCTAATGCGATTGACGGCTGACTGATTGAGTTTCCTACAGTCGTGATTCTAATTGTCTCTTCCAAAACTCTTTTTGCACAATCTTTTTCTTTTCTCAAAACAACAGTAGACCCCCAATCCGGCAGACAATTATTGCACTCCTGTACGTGTTTAACAATCTCAGAGTTTGAAGACCCGATCCTAACTGCCCTCATGTGCTCAAGTAGTCTCTCATTCAAGCACCCTTTTGTCTGCCCTACGTAGGTGAAACCGCAGGTCGTTGGAATATCGTATACTACACCAACCTGGCAATCAATGGCAGCTTCTCTGTGCCGTTTCTGACAACCTCGCGCCCCTCCCGCGAACGGCGTAAGCCTGTTCAACTTAAAGTCGGGAGTGAAGACCACCTTATCTTGAATCTCCCAGCAGCCGCCAACAAGTTGTGCGAAAACTTATGGAAAAAAGGTATGCACACTATCCTCTCTGGTTTCTCAATTTCTTTCCTCACCTCTTTTCTGAGTCTCACCACCATACCTCGGCATTCTCACTCATGAGTGCGATCACTCACGATCACTCACGCTGACCGTCAGATTTGAGGTGATCGTGAGTGAGGCCGCGAGTCTCGAAAAATTGTGAGCGTGAGTGTGAGTGGGATCGTGAGTTATGTGAATTCATGAGTGTGAGTGTGAGTGTGATCGTAAGTTATGTGAACTCATGAGTGTGAATGTGAGTGTGAGTCCTGAGAGCTCATGAGCGTGAGTCTGATTGTGAGTGTGATCGTGAGTACTGAGAACTCATGAGTGTGAGTGTGAGTGCGAGTCCTGCGAACACACGAGCGTGAGTTTGATCGTGAGTGTGATCGTGAGTTCTGAAAACCATTGAATGTGAGTTTGAGTCCAGAGAACTCATGAGTTTGAGTGTGAGTTCTGAAAACTGATGAGCGTGAGTTCTGAGGACTCATGAGTGTGAGTGTGAGCTTGAGTTCTAAGTGAAGTACTCATGAGCGGGAGTTTTGCGATCTCTTGAGTGTGATTGTAAGTTTCAAGGCTCATAAGCATGAGCTTGGATCAAGACGTGAGTCTTACCGGTCATTCACACTGGAAGCGGATCCGCATTCGCAAAGCGGTTGCGAACGCGGTTGTAGTATAAAGATTCAGTACAATTGCACGCGCACTTGATGCCATCGAGTGCGCGTGCAGTTGTACTATATCTTTATACAACCGCGTTCGCAACCGCTTTGTGAACGGATATCCGCTTCCAGTGTGAATGAGCGGTTAGGGCAGATATGAGTCCGGTGGTTGCATCAGTCTGCCTGATGACGTGAGAGCTGCCGGGCCGTCTGAGTGTGCGAGGAGACTCCCGCTTCGCAACTACTGTGTGGAGCTCAGGGTTGATTGGGGTGTCGCTCGGCTGCTCCTCCGCCATGTAAGCGCGCTGGGTCCTGTGGAGGGTGGAGGAAAGGAGGGGGGTGCTTGCTCTTGCAGGCTTCTCCTTGCCAGCGCCCTCTGCAATGTCTCAACCAGCTGCGGAGGGCAGAGGGAGTACGGGGGAGGGGGGGGGGGGAGGGTCGCTTTCGTCTCTCCTCGGCGTTCGCTTTCCGCTTCTCGGCAGACGGCGAGACGCCAACGGACTGACGGCGCCTCGCGGCGGTGCGGTAACGTCGGAGTTCGGGAAGCGCACCAAACGGTTAGCGCTCCTCTCTCTGTGGCATAGAAAGGCTCGTGTGGATTTCGGCTCCAGTTGCCAAGTTGGTGCCGGTGCGCATACAATTTTATGATTGCGTCAACTATACCGTTCACACGGCTGCGACAAAATTAAGTGACTCGCCATGATCCTCACCATCACCCAATCAAACAAACAATTTTACCGTTCGCACGGCTGCGACAAAATTAAGTGACTCGCCATGATCCTCACCATCACCCAATCAAACAAACAATTTTACCGTTCGCACGGCTGCGACAAAATTAAGTGACTCGCCATGATCCTCACCATCACCCAATCAAACAAACAATTTTACCGTTCGCACGGCTGCGACAAAATTAAGTGACTCGCCATGATCCTCACCATCACCCAATCAAACAAACAATTTTACCGTTCGCACGGCTGCGACAAAATTAAGTGACTCGCCATGATCCTCACCATCACCCAATCAAACAAACAATTTTACCGTTCGCACGGCTGCGACAAAATTAAGTGACTCGCCATGATCCTCACCATCACCCAATCAAACAAACAATTTTACCGTTCGCACGGCTGCGACAAAATTAAGTGACTCGCCATGATCCTCACCATCACCCAATCAAACAAACAATTTTACCGTTCGCACGGCTGCGACAAAATTAAGTGACTCGCCATGATCCTCACCATCACCCAATCAAACAAACAATTTTACCGTTCGCACGGCTGCGACAAAATTAAGTGACTCGCCATGATCCTCACCATCACCCAATCAAACAAACAATTTTACCGTTCGCACGGCTGCGACAAAATTAAGTGACTCGCCATGATCCTCACCATCACCCAATCAAACAAACAATTTTACCGTTCGCACGGCTGCGACAAAATTAAGTGACTCGCCATGATCCTCACCATCACCCAATCAAACAAACAATTTTACCGTTCGCACGGCTGCGACAAAATTAAGTGACTCGCCATGATCCTCACCATCACCCAATCAAACAAACAATTTTACCGTTCGCACGGCTGCGACAAAATTAAGTGACTCGCCATGATCCTCACCATCACCCAATCAAACAAACAATTTTACCGTTCGCACGGCTGCGACAAAATTAAGTGACTCGCCATGATCCTCACCATCACCCAATCAAACAAACAATTTTACCGTTCGCACGGCTGCGACAAAATTAAGTGACTCGCCATGATCCTCACCATCACCCAATCAAACAAACAATTTTACCGTTCGCACGGCTGCGACAAAATTAAGTGACTCGCCATGATCCTCACCATCACCCAATCAAACAAACAATTTTACCGTTCGCACGGCTGCGACAAAATTAAGTGACTCGCCATGATCCTCACCATCACCCAATCAAACAAACAATTTTACCGTTCGCACGGCTGCGACAAAATTAAGTGACTCGCCATGATCCTCACCATCACCCAATCAAACAAACAATTTTACCGTTCGCACGGCTGCGACAAAATTAAGTGACTCGCCATGATCCTCACCATCACCCAATCAAACAAACAATTTTACCGTTCGCACGGCTGCGACAAAATTAAGTGACTCGCCATGATCCTCACCATCACCCAATCAAACAAACAATTTTACCGTTCGCACGGCTGCGACAAAATTAAGTGACTCGCCATGATCCTCACCATCACCCAATCAAACAAACAATTTTACCGTTCGCACGGCTGCGACAAAATTAAGTGACTCGCCATGATCCTCACCATCACCCAATCAAACAAACAATTTTACCGTTCGCACGGCTGCGACAAAATTAAGTGACTCGCCATGATCCTCACCATCACCCAATCAAACAAACAATTTTACCGTTCGCACGGCTGCGACAAAATTAAGTGACTCGCCATGATCCTCACCATCACACAATCAAACAAACAATTTTACCGTTCGCACGGCTGCGACAAAATTAAGTGACTCGCCATGATCCTCACCATCACCCAATCAAACAAACAATTTTACCGTTCGCACGGCTGCGACAAAATTAAGTGACTCGCCATGATCCTCACCATCACCCAATCAAACAAACAATTTTACCGTTCGCACGGCTGCGACAAAATTAAGTGACTCGCCATGATCCTCACCATCACCCAATCAAACAAACAATTTTACCGTTCGCACGGCTGCGACAAAATTAAGTGACTCGCCATGATCCTCACCATCACCCAATCAAACAAACAATTTTACCGTTCGCACGGCTGCGACAAAATTAAGTGACTCGCCATGATCCTCACCATCACCCAATCAAACAAACAATTTTACCGTTCGCACGGCTGCGACAAAATTAAGTGACTCGCCATGATCCTCACCATCACCCAATCAAACAAACAATTTTACCGTTCGCACGGCTGCGACAAAATTAAGTGACTCGCCATGATCCTCACCATCACCCAATCAAACAAACAATTTTACCGTTCGCACGGCTGCGACAAAATTAAGTGACTCGCCATGATCCTCACCATCACACAATCAAACAAACAATTTTACCGTTCGCACGGCTGCGACAAAATTAAGTGACTCGCCATGATCCTCACCATCACCCAATCAAACAAACAATTTTACCGTTCGCACGGCTGCGACAAAATTAAGTGACTCGCCATGATCCTCACCATCACCCAATCAAACAAACAATTTTACCGTTCGCACGGCTGCGACAAAATTAAGTGACTCGCCATGATCCTCACCATCACCCAATCAAACAAACAATTTTACCGTTCGCACGGCTGCGACAAAATTAAGTGACTCGCATGATCCTCATCATCACCCAATAGAACAAACAATTTTATCTTTCCCCACACCTCACCGCACTTTTCGCATGAGTTAACACTCAAAAAGTGCAACGAAGGCTGTGTCATGATAGATCAAAGCTTCGAGTGAGATGTTTTACATTGTGCGATATCGTGCTTTTATGTGTCGTTCGGGGCAAGATAGCACAAGCGCATGATATCCAGCCAGCAATGGCCAGGCGGAGCCACGAGAGTGCTATATTCAGCTCCACAAGCGGAGGTGCCTCTGTTAATGGGGCGGCCAGTCTGCCCGTCAGGCCGTGGCGAGCGGCGGCGACCCTAATTTCAGCAGTTCCTGTGTGCACGTGCGCGCCATGCCCCTGTTTATTTTATGTTTGAAGCATATTCTAGAGTTCTCATTTGAACACCAGTTTGAGTTGTCTTCATCACTTGTGGGGTCGCTCCATAATAATCACCGCCCGATCGGTCTCAGAAGGCAGCGAGAAGGCAGCGAATGGGTTTACTGCACTTCCCGGTTGCCCGTCTTCGAGAGCCGGCAGTCGGACCCGCGGACCATAGTTGTTGCCCGTCGTCCATAGCTCGCAGTCGGAGTCCGTGTCCAGGCCTGCGGATCGTCCTTCCCATGCCAGCGCTGCGTTGGCTAGCTGTTCCGGGCTATCACAGTCAGAGTCTCGCTGCAGAACCACTCCTGGACCGTCATGGCCTATAGGACGAAGGGCTCGCCATTTCCGCCAGTCCTGATCCGAACCTCGCTGGTGGAATGCTCCGGGGATCGACATGGCCCGGACCAGCCTGAACGGCCCTATAGTTCCTGCTCGGCCCCAGCCTCGTGCAGCACGCTCTTCCTCTTTCCTCGCCGGCTGGCCCCCGCTCGCGCCTCGCTCGGCCGTCCTCTTCTTCTCCCGACGCCCCCATGACACTAGAATAAAATGTGGATAATTAGAACCGAACTCTGCATGCTAGAGAACAGTACACAAGCCTGGTGTAAAAAGGCGACAGGCAACAAAGTGCACTTGAGAAGGATATTTACGCTTCGCATGAGCTTTTTCAAAAGAAAACCTTTTGCGTTCTATTTTTTGCACGGCGTCACATTTTTTACCAGACTCAGGGTTAAATTTTGTAGCCGAAACAAACAAAACATTTTTTCTACGAAAATCCACTATTTGAAAACTTGGAGATTTGGAAGGTATTGGTTGCGACCGCGCGTGCCAAACGGCTCGCGCGGTCGCAACCAAATGCATGCTTAGAACTACGAGTACCGGAACGGGGTAACGGGCATCTCGCCTGAACACCTGATCGCCTGATCCTCGATGACACAGCGAACAATCGGCCCGATTTTTCCCACCGTATTTCTCTATGTGGCTGTCTCAGAGACTCGTAAAACAACTTTTTTAATATGTTATTTTGCCGAGCAGTCTGCAAAACGAGTTTGTCAGACCACTTTCCAAACCTGCACATGTATTTTCGTTCAATTCAACAATGAATGTAAAATTCACCTACCTGATGCGTCGCACTGCAGTAATCCACTACTGTCGCCGTGTCGCTTCCCAAAATCTTGAAGGGAAGTGGTAAAGTTTGACGCTTGAGTCACCTTCGCGACTGTGGCAGTCTTTCACGCAGCAATAACGACGTTTATTTTTTGGGGAAACTCTACGAGTAGGCGAAATGTCACAGGAACCCGGTGAGGTCATGGAGACTTGAAGTTGAGACTTACTTTTACGAAAAACGGTTCCAAAAAGGCTCACGCCGATCCGAAATGCCACGCTCACACGCGGTTCCTAAACGCGCCCGCCCGCAGTCCCCGTGCGACCCGGGTCGCCCACCTGTCTCACCTCAATGAATTTAATGGCTCCACGGGATGCGTAGAATTCGCCGTGTGCCGTGCTTACACTGAGAAGTAGAGGACGGCGGCGCCGTGGGGCAGGTTGCGGCGCCGTGGGGCAGGCGCCGCAACGTCGCGGCGCCTGCCCCTCGGCCACGGCCGGGTTGCCGGACAGTGTTGCCAACTTATTTTTTTGAAAATACCCCAAGCCAGCGTCCCGAAAACCCTACGTTACCCTACGAATATTTTTTATTACCCTACATTCTACCGTACGAGGAAAATCTTTGTTCAAATAATGCTGTTGCATGGATTATGCTGATATAGTGTAGTATTAACACAGTACAAAGCGACAGGGCACGGATGCACGCGCATACCAGGGTTATCCTAGAACACCATGCTTGCATGCGCGCTGTGTAGCATCAGCACAACAGTGTTGTTTCGAGCGCACAGACATCCCCAACCAACATCTTTAGCTGATTTGTCATCAAATTAAAAACTGGGTATACCTGGGACCAGTACTCGAGGCGACAGACAAGGCGGCTCATTACAAGAGGAAGCTAATCGGAACGGTATATTAGCTTAGTCTTTGGGTGAACCGCCTAGTGATTCGTCAAACTAAGGTAATATTTCGACAAACTAGGCTATTACACCGGGGGAGGATAGGAAACCGGCGGCTCTTTCGTATTCGCTAAAGTGTCATTCGATGAAACGTGATGGTTTCGACTTCGTTCGCTAAAACGTCGTTCACTCAAGTGAACGCCTCCAGTCCCAACTACTTGCGCAGTCGGTAGACAGTCCTCAAACTGCCTACCGACTGCACAACGTGCCGGGAAGCTCAGCGGGAGCATTGAAAACGGTTTCCGTACTCGTCGATCATCCGTGATCAGCGCTCTATGGGCGTGGCAAGGAGAGCTAATTGCAATGCGCCACAACAAAAGAAGCGTCCAGTACGAGTGGTAGTTCCCGCTGTGGTTATTTGCAGCATGCGCACCTTACGCCAGCTCGTAGAAAAGTCCATTTGAACGGGTGGCTGCCGGTTCTGGTGGGCTAGGCCTGGTTCCGCCTAGAGCACTATATAGCTCCTACGGAGCAGAGTAGCGCAATCCTTTGAACCCCGTGTTTTGCCGACAACATGGCCGACAGAGCGGCTCGGCGCGAGTCACGTGGTACTCAGGGTTCCAGGAGGCGGCCCGCCCTATGGGAGAATACATGGAGATCGACATAACACGGCTGATTAAAAAACTAACGGCGAGTTCACATTTTTCAAAACTAGCCTGTCGTGAAGTTAGTAAAGCGCTAAACACTTTATCAAAGTTTTAATAGTATCGGATGCGTTTGCGAATTTTGAGAAGGCAATTTCCAAGGCAATGGTGTTTGAAGCAGACGATTTTTGCTCGCAGCGGAGATGGGCTTTTCGGGTTGGCCGGAGCGGGTCACGTGAATGGTGTGACGTCGCCGTGTCGTCTGCTGCATGATGCCGCTCAGGCAATTTTTTAAAAAAAGTTACGTCCTTGTATGGCACAAAACTTATCGCATATTACTCTAAAATGTTTCATTATTATGTCAAAAATGATTTCTATTCCGCACATCCCCACAAAACTGAAGAAACAACGATTTTCTCACGTTCTCCAGGCATTTCTGACCGCAGTTGGAACCTCCGGGCGTTCGCCGCTAGTCGCCGAGAGACGGCGTTCTAGATTGCGCTACTCTGCTCCGAAGGAGCTACATAGTGCTCTAGTTCCGCCCGCGGTGCCACGTATTTCGCAGGTGTAACAAGGGCGGCCGGATGGACCAGAGTCATCAGAAAAAAATTGGCGGGAACATTTCCACTGAGAAGATACCCCTCTTCTGGCTGCAACCTCCATATGCGCAACTCCACCTCCTTCCGCCTTTCCCACATGCTCCAGCTTTCCAAAACTCTCCAGAAAAAAAATATCGAGGGACTTTACTCCAACTTGGCGTGTGGTGCACTCTGTTAGCACGTCTTGTAACTTGGATACTTTCGTTTTGCATGATGTCGTGGTGTGCCAGCACACGGGTTGTAAAGTTATTATGCAAAGCTTGCACATCAGCTTTTTTTTTTTTACTTTTTTGTATTGTGCTTGCCGATAAAGAAGCAACATCTGAAAATACCCTACTTTTGGCAGGGAAGTGGCCGGACGGCCCTACTACCCTAGAATGTACCAAAAATGCCTAAAATAACCTACAAGTAGAGTAATTACCCTACGGTTGGCAACACTGTTGCCGGCGTTCCGGCTGGGCGCGACTGCGAGGCGCCAATTGCCCGGGCTTCTCAGGCTTCGTGCATGACGCTGTGCTCCCCTAGCCCGTTGTTTACTCATGCTGCGTTTTTACGTTATTATGGTTGAATGTATGGGTACTCAGAGGGTGGTAAGAACTTCTTGTAAAACAAAAATAATATATTTGAGAATCAACTTTTTACAATTAAATCGATTAAATTCTAAAACACTTCTTATCGCTTCAAGGCCTATGACACATATCGCGATGATTCAAGCCCGTAATGAAATTTTACAATGGTGTAGCACAGGGCAAGATTGATCAGCGGGTCGTTGAAGACTTGAAGTACGCTACTGCGTTGAATGAATACTTGTCAACCGAGCGACAAAAAACCTGTCTTGAACCGATGGCTACAGAAACGACGCAGGTTTGACAATTATGTAACATAAATGATAATATTTCTTGTGAATGTGCAACCAAATGACTAGAAAAACCGTTTGTCATAATTTCTGCCAGTTATGAAAAAAAAGAATGCCACTCAACTTCAACTTCCCGAATGTGCTGCTAATTTCCAGGAACTAAATGAGCGAAATAGTGTTAAATATTGTGTTTCAGAACACCGACCAGTTCCATTTTGATTGTGCCCGCGTAAGCTGTTGTGGTCGCAAAGCTGTGACACTTTTAAAAGGACCATGAAGACACATGCACCTTCGATATTTTATTTTACAATTGGAATAGGCTTCAGGCAATCTTGACAAAGTCATAACTAGGGACGCCGCGAACCATCCTAGGTTCGAATTCGAAAGGTTTCGATATTTTCGAACCGAATTGAGGTTCGAAATCGAAATATTTCGATATTTTCAACAGTACCGAGGTTCGAATTAGAAAAGTTCGCAACTTTTAAACACCGTGGAGTTTCGCAATCAAAAAGTCGAAGCTTTTACGGTTTCTTAAAATTCGGATTCGATTGTTTTGAATATTTCTTTACTTGTTATTTGAGAAATTCGAAGATTTCCAACTTTCCTAACTTGAACTTCGAGAGATTCGAAAATTTAAAACTTCTTATGATGTAAAGTTAGAAAACTGCGAACATTTCGAACTCCTTTGAATCTGGATTTCGAAAATTTGAAGATTTCGAATTTCTTTGGATCTGAACTTCAAAAAATTCGAACGTTTCAAATTTTTATAGACATAAATTTGGATAAATTTGAAGATTTCGAATTTATTTCTGTACAAAGTTCTAAAGTTCGAAGGTTTCAATTTTCTTTTAAGGCTAAACTCGAAAAGAACTTAGAAGGTTTCGAATTTCTTTAAGTCCAAGTGCGCAAAGTTCCAAGTCGCGTTTTCATGTCCCTCCACAGTTTCAGTTTCAAATATTGTTTTCACGCCTCAGTGGTTTTCATGAAATCAGGTTTAGAAAAGCTCGAGTGTGATATTTAGACTGCGCGAAGTTGGTCAGGCAATTAAATGAGACGTCGAGGGCCCCGGATGTACTGGAATATTTGCCTGTGCTGAGCGACGTGTGACCATAGAACAGTGATTGTGACCGCCAGCCCAGGGGGGGGGGGGGGAATTAACGTGCATCACGCAGTAGTGATCACATGAACGCAATGCTTAACGATACAGTCGATACTCATCCAGTATGAAACGGCCAGGGGAAGGCAAAATATTGAGGCTCAGAAAAGCTTGAAGCGATCTGGCAAACTGCCTCCCTACCCCCTTGCACTCTGATAGTTTTCCGATCGAACGCCGCCCGAGTGACGCTGGCATATAGTAAGTTTAGTTTGTACATGATGCAAAACCATGATGGGATGAACTTTGAAAGAAAAATTGTACGAAGAAAGAAAAACGAGAGGAGAACGTCTCAAACTCAGCTAGCTCAGGACAACGTCGAGTTTGAGACGTTATCCTGTCCCCTTTTTTCTGTCTTCTTACACTTTTCCTTTCAAATTTCATATCCAGTCTCAGGATTTTGCATCACGATCAACATACACCAGCTCGCCTGCACCTTGGCAATTTTTCAGTTTGTGATTGCTCTAGATGCTTATTTTCCGGGACGGAAGAAACGCCGAGCAAAACGCACAGAAGCCGACACAACTCGAGGTCGAGGAGCGTTCCACCATACCAGTGACGTCAAAAAAGTAAAAACTGTGGACAAAAAAAAAAAAAAGAGGGGGGGGGATTTTGGATTGTTAAAGAAAACAATACGGGAAAAGACGGTGTGGTCGAGCCTATTTTAATATGAAATTATTTATGCATATGTATAGCTACTGTCGTCCTACACAGCATAAAAGATCGCGTAGATGGTCGTTGTTAGAAACTCGTTACTACTCGTCACATGCTCAGTGGTTCGAAAGTTCAAAGCTATGTCTTCGCAACCTATATAACTATGCCAATAATAATAATAATAAAAAAATGAAACATAACAATAAATGCGGAAATGAAAAGCTGGCGAGAAAAAAGAAACTATCAAGAATCCGCCGGAAGTGTTGTATTCTTGCAGATTCAGAGGCCCAGAACTAGGAAACAAGTTTCTCCTACCAAAATGTGTACATGCTAAAAGAAACACGTTCCAAAAACGTAAAACGACAAAAAAAAATAATGATTTTTTTTTAATGACGTGCTGAACTTGAACAGTATTACAAACCTTCCCCCATGAGTTAATTTATTCCTCAACGTGAAAAAACAATAAATACATCATTTTGTATTCTGCAGATGGCAATAATATGTACTGTCTGTGGTGTTAATTTAAATGCGAGACGAAAACAATTACCGAGTTTAGGGCATAATCGCCCGTAGATACATGTTTGGATATTTCTTCGAAACTCATTTCGAACAGCAATATTCTTACCTAAAGACGACACTTACCTAGATAGATAGGTAAGTCTTAAAACGTTTAACATCTGTACCATACAGAGCTTCGGCTATAACGTGCTTCAAATATGGAACGAACGACAATTGTCAAAAACCCGTCGTCCTTGCTTGCTCCTTCAGGAATTTATTTCTTTAAAACCAAGCATGCCAGATGATTGAAATAAACGGCATTGTCTTTCGCATGGAATGCGGCACCGCATGTCGAAATTTGAGAAGAGAAATTACGAATGTACATCGTACGCCTTGAATCCAAATGAAACCGCCCGCCCGTCTTTCGAAGTTCGACGAACTTGAAACTTTTACCCTAAAAGTTCGAAGTTCTTCGAACTTTTGACTTTTCAGGAGTCGAAAGTTCGAAAATTTTCGAATTCTTTAGATAAATAAATTAGAACGTTCTTTGATAGGATGGATGCTTGGGCAAGTTGGTGAACCATACTTGACGGTGACAGCGCAGGGAAAACCAACCTCACACCAGACACTCAGGAAGACAAGCGCGTATGCTTGTCTTCCTGAGTGTCTGGTTTGAGATTGGTTTTCCCTGCGCTCTCACCGTCAAGTTCGAAAGTTCGAAAATGATCGAATTTCTTAGCCTAGGGAGTTCAAAAGTTCGAAAAGCTTCAACCATTTTAGGGGAAGAAATTCGAGAGTTCGAAAATCTTTTTTTTAGTCTATCAAGTTCGAAAGTTTGACAAGCATCCAATTTCACAGAGTAATAAGTTCGAGAAGGATAGAACTTTTTAGCGTAAAAAGTTCGAAGGTTCGAAAAACATTGCGTTTCTGAACGTGTAAAGTTCGAAATTTCTAAAAGCGTCGAACTTCTTAGTTTAACAAGTTCGAAAATTCTATTTCCGTCGAATTTCTCGATATGTAAAGTTCAAAAGTTTGAAATATTTCGAACCGCTTCAATCGATCATCGAACCTTCGGTTCGAAAGAAGTTGGCGGCATCCCTAGTCATAACTCATAACCTGTACTGACGGTTGTGTGCCGAAGAAATCGCTTAAATAGACCCCGCTAGAATTCGTACCCGTGGCGACGCCTCGAAAAGGTGGGAAGACCTATTTTCCGTGACGTTCAAGCGTAACATCAGAGTAGGCTCGTAAAGGCCGGTTCACACATCTGCGTTCCGATCTAGAGGAACGACAGAAACGACACGAACGACATGACACCGGGACTACCGTGACACATGATCGCTTGATAAAACTGCTCTTTGCCATCTCTGTCACGTTCTGTTATACGAACAGAATCGTCCCGGTGTGATGTCGTTCGTGTTGTTTCTGTCGCTCGGAACGCAGATGTGTGAACCGGGCGGCAGGTAATAGACCGACCCACCGCAGTTTCGCTACGCCTCCTCCGGGGCAATGCATTGCGGGAAGATTAGCCTTTCCGCAGGAGGGTCAACGCCGCTGTAGGCTTGCGAGTGTCGATCACGAGCCGTCTCGTGCACTACCACTGCCTCCTGTGAAGTACAACTATATATATGGCTGCGTCACGCACGCTCCAGACGGTTGGTGAGGGGGAGGGGATTGTATAAAACGGGAAAACGGGTTTAATGTCTATGCAGATTGTTATCCTCCAGGAAGGGGGAAAGAAAGATGAGAGAGGGGTTTGGCAAAAATAGTTGGCCGCAAATATGCGGAAGGGTACCAATCAATCAACGTATGTGAGGAAAAAGTTGGAGAGGAAATGTAGAGCGTTGGGCAGATCATAGCTCATGGGAAACAGCGACGCGCGCGATCTAGCTGGTAGTTGTGTCTTTTTCAGGACTCTTATGAGTCACACAGGTCTGTCGCGTCGCCGCGAAGCGGCTGCGCGATTAAGTTCGCGTTTCACGGCTACCACAATTGTCATTGTGGTAGACGTGAGAGTGTGTGAGATCGGTCTATTGGTCAAAGCGAACGGCGAGCTCTGGTTTTCATTTTTTGTCGGGAGGTGTTTACAGATATTCTGTTTTCCTGGTTGCTAACAAGAAACTATTGATATGTCGGCCTGAAATGTTCACTACAGTACACACGGATGAGCACTGTTGAGCACTATATAAATAGGACTACGCTTCCAGCGAGAGCCCGAGCACGTCGAATCGGTCAGCTGCCCAATGGCAAAGAAGACGACGTAGGCGATAGATCTCCGCCAGCTCCGACTCTACAAGCTACAACAATGTAAATTCCTTGTTCATCAACTCTTAAAGACTACCGAAACCGACAGGTTAACCTCTACGTCACTACCTTTTTTCGGAAAACTTGCAAGACGAGAATGCAAAACATCAGTTTTGGTATTTTGCGTGTATTGCTGGGCACAAAATAAGCCTTACATAATTCTACAAAAAAAAAAAAAAAAAAAAGAGCGGTATACGAGGCCACCACCGCGTCGAGAAACGTTCTTTTAGAAAAAGTTTGGAACGATTATGCATCTCGCGAGCTTCGAGTGTGCACGCAGCTAAGAGCACGACACGACAGAAAGCAACAATTACGTCCGGCCGTCTGGCTGTCGAGTGCCGAGCCTCAGCTTCATAGGGCACGCTCCTTACGTAAACAAATAGCCGCTAGACAGGCCGAGCACGCGCCCGTACTGCCGAACGTATCCAAAAGAACGCCTCGCCGCACGCACCACTCCAGCAACGTAAGCGCTCAGCGCACTGCGTACAAAGAGTGATGAGCATTTGCGCTTGCGCCTCCTGCGGCCTGCCCGTAGCGGACACCACCGTAGTGCGCTGCGAACATGCGAAGAACGCGAGACGCCAAGAAGCCGCGCCGATAAAAGAGAGAGAAAGAGAAATGTCGTCTAGACGTCCGAGAAAAAAAAAAAAAGTTTCGACGAAATGTAGCAAACTCTGTCAAGCATCGAATGTCGAAGAAACGGTATGCCGATGAAACATCGCAGTGTCAATGAAACAATCTGTCTATAAAAACTTGTTCGATGAACTGCGCGCCAAGAATGGCGCGGCTTGCCACATAAAAAGTGGCGCACCCTACGTGATCGAGAGCGCGACAAAGAGACACACGGAGACGACCCCAAACTCCCGATCCACTCTAAACCAAATTAAGCAAAGCCATGCCAAACCAATCCAAATGAAATCGATCCAAGGACGGCGGCACGTATCAAGATAATAAATGCTGCCAGTATTTTATAAAGGCCGAGATGACTGAAAAACAATGTCGGCTGATGATTCCTTATATCGCAGGCTAGTGCGGCAAGCACGGTCGATCAACAAAAGCAGAAGCAGCTCGAGTGAGTAGGAAAACTCGGCCTCCAGCGGTCTCTGCTCATAGAACAGCGTACGACTGACGGACACCACAGAACTGCTGAACCCCTCACCCAACACATCCAACAGGGATTATGGTGAGATTTCAAACCAGACGGACGTCACCCTACCGAACAATACCGCCCCCCCCCAAAGAAAAAAAAAAGAGAGAAAAAAAAATTTGGTCAGTGCATATGTTTATTATATATATGCTGCATAAACTTCCGTAGAATTACGTGTGGGTGGCACGCGAAAAAAGAAACGGGGATGGTATATGTATTAATCGTACATTTGTGTACAAATGAGCGAGGTATGCACAGCGAGGCGATGCTCTAATCACTGCGACGTTGTCTGTGCAACCTGTCGGAAGGCGCGTTTGTGTTTTTTTGCTGCCCCTTGTCAGCAGGCGAAAGTTCAACACACCCAATTTCGTCACTTGCATTTAGTTATTTTCGTAACTAATCAGGGTGAACGAGATTTGGTAGAAATGTGCGGAGCATAAACAGAAACATATTACATTTCTTTCAAATTGGATAAGCGGTTCAGAAGTTCACTGTTTTAGGGTAGTTTCCCCGTCGCACGACTCACGCGGAGACAGACCAACGGCTTGCGAGGAACAAAAGAAAAACAAAGAAAGCAACCTGTAAGCGTGATGACCTGTGAGTGTGAGGACCTGTGGGTAAGATGAGCGTGAATATCTGTGTGAGTGTGAGGACCGTGAGGACCTGTGAGGACCATGAGGAGCGGTGAGTGTGAGGACCTGTGAGTGCGAGGACCGCGGTGACCTGTGAGTGTGAGGACCGTGAGGACCTGTGCGAGTGCGAGGACCGTGAGGAGCTGTGAGTGTGAGGACCTGTGAGTGCGAGGACCGTGATGGCCTGTGAGTGTGAGGGCCGTGAGGGCCTGTGTGAGTGTGAGAACCGTGAGGACCTGTGAGTGTGAGGACCGTGTAGAGCTGTGAGTGTGAGGACCTGTGAGTGCGAGGACCGTGATGACCTGTGAGTGTGAAGACCGTGAGTACCTGTCAGTGTGATGACCTGTGAGTCTGATGGCCTGTGAGTCTGATGATTTGTGATGACCTGTCAGCGAGATAACCGTGATGATATGTGAGCGTGACGACCGCGATGATGACGGCGAGTGAGTTTTGGTTTTGTGTTGAACCGTGAGGGTGAGTCCGGGTGATGACCCTATTTTGAATAAATCGTGATCGTGAGTGGGCGTGAGTCCTGATTGAGAAAAAAATAGTGATCGTGAGTTTGAGTGAGGACAGCTTAAAATGCCGACCTATGCTCACCACACACTTCCTTGCGACCCCCTCCACAAGGCTACTCTTATACCCTGCCTCCTTAATGCGTTCTAATTGTCTTATAACAGCTTTATGTACTTTGTGCCGACAATATTTTTTTAAAGCGTTGTCTAGCAGAGACATGACAACCCCTCGTTTAACCAATTTTGAATGGCAACTTTTGAGGGCAACAAAGGTTTTGCCGCTACTTTCCCATATTCCCAGCACAACCTGTCCACCGTGTTTAACCTAAGATCTAAATACTGCAGCACACCTTCAACAGGCTCCTCACTGCTAAAGGTCAACTCAGGCGCTGCTTGTACAATGAAATCTTTGATCTCAGGCAGTGCCCCTTTCTCAACCGAACATATCAAAATATCATCAACGTATCTCCTGATCAACACCGACCTTGTTGGGAATGATTGTACAACTTGTCCCAGGGCCGAATCCAATGAAGCCAAATAAATCTCGGACAAAGCCGGTGCCAACGATGAACCGATACAGACCCCTTTGTTTTGAGCGTATTTGCCCCCCTCAAATTCTTCAGCTGTGGACTTCAGATATATTTCCGTTAAGTTAAGAAAACTCGCTACGTCTATCCCGGACTGTGACTGGAACCGAACTAAGTTTGCTTCCAACAAGTCCCTTAATCTCGAGAGAAGCAAAGGTTGATGGAGGGAGTAATACAAGTCTTTAATGTCTAGTGACATGACTTCGCACTTCTGCTGGTGGAAAGGCGTCAAACAGATCACAAGCTCTTCCGCCTTCCTGAGACCGATAGGACTGTTCAAATCGATTGACGACAGACAACCTTGGAGAAAAGTCGACACAACCTTTTGCCATGTTCCATTCTCGTTGACAACTACCCTAAGCGGCAACATAGGCTTGTGGTCTTTCAGAAAAAAATTAATAGAAAACGAGTCCCTTGTGACTTCTCCAACCTTTTTCGCCAGTTTCTCCATCTCACACTCATTCAGAATTCCCAGCACATTCCTTTTTATCTGTCTGAGGTTAACCTTGACAGGCTGGAACAACCCCGCAATCGCTGCTCTTGATTTCTCTCGAAACTCGGGCTCTGGCAAAATCGCAAACTTCCCGCTTTTGTCAGTCTGTAGTACTGAAAGTTTACCTACTTGTAACTCTTTCTTAAGCTCCCTAACAGCCTTGAAATCTCTTTTTTTCAGGTCTATTCCCAGGACCAACTAACCTTGAAGCAGCCCTAATTGATTGGTCTACGAAACCTTGCCTCGAGTCCAATGGACTCGAGGCAACGGCACAGAGAAGCTGCCATTGATTGCCAGGTTGGTGTAGTATACGATATTCCAATGACCTGCGGTTTCACTTACGTAGGGCAGACAAAAAGGTGCTTGAATGAGAGACTACTTGAGCACATGAGGGCAGTTAGGATCGGGTCTTCAAACTCTGAGATTGTTAAACACGTACAGGAGTGCAATAATTGCCTGCCGGATTGGGGGTCTACTGTTTTTTTGAGCAAAAAAAAAGATTGTGCAAAAATAGTTTTGAGAGACAATTAGAATCACGCCTGTATGAAACTCTATCAGTCAGCCGTCAATCGCATTAGACGAAGCGACCCGAAAACGTTTGCTGTTGTAAATTTTTTTTTTTTTTTTATGTTTCAATGTGACGTGCTTGTGCGTGATACGAGATGCGAGTTAGTCCTTGGAGCTTGTGTGAAGGTGTGTGCGTTGGGTCCGACCTTTGAGGGTTGCGACAATGAAGGGAGTTCGGAGGTTTGAATTGTTATCAGACTAGACGAAGCCACCCAAAAGGTTTTGTGCTGTTATCAATTTTTTTTTTTGCCAGTTACGCTAGGTGGGGTGTGAAGGTGTGGTTCCTTGGGTCCGACTTTAGGGGTGTGATGATGGGGCTTGTTTTGCAATGCTTTGTACAAACTAAATGAGGTGATTAGAGAAAAAAAAGTCAAGACGAGATGTACCCTGGCTAAAAGTTGCTGTGACGTGGGCAGTTCCGGAGGACGTGTGGGAGAGATTCTATATAAACGGATGTTCAAATAAAATTTAATAGCTGCGTTTGAGACGTTTTGTGTGTTGTCCCCTTCTTCGTCCGTCGTCTCCGGTTTTCAAAAATGTGTAATAGAATACGTTGATACAGTTCCAAAATAACATAGTGCACTATCGAGGAAAGCCATAAATTCAAACGTATTGCCGAAGGCGATCTGTACGAAAGAGTCAGTACTACGTTCGACGTGTCAACAATGAAATTTTCAACATTTTCATCTATTCTGGTTAAATTATAAAATACTTGATACTGGAAGGGGTTTTTCATGTAAAGGGTTATACCGCGCCCTCTTGGTTTTTCTCTGCTAAGACTTTCACATGTGTACCCCTGAAAATGCGGTAGTATGTCTTCTTTTGTCAACCATGTTTTGTGAGTGCTATAGCGAAAAATTCCGCACTCAGAGAGTGTAATATTATTGCCGCGAGTGCAGCTGGCCAAGCAGGCAGTGCGGCCGTGAGCCTAACGGTTATCGTACTTGCCTCCCACGCGAAGAGCGAGGGTTCGAATCCTGGGAGTGATAAGTCTTTTGTTTGTTCTCGAAATTTAGTGTTCTGGTAAATTCGAAAATCCTGTTCCTTGTTCGAGGTCCGAATGTTCTGCGCGCCGAACTTTCTACACCGATTGCTCAAGAATCCCACACGTGTACATAAGTGGCTCCACGTTCCCAGCCGCAGTCAGTCTCGCCCAGCGTTCGATCCTGCTGTTACGCCAAATTCGACGCCCAAGACGCTTTGTTGTTTTCTTCTATTTCCATCTTCGTTTTGGGCACAAGTTCGCCCGATTAAACGTTTATTTATTCTTGTTTACTTATTGTTCTTTTGGTCGTCACCCGTGACATTTTGTTGGAGGTGCGGACTATTGCATTTTATGCTCGTAAAGCGTACCCCTCCGAAGGCACCCCGGCCAAGCGGCGTGCTCAGCACCGGAAGGCTACTCTTTGCCGAAGACACCGAAGCCCGAAGGCGCCGTCGTACAAGAGGTCAGTCCTCCGAACTTGGTCTCTTGCCCGAGAACCGGAAGAAGAGGATCTTGATCATGACCACCCCGACCGCCGTCGTCTTGCCTGTCGCTCCGCGGACATATGCTCCCTTTCTCGGCGAGATCTATGAGGACGTCGAAGACAGGATCAACCAGTATGATCGCATGGCCCGCCACAACGAGTGGAGTGACGAGCTGCGGCTGCAGAACCTCTATTTCTCGCTTGAAGGTACTGCAAGGCACGGGTCCGCAAACCGCGAAGCCTCCCTCACTTCGTGGGACCATTGCAAGAATGAACTGACGAGTACCTTCGCCAGTCAACACTGAAGAGAGAGGGTCAAAGATCTGCTGCAATCGAGGACCCAGGGCCCCAGTGAGAGCGTCGCGAGTTTTGTGCAAGACGTCCTCCTCCAGAGCTCCCGCACCGACCCTCAGGTCACCGAGGAAACGAAGCTGCGTATTCTGGTGCGTGGTGTGAAGGACGACCCCATTTTCGGTGGACTCGTACCCAACCACCCAACGACCATCCAAGAATTCGTCACCAAGGCGACGAACATGGAGCGTGCCATCCTTCCAAGGCAAGCCACTATCATTTGCACCCGGGCGTCGCTGCTTCTGCTGTAATGGGCTACGACATGAGCCCCAGCATCCCCGGCATTCGCGACATTATTCGTGAAGTCTTCTGGGAGGAGCTTCGCAAAATGCTCCCCACTGCGGATCGTCCGTCCTCACTGTCGCTTGCCGAGATCGTTCGAGGGACGGTTTACAAAGCCTTCCAACCTGAAGTTCCCGTCAACCCGACGACGCCAGAGGAACCGGCTTTGAGGTACGCCGCCATGGTCCGACGGCCGCCGCAAGCTAACCGCCAGGCCACGGCGCCACTCCGACGACACCCTCCGATGCCGCGGTATTCTCGACGCCAGGAAGGACATGTCCAGGACGTCCGCCCGGAGCGACCTTCGCCGAGGAAGACCGACGTGTGGAGAGCGGCTGATCGACGCCCGTTGTGCCACTACTGCGGGGAGGCCGACCACATCTACCGCCGTTGTCCCTACCGGCAAATGGGGCTGCGTGGGTACCACCCGAACGATCCACGCCCGAGGTACAGCGAACGCCCTCGCGATATCGAGAAGTACCTCTGACGCTCGTTCTCCTCAGCACCGTCTTTCCGCCGTGAATCCCCTGCCCATTGCCGCGACGTTCAGCGTCCCCAGCGCCACGACCCCGCCGAGAAAGCCTGTCTCCCCTGCGTCCCAGGGAAAACTAAGTGTGGCAACGCCTGGAGGTGACGTTACCGAAGACGATCGAAGCAGGAAGCCTCAAGTCTGAGCGCTCCCGCTCAAGCGACGTCACGCATCGCAACGACGCCCCTGCAACGGTGCCCAACAACCTGAGCGTTGATATCGATGGCCACGAGGCATCGGCTCTCGTGGACACCGGAGCAGACTACTCAGTCTCGAGAAGGAGGCTGTCTCGCCGCCTTCGAAATGTGACGACGCGGTGGAATGGGCCGCAGGTACGAACCGCTGGTGAACATCTCATCACGCCTGTCATGACGAGACGTGCCCTAGAAAATTCGTCGGTATCCAGACTGTGCGGGGGACGTTATCCTCGGAATGGACTTTCTCTGCGAGTATGGCGCCGTCATCGACCTCGGGACAAACAAATTGACGCCGCAAAATACTGTTCTGCCGCCGGTGGATACCAACACAACGTCAACCGTGATCCAAGTTAATGCCGACCATGTGAACCTGCCGCCTTGGTTGACTTTTCTCGTAACCATCATAAGCAACGCAGGCATGCACGGTGAAGCTCTTCTTGAAGGCAGCGTCCAACTGCACATTGAAAAAAAGGAACTGGTGTTGCACAAGGCTTAACGGATCTCTAAAAAGGACGTACAACTATTCTCGTGACACACTTTCGAGAGGAGCCGCAGCACGTAACGAACGGTACCACATTGGGACACGTGGGGAGTGGGGGAGCTTCAGGTGCCAGCCGTGGTTACCGCAATCGCTGAGGAAACCTCTTCGTAACAGCACAACAGCACGTCACAGCAGGACCACGACATCCACCACGAGCTAACAGCTGCTAAGCGCCGGCAACTGGATGATCTCGCCGAATACAGCGACTGTTTTGCAACATCGTCGAAAGTCCGCCGAGCACCAATGGGGAAACATCGAAGTGTTACCGACAACGACGCGCTCCCTGTTCACCAGTCGCCGTATCCAGTCTCCTTAAAGGAAAGAAAGCTGATTGAAGATCAAGTCTAGGGAATGCTGGACGACGACATTATTTAACCCTTAAGATGTTCGGGGGCATCCCCAGTCGTCCTTGTAAAGAAGAAGGACGTAACCCTAGAGGTTTTGCGTGGCCTATCATCGACTGCATGCTGCGATTAAGAAGGACGTCTATCCGCTCCCCCGCATCGACGATATGTTAGATCGGCTGCGCCAATCCCCATATTTTTCGTCGACGGACCTGAATAGTGATTACTTGCAGAATGAAGTCGACGAACGCGACTGCGAGAAGATTGCCTTCTTCTTCACTCCCGACGGACTGTACGAATTCGAGGTGATGCCATTCGAAATTTGTTCAGCACCAGGCACCTTCCAGCGCGTCATAGACACCGTGCTGGTAGGTGTGAAATGGCAGAACCGCATGGTGTACCTGGACTATGTCGTGGTATTTTGACGGGACTCCGACGAACACCTGAGATGACTTTTAGCCATGCTTCAAGTCATCAAAACCGCCGGCCTGTCACTCAAGTTAACCAAGTGTCAGTTCGCCTATGGCGAACTAAAGCTTCTTGGCCACGACGTGAAAAACAAATGTGTTCTCCTTGACCCCGAGAAGACCCGCGCCGTAGCTGCATTCACGCCACCGTCTGACAACAAGGCCGTGAGAAAATGTTGTTGGACTCTGTGCCTAGTACAGACGGACCTCGCGAAGGTCGCTGTAAAGTTTGAATGGATAGAAGGACACCAGGCGATCGTTCGATGAGCTCAAACGAACACTCCAGACACTCCCGATTCTTGGCCATTTCGACCAGTTCGCTAAAACAGAGATCTACACGGACGCCAGTAACACCGTACTGGACACGGTACTAGTCCAAAGGCAGGATGGGGCAGAGCGAGTCATCGCGTACGCGAGTCGGATGCTGTCTTAGGCAGAGAAGAACTACTCAACGACTATAAAGGAGTGCCTTGCTGTCGTCTGGGCAATAACTAAGTTCCGCCTATGTTTGTATGAAAGTCCTTTTTGCGTGGTCACGGACCACCACTCGCTCTCCTGGCTCGCGAATCTGAAGGACCCCTCCGGACGCCTTGCCCGGTGGAGCCTACGGCTGAAAGGAGTTTGCCATGACTGTTGTGTACAAGTCCGGCCGGAAGCATAATGACGCCGACTGCCTGTCAAGGGCCCCTGTCGAGGCCGGTCGTGCCTGCACCAAAGGCGACGACGATGAGTGTTTCTTCGGCCCCCTGAATGTCAGCGACATGGCAGCACTTCAACGAGACGACCCTGAGCTGCGAGCACTCATCCAACACTTAGAGGGACAAGGAAGCGCCGTTTCCCGCGTTTTCGTACGAACACTGCCAACCTTCTCCATCCGACAAGGTGCGCTGTACAAGGAGAACTTCAGTGACAACAATACGCCGAGGCTGTTGGTGATCCCTTCCAGTCTGTGGGTCGTCACCTAATCGACGCCCGATCGGGACGTGCCTCGCGCGCTCTCCAAGAAGTCACTCAAACAGTGTGCGCTTTCAGAATCGTTTAATTAAACTCACTCGTTGGTGGTCAGCGTCCTGTCTTCGTCGTCCTCGTCGTCGTCCTCGTCGTCGTCGTCACGCACTGTCCGGTACGCAGCTTCAGAAGAGGACCCCCCTTGTCCCGCTTCCCTTTTTGTATCGTCGCCTCCACCTATCACGTGCCCCCCCAAGACCCGTCCACGTGAACACCCACGCCCCTGCCACGGGCCCCGCACGATCCCCGAGTGGGGATTTCGCGCCGTACGGTGACGCTCCCCCGTCCTGGGATCCGGGTGGGCAGGAATGTTCGGCCCTGGAAGGGCGCGGGAGGAACGGGCGAAGGAGCGGGGGAAATGCGGGGAAGACGGGACTCCAGGGTGGGGCGGCCGGACGGATCCCCACAAGTCTTCCAGAGCAAATATTTCTAGCCTGCCACGATGACCCGACGGCTGGATACCTAGGCTACAGCAGGACGCTCACCAGGATTCGAGAAAGAGAACTACTGGCCGAGGCTACCCAAAACCGTTTACCTCTACACTCGAATATGCCACGAGTGTCAGCGACGCAAGAAACCGCCAACGAAGCCGTCAGGACTTCTGCATCCGATTGCTTCCCCGTCCACACCGTTCCATCAGATGAGAATAAATTTACTTGGCTTTTTTCCGCCGTCAAAAATGGGAACCGCTGAATAATCGTCACTACAGATTATCTCACACGGTACACCGAGACAAAAGCCCTTCTAACAGGTACGGCTGTTTAAGTCGCCAAGTTTTTCATCCAGTCCAATGTCCTCCGGCTCGGCGCCCCCGAAGTCCTCATTACAGACCCTGGATCATCGTTCGCGGCCCAGATGGCGCAAGAGATCCTTCGTCTCAGTGGAACCGGCCACCGTCGAACCGCTGCGTACCATACGCAGACGAATGGACTAATAGAACGGCTAAACAAAACTATTGCCGACATGATCTTCACGTATGTCAACGTAGAGCACAAGACTTGGGACGAGGTGTTAGCTGCGTCACGTTTGCTTACAACACGGCGGTGGAAGAGACCACAGCCCGAAGGAAAAATCCATCATTGTAACACTGTTTGGCAGTCAAGGTTTTCTAGTGGGCCGCTGACTGTGCCTGACTGTACGTCAAGCATGTCTGATTGGCCAACAAGTTACTCTGACCGACAGTCAAACTCCAGTCAGACTCCACTTGTCGGCTTTCTGTTGGTTTCCTGGTGGCAGTTGGCCGCCGCGAAATGCCATCAAGATATCTTGGTGGCGATTCTGATTGTACATCGATTGTCTCTGACTGTACGTCAAAAAGCTTTGAAGTGCAGACAGACGCACGGTCAAAGGACGTAAAGTTCGTTCGGAAACCACTATTTCGCCAAATCTATGAATACGAAAAATAATTTATGCACAAGAAAACGATGTCGGGACGTGAGACCATAAAACCGCTAATGTTAGAGATATGACACGCAGCCGACCGACAACCTTGATCAGAAGCCCGCCTAAACGCCGAACACGCCACTTCCCTTCGCCCATAGAGGCTTCGCCGAGCTTTCAAGAACGATCGCTCTCGACTCGTTTCATATGCCCGCTTGCTCCAACCTGTCGATCCTGCCTGGGCTCTACAATGTCTTATGTATTAGTAGAATTTCTACTCGACAAGACCCAGCCTGTTGTGAGTTCTGACGATGTAAGCTACTTTAACGGTGTAGTTGAAGACGGCAAGGTGTACCAGGTCTACGGGCCGGAGACGCGCGAACAAATGGATCGTTCTATGACGCGAAAGTACTCTACATGGCAGGTGAGTAGAACTGAAGTACGGCGAGTGATGTACGAGTGCTTTGCATAACATGCTGAAGGCTTAACTGCATTTGCAGCCGAAGCATCTCGTATAAAACGAATGCTCAAATCGAGTTTCCAAAGCGATGGCATGGCATAGCGGCTAAGGTGTGCGACTTGTACGCAAGTGGTCGCGGGTTTGATCAGCGGTGGTCCTGCTTTTTTTTTTTCTCGAACATTTTGTTTTATCGAGGCATTTGGCGATATTTATGAGTGCGTATAGCTTTACTCTTATATAAATGCTGCCCTTGTTGATGAAATTCCCTGGGCAGTGGCAGTCAGACGTCATCTGTTGGACCATCAGATGACGTCTAATGGTCCATCACGTTCCACCAAGGCTGCTGACTGGCAGTCAGTGTCCCAAATTACGTATCTTGATGGAATTTTCAATAGGGAGGAGTAACCCCATTCCAGCTGATGCATGGCAGAAAAGTAACGACCATGCTCAAGGCGATGTTACCCCACAAATCGGCTGACGATGGGAGCCCCGACGCCTAGGTGGTTGCTCAACGAGCCGAAGAAGTACGCCAGCTCGCCCGACTCTGAATGCAAGATCAACAACGTGTCGACGCTACCCGGTGCACCTTCGGCGGATCGACGTTCGCTTCAAGCCCGGAGACCGTGTATGGGTTCGGACCCCGATACGATAACGCGGTCTAAGCGAGAAACTCCTGAAGTGCTACTTCGGACCCTGCTAAGTGCTTCGCCGACTCGGGGATCTGAACTGCCAGGTGATGCCCGACGGAACAAGAAAACCATCAAGCCGCCCACCACGACCTAAAATTGTCCATGTCGTGCGCCTGAAGCCGTTCTACGCTCGATAACAATGTGGACCTCAAGTGCTCCAAATGACTCTTTAGATTGCCGTTCTTTTCATTCGTTTTTTTTTTTGTGATGCATCGGGGCAATGCAATCTCTTAAGGGGGCAGTAATGCCGCGGGCGCAGCTGGCCAAGTATATAGTCAACGCGGTCATGGCCTATTCTGTTTCCGGCAGCCGATTGGAGCGGACGCAGGATGGCTGGCTCCCACGGAGCTGCGATAACGGTCGACGCCGGCCGCGGTGACTCGGATTCTTTCGCTCCGAGGGAATATCGTATTTCTTTGCCGCCCTTGCCATCAGGTGATGCAATGAAGAAGGCAGTTGTTCTGCACTGCGACATTGCCGGAAGACCGTACCGCATTGAGGATTTTCGGCGGCCGCTGGAAGAACTGGGTGTCATCAGGGAAGTGGCTGGCGTCGGGGCATATCAAATGTCCCACGTCTGGCTGCTCAAACTTCATACCGACGTGGCCAAGCTCAAGTTGGTCGAAGCGGGGCGGCTCGAAGTCGAAGGCCGCACATGCCTCGTCGTCGACCCAACGAGGCAGGAAGTTCGAGTGAAACTTCACTGGGTGTCGTTCGACGTCTCAAACGAGGACATCCGAAAGGCCTTCGCGGATTACGGCAAGGTAAAGGACGTTTCCTTTGACCGGTGGAAGGTGGCTGGCTTCGAGGGGGCCGAGTCCACCACCCGGATTGTACGCATCGTACTCCGGGAGGGAGTCACCCTTGAGCGCCTTCCGCGTTAGTTGCGTTTCGGAAGCGGCACGGTCCTAGTCGTAGAGCCTGGACGAGCTCCGATTTGCCTCCGGTGCCGCAAGACTGGGCATATCCGGCGGCACTGCCGGGCCCCAAAATGTTCTGAGTGCCGCGCCTACGGGCACGAGCAGCAGGACTGTGTGCGCTCGTACGCACGAGCTGCGGTACGTGGTGCGGGTGATGACCAGAATGACCTCCTCATGGGCGAGGAGGAGGCGGAAAGAGCGGCGGCTCCCACTGCGACTTCGACCGAGCAGCCCACCCCGGTTGACAAGGGCGGCCGGCCAGACACCGGCCCGAAGGAGGTGAACGTCGTGGGAGCGAAGCAGCTGGAGACTGCAGCCTCTGGTCTTGCTGTTGAAGACTCGTCGACGTCTTGTGTGCCAGAAGGCGATGCAAGGGACGTTGCCGCGACGGACAGCAGCCCACCGTCTCTGAAATGGACCTTGACAAGACTGCCGTGAAGCGTCGCCATGAAGGCGGTGCTGAGTTCTCTCAGGAAACGGCGGCTACGACAGCTCGAACGGAAGTGGAAGGTGGCGGCGGGGTGGAAAGGCGTCGACAGTCCGCAGCGGTCATCGTCACCGCATTCCCGCGAGAAGCTGTCCCAATAGGCCACCACTGTGAGAGAGGACTGCCGTGTATGAAGAAGCGCCAAAAGGGTAAGCTTCATACGCTGTGCCTGGTCCCACTTCACGATAAACACGCTCGAAAAGCCTGTACGTACAGCGACCTTAAATGTACGGGGGCTCGCTGAGAGAAGAAAGCAAAGGCAGTTGTATCGTCTAGTCGTAGACCAGGACTTTGACATAGTCGCTTTGCAAGGAACGAAAGTCGAAAGGGAGGACCAGACAGAGCGTATGGTGTGGCCTTTTATTGCTAACTATAGGGTGTGCGTCAGTCATGCAGTAGGAGCATCGGCAGGGTGTCTGTTGTTAGTTCGCGCGAGCCTGGGAGCGGATGTGCAAAAGGTTACGACCTCAGAATCGGGCCGACTGATAGTCTGTGATATGGCATTTTTGTCGCACGAGTGGCGAGTCATTTCCATTTACGCGCATAACACTGCCGAAGAACGAAAAACGTTTTTTGAGGATATTCGGTCTTTCTTTGCGACGGAGCGTATAGTCCTTTGTTGGCGACTTTAACTGTGTGCTTTCGGCACGAGATAAAACGAGTACACTTCCGTTTAGGGGCGCGAGTACTGTTGTTTTAAATAAAATTGTAATTTTCTGTGGGTTAGAAGATGTTGGGGACTGTTGGGGGACACTAGAAATGTATCTTATACTCATTGTCAAGGGTCAAGTCATGCCCGTTTGGATAGAGCATATATTTCCTTAGAGATTCTTCCTCAGTGCAGCGAATATCGTGTGATGCCCGTGTCATTTAGTGATCACTGTTTAGTTTTGAGAGATTTCTGTTGGGAGCTTTGGAAATTAAATAGTAAACTCATGAGTGACGATGATTTCATGGCCGCTGTCAAGGATCGGTTAAGAAGAATCTTCAAA
Organism: Ixodes scapularis; assembly: GCF_016920785.2. Taxonomy (NCBI): domain Eukaryota; kingdom Metazoa; phylum Arthropoda; class Arachnida; order Ixodida; family Ixodidae; genus Ixodes; species Ixodes scapularis. The sequence continues at coordinate 60,311,082 of NW_024609879.1, read as the reverse complement.
GGGGAAGTGAATGACTACGCTTTAAAATGGGAACAGTTTAAGCAAGAAATTAAAATGAAAGCAATGGAAAGAGCGAGCGCGATAAAGTATAGAAAAAGAAAAAAAGAATCGCTTCTGCGCAGTAATCTGGAGTAACTTATCGGCGAAGAGAATCGTTCGCCTGGTGTTTATAAAGATGACATAAGCACTTTGAAATCCAAGTCGGAAGTTCTTGATAAGGAGCGGTAGCACGGAGCACTGGTTAGAGCGCGGGCGCGTATTTCCAAAACCTGGCCATTCCAGATCTGCCGCGGAGCGGCGTGCTCTGATTGGCCAGATTACCGCCGCACAAAATATTGACGGCGACGCACATACAGCGCCGGTCGCCGGCAGGAGCGTCTGCTACACTCCGGCGGATACTTTGGTGCCGTGGGCGGTGGTGCCCGTGGCTAGTTCACTTTAGCCGTGGTGACTTAGTGGACGCGTTGTTTCATCTGCCAGTGCAGACGAGCTTCGACGAGCTTCGACGAGGAAGAAGAGAACGAGAGCACCAAAGCAGTGAGCTGTATCGTTTCAATTATTTTTCAACCTCAAATATTCTTACACTATATTCAATCTAGTGATCGAATTCAGTAAAGTGCATTGATTCAAACGATACCTCACTATCATGTAATTTCAATAGAAAACATTAGAAAATCAACATAGAGTTATGTGCGTATCGAACGAACATCTTTTTGAATCGGCGGGCTTGAATAGCAAGACCGTTCTAGACTTCATAAACAACTAAGTAGATGTATTTCTTCATTTTCATGCTTAAGGTTGGAACCAGGAGGGCTTAGCGATCCTAAAATATCAAACAGTCATTGAAACTAACTCGAAAAAACTTAAATTTCAAGAAAATAACGACACTCAATATATCTAGAAGAAGCACCAACTAAACTGTTCTTCTTGAATTTCTTCGAAAATAGAACACAGTCAAACGAAATGTCTTCTTCTTCTAAAGTTCACGTATGGTTAACACCGGCAAAATCGAGTCTTTTACGCAGAAATATTGACTATTCCGAAAAAAGAGCAGAAATATGAATCCTAAAATAGGCGGAAGCAACGACGACCCGGAGACATCCCAAATCCCACTTGACCACACCAACAACAAAGAAATATGCGACATCCACCTAAGCTTCATAAGATTAATCGAAGACGATAAAGCTAGGATTAACAAAGAAACTGGTTCACAACTGTTACAACTGCTTGCGAGACTAATGAGCATTAGCTCGCGTCAAGAAGCCGAAAACGCAGCTCTTCGAGCAGTGCTCGTAGAACGAGAGAAAAACACCACGTACGAGGACGTGCTGCGAGGGAACAGGAACGACCCCAACGGGTTGGGAGGGAGACCATCTGTGGATGCGTTACAAACGACACCACAACCTCCCGGCCAGGGGAGATCACCCGCGCAGATGGATCATGCAATGCTAATCTATCTAAGATCTCCAGCACTGAACGCGTCGAACAACATCAAAGTAATCTTGAAAAAATGCTTTGAGCCGCACAGCCTGGGACTGGGTGAAGTTTCAGTGCGAGACATCAGAGAAGGAGTGGCAGTACTATCATCATCAGCTGAAGGACTGCAAAATCTCCAGGACGCGATCGAAATTCACCCAAGCACCAAAGATCTGTTCGTGCTTAAAAAACCGACAAAACGTCGACCACAATTCCGTGTCTCGGGCGTCAACCCTGACATTATCTCTGCGGAATTCTTCACAAAACTTCAAAGTCAAAACCGAGAGATCGAAATTGAACCTTCGGACTTCAGTCACCGGGTTTCATTCAAAGAAAAATCGGGGAACAACACTCACATCTTTGAAGTGAGCGCCAAGGTCTACAAGAAACTAAAAGAAACAAACAAACTGCGCCTAGGCTGGACTTCCTGCTCCGTAACAGAGAACTTCTATGTCCCCAGGTGCGAAAAATGCTGCACCTACGGACATACAAAAGCAAAATGTGCATCACAGATGATCTTCTGCTCCATCTGTGCGGGCAACCACCCAGCACAGGAGTGCAGAATAACAAACTATGAGGAGGGTAAATGCCGCGCATGTATCAACCGAAGGGTCAATGCCAACCACCCTTTTGGAGCGAGCGAATGCGGTACACACGCCTTCCACGTTTCACAACTCCGGTCTCGGACAGATTACCCAAAATAAGCAAACACAAAACTAATATTAACAAACAACAGTACAGTCGGAAAAAAAGAAATTAAGAAGGAACAACCCGAGTAAAGCCTATAAAGAGAAAACGCATCATACAAACAAAACAATACATAAGTTGACCGATGATTAATAAATTAGAGATCTTACAAATCAACTTAGGGAGGTCAAGGACTGCAACTGTTAATCTGGTTAATATATACACTGAAAATAACGTTGAATTTATTTTAATTCAAGAACCATATGTTTTCAATAACCACATTACAAGTATTCCAAACTCAGAACCATTTTTTCACTGCCCCTTAGATCCCAAATGCGCCATTATAGTTAGAGACCGATCTTGTTCAATATTTCCAAAAATACTTGAAAACGATCTAATACCCAGGTAGCACGCCAGAGGAATGCCGAACTTGGGCAAAGGTCTGGCAAACATAAGGGCCCAACTTTGGCGCAGTTAGGTTTTTGCACCATGGCACTCATCAGTGCCAAAGTAGGGTGCCTAACTATAGCCTTAGTTGGGCGATCCTAGGGCATACCAAAGTTTGGCTCTTCTCCGGTACGCCAGAGGAGTGCCAACGTTGGTGCCATACTTGAGCCATAACTGCCATAGTAAATCCTAATCTGGGTATGCGGGGCATGCCAAGGTTTGGCGTTTCTCTGGTCCGCCAGAGGAGCGCCAAAGTTGGTGCCATACTTCAGCCATAACTGCCAGAGCAACGCCTAATTTCGGTATTTGGGACGTGCCAAGGTTTGGCGTTTCTCTGGTCCGCCAGAGGAGCGCCAAAGTTGGTGCCATACTTCAGCCATAGCTGCCAGAGTAACGCCTAATTTCGGTATTCGGGACGTGCCAAAGTTTGGCTTTTCTCGGGTCCGCCAGAGGAGCGCCAAAGTTGGTGCAATACTTCAGCCATAGCTGCCAGAGTAACGCCTAATTTCGGTATTTGGGACGTGCCAAAGTTTGGCTTTTCTCGGGTCCGCCAGAGGAGCGCCAAAGTTGGTGCCATACTTCAGTCATAGCTGCCAGAGTAACGCCTAATTTCGGTATTTGGGACGTGCCAAAGTTTGGCTTTTCTCGGGTCCGCCAGAGGAGCGCCAAAGCTGGTGCCATACTTCAGCCATAGCTGCGAGAGCAACGCTTAATTTCGGTATTTGGGACGTGCCAAGGTTTGGCGTTTCTCTGGTCCGCCAGAGGAGCGCCAAAGTAAGTGCCAGACTTGAGCCATAGCTGCCAGAGTAACGCCTAATTTCGGTATTTGGGACGTGCCAAGGTTTGGCGTTTCTCTGGTCCGCCAGAGGAGCGCCAAAGTTGGTGCCATACTTCAGCCATAGCTGCCAGAGTAACGCCTAATTTCGGTATTTGGGACGTGCCAAGGTTTGGCGCTTCTCTGGTCCGCCAGAGGAGCGCCAAAGTAAGTGCCAGACTTGAGCCATAGCTGCCAGAGTAACGCCTAATTTCGGTATTTGGGACGTGCCAAGGTTTGGCTTTTCTCGGGTCCGCCAGAGGAGCGCCAAAGTTGGTGCCATACTTCAGCCATAGCTGCCAGAGCAACGCTTAATTTCGGTATTTGGGACGTGCCAAGGATTCGCGTTTCTCTGGTCCGCCAGAGAAGCGCCAAAGTAAGTGCCAGACTCGAGCCATAGCTGCCAGAGTAACGCCTAATTTCGGTATGTGGGACGTGCCAAGGTTTGGCTTTTCTCGGGTCCGCCAGAGGAGCGCCAACGTTGGTGCCATACTTCAGCCATAACTGCCAGAGTAACGCCTAATTTCGGTATTTGGGACGTGCCAAAGTTTGGCTTTTCTCGGGTCCGCCAGAGGAGCGCCAAAGTTGGTGCCATACTTCAGCCATAGCTGCCAGAGTAACGCCTAATTTCGGTATTCGGGACGTGCCAAAGTTTGGCTTTTCTCGGGTCGGCCAGAGGAGCGCCAAAGTTGGTGCCATACTTCAGCCATAGCTGCCAGAGTAACGCCTAATTCCGGTATTTGGGACGTGCCAAAGTTTGGCTTTTCTCGGGTCCGCCAGAGGAGCGCCAAAGTTGGTGCCATACTTCAGCCATAGCTGCCAGAGTAACGCCTAATTTCGGTATTTGGGACGTGCCAAAGTTTGGCTTTTCTCGGGTCCGCCAGAGGAGCGCCAAAGTTGGTGCCCTACTTCAGCCATAGCTGCCAGAGCAACGCTTAATTTTGGTATTTGGGACGTTCCAAGGTTTGGTGTTTCTCTGGTCCGCCAGAGGAGCGCCAAAGTAAGTGCCAGACTTGAGCCATAGCTGCCAGAGTAACGTCTAATTTCGGTATTTGGGACGTGCCAAGGTTTGGCGTTTCTCTGGTCCGCCAGAGGAGCGCCAAAGTTGGTGCCATACTTCAGCCATAGCTGCCAGAGTAACGCCTAATTTCGGTATTTGGGACGTGCCAAGGTTTGGCGTTTCTCTGGTCCGCCAGAGGAGCGCCAAAGTAAGTACCAGACTTGAGCCATAACTGCCGCAGTAAATCTTAATTTGTCGATTCGGGGCATGCCGAAGTTTGGCCTTTTTCTGGCTACCCACTGAAGTGCCAAATAAGTGCCAAAAGTGGCAAAGAAAGCCGAGAGGCCAGCCCAAGTTTCGAATATCTCTGGTGTGTCACAGAAGTGCTCTTTCACGCGTCCCAGAAGAGAAATAAATTAAACGAGCGTTGGAAACACGATGGTAAGATGTCATCACCTCCGTTCCCAAGCAGCACGGCAATACTTTGCACTATCGTGCCAGTGTCGGCCGAAAGTCGGTTCCAATATCGCTCAACTGTCCAGTTTTGTACCACCCTTTGATACCCGGCGGGTATCGCCGTACAGCTGTTTCGCCCCGGCCTAGCGTTCGCGCAATATTGTGCGAAAACTCTACGATGCTTCTGCTTCGTATTGGCCGAACGTCGTGCAAGTATGTGTACGTTGCATGTCATTTGTTGCATATCCAATCACTTATTCGGACAAACAAATTTTTTTCGATCGCTCCCAGAAGTTTATTAAACAACTATCATTGCACACAGTGTATTCTCAACGTATTTACAGGGTCACACTTCTCTGTAAAACGAAAAGCAAATCATAAAAGACAATTAACACTGTCCTCATGCCAAGCAAAACTCATCACACAAAAACCACGGAGATTGAGAGGAAAGCAGGACGACTATCAGAATCATGCTTGCAGTGCACTTACTAATAAAAGAGCGATATCATGTAATCCTTGATAGGTGCATAATCCAACTCAGGCACCCCACAAACACATTCGAGGATTCGAGGACTGACGTCTCGTCGTCGGCGAAGAGCAGTTTTTGTCGAAGCGTGTCCAACAAACACATCACAAGTATTCCACGAACTCCGGTGCAAAAAATGGCTGTTACCGAAAAATTGGCATGGACGTATTCCGACCGTTTACGACGAAAAAACACAGCCGCGTCTGCAGCGCACGAAAGCAACAGAACACTGAAGAGCAGTTCGAAAACCGGACCTACGTGGCCCGCTTATTTCTATAACTAGGCAAACGGCGAAAACGACAGCCCCAGAGATCCCATCAGCGTGACAGAGAAAGTCACGTGAAAAATTTTCGTCCAAACGTTTTTGTCCTACGCGTCCTACGTAGAGAGGTCACGCTGGGTCACGCGTTTCGCTTCACCCTTTTGATTTGCATAAAGCGGCTGTCGCGCTCGCTGACAGCCACACGAAGACACAAAAGCAGGTGGGGAGGATTTGCAAAAGGCGAGGTAGAAGGGGAATCAACTACGCATAAAAGGAAAGGCCGCTACTGCCGGTGACCTTGTCGCCTTGCCTAGTCTATCAGCGTTCGGCTTCCATTGAGGGCCTCAGAAAGATAATCTCCTTTCTTGAGAGCGAAATGGACGGGGTGGTTATGTTTTTCGGGCTTGTCGCCATCCGATAAGCCTCAATTATTTCTGTCCCCACTCGCTCGCAGTGGCCTCCCATGGCTGTCGTACCGGTGAAATTAGGAGCGCAAAAATACTCCAGAAGGCGGCCGAAGACATGATGAATGTAATAACAAAAACGGCTTGACATCACAAAAATAACAATTTAATTAAACGTTTCGCCTCCCATGCGGGAGGCATCTTCAGTAGAGCGTAGAGCGAGGGAGAGTCGCACAAAAAAGTTCGGCTATTTAGGCATAAAGTTTGTGTACACGTCCGGCAGGGGGCCACGGTTCTTGTTTACCAGCGATGAATCACTTCCGCGTTTGTCGTTCTGGATGAACCAAGATTCCAGCAGCTTCCTCAGTCCCCGCCTTTTATCCCCCGCCTTGTCAAAGTCAAATTGGTGTCCTGACGTCCATGCATGGTCGACGAGTTGGGACTTGAAGCGGGTGGCGTTTGTGGAATTGGCGACATCCCGTGCGTGTTCTTTCAGTCTTGTTTTTCTTTTTCATTTCGTCTCTCCATTGTAAGAAGCGTCACATTCCTTGCACTGCACCTGGTAGATCACGACCCTTTCTGCCTCTGGCGGGGTCGGGTCTTTTGGCTTGGAGATAACATTGGCAATTGTTCTGTAGGGTTTGTATACAGTTCGTACCCCCAACGGCCTAAGGGCGCGTCCCGATGCCTCCGAAACCCCCTTAACGTAAGGGATGCACACGACGTCACGTGTTCGTTCGGCTCGATCCGGGCGCCGACGGGACATTTGTTTCTTAACGCGATTGATAAACCGGTCGGGGTAGTTACGTTTCTTCAAAGCCTCCCGCACATGGCTAAGTTCTTGATCGCTAAGTGTTGAGTTAGATGGGACTGTTTCTGAACGATGAAGGCAACGATCTTACAGCTGAGCTTTTGTATTGAGTAGGGTGATGAGAGTGGTAGTCAAGAAAGTTTTGTCTGTCACATGGTTTACCATATACGGATGTCTTCATGTTAAAGGACCCATGAAACGAATTTTGGGCTGGAGTAAATCAATTTTTATTGGGATTTTACTAATAGCACATCGTTCAGTGGGTCAAAAGAACAAAGGTAGAAAGTCAGAAGCCTGACTTTCGCTACAAAATTTGCAAAACATAGCGGACTATTTCGTACCTCCTTCCCTTCGTAAACTCTCCGCCTTTTCACTGTGATACATCCGCGGACCCCGCAGCGCGTTACCGGGCTACTAGCCACCATAACCGGGCCCCCGCAGCGCGTCACCAGGGCCCAAGCGCACGTCACACGACACCGGACCTCACTTAATCCCTTTACCCCTAAGCTGACATTGCGGTGGAAGCTACGCGCTTGCCGGACCAATCAGCCGCCTCCCTTTGATCACCTGACCTCATTCTCTGCGGGTCGGTATGCGCGAGAGGGTGTGATCACGTGGAAAATGTGTGGCTGGCCCAACGACCACGTAGCTTCCACAGCACTGTCAGCTTCGGGGTGAACGGGGTGGGGAAAGCAACTATAGTCAGTTACAGGTTAAGAAGGTAGCGGCAAATGCCCCTCAAAGGGAATCAGATATCCCTCCACAACCATTGCATCCAATAGCGTCCCACCGTTTCCGTGACGTCGCGGACAACGCGCGAGGAGGGTCTTGCCTTTCTGTACATATTTGCTTTATCTTTCCACTTTGACTTAGCACTGTGGAAGCCACGAGAGGGAGATTAGAGTTCTCCCCCACCGACGGAAACAAATACGACTTTCGGGGATTAGCTACCCCCCCGATGGATACAAAGGCTGCTTTCAGGGGCTCGGTTCCCTCTCCGATGAATACAAAGGTTCCTTTCTTAAAAAGTGGGATCGGAGACAAGTGGGAATCCATTGAAGCGGAACAAGGAGCGTTTCCAGTGAACTCTTCTTTCGGCTGCGGAGAGACTTGAAAAAGGCGCATCACACTTGTGGGAGGAGCTTCTCCTACCTTCTTGACTTGTAACCGACTATAGTCGGAATTTTGAGCGACGGGCTAATCTTCTAGGGGGACAATGGCTGTGTCCGGGCTACACAAGCGATATTCCGAGCAAGAGGGGAATCCCTTCTTTCCGACTTCTTGAACTGTTTGGTACAATGCGCGATTGATGAGTTGAGGAGGTAAGCTAAAAAAAAAAAGTTGAAAAAGTGTTTCATGACTCCTTTAAGAGGGCGCGGCACCTCTATTTATTCGTCCGTTTCAGCCACCAGATGGCGCGCGGCTCGAAACGTGGTTGAACGCGCAACTTCTAGATGGCGCCAGTATCGAGGTGTGAAAAGGCCCGCGTTATCCGCTGCGTGAAATAGATCCCGAAATCTGCCGTGTTCTCCCGGCGGAGGAAGTTTCTGCATCCCTCGCGCGCGCTTGGTATGTACGCGCGGTGACCGGGTCCGGCCTCTGCGCTGTGTGATGCAGTGGGTGGCGCTCGTTTCTGTTCGGAGGTAGGAATAAAAATGCCGGTCCCCTTTTTTACGACGCTCGTTTCTATAGCTTGTTTTTCTTTTCTTTTTTTTTATCTCAAGTGACCTACAGCACCGCCTGTTCGAAATCGTCCTTTGCGGTGAGCGATTGAGAGTCAGGTTAGCATTTTATTTGGGTCAGCACTACACGTTTAATGGAGACCTCGGGCGGTGATGTAAATATGCATTGCTTCCCAAAGTGTGTCCAAGGTGCGCAATGACAATTGGAAAGGGTATTGAAGGCGCGCGACCGTCGGTTGGTAAAATACGTGCGTTAGATTCACTTATTCAGTCTAATCATTTTTGCCAACGTCTTTTATCTGTTTCGACAAATGACATGGTCGAGTCTATTGAAAACCTTAGCTAGATTGGACGTACGGAGTGTCCCGGCTTTAAATAAATTTGCTTCGTTTATGTGAATGAATAACTGTTTTTTCTTTTCCGTGCTCGGTGCTATGCAAAAATCGCTGAGATGTTATGGTAGCTCAGTGTGGCGGCGTTTTGCACGCTGACTCGCTATTGCATTCGCTGTGCACAATATGTGTTCAGATGGAATGAGCCATATCGTATTTCCGATCTATATGATAGATTTACTTTGCTACAGTGTTAATTATATTTTCCTGATTTAAACTGGTTCGTCCCTGATCTGAGCCTAAGTTTAAATTCGAAGGGCAGACAGACTTAGCGTCGTAACAGCCGTAATGCGCAGAAAGAAATTAGTACCATGAAAGAAAAACAAAAGGATACGAGGTGGCTCAGTGTTATAGAAGTAATGAGTGTGCAAAGGATGGGATACGGTCCATTCGTCACATGCACACTCGTCACAGGACGATTGGTCACAGGACGATTCGTCACACAGGACCATTCGTCATAGGATGACTCGTCACGCGGCCAACCGGTCTCACAATAGTTCGTCCCCCCAAAAATGTATTGTTCAATTTGGTTCGGGCGGACAAAGGCGAAGAATTTGTAAGGAACGTTTTAGCTTCTGATTCGGTCCCGAACATTGAATGTTGGTTGGGCCTCAGAAAGTCGGTCACCTCTTATCTTAGCATGTCTTTCGCTTCTCGAGGTCAAAGAATTTGTAACAGACGTTCTAGCTATCTGGGTCCGTCCTGAACGGTGAATGCGGAGGCCATAGAAGAGCGACTATTTTTGAACTACATTCAAAAGGATGGAGGTGATCGCAACAGAGAGAGCCATGATGCTGCACGAGGGGTACTCGTACACATTCGGCAGAAGGAATTCCGATACTTGTTGGTTTTGTCGAATAGGTGTATGCAAGGCAAAACTAAAAACTAATTTGGCTGCCAGTCGGATTATTGCTCGTTCAAGCCTGCAACTGAGATCAACCTGCTGAAGACCCGTAATATAATGAAAGGAAAAGCGGATGAGTATTGTAATATTAGTTTATATAACCTTTGGTTTACGTGACAGTGGAAAATTGTGAAACTCCTCATCAGGGTATGGGGGCAGATGTTGAAATTTACAATTTACTATCGTCCCCTGCTCGATCAATGAGACCAGTTGCCCGCATGACGAGTCATCCTGTGACAAATGTTCCTATGTGACGAATCATCCTGTGACCAATCGTCCTGTGACGAATGCGCATGTGACGAATCGTCACATGAACACTCGTCACAGAACGATTGGTCACAGGACGATTCGTCACACAGGAACATTCGTCATAGGATGACTCGTCACGCGGCCAACTGGTCCCACAGTAGTTCGTCCCCCAAAAAATGTATTGCTCAATTTGGTTCGGGCGGACAAAGTGGCTCACCTCTTATCCTAGCATGTCTTTCGCTTCTCAAGGTCAAAGAATTTGTAACAGACGTTTTAGTTTCTGGGTCCGTCCCAAACGGTGAATGCGGAGGCCATATAAGAGCGACTTTGTTTTTAACTCGGACTACATTCAAAAGAATGGAGGTGATCGCAACAGAGAGAGGTGGAGCCACCATGCAGCTGCACGAGGGGCACTCGTACACATGCAGCAGAAAGAATTCCGATACTTATTGATTTTGTGGAATAAGGGTATGCAAGGCACAAGTAACAACTGATTTGGCTGAGTTGGATTACTGCTAGTTCAAGCCAGCAACTGAGATCAACCTGCTGAAGCCTCGTTATATAATGAAAGTAAAAGCGGAGTATTGTAAGATTAGTTTTCCTAACCATTGGTTTATGTGACAGTGGGAAGTCGTGGAACTCCTCATCAGCGAATGTGGGTAGTTGATGAAATTTGTGATTTACTATCGTCCCCTGCCCGATCGATGTGACCAGTTGCCCGCATGACGAGTCATCCTGTGACGAATGTTCCTATGCGACGAATCGTCCTGTGACCAATCGTCCTGTGACGAGTGCGCATGTGACGAATCGTCCTCATCCCACAAAGCTCGATTCCCTTGAATTTTTGTTTTTATATCGTCTCTACCGCGCTTTTACGTCGGTACTTTCGTGTTAGAGGACATCACATAATGTGCGAAAAATACAACAAAAAAAAAAACGGTAGGATCGATGCTGCATAGCCTTTTTTTTTGTGGACATCAAGAAAAAAAAAAAGATAGTAGTTGTCTTCACTTCGCACTGCATGTTTTGGCACGGAAGTTCCTATTTGGTTATGATGTCTTTACTTTCTTAAAAATTATATACAGTAATTTAAATTACCGAATTACAAAAACGTCGAAATTTTATAATTGCTTTTCGTTGGGACGCCATGACGACAGCGACACTCGTGTTCCCTCGTGGTTTTCGCCAGCATTTCTACGATGAATTGCCAGGATCGCGAGATGCAACAGCGTGACACTCCGTCTTCTGTGACGTCATTTGTTGCACTTCGGGACAACTTTTGATGTATGGCCAGCATAAGACGCTAACCACACCAGTCGGAGACGCACTGCAGGTGCCATAGTACTGCTCGTAAAAGTAGCTGTCACGTGCTTTGCTCCGCGACTGAGGGTTGCCAAATTACGGTGAAACGGAGTATAGACAAAACAGACTGGACGACATTTACCGGGCATCTTTAGAGCTGCGAAGCTCAAAATCACGCGTACTCATAAGATTTTTTTTCTCTCGCGTGTTTGTGATTTTTATGATGTCCTGCAAGCAAGAAAAAAATATATATGGTGAAGTCACTCCGAGGGGGTACCGATAACTGCGAGCCACGAACATGAAGGATTCGCTAACATCCGTCAGGAGTGTGAACGGTAAATCGTCACGCAAACATATTCTCACAAGCTGCAAATATTTATTTGGCTTAGCAAGTAGAATACTAGTATACTAACGACATGTGATTATTGTACACAAGATACCATTTCTCGGTTCTTCAAAACCATTTCCCAAGTCTGAACGGTCGCGCTACGGGCCGCGGCTAGCCGTGCCCTCGATAGACTACGGAGCTGCGTTGTGTCGTGTGCTACTGTACCGCCAACAGGAGAGCGATAGCTCTGTGTGTTCCACAGATGCGTGTTGCGGTATAACTCTGTACGTCTGTCCCAGAGGAAGACAAAGAGATAGGCTCTGTGACCCCCTCCTAAGCTAACAAAAACAAACAGAAGTATACTCGTTTGGACTGAAAGGTTTACAAAATAGTGACCAGACATTGGAAAAGCATATGTCACAGAAGTTGGTTTATGAAATGGCATCATTGTTTCGAGCAAGAAATCACCTGCTCACCACTGGGACGATGAAATCGTCACTATTTATTGCGTCAGGTATATTTGCGCTCATGAAGAAAAATCTGAACACATCCTTCTCCCAAAGTCCTATGTCGAATAATAAACACTTTTTTAAACATCTATGCACAAATAACTCATTTTTTTCTACACTTGTATATGCACGTTAATTGACGTCAAACCGCATTTTTGATTAGATCTTGATGTCTACACCAACTACATTCATATTTTTTAGGGCTTTATTGAACGATAACTTCAACTATAGTTAATGGAACACGATGGCTCGATCTCGACAAAAACCTCAACGTGCGAAGCTTCCACAGACGGTCGCTAGCGAGTATTCTCAATGTGAGACTTCAGAAGCTTTCGCTTGCCATAGGGAGCTTGCTTTCGACTACAGCACTGCACGGGCCCGGAAAGCGCTGCTGTGGGGAGAGGTTGACTTACAAGATGACGTGTTACGTGGTCACGTAAGATGGCGTCATTTCGTGCAGCGTGATCACGTAAGATGACGTCATTTCGTGTAACGAGATCATGTAAGATGACGTGTTTGTGTCACGTCATCACGTAAGATGACGTCAGTTCGTATGAACTGACGTCATCTTACGACAACGCCAACAACATTAGTGCCGTCCGGAACCATTGACCTTAGAAACGCGCTTCTTCGCTTGAAGAGCTGATATGCGTTGATTGTTATTTGTTTCTTTTGCCTACTACAGACCATTCAAGAACTCGCCTTCTGGGTGCCACCAACTTCGTCTACTGGGCTGTGAAGCGCGTTCGAGCGTGCGCAATACCCCTCTAGGCCGAAAGATTGTACACTGAGTATGCGTTCACAGCTCAATGACTTTGGCATTTTTCGTCAGGATAGATGCTCCCACGAGAAGAGCGTAATGGATATGTGAATAGAATTGGAAATTTGAAATGTTCTTGTCCAATCGCATTTTTCTTTGGTTATCAACGCTTTTTAGCGTCATCACAAGACGTTCAACCCATAATACACTGGTGATTAAAAAATAAGCACCGAAAAACATGCACCGATTTTCGCTCAAAAATAAACACCGGAAAAAAACATACCGTAATCATTACCCATGTCACCTTTTTGGGTGATATGTGAATTTCCAGAAGAACAGCGAGTTATCACCCTCCCCTAGGAATACCCTGACTACAGAGCAGGCGACCCGTTTTTCCCCGCGTTAGATTGTGGTGACAACGAACCGTACGGAGGTCACAGGACGTCCGTGAAAAATAAAAAGGAGGCAAACAACGATCCACTCTGTGCACGCTTCATCCCCAATTTCCACGACCCCAAGGCCGAAGGACGTTTGTGTGAAGGATAACGATAAAATAAAACTTTGCGTCAAAAAAAAAAAAAAAAAAAAGCCCGTTTTTAAAAGAAAAAAAAAGTAGAAACAAGCACAACGCGTTGACGGACCGCGAGGTTGTGGAACACCTCGCGGTCCGCTTGCCACAGGACGGTTGTCTTCGACCCATAGCTCCAAGGTGAATTTGCCACTTGCGAAAACACGGAGACCTACCCAGCGAGAACCAGGAAAGCAAGACACGCACACTGACGCCTCGGCGTGCAGAATGAAACAGGATACGGGCGCGGAATACGGCCGCGGAAGAACACCTCGCACAGTGCCGATCCGGCCGATCTCCAAACGGACGATTTCGCATTTCGTGGACAGCGAGCGCCACCGCACGGGAGAGAGAGGTACCTTAAAAACGACGAAAACAAGCACCGACACCTTGGTTCTTTATATTTGCTGTAGTTACGGAACAAATCGACTTACATGAATAATTTGAATATTATTCGATTCCGTAATAAATTTAGAAGACATTAAGCGCAATTCTTCTTATGTTTGAATTTAGATAATTTTGTAAATTCGCTCCGAACGCAAGAGTGCCGAATTAGCCGATTTTGACCATTTTCATGATTTTTTAAAGAATATAATTAAATTTATGACGAAACATCTGTTGCGTTTAGTGTCTCGATAATGACTCAATGTCTTTAAAGCCGAAATTTTCAAGAAGATCCGCGCAGCCGTTATTATGTGAGAATTTTTTTAATTTGGTGAAAAACCTCATGTATTCTCTATGGGGCTCTGAGGTGCGCCCCCTCTTAAAGAAAGATTCACTAGTTCTATGGACACGTACATATAAAAACGACAAGGTATTATCGGTTTCATGTTCGCAGGTGAACTGAATTGAGGGGTGGACACTATTCAAATTGCGGTGAAAATCGGCTACGTTCTTTCTGTTAACTATTACACAAGTGTCATCGACATAGCGATGATAGAACTTCACGGGGAAATCAATGCCAGACATTAGCTTTTCCTCAACATATTCCATGACGAGATTCGAGACGGTTACGGAAACTGGACTCCCCATAGGGCATCCGCTGACCTGATGATATATGTCCCCATTAAAACTAAAATTACACTGGTTGAGACAAAAACGCAAAAGGAGTATAACGTCATCAACAAGTTGGGTTGTGCGAGTGGACAACGACTGGTCTCCCAACAACCGGTCACGGGCGACATCAACCGCCAGGGCGTTGGGGACATTCGTAAATAATGAAATCACATCAAAGGATACCATAGCCTCGTGCGGTAGCAGGGTCTGAGCGCGTATAAGTTCAACAAAGTCACGGGAATTCCGGACGCTAAACTCATTGTTTCCCGTAAGAGGGCTCAGAATCATAACCAGATATTCGGAAAGGCTGTAAGTGGATGAACTAATAACATATACAATCGGGCGTAGGGGGCAACCCGGTTTGTGAATTTTGGGGAGTCCATACATCTTGGGTGTCGCGGCGTCAAAGGAGAAGAGACGACGGTATAGGTCATCACTGATGCGTCCTTTCTTTTTCAGCTCTCGAAGGTGGTCAGCTAACTCTCTTTCGGACTTAGCAGCGGGATCTCTTGATAGCCTCACGAAATAGCGACTGTCATTTATAACTTCATACATCTTCTTCATGTGGTCATCCCTATCAAGCACAACGGTTCCTTTTCCTTTGTCGGCCTTTAAAGTCATGAAGGAGCTGTCTGACTTCAACTCATTAAGAGCAATCCGTTCTTGTTGATCTAAATTTGACCCGGCCGGTTTCACATTGTTCGAAACACTGACAACGCGGCTTCTCGCGAGATTTCCCCTGTGACATCGTGCACATGTCTGAGTTTCTCTTCAATTTCAATTATGAAGTCACGTTTCGGAACGTACCGTGGAGCAAGGGCATAGTCCAGTCCTTTGGATAGCAGAAATTGCAAGCCAGGGTTTGTAATAGTAACATAAGGTACGTACGGCAGAATTCCCTGCCATAAATAAGAGGATTTGGCTAACGCCAATTTAACGCGAAATAGGTGCAAAGAGTTTTGCGATAGGAAGCGTAAACCGAAAAAAAGGAAAAAAAAGAAAGACTGAAGGAAAGGAGAAATAAGAAAAAAATCTGGTGACGTGGCCAAAAAAAAAATTCTGTTCATGTGATTTTTCTTGTTACGTGACCAAACAAAAAAAAAATAAACGAAATAAAAAAAGAACACGAGAAAAAAACCAGCCCGGTTTCGAAGCTAGGCCCGCTTGATCATGAAACTAGCGCGCTGTCCGTTGCGCCAACATAACTTTTTTTTTTCTTTCTTTATTGCAAGTTGCGCCAACATAACTCTGCCTGTAATGCTCACGCATTCTCCCATCATAGGAGAAAGCTTAGTTGCCTTCGTAGTTTTTCATGCATGTGTTATTTTTATTTGTGGCAAGAGTTCACGTCCAGACTGCTTTTAGAGTTTTCGAGCAAAACGAGTTTTCTTCATCCGAGTCACCTTCTAGAACCAGTAGACCGCACTGGGTCGTCCGGCTAATCAAGCAGTTTTTTTCAAATTCTCTAAGGCCCGCTTCAGATGGGGCAATTTCTCCCAGCAACTTGACGTCGCAACACCAGCAACACGGGCCGCCCGCGTTCACACGCAGCAACCGAACTGCTCCGACTTGCTATCATCATCATTCAATTTGATTTTTCTAGCACTATTTAGACGCACAGCTACGCGCTAAAAACATGTTTTTATATCTTAGAATGGTGTTGAGAATACTAACTCATCTTCCTGAAAAGGTTTATTTTCAAAGACAATCCATTTCAAACAAGAACCAAGTCTTTAGCTGTCATCATCACCACCACGGGGGCGTCACGTGAAAATATTGCGTCTCTGATTGGCTGCAGCCGCTTCAAACTGCTCCGAGTTGCTCGCTTGTTCGAGCCGGACCCGATCTCAGCAATTCGTGTCGATGTAGGGAAAGCTAGGGAACAACCCGCCAGCAACCTCAAAATTGCTGGAAAAGTTGCCCCGTCTGAAGCGGGCCTAACGTGCCCGTCCTCGGATCCGAGGTCGCCGTTTGACAAGCTTAACTTTCTTCCACCTTTTAGCCGGAACCCCCCCGGCAGCTTTGTTCTGTCCCCACTCCCTCTCGAGAGGATGTCTCGCCCCGAGGCTAATCCCATTCTCTAGACGCTCTTTCCACCCAACGATGGCCCTTTCCCTCCCCGTCCCCTAGATTCAGGAGAGAAGGTTCTTCTCTGTAGAACGTCCCTTTTATACAGCGGCCTTTAAAGTTCAGATTGTCCTGTCTGTATCGTCCCTTTTGTGTCTCCACTTTTAATGTTTAAAAAGTATCAACACGCTAAAATAGTACAATATCCAGGATTTTATTTTCATTCCCCAAGTGTGATGCGGGGGCCGCGCCACGGAGCCCCGGTCGTTTCCGCTCTTTGTTATCGCTAGGATTTGACAGTGCTGAATCACAATGCAAGACACGCACAGAGCCACCCTCGCTTTTGCAATGCGCCGCCTTGTCTCTTGTCGAAACGTGCATACATCCGTTTTGCGCAGTGTTAGCTCAATGGCAGCACTTTCTGTAAAGGCGGATTCACACCGGGGATGTAAGCAGTCGCGCGATCCAACTAAATCGCATCGCAAAAAAAAAAAAAAGAAAAGTAATTAGTTGGTCAATTTGGCGTGCTCGTTGAGCGAGTCCAACGCCTTCGTTGGCGAGTCGCTTCTCAAAAAATCTCGCTCCGAACGCCGTTGGTTGGCTCGGCCTCTCCGCGACTAGAGTGCATCGTAAAAAGTCGGGTCAGCAAGCGACTGCTCAAAACCCGTCACTTTTTGCCCGCGATGGTCGCTTTTGCGATGAAAGTTATGGCGCGACTAGATCGCATCGCCGGTGTGAACGCGCCATAATGTCGAACCAGTCTCACGGCGCGCCCCGATATTGGCTTGTGTACCTACGCGCGAGTGCAACGTCTGGCACAATTTATTTGCGTTTGCAAAGCCTGCTCCAGCCGCGTGAAAACATTCAGCCAACCTTTGGACTGCAGAAGTCAAGAGACACCCAAAATAAGATAAAGTTGCCAGCCAAATAAAACTTGATTTCTATTTAATTAAGATGAAGACCACCCGCGTACATCAAATATTTCATCAGCCGAACTCCAAGGCAGTAAGCCAAGTTCTGGCACTTGTTTGGCAACTTTGGCCCGCAGCTGCCAGATCACAGCCAAACTATCGGGAAGCGAAGCCTAACTTGGGCGCTCGTTTGGCGACTTGGGCCCAAAGATGCCAGATCTCAACCGAACTACAAGGTAGTAAGCCTAACTCTGGCACATTTGTGGCGATTTTGGCCCCAATGTGCCAGGTGACAGCCGAACTGTCAAAAAGTGAAGCCTAACTTTGGCATAAGTTTGGCGATTTTGGCCCGAAAAAGCCAAAGCTCTGCCGAACTACAAGGTAGTAAGCCTAACTCTGGCACATCTCTGGCGATTTTGGCCCGAATGTGCCAGGTGACAGCCGAACTCTCAAAAAGTGAAGCCTAACTTTGGCATTAATTTGGCGATTTTGGCCCAAAAATGCCAAAGATCTGCCGAACTACCGGGCAGTAAGCCTAAATCTGGCATTTTTTAGGCGATTTAGGCCCGAAGATGCCAGACGACAGCCAAACTACCCGGCAGCGAAGCCTAAGTTTGGCACTTGTTTGGCGAATTAGGGCCAAGATACCCAGACTGTTGCCAAGGGAGGTCAGGTTTGGCACTACTTTGGCTTCTTCGGGATTCTTAATGCCATAAACTGCCAGACGCAAGCCAAGTTTTGGCCCAGAACTCGGTGCTGCCTGTGTAGTCTTGCAATGTACATACTCAAACAAAACAGTAACAATAATAAATGTCTACATATCTCCTACAGCTTCATTTAATACATTCCTAACACGTCTTGAGTCAATCATAACAATACACAAAAACGACATAATCATAGCTGGAGATTTTAATGCAAGACACACCAATTGGGGGGACAAAATAGATGATGACCGAGGGGAACAATTAAATAATTTTGTACTAACACATGATCTTATCATATTAGACGACCAACACTCTATTCCTACATTCTCTACCGTAAACGGAGAAAGTTGGATAGACCTTTCAATCATAACCCCTTCTCTAGCTCATAACGTTACACATTGGGAAGTATTAGAAACTGATAGTTTAAGTGATCATAACTTTATTGCCTTTGGATTCTTCAATAAAAAGCAAACCATGCAAAAAAGATTAATATTAAAAAGCTACTCAAAAATAGAATTACTTACAAAACAAGATGATTGGTTTAAGACCTGGGTACCTAAACACTACTCACCAGAATGGATAGATCACATATTAGATATACTATACAAAAAATTCTTAATTTGGATAAAAAAGTGTGAACGAAACGTTTGATCCGAAAATCGCACGGTCCCTTGGTGGTCAGTTGATCTACAGATCATGAGATCTAAATCTAATGCACTAAGAAGAAGATACCAAAGATCATATAACACAGATATTAGATCACTGCAAAAACGAATTTATTACGACTACAGAGCTACATACAAGGAAGCCATCCTTCATGCTAAAATTTCAGCTTGGCAGGAATCATGTTCCGCTACCACAAAAAAGTCTCTCTTCGGAATCCCATATAAACTTGCATTTAATAAGAGGAGGTCACCCCTAATTCTTCCACCGATATTGAGAGCAGATAATACTTTAACTTCATCATTTAATGAATCAGTTCAATATATTTTAGATACGGTGTTCCCAACGGACGACATTACAAAAGACTCACCATATATAACTAGCTTACGACAATACTTATGCACTCCCTCATTCTCTCCACCAGATGTTGAACTAACATTTCAAAAAATATCAAACATAATAACTAAACTACGACTTAAAACCGCCCCCGGACTAGACAAAATCAATGTTACTTTTCTTAAATATTTTTGGCATAATCATCTCGAATTTTTCCTGGCTCTATTCAACTCCTGTCTAACATCTGCAAATTTTCCAAAGGAGTGGAAGAAAGGGAAAATACTACTGCTAAATAAAAAAGATAACGACAAAGCAAAACCCAACGCCTATCGCCCAATTTGCCTAAATTCCGTACTCGGAAAAGTTTTAGAACGTGCACTCTATAGCAGATTATATTTCTTCCTTAACTCAAAAAAACTATTACACCCACGACAATTCGGGTTCACACATCTTAAATCATCTACACAAGCTCTGTTCACACTTACTACACATCTACAAAAACTAAAAAAATAAATCAACAGCGGTAGCTATGGTATCCCTAGACTTTACAGGAGCATTTAACACACTATGTTATCCGGTAGTTTTGGCCTGTTTAAAACACCATTCTTGCCCAAGTAATCTATACAACCTGCTATATTCATTCTTCCACGATAGAACCGTCACATATATCACTCCAGAAAAACAAGAAATAAACAAATCAATTAATATGGGATGCCCCCAGGGCTCTCCACTAAGCCCCTTACTATGGAATATGTTACTATCAGGATTACTAGAAAGAACCTTTCCGAATCACATACATCTACAAGCGTTTGCAGATGACATCGTAGTTGTCATAGAAGGGAACTCAAGAAGAGAATTAGAAGAAAGAACTATCGAAATACTGCAAGAAATAGGACAGTGGACATCCGAACGTAAACTATATTTGAACTACTCGAAATGTAAATGTCTAATAATAACTAGAGCAGAACTATACAAAAAAGACCCCCAATAATAAAATTTTACGATCATAAGTTAGAAATAGTGAAACAACTTAAAATTTTAGGAGTCATTTATGACTCACATTTAACCTTCTTACCACACCTTCAATATATAAAACAGAAAGTTCAAATTCATACAGCCAACATCTCAAATATATACTCAACAAATTAGGGTATCACATCAAGCCAACTACGGGAAATATACTTACGAAGCATAGAAAGATATATAGTGTATGGATCACCCGCGTGGTGGAGACCATCAGGAAATTCACATATGTTAAGACAACTGCAATCCATACAAAGGTTACCATTACTTAAAATAGCAAGAGCGTTCCGCACAGTTTCTAACATAAGCCTGCCTATACTATGTAATATCATCCCAATCAACATTACTCTTGACGTAGAATCATTTATGTTTAATGTCTTCCAACTTAAGATACCCGCCCAATTCGACAGCTTTAGTATCTCCCCCACAGAGGTATCGTATCCTATAGATCCTTAAAAAATTCATCCAACAAAGAGATTCAATATATCATTCCAAAGAATTAATTCTATTACTGTATCTCAAATAACCAACGTCATATCACTCTATACAGATGGTTCAGTGTACTTAGATCAGGTGGGAGCAGCATTCGTTATTCTGAAAAACAATGGAAGAATTATAAAAATAGAAAAATATCGCTTACCAAAACACAGTGCAATATTCGATGCAGAGGCTATTGCCATATTAAAAGCCCTTGATTATGTTCTTGCAACAAGAGGTGGACTACATTGTAACATATACACCGACAGCCTATCAGTCCTACAAGCATTGGCAAATCCAAACAATGCAATTCCTTTAATTAACGAAATAAAACATATAATCCAATCAGTCAACATATTTAATACAACGGCTTTTTTTCACGTCAAAAGCCATACTAATATTTTAGGGAACGATCTAGCCGACCAATTTGCAAACTCGGCGCGTTATCATGGCCAATACATACACCTACCAAAATCAAAACAAAATATAAAACATACAATAATGGAATTAGCACGTAGGAGATGGGATCACTCTTGGCAAAACGATGGCAAACACACAGAATTATTTAAATGGATACCATCAACCAATCATATACCCATTAGCTTCCCTCCTTCTAGTAACATCACACAAATTATTACTGCACACGGCAGATTTCTTTTTTATTTCTATAGATTTAATATACACAACCACACTACTTGTACCTGTGGACAAACTTGTACTAGTATGGATCATTACTTTACTGCATGCCATCTAACAAAACCATTTATTCAAAAACTTTCAATATCGCACATAAACTTGAATATTCGTCAAAAGCTACTGAACTCTAAAACTCATATAAATACTCTGGAGGCGTTAGTTAAACATATTTCAGACAACATTCCATAGTATATAAATAAAGAAATATATATATATATATATATATATATATATATATGTATATGTATACATACGTGAATGTATAAGTATGTGTGTTTATATGTGCGCGTGGGTGTATGTATATGTAGGTATGTATGTGTGTATGTATATGTATATATATGTATATATGATTATATGTATTTGTAACAAACTTGAGAATGGAAGATATCAATCTCAAGTGAAAAACAAAAACTACTGTAAAAAACATTTCTTACAGACTAACTTTTAACCCAAACAAGAACGGAATCCAAGAAAAAGACAACCAAAAGTCATCTTTAAACCCTGAACTGCTAATATGCACACTGTCGATGGCCTTGGAAGACCCAAAAGTGGTGGATAGGGGGGTTTGGACCAGTTCCATTCTCCGGGCTTCCTTAGCTTCTTAGAAAAAAAAAAAAACAAAAAAAAAAACGCCATCTCCATGAGAAGACTCCATCTTTGGTTAGGAGAGCCGTGGACTAGTTCCTGGTTCGGAGCTTCTCCTTAGCTTTTCATCCTGAACCAACACCACAATCAATGGTAATTGGAAGGCCCACAACATGATCAGGGGGAGTGAGCCAGTTTCCTTCCCTGGGATTCCACTAACCACCCGCGACAAACAGCCATCCACAGAGAAGACCCCAAACAACAGGTTACGAGGACCTAAGACCAGTTCCAGGTTCTGGGCTTCTCAGCAAGAGTAACGAGAGTATCTACAATAAAACTGGAACGAAAAGTCATCTACTCTCAGAGCAACAGTGTTCAGGAACGGACAACCAAGACAGACAGTGAAAAAGAAGAGGTTGATCTCTTATTGCACCACTCAAGACCGACCACCAACAACAAACAACGTACGAAAAGAAAAGTAATACTGACGAAAACGACTAAATATTTAGTGTCTGTTTCAAGATATAACCTCAGTCCTTCCAATCTCAAAAAAAAAAAATATTAATAGCAACACATGATAAGAATACAGGATGCAAACATGAAGTTTTATAGGTGTGATCCTTCTCCTTCGGGGGAAAATGTAAATATGTAAATAGGTAAATACTAGGGTATGTATAGCTATAATAATAATCTCTTGCTGTAAAATATAATCATTAAAAAAATCAAAAACAACGAAAAATTACAATGCTCTCTGCTCCCTCCTCCCCCCCCCCAAAAACATAATTAAGGCGACAGACAAATAAGAAATAAAATGAAAACATACATGAGAACGCCAAGATACGTAGAAATACATAACTAATTTTAAAATAAAATCATTAAAAGAGAATAAAATTTTAACATTGTTTCCAATCCATTTTCTTATATATTCCAGTACGCAAAATTTTAAAGAAGACAACTTCCTCGTCGTCAAGAACACAGAAGACAAGAGGCAGGACCAAGGGGAACAACAATTAATAACTTAATACCATAGGAAAAAAACGAAACACAAATACTAATAATTGCTCGCAAGATTCTTCAAGTTCGTTCCAATGCCAATGTTCAGCTGTCTCCCTGTTTTTTTTTTAATTGGCTTTAAGGACTAAAGAAATGTTTGGTCAATTACGGCCCTCATTTTTTATATTATATTGGATAAAACTTGTTATACCGTCAGGTGGTGCAGGTCGAGAGGAACAGTTTATTTCCTTTTTTTATCTCTCACTTAGAAATTGAGTAATTGAGTAATTGAGTGCATTGAGTCAATTGAGTCAATAAATAAATAAATAATAAATATCCATTGAGTTATTCCGCATATCACGCGCATAAAAGTCGGCAGCAGAAGTTTCGAGCATGCCGATGTCCACAGTTCGACTGCTCCAACCTCGGCGATTCTCTACCCAAGCTCGAATGAAGTAGGCCTCGCTGCTCTGTTCCGTAAATAAAACCGTGTACACGTGGTGTGCTTGCAGTGCTAATGCGCAGTGCTTTTCAGCCGTAATTCAAGAAGGGAGAGAAGCACCAGCCACACACAGCGTGTGTGGCTGGTGTCAACGTTTTCCGTGTGGCTCTTATCAAAGTAAGCCTTGTCGCCTTCCTACGCGCCCGCGTAGCGCCCGCAATGCTGTCAATCGTACTGTTTTCCTTGCTCTGAAACGCTATGCTGATTTTATATCTAGTTCAATGCTTCACAGCTGAATGAACACTTGTTTGTCGCTGAACAAAATTGCCATGAACGGATTTACTTCCGCGGCTTTACGCCCCGCAAGTGTTTACTTTTTCTGCCGTATTTTCACGTTTTATTGCACAGACTGCTTTGATTTGTACCAGTTTTAGGCTATTTGGCGCATACCAAGTTTTGTGAAATTAAAAGGACGCGAATTGGTTTCAAGCTGTTTCTTTCTTACGCCTATCATGATTTCACGTCGTGTTATTTTGATCAGCACTGGAGGTGAGCTAGGACTGCTCCAATACATCTTTTTAACCCCAAGGAGCAGAGAATAAAAACCCATACAGAACTCGGTTTCAATAGATAGGGACCTTTTCCTGGTGCCTTTTTGTTCACTGTTTCCTTTCACTGCACTATACATTGGTATGTGACCTGTTCACTTACCTGAAATGTCACCTGCCCTTTCAGCCTGTGGAGGTCCATGGGAATTAGAACGGAAGCATTAAAGCCATCTTCAGAATTACTTGTGCATTAAATCCTGTTACCCACGGGACATTCTTGTGTGAATCCAAAGTCCATGCTATTGAGAGCTTCTCCATGCTAGTGATAGAATCCAGCTACGATCTAGTTTTGTCATCTTTATTTCGGTCCCATCAATTTCCAGCTGCTGATGTCATCACTGTGTAATTCTGAAGTTCTAAAGGTCCCATAAATTACAGGCAGATCCAGACAATCCAGGACACTGAGCACAACGAATGCAATGCTGCTTGTTCTCACGACCAGCGACTTATACGCACACTCCCCTAACATACCCCAGGCCGAGTCCCTAATAACCGTGTCCCACTAGAGCAACAGCGACAGATGACAATGAGCGACATACAACACCGACAAACAGCCCATTTGTCGGAGTCCGCCGTCCCACCTGGTGGACACGACGCAGAAAAAGGGGACAAGGAAACTTGTTTCCTAGTGGGACTGGAGTTGTCAACAAAACACTTCAAAATACAAAGACAAACAGAGTATCGCGACGCGGTTTTCGCGTTTCTCTCTGGCCGTAAAACGCACCGACAAACACGGTGAAAGTGGAGACGATTACTTTATTTCTTGTTTAAAGCTTCTGCTTGTCTTCATTTGCCATTGGCGACTTTCTGAAAACAGTCGTGACAATCGACACCCCACTTTTTCCAAACTAGAATTTCTGAATCGTTCCTCTTTTGGGTCGTTCGAAGCATTCCAGATGGGCACCACGGAATTTCACGTCGATTTGAGGACGTTTTTAATTTCAAATCCGAATGACCGAGGGCAGGCGTTTTATGGGGGACAATACGGGGGCAGTTTTATGGGGGCAATCACAGAACGGATGACAAGTCTCTCGTTTTGCCGGAATGGCTTGCCGCAGAACTGGTGGAACGTCGTGTCCTACTTCGTGGTGAGCGGTCTTACTTTGGTCAGTCCTCGCACATAGGTGTATCCATCCTGATGCAGGGGCGTAAACTTCGGCATCTTGAAACACGAACTCGCGCACCAAATTTTCGCGAGCAGAACCAGCCACAGCAAATTCCCTTTTGCAACGCGACATCTAGCAAGCAAGCCGTGCCCGCGACCACTACGAGCAATCCAGGAATCGGAACTGCGGGAGCGGGAACGATCAGTGGCCGCCAAGGACTGAGTCATGGGAGGAATGGGAGGAAGGTTAGGAGGAGGGTCACAAGCGGGCGAGAAAATTAAGTTTGTCCCCGAGTGATGTTCCTCGGTGGGCCTGCTTGCTGCGCTTCAAGTTCAACGAAAGACAAGAACTTGTGCGTCGTCGATGGTTTGTCGGCGTTGGTCGCGGGTGTTGGTCATTACAGTGGAACAGCATCAGCAAAACAAAACTTTGTGGTGTCGCGGGACAAAAATCGGTATTTGTCGCTGTAGTGCCGGGGTGGCCAGGCTGACCCGGCCTAAGAGCCACAAACAAAACTAAGAAACTTTCAAGAGCCGCGGGGGGGACTTTTGTCTACAGCAATTAACGAAGCTCGAACTACTCTCAATCTATCCGAGTCAAAAACAGTACAACTGTACATAAGGTGGCAGTAGCACAAGGCTATCAAACTGTAACCTGTCTTTCGACTTAAAACGCGTTCCATTTCTTTTTTTGGGGAAGGTCTCGTGTGATCGGGAGGGAGGCGGGAGAGGGGGAGGGAACCGCGAGCTGCACTTTAACACGCAAAGTCGCGAGCCGCAGCGTGGCCACCCCTGCTCTAATGGGACGACGCTATAAGAATTTTCTACTCAAAGTATGCAAATCTACGCTATATATCCCTCGGGAGGCCTTTCCCAGAATTAGCAACACCTTCCCAGATTGACAATCATGGATGAACCCCTGGTCTCAATCCTGGCAGTGTTACAGCAGGGGAAGGTGGGCACCGCAGATGCCTGTTCTGCTGCGACTCACTAGCAAGTCAGTCGCGGGAGATTCAAGGAACTCCAAGTTGGGACGTTGCGACCAAAGCAACATTTTCCTCCCTCTGCCTGGTCCCTTTGCTTGAACTTCTAGAACGAGCCACACCGGGATCAGGACAATCTGCACCAGTACATGGCAGCTCCTATGACCCATCTTGTAACGCCTTCATCTCAACCGTTATTTTCCAGCAGTTCTTTAAGGCACAGTTTTCAGAAGGTAATCAAAAGAGCATGCACAAGCTACGTCAGAGGTCCAGGTGCAGTTCAAGGTCTTGCATCCAAGGAATGCATCTCGACAGTCACCACATAGGTTGATGAACACCAGTGTTGCAGGCAATCATCTGCCAAGAAACCAGACTTGATCATGCAGACGCTTGCTTCCCAGAGGTTCATTGCGCAGAACCGGATGGTGCAGCTTGAACCTGCCCATCAACCAGGCCTATGGCACGTTCCCTCTGTGTAGCATTGCAGATGCTTGGAGTACTGTAGACTGCCTGCCTGATGGGGAAAGGAAGACCAAGCAATCAATTCAAGCCACTCTTGAACCAATGTGCAGAAAAGGAAATTCAAACATGGAGATATGAAACATGGTGATTTCAGATAAGATCGACCAAAGGGTGGCTGGTCGACATTTTAAATCAACTGATGTTTTTATATGACATTGTCTAGTGTCTGGTATAAACAAATTCACACTTAGTTTTGACCAGAAAAAAAATTTGGAGACAAGAAAAATCGTAAGGCAGGGAGAGGTGGACAGTTGCAATCACGCGCACTGATGGAGGGGGCAAGTTTGAAAGTGAATACTTAAAACAATAAAATTAGGAGAATTTTCAAACTTTTTACAAACAAACTATGGGTACAACTTGCTTGTAATATAAAGTAAAAATATTTATTAAAGATATATTTAGTTTCCTAAAAATTGCCAAACATGCCTGCTCGAACGACAAATGGCAAACTTTGGAAATCTGTATCTCATGAAATAATTTATTCATTATTACATAACTTGCAGACATTATTTTACTAATATATGGCTATTATTGAAAAAATAAATAAGGTATCTGAGTGACACAATAGTTACAATATATTTAGGCAAACATGGGAAAAAATCAAACAAAGAAAAATTCCAATGCGAATAAAAAAAAACACCACCTTCGATTTTTTTAAAATTTGGGTACCCTGTTATACTCTATTTCGGCATTCATTTCTATTAAAAACATGTTGCATCATTGCTCTGTGAAAGAAGAAACAACTCCCCAAAGTAGGGTCCTTTTTCAAAGCCTACACTTAGCAGTGTCCTATACAAGAAGTGACTCTGAGTTCCAGTTTCATGAAACTTGCACAAATCTTTTATATACATTTATTCAGATGAGGTTATTGATAAAAAGAGCGATCTGTCACACAGTAAAAGGGAGGAGAAACTATATACAGCATTTTACATAAGCGTACAAAGTGGTATCATATTAGAGACTAATGATTTGAGAAAAGATGATGCAGTGTGGAGTTGTACCTTCCGGTATATTTTACATCTAGAGTAAAATAAATAACGTTACTTCCACACACAAAAACAAAGATATAATAGTAAGATATTTAGGTTGGCTGTGTATTTACGATTACAAACAATTTCAGGTGACGGATGCCATAGTGCCTAACTGGAGCAGCTTCGATGCTCTCGGTGTATGAATGAATCGCGGCAAGCCGATATATTTTATCCTGCTCGAGGATAACATTTTGGGATTTTTTTACACTGATCATATAAAAATTATTAGTAACCACAAACAAAAACAGTAGGTTAAATACCCCGTGAAGAAAAATGTGATAAATAAGATGTCCCTGCATTCAAAATGAGCAGTCCTTGGGAAATCAAATTCGGCACTTTACGCTAAGGTTTTTTTCGCTGTACCCATTTAATAAAGTTGCTTACAAGCAGATCCGACTGTTCGTGCTACATATACGTCACAGGTCCCTTCTGTTGATGACTTGCTGAGCCGCCACGCGTGCCAAGACTGAACGCCAGGGAAGGCGCGCACCGTCAGCCACTCTTCTTTTTTTTTGTTCACGATACCGAACAACCTCATTGTCGTCCAGATATACAAGATGCACGCCTTTCAGTTTCTTTGATAGAACGCTCACCATTGTCCTCGCCGTCTGAATTGCGCTTACTGAACGTTCTCTCAGGTTATTCAGCGTGGCCTGGTGCTTCACGAGTCCGCCAACTCCGTCACATGCATTTTTCCCATGTCCAGATGCAGAAAATAGCCACTGGGCTTGTGGGCAATCTTCTTTTGCAAATTGGTGAAGCTGCTAGCGATTCTTGAAATGACTGGCGGCGCCGTCACTTACGTACGTCACGTACGAGTATACCGCAACGTTGTCTTCAACCCACTCCTTCACTTTTTCTAGAGCCAAGCAAGCGTGAGCGGCGTCGTGACACAGGTCCTCACTGATGATGGCAAAGCTGTTTGTAGATTTTCTTGTCGTCACTACACATGTAAATATCGAAATTTGTTTTTTTTTTCCAGTGATATTGCCGCGCGCAGGGTCACGGACTTGTAGAAAGTTCTCGTTCATTCTTGCTGCGGACATAACTATCGTTCATCCTCGTTTTCGTTGTTCTAGAAAGTGCTTGTTCATTCTCGCCCCGAGCGCGCTACGCTCGAACCTTCTCCGCCGAATCTTCGAGATAGTGACTCACTCTAGATAAGAGGCCGCCCGCGACCTTGTCGAGTCAGTTTTCGCCCCAGCGCTCGACTCTGCTGTCTCGCCGACCTCGACGCTCGCGACGCTTTGTTATTATTTTCTATTCTCTTTGTTTTGGCACAAGTTCGCCACATTAAACGTTTAGTTCTTCCTGTTTATTTATTGTTATTCTGGTCACCACCCGTGACATTTTGGTGGAGGTGCGGGGTACCGCATGCCTGTACAGCGTTCCCCTCCAAGACCCCGCAGTGCAAGTCCGCTACCAAGCCCGGTGAGAAGACCACTCCCCGCGGAACCCGAACCTCGGACCAGCCGGCGCATCAAGGGAGAGGATCCTGAATACGGTTTGCTACTGGACAAGCCCAAGCCCAAGAAGACGACGATGGCCGACCAGGCGCAGGCCCCGGCTGCTCCTGCCGTCGTATACCTGCCCGTCGCACCCAAAACTCCGACGCCGTTCCACGGAGACGCACACGAGGACATCGAGGACTGGCTGCAACACTATGAACGGGTGGCCCGCCATAACGGGTGGTCAGCCGAGCACTGCTTGCAGAACCTTTACTTTTCGATGGAAGGAACTGCGAGGCACTGGTTGGAAAACCACGAGGCTTCTTTGACGTCGTGGGAGGTGTGCAAGCAAGAATTGAAGAAGACGTTTGCCTGCCAACACCGACGTGAGAGGGCCGAAGATCTCCTGCGAACAAGGACCCAAGACCTACATGAGAGCGTCACCAGCTTCGTTGAGGATGTTCTCCGGCTGAGCGCCCGCGCCGATCCTCACGCTACCGAGGAGAAGAAGCTGCACCACTTGATGAGGGGTGTGAAAAGTGAGATATTTGGCGGCCTCATTCGCAATCCCCCGACAACCGTCGACGGGTTCGTCACGGAGGCGACGAATATGGAACGGGCCCTACAAGCTCGCGCCAGACACTACCAGCGACACCCCGGCGTAACCACTCTGGCGACATCCGGATCCGACCTTGGCACCACCCTCCCCGGCATCCGTGAAATTATCCGTGAAGTCGTCCAGGAGGAACTCAAGAAGCTCCTGCCCGCTGCAGTACGCACGGCCTCACTCTCCATCGCCGAGGTTGTGCGGGAAGAAGTCCAGAGAACCTTCCAGAAAGAGGCTCCCGTCGTCGTGGCAGCCCCCGAGGAGCCCACGTTGACTTACGCCGCAGTGGCTCGACGGCCACCGCCTCCTCCTCGTCGCACCTATGTCGCGGCGCCCCGACGTCAGTCTCCTGCGCCGCAGCACGACCGACACCACGACGACCAGGTCCAGTACGCCTGCCCGGAGCCTCGCGCACCCCGCAAGACCGACGTGTGGCGAACGCCCGACCGACGCCCTCTGTGCTTCCATTGCGGGGAAGTGAACCACACCTACCGCCGATGCCTATACCGACGACTCGGGCTTCGCGGGTTCCACCCGAACGACCCGCGACCCCGTTATGGTGAACGCCCTCGGGAGATCGACGAGTACCTGCGACGACCTCAGTCCCCCGAACCTACGTCCCGCCGAGAGTTCCGGTCGCCGTCGCCACGACGTCCAGCTTCGCCGATGCACCGACCCCGGCGTGAAAGCCTGTCGCCCCTCGCTCCTCGCCGGGGAAACTAGGCGCGGCAACCCCTGGAGGTGGAGTTGCCGAAGACGACCGACGCCAAGATCCTCCACGAACGTCGGAGGGCCCCGACTCGAACGCTACCAGAGATCGAAACCACGCCCCTGCAACGGTGTCCAATAATCTAAACGTCGTCATCGACGGCCACGACGCATCAGCGCTCGTGGACACTGGAGCAGACTACTCAGTCTTGAGTGGGAGGCTCTCCCGCCGCCTTCGGAAAGTCACGACGCCGTGGGATGGACCTCAGATACGAACCGCCGGAGGGCACCTCATCACACCGGTCGGGAGATGTACTGCTCGCGTCGAGATCCACGGTGAGACGTGCCCTGTCAAGTTCGTCGTTCTGCAAGACTGTTCGAGGGACGTTATCCTCGGAATGGGCTTCCTCTGCGAGTATGGCGCCGTCATCGACCTCGGAGCAAACCGGCTGACGCTTCGAAAACCTGCTCCACCACAGGAAGACCCCAAAGTGACGTCATCCGCGGTACGAGTCCTCGCAAACCACGTGAACCTACCGCCGCAGTCAAGTGTTTTCGTACCCGTCGGGGTCGATGAGACTTTCTGTGGCGACGTTTTGCTCGAAGGAAGCCTCCAGTTGCTTCTAGGAAGAGGGATCGGCATCGCAAGAGGCGTCACGGAGCTACAAGACGGACGCACTACTGTCGCACTCATAACGAACTTCCGACAGGAGGCCCAGCACCTTACGAGAGGCACCGCCGTGGGCCACGCCGAGGAACTCCCGGACGCAGCCGCAATCGCCGGAATATCAGAAGACCTCTCTTCGTGGCCACCTAAGACAACGCCGCCTTCGCAGTTTGACATCGACCCAACCCTGCCTACCCCACAACGACGACAACTCAGTGACCTTCTCGCCGAGTTCAATGAGTGCTTCTCCACGTCGTCAAAGGTGCGCCAAACGACCGTTGCGAAACATCGAATTGTCACTGAAGACAACGCGCTTCCTGTGCATCGGTCGCCGTACCGTGTTTCCGTGAAAGAAAGAGAAGTCATCCAGAAGCAGGTCCAAGAAATGCTCGATGACGACATTGTCCAGCCCTCATGCAGCCCGTGGGCTTCACCGGTAGTCCTGGTGAAAAAGAAAGACGGGACTCTTCGGTTCTGCGTGGACTATCGTCGACTAAACGCCGTAACGAAAAAGGACGTCTACCCGCTGCCACGCATCGACGACACTCTGGACCGGCTGCGCCATGCCCGATACTTTTCGTCGATGGACCTGAAGAGTGGGTACTGGCAGATCGAGGTCGACGAACGGGATCGTGAGAAGACTGCCTTCGTCACGCCGGACGGACTGTACGAATTTAAAGTGATGCCGTTCGGACTGTGCACAGTACCGGCGACGTTCCAGCGCGTAATGGACACCGTTCTTTCCGGCTTGAAATGGCAAAGCTGCCTCGTCTACCTCGACGACGTCGTGGTATTTGCAAGCGACTTCGATGAGCACCTGAGACGTTTGCGAGCCGTGCTACAGGCTATCCAGAATGCTGGACTGACACTAAAGCCGTCAAAATGTCGGTTCGCTTACGGCGAACTCAAATTCCTGGGCCATGTCGTGAGTGCTCAGGGTGTAAGCCCTGATTCATCCAAGACATCTGCTGTTGCAGAATTTCCCAAGCCATCAGACAAGAAAGCCGTAAGAAGATTTCTTGGACTGTGCGCTTACTACAGGCGTTTTGTTCGCGATTTTGCCAAGATTTCTGCACCGCTCACGCATCTGACCAAGGACGACGTGAACTTCCAGTGGGGGGAGGAGCAAGAACAAGCGTTCAACGAACTGAGGGAAAGACTCCAGTCGCCCCCTATCCTCGGACACTTCGATCCATCAGCGGAAACGGAAGTTCACACGGACGCCAGCAACGCCGGACTCGGCGCGGTACTGGTCCAAAGACAAGACGGAGCAGAGAGGGTGATCGCTTACGCAAGCCGGGCACTGTCCAAGGCAGAGAAAAATTACTCGACGACCGACAAGGAATGTCTCGCTGTCATCTGGGCGTTAACCAAGTTCCGCCCGTACCTGTACGGGATCCCGTTTCGCGTTGTCACGGACCACCACGCTCTCTGTTGGCTCGCCAACCTCAAGGACCCGTCAGGACGCCTCGCTCGCTGGAGTCTGCGACTGCAAGAATTCGACGTGGCCATTGTGCATAAGTCTGGCCGCAAGCATAACGACGCCGACTGTTTGTCTAGGGCCCCAGTCGAATCTCCTCCCGAAAGCACGGACGACGACGACGACGCCCGTTTTCTCGGTGCAGTGACAGATGCCGACATGGAAGCACTTCAACGAGACGACCCGGAACTTCGCGCCGTGATCGAACACCTCGAAGGCCAAGGAAGTTCAGTTCCGCGAGTCTTGGCCCGAGACTTGTCAAGCTTCGTTCTGCGGCGAGGTGTGCTCTTCAAGAAGAACTTCGGAACGAGCAACCCTGCTTGGCTGCTGGTTGTTCCGGCCAGCCTGCGAGAAGAAATCTTTCAAGCATGCCACGACGACCCGACGGCTGGACACCTTGGCTACAGCCGGACGCTCGCCCGGATTCGTGACAAGTACTACTGGCCGAGACTCCCGAAAACAGTCCATCTGTACACAAGGTCGTGCCATGAGTGTCAACGACGTAAGAGGCCTCCGACGAAGCCAGCAGGACTCCTGCAGCCGATACCTGCCCCGACTAGGCCTTTCCAGCAAGTCGGAATGGATTTGCTTGGGCCGTTCCCAACATCGACGCAAGGAAATCGGTGGATTATCGCCGCGACCGATTATCTTACACGATACGCCGAGACGAAAGCCCTGCCATCGGGAACAGCCGTGGAAGTCGCCAAATTTTTCGTCGAGTTCATTCTCCTTCGACACGGCGCACCTGAAGTACTGATTACAGATCGCGGGTCATCCTTCATGGCCCAGCTGACGCAAGAAGTCCTTCGTCTCAGCCACACCAGCCATCGTCGCACCACGACGTACCACCCGCAGACAAACGGGCTGACGGAGAGACTCAACAAAACCATCGCCGACATGATTTCTATGTACGTCGACGTAGAGCACAAGA
Source organism: Ixodes scapularis (assembly GCF_016920785.2). Lineage (NCBI taxonomy): Eukaryota > Metazoa > Arthropoda > Arachnida > Ixodida > Ixodidae > Ixodes > Ixodes scapularis. Next base: position 60,277,462 of record NW_024609879.1, on the reverse strand, counting down.
CATGGGACGAGGTGCTGCCGTACGTCACGTTTGCGTACAACACAGCAGTTCAAGAAACCACGGGAATGACACCGTTCCAACTGGTACACGGCCGGACGGTTACCACGACGCTCGACGCCATGCTGCCTCACGTGCCAACCGGTGATGTCAACGACGACGCTCAACTCATCTCCCAGCGCGCGGAGGAAGCTCGTCAACTGGCAAGAGTCAAGATTCAAGACCAACAGCGAGTCGACGCACGCCGGTATAACCTTCGTCGCCGGGACGTCCACTTTCAACCCGGAGACCGGGTATGGGTTTGGACACCAATACGTCGTCGCGGTCTCAGCGAAAAACTCCTGAAACGCTATTTCGGACCCTACAAGATCATCCGACGCCTCGGCGATCTGAACTACGAAGTTCTACCCGACGGAATGCGCCCATCTGCAAGACGTCAGCCGCGACCCGAGGTGGTGCACGTTGTCCGGCTGAAGCCGTATTACGAACGATAGAACTTTCCACTCTCGTCGACGGATGAACTGTGAACTGTGAACTGTAAACTGCGACTCGCGATTCTGCTGCCTTTTTGTTTTGGATTTGTTTTTGTTTGTTGTTCTCCGTTTTGTGCTGCATCGGGACGATGCACTTTTTAAAGGGGGGGATAATGCCGCGCGCAGGGTCACGGACTTGTAGAAAGTTCTCGTTCATTCTTGCTGCGGACATAACTATCGTTCATCCTCGTTTCTGTTGTTCTAGAAAGTGCTTGTTCATTCTCGCCCCGAGCGCGCTACGCTCGAACCTTCTCCGCCGAATCTTCGAGATAGTGACTCACTCTAGATAAGAGGCCGCCCGCGATCTTGTCGAGTCAGTTTTCGCCCCAGCGCTCGACTCTGCTGTCTCGCCGACCTCGACGCTCGCGACGCTTTGTTAATATTTTCTATTCTCTTTTTGTTTTGGCACAAGTTCGCCACATTAAACGTTTAGTTCTTCCTGTTTATTTATTGTTATTCTGGTCACCACTCGTGACAATATGCTTGCACTTCGTCAGGAAGCACGATGGTCCAGTTTTCAGCAAAGTCAAAATGAAAGACAATGCTCCCGCGTTGCATGCACTGTTTTTCATCGCAGATCGCTTCACCTTGCGTTTGCCGGATATGGTTGTGAAGTACCCAACTTCCAACCTTCACTTGGATGACTTTTAGGAAAGTCTCAGGTTCCAAAGTTTGTTTCACAAGGTCGCCGGACTCCCATGTTGCAAGCACCATCTCTTCATCCTCCGGGATATCAAGTTCCTGGAGTGTAAGAAACTGGCCTTTTGGGCAGTGATCACAGTCTCCTTGAAGGCACAGTTCTGTTGCTGGGTTGCACAGAAATGCCGAGTTCATTTCACCAGTGTTGAATGTTGAGCCTGTAACGTTCTCTAGAGCGGCAATACAAAGATAATAATTGGCGAGCGCACACAAACGCACACTTCCTGGTGTGGAATACATTGAACCCATCTAGGGCGCAACGAATAAAATTTCGTTAGCCCAACGCCGGAATCGGGATGCTTGTCTTTGTATATACGGAAGGCCTCTTGTATTGAGCGTGTCATGAAGCGCTTTGGCACGAACGTTTTCTCTCCGTTGAGCATGACAGAGATGACGTCCTTGTGGTTGGGACTTTGGCGCGAACATTATAGCTCGTCTTTCGTGAAGTACTCTAGGTCCGCAGACAGGTTCTCAGGGCTCACCTTGCCCTTCGTGTAAGGATCCGGCTCATACCACACGCCATGCTTTTCCTTGAGTTTTCGGGATTTACTTATGAGGTACATTGAGGCCTGTGGAATCATCTTTTGAACCTCATTCTTCGTCAGTGTTGACGGCAGGAATATAAGCAGTTGACAACGTTCCTGGAGAGAGGTGGCGGTTTCAAAGGCCTGCCGAAAGTTGTCCACCCACTCAGTGCATGTGGAGCATGTTGGTTCGGACGACCCCGATGGTGCGTCCCTGTCGTACGCAATACGTAGCCTTGAGCGTATATTCTTGACAGCAACCTGCTCCAGTTCTGTCTGCTTTCTCTTGACATAGGCAGGCCTGTCCCGACTTCTTACGACGCTTGGTTGTCTCAGCGGCGACACATCTGTAGGTAGTATGCTGCGATTTAGATCTTCATTGTCTTCTTCAGCTGGCACAAATATGTCAGGGCACTGCTCTGAGCTTCGCATCGAGATCTCCTTAGTGATGTGCATGAAGCAATGGTAGCACAGGTAGTCCGTCGCACTCACTTTGGTGGAACAGTCAGGCGGAAGAATTTGCTTCAACGAGTTTAGGTCCAACTCGCCAACACTTCGAAAATTCCGCTGCTTTGGTATAGTCTTTTTGTGTTTTCAAAAGTAATCTGCACAAAACACTCGTTCGGAGCTCCAGGACGTCTTCATAATGTATACATAAATAATAGAAATTAAACCCCAACTGATGGCATATAATTGCCAAGTGAAAGAACTACTGAGTGCACAAGTGACAAGTCCGAGGCTGAGGAGCTCACTCACTGCAAACGTACATTTGAAAAGAGAGGTCACAACTGAGGCTGTCGGCAAAGCTTGATCCACGTCAAAGGAAGAAAGAGGGAAAGTCTCCAGACAAAAAATTGTGGTCAGCGGCCTTCGAAAAAGACTTTCCGGAATCCCACTGTCGTCCCTCCACGCGCTGATATGAAAGCACCCGAGCTTCTACCACGTGGTTCATGACACAGCCTGAGCCATGTCGGCGACCGGTTCGCGAGTGGTTGGCGGTGGGGTTACGTTGATGGTCACTCGGATTAGCCCTTGCTGTACTGAGCTACCGCCTGCAGTGCCTTATCGCCGGCTGGTGTCAACAACGAGAACACACACACCCTGTCTACACCAAAACTACAAGCACAGGCGTCGCCGCCGCTTTTAAGCTTTTGTGAAATTGCTTTCTTTTGCCGCGGAGAACCGCCTTATCTTAACTACGCGCCTGAAATCCTTCCAGGCGGGCGTACACAATATCAAGCGTTTCGAGAAATGCCCGTGGAGTAGAACTATGGGAAAATTCGGAGCCCGCGATGTCGATATCGTCGCCGTTGTGTTAGTGCGCCGTCGCGTACTGCAGTCCCCCGTTGGGGGAGGGGGGGGGGCGGTCTTACTACGATAACATGGCGACAGCGTTTACACTCTATGTATTTACGCGAGACTCGAGTATTTGGGGATAATGCTGCCGGTTGGTGTGCCCCTTTGTGCCTGATATTATCGCCCGTGACGACAGCGAGTGAGATGGCGACAGGCATGACTGCTCAGTAAACAGGCGTCGGCGGCCATGTTTTGCTGGTTGAAGCGAACCCCCTTGTCCTTGACAGCGAGCGGGGAAATGCGAAAAAAAGATTGTATCGGCCGTTTTGCCAGAACTAGCGACGAGTGTCGTCTGCGGTTTCCGGCAACTATTTTGCCATAATCGTGAGCTTAGGGAGGAAATAATTTTTGCTAGCCACATAACACTACCACGCAGAAAGGGAATGTTTGAACATGTTTTTGTTCTGGATATATATCAGGGATATATATGAGAGAGAGAGAGATGAAGGTAGAGCGGAAGAGGGAATAGCATATAGTGTCGCAGGAGAATAAAGTAAACAAAGTTCCTAGTGGCCGATGGCTGCATGATCTTTTCTCGGATCACTAGTCCGTAATATGATACCTCTTTGTACACAGTAGTTTCTCCTTAATTTAAGTGTGTGAACGATTTCTTTAGTTATCATTGGCCTCATCTGAATAAAAATATATAAAAGATGTGTGTTGGTTTCATGAAACTGGAACTCAGAGTCAGTTCTTGTATAAAACACTGCTAAGTGTAGGCTTTGAAAAAGGACCCTACTTTGGGGAGTTGTATCTTCTTTCTCAATAAAATTATGCAACATGTTTTTAATGGAAATGAATGACGAAATAGAGCATAACAGGTTACCTAAATTAAAAAAAAATCAAGGGTGGCGTTTTTTTTTTTTTATTTGCATCGGAATTTTTCTTTGTTTGATTTTTTTTCCATATTTGACTAAATATATCCTAACTATTGTATCACACAGATACCATAGTTATTTTTTTTTAAATATTAGCTATATATTAGTAGAATAATATCTGCAAATTATATCATAATGACTAAATTATTTCATGAGATACAGACCTCCAAAGTTTGCCATTTGTCGTTCGAGCAGGCATGTTTGTCAATTTTTTTTTTAGAAAAATAAATACATTTTAAATAAATATGATTACTTTATATTACAAGCAAGGTATACCCATAGTTTGCGCCTAAAACGTATTAGAGCTCTCCTAATGTTATCGCTTTAGTTATTCACTCTCAAACGGGCCCCCCGCAGGGGGCACCTGTGAAAGCAGGTGTTTGGAGAGTGGCGTCTCCACGGACCCCGAGCCATGCGGGTTCGCCCGCCCACGTCTGGCTGTGCGTGGCTTTCCCGTGTCCGGGGAAAAGGGCATCCTGGTGGTTGAGCCGAGCCCGGGGTAGGTTTGGACCCTTCGGGGCCCCCCGGGCGAGGCAATACACCACTTCGGCCCCCGCTTCCCGTAGACGGGTGTCCTGGCTTGGCCCGACCAGGATGATTCAGTCAGTCGCCTTTTCTTCTACTATCCCCTCCCTTCTTTCTCCTTTCTCTGCTCTTCTCTTTTTCTTTCTCACCTTCTTTGGCGGCAAGGGCTAACCTTGGGTGGAGACAGATACCTTTCTCGAACCACACTTGGTTATAGTTACTTGGTAGCACTGGTAGTGTAGCATACCCAGCCAAGCCATACTTGCTATGGGGTGCTACCTATCCCCTTGTTGGGCTCGGTGGTGGGTGGTGCGCCACAGTTTCTGAACATCCTCCGCCTTTCATGGCTTCCGCAAACCCTAAACCCGGTTCGGGACGAACCTCTAAGAGGCAGCGTCCAGAACCACAGACCATAGAAAAAGAAACTGTCGAAACATTTTCAAAGTTTTTTGTTATTCACTCACATGACGAGCAAAAACCTGTAGCAAAGATGTCACCTTTTATTGTCGCCAAAGTGCTAGAAAACCTTGTTGGATTTTCTTACAAGGCCAAGAAACTGCACTCGGAAGACCTTCTTGTTGAAGTGAACACTAAAAAGCAAAGCGAAGCGCTTCTCAGACTGACCAACATTGTGGACGTGGAGGTGTCGGTGAGCCCTCACCGTACACTAAACACGGTCCGTGGTGTCCTGTCTGAAGAAGCCTTTCTTTACACCAGTGAAGATGAACTCCTTGAGGGACTGAAAAGTTCAGGTGTCGTTGATGTCAGACGTATAGTGTTCCGCAAGAATGGTGAAAATGTCCCTTCAAAACATGTTATTCTCACTTTTGAAAGACGGGCACTCCCAGAGACGGTCAAAGCCGGTTACCTCAACTGTCGCATCCGCCCATACATCCCCAACCCCCAGCGGTGTTTCCGTTGCCAGCGCTTTGGCCACGGATCACGCAGCTGTCGTGGGAAGGAGACATGTGCCAAATGTGGAAATGAGGGTCACGTGTCTGATGGTTGCGAGGCAGAGGCACACTGCGCAAATTGCAGAGGACCACATCCTGCCTACTACCGAAGCTGCCCCCTCTGGAAGCAAGAGAAGGACATCCTCGCAGTTAAGGTTAAAGAAAACCTGTCGTACGCAGATGCAAAAAAGCGCTTTTCCTTCCTTTCTAAGGGAGGTTATGCCGAGGTGGTGCGCAGGGGCCCTGCACCACGCTCGGAGACAAAGGCCACTCAGGTCTCTCCTGAGATCTTGGTTGCCGACCTAAAGGCCCCATCCCCACAACAGAGGCAGCATGCTGCTTTCCTGGGCAAGGCCGGGCCGGCGATAGCCGTGCCCGCCCTCCCTTTCAAGACGGTGGCAAGGGGTCAGCGGGCTCACTCTTCTCGCGGAGAGGGCGCTCCAGCTGACTCCTCTGCTCAGGACAGGCCAGCACTGGCTGTACCTGTCAACACAGGCCGCACTCCTATGGAGGAGAAAAAGCAAGTTCCTCAGCCTCAGTCTCTGGAGAGACAGCCAGGAACCAAGGAGCTGTGTGGGTCGCATGCAGCTCCCTTGTCGGGAAACGAGGTGGAACAGATGGATGGGGTAGAACCCCTCCCCAGTTCATCAACCACCCTTCCACCCAGTTCTGGTCGTGGCCGCGGATCGGGGCCTCGCGGCACGGACCTTCCCAGGCCGGCAAGCAAGTCTGCCTGCAAGGCTCAGGAAAACACTAGCGCTGCCTTGTCTGCCCCCTCGTCGACTCCGGGTTCTGACCAGAACGAGATGGAGTGGCAGATTACTAAGAAACAAAAATCAAAAAAACCTGTAATTCCTCCGAAGTGAAACAACTGACTCACCTTTCCATCTGCTCCAGTTTTTTGTCCCTAAAATGGCTTCAATACTTGTCCAGTGGAACTGCCGTGGCCTTCTAAGAAACCTGGACGATGTAGAGCATCTTCTGGAGGAGTACAAGCCACGAGCGCTGTGCTTGCAAGAGACTCATTTGAGTCCCAGTCGCTCTAATTTTCTGAGACGTTACCAGGTTTTCCGGAGGGATCGCCCGGGCTCTGGCAATTCTTCTGGTGGAGTTGCGGTGGTCCTCCCGAGAGACGTTCCCTGCACTGAGGTCCCACTGTCCACACCACTTGAAGCAGTGGCAGTTCGGTTCATGCACCATAAAGCTCTGACAGTATGCTCTTTATATTTACCACCTTCTTTCACCTTGAAATGTTCAGATTTTAACTCGCTGTTAGATCAGCTTCCAGAGCCTTTCCTTTTGATGGGCGATTTTAATTGTCACAACCCTTTATGGGGGAGCACACGTCAAGATGTCAGAGGAAAAATTGTTGAGTCAGTTTTAACCACACGAAGTCTCTGTCTTTTTAACACGGGCCAGCCAACCTATTTTAGTCCGTCATCTTTGTCATCAACTTCCATCGACCTTTCAATTGGTTCTGCTATTTTACTTCCAGATTTTTCCTGGAGTGTGGATTCCAATCCACGTGGAAGCGATCATTTTCCTACTCTTTTAACCTGTAGCGTAGCCCCTCCTTTAATTCATACACGCCCGCCTCGTTGGAAGCTTGACAAGGCTAATTGAGGCCTTTTTAAGCAGGCATCGCTTCTAGCATATTCTCGTCTCGAAAGTCTCACAATTGACGAACTCAATCATCTTTTAACCGAGCGCATTATCACAGCCGCCAAGTTGTCCATCCCGCAGACATCTCAATTTCTTCCTAGGAGGCCAAAGCCCTGGTGGAATTCGGAATGTGAAGAGGCACGCAAGAAACAAAATCGGGCCTGGGGTATTCTGAGACGATACCCCACTAGAGATAACCTCATATCCTTTCGGAAAATGAAGGCCCGTGCACGCTACGTCCGAAGAAAAGCCAAGCGGGAAAGTTGGCAAGGCTATGCTTCCACTATAAATAGCAGTACCTCACCTAAGGAGGTCTGGGATCGAATACACAAGATCAATGGTTCCTATCATGCATTTAAAATCCCCCTGCTTTTTAGGAATGGAACATGCCCAGACACACTCGAGGAACAAGCTGATATTTTTGGAGAACATTTTGAATATATATCCAGTTCACATCATTATTCTTCTACTTTCCTTCGACACAAGCTGAAGGCTGAGAGCAATCCCTTGAAAACCTCAGGAGGTGAACAGGAAGAATATAATGCTACATTCAGCTTGCACGAGCTTCTCGCAGTTCTTCATAACACAAAGCCCTCAGCTCCTGGACCAGATGGTTTACATTATTCAATGCTGCAGCATCTTCATCCTTCTACACTCGATGTTATTTTATATCTTTATAACCGCATATGGCAGGAGGGCTATTTTCCTTCATCTTGGAAGGTAGCACATGTCCTTCCACTTTTGAAGGCTGGTAAGGATGCTTCTTGTGTTTCCAGTTATAGGCCCATTGCTCTTACCAGCTGTCTCTGTAAGACACTAGAACGAATGATTAATCGTAGACTAATGTACTATTTGGAGCATGGTAAGGTACTCGACAAATTTCAGTGCGGCTATCGTTCATCAAGGTCTACAGTCGACCACTTGGTCCGTCTCGAAACTGTTGTGCGTGAGGCCTTTGCGCACGGGCAGCACTGCCTCTCCGTGTTCTTCGATCTCGAGAAAGCGTACGACACGGCTTGGCGCTTTGGCATTTTGAGGGACCTGTCTGACCTCGGACTACGTGGTCGCATGCTTCGTGCAATTCAGAGCTATCTAGACAGGCGCACCTTTCGAGTTCAGCTGGGAAACACACTCTCCCGTGAATTTCTGCAGGAAAATGGAGTGCCGCAGGGGGGAGTGCTAAGTGTCACCTTGTTTATAGTTAAAATGAACTCCATTGCTTCAGTAATCCCTCCGTCGGTGCAGTACTCTCTTTACGTCGATGATTTACAAATTTCAGTTTCCTCCTGTAACCTCTCAGTCTGTGAACGCAGGGTTCAGCTAGGCATCAACAAGCTTACTAAGTGGGCTGACAGTAATGGGTTCAAGTTCTCTCCTGAGAAGACTGCATGTGTTTGCTTCAGCCGCAAACGTGGAATTCTTCTTGAACCCTCCCTAACAATCTACAATAGTAATGTTAGTGTTCAACCTCAGCACAAATTTTTGGGTCTTACGTTTGATAGTAAACTGAATTTTATTGCTCATGTAAAAAGCCTGAAATTGAGAGCTCACAAATCTCTTAATATCCTTAAAGTTCTCTCGCACCGGTCTTGGGGTTCAGATCGATTGTGCCTCCTGCGGATCTATCGCTGTTTGGTACGCTCCCGACTAGAATATGGCTGCTTTGTTTATGGGTCTGCCAGACAGTCTGTGCTCAAGATGTTGGATCCCATTCATCATCTTGGGCTTCGGTTGGCTACAGGTGCGTTTCGTACATCCCCTGTGCCCAGTCTATATGCAGAGGCTAACGAGTGCTGCCTCGAGAGACGTAGATTCGCATTGGGCATGATGTACTCTCTTCGCATCCGATCTGTCCTCCAGCACCCTACTCGAGAAGTTGTTCAAGAAACACGCTCGGAACGACTGTTTCTTGCAAAACCTAGCGTGATCCCTCCGTTCAGTATGCGACTGAAGACCTTGGCCGAGTCTGTCGGATTTGATGTGGCATCCCAGGTAGTAGAATTTCCTGGCATCATAGCACCTTGGGAGCACCCTGACATACACTGCAACCTGTCTCTTGCACAGTATAACAAGAAAAACACTCCAAGTGCTGTGCTTCTGCAAGAATTTTATGAACTGGCTCAATTGTATGAAGATCATACAAAGTTCTATACAGATGGAACAAAATCTGAGACCTTTGTTGGCTGCTCTGTCATTGGCTCTTCAGTGGAAGTTGTAAGGCGGATAAACACTGCCGCTACCATTTTGACAGCGGAGCTGTATGGCCTCCTGCTGGCTACGGAACACATAGCCCGCCACAGGATACAGCTGGCAGTAGTTTTCACGGACTCTCTCAGTGCCTTGCGAGCCATCTCTTCTCTGCTGCCTACAAGGAACGCCCTTGTTGTTGAAGTTCAGAAGAAAGTTATTGTGGCAGCTAGAAAGCATTGCACCATTGTCTTTTGCTGGATTCCCAGCCATGTTGGTATCCCAGGCAATGAGGCGGCCGACCGTGCTGCTCGCACATGCATTAGCAGGGAGGTAGACATAAAAGGAATCCCTTACGTGGACTACCGCTCTTCTGTAAGGTATCGCATACAAGCCCAATGGCAAGCCGAGTGGAATGAAGAGATCTACAATAAGCTGCATCTCATTAAGCCAAACCTGGGTGAATGGGCAAGTGCCCGACACCGAGAACGGTTTTATGAAGTAATACTGTGTCGTTTGCGCATTGGCCACACGCATCTGACTCATGGCTATTTGCTCCGTGGGGAGGATGCCCCTTTGTGTGAACAATGCAATAAACCTCTAAGTGTTCTCCATTTTTTAATTGAGTGCCCTTTCTACGAACGGGAACTCCAATCTCACTTTGCACAGTTGTACAGAAATCACACTCCCTTACACCCAATGCTTTTGTTGGGTGATGAACCATTCGTGGCTTACAAGCAGGTTTTTAAGTTTTTAGAATCTATTGGTCTTCTACATCAATTGTGAATTTCAGTTTCTCACTCATGCCCATTGTTGTTTGTGATTTAATCCAGTTTTATGTCTCATTCCTTTATTTTTAAGCCTGACCACTAGAGTCCTTTCTTCTCCCTTACCCTCATTGCAATAGTTTCCTTCTTTGGCGCTCTTTGGCCTCAGCAGCCCTTGCGCCATAAAACCCCAATCCCAATCCCCAATCAAACGGGCCCCCTCCATCAGTGCGCGTTAATGCAACTGTCCTCCACCTCATGCCTTACGATTTTGCCTGTCCCCAAGTATTTTTTCTAGTCAAAACTAAGTTTGGATTCGTTCATACCAGACACTAGACAATAACATATAAAAACATCAGTTGATTTTAAAATGTCGACTAGCCATCCTTTGGTCGATCTTATCTGAAATCACCCTGTAGTCAAGGCAGACTGTAGGTCACTATGCTTGTTCTGGGTGTGTCTTGATCAATCCATTAAGTGGAAGTCGAAGACTCGCGCTTTTGAAAGGCCCCTGAAAAAAAGAAAGTGTATTTTTTTAACAATCTATTGTCGGTGACAGGTCAAGAACGAACGAAGTCCCACCTCTTTCCACTTGAGCAGTGCGAACTCTGGAGAGGAGGCGACCTCCTCTGCACCGTTTACTCCGCTGAGGTGGAAAGGGGTGGGAGGAGCTTCCACTTCGTTCTTGACCTGTCACCGACTTTAGTTGGGACACGCGTGTCAAAAAAAATTTTACGCGAGGAAAAATATTTTTTAGAACAATATTGACGGCGCAAGACGCGATTTAGTCGGCAGTCACATCCCTTACGGCTTGTTTTCTCTCTTGGCATTTCAGGCGCGTGGAGCAGAGGTCGATCGCCTTCGCCTTCACGACCAAGATGTCATTTTGGAATGACCCGTGACATCATGGACTTCGCGCACAGTTTCAATTGAATCTCTCGCAAGCAATATTGCTCTAAAAAACATTAATTTTTTTCGTAAACTTTTTTTTCAGCACATGTGTCCCACTAGACTGTTTAAAAAAACTTTTTTTGCTGTCCAGGAGTCCTTTAAGTTAGCCACAAAGTTACTTCGCAACCAGCAAGTCATCCCTTGAAGTCCTGCTGCATGCTACCTTAAGGCCCGTTCACACTCTTGCGACCGAGTACGACTGAGAGAGACGAGATCTCTTAAAACTTCTTAAATGTTTTTAGAATGAGGGAACACACTGGCATTGTGGGGCCAGCTATGCCATGACCCTGGAACTGCATTTCACAAGAGCGAAGGTTTTGTGGGATTTCCGAGGTCAAATGTGCGTAATACCCATGGAAAAACTCGTTTATACCATTGACAACAGTTTTTCGAGCCAAGAAAGGAAGGACAAAGCGCGAGAAATAAAAAAATATGCCGGACCGCCGAGTTTACACTGCTTCCCAATAGATGGCGCCAGAGTGTTCTCTGGTTTAAGAAGTTTTAAGGAACCCAGGTTTAAGAGGTCGCAAGAGTGTGAACGGGCCTTTAGGAAGAAAGTTAAAGATATGAAATTTGCATCAGAATGAGCAAGAATGCCTTCCAAGACGTGAAGCATTGACGTGCATGCTCCGCCAAAGCTACATTTCACCAAAATGGAATGAATCGAGGCCTACACTACACCATAAGGGAGTTTTCGTTTATAACTACCGCAACTAATAGTTCAGGCGTCGCAGTACTGCCAGATTGTTCCTGCAACATTGTGTGAATCGTTCAGAACTTCCGGTTTTTGCTTAGAATAATGTGCGATTTGATTCGATTTACACACCGAACATGACTCAGTTCTCGGATGTTTCGTGATATCTCTCATTGTATGAGGTATGTTCGGGCAGCCTAATTATGTCCGTTGAGTACGCTTCTCAGACCGCACACTGGTGCACTGCCAAGAAGCTACACCCGTGGAGTAGGCATTGCAATTCTGCATATGTCGCTTTGCCGCAGCGCAGCCTTGTCTTAAAGGGGCACTAAAGTGCTTTTTGAGACCCTTGTTTATTGTTATACCTCAATCTACAAGCACTAACCATCCTAAAAAAATAAAATTACATTCATCTGTGGTCGATTTGCATACTAAAACAATTGATCAGAATTCTCGACACTTAGCGTCAGCGCAGAATGGCAGATGGCGCTACCGAACCTTGGTGAATATGGTCAAACAACGGACGGCACGTGTCGGCCACTCGCGAGCGATTGAGTCCACCGTGGACGAGGTGCTGACCAGCCGTGCTCGTCCAGGCGGGAACCCATCGCTCGCGAGTGGCTGACATGCCCTGCCCGTCGTTCGACCATATTCAGCAAGGTTCGGTAGCGCCACCTGTCATTCTGCGACAATGGTAAGTGTCTCGAACCATCACTTTCTTAAGATACGAATCGGCCGCGGATGAATGTAACTTCTGGTTTTTTAGGATGATCAGTGCTCGTACATTGAGGTATGACCATAGAACGAGACTCTCAAAACACGCTTTAGTGCTCCATTAAAGGGATATTGAACCGAAATTTGGATTTCGCAAAATAAGGACGCATGAGAGTTGAACAAGACGCTGGGAACTCCAAAACATGACTCGTACATCAGTATCTCCAACGGATGGCCGCACTTTTGGAAAAAAAAAAAAAGTGCAATCAAGTGAGGTCTTTTACGTCATTGTCCTCCAGCAGAATTTCAGAATGAGGGGAAGGGGCCTCGCTTCTTTCCTCCTTGCTTCGGTTCGCTAGCTCGAAGGGACGTAGCGAGAAGGAAAGGGAATAGGAATCGTGACGTGACTTGTCTCGTCGGCCGTGTTCACTCGCACACTTCTTTTCCAAAAATACAGAGATCCGATCCGTTAGAGGTATCGCTGCATGAGTGTTGTTTTGGGGTTTTGCAGCGTCCCGCCTATCCGTCTAGCCTTGTTTTGTGAGCTCGAAATTTATGTTCACTATCCCTTTAAGGGTAAAGCGCTATTCGAGGGAGAAAAGGTGGACAACAAAGCATGAATTGGAAAAATAAATATATATGCGAAAGGAAAGGGAACTTGGTGAAAGCTGATGTGATATGTACCTTACGCTAAACTTTGCTAAATAAAAATCCGGTTAGTCTATATCCGGGGTGGCCAAACTGCAGCTCGTGAGCCGCATGCGGCTCATCACGGGTCCAATTGTGGCTCGCTGGTTTTGGGTAAGCATGCCACCCTACCCCTCCTGTGTTCCAAAGACGAACAGACTTTTACAATTAAAAAGAAAAAAAGCTCACAGATTTGGCAGCCTTGTATTACACAACGTAGATACAGCTGGACTGGATTTTAAAACATTAATGTGTCCGGTGACACTGTTTCCTTTATCGTTCTAGAGAAAATTTCGAATCATATACGCATAACGAACGTCAGGGGCAGTGGCTGGGTAGGAAACCAGCCGAAGCTTTCATTTTTGCTGAGCGGTTTAAGTAACATTCTGCTGCTTGGTGTTATTTGTTGTAGTCAACAATTATACTTGTCCTTTTTAGAAAGCACTGTTCCCTCCATATATATTTTTTTTAAGTAGCCTCCTTTTTTTACTTTTCCTGTGGCTCTTTGAACCTTTGTTGTTTTGTCTGCTCCTCTAACCCCATGTCACTTTGGCCACCCCTGGCCTATATGATAGGCTTTGACACCTTGAAAATATTACACACAATTCCTTTATGTGGTTAGCATACCTATTTAATGATGCTTGCTTATTCAAGGTGCTCATCAGTGAGTAAATAATACAATCATCCCCAGAGCCCGACCTGTATTTCCGGGGGTGTGCTGTGTAGCACGTCATTTTTATATGTCAAGACTGACCCCAAAGCAGAACTGTGCGCTACAGCTGAATATGCTGGCAGAGGGTTTGCAACATTACCGCTGCTTTCCACACTTTGGCTTCAATTTGTTCGGTGGGAATCAATCCAGTTAGTTATTGCTGGTTCCATCCCAAATGTTTTGATTCTGGCCACAGGTCTCCAATGTGGCACTCAATAAGAGGCCAGATATGAGCCTACATATCATATAAACCTGCTCTGTGTCATTTAGTGCTAATGCAATGAGCTGTTTCCTACGTTCACCACCAAGGTAACAGTGCGGTGGGAGCTACATATTCACTGGACCTATCGACCCCCTTCCTCTCGTCACCAGACCCTGCTCCTGGCGCATGGATGTAGGCAGGGGAGTGTGATCAAATGGCAAATGATGGGCATACAACTGCTCCAGCAAGCACGTAGCTTCCAATGCGCCGTCAGCTTAGGCTTGAGCGGAGTATACCAGTTCTGCGACTGTACATAGGCCAGGTCAGAACCCGTGTCGTCTAGGTTTGTGGCGATTTAGCTCTGCCATAACCCAGGAAGGAGTCAGACATCTCCTTTTTCTCCAATACATTTCATTCCCTCATGAGCTACAAACAATGGAACTAAATAGCCATAAAACCTTTACCCTTGACGACACACACGCAGCACCCGAAACGAAGGTGTGGGACGGTGATAGGTGATGCCATTAAATAACAAAGCAGTACAACATCATGCTTGTGTTTAATATCTGTTAAAGTGCGTGGTGGTTCTGCAATAACCCGCACATTAAATTGAGAAAACTAATTCGCAACTAGCAACATGGTTTTGTAGAAATCAAATATTGTTTGGAATTTTTGTGTGACGCTTGATATCCCCAGTATTTAGGCTCATCAAAATTGAGTGCTGAAACAACATTGATTCAAGGCTTTTACAATACCTCTTTCCTCATTTCATTTCATTGAATTTCAGTGACAGCACCATAGGAATTGAACAAAGAGTGAAATCTGCCACCTTGTTGACAAATCTACCTGCTGAAGGTAGCCGCGAGATTCCCCTGTCACCACTTGGTCACTTGAATAAGCCGTTAACTATTGTATCTATATGTACTGTGGCAGCAATGTTGTAGCTGTGATGCTCGTCGGGCCAGGTCTCTTTCAGATGTGCATATTCCCGTCGAAGAGTAGCCCATCGCCAAGGCAGCTGGTATGACAAGAGTATAAATACATTAGCCAAAAGATTGAACAGTCAGAGAAGCTAGTCTACATGCCACAAAATCCTACACATGGAGACTAAAAAAAACAGAAAGCAATGCAACATTGTCTTTACAGGGCTGTGCATCTCAACTCTCTTCCCTTGCCCTGCGTTGAGTGAGACGTGATGTGTGCATAGTTGCAAGTTCAGACAAAATGGGACAATCTACCTACATCGATCTCTATAGTTTGCATTGCAAAAGCAAACCATGTTTTTTATGTCGGCAGTGACAAGGAGAGTACAGGCATAATATGAGGTTCTTTTTTAAAACAAAACAATTCTGTAAAACGAACCCATGTTACTGCCTTTACCGTGTCTAAGTGAGGCGAGTTAAATTCTGGTTTCTCTCCTGAATGTTTATAATAAAGCACTCTACACCTAGCAGTGCTAGAGCATTTCTTTGTCAAAGGCTACCCAGCAGTACAAAGTGAATAAGGCACAGAGCTTCCTTCAGTTGTCTAAGACCGGAGAATGAACCTCTCACAGGGGTGAATGTGCTCTAAACGCGCCATTTAGGAATGTATAACAATGAGTGCGTTGTGGGCCAGATGTAGATAATACGACAGATATATACTTCATGATGACATCTGAGCATATGTACAATGTCTAGACATGCGAATTTGCTGTCCAGCCAAACGTATTCCGCACAGCTTTATTTTGAGCGACGATTGCTACTCAATAACGACACTGCAGCGTGGTGGCTTCAGGATGTGCTGTGTCATTAGCTATTTTCAAACGTTGGAAACTTAGCAGCAGACAGAAAAACTACTGTCGCAACTTCTACATCAATTCAGCCGAACTAGCTGACTAGATAAAATCATAACTAGGGATGTCGCAAACCTGCTGAGATTGGAGGAGTTAAGGTTTGAACTTGAAAAGTTTGCAAATTTCGAACCCTGCTGTGTTTCGAATTTGAAAAGTTTGATAATGTAAAGTTTCTGAAAGTTCAAGTTTGAAGATTTGAACTCTCTTTACAGATTGAGTATGAAAAGTTTGAAAATTTCGAATTTGTTTGCTATTCGTGTTCGAAGAATTCACATTTAGGTTTTTGAATCTCAAGGTACAAGATCAAATACCACAATTTAAAATAAAGTTTTTAAGGGCTCATCTGGAGAAAACCTGAAAGTGCGACAAAGTTGACTAAAACGCTGCACATTTTATTTTGTGCCATAAACACTACTTTCTTCTCGGTACCGGGTTCTTAGGATACTTCTCGTTATTTACTATGATTTATGAAAGAAGCCTTGAGTTGGGTGGACGGTTCAGCGACAAGGCTTGAGGCGGTCTGGTATGCATCAGGAATTGCTACCTCTTTGCAAACTGGAAGCAATGCGATTGAATGCCCTTAAATGAGATGCTGGCATGAGACAACGAAATACGCAAGATGATGCATGCAGACAAAGTCGCCAAAGGCAAGACATCTTGCTTCACGAAAGTTTGTAGTTGCTCCGGGCGTTTATTTCCAGTGGGATGGCCCGTGGGGCAGAGAAAACACTGCGCGCAGGTACAGCACCCGACAGAGCTCAAGGTCAAGAAGCATGCAACCAGACGAGCTCGCAGGTCCCCCGGCCCCCCAAGATACACCTGTTCAGGTAATGACCGGTCGTGCATCAGGCTCACTACACTGCCGGTTTCTTTGGCACCTCAGTGGCTCCAAGGCAAGGTACCGGCCTACAGACACCAGGTGGCGGATTCTAATCCCGGCCCAGGTGCCCGTAATTTGACAAAGGCTTATTGCGAAGAAGGTCTTGTAATCAAGCTTTCTGTTGCACGTCTGATCCCCAGGTGGTCCAAATTAACCCTCAGTCATCTGCTGAGGTGTTCCAAATGCTTCTCGTCGGTTTGGCTTGTAAAACACCCAGATTTGATTTTCCATAGCTGGTTCTTCGCGCTTTCCTTTTTAGAAAAATAAGAAAACAAGCGGAGATATTAGTTGCTTTAAAAAGCAAGCGGATACTGACGATAATGGATCAAGTGGCGATCCAGTGTTGCCTCTCACTAGTCGGTGTCGCTTTCAGTGCGCGCCTTTCCCCAACCAGCTACTAACACGAGGAGATAAACTTGCATTCGAAAACAGCCAGGGTTATGAACAATGCTCTAGAAAAGTGCCGTTGTCGGATTTCCAACCTGTAGACAAGAAACCAGCAGGTTACTTCAGGGCAACCTACACAGTTTTACACGGTAGAAGCTCTGTGCGAAAGCAGGAGAAAAAACTTTCAGGTACGACGCAGGCCACCACCCCAAAGTGAGTCGTTGGTGGCAGCACATCTTTGTGTTAATAATATTTAGGACCTTATACGATTTGGGTAAAGTTTCTTCACACTTCGTCAAACTTCTGTATGTTTCACATACCCAATTTTTCCCCTTCAACTGGAAACCTCAAAGATTATTTTTCGGTTTCCTGTTCATGTGTTTTCCAGAATAAAAAAAAATTTTAATGTTTCGGTTTGACTCTGGTTTGTACACAAATTGGAGTTTTTTCTTATGTCTGGTTTTCTTTTCAGTTCGATGCCCTCGAGGATTAATGAAATCCGCTGTCTACGATACAGATGACCTCTTTCGTCTTTATACCTTGAAAAATGTACAGACCGCCAACGCAGCATCAGTTTGTACCGTCGACTCTGTCACTTAATCGTCACTTCAGTGTCGCATCGTGCAATCAACCGAAAAAGGGGTCGGCTTTCAAGGCACAGTGCTATGTAAGGAAAGTAACGGTGACCAGTTCCAGTCCCGACCCAACTATCCGCCTCGTGCAGAGCTTGTGAGCTCCGGTTGTAATGGCCGGGTGGGGCCATTACAAACAGCTGATTTCACTCTCCTTGAGCACATAAGTTATTCAAGGTTATTGCGTTCCGTAACTTCATTGTACTCTCTACCTTGCGAGCGCATGAGGCACCGCCATACACGGGGCCATGTAAGGAAACTTGGACGGGTGAAATCCGGGCGGTCTTGATATCACGAAAGCTCGCCTGCACCGTCAAAAAGTAAGGAACAATATGTTAGAAACAATCTTTCTCTGAATTCAGCATATCTCCGAACCTCCAACGAAGTTGGCTCTGCAAACAGAAGAGTTCACGATTGGTTTTCAAGGCATTCCGTTATGGGGTTCTGTCAGTAACTGATATTTTCTGTTTTCTTTTTTTTTCATAGTTTTAAAGTGGCAAGATGTGAATCAGTATAGCGCACACCTTAAGAACGAAAAGCTTAATCCGCCATTCTTTACTTAAGTACCGGGTATAGCTTGATTACGTTAAGCTGGGGTCATACTGTTTATATATCATACAAAAGACAGTCTGCATACAGACTTGAGGGCAGGTCACCGTGAGATCCATGCTTCGAATGCAGCCTGGCAATGGGTTCAAGGAGAAACTTAGCATGCAACATTCGAACCACAGATATTGCGGTGACTTGCGTGTGCAGACTGTCTTTTGTATGATGTATGAGCAGTGTGACCCCGGCCAGCTGTCTTCTGGGTAAAAGCAGAATGTCCCGCTATCACGTTGAGGACCCGGCCAGCTGACACGGGGGATTCGCGTCATAGGCTTCTGAAACACGAGCTCTTGAAAGCAGGGCAAAAGGGGTGGGGTGCTTCACATTGGGTGCTTTCGTGCACCACCCGCAAAAGGCTGCTGAAACCTTATAAAAATTTTCATTTGAACCATTTTTGCTGCTATTTGCACAACCTACAGCTGCACAGTGATGAGGCATAACAATTATGAAGCCAAGCCGTGAGAATAACGGAGGTAGTCAAGCCAAACCATCCTGTCTGAGGGACTGAGTGGACGAGAGAGCCCCCAAAAATGGTGCCTTTCCCTTCCCTCCTCTCTCTAAGTTCACACATGCGCCCAGGATATGCATGGCTTGCATTGACGTCACATCAGTCGCCATTTCTCCATACTATGCGCCTGTTTCTGTACCTTCTGCAGCATACATTTGACACCATCAAATTTGTCTTCTGGGCAAGGCTTGCCGAAAGAAACAAATTGAATGGTGCGAAATGTATGCTGCACAAGGTACGGTGCCATATGACGCCCCGTGCAAGGCATGGTTCCCGGACATTCCATCGAACGCCGTTTCATCGAACGCCGTTTCGTAAAACGCCGTTTCATCGAAAAAATGGACGTTTCATTGAATCGCTGACGGGAGTTTCATTGAATGTCTTTTAAATAAAAAGAGTGAAAGATGTTCTTTTATGCACGGATTGAGTGCATTTTCGTGTCATTCACCTATTTCATCGTCAGGTTTTTTAATGTCCAAACTTGTAGCTGTTACAATTTATTTTGATGCAAGTAACCCATGAGGATATTTGTACCGATCTTTATGTTTGTTTTGAACATTGTGCTTATCTGTTCATTCCCTCTGTATTACCCGATGGGCCTTGAGGGTATTGTAACAAATAAATAAAAAGTCGCACTCCCGGTGAGAGCGCACTCCAACTCATGGAGGCCAGAAAGCGACCTAGGTTTTGCGCAGGCGCAACAACTTTAGCCATGTGAGCCTCCTAGCCTCTCATGTCTTTGTATTGATACTTTTTTACTTCCCGAAGCTTGCAGTTGCTAAAGCTGAGGTGCTATTTATGAAACTGCAATGAAACATTTTTTTTTTTAGTTTTAAGACTCAGTCGAGTCAAAGGTGAATACTTCACATCAAATTCTATTTGAAAACTTTCGGGCGTTCATGTGTTCGTGCGACAGCCATTCACCGTTTCAAGTGATGAGCAATTGCTCTCAAAAAGTTCTCCACAGCCATGGTCCGTCGGTTCTCATAAAAAAGGCGGACCTTCTCATCCCTTGCCGCTATGGCCATCTTCTGGCGAGGAGGCTTTTGGGAACTCAGCATCGCCTCCAGCTTGTCTTCCGTCAGTTGATGTTCTGTGGCGATGCAAGTCAAAAACTTCCAGAACCTGGGATGGGCACCTCCGACCAGCTTCAGGAAGCGGGAATGCCACCATGGCATTCGATAAGACGGCGTTCGATAAAACGGCGGTCGATGAAACGGCTTCGATGAAACAGTGTTCGATGAAACGGGGTTCGATGAAACGGCGTTCGATGAAGCGGCGTTCGATGAAACGGCTTCGATGAAACGGCGTTCGATGAAATGTCCAGTCCCAGCAAGGCATGTATACAAAGTCTGCAAACACAGATATGAGACCTGCAAACGTGGGTTAGGCACTGATAACAAAACTGAAACCTGGATAAGCATGTTTTCAAGTAATTTGGTCTGAGATACTAGTGTCATCGTACATGCCACCTAATTAATTTTGTATATTCTTCTATCCTGGGAAATTGAATACGATCCACGTACTGGCTAGAGCGTACACGGTGGCCGGCTAGCAGTCACACATGCGTAAGGGCTGCAACCTTTCTGCCTAGCCTTGCGCGTTATCGTGTACGCACCAATCTCTTGTGCAAAGAAATTAGAATTAAAATGTGTCACTGCCTCGAAATCTGCCTTCAGCAACATGAAATCAAACGGGGCTATACCGATCTCCCTCTGCCCGTTAGAAACTCCGCAACAAATTCTGAAGTTTAATCATATCAAGGCTGGCAGCCTGCTATTTGGGGATTTGTTTTTGATCGGCATGCGAAACATGCACCACGATTGTTTCTGTACTCATTATATGGCTAACGCCAGACTTGATGCTCGTACCCAAAGGTTGCATCAAAATGTTTCCCACATATCGTAGCATAGCGTCACTTAATAAGCAATAGGAGCAAACTTGCCAAGGGATGCAGTCCGCATGCGACGTAGGTTCATGTAGCCCTCCTTGGTGTAGCCCACGGTAGAAGAAACAAAATGCTTCTTCCATCGTGGTGTAGCCAGACTAAACAGACGATGGGCGCAGCCATGACAGTTATTCTATTGTTTGAATTTTATGATGTTGCAGAAAATTTCGCACATCAACTTTGGTTGTTTATTATGTTTGTAATAAGTAAACCAAAGCAAAACATTTAACTACAATTGTTGTTTATTATTTATTGTAACTTATTTAATGTTTTAATACGTTAACGCAATGTTAACGAACCCAACGACTACGAACGAACAGAAACGAAATCGACAACAAGCAAAATGGCTGCGACCAGTTGACGCTGCAGGAGCTGCAGTGGTCAAGTTAACGGCATTCTACGTTACTGGATTTAGTTGTAAGCTCGTACACCACTATAATTCGACACATGATTTCTGAAAAGTCGGCATGCTCTAAATAAAACTGTAGCGTGCCCTTCTATTTAATTAGAGCTGAAAATACATTTGGGAGTGAAGTGATTTGAATCTGAGCAGTCGCCCGCTTTTACACAACGGTATGTATTCACGATTCATGAAGATTTCTTGTGCATGTATCACAAGATATTCCTTAGAGCATGGATCACGGGGCATTTTCATGATCTTAAGCGGCCTTAAAAAAGGAAATAATGGAAGCTACACAGGGGAATGAAACGTTCGTGCCGAAAGACAAAATTGAACGAGTTGTAATATGCGGAGTGTAGAAGCTTAGCACACGAACGACGTTGTATTTATCAACTCTACTAAAGACTTGTGTTGATATGGAGACCTTTTGCGCGATGTAACGTTGCAAGCACGGTTGTGCTTCTTATTTTCTTACATTTGGCACCTAATTCCGTGAAATGAGTACACCTGACGGGCCAGTGACAAAGAGTTTATATTCTACAATTCAAAAGACGATAACATTGAAGATGACATAAATATTGTTTCTTTTAAGCCATTGTTTATGTTATCGTATTTCGAATCGTAAAGCACCAAGGTATTTATATTTTTCCGTAGTTTACAGAAACACGACAAAAGAAGGTCCCAACATTAAAAAGAATATTTGTGACTCGTAATCTCGAGACTGTCGCTCAGGGCTTCCCTCACCCTGTTTTCTGCAGTCACATGGAATGATAACACTAAACTCTTCATAAAAGAAAAAAAAAAAAACATTGAGGTTTTGAGGAGTAATGAGCTGTTGGGCACCAGGGCATTGAACGGAAAAAAAAAACAAACATCAGAAAAAAACTTATTCGTGTGCAAACCGGGATCACACTGAAACATAATAATTTTTTTTCATTCTGGAATGAAACCGAAAAATAATCTTTGAGGTTTCCACTTCAAGGGGGGAAATTTTTCAAAGTGAAACATACAGAATTTTGGTGAATTTCGAACTTCTTAACAGAAACTTGACGAAGTGTGCAGAAACTTTAATCGTATAAGGTCTTAATTATTATTAACACAAAGATGTGGTGGTGCTACCAACGACTCGCTTGTAGTGGCGGCTGGCCTCGTACCTGAAAGTCGTACCGTGTAAGACTGCGTAGGTTGCCCCAAAGTAAACTTTAGGTCCCTTGTCTGCAGGTTTCAAATCCGATGAAGGCACATTACTGGTGCGTTGTTCATAAGCTTGCTTAGGAGAAGAGCGTGTTGGTTCATGTCATGGATGAAGAAAGAATAAAACAATTGAAACAGGGACAACACAACCACATCTTTCAAGTAGCAACAGACGAGTAAACTTTCCACTGCGAGCAGCCGACTATACCCAGGAGGGGAAGTGGGGAGAAGGGGAGATAAAAAACGCGAAGTGCAAATCAGAAAGGTGGGTTTATCTCGGATTTTAGAAATTCAACCTCAGTTTTTGTCGGCAGGAGGGAAGGGTTTGGCACGTTTTTTGCTGTGTTCATGGCAAATGACTCTATGATCTCCCTGCTGCTGTAAAAACGTGTCAAACCCTTCCCTCCTGCTGACGAACGCTGAGGTTTAATTTCTAAAATTCAAGATAAACCCACCTCTCTGATTTGCACTTTGCGTTTTTTATCTCCCCTTCTCCCCCCTTTCCCTCCTGGGTATAGTCGGCTGCTCGCTGTGGAAAGTTTACTCGTCTGTTGCTAGTTGAAAGATGTGGTTGTGTTGTCCCTGTTTTAATTGTTTTATTATTTCTTCATCCATGGTTGTTCATAACCCTGGCTGTTTTTGAATGCAAGTTGCCCAATCTCCTCGTGTTGCGGCTGGTTGGGGAAAGGTGCGCACTGAAAGTGACACCGATTCGTGACAGGCAACACTGGATAGGCACTTGATCCATTATCGTCATTATCTAGTTGCATTTTAAAAGCGACTAATATCTCAACTTGTTTTCTTATTTTTCTAAGAAGGAAAGCGCGAAGAACCAGCTATGCAAAATCAAATCTGAGGGTTTTACAAGCCAAGCAGACGACGGGCATTCAGAACACTTCAGCAGACGACTGAGGATTAATTTGGACCACCTGGGGATCATTTGACGTGCAACAGAAAGCTTGATTGCACGACCTTCTCGGCAATAAGCCTTTGTCAAATTGCGGGCACCTGAGCCGGGATTAAAACCTGCCACCTGGGGTGTGTAGGCCGGTGCTTTGCCTTGGAGCCACTGAAATGCCAAAGAAACCGGCAGTGTGGTGAGCCTGATGGACGACCGGTCATTACCTGATCAGCTGTATCTTGGGAGGGCTGGGGGACCTGCGAGCTTGTCTGGTTGCATGCTGCTTGGCCTTGAGCTCTGTAGGGTGCTGTACCTGCGTGCAGTGTTTTCTCTGCCCCACAGGCCATCCCACTGGAAATAAACGCCCAGAGCAACTACAAACTTTCGTGAAGCAAGATGTCTTGCCTTGGCGACTTTGTCGGCACGCATCATCTTGCGTATTTCGTTGTCTCATGCTAGCATCTCATTTATCTCATTTAGGGGTATTCAATCGCATTTCTTCCAGTTTGCAAAGAGGTAGCATTTACTGATGCATACCAGATTGCCTCAAGTGTTGTCGCTGAACCGTCCAAATAACTCAAGGCTTGTTTCATAAATCATAGTAAATAACGAGAAGTATTCTAAGAACCCGGTACCGAGAAGAAAGCAGTGTTTATGGCACAAAATAAAACGTGCAGCGTTTTTAGTCAACTTTGTAGCAGTTTCAAGTTTTTTCCAGATGAGCCCTTAAAAACTTTATTTTAAACTGTGGTATTTGATCTTGTACCTTAAGATTCAAAAACCCAAATTTGAATTCTTCGAACATGAATAGCAAACAAATTCAAAATTTTCAAACTTTTCATACAATCCGTAAGGAGGGTTGAAATCTTCAAACTTGAACTTTCAGAAACTTTACAATATCAAACTTTTCAAATTCGAAACACAGCAGGGTTTGAAAATTGCAAACTTTTCAAATTCAAACCTTGACTCCTCCTACCTCGGAAGGTTTGCAACATCCCTAGTTATGATTTTATCTAGTCAGCTAGTTGGGCTAAATGGATGTAGAAGTTGCGACAGTAGTTTTTCCGTCTGCTGCTAAGTTTCCAACGTCTGAAAACAGCTAATGACACAGCACCGTCTGAAACCACCACGCTGCAGTGACGTTATTGAGTAGCAATTGTCGCTCAGAATAAAGCAGTGGGGAACACGTTTACCTGGACAGCAAATTCGCATGTCTAGACATTGTACAGTCAGCACAGAATGAAACCATCATCACAGGCTGCTCCACTGGAGGGCCCCTGAGAACTAATGAAAATGTGCTTTGGAGCGAGGATGCAGGTCCTACTAAGATGTGCTCGACCCTCGTGCGGCGTATCTGGGACTTCCGCGTTTCGCCGGTGGTCGAGGGTCGAGCACAGCTTAGTTGGACACGCACCCTGGCACCCCGGTGCGTTTTCATTAGTTCTCAGGGGCCCTCCAGGTGGAGCAGCCTGTGACGATGGCCACGCGTTGCAGCGTTCGGGTTTCATTCCGTGCTGACTGTACATACGCTCAATGGCACCGTAAATTATACATCTGTCGTATTTCCTACATCCGGCCCGCACTCATTGTTATACATTTCTAAATGGTGTTTTTCGTGCGCATTCACTCCTGCGAGAGGTTCATTCTCCGGTCTTAGAGAACTGAAGGAAGTTCTGTGCCTTACTCGCTTTGTGCTGCTCGGTAGCCTTTGAAAAAGAAATGCTCTAGCACAGCTAGGTGTATAGTGCTATATTATAGACATTCAGGAGAGCAACCAGAATTTAAGTCACCTCACTTAGACATGGTACAGGCTGTAACATGAGTTTGCTTTACAGAATCGTTGTTTTCTAAACAAAGAAAAAGAACCTCAGATTATGGTTGTAATGTGTGTGTTATACCTTGTCACTGCCGACATAAACATGGTTTGCTTTTGCAAGGCAAACTATAGAGATCGACGTAGGTAGATTGTCCCTTTTTGTCTGAACTTGCAACTATGCACACATCACGTCTTGGTCAACGCAGGGCTAGGGAAGAGAGTTGAGATGCACAGCCCTGTAAAGACAATGTTGCATTGCTTTCTTTTTTTTTTAGTCTCCATGTGTAGAATTGTGTGGAATGTAAACTAGCTTGTCTGACTGTTCAATTATTTGGCTAATGTATTTATACTCTTGTCATACCAGTTGCCATGGCGATGGGCTACTCTTCGACGGGAATATACACATCTCAAAGAGACCTGGCCCGACGAGAATCACAGCTACAACATTGCTGCCACAGTACAACTAGATACAATAGTTAACGGCTTATTCAAGTGACCAAGTGATGGCAAGGAAATCTCGTGGCCACCTTCAGCAGGTAGGTTTGTCAACAAGGTGGCAGATTTCACTCTTTGTTCAATTCCTATGGTGCTGTCACTAACATTCGATGAAATGGAATGAGGAAAGGGGTACTGTAAAAGCCTTGAATCAATGTTTTTTCAGCACTCATTTTTGATGAACCTAAATACTGGGGACATCAAGCGTCACACAAAAATTCCAAACAATATTTGATTTCTACAAAACCATGTTGCTAGTTGCGAATTAGTTTTCTCAATTTAATGTGCGGGTTATTGCAGAACCACCACGCCCTTTAACAGATATTAAACACAAGCATGATGTTGTACTGCTTTGTCATTTAATGGCATCACCTATCACCGTCCCACACCTTCGTTTCGGGTGCTGCGTGTGTGTCGTCAAAGGTAAAGGTTTTATCGCTATTTAGTTCCATTGTTTGTAGCTCATGAGGGAATGAAATGTATTGGAGAAAAAGGAGATGTCTGGCTCCTTCCTGGGTTATGGCAGGGCTAAATCGCCACAAACCTAGACGACACGGGTTCTGACCTGGCCTATGTACAGTCGCAGAACTGGTATACTCCGCTCAAGCCTAAGCTGACGGCGCATTGGAAGCTACGTGCTTGCTGGAGCAGTTGTATGCCCATCATTTGCCATTTGATCACACTCCCCCGCCTACATCCATGCGCCAGGAGCAGGGTCCGGTAACGAGAGGAAGGCGGTCGATATGTCCAGTGAATATGTAGCGATACCTCTAACGGATGGGATCTCTGTATTTTAGGAAAAGAAGTGTGCGAGTGAACACGGCCGACGAGACAAGTCACGTCACGATTCCCATTCCCTGTCCTTCTCGCTACGTCCCTTCGAGCTGGTGAACCGAAGCAAGGAGGAGAAAAGCGAGGCCGCTTCCCCTCATTCTGAAATTCTGCTGGAGGACAATGACGTCAAAGACCTCGCGTGATTGCACAATTTTCTTTTTTCCAAAAGTGCGGCCATCCGTTGGAGATACTGATGTACGAGTCATGTTTTGGAGTTCCCAGCGTCTTCTTCAACTCTCATGCGTCCTTATTTTGCGAAATCCAAATTTCGGTTCAATATTCCTTTAATGGGGCACTAAAGCGTGTTTTGAGAGTCTCGTTCTATGGTCATACCTCAATGTACGAGCACTGATCATCCTAAAAAACCAGAAGTTACATTCATCCGCGGCCGATTCGTATCTTAAAAAAGTGATGGTTCCAGACACTTACCATTGTCGCAGAATGACAGGTGGCGCTACCGAACCTTGCTGAATATGGTGGAACGACGGGCAGCGCATGTCAGCCACTCGCGAGCGATGGGTTCCCGCGTGGACGAGCACGGCTGGTCAGCTCCTCGTCCACGGTGGACTCAATCGCTCGCGAGTGGCCGACACGTGCCGTCCGTTGTTTGACCATATTCACCAAGGTTCGGTAGCGCCAACTGCCATTCTGCGCTGACGCTAAGTATCGAGAATTTTGATCAATTGTTTTAGTATGCAAATCGACCACAGATGAATGTAATTTTTTTTTAGGATGGTTAGTGCTTGTAGATTGAGGTATAACAATAAAACAAGGGTCTCAAAAAGCACTTTAGTACCCCTTTAAGACGCGGCTGAGCTCCGGCAAAGCGACATATGCAGAATTGCAATGCCTACTCCACGGGTGTAGCTTCTTGGCAGTGCACCAGTGTGTGGTGTGGGAAGCGCACTCAATGGAGATAATTAGACTGCCTGAACATACCTCATACAATGAGAGATATCACGAAACATCCGAGAACTGAGTCATGTTGGGTGTGTAAATCGAATCAAATCGCACATTATTCTAAGCAAAAACCGGAAGGTCTGAACGATTCACACAATGTTACTGGAACAATCTGGCAGTACTGCGACGCCTGAACTATTAGTTTCGGTAGTTATAAACGAAAACTCCCTTATGGTGTAGTGTAGGCATCAATTCATTACATTTTGGTGAAATGTAGCTTTGGCGGAGCATGCACGTCAATGCTTTTCCCCTTGGAAGACATTCTTGCACATTCCGATCCAAATTTCTCATCTTAAACTTTGTTCCTTAGGTAGCATGCAGCAGGACTTCAAGGGATAACTTGCTGGTTGGGAAGTAACTTTGAGGCTAACTTAAAGAACCCCTGAAAAGAAAAAGAAAATGTCTTTTTAAGCAGTCTGGTTGGGACACATGTGTTAAAAAAGAAATTTTACGGAGCAATATTGATTGCGAGAGATTTAGTTGAAATTGTTCGCGCAGTCCGTGACGTCACGGTCATTCCAAAATGACTATCTCGGTCGTAAAGGCGAAGGCGATCGACCTCTCCTCCACACTCCTGAAATGCCAAGAGAGAAAACAAGTGGTAAGGACGTGACTGCCGACTAAATCGCGTCTCGCGCCGTCAATATTGCTCTAAAAAATATTTTTTTCACATAGTTTTTTTGACAAGTGTGCTTCAACTAGATTGTTAAAAAAACATTTTTTTTTTCTTCTCAGGGGCCCTTTAATAGGGCGAATCCCCCACTCCCACTCAAGGGATTGATTGGGACGCACCCAGAACAAGCATAGCGACCTAGAGCCTGTCGTGCATACAGCATGTTTCATATCTCCATGTTTGAATTTCCTTTCCTGCACATTGGTTCAAAAGTGGCTTGGATTGACTGCTTGGTCTTTCTTTCTCCATCAGGCAGGCAGTCTACAGTATTTCAAGCATCTGCAATGCTACACAGTTGAGGGAACGTGCCAAAGGCCTGGTTGATGGGCAGGATCGGGCTGCTTCATAGAGTTCTATGCAATCGACCTCTGGGAAGCAAGCCTCTGCATGATCAAGTGGGCTTCTTGGCAGATGATTGCCTGCAGTACTGGTGTTCATCAACATATGTGGTGACTGTCGAGAAATATTTCTCGGATGCACGACCCCGAACTGCACCTGGAACTCTGACGTAGCTTGTGGATGCTCATTTGATTATCTTCTGAAGAATGTGGCTAAAAGAGCTGTTGGAGAATGGCGGTTGAGATGAAGGCGTTACAAGATGCGTCATAAAAACCACCATGTACTTGTGCTGATTGCCTCGGTCCCGGTGTGGCTCGTTCTAGAAGTTCAAGCAGAGGGGGGAAAATGTTGCTTTTGCGCCAATGTCCCAACTTGGAGTTCTTTGAGTCTCCCTCGACTGACATGCTAATGAGCCGCAGCAGAACAGGCATCTGCGGTGCCCGTGTTCCACTGCTGTAACACTGCCAGGATTGAGGCCAGGGGTTCATCCATGATTGTCTATCTAAGAAGGTGTTGCTAATTCTGGGAAAGGCCTCCCGAGGGGTGTATAGCATAGATTTGTGTACTTTGAGTAGAAAATTCTTATAGCGTTGTCCCACTAGAGCGTCAAACGCCGATTTTCGTCCGGCGACAGCACAAAGTTTTGCGTCGCTGATGCTGTTCCACTGCAACGACCAACATCTGCTACAAGCGCCGAGAAACCATCGACGACAGACGAGTTGTTGTCTGTTGTTCAACTTGAAGCGCAGCAAGCAGTCCCACCGAGGAACATCTCTCGGAGACAAGATTAATTTTCTTACCCGCTTGTCCCGTTAGTTGCTGTCTTTCCCATTCCTCCCGTGACTCAGTCCTTGGCGGCCACTGATCGTTCCTGCTCCCTCAGTTCCGATTCCTGGATTGCTCGTAGTGGTAGCAGGCACGGCTTGCTTGCTAGATGTCGTGTTGCAAAAGGGAATTTGCTGTGGCTGGTTTTGCTCGCGAAAACTTGGTGCGCGAGTTGGTGCTTCGAGATGCCGAGGTCTACGCCCCTGCATGAGGATGGATACAGCCATGTGCGAGGACTGACCAAAGTAAGACCGCTTCACCACGAAGTGGGACACGACGTTCCACCAGTTCTGCGGCAAGCCATTCCGGCAAAACGAGAGACTTGTCATCCGTTCTGTGATTGTCCCCCATATAACTACCCCCGTATTGTCCCCCATAAAACGCCTCCCCTTGGTCATTCGGATATGAAGTTAAAAATGTCCTCAAATCGACCTGAAATTCCTTTGTGCTCATTGGAATGCTTCGAACGACCCAAAAAAAGGAACGATTCAGGAATTGTAGTTCGGAAAAAGTTGGGTGTCGATTGTCACGACTGTTTTCGGGAAGTCGCCAACGGCAAATGAAGGCAAGTGGAAGCTTTAAACAAGGAATAAAGTAATCGTCTCCACTTTCACCGTGTTTGTCGGTGCGTTTTACGGCCAAAAAGAGAAACGCGAAAACCGCGTCGCGATACTCTGTTTGTCTCTGTATTTTGAGCTGTTTTGTTGACAACTCCAGTCCCACTAGGAAACAAGTTTCCTTGTCCCCGTTTTCTGCGTCGTGTCCGCCAGGTGGGACGGCGGACTCCGACAAATGGGCTGTTTGTCGGTGTTGTATGTCGCTCATTGTCATCTGTCGCTGTTGCTCTAGTGGGACGCGGTTATTAGGGACTCGGCCTGGGGTATGTTAGGGGTGTGTGCGTATAAGTCGCTGGTCGTGAGAACCAGCAGCATTGCACTCGTTGTGCCCAGTGTCCTGGATTGTCTGGATCTGCCTGTAATTTATGGGACCTTTAGAACTTCAGCATTACACAGTGATGACATCAGCAGCTGGAAATTGATGGGACCGAAATAAAGATGACAAAACTAGATTGTAGCTGGAGTCTATCACTAGCATGGAGAAGCTCTCAATAGCATGGACTTTGGATTCACACAAGAATGTCCCGTGGGTAACAAGATTTAATGCACAAGTAATTCTGAAGATGGCTTTAATGCTTCCGTTCTAATTCCCATGGACCTCCACAAGCTGAAAGGGCAGGTGACATTTCAGGTAACTAAACAGGTCACATACCTATGTATCAAGTGCAGAGAAAGGGAACAGTAAACAAAAAGGCACCAGGAAAAGGTCCCTATCTATTGAAACCGAGTTCTGTATGGGTTTTATTCTCTGCTCCTTGGGGTTAAAAAGACGTATTGGAGCAGTCCTAGCTCACCTCCAGTGCTGACCAAAATAACACGACGTGAAATCATGATAGGCGTAAGAAACAAACAGCTTGAAACCAATTCGCGTCCTTTTAATATCACAAAACTTGGTATGCGCCAAATAGCCTAAAACTGGTACAAATCAAAGCAGTCCGTGCAATAAAACGTGAAAATACGGCAGAAAAAGTAAACACTTGCGGGGCGTCCGCGGAAGTAAATCCGTTCATGGCAATCTTGTTCAGCGACAAACAAGTGTTCATTCAGCTGTGAAGCATTGAAGTGTATATAAAATCAGCATAGCGTTTCAGAGCAAGGAAAACAGTACGATTGACAGAATTGCGGGCGCTACGCGGGCGCGTAGGTAGGCGACAAGGCTTACTTTGATAAGAGCCACACGGAAAACGTTGACACCAGCCACACACGCTGTACAGGGCTATCGTTCTCGCTTCTTGAATTACGGTTGAAAAGCACTGCGCATTAGCACTGCAAGCACTCCACGTGTACACGGTTTCAATTACGGAACAGAGCAGCGAGGCTTACTTCATTCGAGCTTGGGTAGAGAATCGCCGAGGTTGGAGCAGTCGAACTGTGGACATCGGCATGCTCGAAACTTCTGCACCGACTTTTATGCGCGTGATATGCGGAATAACTCAATGGATATGCACTGGCAGATGAAGCAACGCGTCCATTAAGTCACCATGGCACCAAAGTGTCCGCCGGAGTGTAGCAGACGCTCCTCCCGGCGACCGGCGCCGTACGTGCTTCGCCGTCAATATTTTGTGCGGCGGTAATCTGGCCAATCAGAGCACGCCGCTCCGCGGCAGATCTGGAACGGCCAGGTTTTGGAAATACGCAGCGCGGGCAGGAAAGTTGTTCTTGGGGGAAGCGCCGACAAAAAGAGCTCACGGGGCTGAGAAAAGGTACGCTAGGCGCAACGTGATTGTCGAAATCGAATATCGCGGGGCCGTTACAAGAGATAGCGCAGAAATAGAGAAGGCTTTTTATGAATTCTACAAAAATCTGTTTTCTCACCAAACCATTAATTTAGAAAATTTTAAAAGCTTTTTATGCGCCTATTACCGCGGTTAAATAGTGAAATAACTTCCTTTTTAGAAGCTGAGATTACCGATGATGAAGTCGAAAATGCTATTGAGCATTTGAATCCTGGAAAGTCGCCCGGAACCGACGGCCTAAGCGCGGCCTTCTACAAGGCGATTAAGCATGAGGTTAGTCCGGTATTGTGTAGGGTTTACGCTAAAGCATATGAGCGTAAATTACTACCACCGTCTTTTTGGCGTTCCCATACAATACTCATTCCCAAAAGCGAGGACAAGGTAAAGCTTAGGCAGGTGTCGGGGTACCGTCCAATCAGTCTAACAAACGTTGATTATAAAATATTTATGAAAATCTTAGCAATACGGTTGCAATCAGTGATAACAGACATAGTAGGGCCTCACCAAACGTGCGGAATTAGAGGACGGACCATAGTAATGAATATTCACGTCGCCAGAGGTGTCCTTGAGTGTTGTGACTGTATGCAACGCGTGGTTGCTATGCTCCAGATTGATCTGGAAAAAGCGTTTGACCCGGTGTCACAGGAGCTTTTGTTCAACGTGCTAGAACACGTAAATGTCGGCACAGTTCTGCTCGAAGGTGTACGTATGGCGTACAAAAAGTGTTCAACGAGTCTCATGATCAACAATGTTGTCAGTGAACGCATTGAAGTGTCCCGTTCTCTCCGTCAAGGTTGTCCCTTATCACCCCTTCTGTTTTGTATCTACATAGAGTCGTTTTGTTTAAGTATTATTAGATGCGAAAGTATTAGGGGTTTAAACTGCAATCGTGCAAAGTAAAATTGTTATCTTACGCCTATGATATCGCACTATTTTGTGTCGATAGAGGTGGCATAAGCGAGGCAGTAAAGCTGGTGAAAAAGTTTTGCAGATTTAGCGGTAGTGCCATAAATTGGCACAAATGTTTAGGTTTTTGGCATGGAGATTGGGATGCAAAGCCTAGTATTTTCGAAAACGTGAACTGGGTAACGACACCAATCAAATACTTAGGGATACCGTTAGAAAATTATCACGACAGTGACCCATACTAGCGAGGGCAGGCTGTGGATCTTCGAGAAAAAACGGAAAAGTGGAAAGGGAAGGATTTGTCGATGTTTGCGCGTGCCACAGTGTGCAATTTATTCTTTGTCTGTAAACTGTGGTATGTGCTTCAGGTCTTGCACTGCTCGCGTATCAACGTGCAGAGATTACATCGTGTTTTTGCGGTTTTTATCTGGGGATCCACCTGGGAAATAACAAGCCGCACGAACCTTTTCACGCGCGTGCGCGCCGGGGGACTCTGCTTGGGGCATCTATTTTTGCGGCATGTTGTAAACCACTTTATTTTTCTTCGCGACGTGAATGAACCTTTTCTGCGCACAGTGTGTCAGGTGCGCCTGGCCAGCGCATTACCAGAGCTTGTCGTTTCTTCTGTGAGGGCATGCGAAGGGGGAATTTATGGTTATTTCCGTGAGGGGGTGCAAGCGACTCGGTTTTTGTGTGCACGTTTTTCCTTACAATATCTGAGCGGGGTGTCTCGAAAACAATTGTACAGAGACGTTCTTGATGTCCTCCCGGTCAGGTTGTATAGGTCTTTGTATGTCTTTGGGGAGGGGCAGGATGTCCTTCAGCGAGTTAAGCAAATGACAGTTCCGCCGAGTGTTAAAACCTTTTTCTTCAAATTACATACTGGTGCCCTGCCGGTGAAGACATGGATGGAAGATAAAGGTATGTTTGTACCGTGGGGGGGGTAAATTGTTTACTGTGTCAAAAACCGGGGACTGTAGAACACGTCTTTCTAGATTGTTGATATGTTTTTTGTTTTTTTTTTTTGGGGGGACGTGCTGCAACGCACATTGATAAAGGATTTTCCGTTGGATCCACAGGGTATCCGGTATCTAAGCATAGAAAATGATAATTGTGTCCCTTACGACTTGGTTATGCTTTTGGGTCTACACAGCATCTGGAAATCGCGCATGGCGGTTCGTCATGCAGAAGTTGATCCTAGGCCGGTTTCTGATTACTTTTGTGTTTCTTTGCGCAACTTCATTGAGGTCTGGAAAGCGCAGGAGTGTTGCCCGGATTGGGTGCCTGTTCTAGAAGAAGCGCTGCCTTTAAAACCTTTTTAATTTTGTGTATGTAGTGTTTGTCTAACCATCGCGTCTACTTTTATCATTCTGTACCTCCTTTTGTTGATACTTATGCCTGGCAATAAAGTAAAAAAACGCGGCCATGGCCTAACGGTTATCGCGCTTGCCTCCCACTCGAAGAGCCAGGGTTCGATTCCTGGGAGTGACGAGTCTTTTGTTTGTTCTTACAAAACAGCCTTTGTCTTTGCGCTGTTTTGTTTTTATCATAAAAACAAAACAGCGCAAAGACAAAGACAAAGGCTGTTTTGTTTTTATCATGTCAACTCACGAACTAGCCCATACTTCTACCTTAATCAACTATTGTTTTTACAATTTAGCAAAATTCGAGAACAGGGATCTCGAATTTTGCAAATTCGAGAACCCTGTTCGAGGTGCGAATGTTCTGCGTTCCGAACTTTCTACACCGATTGGTCCAAAAGCCCACACGTGTACATATGGAGCTCTGCGTGCCGGGCCGCAGTCAGTTTCACCCACGCTCTGTTGTTATTGTCTATTCCCTTTTTGTTTTGGGCACAAGTTCGCCCCATGAAAGGTTTATTTATTCCTGGTTACCCAACTGTTCTTTTGTTCACCACCCATGGCAATGGTTCAAGGTCATCTACTTTGTTTTTAATATTCCTCTTGTTAAAAATGTATAGTCGATACTATCCCTTGCCGTTTTTATGCTTCTTATTGAATGTCGGACAATCATAATAGTAACAATCAGGTTCGCATATTGTACATACTCAGCTTCGTACGTGCTCCGAAAGTGCAATAATTTTATTTAATTAATTATTTTTGACGTTGGACATGTTAGTGATACGGAGAATGTCTGCGTCCTCGTCCTTTCGTGCAAAGATCTTTCTACCTGCAGACCAGACAAACTTCCATCCAACACTTTCCTTCTTGGCAACCCCAGCGCCCAGTAGTTTTTCTTTTAACTAGTCAGATGCTCGTTCATAACACAGCGCTGCCGCTCCCGCCATAATCAAGGTCCTTTGTTGCTAACCATTGCTTTTTGCATTTCAGCAGGATTGTGTCTCGTTTAGTACATTACAAAAAGCGGACGATTATGTTTTTGTCTTCGGGCCTAGAAATGGAGACGCGGAAGCAGATGTCGATGTCTGAGTCAAGAATCGACTCGTGGATAAGGCTTTTCAATTCGTTTAACTACATCGTAGGCGCCACCTGTTTCGGGCGCGCCCTTAATCTCAGTGTTGTTCCTCGTCTCATACTGCTGTAGTTCTTTGATTTTTTCGCTCACCCTGCGGTTTTCGGAAGTAAGCTCTTCGTTTCTTTTTTTTTTTGTGTAAGTTCCTGTACTTCTTTTCTTAGATCCTTCTTCTGGTTTTTTATTTCATTTACGCAGTCGCAAGTGTCATTGCAATTCTTAAAGTTGTCTTTTACGGTCCTGAGCTTGGTCCTCATCTCGCATCTTAGATCTTCAAGGGCCTTCCCAATATCCTTGCCCTCTTTACACATGCCGGCGGGAAAGAACTACACCCGTCAGCAGACTTCAATCAAAGAACAATTAAGGCTATGTTCGGTAGAAGGGCAAATTTTTCATGGTTTATACAGCAAAGTAATTAACTTCCACGTGCAAAAACCACAGAGATGATTTCGCGATTTCCAATGTGCGCCCTGCTGCCGGACTCGCTATTTATATCATAAGTACGCCGTCAAGTTTTCTTCACGTATCGCTTTCATTCACGCGTTGGGTGATCAAAATCTGTGCGATGTGTCGCGCCTCGAAACAACTTCACTAAATTGTGTTGATTTCTTTGTTTTGCAAGTAAAATGTTCCTTTGATATTTTGCCGTTTTTATTTCTACACTATGTCTCCACGCGCTATTGCGTGTCTGCTACGCCGTGTTTAAGAGGCATCTTCGGTATTCGTCAGATCATCAGAAGTGGATAATTTCAATGGGTAGGGAAATAGAGGCTCTAAGTTCGCGTCCCTGCTAGCACTCGATTTTCCTTAATTTATTGTTTTAACGCTTCACCTAATATAGATTCTTCATTCGTGAACCGTTAAAAAACTTTACGCATCAAAAACACATTAGAAACACGCAAATTTTTGCCGGGTGTTTTCTGTTCTCTCTCTTGCGCGCGTTTGCTGTTTGATGGGGATTCGAGTGCGCGCGCGCGTTGGGCATCCAAACGCATCCAAACGCTGACACAGCGTTCTGCTGCGTCAAGCCAAGCGCTGCACAAGAAACACGCCCAAATAATTCATATCGATAGTCGCCTGAAAGTATCCTTTCAGTCTACATGAAGTGCGGTCATACTTGCGGTCTAAAAAGCCTACACATGTAGTGTACTCGCGGTGTTCTTCAAATCTACTGTAAGTAAAGAAGCAATGTGTTATAAGTGCAAGGAAGTGTACTATTGTTTTTGCAAAAGTGCGAAATGAGTATGTTGTTTTTACATCTTCTAAGTATACTCTCAGTAGGTTTTTGAGTACATGCACTGATTCTGTAATGCTTCTTACCAAGGACATAGACGGCACAAGCCATCAAACTAAGTCTAAAAGTATCACGAATCAAATAATCGCACAGACATATGTTTTTCTTTCTTCTCCTTAAGATGGGATTCATCACAAGCGGGGGAAACTGAATTGGCACTTGTGCGAATTGATCGGGACTCTTATTAATAATCGACCTAATGAAAACGCATGTCAGAGCACGCCTCAATTAAACTTGAGGGTCGCACCTTCTGCGGCAACGTCATCGCTTGACCATCAACAGCGTATTCGACAACGCACGTGCTGGGAGAAGACAGCGCACCCAAGAGGACACGGGCCACAACATCTGCCATCGTCTGCTAAAGGAGCGCCGGTCGCCGCTTCGTGCTCAGTTTGCCAGCGGTGCAACACAGGCACTGTTCTAAGCATTCTACTCTGTTCGCAGGAGAGAGACTTTTGCACCCCGAATAGTTTGTTGGTATGCACTGGGGCTGCCGAACACAGCTTACCGTGTATTTCTTGTGTCTGTCTGGCCATCATGTCTAAGAACGGTAAAAAAGCTAAGGAATCTAGGGAGTTTGCCAAGTCGCTTGACCACCTTCGTCGCGAATTATAGCCGACCTACGAAGTTTACAGGAAAGTACGAAGTTTTGCAGCGACACTTGGGATAAAGTTGAGTCGATTGGAAGCGACGTAAAACAATTAAGGACGGGAATCCAGGAACTGACTGAGAGAACCTGTGAACTACATATTGAAAATAAAATACTGAGTCAGCGGATCGAGGATTTAGAGCAATACCAACGCTCAAATAACATCGAGATAAAAGGAGTGTCTAAAGGGGGCGGTTCCTATGACGTCATCAAAATGATTGGTGACGTACTGGAGCAGTCCATTGCAAATTCAGACATAGATATCTGCCATAGGGTACCAACAACAAAACCAGGCGAGCAAAACATCGTCGTGTGCTTCATACAACGCACGAAGAGAAATGCTGTACTTATAAAGGCAAAAAAAAAATGAAAGCCATTTACAACTCCCTGTAACGCCGAATTAGAGCGCAGCTCTTGATGAGGAGGAGGGAAGGGTATTGAGGGTCACGTGTTCTCGGAGGGGAGGTGTTACGTGACCTTGGGGGGGGGGGGGGTCAAATGAAACCCAGAGAAATTTTTCCGCTAGATCTAGCGGGAAATTTTTCCGCTAGATTTAGCGGGGAAATTTTTCCGCTAAATTTAGCGGGGAAATTTACCCACCATACACCGCGCAATTACGCCGACGGTGACGCCGCTCAAGCCGGAAACAGGCGCCTGAGAGCTGCGCTCTAGAAGAAGCTCACTGCTGTAGCCCTTGGTTATACTTTGGCTAGGACGACAGCGCCTGTGTTCGTCAATGAGCACCTAACACGACAAAGCAAACTGCTGGGGGCACTTTTTACCTTTTGCACTCGTCATTTGATAGTTTCCTCACCTTTATGGATGCTCAGTCATGTAAATACATTCAATAGTGAGCAATTCAATGATAGATACAGAAATTACAAGCCATGTCGTTTTCTGCAATTTATCTAAATACCAGAACTATAAGAAGGAAACAAGACGCTTTTGATTTCGTTTTTGTTTCCCTCTGCTGTGCTTTGATGCCCTATTGTTCACGAAAACATGGTTGCGAGATGGTGAGATACCACGGAGTTATGCGAATTACAACTGCGTAAATTTAAACCAAGATAAAATATTAAAGCCGTTTACACCTCCCTGCAACGCCGAATTGGAGCGCAGCTCTTGAGGAGGAAGAGGGGGAAGGGTACTGAGGGGAGGGTATACCCCTCCTCCCTCCTCCTCACCCCCTCATCCTACCTGATACTCCTCCTTCCCTCATCATCCTCCTCCACCCCATCCTCCCCCTTAACCTCCTCCTCATCCTTCAACCTCCTTCCCTCGGCTCCTCCTCCTGCTCTCTCCTCCCTTTCCTCCTCCACCTCCCTGCTACTGCTGGGGGACCACGTGACCTGGGGGGCTCACGTAACCTGGGGGCTCACATGACCTGGGGGGTCACGTGACCTAGGGGGGTCACGTGACCTTACGGTTACGCCGACGCCGACGCCGCTCAAGCCCGAAGCGGGCGCCTAAGAGCTGCGCTCTAAAAACGAGGAGGTGGAATTTTTATATACATAGAGTCTTCTATTTCTTTTACAGTTGTGGACGATTATTCTGTAATCGATGCAGATATCGAGTGTCTAGTTGCTCGCATGGAGACAACGTTTGTTGTTGCTGCACATAGACCACCCACGGGAAGCAAATGTGTTTCTTGATTTCTTTGACAACTTGCTTAATTTTCTTTGTTTAACGAAGCGCTCTTTTACGGTTATGGGTAATATAAATATCGACACACTTGCAAATGAGTCTCACGCGACAAATTTAAATTACCTCATTCTGTCCTACGGATGTTCAAACGTGATATCGCAACCAACTAGAATAACAAGTGAGAGTGTCAGATCAATAGAAGTATGCATAACAAACATTAACCAAACTGATTTGTAACATGGAATTTGCACACAGGACATTAGTGACCGCCTGCTCATTTTCTGCCTAGGCCGCCGTCCGAAACAAAGCAAAAAATTGACCCAGTTAATTACTGCTACCGAAAAATAAACGAAAGAACACTTACCATATTTCATGAACTCGTTGAGATATTTGATTTTTGAAGGGAATTTAATTCAATTTAATTCAATGTTTTATTCAGACAACACAGATCAGACAGTTGTCTATTGGGCCGTCGCAAAAGGCAAATGAATGCCTGACGAGGCGTCGAACCCCTCCCCTCCCCTCTCTCCCCCCCCCCCCCCCCGCCCCCCGCCCCCCGCACATCACTCAGCGTGGCACACACAAAGGCAGAATAATAAAAAGTTGCGAAACGTAAAAACCATTTGAAAACCATAAGCACAACAGTGCACACAGGATAGCACTGCATAAAGGTCAAGAAAATAACAAATAACTTGCTTTGATAAAAAAAAAGCATAAAGCATTACACAGCACATATCATAACACTCTAAAAGAAGAAAACGCAGTCACTCTTGATATGACAGAAAGTACATATTCATGTTTCTTTTTAAGGCCTGAACTGATACACTGTCTTCAATTATAGCCATCAGATCAGGATGGTCATTTAGAAGGATAGGTATTTGGTTAGATAGTTTTTGGTTGCCGTAGTTTGTGCGTACTTTTTCTCTTGTGTAGTTTTTAGATCTAAGATTGTAAGTATGTTCTCTCCAAAGGTACTGTTGAAAGAAGGCTTTTGGCTCGGACTTGATTTGATTATAGATGATTAAAGATAATATCGCTTTTATAACATTTTGTAGTGTTAATAACTGGTGCTTTCTGAAAAGCGGAGCAGTATGACTCCTGTAGGGTGCATTTTCTATTAAACGCAAGAGTTGCTTTTGCAGTGTGTATAGGCTGTCTATATTTGTTTTTGTTGCTGTTCCCCATACAAGTAGGCAGTAGTTAAAGCGAGAATGAACCAATGC
This sequence comes from Ixodes scapularis, assembly GCF_016920785.2. Classification (NCBI taxonomy): domain Eukaryota; kingdom Metazoa; phylum Arthropoda; class Arachnida; order Ixodida; family Ixodidae; genus Ixodes; species Ixodes scapularis. Next base: position 60,237,627 of record NW_024609879.1, on the reverse strand, counting down.
GTAGTGTAGCCGTTTCTTTATTCGACGTGGCGATAAATGTCTAACTCTACATATAAGAAAAATGGAGCGCGAAATCTCGGTTCTTAGTTTGTCTACATGAAAAGACCAGCTTAAGTTTTCGTGAAACAAAACGCCAAGGAATTTGTGCGAAACAACCCGTTCAATTATTTCGCCGTGATATTGTATGAGGATTTCTTGCTCGACACATTTATTAAAGAAGTTATATGATTGTGCAATCCCTATATTACAAGTAAAGAAGTCAATACACAAGCTCCGTAAGCCATGGGTGGATTACGGCTTATAGAAGAGAATTAAAATAAAAAATAACATGTACCGTTGTTTTGTGAGGTTATGTGATAAAGCGCTGCTGAGTGAATTAAAAAAAAAATCAGGAATAAGCTTAGTTCCTACCTGAAAAGGGCAAAATCTGAATACCTTTTGAGCAAATTTGATGATATTTCCAATAACCCGAAGAAAATGTGGGACACGGTTAATAGCTTAACATATAAAGACCACGTCTGGTGTAGTGTGGATCATACTTGTACGCAATCCATACAAGTAACGAAATCACGTGTAATCCCTTACATTTATCGGGAATCTAGTAACAGAATAATTACATATTTTCTAGAAAAATTTTAAAGTAATTCCCTTACATTTTTGACGTAACAGATTCTTTGTAATCCGTCACACTTTTTTTCCGGGAGAAACCCAAACCCCCCCCCCCCCCCCCCCCCCCCCGCCTTCTAAAAAAAGTTTTTTTTTTGGTAAGGTCCAGCGCAGTGACACTGTCCTGGGAATCGACCAGCGCAAAGGGAGGCTTGGCACTCTTTAGTTCCGCAAAGCCTTTTTTTTGCAACACCAGGCCCCTCCCTATTAAAAATCCGGCAAAAACTTCCAGTGACATTCGGTGGAAACGAGTTAATTTCCACTCATTTTCACCTGAAACCAGCGTAGTTTACCACATTTTTGGTGGAAATATTACCGGCCGCCACTTTCAGTAGCCAGATTTCACTGCACCTATTGCCCGAGCCACTTACGGTTAAAATTCGGCAAAAACTTCCCGTTATATTCGGTGGAAACGGGTTAAATTCCCGTCATTTTCCCCAGAAAACAAAGTAGCCACTTTCGCTGGAAGTTATACCAGAGCCATTTTCGATTACCCGCCGCTGGAATCTTATCGGAAGCCACTCTCGTTTGCCGGACACCGAACGTCACTGGAAGCCGACGCAAGGCGAACGGCTAAAGTCAAGGAAGCCAAGACGAGCAGGGGCACTGTGTTTGCAACGGCGGCCGCCAATGCAGCGGCATTCTCGTGAGTGCGTGTTTTAGCTCGAAACGACGTTGCAATTCTGCAAGAAGTGCGTGCAGCGAACTGTTTTGGCGATCCGAAAAGCTGTGCTGCGATCACCGCGGCAACTTGATATTTGCGACAGGCAAAGTTCTGGGCCAGAGCAGGTACGAGACCACTCAAGCGGCATTCTCGTTAGTGCGAGTGTTAGCTCGGGACAACGTTGTAATCCTCAAAAAGTGCGTGCAGTGAGCTGTTTTGTCGATCCTTAAAGGAGGGTACTTTGACCCATTTTCATCCGAAACCAGTTTACCAGTCATTGGTAGATTATTTGCCGAAAACAGATTTCACTGGAATATCACCGGCAACCCCTTTCGTATACCATGCAGACGACCCTGTTTTCCTAGAAATCTTACCCGAAACGGCTCACTCGCTTCCCTGTTTACCGACCTTCACTCGAAGCCGACGCGAGGGGAGGCAGAAGCCGAGACAACCCGGGGACTGGGTGTGTAATTCTGGTACGTCGCACCAAGGACGAGTCCCCACGCACCCTCTCTCACTCGCATTGGGTTCATGTTGAAAATGCAAGAGGGTCGTTGTGGTGACTTATTTTTTTTTTTTTTTTTAAGAAAGCCGGTTTCTTTGTCCGTCAACGAGCAACGGCCGGCCAGAAACGAACGCTCACTCTCGGCTTCTCGTTTCATGTGTGCGATCTGTATCTTCCAAAGCAGCTGGGTGTGCAGATGAAAAGAATATATTTTTCAGTGACCTGTTTCATACGCCTGTTTTTCCGTCCGTCTTCAGAAGCATCCAGCGAGCGAAAAAGACTGTGCCAAAGATTTTACGCGCGTTCGTGGTTTTCGCTAAGCGTGCTACTGACGCCTGGTGCACCCGCGGCGACGGCATCAGGGACGGCATCGTGAGTGTGCCCGGGATTTCTCAACGGCGGCGGATGTTCGTTCCGCGTTATCGTGGTTTTCGCTAAACATGCTACTGACGCCTGATGCATCCGCGGCGACGGTATCAAGGACGACATCGTGAGTGTGCCCGGGATTTCTCAACGGCGGCGGATGCTCGTTCCGCGTGATCGTGGTTTTCGCTAAGCGTGCTACCGACGCCTGGTGCACCCGCGGCGACGGCGTCAGGGACGACATCGTGAGTGTGCCCGGGATTTCTCAACGGCGGCGGATGTTCGTTCCGCGTGATCGTGGTTTTCGCTAAGCGTGCTACTGACGCCTGGTGCACCCGCGGCGACGGCGTCAGGGACGACATCGTGAGTGTGCCCGGGATTTCTCAACGGCGGCGGATGTTCGTTCCGCGTTATCGTGGTTTTCGCTAAGCGTGCTACTGGCGCCTCGTGCACCCGCGGCGACGGCGTCAGGGACGACATCGTGAGTGTGCCTGGGATTTCTCAACGGCGGCGGATGTTCGTTCCGCGTGATCGTGGTTTTCGCTAAGCGCGCTACCGACGCCTGGTGCACCCGCGGCGACGGCGTCAAGGACGACATCGTGAGTGTGCCCGGGATTTCTCAACGGCGGCGGATGTTCGTTCTGCGTGATCGTGGTTTTCACTAAGCAGTCTACTGACGCCTGGTGCACCCGCGGCGACGGCGTCAGGGACGACATCGTGAGTGTGCCCGGGATTTCTCAACGGCGGCGAATGTTCGTTCCGCGTTATCGTGGTTTTCCCTAAGCATGCTACAGACGCCTGGTGCATCCGCGGCGACGGTATCAAGGACCACATCGTGAGTGTGCCCGGGATTTCTCAACGCGGAGGATGTTCGTTCCGCGTGATCGTGGTTTTCGCTAAGCGTGCTACCGACGCCTGGTGCACCCGCGGCGACGGCGTCAGGGACGACATCGTGAGTGTGCCCGGGATTTTTCAACGGCGGCGGATGTTCGTTCCGCGTGATCGTGGTTTTCGCTAAGCGCGCTACTGACGCCTGGTGCACCCGCGGCGACGGCGTCAGGGGCGACATCGTGAGTGTGCCCGGGATTTCTCAACGGCTGCGGATGTTCGTTCCGCGTTATCGTGGTTTTCGCTAAGCATGCTACTGACGCCTGGTGCCTCCGCGGCGACGGTATCAAGGACGACATCGTGAGTGTGCCCGAGATTTCTCAACGGCGGCGGATGTTCGTTCCGCGTTATCGTGGTTTTCGCTAAGCATGCTACTGACGCCTGGTGCACCCGCGGCGACGGCGTCAGGGACGACATCGTGAGTGTGCCCGGGTTTTCTCTACGGCGGCGAATGTTCGTTCCGCGTTATCGTGGTTTTCCCTAAGCATGCTACTGACGCCTGGTGCATCCGCGGCGACGGTATCAAGGACGATATCGTGAGTGTGCCCGGGATTTCTCAACGGCGGCGGATGTTCGTTCCGCGTGATCGTGGTTTTCGCTAAGCGTGCTACCGACGCCTGGTGCACCCGCGGCGACGGCGTCAGGGACGACATCGTGAGTGTGCCCGGGATTTCTCAACGGCGGCGGATGTTCGTTCCGCGTGATCGTGGTTTTCGCTAAGCGTGCTACTGACGCCTGGTGCACCCGCGGCGACGGCGTCAGGGGCGACATCGTGAGTGTGCCCGGGATTTACAACGGCGGCGGATGTTCGTTCCGCGTTATCGTGGTTTTCGCTAAGCATGCTACTGACACCTGGTGCATCCGCGGCGACGGTATCAAGGACGACATCGTGAGTGTGCCCGGGATTTCTCAACGGCGGCGGATGTTCGTTCCGCGTTATCGTGGTTTTCGCTAAGCGTGCTACTGGCGCCTGGTGCACCCGCGGCGACGGCGTCAGGAACGACATCGTGAGTGTGCCCGGGATTTCTCAACGGCGGCGGATGTTCGTTCCGCGTGATCGTGGTTTTCGCTAAGCGGGCTACTGACGCCTGGTGCACCCGCGGCGACGGCGTCAGGAACGACATCGCGAGTGTGCCCGGGATTTCTCAACGGCGGCGGATGTTCGTTCCGTGTGATCGTGGTTTTCGCTAAGCATGCTACTGACGCCTGGTGCATCCGCGGCGACGGCGTCAGGAACGACATCGTGAGTGTGCCCGGGATTTCTAAACGGCGGCGGATGTTCGTTCCGCGTGATCGTGGTTTTCGCTAAGCGTGCTACTGACGCCTGGTGCACCCGCGGCGACGGCGTCAGGAACGACATCGTGAGTGTGCCCGGGATTTCTCAACGGCGGCGGATGTTCGTTCCGCGTGATCGTGGTTTACGCTAAGCGTGCTACTGACGCCTGGTGCACCCGCGGCGACGGCGTCAGGGACGACATCGTGAGTGCGCCCGGGATTTCTCAACGGCGGCGGATGTTCGTTCCGCGTTATCGTGGTTTTCGCTAAGCATGCTCCTGACGCCTGGTGCATCCGCGGCGACGGTATCAGGGACGACATCGTGAGTGTGCCCGGGATTTCTAAACGGCGGCGGATGTTCGTTCCGCGTGATCGTGGTTTTCGCTAAGCATGCTACTGACGCCTGGTGCATCCGCGGCGACGGCGTCAGGAACGACATCGTGAGTGTGCCCAGGATTTCTCAACCTCGGCGGATGTTCGTTCCGCGTGATTGTGGTTTTCGCTATGCATGCTACTGACGCCTGGTGCATCCGCGGCGACGGCGTCAGGAACGACATCGTGAGTGTGCCCGGATTTCTAAACGGCGGCGGATGTTCGTTCCGCGTGATCGTGGTTTTCGCTAAGCGTGCTACTGACGCCTGGTGCACCCGCGGCGACGGCGTCAGGAACGACATCATGAGTGTGCCCGGGATGTCTCAACGGCGGCGGATGTTCGTTCCGCGTGATCGTGGTTTTCGCTAAGCGTGCTACTGACGCCTGGAGCACCCGCGGCGACGGCGTCAGGAACGACATCATGAGTGTGCCCGGGATTTCTCAACGGCGGCGGATGTTCGTTCCGCGTGATCGTGGTTTACGCTAAGCGTGCTACTGACGCCTGGTGCACCCGCGGCGACGGCGTCAGGGACGACATCATGAGTGTGCCCGGGATGTCTCAACGGCGGCGGATGTTCGTTCCGCGTGATCGTGGTTTACGCTAAGCGTGCTACTGACGCCTGGTGCACCCGCGGCGACGGCGTCAGGGACGACATCGTGAGTGTGCCCGGGATGTCTCAACGGCGGCGGATGTTCGTTCCGCGCGATCGTGGTTTTCGCTAAGCGGGCTACTGACGCCTGGTGCACCCGCGGCGACGGCGTCAGGAACGACATCATGAGTGTGCCCGGGATTTCTCAACGGCGGCGGATGTTCGTTCCGCGTGATCGTGGTTTACGCTAAGCGTGCTACTGACGCCTGGTGCACCCGCGGCGACGGCGTCAGGGACGACATCATGAGTGTGCCCGGGATTTCTCAACGGCGGCGGATGTTCGTTCCGCGCGATCGTGGTTTACGCTAAGCGTGCTACTGACGCCTGGTGCACCCGCGGCGACGGCGTCAGGGACGACATCGTGAGTGTGCCCGGGATGTCTCAACGGCGGCGGATGTTCGTTCCGCGTGATCGTGGTTTTCGCTAAGCGGGCTACTGACGCCTGGTGCACCCGCGGCGACGGCGTCAGGAACGACATCGTGAGTGTGCCCGAGATTTCTAAACGGCGGCGGATGTTCGTTCTGCGTGATCGTGGTTTTCGCTAAGCGTGCTACTGACGCCTGGTGCATGCGCGGCGACGGCGTCAGGAACGACATCGTGAGTGTGCCCGGGATTTCTCAACGGCGGCGGATGTTCGTTCTACGTGATCGTGATTTTTCGCTAAGCGTGCTACTGACGCCTGGTGCACCCGCGGCGACGGCGTCAGGGACGACATCGTGAGTGTGCCCGGGATTTCTCAACGGCGGCGGATGTTCGTTCCGCGTGATCGTGGTTTTCGCTAAGCGTGCTACTGACGCCTGGTGCACCCGCGGCGACGGCGTCAGGGACGACATCGTGAGTGTGCCCGGGATTTCTCAACGGTGGCGGATGTTCGTTCCGCGTGATCGTGGTTTTCGCTAAGCAGTCTACGGACGCCTGGTGCACCCGCGGCGACGGTATCACGGACGACATCGTGAGTGTGCCCGGGATTTCTCAACAGCGGCGGATGTTCGTTCCGCAAGATCGTGGTTTTCGCTAAGAATGCTACTGACGCTTGGTGCACCCGCGGCGACGGCGTCAGGAACGACATCGTGAGTGTACCCGGGATTTCTCAACAGCGGCGGATGTTCGTTCCGCGTGATCGTCGTTTTCGCTAAGCATGCTTCTGACGTCTGGTGCACCCGCGGCGACGGCGTCAGGAACGACATTGTGAGTGTGCCCGGGATTTCTAAACGGCGGCGGATGTTCCTTCCGCGTGATCGTGGTTTTCACTAAGCGTGCTACTGACGCCTGGTGCACCCGCGGCGACGGCGTCAGGAACGACATCGTGAGTGTGCCTCGGATTTCTAAACGGCGGCGGATGTTCCTTCCGCGTGATCGTGGTTTTCACTAAGCGTGCCACTGACTCCTGGTGCACCCGCGGCGACGGCGTCAGGAACGACATCGTGAGTGTGCCCGGGATTTCTAAACGGCGGCGGATGTTCCTTCCGCGTGATCGTGGTTTTCACTAAGCGTGCTACTGACGCCTGGTGCACCCGCGGCGACGGCGTCAGGAACGACATCGTGAGTGTGCCTGGGATTTCTAAACGGCGGCGGATGTTCCTTCCGCGTGATCGTGGTTTTCACTAAGCGTGCCACTGACTCCTGGTGCACCCGCGGCGACGGCGTCAGGAACGACATCGTGAGTGTGCCCGGGATTTCTCAACGGCGGCGGATGTTCGTTCCGCGTGATCGTGGTTTTCGCTAAGCGCGCTACCGACGCCTGGTGCACCCGCGGCGACGGCGTCAGGGACGACATCGTGAGTGTGCCCGGGATTTCTCAACGGCGGCGAATGTTCGTTCCGCGTTATCGTGGTTTTCCCTAAGCATGTTACTGACGCCTGGTGCATCCGCGGCGACGGTATCAAGGACGACATCGTGAGTGTGCCCGGGATTTCTCAACGCGGAGGATGTTCGTTCCGCGTGATCGTGGTTTTCGCTAAGCGTGCTACCGACGCCTGGTGCACCCGCGGCGACGGCGTCAGGGACGACATCGTGAGTGTGCCCGGGATTTTTCAACGGCGGCGGATGTTCGTTCCGCGTGATCGTGGTTTTCGCTAAGCGTGCTACTGACGCCTGGTGCACCCGCGGCGACGGCGTCAGGGGCGACATCGTGAGTGTGCCCGGGATTTCTCAACGGCTGCGGATGTTCGTTCCGCGTTATCGTGGTTTTCGCTAAGCATGATACTGACGCCTGGTGCATCCGCGGCGACGGTATCAAGGACGACATCGTGAGTGTGCCCGGGATTTCTCAACGGCGGCGGATGTTCGTTCCGCGTTATCGTGGTTTTCGCTAAGCGTGCTACTGGCGCCTGGTGCACCCGCGGCGACGGCGTCAGGAACGACATCGTGAGTGTGCCCGGGATTTCTCAACGGCGGCGGATGTTCGTTCCGCGTGATCGTGGTTTTCGCTAAGCGGGCTACTGACGCCTGGTGCACCCGCGGCGACGGCGTCAGGAACGACATCGCGAGTGTGCCCGGGATTTCTCAACGGCGGCGGATGTTCGTTCCGCGTGATTGTGGTTTTCGCTATGCATGCTACTGACGCCTGGTGCATCCGCGGCGACGGCGTCAGGAACGACATCGTGAGTGTGCCCGGATTTCTAAACGGCGGCGGATGTTCGTTCCGCGTGATCGTGGTTTTCGCTAAGCGTGCTACTGACGCCTGGTGCACCCGCGGCGACGGCGTCAGGAACGACATCATGAGTGTGCCCGGGATGTCTCAACGGCGGCGGATGTTCGTTCCGCGTGATCGTGGTTTTCGCTAAGCGTGCTACTGACGCCTGGAGCACCCGCGGCGACGGCGTCAGGAACGACATCATGAGTGTGCCCGGGATTTCTCAACGGCGGCGGATGTTCGTTCCGCGTGATCGTGGTTTACGCTAAGCGTGCTACTGACGCCTGGTGCACCCGCGGCGACGGCGTCAGGGACGACATCATGAGTGTGCCCGGGATGTCTCAACGGCGGCGGATGTTCGTTCCGCGTGATCGTGGTTTACGCTAAGCGTGCTACTGACGCCTGGTGCACCCGCGGCGACGGCGTCAGGGACGACATCGTGAGTGTGCCCGGGATGTCTCAACGGCGGCGGATGTTCGTTCCGCGCGATCGTGGTTTTCGCTAAGCGGGCTACTGACGCCTGGTGCACCCGCGGCGACGGCGTCAGGAACGACATCATGAGTGTGCCCGGGATTTCTCAACGGCGGCGGATGTTCGTTCCGCGTGATCGTGGTTTACGCTAAGCGTGCTACTGACGCCTGGTGCACCCGCGGCGACGGCGTCAGGGACGACATCATGAGTGTGCCCGGGATTTCTCAACGGCGGCGGATGTTCGTTCCGCGCGATCGTGGTTTACGCTAAGCGTGCTACTGACGCCTGGTGCACCCGCGGCGACGGCGTCAGGGACGACATCGTGAGTGTGCCCGGGATGTCTCAACGGCGGCGGATGTTCGTTCCGCGTGATCGTGGTTTTCGCTAAGCGGGCTACTGACGCCTGGTGCACCCGCGGCGACGGCGTCAGGAACGACATCGTGAGTGTGCCCGAGATTTCTAAACGGCGGCGGATGTTCGTTCTGCGTGATCGTGGTTTTCGCTAAGCGTGCTACTGACGCCTGGTGCATGCGCGGCGACGGCGTCAGGAACGACATCGTGAGTGTGCCCGGGATTTCTCAACGGCGGCGGATGTTCGTTCTACGTGATCGTGATTTTTCGCTAAGCGTGCTACTGACGCCTGGTGCACCCGCGGCGACGGCGTCAGGGACGACATCGTGAGTGTGCCCGGGATTTCTCAACGGCGGCGGATGTTCGTTCCGCGTGATCGTGGTTTTCGCTAAGCGTGCTACTGACGCCTGGTGCACCCGCGGCGACGGCGTCAGGGACGACATCGTGAGTGTGCCCGGGATTTCTCAACGGTGGCGGATGTTCGTTCCGCGTGATCGTGGTTTTCGCTAAGCAGTCTACGGACGCCTGGTGCACCCGCGGCGACGGTATCACGGACGACATCGTGAGTGTGCCCGGGATTTCTCAACAGCGGCGGATGTTCGTTCCGCAAGATCGTGGTTTTCGCTAAGAATGCTACTGACGCTTGGTGCACCCGCGGCGACGGCGTCAGGAACGACATCGTGAGTGTACCCGGGATTTCTCAACAGCGGCGGATGTTCGTTCCGCGTGATCGTCGTTTTCGCTAAGCATGCTTCTGACGTCTGGTGCACCCGCGGCGACGGCGTCAGGAACGACATTGTGAGTGTGCCCGGGATTTCTAAACGGCGGCGGATGTTCCTTCCGCGTGATCGTGGTTTTCACTAAGCGTGCTACTGACGCCTGGTGCACCCGCGGCGACGGCGTCAGGAACGACATCGTGAGTGTGCCTCGGATTTCTAAACGGCGGCGGATGTTCCTTCCGCGTGATCGTGGTTTTCACTAAGCGTGCCACTGACTCCTGGTGCACCCGCGGCGACGGCGTCAGGAACGACATCGTGAGTGTGCCCGGGATTTCTAAACGGCGGCGGATGTTCCTTCCGCGTGATCGTGGTTTTCACTAAGCGTGCTACTGACGCCTGGTGCACCCGCGGCGACGGCGTCAGGAACGACATCGTGAGTGTGCCTGGGATTTCTAAACGGCGGCGGATGTTCCTTCCGCGTGATCGTGGTTTTCACTAAGCGTGCCACTGACTCCTGGTGCACCCGCGGCGACGGCGTCAGGAACGACATCGTGAGTGTGCCCGGGATTTCTCAACGGCGGCGGATGTTCGTTCCGCGTGATCGTGGTTTTCGCTAAGCGCGCTACCGACGCCTGGTGCACCCGCGGCGACGGCGTCAGGGACGACATCGTGAGTGTGCCCGGGATTTCTCAACGGCGGCGAATGTTCGTTCCGCGTTATCGTGGTTTTCCCTAAGCATGTTACTGACGCCTGGTGCATCCGCGGCGACGGTATCAAGGACGACATCGTGAGTGTGCCCGGGATTTCTCAACGCGGAGGATGTTCGTTCCGCGTGATCGTGGTTTTCGCTAAGCGTGCTACCGACGCCTGGTGCACCCGCGGCGACGGCGTCAGGGACGACATCGTGAGTGTGCCCGGGATTTTTCAACGGCGGCGGATGTTCGTTCCGCGTGATCGTGGTTTTCGCTAAGCGTGCTACTGACGCCTGGTGCACCCGCGGCGACGGCGTCAGGGGCGACATCGTGAGTGTGCCCGGGATTTCTCAACGGCTGCGGATGTTCGTTCCGCGTTATCGTGGTTTTCGCTAAGCATGATACTGACGCCTGGTGCATCCGCGGCGACGGTATCAAGGACGACATCGTGAGTGTGCCCGGGATTTCTCAACGGCGGCGGATGTTCGTTCCGCGTTATCGTGGTTTTCGCTAAGCGTGCTACTGGCGCCTGGTGCACCCGCGGCGACGGCGTCAGGAACGACATCGTGAGTGTGCCCGGGATTTCTCAACGGCGGCGGATGTTCGTTCCGCGTGATCGTGGTTTTCGCTAAGCGGGCTACTGACGCCTGGTGCACCCGCGGCGACGGCGTCAGGAACGACATCGCGAGTGTGCCCGGGATTTCTCAACGGCGGCGGATGTTCGTTCCGTGTGATCGTGGTTTTCGCTAAGCATGCTACTGACGCCTGGTGCATCCGCGGCGACGGCGTCAGGAACGACATCGTGAGTGTGCCCGGGATTTCTAAACGGCGGCGGATGTTCGTTCCGCGTGATCGTGGTTTTCGCTAAGCGTGCTACTGACGCCTGGTGCACCCGCGGCGACGGCGTCAGGAACAACATCGTGAGTGTGCCCGGGATTTCTCAACGGCGGCGGATGTTCGTTCCGCGTGATCGTGGTTTACGCTAAGCGTGCTACTGACGCCTGGTGCACCCGCGGCGACGGCGTCAGGGACGACATCGTGAGTGCGCCCGGGATTTCTCAACGGCGGCGGATGTTCGTTCCGCGTTATCGTGGTTTTCGCTAAGCATGCTCCTGACGCCTGGTGCATCCGCGGCGACGGTATCAGGGACGACATCGTGAGTGTGCCCGGGATGTCTCAACGGCGGCGGATGTTCGTTCCGTGTGATCGTGGTTTTCGCTAAGCATGCTACTGACGCCTGGTGCATCCGCGGCGACGGCGTCAGGAACGACATCGTGAGTGTGCCCGGGATTTCTCAACGGCGGCGGATGTTCGTTCCGCGTGATCGTGGTTTACGCTAAGCGTGCTACTGACGCCTGGTGCACCCGCGGCGACGGCGTCAGGAACGACATCGCGAGTGTGCCCGGGATTTCTCAACGGCGGCGGATGTTCGTTCCGTGTGATCGTGGTTTTCGCTAAGCATGCTACTGACGCCTGGTGCATCCGCGGCGACGGCGTCAGGAACGACATCGTGAGTGTGCCCGGGATTTCTCAACGGCGGCGGATGTTCGTTCCGCGTTATCGTGGTTTTCGCTAAGCATGCTCCTGACGCCTGGTGCACCCGCGGCGACGGCGTCAGGAACGACATCGCGAGTGTGCCCGGGATTTCTCAACGGCGGCGGATGTTCGTTCCGTGTGATCGTGGTTTTCGCTAAGCATGCTACTGACGCCTGGTGCATCCGCGGCGACGGCGTCAGGAACGACATCGTGAGTGTGCCCGGGATTTCTCAACGGCGGCGGATGTTCGTTCCGCGTGATCGTGGTTTACGCTAAGCGTGCTACTGACGCCTGGTGCACCCGCGGCGACGGCGTCAGGAACGACATCATGAGTGTGCCCGGGATTTCTCAACGGCGGCGGATGTTCGTTCCGCGTGATCGTTGTTTACGCTAAGCGTGCTACTGACGCCTGGTGCACCCGCGGCGACGGCGTCAGGGACGACATCATGAGTGTGCCCGGGATGTCTCAACGGCGGCGGATGTTCGTTCCGCGTGATCGTGGTTTTCGCTAAGCATGCTACTGACGCCTGGTCCACCCGCGGCGACGGCATCAGGAACGACATCGTGAGTGTGCCCGGGATTTCTCAACGGCGGCGGATGTTCGTTCCGCGCGATCGTGGTTTACGCTAAGCGTGCTACTGACGCCTGGTGCACCCGCGGCGACGGCGTCAGGGACGACATCGTGAGTGTGTCCGGGATTTCTCAACGGCGGCGGATGTTCGTTCCGCGTGATCGTGGTTTTCGCTAAGCGGGCTACTGTCGCCTGGTGCACCCGCGGCGACGGCGTCAGGAACGACATCGTGGTGTGCCCAAGATTTCTAAACGGCGGCGGATGTTCGTTCTGCGTGATCGTGGTTTTCGCTAAGCGTGCTACTGACGCCTGGTGCATGCGCGGCGACGGCGTCAGGAACGACATCGTGAGTGTGCCCGGGATTTCTCAACGGCGGCGGATGTTCGTTCTACGTGATCGTGATTTTTCGCTAAGCGTGCTACTGACGCCTGGTGCACCCGCGGCGACGGCGTCAGGGACGACATCGTGAGTGTGCCCGGGATTTCTCAACGGCGGCGGATGTTCGTTCCGCGTGATCGTGGTTTACGCTAAGCGTGCTACTGACGCCTGGTGCACCCGCGGCGACGGCGTCAGGGACGACATCATGAGTGTGCCCGGGATGTCTCAACGGCGGCGGATGTTCGTTCCGCGTGATCGTGGTTTTCGCTAAGCATGCTACTGACGCCTGGTCCACCCGCGGCGACGGCATCAGGAACGACATCGTGAGTGTGCCCGGGATTTCTCAACGGCGGCGGATGTTCGTTCCGCGCGATCGTGGTTTACGCTAAGCGTGCTACTGACGCCTGGTGCACCCGCGGCGACGGCGTCAGGGACGACATCGTGAGTGTGCCCGGGATTTCTCAACGGCGGCGGATGTTCGTTCCGCGTGATCGTGGTTTTCGCTAAGCGGGCTACTGTCGCCTGGTGCACCCGCGGCGACGGCGTCAGGAACGAATTCGTGAGTGTGCCCAAGATTTCTAAACGGCGGCGGATGTTCGTTCTGCGTGATCGTGGTTTTCGCTAAGCGTGCTACTGACGCCTGGTGCATGCGCGGCGACGGCGTCAGGAACGACATCGTGAGTGTGCCCGGGATTTCTCAACGGCGGCGGATGTTCGTTCTACGTGATCGTGATTTTTCGCTAAGCGTGCTACTGACGCCTGGTGCACCCGCGGCGACGGCGTCAGGGACGACATCGTGAGTGTGCCCGGGATTTCTCAACGGCGGCGGATGTTCGTTCCGCGTGATCGTGGTTTACGCTAAGCGTGCTACTGACCCCTGGTGCACCCGCGGCGACGGCGTCAGGGACGACATCATGAGTGTGCCCGGGATGTCTCAACGGCGGCGGATGTTCGTTCCGCGTGATCGTGGTTTTCGCTAAGCATGCTACTGACGCCTGGTCCACCCGTGGCGACGGCATCAGGAACGACATCGTGAGTGTGCCCGGGATTTCTCAACGGCGGCGGATGTTCGTTCCGCGTGATCGTGGTTTTCGCTAAGCGGGCTACTGTCGCCTGGTGCACCCGCGGCGACGGCGTCAGGAACGAATTCGTGAGTGTGCCCAAGATTTCTAAACGGCGGCGGATGTTCGTTCTGCGTGATCGTGGTTTTCGCTAAGCGTGCTACTGACGCCTGGTGCATGCGCGGCGACGGCGTCAGGAACGACATCGTGAGTGTGCCCGGGATTTCTCAACGGCGGCGGATGTTCGTTCTACGTGATCGTGATTTTTCGCTAAGCGTGCTACTGACGCCTGGTGCACCCGCGGCGACGGCGTCAGGGACGACATCGTGAGTGTGCCCGGGATTTCTCAACGGCGGCGGATGTTCGTTCCGCGTGATCGTGGTTTACGCTAAGCGTGCTACTGACGCCTGGTGCACCCGCGGCGACGGCGTCAGGGACGACATCGTGAGTGTGCCCGGGATTTCTCAACGGCGGCGGATGTTCGTTCCGCGTGATCGTGGTTTTCGCTAAGCGGGCTACTGTCGCCTGGTGCACCCGCGGCGACGGCGTCAGGAACGACATCGTGAGTGTGCCCAAGATTTCTAAACGGCGGCGGATGTTCGTTCTGCGTGATCGTGGTTTTCGCTAAGCGTGCTACTGACGCCTGGTGCACCCGCGGCGACGGCATCAGGAACGACATCGTGAGTGTGCCCGGGATTTCTCAACGGCGGCGGATGTTCGTTCCGCGTGATCGTGGTTTTCGCTAAGCGGGCTACTGTCGCCTGGTGCACCCGCGGCGACGGCGTCAGGAACGAATTCGTGAGTGTGCCCAAGATTTCTAAACGGCGGCGGATGTTCGTTCTGCGTGATCGTGGTTTTCGCTAAGCGTGCTACTGACGCCTGGTGCATGCGCGGCGACGGCGTCAGGAACGACATCGTGAGTGTGCCCGGGATTTCTCAACGGCGGCGGATGTTCGTTCTACGTGATCGTGATTTTTCGCTAAGCGTGCTACTGACGCCTGGTGCACCCGCGGCGACGGCGTCAGGGACGACATCGTGAGTGTGCCCGGGATTTCTCAACGGCGGCGGATGTTCGTTCCGCGTGATCGTGGTTTACGCTAAGCGTGCTACTGACGCCTGGTGCACCCGCGGCGACGGCGTCAGGGACGACATCGTGAGTGTGCCCGGGATTTCTCAACGGCGGCGGATGTTCGTTCCGCGTGATCGTGGTTTTCGCTAAGCGGGCTACTGTCGCCTGGTGCACCCGCGGCGACGGCGTCAGGAACGACATCGTGAGTGTGCCCAAGATTTCTAAACGGCGGCGGATGTTCGTTCTGCGTGATCGTGGTTTTCGCTAAGCGTGCTACTGACGCCTGGTGCACCCGCGGCGACGGCGTCAGGGACGACATCGTGAGTGTGCCCGGGATTTCTCAACGGCGGCGGATGTTCGTTCCGCGTGATCATGGTTTTCGCTAAGCGTGCTACTGACGCCTGGTGCACCCGCGGCGACGGCGTCAGGGACGACATCGTGAGTGTGCCCGGGATTTCTCAACGGTGGCGGATGTTCGTTCCGCGTGATCGTGGTTTTCGCTAAGCAGTCTACGGACGCCTGGTGCACCCGCGGCGACGGTATCACGGACGACATCGTGAGTGTGCCCGGGATTTCTCAACAGCGGCGGATGTTCGTTCCGCAAGATCGTGGTTTTCGCTAAGAATGCTACTGACGCTTGGTGCACCCGCGGCGACGGCGTCAGGAACGACATCGTGAGTGTGCCCGGGATTTCTCAACAGCGGCGGATGTTCGTTCCGCGTGATCGTCGTTTTCGCTAAACATGCTACTGACGTCTGGTGCACCCGCCGCGACGGCGTCAGGAACGACATTGTGAGTGTGCCCGGGATTTCTAAACGGCGGCGGATGTTCCTTCCGCGTGATCGTGGTTTTCACTAAGCGTGCTACTGACGCCTGGTGCACCCGCGGCGACGGCGTCAGGAACGACATCGTGAGTGTGCCTGGGATTTCTAAACGGCGGCGGATGTTCCTTCCGCGTGATCGTGGTTTTCACTAAGCGTGCCACTGACTCCTGGTGCACCCGCGGCGACGGCGTCAGGAACGACATCGTGAGTGTGCCCGGGATTTCTAAACGGCGGCGGATGTTCGTTCCGCGTGATCGTGGTTTTCACTAAGCGTGCTACTGACGCCTGGTGCACCCGCGGCGACGGCGTCAGGAACGACATCGTGAGTGTGCCCGGGATTTCTAAGCGGCGGCGGATGTTCCTTCCGCGTGATCGTGGTTTTCACTAAGCGTGCTACTGACGCCTGGTGCACCCGCGGCGACGGCGTCAGGAACGACATCGTGAGTGTGCCTGGGATTTCTAAACGGCGGCGGATGTTCCTTCCGCGTGATCGTGGTTTTCACTAAGCGTGCCACTGACTCCTGGTGCACCCGCGGCGACGGCGTCAGGAACGACATCGTGAGTGTGCCCGGGATTTCTCAACGGCGGCGGATGTTCGTTCCGCGTGATCGTGGTTTTCACTAAGCGTGCTACTGACGCCTGGTGCACCCGCGGCGACGGCGTCAGGAACGACATCGTGAGTGTGCCCGGGATTTCTAAACGGCGGCGGATGTTCCTTCCGCGTGATCGTGGTTTTCACTAAGCGTGCTACTGACGCCTGGTGCACCCGCGGCGACGGCGTCAGGAACGACATCGTGAGTGTGCCCGGGATTTCTAAACGGCGGCGGATGTTCCTTCCGCGTGATCGTGGTTTTCACTAAGCGTGCCACTGACGCCTGGTGCACCCGCGGCGACGGCGTCAGGAACGACATCGTGAGTGTGCCCGGGATTTCTAAACGGCGGCGGATGTTCCTTCCGCGTGATCGTGGTTTTCACTAAGCGTGCCACTGACGCCTGGTGCACCCGCGGCGACGGCGTCAGGAACGACATCGTGAGTGTGCCCGGGATTTCTAAACGGCGGCGGATGTTCCTTCCGCGTGATCGTGGTTTTCACTAAGCATGCTACTGACGTCTGGTGCACCCGCGGCGACGGCGTCAGGAACGACATCGTGAGTGTGCCCCGGATTTCTAAACGGCGGCGGATGTTCCTTCCGCGTGATCGTGGTTTTCACTAAGCGTGCCACTGACGTCTGGTGCACCCGCGGCGACGGCGTCAGGTACGACATCGTGCGTGTGCCCGGGATTTCTAAACGGCGGCGGATGTTCCTTCCGCGTGATCGTGGTTTTCACTAAGCGTGCCACTGACTCCTGGTGCACCCGCGGCGACGGCGTCAGGGACGACATCGTGAGTGTGCCCGGGATTTCTCAACGGCGGCGGATGTTCGTTCCGCGTGATCGTGGTTTTCGCTAAGCGTGCTACTGACGCCTGGTGCACCCGCGGCGACGGCGTCAGGGGCGACATCGTGAGTGTGCCTGGGATTTCTAAACGGCGGCGGATGTTCATTCCGCGTGATCGTGGTTTTCACTAAGCGTGCTACTGACGCCTGGTGCACCCGCGGCGACGGCGTCAGGAAGGACATCGTGAGTGTGCCCGGGATTTCTAAACGGCGGCGGATGTTCCTTCCGCGTGATCGTGGTTTTCACTAAGCGTGCCACTGACGTCTGGTGCACCCGCGGCGACGGCGTCAGGGACGACATCGTGAGTGTGCCCGGGATTTCTAAACGGCGGCGGATGTTCCTTCCGCGTGATCGTGGTTTTCACTAAGCGTGCTACTGACGCCTGGTGCACCCGCGGCGACGGCGTCAGGAACGACATCGTGAGTGTGCCCGGGATTTCTAAACGGCGGCGGATGTTCCTTCCGCGTGATCGTGGTTTTCACTAAGCGTGCCACTGACGCCTGGTGCACCCGCGGCGACGGCGTCAGGAACGACATCGTGAGTGTGCCCGGGATTTCTAAACGGCGGCGGATGTTCCTTCCGCGTGATCGTGGTTTTCACTAAGCGTGCCACTGACGCCTGGTACACCCGCGGCGACGGCGTCAGGAACGACATCGTGAGTGTGCCCGGGATTTCTAAACGGCGGCGGATGTTCCTTCCGCGTGATCGTGGTTTTCACTAAGCATGCTACTGACGTCTGGTGCACCCGCGGCGACGGCGTCAGGAACGACATCGTGAGTGTGCCCGGGATTTCTAAACGGCGGCGGATGTTCCTTCCGCGTGATCGTGGTTTTCACTAAGCGTGCCACTGACGTCTGGTGCACCCGCGGCGACGGCGTCAGGTACGACATCGTGCGTGTGCCCGGGATTTCTAAACGGCGGCGGATGTTCCTTCCGCGTGATCGTGGTTTTCACTAAGCGTGCCACTGACTCCTGGTGCACCCGCGGCGACGGCGTCAGGGACGACATCGTAAGTGTGCCCGGGATTTCTCAACGGCGGCGGATGTTCGTTCCGCGTGATCGTGGTTTTCGCTAAGCGTGCTTCTGACGCCTGGTGCACCCGCGGCGACGGCGTCAGGGGCGACATCGTGAGTGTGCCCGGGATTTACAACGGCGGCGGATGTTCGTTCCGCGTTATCTTGGTTTTCGCTAAGCATGCTACTGACACCTGGTGCATCCGCGGCGACGGTATCAAGGACGACATCGTGAGTGTGCCCGGGATTTCTCAACGGCGGCGGATGTTCGTTCCGCGTTATCGTGGTTTTCGCTAAGCGTGCTACTGGCGCCTGGTGCACCCGCGGCGACGGCGTCAGGAACGACATCGTGAGTGTGCCCGGGATTTCTCAACGGCGGCGGATGTTCGTTCCGCGTGATCGTGGTTTTCGCTAAGCGGGCTACTGACGCCTGGTGCACCCGCGGCGACGGCGTCAGGAACGACATCGCGAGTGTGCCCGGGATTTCTCAACGGCGGCGGATGTTCGTTCCGTGTGATCGTGGTTTTCGCTAAGCATGCTACTGACGCCTGGTGCATCCGCGGCGACGGCGTCAGGAACGACATCGTGAGTGTGCCCGGGATTTCTAAACGGCGGCGGATGTTCGTTCCGCGTGATCGTGGTTTTCGCTAAGCGTGCTACTGACGCCTGGTGCACCCGCGGCGACGGCGTCAGGAACAACATCGTGAGTGTGCCCGGGATTTCTCAACGGCGGCGGATGTTCGTTCCGCGTGATCGTGGTTTACGCTAAGCGTGCTACTGACGCCTGGTGCACCCGCGGCGACGGCGTCAGGGACGACATCGTGAGTGCGCCCGGGATTTCTCAACGGCGGCGGATGTTCGTTCCGCGTTATCGTGGTTTTCGCTAAGCATGCTCCTGACGCCTGGTGCATCCGCGGCGACGGTATCAGGGACGACATCGTGAGTGTGCCCGGGATTTCTAAACGGCGGCGGATGTTCGTTCCGCGTGATCGTGGTTTTCGCTAAGCATGCTACTGACGCCTGGTGCATCCGCGGCGACGGCGTCAGGAACGACATCGTGAGTGTGCCCAGGATTTCTCAACGGCGGCGGATGTTCGTTCCGCGTGATTGTGGTTTTCGCTATGCATGCTACTGACGCCTGGTGCATCCGCGGCGACGGCGTCAGGAACGACATCGTGAGTGTGCCCGGATTTCTAAACGGCGGCGGATGTTCGTTCCGCGTGATCGTGGTTTTCGCTAAGCGTGCTACTGACGCCTGGTGCACCCGCGGCGACGGCGTCAGGAACGACATCATGAGTGTGCCCGGGATGTCTCAACGGCGGCGGATGTTCGTTCCGCGTGATCGTGGTTTTCGCTAAGCGTGCTACTGACGCCTGGTGCACCCGCGGCGACGGCGTCAGGAACGACATCATGAGTGTGCCCGGGATTTCTCAACGGCGGCGGATGTTCGTTCCGCGTGATCGTGGTTTACGCTAAGCGTGCTACTGACGCCTGGTGCACCCGCGGCGACGGCGTCAGGAACGACATCATGAGTGTGCCCGGGATGTCTCAACGGCGGCGGATGTTCGTTCCGCGTGATCGTGGTTTTCGCTAAGCATGCTACTGACGCCTGGTCCACCCGCGGCGACGGCATCAGGAACGACATCGTGAGTGTGCCCGGGATTTCTCAACGGCGGCGGATGTTCGTTCCGCGCGATCGTGGTTTACGCTAAGCGTGCTACTGACGCCTGGTGCACCCGCGGCGACGGCGTCAGGGACGACATCGTGAGTGTGCCCGGGATGTCTCAACGGCGGCGGATGTTCGTTCCGCGTGATCGTGGTTTTCGCTAAGCGGGCTACTGTCGCCTGGTGCACCCGCGGCGACGGCGTCAGGAACGACATCGTGAGTGTGCCCAAGATTTCTAAACGGCGGCGGATGTTCGTTCTGCGTGATCGTGGTTTTCGCTAAGCGTGCTACTGACGCCTGGTGCATGCGCGGCGACGGCGTCAGGAACGACATCGTGAGTGTGCCCGGGATTTCTCAACGGCGGCGGATGTTCGTTCTACGTGATCGTGATTTTTCGCTAAGCGTGCTACTGACGCCTGGTGCACCCGCGGCGACGGCGTCAGGGACGACATCGTGAGTGCGCCCGGGATTTCTCAACGGCGGCGGATGTTCGTTCCGCGTTATCGTGGTTTTCGCTAAGCATGCTCCTGACGCCTGGTGCATCCGCGGCGACGGTATCAGGGACGACATCGTGAGTGTGCCCGGGATTTCTAAACGGCGGCGGATGTTCGTTCCGCGTGATCGTGGTTTTCGCTAAGCATGCTACTGACGCCTGGTGCATCCGCGGCGACGGCATCAGGAACGACATCGTGAGTGTGCCCAGGATTTCTCAACGGCGGCGGATGTTCGTTCCGCGTGATTGTGGTTTTCGCTATGCATGCTACTGACGCCTGGTGCATCCGCGGCGACGGCGTCAGGAACGACATCGTGAGTGTGCCCGGATTTCTAAACGGCGGCGGATGTTCGTTCCGCGAGATCGTGGTTTTCGCTAAGCGTGCTACTGACGCCTGGTGCACCCGCGGCGACGGCGTCAGGAACGACATCATGAGTGTGCCCGGGATGTCTCAACGGCGGCGGATGTTCGTTCCGCGTGATCGTGGTTTTCGCTAAGCGTGCTACTGACGCCTGGTGCACCCGCGGCGACGGCGTCAGGGACGACATCGTGAGTGTGCCCGGGATTTCTAAACGGCGGCGGATGTTCGTTCCGCGTGATCATGGTTTTCGCTAAGCGTGCTACTGACGCCTGGTGCACCCGCGGCGACGGCGTCAGGAACGACATCGTGAGTGTGCCCGGGATTTCTCAACAGCGGCGGATGTTCGTTCCGCGTGATCGTCGTTTTCGCTAAACATGCTACTGACGTCTGGTGCACCCGCCGCGACGGCGTCAGGAACGACATTGTGAGTGTGCCCGGGATTTCTAAACGGCGGCGGATGTTCCTTCCGCGTGATCGTGGTTTTCACTAAGCGTGCTACTGACGCCTGGTGCACTCGCGGCGACGGCGTCAGGAACGACATCGTGAGTGTGCCTGGGATTTCTAAACGGCGGCGGATGTTCCTTCCGCGTGATCGTGGTTTTCACTAAGCGTGCCACTGACTCCTGGTGCACCCGTGGCGACGGCGTCAGGAACGACGTCGTGAGTGTGCCCGGGATTTCTAAACGGCGGCGGATGTTCGTTCCGCGTGATCGTGGTTTTCACTAAGCGTGCTACTGACGCCTGGTGCACCCGCGGCGACGGCGTCAGGAACGACATCGTGAGCGTGCCCGGGATTTCTAAACGGCGGCGGATGTTCCTTCCGCGTGATCGTGGTTTTCACTAAGCGTGCTACTGACGCCTGGTGCACCCGCGGCGACGGCGTCAGGAACGACATCGTGAGTGTGCCTGGGATTTCTAAACGGCGGCGGATGTTCCTTCCGCGTGATCGTGGTTTTCACTAAGCGTGCCACTGACTCCTGGTGCACCCGCGGCGACGGCGTCAGGAACGACATCGTGAGTGTGCCCGGGATTTCTCAACGGCGGCGGATGTTCGTTCCGCGTGATCGTGGTTTTCACTAAGCGTGCTACTGACGCCTGGTGCACCCGCGGCGACGGCGTCAGGAACGACATCGTGAGTGTGCCCGGGATTTCTAAACGGCGGCGGATGTTCCTTCCGCGTGATCGTGGTTTTCACTAAGCGTGCTACTGACGCCTGGTGCACCCGCGGCGACGGCGTCAGGAACGACATCGTGAGTGTGCCCGGGATTTCTAAACGGCGGCGGATGTTCCTTCCGCGTGATCGTGGTTTTCACTAAGCGTGCCACTGACGCCTGGTGCACCCGCGGCGACGGCGTCAGGAACGACATCGTGAGTGTGCCCGGGATTTCTAAACGGCGGCGGATGTTCCTTCCGCGTGATCGTGGTTTTCACTAAGCGTGCCACTGACGCCTGGTGCACCCGCGGCGACGGCGTCAGGAACGACATCGTGAGTGTGCCCGGGATTTCTAAACGGCGGCGGATGTTCCTTCCGCGTGATCGTGGTTTTCACTAAGCATGCTACTGACGTCTGGTGCACCCGCGGCGACGGCGTCAGGAACGACATCGTGAGTGTGCCCGGGATTTCTAAACGGCGGCGGATGTTCCTTCCGCGTGATCGTGGTTTTCACTAAGCGTGCCACTGACGTCTGGTGCACCCGCGGCGACGGCGTCAGGTACGACATCGTGCGTGTGCCCGGGATTTCTAAACGGCGGCGGATGTTCCTTCCGCGTGATCGTGGTTTTCGCTAAGCGTGCCACTGACTCCTGGTGGACCCGCGGCGACGGCGTCAGGAACGACATCGTGAGTGTGCCCGGGATTTCTAAACGGCGGCGGATGTTCCTTCCGCGTGATCGTGGTTTTCACTAAGCGTGCTACTGACGCCTGGTTCACCCGCGGCGACGGCGTCAGGTACGACATCGTGAGTGTGCCCGGGATTTCTAAACGGCGGCGGATGTTCCTTCCGCGTGATCGTGGTTTTCACTAAGCGTGCTACTGACGCCTGGTGCACCCGCGGCGACGGCGTCAGGAACGACATCGTGAGTGTGCCCGGGATTTCTAAACGGCGGCGGATGTTCCTTCCGCGTGATCGTGGTTTTCACTAAGCGTGCTACTGACGCCTGGTGCACCCGCGGCGACGGCGTCAGGAACGACATCGTGAGTGTGCCCGGGATTTCTAAACGGCGGCGGATGTTCCTTCCGCGTGATCGTGGTTTTCACTAAGCGTGCCACTGACGCCTGGTGCACCCGCGGCGACGGCGTCAGGAACGACATCGTGAGTGTGCCCGGGATTTCTAAACGGCGGCGGATGTTCCTTCCGCGTGATCGTGGTTTTCACTAAGCGTGCCACTGACGCCTGGTGCACCCGCGGCGACGGCGTCAGGAACGACATCGTGAGTGTGCCCGGGATTTCTAAACGGCGGCGGATGTTCCTTCCGCGTGATCGTGGTTTTCACTAAGCATGCTACTGACGTCTGGTGCACCCGCGGCGACGGCGTCAGGAACGACATCGTGAGTGTGCCCGGGATTTCTAAACGGCGGCGGATGTTCCTTCCGCGTGATCGTGGTTTTCACTAAGCGTGCTACTGACGCCTGGTGCACCCGGGGCGACGGCGTCAGGAACGACATCGTGAGTGTGCCCAGGATTTCTCAACGGCGGCGGATGTTCGTTCTACGTGATCGTGATTTTTCGCTAAGCGTGCTACTGACGCCTGGTGCACCCGCGGCGACGGCGTCAGGGACGACATCGTGAGTGTGCCCGGGATTTCTCAACGGCGGCGGATGTTCGTTCCGCGTGATCGTGGTTTTCGCTAAGCGTGCTATTGACGCCTGGTGCATGCGCGGCGACGGCGTCAGGAACGACATCGTGAGTGTGCCCGGGATTTCTCAACGGCGGCGGATGTTCGTTCTACGTGATCGTGATTTTTCGCTAAGCGTGCTACTGACGCCTGGTGCACCCGCGGCGACGGCGTCAGGGACGACATCGTGAGTGTGCCCGGGATTTGTCAACGGCGGCGAATGTTCGTTCCGCGTGATCGTGGTTTTCGCTAAGCGTGCTACTGACGCCTGGTGCACCCGCGGCGACGGCGTCAGGGACGACATCGTGAGTGTGCCCGGGATTTCTCAACGGTGGCGGATGTTCGTTCCGCGTGATCGTGGTTTTCGCTAAGCAGTCTACTGACGCCTGGTGCACCCGCGGCGACGGTATCACGGACGACATCGTGAGTGTGCCCGGGATTTCTCAACAGCGGCGGATGTTCGTTCCGCAAGATCGTGGTTTTCGCTAAGAATGCTACTGACGCTTGGCGCACCCGCGGCGACGGCGTCAGGAACGACATCGTGAGTGTGCCCGGGATTTCTCAACAGCGGCGGATGTTCGTTCCGCGTGATCGTCGTTTTCGCTAAGCATGCTACTGACGTCTGGTGCACCCGCGGCGACGGCGTCAGGAACGACATTGTGAGTGTGCCCGGGATTTCTAAACGGCGGCGGATGTTCCTTCCGCGTGATCGTGGTTTTCACTAAGCGTGCCACTGACTCCTGGTGCACCCGCGGCGACGGCGTCAGGAGCGACATCGTGAGTGTGCCCGGGATTTCTAAACGGCGGCGGATGTTCCTTCCGCGTGATCGTGGTTTTCACTAAGCGTGCTACTGACGCCTGGTGCACCCGCGGCGACGGCGTCAGGAACGACATCGTGAGTGTGCCTGGGATTTCTAAACGGCGGCGGATGTTCCTTCCGCGTGATCGTGGTTTTCACTAAGCGTGCCACTGACTCCTGCTGCACCCGCGGCGACGGCGTCAGGAACGACATCGTGAGTGTGCCCGGGATTTCTCAACGGCGGCGGATGTTCGTTCCGCGTGATCGTGGTTTTCACTAAGCGTGCTACTGACGCCTGGTGCACCCGCGGCGACGGCGTCAGGAACGACATCGTGAGTGTGCCCGGGATTTCTAAACGGCGGCGGATGTTCCTTCCGCGTGATCGTGGTTTTCACTAAGCGTGCTACTGACGCCTGGTGCACCCGCGGCGACGGCGTCAGGAACGACATCGTGAGTGTGCCCGGGATTTCTAAACGGCGGCGGATGTTCCTTCCGCGTGATCGTGGTTTTCACTAAGTGTGCCACTGACGTCTGGTGCACCCGCGGCGACGGCGTCAGGTACGACATCGTGAGTGTGCCCGGGATTTCTAAACGGCGGCGGATGTTCCTTCCGCGTGATCGTGGTTTTCACTAAGCGTGCCACTGACTCCTGGTGCACCCGCGGCGACGGCGTCAGGAACGACATCGTGAGTGTGCCCGGGATTTCTAAACGGCGGCGGATGTTCCTTCCGCGTGATCGTGGTTTTCACTAAGCGTGCCACTGACGCCTGGTGCACCCGCGGCGACGGCGTCAGGAACGACATCGTGAGTGTGCCCGGGATTTCTCAACGGCGGCGGATGTTCGTTCCGCGTGATCGTGGTTTTCACTAAGCGTGCTACTGACGCCTGGTGCACCCGCGGCGACGGCGTCAGGAACGACATCGTGAGTGTACCCGGGATTTCTAAACGGCGGCGGATGTTCCTTCCGCGTGATCGTGGTTTTCACTAAGCGTGCTACTGACGCCTGGTGCACCCGCGGCGACGGCGTCAGGTACGACATCGTGAGTGTGCCCGGGATTTCTAAACGGCGGCGGATGTTCCTTCCGCGTGATCGTGGTTTTCACTAAGCGTGCCACTGACGCCTGGTGCACCCGCGGCGACGGCGTCAGGAACGACATCGTGAGTGTGCCCGGGATTTCTCAACGGCGGCGGATGTTCGTTCCGCGTGATCGTGGTTTTCACTAAGCGTGCTACTGACGCCTGGTGCACCCGCGGCGACGGCGTCAGGAACGACATCGTGAGTGTACCCGGGATTTCTAAACGGCGGCGGATGTTCCTTCCGCGTGATCGTGGTTTTCACTAAGCGTGCTACTGACGCCTGGTGCACCCGCGGCGACGGCGTCAAAACGACATCGTGAGTGTGCCCGGGATTTCTAAAGGGCGGCGGATGTTCCTTCCGCGTGATCGTGGTTTTCACTAAGCGTGCCACTGACGCCTGGTGCACCCGCGGCGACGGCGTCAGGAACGACATCGTGAGTGTGCCCGGGATTTCTAAACGGCGGCGGATGTTCCTTCCGCGTGATCGTGGTTTTCACTAAGCGTGCCACTGACGCCTGGTGCACCCGCGGCGACGGCGTCAGGAACGACATCGTGAGTGTGCCCGGGATTTCTAAACGGCGGCGGATGTTCCTTCCGCGAGATCGTGGTTTTCACTAAGCATGCTACTGACGTCTGGTGCACCCGCGGCGACGGCGTCAGGAACGACATCGTGAGTGTGCCCGTTATTTCTAAACGGCGGCGGATGTTCCTTCCGCGTGATCGTGGTTTTCACTAAGCGTGCCACAGACGCCTGGTGCACCCGCGGCGACGGCGTCAGGAACGACATCGTGAGTGTGCCCGGGATTTTTCAACGGCGGCCGATGTTCGTTCCGCGTGATCGTGGTTTTCACTAAGCGTGCTACTGACGCCTGGTGCACCCGCGGCGACGGCTTCAGGAACGACATCGTGAGTGTGCCCGGGATTTCCAAACGGCGGCGGATGTTCCTTCCGCATGATCATGGTTTTCACTAAGCGTGCTACTGACGCCTGGAGCACCCGCGGCGACGGCGTCAGGAACGACATCGTGAGTGTGCACGGGATTTCTCACCGGCGGCGGATGTTCGTTCCGCGTGATCGTGGTTTTCACTAAGCGTGCTACTGACGCCTGGTGCACCCGGGGCGACGGCGTCAGGAACGACATCGTGAGTGTGCCCGGGATTTCTCACCGGCGGCGGATGTTCGTTCCGCGTGATCGTGGTTTTCACTAAGCGTGCTACTGACGCCTGGTGCACCCGCGGCGACGGCGTCAGGAACGACATCGTGAGTGTGCCCGGGATTTTTCAACGGCGGCCGATGTTCGTTCCGCGTGATCGTGGTTTTCACTAAGCGTGCTACTGACGCCTGGTGCACCCGCGGCGACGGCGTCAGGAACGACATCGTGAGTGTGCCCGGGATTTCCAAACGGCGGCGGATGTTCCTTCCGCGTGATCGTGGTTTTCACTAAGCGTGCTACTGACGCCTGGTGCATCCGCGGCGCCGGCGTCAGGAACGACATCGTGAGTGTTCCCGGGATTTCTCACCGGCGGCGGATGTTCGTTCCGCGTGATCGTGGTTTTCACTAAGCGTGCTACTGACGCCTGGTGCACCCGGGGCGACGGCGTCAGGAACGACATCGTGAGTGTTCCCGGGATTTCTCACCGGCGGCGGATGTTCGTTCCGCGTGATCGTGGTTTTCACTAAGCGTGCTACTGACGCCTGGTGCACCCGCGGCGACGGCGTCAGGAACGACATCGTGAGTGTGCCCGGGATTTCTCACCGGCGGCGGATGTTCGTTCCGCGTGATCATGGTTTTCACTAAGCGTGCTACTGACGCCTGGTGCACCCGCGGCGACGGCGTCAGGAACGACATCGTGAGTGTGCCCGGGATTTTTCAACGGCGGCCGATGTTCGTTCCGCGTGATCGTGGTTTTCACTAAGCGTGCTACTGACGCCTGGTGCCCCCGCGGCGACGGCGTCAGGAACGACATCGTGAGTGTGCCCGGGATTTCCAAACGGCGGCGGATGTTCCTTCCGCGTGATCGTGGTTTTCACTAAGCGTGCTACTGACGCCTGGTGCACCCGCGGCGACGGCGTCAGGAACGACATCGTGAGTGTGCCCGGGATTTCTCACCGGCGGCGGATGTTCCTTCCGCGTGATCGTGGTTTTCACTAAGCGTGCTACTGACGCCTGGTGCACCCGCGGCGACGGCGTCAGGAACGACATCGTGAGTGTGCCCGGGATTTCTCACCGGCGGCGGATGTTCCTTCCGCGTGATCGTGGTTTTCACTAAGCGTGCTACTGACGCCTGGTGCACCCGCGGCGACGGCGTCAGGAACGACATCGTGAGTGTGCCCGGGATTTCCAAACGGCGGCCGATGTTCGTTCCGCGTGATCGTGGTTTTCACTAAGCGTGCTACTGACGCCTGGTGCACCCGGGGCGACGGCGTCAGGAACGACATCGTGAGTGTGCCCGGGATTTCTAAACGGCGGCGGATGTTCCTTCCGCGTGATCGTGGTTTTCGCTAAGCATGCTATTGACGCCTGGTGCACCCGCGGCGACGGCGTCAGGAACGACATCGTGAGTGTGCCCGGGATATCTCAACGGCGGCGGATGTTCGTTCCGCGTGATCGTGGTTTTCGCTAAGCGTGCTACCGACGCCTGGTGCACCCGCGGCGACGGCGTCAGGAACGACATCGTGAGTGTGCCTGGGATTTCTAAACGGCGGCGGATGTTCCTTCCGCGTGATCGTGGTTTTCGCTAAGCGTGCTACTGACGCCTGGTGCACCCGCGGCGACCGCGTCAGGAACGACATCGTGAGTGTGCCCGGGATTTCTCAACGGCGGCGGATGTTCCTTCCGCGTGATCGTTTTTTTCGCTAAGCGTGCTACCGACGCCTGGTGCACCCGCGGCGACGGCGTCAGGAACGACATCGTGAGTGTGCCCGGGATTTCTCAACGGCGGCGGATGTTCGTTCCGCGTGATCGTCGTTTTCGCTAAGCATGCTACTGACGTCTGGTGCACCCGCGGCGACGGCGTCAGGAACGACATCGTGAGTGTGCCCGGGATTTCTAAACGGCGGCGGATGTTCCTTCCGCGTGATCGTGGTTTTCACTAAGCGTGCTACTGACGCCTGGTGCACCCGCGGCGACGGCGTCAGGAACGACATCGTGAGTGTGCCTGGGATTTCTAAACGGCGGCGGATGTTCCTTCCGCGTGATCGTGGTTTTCACTAAGCGTGCCACTGACTCCTGGTGCACCCGCGGCGACGGCGTCAGGAACGACATCGTGAGTGTGCCCGGGATTTCTCAACGGCGGCGGATGTTCGTTCCGCGTGATCGTGGTTTTCACTAAGCGTGCTACTGACGCCTGGTGCACCCGCGGCGACGGCGTCAGGAACGACATCGTGAGTGTGCCCGGGATTTCTAAACGGCGGCGGATGTTCCTTCCGCGTGATCGTGGTTTTCACTAAGCGTGCTACTGACGCCTGGTGCACCCGCGGCGACGGCGTCAGGAACGACATCGTGAGTGTGCCCGGGATTTCTAAACGGCGGCGGATGTTCCTTCCGCGTGATCGTGGTTTTCACTAAGCGTGCCACTGACGCCTGGTGCACCCGCGGCGACGGCGTCAGGAACGACATCGTGAGTGTGCCCGGGATTTCTAAACGGCGGCGGATGTTCCTTCCGCGTGATCGTGGTTTTCACTAAGCGTGCCACTGACGCCTGGTGCACCAGCGGCGACGGCGTCAGGAACGACATCGTGAGTGTGCCCGGGATTTCTAAACGGCGGCGGATGTTCCTTCCGCGTGATCGTGGTTTTCACTAAGCATGCTACTGACGTCTGGTGCACCCGCGGCGACGGCGTCAGGAACGACATCGTGAGTGTGCCCGGGATTTCTAAACGGCGGCGGATGTTCCTTCCGCGTGATCGTGGTTTTCACTAAGCGTGCCACTGACGTCTGGTGCACCCGCGGCGACGGCGTCAGGTACGACATCGTGCGTGTGCCCGGGATTTCTAAACGGCGGCGGATGTTCCTTCCGCGTGATCGTGGTTTTCGCTAAGCGTGCCACTGACTCCTGGTGCACCCGCGGCGACGGCGTCAGGAACGACATCGTGAGTGTGCCCGGGATTTCTAAACGGCGGCGGATGTTCCTTCCGCGTGATCGTGGTTTTCACTAAGCGTGCTACTGACGCCTGGTTCACCCGCGGCGACGGCGTCAGGTACGACATCGTGAGTGTGCCCGGGATTTCTAAACGGCGGCGGATGTTCCTTCCGCGTGATCGTGGTTTTCACTAAGCGTGCTACTGACGCCTGGTGCACCCGCGGCGACGGCGTCAGGAACGACATCGTGAGTGTGCCCGGGATTTCTAAACGGCGGCGGATGTTCCTTCCGCGTGATCGTGGTTTTCACTAAGCGTGCTACTGACGCCTGGTGCACCCGCGGCGACGGCGTCAGGAACGACATCGTGAGTGTGCCCGGGATTTCTAAACGGCGGCGGATGTTCCTTCCGCGTGATCGTGGTTTTCACTAAGCGTGCCACTGACGCCTGGTGCACCCGCGGCGACGGCGTCAGGAACGACATCGTGAGTGTGCCCGGGATTTCTAAACGGCGGCGGATGTTCCTTCCGCGTGATCGTGGTTTTCACTAAGCGTGCCACTGACGCCTGGTGCACCCGCGGCGACGGCGTCAGGAACGACATCGTGAGTGTGCCCGGGATTTCTAAACGGCGGCGGATGTTCCTTCCGCGTGATCGTGGTTTTCACTAAGCATGCTACTGACGTCTGGTGCACCCGCGGCGACGGCGTCAGGAACGACATCGTGAGTGTGCCCGGGATTTCTAAACGGCGGCGGATGTTCCTTCCGCGTGATCGTGGTTTTCACTAAGCGTGCTACTGACGCCTGGTGCACCCGGGGCGACGGCGTCAGAAACGACATCGTGAGTGTGCCCAGGATTTCTCAACGGCGGCGGATGTTCGTTCTACGTGATCGTGATTTTTCGCTAAGCGTGCTACTGACGCCTGGTGCACCCGCGGCGACGGCGTCAGGGACGACATCGTGAGTGTGCCCGGGATTTCTCAACGGCGGCGGATGTTCGTTCCGCGTGATCGTGGTTTTCGCTAAGCGTGCTATTGACGCCTGGTGCATGCGCGGCGACGGCGTCAGGAACGACATCGTGAGTGTGCCCGGGATTTCTCAACGGCGGCGGATGTTCGTTCTACGTGATCGTGATTTTTCGCTAAGCGTGCTACTGACGCCTGGTGCACCCGCGGCGACGGCGTCAGGGACGACATCGTGAGTGTGCCCGGGATTTCTCAACGGCGGCGAATGTTCGTTCCGCGTGATCGTGGTTTTTGCTAAGCGTGCTACTGACGCCTGGTGCACCCGCGGCGACGGCGTCAGGGACGACATCGTGAGTGTGCCCGGGATTTCTCAACGGTGGCGGATGTTCGTTCCGCGTGATCGTGGTTTTCGCTAAGCAGTCTACTGACGCCTGGTGCACCCGCGGCGACGGTATCACGGACGACATCGTGAGTGTGCCCGGGATTTCTCAACAGCGGCGGATGTTCGTTCCGCAAGATCGTGGTTTTCGCTAAGAATGCTACTGACGCTTGGCGCACCCGCGGCGACGGCGTCAGGAACGACATCGTGAGTGTGCCCGGGATTTCTCAACAGCGGCGGATGTTCGTTCCGCGTGATCGTCGTTTTCGCTAAGCATGCTACTGACGTCTGGTGCACCCGCGGCGACGGCGTCAGGAACGACATTGTGAGTGTGCCCGGGATTTCTAAACGGCGGCGGATGTTCCTTCCGCGTGATCGTGG
The DNA here is from genome assembly GCF_016920785.2 of Ixodes scapularis. Taxonomy (NCBI): domain Eukaryota; kingdom Metazoa; phylum Arthropoda; class Arachnida; order Ixodida; family Ixodidae; genus Ixodes; species Ixodes scapularis. Next base: position 60,206,454 of record NW_024609879.1, on the reverse strand, counting down.
TTTTCACTAAGCGTGCCACTGACTCCTGGTGCACCCGCGGCGACGGCGTCAGGAGCGACATCGTGAGTGTGCCCGGGATTTCTAAACGGCGGCGGATGTTCCTTCCGCGTGATCGTGGTTTTCACTAAGCGTGCTACTGACGCCTGGTGCACCCGCGGCGACGGCGTCAGGAACGACATCGTGAGTGTGCCTGGGATTTCTAAACGGCGGCGGATGTTCCTTCCGCGTGATCGTGGTTTTCACTAAGCGTGCCACTGACTCCTGGTGCACCCGCGGCGACGGCGTCAGGAACGACATCGTGAGTGTGCCCGGGATTTCTCAACGGCGGCGGATGTTCGTTCCGCGTGATCGTGGTTTTCACTAAGCGTGCTACTGACGCCTGGTGCACCCGCGGCGACGGCGTCAGGAACGACATCGTGAGTGTGCCCGGGATTTCTAAACGGCGGCGGATGTTCCTTCCGCGTGATCGTGGTTTTCACTAAGCGTGCTACTGACGCCTGGTGCACCCGCGGCGACGGCGTCAGGAACGACATCGTGAGTGTGCCCGGGATTTCTAAACGGCGGCGGATGTTCCTTCCGCGTGATCGTGGTTTTCACTAAGTGTGCCACTGACGTCTGGTGCACCCGCGGCGACGGCGTCAGGTACGACATCGTGAGTGTGCCCGGGATTTCTAAACGGCGGCGGATGTTCCTTCCGCGTGATCGTGGTTTTCACTAAGCGTGCCACTGACTCCTGGTGCACCCGCGGCGACGGCGTCAGGAACGACATCGTGAGTGTGCCCGGGATTTCTAAACGGTGGCGGATGTTCCTTCCGCGTGATCGTGGTTTTCACTAAGCGTGCCACTGACGCCTGGTGCACCCGCGGCGACGGCGTCAGGAACGACATCGTGAGTGTGCCCGGGATTTCTCAACGGCGGCGGATGTTCGTTCCGCGTGATCGTGGTTTTCACTAAGCGTGCTACTGACGCCTGGTGCACCCGCGGCGACGGCGTCAGGAACGACATCGTGAGTGTACCCGGGATTTCTAAACGGCGGCGGATGTTCCTTCCGCGTGATCGTGGTTTTCACTAAGCGTGCTACTGACGCCTGGTGCACCCGCGGCGACGGCGTCAGGTACGACATCGTGAGTGTGCCCGGGATTTCTAAACGGCGGCGGATGTTCCTTCCGCGTGATCGTGGTTTTCACTAAGCGTGCCACTGACGCCTGGTGCACCCGCGGCGACGGCGTCAGGAACGACATCGTGAGTGTGCCCGGGATTTCTCAACGGCGGCGGATGTTCGTTCCGCGTGATCGTGGTTTTCACTAAGCGTGCTACTGACGCCTGGTGCACCCGCGGCGACGGCGTCAGGAACGACATCGTGAGTGTACCCGGGATTTCTAAACGGCGGCGGATGTTCCTTCCGCGTGATCGTGGTTTTCACTAAGCGTGCTACTGACGCCTGGTGCACCCGCGGCGACGGCGTCAAAACGACATCGTGAGTGTGCCCGGGATTTCTAAACGGCGGCGGATGTTCCTTCCGCGTGATCGTGGTTTTCACTAAGCGTGCCACTGACGCCTGGTGCACCCGCGGCGACGGCGTCAGGAACGACATCGTGAGTGTGCCCGGGATTTCTAAACGGCGGCGGATGTTCCTTCCGCGTGATCGTGGTTTTCACTAAGCGTGCCACTGACGCCTGGTGCACCCGCGGCGACGGCGTCAGGAACGACATCGTGAGTGTGCCCGGGATTTCTAAACGGCGGCGGATGTTCCTTCCGCGAGATCGTGGTTTTCACTAAGCATGCTACTGACGTCTGGTGCACCCGCGGCGACGGCGTCAGGAACGACATCGTGAGTGTGCCCGTTATTTCTAAACGGCGGCGGATGTTCCTTCCGCGTGATCGTGGTTTTCACTAAGCGTGCCACAGACGCCTGGTGCACCCGCGGCGACGGCGTCAGGAACGACATCGTGAGTGTGCCCGGGATTTTTCAACGGCGGCCGATGTTCGTTCCGCGTGATCGTGGTTTTCACTAAGCGTGCTACTGACGCCTGGTGCACCCGCGGCGACGGCTTCAGGAACGACATCGTGAGTGTGCCCGGAATTTCCAAACGGCGGCGGATGTTCCTTCCGCATGATCATGGTTTTCACTAAGCGTGCTACTGACGCCTGGAGCACCCGCGGCGACGGCGTCAGGAACGACATCGTGAGTGTGCACGGGATTTCTCACCGGCGGCGGATGTTCGTTCCGCGTGATCGTGGTTTTCACTAAGCGTGCTACTGACGCCTGGTGCACCCGGGGCGACGGCGTCAGGAACGACATCGTGAGTGTGCCCGGGATTTCTCACCGGCGGCGGATGTTCGTTCCGCGTGATCGTGGTTTTCACTAAGCGTGCTACTGACGCCTGGTGCACCCGCGGCGACGGCGTCAGGAACGACATCGTGAGTGTGCCCGGGATTTTTCAACGGCGGCCGATGTTCGTTCCGCGTGATCGTGGTTTTCACTAAGCGTGCTACTGACGCCTGGTGCACCCGCGGCGACGGCGTCAGGAACGACATCGTGAGTGTGCCCGGGATTTCCAAACGGCGGCGGATGTTCCTTCCGCGTGATCGTGGTTTTCACTAAGCGTGCTACTGACGCCTGGTGCACCCGCGGCGCCGGCGTCAGGAACGACATCGTGAGTGTTCCCGGGATTTCTCACCGGCGGCGGATGTTCGTTCCGCGTGATCGTGGTTTTCACTAAGCGTGCTACTGACGCCTGGTGCACCCGGGGCGACGGCGTCAGGAACGACATCGTGAGTGTTCCCGGGATTTCTCACTGGCGGCGGATGTTCGTTCCGCGTGATCGTGGTTTTCACTAAGCGTGCTACTGACGCCTGGTGCACCCGCGGCGACGGCGTCAGGAACGACATCGTGAGTGTGCCCGGGATTTCTCACCGGCGGCGGATGTTCGTTCCGCGTGATCATGGTTTTCACTAAGCGTGCTACTGACGCCTGGTGCACCCGCGGCGACGGCGTCAGGAACGACATCGTGAGTGTGCCCGGGATTTTTCAACGGCGGCCGATGTTCGTTCCGCGTGATCGTGGTTTTCACTAAGCGTGCTACTGACGCCTGGTGCCCCCGCGGCGACGGCGTCAGGAACGACATCGTGAGTGTGCCCGGGATTTCCAAACGGCGGCGGATGTTCCTTCCGCGTGATCGTGGTTTTCACTAAGCGTGCTACTGACGCCTGGTGCACCCGCGGCGACGGCGTCAGGAACGACATCGTGAGTGTGCCCGGGATTTCTCACCGGCGGCGGATGTTCCTTCCGCGTGATCGTGGTTTTCACTAAGCGTGCTACTGACGCCTGGTGCACCCGCGGCGACGGCGTCAGGAACGACATCGTGAGTGTGCCCGGGATTTCTCACCGGCGGCGGATGTTCCTTCCGCGTGATCGTGGTTTTCACTAAGCGTGCTACTGACGCCTGGTGCACCCGCGGCGACGGCGTCAGGAACGACATCGTGAGTGTGCCCGGGATTTCCAAACGGCGGCCGATGTTCGTTCCGCGTGATCGTGGTTTTCACTAAGCGTGCTACTGACGCCTGGTGCACCCGGGGCGACGGCGTCAGGAACGACATCGTGAGTGTGCCCGGGATTTCTAAACGGCGGCGGATGTTCCTTCCGCGTGATCGTGGTTTTCGCTAAGCATGCTATTGACGCCTGGTGCGCCCGCGGCGACGGCGTCAGGAACGACATCGTGAGTGTGCCCGGGATATCTCAACGGCGGCGGATGTTCGTTCCGCGTGATCGTGGTTTTCGCTAAGCGTGCTACCGACGCCTGGTGCACCCGCGGCGACGGCGTCAGGAACGACATCGTGAGTGTGCCTGGGATTTCTAAACGGCGGCGGATGTTCCTTCCGCGTGATCGTGGTTTTCGCTAAGCGTGCTACTGACGCCTGGTGCACCCGCGGCGACCGCGTCAGGAACGACATCGTGAGTGTGCCCGGGATTTCTCAACGGCGGCGGATGTTCCTTCCGCGTGATCGTTTTTTTCGCTAAGCGTGCTACCGACGCCTGGTGCACCCGCGGCGACGGCGTCAGGAACGACATCGTGAGTGTGCCCGGGATTTCTCAACGGCGGCGGATGTTCGTTCCGCGTGATCGTCGTTTTCGCTAAGCATGCTACTGACGTCTGGTGCACCCGCGGCGACGGCGTCAGGAACGACATCGTGAGTGTGCCCGGGATTTCTAAACGGCGGCGGATGTTCCTTCCGCGTGATCGTGGTTTTCACTAAGCGTGCTACTGACGCCTAGTGCACCCGCGGCGACGGCGTCAGGAACGACATCGTGAGTGTGCCTGGGATTTCTAAACGGCGGCGGATGTTCCTTCCGCGTGATCGTGGTTTTCACTAAGCGTGCCACTGACTCCTGGTGCACCCGCGGCGACGGCGTCAGGAACGACATCGTGAGTGTGCCCGGGATTTCTAAACGGCGGCGGATGTTCCTTCCGCGTGATCGTGGTTTTCACTAAGCGTGCTACTGACGCCTGGTGCACCCGCGGCGACGGCGTCAGGTACGACATCGTGAGTGTGCCCGGGATTTCTAAACGGCGGCGGATGTTCCTTCCGCGTGATCGTGGTTTTCACTAAGCGTGCCACTGACGCCTGGTGCACCCGCGGCGACGGCGTCAGGAACGACATCGTGAGTGTGCCCGGGATTTCTCAACGGCGGCGGATGTTCGTTCCGCGTGATCGTGGTTTTCACTAAGCGTGTTACTGACGCCTGGTGCACCCGCGGCGACGGCGTCAGGAACGACATCGTGAGTGTGCCCCGGATTTCTAAACGGCGGCGGATGTTCCTTCCGCGTGATCGTGGTTTTCACTAAGCGTGCTACTGACGCCTGGTGCACCCGCGGCGACGGCGTCAGGAACGACATCGTGAGTGTGCCCGGGATTTCTAAACGGCGGCGGATGTTCCTTCCGCGTGATCTTGGTTTTCACTAAGCGTGCCACTGACGCCTGGTGCACCCGCGGCGACGGCGTCAGGAACGACATCGTGAGTGTGCCCGGGATTTCTAAACGGCGGCGGATGTTCCTTCCGCGTGATCGTGGTTTTCACTAAGCGTGCCACTGACGCCTGGTGCACCCGCGGCGACGGCGTCAGGAACGACATCGTGAGTGTGCCCGGGATTTCTAAACGGCGGCGGATGTTCCTTCCGCGTGATCGTGGTTTTCACTAAGCATGCTACTGACGTCTGGTGCACCCGCGGCGACGGCGTCAGGAACGACATCGTGAGTGTGCCCCGGATTTCTAAACGGCGGCGGATGTTCCTTCCGCGTGATCGTGGTTTTCACTAAGCGTGCCACTGACGTCTGGTGCACCCGCGGCGACGGCGTCAGGTACGACATCGTGCGTGTGCCCGGGATTTCTAAACGGCGGCGGATGTTCCTTCCGCGTGATCGTGGTTTTCACTAAGCGTGCCACTGACTCCTGGTGCACCCGCGGCGACGGCGTCAGGGACGACATCGTGAGTGTGCCCGGGATTTCTCAACGGCGGCGGATGTTCGTTCCGCGTGATCGTGGTTTTCGCTAAGCGTGCTACTGACGCCTGGTGCACCCGCGGCGACGGCGTCAGGGGCGACATCGTGAGTGTGCCTGGGATTTCTAAACGGCGGCGGATGTTCATTCCGCGTGATCGTGGTTTTCACTAAGCGTGCTACTGACGCCTGGTGCACCCGCGGCGACGGCGTCAGGAAGGACATCGTGAGTGTGCCCGGGATTTCTAAACGGCGGCGGATGTTCCTTCCGCGTGATCGTGGTTTTCACTAAGCGTGCCACTGACGTCTGGTGCACCCGCGGCGACGGCGTCAGGGACGACATCGTGAGTGTGCCCGGGATTTCTAAACGGCGGCGGATGTTCCTTCCGCGTGATCGTGGTTTTCACTAAGCGTGCTACTGACGCCTGGTGCACCCGCGGCGACGGCGTCAGGAACGACATCGTGAGTGTGCCCGGGATTTCTAAACGGCGGCGGATGTTCCTTCCGCGTGATCGTGGTTTTCACTAAGCGTGCCACTGACGCCTGGTGCACCCGCGGCGACGGCGTCAGGAACGACATCGTGAGTGTGCCCGGGATTTCTAAACGGCGGCGGATGTTCCTTCCGCGTGATCGTGGTTTTCACTAAGCGTGCCACTGACGCCTGGTACACCCGCGGCGACGGCGTCAGGAACGACATCGTGAGTGTGCCCGGGATTTCTAAACGGCGGCGGATGTTCCTTCCGCGTGATCGTGGTTTTCACTAAGCATGCTACTGACGTCTGGTGCACCCGCGGCGACGGCGTCAGGAACGACATCGTGAGTGTGCCCGGGATTTCTAAACGGCGGCGGATGTTCCTTCCGCGTGATCGTGGTTTTCACTAAGCGTGCCACTGACGTCTGGTGCACCCGCGGCGACGGCGTCAGGTACGACATCGTGCGTGTGCCCGGGATTTCTAAACGGCGGCGGATGTTCCTTCCGCGTGATCGTGGTTTTCACTAAGCGTGCCACTGACTCCTGGTGCACCCGCGGCGACGGCGTCAGGGACGACATCGTGAGTGTGCCCGGGATTTCTCAACGGCGGCGGATGTTCGTTCCGCGTGATCGTGGTTTTCGCTAAGCGTGCTTCTGACGCCTGGTGCACCCGCGGCGACGGCGTCAGGGGCGACATCGTGAGTGTGCCCGGGATTTACAACGGCGGCGGATGTTCGTTCCGCGTTATCTTGGTTTTCGCTAAGCATGCTACTGACACCTGGTGCATCCGCGGCGACGGTATCAAGGACGACATCGTGAGTGTGCCCGGGATTTCTCAACGGCGGCGGATGTTCGTTCCGCGTTATCGTGGTTTTCGCTAAGCGTGCTACTGGCGCCTGGTGCACCCGCGGCGACGGCGTCAGGAACGACATCATGAGTGTGCCCGGGATTTCTCAACGGCGGCGGATGTTCGTTCCGCGTGATCGTGGTTTTCGCTAAGCGGGCTACTGACGCCTGGTGCACCCGCGGCGACGGCGTCAGGAACGACATCGCGAGTGTGCCCGGGATTTCTCAACGGCGGCGGATGTTCGTTCCGTGTGATCGTGGTTTTCGCTAAGCATGCTACTGACGCCTGGTGCATCCGCGGCGACGGCGTCAGGAACGACATCGTGAGTGTGCCCGGGATTTCTAAACGGCGGCGGATGTTCGTTCCGCGTGATCGTGGTTTTCGCTAAGCGTGCTACTGACGCCTGGTGCACCCGCGGCGACGGCGTCAGGAACAACATCGTGAGTGTGCCCGGGATTTCTCAACGGCGGCGGATGTTCGTTCCGCGTGATCGTGGTTTACGCTAAGCGTGCTACTGACGCCTGGTGCACCCGCGGCGACGGCGTCAGGGACGACATCGTGAGTGCGCCCGGGATTTCTCAACGGCGGCGGATGTTCGTTCCGCGTTATCGTGGTTTTCGCTAAGCATGCTCCTGACGCCTGGTGCATCCGCGGCGACGGTATCAGGGACGACATCGTGAGTGTGCCCGGGATTTCTAAACGGCGGCGGATGTTCGTTCCGCGTGATCGTGGTTTTCGCTAAGCATGCTACTGACGCCTGGTGCATCCGCGGCGACGGCGTCAGGAACGACATCGTGAGTGTGCCCAGGATTTCTCAACGGCGGCGGATGTTCGTTCCGCGTGATTGTGGTTTTCGCTATGCATGCTACTGACGCCTGGTGCATCCGCGGCGACGGCGTCAGGAACGACATCGTGAGTGTGCCCGGATTTCTAAACGGCGGCGGATGTTCGTTCCGCGTGATCGTGGTTTTCGCTAAGCGTGCTACTGACGCCTGGTGCACCCGCGGCGACGGCGTCAGGAACGACATCATGAGTGTGCCCGGGATGTCTCAACGGCGGCGGATGTTCGTTCCGCGTGATCGTGGTTTTCGCTAAGCGTGCTACTGACGCCTGGTGCACCCGCGGCGACGGCGTCAGGAACGACATCATGAGTGTGCCCGGGATTTCTCAACGGCGGCGGATGTTCGTTCCGCGTGATCGTGGTTTACGCTAAGCGTGCTACTGACGCCTGGTGCACCCGCGGCGACGGCGTCAGGAACGACATCATGAGTGTGCCCGGGATGTCTCAACGGCGGCGGATGTTCGTTCCGCGTGATCGTGGTTTTCGCAAAGCATGCTACTGACGCCTGGTCCACCCGCGGCGACGGCATCAGGAACGACATCGTGAGTGTGCCCGGGATTTCTCAACGGCGGCGGATGTTCGTTCCGCGCGATCGTGGTTTACGCTAAGCGTGCTACTGACGCCTGGTGCACCCGCGGCGACGGCGTCAGGGACGACATCGTGAGTGTGCCCGGGATGTCTCAACGGCGGCGGATGTTCGTTCCGCGTGATCGTGGTTTTCGCTAAGCGGGCTACTGTCGCCTGGTGCACCCGCGGCGACGGCGTCAGGAACGACATCGTGAGTGTGCCCAAGATTTCTAAACGGCGGCGGATGTTCGTTCTGCGTGATCGTGGTTTTCGCTAAGCGTGCTACTGACGCCTGGTGCATGCGCGGCGACGGCGTCAGGAACGACATCGTGAGTGTGCCCGGGATTTCTCAACGGCGGCGGATGTTCGTTCTACGTGATCGTGATTTTTCGCTAAGCGTGCTACTGACGCCTGGTGCACCCGCGGCGACGGCGTCAGGGACGACATCGTGAGTGCGCCCGGGATTTCTCAACGGCGGCGGATGTTCGTTCCGCGTTATCGTGGTTTTCGCTAAGCATGCTCCTGACGCCTGGTGCATCCGCGGCGACGGTATCAGGGACGACATCGTGAGTGTGCCCGGGATTTCTAAACGGCGGCGGATGTTCGTTCCGCGTGATCGTGGTTTTCGCTAAGCATGCTACTGACGCCTGGTGCATCCGCGGCGACGGCATCAGGAACGACATCGTGAGTGTGCCCAGGATTTCTCAACGGCGGCGGATGTTCGTTCCGCGTGATTGTGGTTTTCGCTATGCATGCTACTGACGCCTGGTGCATCCGCGGCGACGGCGTCAGGAACGACATCGTGAGTGTGCCCGGATTTCTAAACGGCGGCGGATGTTCGTTCCGCGAGATCGTGGTTTTCGCTAAGCGTGCTACTGACGCCTGGTGCACCCGCGGCGACGGCGTCAGGAACGACATCATGAGTGTGCCCGGGATGTCTCAACGGCGGCGGATGTTCGTTCCGCGTGATCGTGGTTTTCGCTAAGCGTGCTACTGACGCCTGGTGCACCCGCGGCGACGGCGTCAGGGACGACATCGTGAGTGTGCCCGGGATTTCTAAACGGCGGCGGATGTTCGTTCCGCGTGATCACGGTTTTCGCTAAGCGTGCTACTGACGCCTGGTGCACCCGCGGCGACGGCGTCAGGAACGACATCGTGAGTGTGCCCGGGATTTCTCAACAGCGGCGGATGTTCGTTCCGCGTGATCGTCGTTTTCGCTAAACATGCTACTGACGTCTGGTGCACCCGCCGCGACGGCGTCAGGAACGACATTGTGAGTGTGCCCGGGATTTCTAAACGGCGGCGGATGTTCCTTCCGCGTGATCGTGGTTTTCACTAAGCGTGCTACTGACGCCTGGTGCACCCGCGGCGACGGCGTCAGGAACGACATCGTGAGTGTGCCTGGGATTTCTAAACGGCGGCGGATGTTCCTTCCGCGTGATCGTGGTTTTCACTAAGCGTGCCACTGACTCCTGGTGCACCCGTGGCGACGGCGTCAGGAACGACGTCGTGAGTGTGCCCGGGATTTCTAAACGGCGGCGGATGTTCGTTCCGCGTGATCGTGGTTTTCACTAAGCGTGCTACTGACGCCTGGTGCACCCGCGGCGACGGCGTCAGGAACGACATCGTGAGTGTGCCCGGGATTTCTAAACGGCGGCGGATGTTCCTTCCGCGTGATCGTGGTTTTCACTAAGCGTGCTACTGACGCCTGGTGCACCCGCGGCGACGGCGTCAGGAACGACATCGTGAGTGTGCCTGGGATTTCTAAACGGCGGCGGATGTTCCTTCCGCGTGATCGTGGTTTTCACTAAGCGTGCCACTGACTCCTGGTGCACCCGCGGCGACGGCGTCAGGAACGACATCGTGAGTGTGCCCGGGATTTCTCAACGGCGGCGGATGTTCGTTCCGCGTGATCGTGGTTTTCACTAAGCGTGCTACTGACGCCTGGTGCACCCGCGGCGACGGCGTCAGGAACGACATCGTGAGTGTGCCCGGGATTTCTAAACGGCGGCGGATGTTCCTTCCGCGTGATCGTGGTTTTCACTAAGCGTGCTACTGACGCCTGGTGCACCCGCGGCGACGGCGTCAGGAACGACATCGTGAGTGTGCCCGGGATTTCTAAACGGCGGCGGATGTTCCTTCCGCGTGATCGTGGTTTTCACTAAGCGTGCCACTGACGCCTGGTGCACCCGCGGCGACGGCGTCAGGAACGACATCGTGAGTGTGCCCGGGATTTCTAAACGGCGGCGGATGTTCCTTCCGCGTGATCGTGGTTTTCACTAAGCGTGCCACTGACGCCTGGTGCACCCGCGGCGACGGCGTCAGGAACGACATCGTGAGTGTGCCCGGGATTTCTAAACGGCGGCGGATGTTCCTTCCGCGTGATCGTGGTTTTCACTAAGCATGCTACTGACGTCTGGTGCACCCGCGGCGACGGCGTCAGGAACGACATCGTGAGTGTGCCCGGGATTTCTAAACGGCGGCGGATGTTCCTTCCGCGTGATCGTGGTTTTCACTAAGCGTGCCACTGACGTCTGGTGCACCCGCGGCGACGGCGTCAGGTACGACATCGTGCGTGTGCCCGGGATTTCTAAACGGCGGCGGATGTTCCTTCCGCGTGATCGTGGTTTTCGCTAAGCGTGCCACTGACTCCTGGTGCACCCGCGGCGACGGCGTCAGGAACGACATCGTGAGTGTGCCCGGGATTTCTAAACGGCGGCGGATGTTCCTTCCGCGTGATCGTGGTTTTCACTAAGCGTGCTACTGACGCCTGGTTCACCCGCGGCGACGGCGTCAGGTACGACATCGTGAGTGTGCCCGGGATTTCTAAACGGCGGCGGATGTTCCTTCCGCGTGATCGTGGTTTTCACTAAGCGTGCTACTGACGCCTGGTGCACCCGCGGCGACGGCGTCAGGAACGACATCGTGAGTGTGCCCGGGATTTCTAAACGGCGGCGGATGTTCCTTCCGCGTGATCGTGGTTTTCACTAAGCGTGCTACTGACGCCTGGTGCACCCGCGGCGACGGCGTCAGGAACGACATCGTGAGTGTGCCCGGGATTTCTAAACGGCGGCGGATGTTCCTTCCGCGTGATCGTGGTTTTCACTAAGCGTGCCACTGACGCCTGGTGCACCCGCGGCGACGGCGTCAGGAACGACATCGTAAGTGTGCCCGGGATTTCTAAACGGCGGCGGATGTTCCTTCCGCGTGATCGTGGTTTTCACTAAGCGTGCCACTGACTCCTGGTGCACCCGCGGCGACGGCGTCAGGAACGACATCGTGAGTGTGCCCGGGATTTCTAAACGGCGGCGGATGTTCCTTCCGCTCGATCGTGGTTTTCACTAAGCATGCTACTGACGTCTGGTGCACCCGCGGCGACGGCGTCAGGAACGACATCGTGAGTGTGCCCGGGATTTCTAAACGGCGGCGGATGTTCCTTCCGCGTGATCGTGGTTTTCACTAAGCGTGCTACTGACGCCTGGTGCACCCGGGGCGACGGCGTCAGGAACGACATCGTGAGTGTGCCCAGGATTTCTCAACGGCGGCGGATGTTCGTTCTACGTGATCGTGATTTTTCGCTAAGCGTGCTACTGACGCCTGGTGCACCCGCGGCGACGGCGTCAGGGACGACATCGTGAGTGTGCCCGGGATTTCTCAACGGCGGCGGATGTTCGTTCCGCGTGATCGTGGTTTTCGCTAAGCGTGCTATTGACGCCTGGTGCATGCGCGGCGACGGCGTCAGGAACGACATCGTGAGTGTGCCCGGGATTTCTCAACGGCGGCGGATGTTCGTTCTACGTGATCGTGATTTTTCGCTAAGCGTGCTACTGACGCCTGGTGCACCCGCGGCGACGGCGTCAGGGACGACATCGTGAGTGTGCCCGGGATTTCTCAACGGCGGCGAATGTTCGTTCCGCGTGATCGTGGTTTTTGCTAAGCGTGCTACTGACGCCTGGTGCACCCGCGGCGACGGCGTCAGGGACGACATCGTGAGTGTGCCCGGGATTTCTCAACGGTGGCGGATGTTCGTTCCGCGTGATCGTGGTTTTCGCTAAGCAGTCTACTGACGCCTGGTGCACCCGCGGCGACGGTATCACGGACGACATCGTGAGTGTGCCCGGGATTTCTCAACAGCGGCGGATGTTCGTTCCGCAAGATCGTGGTTTTCGCTAAGAATGCTACTGACGCTTGGCGCACCCGCGGCGACGGCGTCAGGAACGACATCGTGAGTGTGCCCGGGATTTCTCAACAGCGGCGGATGTTCGTTCCGCGTGATCGTGGTTTTCACTAAGCGTGCTACTGACGTCTGGTGCACCCGCGGCGACGGCGTCAGGAACGACATTGTGAGTGTGCCCGGGATTTCTAAACGGCGGCGGATGTTCCTTCCGCGTGATCGTGGTTTTCACTAAGCGTGCCACTGACTCCTGGTGCACCCGCGGCGACGGCGTCAGGAGCGACATCGTGAGTGTGCCCGGGATTTCTAAACGGCGGCGGATGTTCCTTCCGCGTGATCGTGGTTTTCACTAAGCGTGCTACTGACGCCTGGTGCACCCGCGGCGACGGCGTCAGGAACGACATCGTGAGTGTGCCTGGGATTTCTAAACGGCGGCGGATGTTCCTTCCGCGTGATCGTGGTTTTCACTAAGCGTGCCACTGACTCCTGGTGCACCCGCGGCGACGGCGTCAGGAACGACATCGTGAGTGTGCCCGGGATTTCTCAACGGCGGCGGATGTTCGTTCCGCGTGATCGTGGTTTTCACTAAGCGTGCTACTGACGCCTGGTGCACCCGCGGCGACGGCGTCAGGAACGACATCGTGAGTGTGCCCGGGATTTCTAAACGGCGGCGGATGTTCCTTCCGCGTGATCGTGGTTTTCACTAAGCGTGCTACTGACGCCTGGTGCACCCGCGGCGACGGCGTCAGGAACGACATCGTGAGTGTGCCCGGGATTTCTAAACGGCGGCGGATGTTCCTTCCGCGTGATCGTGGTTTTCACTAAGCGTGCCACTGACGCCTGGTGCACCCGCGGCGACGGCGTCAGGAACGACATCGTGAGTGTGCCCGGGATTTCTAAACGGCGGCGGATGTTCCTTCCGCGTGATCGTGGTTTTCACTAAGCGTGCCACTGACGCCTGGTGCACCCGCGGCGACGGCGTCAGGAACGACATCGTGAGTGTGCCCGGGATTTCTAAACGACGGCGGATGTTCCTTCCGCGTGATCGTGGTTTTCACTAAGCATGCTACTGACGTCTGGTGCACCCGCGGCGACGGCGTCAGGAACGACATCGTGAGTGTGCCCGGGATTTCTAAACGGCGGCGGATGTTCCTTCCGCGTGATCGTGGTTTTCACTAAGTGTGCCACTGACGTCTGGTGCACCCGCGGCGACGGCGTCAGGTACGACATCGTGAGTGTGCCCGGGATTTCTAAACGGCGGCGGATGTTCCTTCCGCGTGATCGTGGTTTTCACTAAGCGTGCCACTGACTCCTGGTGCACCCGCGGCGACGGCGTCAGGAACGACATCGTGAGTGTGCCCGGGATTTCTAAACGGCGGCGGATGTTCCTTCCGCGTGATCGTGGTTTTCACTAAGCGTGCCACTGACGCCTGGTGCACCCGCGGCGACGGCGTCAGGAACGACATCGTGAGTGTGCCCGGGATTTCTCAACGGCGGCGGATGTTCGTTCCGCGTGATCGTGGTTTTCACTAAGCGTGCTACTGACGCCTGGTGCACCCGCGGCGACGGCGTCAGGAACGACATCGTGAGTGTACCCGGGATTTCTAAACGGCGGCGGATGTTCCTTCCGCGTGATCGTGGTTTTCACTAAGCGTGCTACTGACGCCTGGTGCACCCGCGGCGACGGCGTCAGGTACGACATCGTGAGTGTGCCCGGGATTTCTAAACGGCGGCGGATGTTCCTTCCGCGTGATCGTGGTTTTCACTAAGCGTGCCACTGACGCCTGGTGCACCCGCGGCGACGGCGTCAGGAACGACATCGTGAGTGTGCCCGGGATTTCTCAACGGCGGCGGATGTTCGTTCCGCGTGATCGTGGTTTTCACTAAGCGTGCTACTGACGCCTGGTGCACCCGCGGCGACGGCGTCAGGAACGACATCGTGAGTGTACCCGGGATTTCTAAACGGCGGCGGATGTTCCTTCCGCGTGATCGTGGTTTTCACTAAGCGTGCTACTGACGCCTGGTGCACCCGCGGCGACGGCGTCAAAACGACATCGTGAGTGTGCCCGGGATTTCTAAACGGCGGCGGATGTTCCTTCCGCGTGATCGTGGTTTTCACTAAGCGTGCCACTGACGCCTGGTGCACCCGCGGCGACGGCGTCAGGAACGACATCGTGAGTGTGCCCGGGATTTCTAAACGGCGGCGGATGTTCCTTCCGCGTGATCGTGGTTTTCACTAAGCGTGCCACTGACGCCTGGTGCACCCGCGGCGACGGCGTCAGGAACGACATCGTGAGTGTGCCCGGGATTTCTAAACGGCGGCGGATGTTCCTTCCGCGAGATCGTGGTTTTCACTAAGCATGCTACTGACGTCTGGTGCACCCGCGGCGACGGCGTCAGGAACGACATCGTGAGTGTGCCCGGGATTTCTAAACGGCGGCGGATGTTCCTTCCGCGTGATCGTGGTTTTCACTAAGCGTGCCACAGACGCCTGGTGCACCCGCGGCGACGGCGTCAGGAACGACATCGTGAGTGTGCCCGGGATTTTTCAACGGCGGCCGATGTTCGTTCCGCGTGATCGTGGTTTTCACTAAGCGTGCTACTGACGCCTGGTGCACCCGCGGCGACGGCTTCAGGAACGACATCGTGAGTGTGCCCGGGATTTCCAAACGGCGGCGGATGTTCCTTCCGCATGATCATGGTTTTCACTAAGCGTGCTACTGACGCCTGGAGCACCCGCGGCGACGGCGTCAGGAACGACATCGTGAGTGTGCCCGGGATTTCTCACCGGCGGCGGATGTTCGTTCCGCGTGATCGTGGTTTTCACTAAGCGTGCTACTGACGCCTGGTGCACCCGCGGCGACGGCGTCAGGAACGACATCGTGAGTGTGCCCGGGATTTTTCAACGGCGGCCGATGTTCGTTCCGCGTGATCGTGGTTTTCACTAAGCGTGCTACTGACGCCTGGTGCACCCGCGGCGACGGCGTCAGGAACGACATCGTGAGTGTGCCCGGGATTTCCAAACGGCGGCGGATGTTCCTTCCGCGTGATCGTGGTTTTCACTAAGCGTGCTACTGACGCCTGGTGCACCCGCGGCGCCGGCGTCAGGAACGACATCGTGAGTGTTCCCGGGATTTCTCACCGGCGGCGGATGTTCGTTCCGCGTGATCGTGGTTTTCACTAAGCGTGCTACTGACGCCTGGTGCACCCGGGGCGACGGCGTCAGGAACGACATCGTGAGTGTTCCCGGGATTTCTCACCGGCGGCGGATGTTCGTTCCGCGTGATCGTGGTTTTCACTAAGCGTGCTACTGACGCCTGGTGCACCCGCGGCGACGGCGTCAGGAACGACATCGTGAGTGTGCCCGGGATTTCTCACCGGCGGCGGATGTTCGTTCCGCGTGATCATGGTTTTCACTAAGCGTGCTACTGACGCCTGGTGCACCCGCGGCGACGGCGTCAGGAACGACATCGTGAGTGTGCCCGGGATTTTTCAACGGCGGCCGATGTTCGTTCCGCGTGATCGTGGTTTTCACTAAGCGTGCTACTGACGCCTGGTGCCCCCGCGGCGACGGCGTCAGGAACGACATCGTGAGTGTGCCCGGGATTTCCAAACGGCGGCGGATGTTCCTTCCGCGTGATCGTGGTTTTCACTAAGCGTGCTACTGACGCCTGGTGCACCCGCGGCGACGGCGTCAGGAACGACATCGTGAGTGTGCCCGGGATTTCTCACCGGCGGCGGATGTTCCTTCCGCGTGATCGTGGTTTTCACTAAGCGTGCTACTGACGCCTGGTGCACCCGCGGCGACGGCGTCAGGAACGACATCGTGAGTGTGCCCGGGATTTCTCACCGGCGGCGGATGTTCCTTCCGCGTGATCGTGGTTTTCACTAAGCGTGCTACTGACGCCTGGTGCACCCGCGGCGACGGCGTCAGGAACGACATCGTGAGTGTGCCCGGGATTTCCAAACGGCGGCCGATGTTCGTTCCGCGTGATCGTGGTTTTCACTAAGCGTGCTACTGACGCCTGGTGCACCCGGGGCGACGGCGTCAGGAACGACATCGTGAGTGTGCCCGGGATTTCTAAACGGCGGCGGATGTTCCTTCCGCGTGATCGTGGTTTTCGCTAAGCATGCTATTGACGCCTGGTGCACCCGCGGCGACGGCGTCAGGAACGACATCGTGAGTGTGCCCGGGATATCTCAACGGCGGCGGATGTTCGTTCCGCGTGATCGTGGTTTTCGCTAAGCGTGCTACCGACGCCTGGTGCACCCGCGGCGACGGCGTCAGGAACGACATCGTGAGTGTGCCTGGGATTTCTAAACGGCGGCGGATGTTCCTTCCGCGTGATCGTGGTTTTCGCTAAGCGTGCTACTGACGCCTGGTGCACCCGCGGCGACCGCGTCAGGAACGACATCGTGAGTGTGCCCGGGATTTCTCAACGGCGGCGGATGTTCCTTCCGCGTGATCGTTTTTTTCGCTAAGCGTGCTACCGACGCCTGGTGCACCCGCGGCGACGGCGTCAGGAACGACATCGTGAGTGTGCCCGGGATTTCTCAACGGCGGCGGATGTTCGTTCCGCGTGATCGTCGTTTTCGCTAAGCATGCTACTGACGTCTGGTGCACCCGCGGCGACGGCGTCAGGAACGACATCGTGAGTGTGCCCGGGATTTCTAAACGGCGGCGGATGTTCCTTCCGCGTGATCGTGGTTTTCACTAAGCGTGCTACTGACGCCTAGTGCACCCGCGGCGACGGCGTCAGGAACGACATCGTGAGTGTGCCTGGGATTTCTAAACGGCGGCGGATGTTCCTTCCGCGTGATCGTGGTTTTCACTAAGCGTGCCACTGACTCCTGGTGCACCCGCGGCGACGGCGTCAGGAACGACATCGTGAGTGTGCCCGGGATTTCTAAACGGCGGCGGATGTTCCTTCCGCGTGATCGTGGTTTTCACTAAGCGTGCTACTGACGCCTGGTGCACCCGCGGCGACGGCGTCAGGTACGACATCGTGAGTGTGCCCGGGATTTCTAAACGGCGGCGGATGTTCCTTCCGCGTGATCGTGGTTTTCACTAAGCGTGCCACTGACGCCTGGTGCACCCGCGGCGACGGCGTCAGGAACGACATCGTGAGTGTGCCCGGGATTTCTCAACGGCGGCGGATGTTCGTTCCGCGTGATCGTGGTTTTCACTAAGCGTGCTACTGACGCCTGGTGCACCCGCGGCGACGGCGTCAGGAACGACATCGTGAGTGTGCCCCGGATTTCTAAACGGCGGCGGATGTTCCTTCCGCGTGATCGTGGTTTTCACTAAGCGTGCTACTGACGCCTGGTGCACCCGCGGCGACGGCGTCAGGAACGACATCGTGAGTGTACCCGGGATTTCTAAACGGCGGCGGATGTTCCTTCCGCGTGATCGTGGTTTTCACTAAGCGTGCCACTGACGCCTGGTGCACCCGCGGCGACGGCGTCAGGAACGACATCGTGAGTGTGCCCGGGATTTCTAAACGGCGGCGGATGTTCCTTCCGCGTGATCGTGGTTTTCACTAAGCGTGCTACTGACGCCTGGTGCACCCGCGGCGACGGCGTCAGGAACGACATCGTGAGTGTACCCGGGATTTCTAAACGGCGGCGGATGTTCCTTCCGCGTGATCGTGGTTTTCACTAAGCGTGCCACTGACGCCTGGTGCACCCGCGGCGACGGCGTCAGGAACGACATCGTGAGTGTGCCCGGGATTTCTAAACGGCGGCGGATGTTCCTTCCGCGTGATCGTGGTTTTCACTAAGCGTGCCACTGACGCCTGGTGCACCCGCGGCGACGGCGTCAGGAACGACATCGTGAGTGTGCCCGGGATTTCTAAACGGCGGCGGATGTTCCTTCCGCGTGATCGTGGTTTTCACTAAGCGTGCCACTGACGCCTGGTGCACCCGCGGCGACGGCGTCAGGAACGACATCGTGAGTGTGCCCGGGATTTCTAAACGGCGGCGGATGTTCCTTCCGCGTGATCGTGGTTTTCACTAAGCATGCTACTGACGTCTGGTGCACCCGCGGCGACGGCGTCAGGAACGACATCGTGAGTGTGCCCGGGATTTCTAAACGGCGGCGGATGTTCCTTCTGCGTGATCGTGGTTTTCACTAAGCGTGCCACTGACGCCTGGTGCACCCGCGGCGACGGCGTCAGGAACGACATCGTGAGTGTGCCCGGGATTTCTCAACAGCGGCCGATGTTCGTTCCGCGTGATCGTGGTTTTCACTAAGCGTGCTACTGACGCCTGGTGCACCCGCGGCGACGGCGTCAGGAACGACATTGTGAGTGTGCCCGGGATTTCCAAACGGCGGCGGATGTTCCTTCCGCGTGATCGTGGTTTTCACTAAGCGTGCTACTGACGCCTGGTGCACCCGGGGCGACGGCGTCAGGAACGACATCGTGAGTGTGCCCGGGATTTCTCAACGGCGGCCGATGTTCCTTCCGCGTGATCGTGGTTTTCACTAAGCGTGCTACTGACGCCTGGTGCACCCGCGGCGACGGCGTCAGGAACGACATCGTTAGTGTGCCCGGGATTTCCAAACGGCGGCGGATGTTCCTTCCGCGTGATCGTGGTTTTCACTAAGCGTGCTACTGACGCCCGGTGCACCCGCGGCGACGGCGTCAGGAACGACATCGTGAGTGTGCCCGGGATTTCTCAACGGCGGCCGATGTTCGTTCCGCGTGATCGTGGTTTTCACTAAGCGTGCTACTGACGCCTGGTGCACCCGCGGCGACGGCGTCAGGAACGACATCGTGAGTGTGCCCGGGATTTCTCAACGGCGGCGGATGTTCGTTCCGCGTGATCGTGGTTTTCACTAAGCGTGCTACTGACGCCTGGTGCACCCGCGGCGACGGCGTCAGGAACGACATCGTGAGTGTGCCCGGGATTTCCAAACGGCGGCGGATGTTCCTTCCGCGTGATCGTGGTTTTCACTAAGCGTGCTACTGACGCCTGGTGCACCCGCGGCGACGGCGTCAGGAACGACATCGTGAGTGTGCCCGGGATTTCCAAACGGCGGCGGATGTTCCTTCCGCGTGATCGTGGTTTTCACTAAGCGTGCTACTGACGCCTGGTGCACCCGCGGCGACGGCGTCAGGAACGACATCGTGAGTGTGCCCGGGATTTCTCAACGGCGGCGGATGTTCGTTCCGCGTGATCGTGGTTTTCGCTAAGCGTGCTACCGACCCCTGGTGCACCCGCGGCGACGGCGTCAGGAACGACATCGTGAGTGTGCCCGGGATTTCTAAACGGCGGCGGATGTTCCTTCCGCGCGATCGTGGTTTTCGCTAAGCATGCTATTGACGCCTGGTGCACCCGCGGCGACGGCGTCAGGAACGACATCGTGAGTGTGCCCGGGATTTCTCAACGGCGGCGGATGTTCGTTCCGCGTGATCGTGGTTTTCGCTAAGCGTGCTACCGACCCCTGGTGCACCCGCGGCGACGGCGTCAGGAACGACATCGTGAGTGTGCCCGGGATTTCTAAACGGCGGCGTATGTTCCTTCCGCGTGATCGTGGTTTTCGCTAAGCGTGCTACTGACGCCTGGTGCACCCGCGGCGACCACCGCAGGAACGACATCGTGAGTGTGCCCGGGATTTCTAAACGGCGGCGGATGTTCCTTCCGCGTGATCGTGGTTTTCGCTAAGCGTGCTACTGACGCCTGGTGCACCCGCGGCGACGGCGTCAGGAACGACATCGTGAGTGTGCCCGGGATTTCTAAACGGCGGCGGGTGTTCCTTCCGCGTGATCGTGGTTTTCGCTAAGCATGCTACCGACGCCTGGTGCACCCGCGGCGACGGCGTCAGGAACAACATCGTGAGTGTGCCCGGGATTTCTCAACGGCGGCGGGTGTTCCTTCCGCGTGATCGTGGTTTTCGCTAAGCGTGCTACTGACGCCTGGTGCACCCGAGGCGACGGCGTCAGGAACGACATCGTGAGTGTGCCCGGGATTTCTCAACGGCGGCGGATGTTCGTTCCGCGTGATCGTGGTTTTCGCTAAGCGTGCTACTGACGCCTGGTGCACCCGAGGCGACGGCGTCAGGAACAACATCGTGAGTGTGCCCGGGATTTCTCAACGGCGGCGGGTGTTCCTTCCGCGCGATCGTGGTTTTCGCTAAGCATGCTATTGACGCCTGGTGCACCCGCGGCGACGGCGTCAGGAACAACATCGTGAGTGTGCCCGGGATTTCTAAACGGCGGCGGGTGTTCCTTCCGCGTGATCGTGGTTTTCGCTAAGCATGCTACCGACGCCTGGTGCACCCGCGGCGACGGCGTCAGGAACAACATCGTGAGTGTGCCCGGGATTTCTCAACGGCGGCGGGTGTTCCTTCCGCGTGATCGTGGTTTTCGCTAAGCGTGCTACTGACGCCTGGTGCACCCGAGGCGACGGCGTCAGGAACGACATCGTGAGTGTGCCCGGGATTTCTCAACGGCGGCGGATGTTCGTTCCGCGTGATCGTGGTTTTCGCTAAGCGTGCTACTGACGCCTGGTGCACCCGAGGCGACGGCGTCAGGAACAACATCGTGAGTGTGCCCGGGATTTCTCAACGGCGGCGGGTGTTCCTTCCGCGCGATCGTGGTTTTCGCTAAGCATGCTATTGACGCCTGGTGCACCCGCGGCGACGGCGTCAGGAACGACATCGTGAGTGTGCCCGGGATTTCTCAACGGCGGCGGATGTTCGTTCCGCGTGATCGTGGTTTTCGTTAAGCGTGCTACCGACCCCTGGTGCACCCGCGGCGACGGCGTCAGGAACGACATCGTGAGTGTGCCCGGGATTTCTAAACGGCGGCGGATGTTCCTTCCGCGTGATCGTGGTTTTCGCTAAGCGTGCTACTGACGCCTGGTGCACCCGCGGCGACCACGGCAGGAACGACATCGTGAGTGTGCCCGGGATTTCTAAACGGCGGCGGATGTTCCTTCCGCGTGATCGTGGTTTTCGCTAAGCGTGCTACTGACGCCTGGTGCACCCGCGGCGACGGCGTCAGGAACGACATCGTGAGTGTGCCCGGGATTTCTAAACGGCGGCGGGTGTTCCTTCCGCGTGATCGTGGTTTTCGCTAAGCATGCTACCGACGCCTGGTGCACCCGCGGCGACGGCGTCAGGAACAACATCGTGAGTGTGCCCGGGATTTCTCAACGGCGGCGGGTGTTCCTTCCGCGTGATCGTGGTTTTCGCTAGGCGTGCTACTGACGCCTGGTGCACCCGAGGCGACGGCGTCAGGGACGACATCGTGAGTGTGCCCGCCCTATTGGAAAACCCCAATATAAACAGCGTATTATGGATATTGGTAAACAATATCTTTTTATTGTATTGCAATACAATATAGACAGTGTATTGGAAAACATTACATTTATTGTATTATATTACAATAAGGATTTGTAATGGGATTCCAATATCCATAATACGCTGAAAATATTGGAATCCAATATCGTATAAACCCTTATTGGATCCCCATGTGTCGTATGGGGATCCAATAAGGGTTTACGATTCCAATATACTCAGCGTATTATGGATATTGGAATCCAATATATTATATCGGCTACCAATAAAACTATATACGAGCTGGAATATCACGTTGAGCACAACATTTCTCTGCAACGCAGTCTCTTCTTGTGTGTATTTCTGAGTGATAAATTAAAAAAATGTTGCTGTTGTCAAATTGTGAATAAAGAAGCAAAACACTGGACTTATCCATACCAAATATATTTAACATATTCCTGAACTGGAGGATCTGGCATTTACTGCAAAAGAAAGTAAATTGTTTAGAACTCTCATTAAAAAACTTGATGTTTGAAAACAGAATGTGAAATCCTTACCTTAATGAAAACAGCACCTGCTAGCTGTAGCCATATAGAAACTGCAAAATAAAAATTTGTGATTAGTTTGCGACAAGTAGCAATCCTTCACCAAGCCGGATAGATTCAAAATTATGTCTGTGTTTGATTGTGGAAAAATAAGCTTCAATGCCACTGCCACAGGTCATTCTCAGCCCGGTCAAATAAATATATGTATCCGCTCGTCTGGCTTCACTATTCCTGCTTCGCACCTAACTAGAGTATCTGGAAGGCTCACCTTTGAGGAAAAACGAACTGGTGCTTGCTTGCTTGTAGCCCGTGGAAACTGGAAGAGAGATTTGCGGTTAGTTGCGTCCAAGTAGCAGTTTGAGTAGCCACGTAAAGTACACTAAGTCTGAAAGATCCAAAATTACATGCGCGGGACATAGATATCCTCTTGCGACGTAACTGGGCACATGTCAATGTCGCCCGCGTGTATTACAGAAAAATAAGCTGCAATGCAGGAGCCCCCAGTCGTTCCGAGCTCCGTCAATTAAAAATGCTGTACCAGTCGTCTGGCTTCAGTATTCCTGCTTCGGGAATCTGGAATTCTCACCTTTGAGGAAAAGTAAACTGGGACCTTCTGGCTCTTAGGCCGTGCAAACTGCCGGAAAGATTTGCGATTAGTTGCATCCAAGTACCAATTTCTTTGACCAGCCACCTACAGCACACTAAGTCGGATAAATTCAAAATTGCATGTGCGCGACATAATATGCCCCCTGTGAGAAAACCGTGCACATGTTTTGTCGCCTACAGCAACACTGAAGCCAGACAGACGTCCCCAGTCGTTCTGAGCTCCGTCAATTAAATATGCCGTAACACATGTATTGCAGCAAAACAAGCTTCAGTGAAAGCGTACCCAATCGTTCTGAGTTCTGTGAATTAAATATGCCGTACCGCTTGTCTGGCTGCAGTATTGCTGCTTCAGAGCAATCTAGAAAATTTAGAATCCTCACCTTTGAACGAGAACTGGCGCCTGCTGGCTTGTGGGCCGTGGAAACTGCAAGAGAGATTTGCGATTAGTTACGTCCAAGTAACACTTTTTTTGAGTAGCCAACTACAGCACATTCAGAGTTACATGCACGCATGCAACGGAACTCCCTTCATCCTTGTTTTTTGTTAACTCTGCTCACCTCCACCACTCGCCTCGAATTTCTGTGCTACTTCTTTAATCTCTATTCCCTGGTTCCCAAAGGCCATGCCATGGCTTGTGCCAGTCACGGATCTGCCAGCTCTGCGACCGGCGCCATTATGGCAAGGACGCCACAGCACCTGGCGCTTGATATGCTCTTTTAATATTTTGAGCATTGCTGAAAACAGGTGGATGGGTGTCTGGTATGCCCTTTGATTAGTTGCGGATCGTTTCGAATCAGAGGGTAGGCGCTTCAGCGATCTGGGTGCATGCTCGATATTTTACAATAGTTGAAATTGAACTCTGCAGGAATCTTGAAACATAACAAACATAATGTGCACGCCAAAAGGCAAAGCAAATAAAAAAACCCACCGTCTATCTATTTTCGGTTCTTGTCCGCAAGAAGCTGTCGTATATGTAGCCTCCCCTGCTTAAGCCGCTCCTCCCTAGTGTCCCGGTTGGGTCTCGTCCTGATGAATCATCGGTGGAGACCTGAGGTGCGGTCAACATCAGATTAGACCTTTTGAGACAGAACCGTGTACTTGTTGGGAGGAAGTACACCCAAACGAATTTTAGGCATGTAATTTATAGTGGGTTTTAAAATGAGAGGCCTGATGTAAAACAAAACGTCAATACTGATGCACCCCTTTTGCGAACCTAAAACTTTGAAGGCCCTGTCCCCCTCGCTAGGGGGACAAGGCAGATGAATCCTGGCATGTGGATGAAATTTTTACCTTAACATCCCGGCTCAAGGCCCATCCCCGAATATTCGACCTCCACACTTTTAGAAAAAAAAAACTTTTTAGAAAACACCCGAGTCATCGACCACCCCCACAAAAGCCTGAACCAAGCATACTCGCACCGTGCATTGTTTGCTCCGTGCGGTCCCCGAGTTAATTCGGGCTGACAATGTTGCTTTTTTTTCAAATGGAACCCACATTCTTAGTTTCGGTTTCACTTGTAGAGGCAGGTAGATACTTTTGTAAAGCTTCCTCCCAATGTGCTTCCGAGTCGACATTTTTGCAATGGCCAACCCACGGGCTTTGATTTTGCACTCCTTGACAAATGCTGAAACTCATATAGGCGGGCAATAGCTCGCCTTGATAATACTTGATCTTGGTGGCGGAGAACAAACTCGTGTTCCTGATTGGCAGCCATCTGCTGCAAAGAATACCTGCACATATCCTAAAGAACCCAGTCTTAGTCTAATACAGATGCTTTGGCCGGACAGAGACACAAAAGCCTGACACAAGACCACTATAAAGACAGGAAATAGAGTGTCTGTGAGGAATGAAAAACACAACTCAGATAGGCATCAACCACTCACCTTGAAAACACTTGCGATGAGCGGCAAAGGGCAAACTTCTGGCCTTGATTGGCTGGTGCTTGCCACCAAGACCTGCATGTATATGAAGGAACCCGGTTTTAATTAAACTTGGGTGTTTTTGCAGAAGAGAGACAACAAAATACTAATGCAAGACCACTACATTTAAGAAATGGCATCCAAGAGGAATAAAACCCAAAACGCAGTATGTTAGTGTTGGCTCTGTTTTTTCCCCCCGAGTCCCCCGTTTTCTCGGGCGTGCCCCAGGGCTCGGTCCTTGGGCCGATTTTGTTTTTAATTTTAATTAACAATTTAAGGATACACCACCACATTGTACAAAGCCAATTTTTTGCTGACAATTGAGTTTTATTTGCTAAGCTAAACAACCTGTCTGATCAAGAAAAATAAATTATTGTCTATCTTTGGTTCATGCATGGTACATAAAATGGAATATGGTTCTGAACTGTAAAAAGTGTGTTCAAATGGCCGTGACGTGGAAGAACAACCCTTTGTTTTTTTACATATTCTATCAATGGAGTACCACTCGAGACTGTTAAACAATATCAATACGTCGGAGTTTTAATTACCTCTGATTTGTCATGGAGTGCACATATTGAGTTTATGGCTCATAAAGCAATGCGGAAGCTCTGGTTTTTGAAACGAAATATTAACCTGTGTTCACCTGAAACTAAACTGACTGCTTATAAAACCATCATAAGACCAATGCTAGAATATGCATGTGTTGTATGGGACCCTCATACAAAGCTGTCAATTGATATGTTAGAGACTGTGCAAAAAAAGCACTGCGGTTTGTGTACAACCGTTATGGTTTTATGTCATCCGTTGCAGATTTGTACCCAAGATCGGGACTGAGTGATTTAGCAACCCGGAGGAAAACAGAACGGCTGAAGTTTCTTTATAATCTGATACAAGGTAATTTGCGAACGCGCCTCAGTGATTACACTTCATTTACAAAAACAAGGGCCACGAGAGGCAAACACCAATCAACACTTGTCGAACCATTATGTCGAACCACTTTGTTCAAAGCATCCTTTTTTCCTAGAACCACGTGTGAGTGGAATAAGCTTCCTGAAAGTGTTGTAAATTTGAGATCAGTAGATACTTTTAGTGAAGCACTACTGTCGCAATTTGTTGAGTAGTGGCTCTGCCTGTTTGTTTATACTACTTCCGCTTGTTTTTGAATATTGTTTTTGTACACCTCCTGCCTCGGCGTTCTACAGAATGCTTGCAGTATCACCAAATAAATAAATAAATAATAAATAAATAAATAAAATATAGGCAGGCAATAGCTTGCCTTGAAAATACTTGCTCTTGGTGGCCGAGAACAAACTCGTGTTCCTGATTGGCAGCCATTTGCTGCGAAGAATACCTGCACATATCCTAAAGAGCAAAGTCTAACACAGATGCTTTGGTTGGTCAGAGACACAAAAGCCTGACACAAGACCACTATAAAGACAGGAAATAGAGTGTCTCTGAGGAATGAAACAGATAACTCGGATAGGCATCAATTACTCACCTTGAAAACACTTGCCATGAGCGGCAAAGAGCAAACTTCTGGCCTTGATTGGCTGGTGCTTGCCACCAAGACCTGCATGTATAAGAAAGAACTCGATCTTAGTCAAACTTGGGTGTTTTTGCAGAAGAGAGACAACAAAATACTAATGCAAGACCACTACACATAGGAAATGGCATCCAAGAGGAATGAAGCACAAAACTTATATAGGTGGGTAATAGCCCACATTTAAATTATTTGCTCTTGGTGGTTGAGAGCGAACTCGTGTTCCTGATTGGCAACCATTTGCTGCGAAGAATACCTGCACATATCCTAAAGAACCCAGTCTTAATCTAACACAGATGCTTTGGCCGGACAGAGACACAAAAGTCTGATACAAAACACAAAAAGCAGGAAATAGTGTCTGCAAGAGATAAAAACAGACCCAGGTGGAGAGGCTCGTTCTCTTTCGCCTTAGTGAAATAGTGTAGCTCATTTTGCTAAAACAATGCATATTTGCTAAAAAAAATATATATTTTGCCCCATTTAGCAAAGTTTACTGCCAAGGGTACCTAGCGACAACAGAATGCTAAACGGGTGATGAAACAAAATATAAGCCTACCAAGCCAGGCTAGTTTGCCTTGATGCAAGCACAGTGCCTCGGCCGCCAAACGAGGTTCTATTCTTTGTCAATTGTCATATTTGGTGGGGCTAGTAAAATAAATGAAAATAAGGCAATCTCTCTTGCAGCCGACAGCTGCAAACGAAATTCATATACCTCGATAAACAACCTGGAAATAAAATTGGGTGGAGGCCTAGTGGTTTAAGGTGTCAAATTTCAAACTTAGACTGTAGTTTTGGTTTAAGTGCAAGGCGCAGTGCCTATCTGGAAAGGTGGCGTCCCCGAAGCGAAGACAAGGAATGAAAGTTTCGAGCACGGGGACCGTCAAGCATGAAGAGTTCACACACGCCATTCATCTGAAGGTGCCTCGCAAGTACTCTGAGAGGGAGATTCCAACCCTTGACAGCTATTTCAAAATAAATTGTACAGGCTGCAACTACTGTGGATGAATGTCTTATTATAAATTTTGGGACAAGGCTGCTATCAGGGCGATTCCTCATTCCACATTGCACGAAAGAAAAATATAACTCTGTGCCGGAGGCAAATAACACTTGCAAAGCGGCAGAGCAGATGGTAGCAATCTGGCTCCTCGGCGACTTATAAATAAAAAGCAAGAAAGGAGGAATTGAAATATGCAGTTCGGCAATGCGCACAATCTTGCACAAAAATTATGTAAAAAAACAAAAAAACACTACGTGCGCGTCAAGTGGGTTCATACCACCGCCACTGAGAGGTCAGTATCACCAGAGCAGTGCCTTCTACCACTCGTCCACGAAACGCGCGGAGTAACGCATTTTTTTTTATTCTATTTTTTTATGCGCACCACTTCAGTACCTTTGACAGCGTTGCACACTATGTATGAAATGGAGTATAAGACACCCTATTGTCTTGTACAGAGACCATTTACGAACGCTTGGGTGTTTAAACGATGTACTACATATTTTAGAAAAAAAAAAAAAAAACATCGGGTGTTTAAACGTTGTATTAACATTTTTTTCAAAAGAAAAAAAGCAACAACAACAACAACAACAGAAAAACACATTTTAGAGGGAAAAGGTAAGGAAAGGGAATGTACCATTATGCTCAGCGAAGTTCGGTGACAAGACTTGGACTCGAGCAGGAATGCCGTTATCCTTCGTGTAACCCCATGAGACTGTCTTGCTGCATTTGCTGGGGTTTATCTAACTGAGGTGCCTGTACGAAAAGTAGAAGAAACACATGTCCATAACACTTATTACTCACAAGAAAATTTGTCAACGTCCAAAATGACCAATGGAGAAAATTATGCGAGGAATTTTTCGGCCGCGTTGGCCGAGTTATTTCTTGTGGCCAATGTTTCATTGCAACTCTAATTGTAGTGAACAATTATAGGGTATATTGCAAAGAAAGTGCAACTTCGTTTTGTATGAAACTACACCACACAAAACGGCACTCTAATACAGTATGTTGAGGTACCTCTGAACAAACTCCAGGGTTTCATGCCGCCTCCTTAAAGGGACCATGAAATGACCTTTTTACTTTTTCCAGATAACTTTTACATTAAACCGTCAATGTTCATTGAACGCCGAACAGGCATCCGTTTTCGTCTCGGTTTATTAACTTTTACACAAAAAATTATTGAAATATCGACTTTTTCATTCTCTCCAACTGACCGCAAAAGAAGCCGTGACGTAGACCGTTTCCGGAACCGGAAGTTCTCTCGGCAGTAGGAGAATGGGAGTGTTAGCGGCAACGAGTTGGGGTGCGCCGGTAGGTTTTACTGCGCTGATGTCACCGACGTATTTCCTGAATCGGCGCCTCTCATCGCCGCATCGCAGCTGAGCGAAATTCAATGAGATATGTTGCGCTACAGCGACAGCATGGGACTAGTCCCATACGCCGGTATGCCTGTTGGGAAGTGCAGCGAGTCTTGTCACCACCCCGTCATTGTTGCCAGAAGGGCCGGCCCGTGTCAGTCGTTTGCAAAGCGACGTAGATGGCGTTTTTCGCGGCCTCGGAGATGCAGGAGCGAGCCGACGTTAAAAAAGATACGTTTGAACTACGAGTGTCAGCAAGAGCCACGTAAATATCTGCTTACACTCGGAGCGGACGCGCGCGCTTGATGGAAGTCTTGTATTCGCGCTGTTGGTAAGCGCTTCGGGACCGTTCTTTTACGATTGCAACTCGATACTGACGCGACACTCGGCAAAGAAAGGTTGGACCGGGGTCGACAGTGACGTGCACTCTGTCAGAATAAAAATGGCATACCAATAACAAAGTGTACATACCGTGTTACGAAGGCAATCCATACGGCGTTTATTTCAGCTCTATATCACACAAAACAAGAAGATAGAATCGACGAGAGTCCCTTTTCGACGAGTGTTCGTCAACACTGCCTCGGAAAACAAGGGGAAGAGATTGACCTCCTCACCTCTTAATCTAGAATTGAGGTCAGTGATCAAACTATAATACGGGAAGGGTCCACAAGGGTCGCGCGGGCATATTCCATTTAGCACGCCAGCCGGTCGTACGCAGACGGTCTTGCGACGAAGCAACGCAGCGCCGAGTCGGAATGCCTGCTAGGCCTATACGCTTCGTCGGAGTCGGTGAATCCAGCGTTCTTGTTCGTCGTGGTCTGTTTTAAGTACTGTTTTCTTGCTGCTTGAAGTCGGCACGCGCGGGAAGAACACGTAGAAAAATAAACGTTCAGTTAGTCAGAGTTTTGAGAGGAAGGAAAACAAAGAAAATAAATGTTCGTCGGTCGCCGTCACCCAAGTAACTGGCGGCCCTGCCCTACTGCGCACGCGCAGTAGTTGCTTCGTTTACCACACGATAGATGGCGCTTGGCTCTCAGCATTATCAAATTTGGCAATTTTCGCCACACATCTTTAATTATGCTACAAAATGTGGATCTGAATATTATTTAACAAAACTTTTAGGAAACATTCGCCGGCTATTTATTGTTTACGATCGCGGTGCTGGTGAGGTAGGCTCTTACCCAATAGGCGATGTGGATTCGGCTGACGTGCACCGATTCTGCGTATGCATCGTAGTGAACAGGCAAAGGAAGGAAGGCGCAAAAGAGTCCAGTTTTCTTTTAAAAGTTCTATAGCAAATAATTTTTTGGGCTCCCTATTTTTGTGTTTTTGTGTTTCTTTTCACACCTTTTACGACGTGCGGTGGATGAAACTCGATTTTAAAATCATTTCATGGTCCCTTTAAGATACCTGATGTTGAACATGAATTATGTGCACCAAGGAGTGAGCAAACAGTGACTTCCAATTTGTCTCAAACACCAGCGACATGTCGACAAGATGTGCAACATGTAGAAGGTCGTCTAGAAGTGCGCCAAGATGAAAAAGCAAGATGTAACGATATCAGAATAAGATCACACCAAAGAGACACTGTTGTAATGAGACTATCTACCATGTAGAGACAGTAATCGGGAGTTAACCAACGTACAGCCGCGATTTACTTTGCGTTAAATGAAGTGAAAAACAACCAAAAAAAAAACTTTTTTTTTGTTGTTTCCTTTTTACATTATCTGTTGAGCGCAGCCGGTAGCAGAGCAGTTGGGCGGCGTCACGAAAATACGACTGACTCGCTAGCGTTTCTCAACTTCGTTCGGCGCCATTCGGCACCACAGATCAGTGGTCGGCACTCATAGTCTACCAGGGAAGAAAAAAGTACGAGCTCAGAGACGAGCGTCGATCGCGCACTTTCGTAAAGAGAAGCTCCGGTAACACTTCGGCGACTCGTCAGCTTCAAACAATGCCTGTTCGAACGAGCCCAACGAGCCTTAGCGCCGGCAAGCACGCTGGGAGCCGGGGGGCTGGAGGTTGAATATCCGAAAGAGACAATACGCTGGTTTGTACGTCTATTTGGCACATGAGATAACAAGATAGCGAAGCTAGCCGAGCGTGAACACTGACTGACGTTACATCGGAGTACACGCAGTCGAAAGAACGCCTGCAAGAGAGCACAGCCAGAGGCTTTCAACAGGGGACACGTGCGTTCAAATAAGCTGCGATTTCAAAACATCATGTCTCCTTTCCCTCCTTTAGTGTTCACTTTGATCTGTGTATATCAAAGCACTCAATGCTGCAAGCAATAAAGTCGTGTATACGTACCTTTCGAAGCGATTGAAAGTGCGTTGGTTTCACTTGGAGCCCACAAGCAAAGTGCGCGACGAACTTGATGAACTGTCATCCGTCAATCTCGCCGTCCCGTCGGGTCGGTCGCTGCGCCGCTGCGCAGTTGGCGTCAACGGCTCGGCCAGGCTTGGCTCGGCCGCTGGGGCGGCTGGGGCCGCTGGGCTCGGACGGCGGCTCGCTGACTCGATGGGCTACAGCGCAGGCAGCGCATGCGCGCAGGCTCGCCGGCTCGCGGCGAAGCGAACCGCCTACTGCCTCCGAACGCTCCAAAGCGAGCTGTTTCCGAAGCTCGAGCTTTCGCGCGCGCGGGTTGACAATGGAAACTTGCCTTCTCAAAAAAACGAGTCTGTAACGTATCGTTTGATGGCGCAAATGCACGTAGTTTTCACGTCGTTTTTTACAGTTTGCGCATCTCGCGAAACAGGCGATGAAGAGTGGTGGGAGAAATGTGCTCGCATGTGGTCGTGGACTTTCTGTACGACGTAGGATTACCCAGAAAGGTGGGTCAATATCGATAAATATGCGGGTAAGAAGCAACTACATGCACGTGATGTTATCGTGCGAATTGACATTGTCACGCATCGTGTTCGATTTGGGTTTCAACACAGGGAACCTAACTTTTGTTGCATTACAACAACTGCAATAAACATTTGTTTGAAAACGATCACTCCAATAAGCACGTCGTTATTGGGCTTTCTCAATAAAAGGTAGGTCCCGGGTGTTCCAGCTAGTTATTCTGAATGGTTTGGTGGTTGTCTAGCATTTCAAGCGCGCGAGGCTGTGTGTACTGTGTGCCGTACCAACAGCGGTTCGTAGTACTTGCGCTTTCGATCCATGTGAATGTGTTTGCAACGCGGAACTTTCGTGTTTCTGTGTGCATCCACCTCCAATATCGTTCTCTCTCGTATTGCCGTAGGGTAACTCCTGCTGGTTTACGATATCATTCACGCGATGTCGAATATGTGGGCATACCGATATCCGCATGTTGCTTCACGGACGATCAATATTGTGTTACGTTTCCTCTTAGTCCGCGGTAGATGCCGACGTAATTCATGTTGGTAACTTGGAATTCGTTCTGAGATTTATGCACGCGATATCATATTGTATTCTTTCTGGGCCCGTGATCGACGAACGATATTTATATATCGTGTGGCCAGTGTGGCCGCACAGTATGTCCATGTCAGTCCCCAATATGCACGCGATGTCATATTCTATTCCAATAACCGTAAGTTCTGTCGGGAAATTGTGCTCCGATATCCTGTTGTATACCAATAACCGCAAGTTATATCGGGATATTGTGCTCCAATATCCTGTTGTATACCAATAACCGCATACTATATCGGGTTATTGTGCTCCGATATGAATTCACATCGCGCGTATTGGGTAATCGGATAACAATAAGTTTTTATTGGTTTCCACCAACCTCAGTGGAATACAATATTTCCAATAAGCCGAGTTCATATTGGCCTTTTTCAATAAGGCGGGATCTCTCAACGGCGGCGGATGTTCGTTCCGCGTGATCGTGGTTTTCGCTAAGCGTGCTACTGACGCCTGGTGCATCCGCGGCGACGGCGTCAGGAACGACATCGTGAGTGTGCCCGGGATTTCTCAACGGCGGCGGATGTTCGTTCCGCGTTACTGTGGTTTTCGCTAAGCATGCTACTGACGCCTGGTGCACCCGCGGCGACGGCGTCAGGGACGACATCGTGAGTGTGCCCGGGATTTCTCAACGGCGGCGGATGTTCGTTCCGCGTGATCGTTTTTTTCGCTAAGCGTGCTACCGACGCCTGGTGCACCCGCGGCGACGGCGTCAGGAACGACATCGTGAGTGTGCCCGGGATTTCTCAACGGCGGCGGATGTTCGTTCCGCGTGATCGTGTTTTTCGCTAAGCGTGCTACCGACGCCTAGTGCACCCGCGGCGACGGCGTCAGGGACGACATCGTGAGTGTGCCCGGGATTTCTCAACGGCGGCGGATGTTCGTTCCGCGTGATCGTGGTTATCGCGAAGCGTACTACTGACGCCTAATGCACCCGCGGCGACGGCGTCAGGGACGACATCGTGAGTGTGCCCGGGATTTCTCAACGGCGGCGGATGTTCGTTCCGCGTGATCGTGGTTTTCGCTAAGCATGCTACTGACGCCTGGTGCATCCGCGGCGACGGTATCAAGGACGACATCGTGAGTGTGCCCGGGATTTCTCAATGGCGGCGGATGTTCGTTCCGCGTTATCGTGGTTTTCGCTAAGCTGTCTACTGACGCCTGGTGCACCCGTGGCGACGGTATCAGGGACGACATCGTGAGTGTGCCCGGGATTTCTCAACGGCGGCGGATGTTCGTTCCGCGTGATCGTGGTTTTCGCTAAGCGTGCTACTGACGCCTGGTGCATCCGCGGCGACGGCGTCAGGAACGACATCGTGAGTGTGCCCGGGATTTCTCAACGGCGGCGGATGTTCGTTCCGCGTGGTCGTGGTTTTCGCTAAGCGTGCTACTGGCGCGTTGGTGCACCCGCGGCGACGGCGTCAGCAACGATATCGTGAGTGTGCCCGGGATTTCTCAACGGCGGCGGATGTTCGTTCCGCGCGATCGTGGTTTTCGCTAAGCATGCTACTGATGCCTGGTGCATCCGCGGCGACGGTATCAAGGACGACATCGTGAGTGTGCCCGGGAT
Source organism: Ixodes scapularis (assembly GCF_016920785.2). NCBI lineage: Eukaryota > Metazoa > Arthropoda > Arachnida > Ixodida > Ixodidae > Ixodes > Ixodes scapularis. The sequence continues at coordinate 60,172,804 of NW_024609879.1, read as the reverse complement.
TTCTCAATGGCGGCGAATGTTCGTTCCGCGTTATCGTGGTTTTCGCTAAGCAGTCTACTGACGCTTGGTGCACCCGCGGCGACGGTATCAGGGACGACATCGTGAGTGTGCCCGGGATTTCTCAACGGCGGCGGATGTTCGTTCCGCGTGATCGTGGTTTTCGCTAAGCAGTCTACTGACGCCTGGTGCACCCGCGGCGACGGCGTCAGGGACAACATCGTGAGTGTGCCCGGGATTTCTCAACCGCGCCGGATGTTCGTTCCGCGTGATCGTGGTTTTCGCTAAGCAGTCTAGTGACGCCTGGTGCACCCGCGGCGACGGTATCAGGGACGACATCGTGAGTGTGCCCGGGATTTCTCAACGGCGGCGGATGTTCGTTCCGCGTGATCGTGGTTTTCGCTAAGCATGCTACTGACGCCTGGTGCACCCGCGGCGACGGCGTCAGGAACGACATCGTAAGTGTGCCCGGGATTTCTCAACGGCGGCGGATGTTCGTTCCGCGTGATCGTGTTTTTCGCTAAGCATGCTAGCGACGCCTGGTGCACCCGCGGCGACGGCGTCAGGAACGACATCGTGAGTGTGCCCGGGATTTCTAAACGGCGGTGGATGTTCGTTCCGCGTGATCGAGGTTTTCGCTAAGCATGCTACTGACGCCTGGTGCACCCGCGGCGACGGCGTCAGGAACGACATCGTGAGTGTGCCCGGGATTTCTCAACGGCGGCGGATGTTCGTTCCGCGTGATCGTGGTTTTCGCTAAGCTTGCTACTGACGCCTGGTGCACCCGCGGCGACGGCGTCAGGGACGACAACCTGAGTGTGCCCGGGATTTCTCAACGGCGGCGGATGTTCGTTCCGCGTGATCGTGGTTTTCGGTAATCAGTCTACTGACGCCTGGTGCACCCGCGGCGACGGTATCAGGGACGACATCGTGAGTGTGCCCGGGACTTCTCAACGGCGGCGGATGATCGTTCCGCGTGATCGTGGTTTTCGCTAAGCATGCTACTGACGCCTGGTGCACCCGCGGCGACGGCGTCAGGGACGACATCCTGAGTGTGCCCGGGATTTCTCAACGGCGGCGGATGTTCGTTCCGCGTGATCGTGGTTTTCGCTAAGCAGTCTACTGACGCCTGGTGCACCCGCGGCGACGGTATCAGGGACGACATCGTGAGTGTGCCCGGGACTTCTCAACGGCGGCGGATGTTCGTTCCGCGTGATCGTGGTTTTCGCTAAGCATGCTAGTGACGCCTGGTGCACCCGCGGCGACGGCGTCAGGGACGACATCCCGAGTGTGCCCGGGATTTCTCAACGGCGGCGGATGTTCGTTCCGCGTGATCGTGGTTTTCGGTAAGCAGTCTACTGACGCCTGGTGCACCCGCGGCGACGGTATCAGGGACGACATCGTGAGTGTACCCGGGATTTCTCAACGGCGGCGGATGTTCGTTCCGCGTGATCCTGGTTTTCGCTAAGCATGCTACTGACGCCTGGTGCACCCGCGGCGACGGCGTCAGGGACGACATCCTGAGTGTGCCCGGGATTTCTCAACGGCGGCGGATGTTCGTTCCGCGTGATGGTTTTCGGTAAGCAGTCTACTGACGCCTGGTGCACCCGCGGCGACGGTATCAGGGACGACATCGTGAGTGTACCCGGGATTTCTCAACGGTGGCGGATGCTCGTTCCGCGTGATCGTGGTTTTCGCAAAGCATGCTACTGACGCCTTTTGCACCCGCGGCGACGGCGTCAGGGACGACATCCTGAGTGTGCCCGGGATTTCTCAACGGCGGCGGATGTTCGTTCCGCGTGATCGTGGTTTTCGCTGAGCATGCTACCGACGGCTGGTGCACCCGCGGCGACGGCGTCAGGGACGACATCGTGAGTGTGCCCGGGATTTCTCAACGGCGGCGGATGTTCGTTCCGCGTGATCGTGGTTTTCGCTAAGCATGCTACTGACGCGTGGTGCACCCGCGGCGATGGCGTCAGGAACGACATCGTGAGTGTTCCCGGGATTTCTAAACGGCGGCGGATGTTCGTTCCCCGTGATCGCGGTTTTCGCTAAGCATGCTACTGACGCCTGGTGCATCCGCGGCGACGGCGTCAGGAATGACATCGTGAGTGTGCCCGGGATTTCTAAACGGCGGCGGATGTTCGTTCCGCGTGATCGTGGTTTTCGCTAAGCGTGCTACTGACGCCTGGTGCACCCGCGGCGACGGCGTCAGGGACGACATCGTGAGTGTGCCCGGGATTTCTCAACGGCGGCGGATGTTCGTTCCGCGTGATCGTGGTTTTCGCTAAGCAGTCTACTGACGCCTGGTGCACCCGCGGCGACGGTATCAGGGACGACATCGTGAGTGTGCCCGGGATTTCTCATCGGCGGCGGATGTTCGTTCCGCGTGATCGTGGTTTTCGCTAAGCAGTCTACTGACGCCTGGTGCACCCGGGGCGACGGCGTCAGGGACGACATCGTGAGTGTGCCCGGGATTTCTCAACGGCGGCGGATGTTCGTTCCGCGCGTTCGTGGTTTTCGCTAAGCATGCTACTGACGCCTGGTGCACCCGCGGCGACGGCGTCAGGAACGACATCGTGAGTGTGCCCGGGATTTCTCAACGGCGGCGGATGTTCGTTCCGCGTGATCGTGGTTTTCGCTAAGCAGTCTGTGACGCCTGGTGCACCCGCGGCGACGGCATCAGGGACGACATCGTGAGTGTGCCCGGGATTTCTCAATGGCGGCGGATGTTCGTTCCGCGTGATCGTGGTTTTCGCTAAGCATGCTACTGACGCCTGGTGCACCCGCGGCGACGGCGTCAGGGACGACAACGTGAGTGTGCCCGGGATTTCTCAACGGCGGCGGATGTTCGTTCCGCGTGATCGTGGTTTTCGCTAAGCAGTCTAGTGACGCCTGGTGCACCCGCGGCGACGGTATCAGGGACGACATCGTGAGTGTGCCCAGGATTTCTCAACGGCGGCGGATGTTCGTTCCGCGTGATCGTGGTTTTCGCTAAGCATGCTACTGACGCCTGGTGCACCCGCGGCGACGGCGTCAGGAACGACATCGTGAGTGTGCCCGGGATTTCTAAACGGCGGCGGATGTTCGTTCCGCGTGATCGTGGTTTTCGCTAAGCGTGCTACTGACGCCTGGTGCACCCGCGGCGACGGCGTCAGGGACGACATCGTGAGTGTGCCCGGGATTTCTCAACGGCGGCGGATGTTCGTTCCGCGTGATCGTGGTTTTCGCTAAGCATGCTACTGACGCCTGGTGCACCCGCGGCGACGGCGTCAGGGACGACATCGTGAGTGTGCCCGGGATTTCTCAACGGCGGCGGATGTTCGTTCGGCGTTATCGTGGTTTTCGCTAAGCATGCTACTGACGCCTGGTGCACCCGCGGCCACGGCATCCGGGACGACATGGTGAGTGTGCCCGGGATTTCTCAACGGCGGCGGATGTTCGTTCCGCGCGTTCGTGGTTTTCGCTAAGCGTGCTACTGACTCTGGTGCACCCGCGGCGACGGCATCCGGGACGACATCGTGAGTGCGCCCAGGATTTCTCAACGGCGGCGAATGTTCGTTCCGCGCGTTCGTGGTTTTCGCTAAGCGTGCTACTGGCGCCTGGTGCACCCGCGGCGACGGCGTCAGGAACGACATCGTGAGTGTGCCCGGGATTTCTCAACGGCGGCGGATGTTCGTTCCACGTGATCGTGGTTTTCGCTAAGCGTGCTACTGACGCCTGGTGCACCCGCGGCGACGGCGTCAGGAACGACATCGTGAGTGTGCCCGGGATTTCTCAACGGCGGCGGATGTTCGTTCCGCGTGATCGTGGTTTTCGCTAAGCATGCTACTGACGCCTGGCGCATCCGCGGCGACGGCGTCAGGAACGACATCTTGAGTGTGCCCGGGATTTCTAAACGGCGGCGGATGTTCGTTCCGCGTGATCGTGGTTTTCGCTAAGCGTGCTACTGACGCCTGGTGCACCCGCGGCGACGGCGTCAGGAACGACATCGTGAGTGTGCCCGGGATTTCTCAACGGCGGCGGATGTTCGTTCCGCGTGATCGTGGTTTACGCTAAGCGTGCTACTGACGCCTGGTGCACCCGCGGCGACGGCGTCAGGGACGACATCGTGAGTGTGCCCGGGATTTCTCAACGGCGGCGGATGTTCGTTCCGCGTGATCGTGGTTTTCGGTAAGCAGTCTACTGACGCCTGGTGCACCCGCGGCGACGGTATCAGGGACGACATCGTGAGTGTGCCCGGGACTAATCAACGGCGGCGGATGTTCGTTCCGCGTGATCTTGGTTTTCGCTAAGCATGCTACTGACGCCTGGTGCACCCGCGGCGACGGCGTCACGGACGACATCCTGAGTGTGCCCGGGATTTCTCAACGGCGGCGGATGTTCGTTCCGCGTGATCGTGGTTTTCGCTAAGCATGCTACTGACGCCTGGTGCACCCGCGGCGACGGCGTCACGGACGACATCCTGAGTGTGCCCGGGATTTCTCAACGGCGGCGGATGTTCGTGCCGCGTGATCGTGGTTTTCGCTAAGCATGCTACTGGCGCCTGGTGCACCCGCGGCGACGGCGTCAGGGACGACATCCTGAGTGTGCCTGGGATTTCTCAACGGCGGCGGATGTTCGTTCCGCGTGATCGTGGTTTTCGGTAAGCAGTCTACTGACGCCTGGTGCACCCGCGGCGACGGTATCAGGGACGACATCGTGAGTGTACCCGGGATTTCTCAACGGCGGCGGATGTTCGTTCCGCGTGATCGTGGTTTTCGCTAAGCATGCTACTGACGCCTGGTGCACCCGCGGCGACGGCGTCAGGGACGACATCCTGAGTGTGCCCGGGATTTCTCAACGGCGGCGGATGTTCGTTCCGCGTGATCGTGGTTTTCGGTAAGCAGTCTACTGACGCCTGGTGCACCCGCGGCGACGGCGTCAGGGACGACATTGTGAGTGTGCCCGGGATTTCTCAACGGCGGCGGATGTTCGTTCCGCGTTATCGTGGTTTTCGCTAAGCATGCTACTGTCGCCTGGTGCACCCGCGGCGACGGCGTCAGGGACGACACCGTGAGTGTGCCCGGGATTTCTCAACGGCGGCGGATGTTCGTTCCGCGTGATCGTGGTTTTCGCTAAGCGTGCTACTGACGCCTGGTGCATCCGCGGCGACGGTATCAGGGACGACATCGTGAGTGTGCCCGGGATTTCTCAACGGCGGCGGATGTTCGTTCCGCGTTATCGTGGTTTTCGCTAAGCGTGCTACTGACGCCTGGTGCACCCGCGGCGACGGCGTCAGGGACGACATCGTGAGTGTGCCCGGGATTTCTCAACGGCGGCGGATGTTCGTTCCGCGTTATCGTGGTTTTCGCTAAGCGTGCTACTGACGCCTGGTGCATCCGTGGCGACGGTATCAGGGACGACATCATTAGTGTGCCCGGGATTTCTCAACGGCGGCGGATTTTCGTTCCGCGTGATCGTGGTTTTCGCTAAGCGTGCTACTGACGCCTGGTGCATCCGCGGCGACGGTATCAGGGACGACATCGTGAGTGTGCCCGGGATTTCTCAACGGCGGCGGATGTTCGTTCCACGTTACCGTGGCTTTCGCTAAGCGTACTACTGACGCCTGGTGCATCCGCGGCGACGGCATCAGGGACGACATCGTGAGTGTGCCCGGGATTTCTCAACGGCGGCGGATGTTCGTTCCGCGTTATCGTGGTTTTCGCTAAGCGTGCTACTGACGCCTGGTGCATCCGAGGCGACGGTGTCAGGGACGACATCGTGAGTGTGCCCGGGATTTCTCAACGGCGGCGAATGTTCGTTCCGCGTGATCGTGGTTTTCGCTAAGTGTGCTACTGACGCCTGGTGCATCCGCGGCGACGGCATCCGGGACGACATCGTGAGTGTGCCCGGGATTTCTCAACGGCGGCGAATGTTTGTTCCGCGCGTTCGTGGTTTTCGCTAAGCGTGCTACTGTCTCTGGTTCGCCCGCGGCGACAGCATCAGGGACGACATCGTGAAAGTGCCCGGGATTTCTCAACGGCAGCGAATGTTCGTTCCGCGTGTTCGTGGTTTTCGCTAAGCGTGCTACTGGCGCCTGGTGCACCCGCGGCGACGGCGTCAGGAACGACATCGTGAGTGTGCCCGGGTGGTTCTCAACGGCGGCGGATGTTCGTTCCGCGTGATCGTGGTTTTCGCTAAGCGTGCTACTGACGCCTGGTGCACCCGCGGCGACGGCGTCAGGAACGACATCGTGACCCGATCGAAAAGACCATCAGGTTTTCCTGATGGACCATCAGAGTTTCTTGATGGTCCATCAGACTTTTCTGATGGTCCATCAGGTTTCCTGATGGACCATCAAAGAAGTCTGATGGCCCATCAGCCCACTCCTGATGGACCATCAGCCCATTCCTGACGGACCATCTGACTTTCCTGATGGACAATTAGACTTCTTTGATGGCCCATCAGGCTTCCTGATGGACCATCAAGAAGGTCTGATGGACCATCACGAAGGTCTGATGGACCATCAAGAAAGTCTGATGGACCATCAGCTCATTCTTGACGCACCATCCGACTGTCCTGATGGACCATTAGACTTCTTTGATGGCCCATCAGGCTTCCTGATGGACCATTAAGAAGGTCTGATGGACCATCAAGAAGGTCTGATGGACCATCAAGAAGGTCTGATGGACCATTAAGAAAATCTGATGGACCATCAGCCCATTCTTGACGCACCATCCGACTGTCCTGATGGACCATCAGATGCGTTTAGATGGTCCGTCAGAAGTTCCTGACGGCGCCTAATGGTCTGTTAAACACTCTTGATGGGATGTCAGAGGTAGTCTAATGGTCGTCAGAAGTTTTATGTTTCACTTCGGTTCCATCAAAAGCGCCTTATTTCCCAGCCGTCGGGACTTTCTTTGCGCACAATGTTTATCAAAAGTGCTTGATTAATTGTTGCTCGCGGTATTCTGACGGCGCCGTCAGAGGCGTTTAATAACAATTGATATATGGGTCGCCACATATTTGCCAGCACGTGATGAGTCGCGGGCTCGCGAGGTGCTGACACAACTATATGTCACGCGATTTGTCTTTACTCACTGAGTCCCCGATTCACCGGCAACTGTGCGTTCGTCTGCAATCACGCACCGTGGAAACCCGTACTCACGGTAGGGTTCATCGTTTCGCATATGCTTCATCTACGCCTTTCATTACCAACGGAAGGTGGACAGACTTTTCGTCGACACATTAATATTTATAGACACGGCACCCCCCGAGCCCCGCAACCGTTGTGAGCATCGGACGGTCGCGGCGGCAATTAAGTTCAGCTTCCAAACAGACCGCGCGGCCATTGCTTTGCTTTACTTTGCTCGAAGGTTAAATAGTCGGAGGAATGCGCCACCGCCTCGCTGAATGAGCTGCCCAAAGTCGAGGAGGCTCCGCAACTTTGCACGCTACAAAATAGGCGATTTGAGGTTATGTCGCGATAAAAAAAGCTGTCGTTGAATCTCGCGTATGATATATGATGGGCCGCAGCCGCGTGGTCAATGGGTTGATGTGATTTTTTATTAAGGAAAGGCCTTATATGTCTCGTCGTTCAGACGACCTTAAAAGTTCTTGAGCGGAAACACGTCGAGTCACGAAAGGTGCTAAAACCGGCGACACGAAAGGTAGAAAAACCTGCATTATTCAGTATTCAGCTGCACTAGAACCCTTTTGGACCAGGGTGGTCGTTAACGAAGCAGCTTCGCAGGGGTTTTAGATTTAATTAAAGTTTTCAACACCACCGCCACCATCATAAATATAATAAAAATAAAAAAAAAAAAAAAAAAAAAAAAACTTTCTTTCTTTTCTCGGGGGAATCGAACCAGTGACCTCTCGATCCGTATGCCGACGCGCTACCCCTGCGCCACGAGCGGAGGACTGTCGAAGGTCGCGTAAATTATGAATTAGTCTTTAATGTATCGGCTACTGCCGACGCATCGGCTACTTGCGGCGCCAGTTTCTTTACACGCAGTGTTGACACTTGAAAGATTTCTCTAAAAAATGTTCTCATTCAACTTCATACGCAGTGTTCGACACTCGACGATCCGTTAATTTTAATGTATACTTTATATTTTGAAAGACGTTCGCCGCTTATATCCGTTCGACCAAAAGCTTCGAATCCAAATCCAAATCCAGTTGTTTCGTGCGCTTTGTTGCCTCGGCAGCCTCACCCTTCCTCGTGGAGTGTTTTCGAGGTTTTAGATATTTCGGTAGGTTTCACTCGATTTTGCGAGAACGGAGAAATAAGCGACGTCCACAGGGCTTTATTTAAAAACTGCAATCCTTCGAATGTGGTCGACTTCGAGCGTAGGACGGCGTACAAGGTGTCTTGGGACGGCGACGCGAACACTCGAGGAGGCTATTACGACGCCGAGATCCTCGAACTGACGGGTGATTGTGTATTTTTTACCATCCCAAAGTGCGACGTAGCCACAAGCAATCGCCGTTTTCTTTCTTTTTTATTGCGACTGTAATTAAAAGTGAATATTGTAGACTGCTTAGATGGGGCACCAAGCTAGGCAGATGAATGCATGGGCTAATACTTCAGTTGAGCGTGTGGACTGAACTGCCTTGCACGTGACACCATATGGCACCCTACAAGCCGCCATTGCTCCTGTGCCTTAAGTCCGCGCTAATTTGCTCGTACTCCACCGTTCCGAGTTTCACACTCCGGGCGCAGCAACTAAACGAAGCATAGCGTACAGTAGCGCAACACACCGAAGCTGTCGGCGAGCTGTATGAGCCACTTCTGACCACAGTTTTATGACGAACCCAGCATCTCGCGGATGCCAAAATTATTTTGAAGATAAAATTAATTAAGGGCTCTGTAAAATGGTAAAATAAAAGCCCCCCCCCCCAAAAAAAAAAAAGAAAAAGAAAAAAGAAAAGAATTGCGCGGCGACGTTACGAAATTTTTACGAATGTTTTAATATTTGTGAAAGGTTTGAAGACTCGCTTCGACCAGATATGCTGAATGTTACTTTGACCGATCTATTTATTGACCATGCATGCTGTTTAGATTCAAATGAAAGACAGCATTCTTGAACTCGCTTGTCAAAACAAGAAACTCTCAAACTTGTCAGATATCTTGGGTTTCCGTCTTCCAGCGCGCGACGGAACCTGTCGATGTGCTACTCCAATACTGGCACACCACCGTTCAATAAATAGCACATTAATTAGTTTGCAGGCGAGATGCAGGGACAAACTTTTCCCGCAACGTTTTCGCTTTCCAATCGAACTATCTTTATTCGCTGGGCTGTGCATTCTACAAAGGGCAGCGATCGGACTGTCCTCTCATCTCGACAACTTTTCTGTCGCTGTACCATCATAATGCTACTGTTCGATGGGTAATTCGTTTTCAGGTGAGATTCGGGAACAAGCCCTTTCCGTAATGGTCCTGGCTTTGAAATCAAATCATTTTACTCGCTGGGTTAAGCATTCTTCAACTGAAATGAGGCAGCGATCCACTGCACTCCTCGTCTCGGCGACGTTTCTGTCAGCGCGAAGAAATGACTTGCACTTCGAGAAATACTCGGTGCAAAAAGAGCACGCTTGAGTGTCAGTCCTTTGGTGGCGCTTCTGTCCATTTAATGAACAGAGCGCCAAACTCTTGCGCTCCGCAGCACAAACCTAGGCGCACAATCGTAGCTGATTCAATGTCAATTCATGCGAGTCATATAATACATGGCTTGCATTGATGTTGCATCAGCTGCCATTGCTTCCTGACCAATTTATTTATTCATGATCACAAATGTACAGTCGGGGACAAAAGTCCCCAGGACGTGCTAGCTGCGGCTGAAACCCATTGCTCTGCCACCTGCCGGCGGGTCGCCTGGTTTCGAGATCACACAAAAGCGCACGCGCGTCCCACTCTGCCTGCAAACATGTGCGTTTCCTGCTCTTCTGCAGCACAGCACCTAACTAGGAATCGGGCACATGGTACTGCCTCGGAGATAGCGCTGGCGGCTGACGAGCGTCTGCTATACATTCCAAAACTCGAGATACCGCCTGGGGCATTGCGCCACATTTCGTCGTGTCAGCGCACCTTGCTTTATAACCAGTTCAGCTTATCGCTTAATTGAGCTGCCGTGACTTCTTGCTTTATAGGTCAGTAAGCACTATCTACGAAGTGGTACCACGCGCCCGATTCCGAGTTAGGCACCGCGCCGCAGCAGAGCGGGAAAGCGCACACGTTGGCAGGTACAATAGGACGCACGTGCGCCCTTCTGTGATCTCGAAACCAGGCGACCCGCCGGCAGATGGCAGATGAATGCGTTTCAGTCGCAGCTTGCGGGACCTGGAGACTTTTCTCCCCGACTGTACCTACGAGAAACCCAAGAGGAAATGGCAACTGAACTGGCCAGGCGCAAACAGGCAGCTGAAGCATCTGCAAGTTCACACAAAGCTGCTCCTCCCAGGAACGTCAGCCCTTGTGCCCTCTAACGCAAAGCAGTTTTTGTGGAAATTTTGTCACCAGAATATCATTACCTGTCTATGTAATGTGGTACATCCTATTTTTTCTGGGAGTGTCCAAAAGCTAAATCTTAGCGCTAATTAAATTTTTAGATGCGGTTTATGTCAGGACAAAAGCTGAAAGTGACGATGTTGCAAGGCTCTCAAAAGCAGTGCCAGCCACATATGGCTAGCAGCAACCGAAACGGACACACAACTGACCAATCCAACTGATGCAGAAAGAGAGCTGGTCGTGCACAAAATGTGAGTGTGGAAAGCAGCTTGGGAATCCCAACACTGCGTAATGTAATGTCGAGTCCTTAACATTTATACTTCCTTGGGATTGCTATGTTTCACCACTCAGTCAAGGCTTTGCAGTTTACCAAGCCTTCTTTATTTCACAAAGGCCAGTAAAGCAGTCGGGAGTGACAAGGAAGACAAAGAATCAACTAATTCACAAAAAAAAAAGAAAAATAGAGCAGGGATCCAGTTTGATGCCGGCAACATTGTGTTGTCATGATTTGTTGATGAGGAATGCCATGCTTTCTGCCTACACCCCAATGTGCGTGAGTAATGCTGCTAGGGGGCACACCGGCAGAAACACCTTTCTCTGACTTACCCTGCTCTATCAATAGCAGGACTACCTGCGGCTCGGCTGTTGATGCGGGAGGTGCTGTAGGGCCCTACTGCCTAACACGTGAGTCATTTATGGCCTGACCTCTGGGTACTCGTATGTTTACCGTACTAACAGAACCCATGCTTTAGCATTAAAAAGGTAACTTTTGTAATGAACCTGCAGTATATGAAAGAAGTTTGCTGTGCGGTGATAGAGCCGAACATGTCATATGCAACACATGGCTTATATCTTGCATAGAGGATATTCATTCATAAAGGGTGGAAACAATAATGCTGAGAAAGAAGGCATAAACGGCAAAGAGCTCTCTACTCTACTGTTGTGACTGCGCTCTGTTGCTGAGCAGAATGACCGAGGAATGTCCTTCCTACGTCATGACTACGTAGCAAGTTCCCCAATGTTGCTAGATTACCTCCCAAATAAGCTCCACATGCATCCACCAGGTGCACATTGAAAGATTGTTTGATTAGCTTTAAAATTAGTTTGCTTGTGCCCTTCAGCAAAAGACTGGTATTTTTGAGGTTATGTTGCAACCTGCAACTCATTAAAGCGATAAAATGAGCGCTGGAATTTGGTTTATGTACCTCTTTAATGTGAAATTGTTTTTTTTCAGTTGCTGACGAGGACATCCTTGCAAAGAATGAGATCGTGGATCCTAGCATCGGCCTCCAGAAAAGGAAGGAATGGTGAAATAGAAAAACTTTTCACTTTCATTCAGTGTGTAATATACATTAAAAGAGTTTAGGATAGTGCAGGTGTGGCCAGAGTGACATGGAGTTAGAGCCGCAGACAAAACTACGAAAGTTTAGAGTCGCTGGAAAAAAGAAAGGGGGAGGGGGCTTCTTTTAACAAGAAACAATATGGAGGGAACAGTTATTTCCATAGAGGACAAGTATAATGGGCGATAACAACAAATGACACTCTGCATCAGAAGGTCCTTTCCACTGCTAAGCAAAAATTAATACACGATTCACTAGCCAGTCACTGCCCCTGACAACTGTTATGCGTATACGGTTGAAAGTCTTTCTAGAACAATAAAGGAAACAGGGTCACTCGACGCATCTATGGCAAAAAGCATTCCAGGTGTATATATGTAGTGTGTTGCCAGGCTGCCAAGACTTGTAGCTCTTTCTAAATTCTAGAACCCTTTTCGTCTAGGGGACACGTTTTCCAGGGAGCCGCGAGCTGAAATTGGACCCGCAAAGAGCCGCGTGCGGCTCGCGAGCCTCGCTTTGGCCACTCCTGAGATAATGTAAGCACAGTTGATTGAATCGATTGCAACAAGAACTCATTAAAACATTATTGTAGCCTGGCTCTTAATTGTAGTTACAGCCAGTGCCTGGAAAACATTCTGTTGTCATGCTCACCTGATGCAACTAAGGGATTATGTAGCTGTTTCATGCAGATGCCATGAAGCTTTGTAGGCCCATCAGCTTCGCAGACGCCCATGAAGATAGGAATTCATGTGTAGTGCTGTCTTAAATTTAAAGGCCTAAATTTCATTAATGTAATCATTTTAGTGCGTTTTCAACGCATCTTGGAGTATACGGTACCACTCTACGTCAACGACTGGTATATGTGAAGCTGTTTCTCGCTTTTGTTTATAACAGATCCATGTTGGGCAAGGTGTGCACGTCAACCAGGAATGCGGGCAACATGCGGAAAGCAGAGTGCGACTCCATGTTTTGCAAGATCACTGCTGCTTCCATAGGGTGAGTGGAAGTGCTTTTGGAGAGGTCGGTGACCGGCACCCTCTCCAACAAGGCAAAGGCAGCGAGGCAAGAGAAGGCGTTTGCACCGCTCACTCAGCGCAAGGTGCAGGCTCTCTCATTAAGCAAACATTTTTAAAATCTTGATATGAATCTCGTGGAGTCGCGTAAAATATTTCATGCTAAATTCGTACCAACGAAAGCAAAACAAAATATATATTTTGAAACACAAGTAATGCATGAATGTGCATTTATTTATGGCAGAAAATATCTTGTATGCAATTTACACGATTCTAACACGCCCCCGATAGTAACACGCGGTTATAATCAACCCACGAATGTTTAAAAAATGAATTAATGTCGATCCTACTGCGCAGATAAATGTCGATTCTACTTCGCAGATAAAATAATGACGGCTGAACAACATACACTTTGTGGAAAACATTTTATCAAATGCACATACTCGGAAAGTGCCTACACTATGTGCTGTTGAAGCCCTACATCAAAAACTTGCAAGCAAAAATTCGGTTTCTTTGTCTTTCCAACCAAGCTCGCATGTCACAGTGGACCACACCGAAGACACCACCAACATCACTCGGTTTTTTGTTTTTGCCAACGCAGTTACTTTGTTTTTTAGACATAACCTTATAGTAAGATCGGTTTTGCTTTGCCAAGGCTGAAACACCATTCCACGAGATCGCAAAAACAAAAAAGCGATTTTGGATTCAGATTGGATTGGATTTGAAACATGTGTTGATGGTGATGGGGCTGTCCACTTTGCACAGTTTGTTTAGCATTTTGTTTAGTTTGTGTTTTTGGGTCCGATTGTAACATGCGTGTAATTTTGAGCTCCAGTTTTTGGGTAAAGTGCGGCTGATCCCTGGCAGCAGCAGGCAATCAGCCGCCCGGAGCCTTGAAAGCTTACAGTCGCCGATCGTGGCCTCCTTGCCACTATCAGTTGTGGAGCACACATTCGTATCAGCCGTCGCAGCGCGTAGAGGAATTCGGAACACCCAAGAATTTTCACGTCGTACACAATGCACTTCGGCCGGGGAATTTGTGAATTTGTTTTATTCCAAAATTCGTACCAGTTAGTATCACCAAGGTTTTACTCTAGTAGGTTGTCTGCTAACACCTGGACATGTGATGGGGGTACCCCGCCAAGAATGAGTCAATCATAACAGATAATAACCGTAAATAATCGAAGATTTGTATTTTGAACAGATAATTTTATTTTTCGTTCTGAGCAACAAACTCGAGCAAGTGCTCGAAGAGAAGTCAACGGAGAGCTCGATGCGTCGTGGGCTAGCCAGCAAACCTGGCGTGGCTACGAGCTGTGCCGTTCGGGTGCATAGTGTTTGTGTAGACGTGTTACAGCCTAGCCATTTGAAACACCTGTGGGCTTTACGTGGACCAAAGCGGACTAAGCCGTCTAAGCGCCTATGTGTGAGATAAGTAATGTCAAGGTCATCGCGTTCAGGGCGAGATTACTCCAACAGTTGAGTATACCTCCAAACAGCGGCGCTGCTCCGATGTGTAGTGCAGCTACATAGCGGTTTTCGCCATGTCACGACTACGTTCAAGATCCCCAACATTGCTAGATTACCTCCCAACGAAGCTTCAGAGGTCTCCACCAGGTGCACATTGAAAGACTGTTTAATTACCTTTAAATTTAGAGCCAGGCCATGAATGGAAGATCTTTCAAGGAATGTGAAAGATTGTTTTTATATAGAACTGCATTGTTCTTTCTGGTGCTCATGATGCTATTTTTTTAATTCTGTGGTGTGTCTAAGCTGTTACCACAGCGAGGGATGATAACCAAGTATAAGCAGTTTCCAACGTACATTGTCTACTTATCTACAGTTGTAGCTCCTATTTCTTACAAGGTCACTAGCCTAGCAGTGAGATTTATAGACATGGGCTACCTGTTTTGTGATTAAAAGAATCTAACAGAAGCCAGGGTGAGCTGTCTATTGGGAGTGGAACATAAATCAGGATACTGCGGTACTTTTGCTTTCATGGGGATCTCTGAACACTGTAAATACTAAGAAACGTTGAAGGTTTGTTAGGTGCCAGCTGCCACTTAATTGCTTTTATTTGAGACTAATTTACCCTTGGTCTTCTTAAACTATGACCCTCCAGCCTGTATTTATGACGTTCTATATTGGTTTAAGTCTGAGCTCTGCAAAAAATAATTACCCTGGAATTTCAATATTCCACGCTGCTTTTGACTACACCTGAGGGAGAAAGGTACCGTCAGGCTGAAAGGGCAGCCCGGCACCAGAAGATACGGCGGTACCTGTCAGAAAAGCTGTCCAATCTCAAGAGAAATCAATACAAAGGTATGTGCATCTATACTCTAACTTCCTTAATTAAGTAATATACTATTTTGGGTCTCAAGTTTACAAGCAATTATTTTAAATGATGGTATAGATAAATTATTTAGAGGTTAATATATCTAAATGTTTATGCAAACAACTTTAAAGTAGTCTGTTGATCAGCTGACCACTTGAAAAAGGTTGTGGGTTGCTTGGTCGCTACTGCCATCCCATCAGGCCGTGCTCGCTCACTCTCCAAAAAGTTGCATGGTCACACAATTACAATGAAGCACGTCACTCTTACTGCCCCTTAGTCGTCTCTAGGCCCACTCTGCTGTTTACGTATGTAAATGGTTGTCCTGTGTTTGGACTCATTGCTGATCTCTGAATTGCCCTTGACATGTCCAGGCTCATCCCTTTGCTGCCTGTCCTCCCCCGATGCGTGGTCCCACCACGGACTGCCCATGCTGTTGCAGGTCTGCCATCGCTTGCACCTCATGTTGTAGCCTTTTTACCCTTTTCTTCATATTAATTTAGCTTAATTTATATATTTCCAATACTATTGAAATGGAACAGATGTACTATCGCAGCCAATATGAGCTGAAACGCCACTGCACGTGGCACGCGATGAGAGTTGTCTCTCAGATTGTTCAGCAAACCTTGGTATGCGTTGAGGTAGAAACAAATCACTTCTTGTGCTCGTTGCACCACTGTGCCGTTCCGTGTCAATTTTCAGCTCATAGTGGCGCAATGAGTGCAAGAAGCAACCTGCCTAAACCTCAGCAAACACAGAGGTTCACTGAAAATCCGACAGGTGGCTCTGATAGTACCACACGCCATGCGTCTTGGCGCTTCAACTAATATTGGTCACAATAGTACTTCCTCAAATGTTTCTGGTTTTTCTGAACCACCTAGCCATTCCGCCCAGCGAAACAATGTATGATTTCATAACTTCATAATAAAAACATCAAAGCAATGCAGCTTGTTTGACTTTATTCTTATTAGTAGCCGCATTCGCCGTACTCAAATGTCGGGCTGGCAACTACCAGTGTGCAGTGGACAATATAATTAAATTCTAAGTGGGATATGCACCTCGTCATGCTCCAGGCATGGCATAATTAAGTTTCCAAATTATGCATTCACATATTGTTGTGTTTTTTTAAGTTGTGGCCAACTCGAACTGTTTTAAATTAGCCATGAAACCACCATAATCAAACCGTAAAAAAATAGGCGTCTCAAAATACGACAGGTCACTCGACCATCAGACCAAACCAACAGACCATCAGGCCATCAAACCATCAGGCCATCAAACCATCAGGCCATCAAACCATCAGGCCAACAGACCATCAAACTATCAGGCCAATAGACCATCAAACCATCAGGCCAACAGACCATCAGGCCATCAAACCATCAGACGTCCCAAAATATGACTCCATCAGACCATCAGGATTTTCCTGATGGTCTTTTCGATAGGGGAGTGTGCCCGGGATTTCTCAACGGCGGCGGATGTTCGTTCCGCGTGATCGTGGTTTTCGCTAAGCATGCTACTGACGGCTGGTGCATCCGCGGCGACGGCGTCAGGAACGACATCGTGAGTGTGCCCGGGATTTCTAAACGGCGGCGGATGTTCGTTCCGCGTGATCGTGGTTTTCGCTAAGCGTGCTACTGACGCCTGGTGCACCCGCGGCGACGGCGTCAGGAACGACATCGTGAGTGTGCCCGGGATTTCTCAACGGCGGCGGATGTTCGTTCCGCGTGATCGTGGTTTACGCTAAGCGTGCTACTGACGCCTGGTGCACCCGCGGCGACGGCGTCAGGGACGACATCGTGAGTGTGCCCGGGATTTTTCAACGGCGGCGGATGTTCGTTCCGCGTTATCGTGGTTTTCGCTAAGCATGCTACTGACGCCTGGTACATCCGCGGCGACGGTATCAGGGACGACATCGTAGTGTGCCCGGGATTTCTCAACGGCGGCGGATGTTCGTTCTGCGTGATCGTGGTTTTCGCTAAGCAGTCTACTGACGCCTGGTGCACCCGCGGCGACGGTATCAGGGACGACATCGTGAGTGTGCCCGGGATTTCTCAACGGCGGCGGATGTTCGTTCCGCGTGATCGTGGTTTTCGCTAAGCAGTCTACTGACTCCTGGTGCACCCGCGGCGACGGCGTCAGGGACGACATCGTGAGTGTGCCCGGGATTTCTCAACGGCGGCGGATGTTCGTTCCGCGTGATCGTGGTTTTCGCTAAGCATGCTACTGACGCCTGGTGCACCCGCGGCGACGGCGTCAGGAACGACATCGTGGGTGTGCCCGGGATTTCTCAACGGCGGCGGATGTTCGTTCCGCGTGATCGTGGTTTTCACTAAGCATGCTACTGACGCCTGGTGCACCCGCGGCGACGGCGTCAGGGACGACATCGTGAGTGTGCCCGGGATTTCTCAACGGCGGCGGATGTTCGTTCCGCGTGATCGTGGTTTTCGCTAAGCAGTCTGGTGACGCCTGGTGCACCCGCGGCGACGGTATCAGGGACGACATCATGAGTGTGCCCGGGATTTCTCAACGGCGGCGGATGTTCGTTCCGCGTGATCGTGGTTTTCGCTAAGCATGCTACTGACGCCTGGTGCACCCGCGGCGACGGCGTCAGGAACGACATCGTGAGTGTGCCCGGGATTTCTCAACGGCGGCGGATGTTCGTTCCGCGTGATCGTGGTTTTCGCTATGCATACTACCGACGCCTGGTGCACCCGCGGCGACGGCGTCAGGAACGACGTCGTGAGTGTGCCCGGGATTTTTAAACGGCGGCGGATGTTCGTCCCGCGTGATCGTGGTTTTCGCTAAGCATGCTACTGACACCTGGTGCACCCGCGGCGACGGCGTAAGGAACGACATCGTGAGTGTGCCCGGGATTTCTCAACGGCGGCGGATGTTCGTTCCGAGTGATCGTGGTTTTCGCTAAACATGCTACTGACGCCTGGTGCACCCGCGGCGACGGCGTCAGGGACGACATCCTGAGTGTGCCCGGGACTTCTCAACGGCGGCGGATGTTCGTTCCGCGTGATCGTGGTTTTCGGTAAGCAGTCTACTGGCGCCTGGTGCACCCGCGGCGACGGTATCAGGGACGACATCGTGAGTGTGCCCGGGACTTCTCAACGGCGGCGGATGTTCGTTCCGCGTGATCGTGGTTTTCGCTAGGCATGCTACTGACGCCTGGTGCACCCGCGGCGACGGCGTCAGGAACGACATCGTGAGTGTGCCCGGGATTTCTCAACGGCGGCGGATGTTCGTTCCGCGTGATCGTGGTTGTCGCTATGCATACTACCGACGCCTGGTGCACCCGCGGCGACGGCGTCAGGAACGACGTCGTGAGTGTGCCCGGGATTTCTAAACGGCGGCGGATGTTCGTCCCGCGTGATCGTGGTTTTCGCTAAGCATGCTACTGACACCTGGTGCACCCGTGGCGACGGCGTAAGGAACGACATCGTGAGTGTGCCCGGGATTTCTCAACGGCGGCGGATGTTCGTTCCGCGTGATCGTGGTTTTCGCTAAGCATGCTACTGACGCCTGGTGCACCCGCGGCGACGGCGTAAGGGACGACATCCTGAGTGTGCCCGGGATTTCTCAACGGCGACGGATATTCGTTCCGCGTGATCGTGGTTTTCGGTAAGCAGTCTACTGGCGCCTGGTGCACCCGCGGCGACGGTATCAGGGACGACATCGTGAGTGTGCCCGGGACTTCTCAACGGCGGCGGATGCTCGTTCCGCGTGATCGTGGTTTTCGCTAAGCAGTCTACTGACGCCTGGTGCACCCGCGGCGACGGTATCAGGGACGACATCGTGAGTGTACCCGGGATTTCTCAACGGCGGCGGATGTTCGTTCCGCGTGATCGTGGTTTTCGCTAAGTATGCTACTGACGCCTGGTGCACCCGCGGCGACGGCGTAAGGGACGACATCCTGAGTGTGCCCGGGATTTCTCAACGGCGGCGGATGTTCGTTCCGCGTGATCGTGGTTTTCGGTAAGCGTGCTACTGACGCGTGGTGCATCCGCGGCGACGGCGTAAGGGACGACATCCTGAGTGTGCCCGGGATTTCTCAACGGCGGCGGATGTTCGTTCCGCGTGATCGTGGTTTTCGCTAAGTATGCTACTGACGCCTGGTGCACCCGCGGCGATGGCGTAAGGGACGACATCCTGAGTGTGCCCGGGATTTCTCAACGGCGGCGGATGTTCGTTCCGCGTGATCGTGGTTTTCGCTAAGTATGCTACTGACGCCTGGTGCACCCGCGGCGACGGCGTCAGGGACGACATCGTGAGTGTGCCCGGGATTTCTCAACGGCGGCGGATGTTCGTTCCGCGTGATCGTGGTTTTCGCTAAGTATGCTACTGACGCCTGGTGCACCCGCGGCGACGGCGTAAGGGACGACATCCTGAGTGTGCCCGGGATTTCTCAACGGCGGCGGATGTTCGTTCCGCGTGATCGTGGTTTTCGCTAAGTATGCTACTGACGCCTGGTGCACCCGCGGCGACGGCGTAAGGGACGACATCCTGAGTGTGCCCGGGATTTCTCAACGGCGGCGGATGTTCGTTCCGCGTGATCGTGGTTTTCGCTAAGTATGCTACTGACGCCTGGTGCACCCGCGGCGACGGCGTAAGGGACGACATCCTGAGTGTGCCCGGGATTTCTCAACGGCGGCAGATGTTCGTTCCGCGTGATCGTGGTTTTCGGTAAGCGTGCTACTGACGCGTGGTGCATCCGCGGCGACGGCGTAAGGGACGACATCGTGAGTGTACCCGGGATTTCTCAACGGCGGTGGATGTTCGTTCCGCGTGATCGTGGTTTTCGCTAAGTATGCTACTGACGCCTGGTGCACCCGCGGCGACGGCGTAAGGGACGACATCCTGAGTGTGCTCGGGATTTCTCAACGGCGGCGGATGTTCGTTCCGCGTGATCGTGGTTTTCGCTAAGCATGCTACTGACGCCTGGTGCACCCGCGGCGACGGCGTCAGGGACGACATCGTGAGTGTGCCCGGGATTTCTCAACGGCAGCGGATGTTCGTTCCGCGTTATCGTGGTTTTCGCTAAGCATGCTACTGACGCCTGGTGCACCCGCGGCGACGGCGTAAGGGACGACATCGTGAGTGTGCCCGGGATTTCTCAACGGCGGCGGATGTTCGTTCCGCGTGATCGTGGTTTTCGCTAAGCGTGCTACTGACGCCTGGTGCATCCGCGGCGACGGTATCAGGGACGACATTGTGAGTGTGCCCGGGATTTCTCAACGGCGGCGGATGTTCGTTCCGCGTTATCGTGGTTTTCGCTAAGAGAGCTACTGACGCCTGGTGCACCCGCGGCGACGGCGTCAGGGACGACATCGTAGTGTGCCCGGGATTTCTCAACGGCGGCGGATGTTCGTTCTGCGTGATCGTGGTTTTCGCTAAGCAGTCTACTGACGCCTGGTGCACCCGCGGCGACGGTATCAGGGACGACATCGTGAGTGTGCCCGGGATTTCTCAACGGCGGCGGATGTTCGTTCCGCGTGATCGTGGTTTTCGCTAAGCAGTCTACTGACTCCTGGTGCACCCGCGGCGACGGCGTCAGGGACGACATCGTGAGTGTGCCCGGGATTTCTCAACGGCGGCGGATGTTCGTTCCGCGTGATCGTGGTTTTCACTAAGCATGCTACTGACGCCTGGTGCACCCGCGGCGACGGCGTCAGGGACGACATCGTGAGTGTGCCCGGGATTTCTCAACGGCGGCGGATGTTCGTTCCGCGTGATCGTGGTTTTCGCTAAGCAGTCTGGTGATGCCTGGTGCACCCGCGGCGACGGTATCAGGAACGACATCGTGAGTGTGCCCGGGATTTCTCAACGGCGGCGGATGTTCGTTCCGCGTGATCGTGGTTTTCGCTAGGCATGCTACTGACGCCTGGTGCACCCGCGGCGACGGCGTCAGGAACGACATCGTGAGTGTGCCCGGGATTTCTCAACGGCGGCGGATGTTCGTTCCGCGTGATCGTGGTTTTCGCTAAGCGTGCTACTGACGCCTGGTGCATCCGCGGCGACGGAATCAGGGACGACATCGTGAGTGTGCCCGGGATTTCTCAACGGCGGCGGATGTTCGTTCCGCGTTATCGTGGTTTTCGCTAAGCGTGCTACTGACGCCTAATGCACCCGCGGCGACGGCGTCAGGGACGACATCGTGAGTGTGCCCGGGATTTCTCGACGGCGGCGGATGTTCGTTCCGCGTTATCGTGGTTTTCGCTAAGCGTGCTACTGACGCCTGGTGCATCCGCGGCGACGGTATCAGGGACGACATCGTGAGTGTGCCCGGGATTTCTCAACGGCGGCGGATGTTCGTTCCGCGTTATCGTGGTTTTCGCTAAGCGTGCTACTGACGCCCGGTGCATCCGCGGCGACGGTATCAGGGACGACATCGTGAGTGTGCCCGGGATTTCTCAACGGCGGCGGATGTTCGTTCCTCGTTATCGTGGTTTTCGCTAAGCGTGCTACTGACGCGTGGTGCATCCGCGGCGACGGTATCAAGGACGACATCGTGAGTGTGCCCGGGATTTCTCAACGGCGGCGGATGTTCGTTCCGCGTGATCGTGGTTTTCGCTAAGCGTGCTACTGACGCCTGGTGCATCCGCGGCGACGGCGTCAGGGACGACATCGTGAGTGTGCCCGGGATTTCTCAACGGCGGCGGATGTTCGTTCCGCGTTATCGTGGTTTTCGCTAAGCGTGCTACTGACGCCTGGTGCACCCGCGGCGACGGTATCAGGGACGACATCGTGAGTGTGCCCGGGATTTCTCAACGGCGGCGGATGTTCGTTCCGCGTGATCGTGGTTTTCGCTAAGCATGCTACTGACGCCTGGTGCACTCGCGGTGACGGCGTCAGGGACGACATCCTGAGTGTGCCCGGGATTTCTCAACGGCGGCGGATGTTCGTTCCGCGTGATTGTGGTTTTCGCTAAGCATGCTACTGACGCCAGGTGCACCCGCGGCGACGGCGTCAGGGACGACATCCTGAGTGTGCCCGGGATTTCTCAACGGCGGCGGATGTTTGTTCCGCGTGATCGTGGTTTTCGGTAAGCAGTCTACTGACGCCTGGTGCACCCGCGCCGACGGTATCAGGGACGACATCGTGAATGTACCCGGGATTTCTAAACGGTGGCGGATGTTCGTTCCGCGTGATCGTGGTTTTCGCTAAGCGTGCTACTGACGCCTGGTGCACCCGCGGGGACGGTATCAGGAACGACATCGTCAGTGTGCCCGGGATTTCTCAACGGCCGCGGATGTTCGTTCCGCGTGATGGTGGTTTTCGCTAAGCATGCTACTGACGCCTGGTGCACCCGCGGCGACGGCGTCAGGGACGACATCCTGAGTGTGCCCGGGATTTCTCAACGGCGGCGGATGTTCGTTCCACGTGATCGTGGTTTTCGGTAAGCAGTCTACTGACGCCTGGTGCACCCGCGGCGACGGCGTCAGGGACGACATCGTGAGTGTGCCCGGGATTTCTCAACGGCGGCGGATGTTCGTTCCGCGTTATCGTGGTTTTCGTTAAGCATGCTACTGACGCCTGGTGCACCCGCGGCGACGGCGTCAGGGACGACATCCTGAGTGTGCCCGGGATTTCTCAACGGCAGCGGATGTTCGTTCTGCGTGATCGTGGTTTTCGCTAAGCATGCTACTGACGCCTGGTGCACCCGCGGCGACGGCGTCAGGGACGACATCCCGAGTGTGCCCGGGATTTCTCAACGGCGGCGGATGTTCGTTCCGCGTGATCGTGGTTTTCGGTAAGCAGTCTACTGACGCCTGGTGCACCCGCGGCGACGGCGTCAGGAACGACATCGTGAGTGTGCCCGGGATTTCTCAACGGCGGCGGATGTTCGTTCCGCGTGATCGTGGTTTACGCAAAGCGTGCTACTGACGCCTGGTGCACCCGCGGCGACGGCGTCAGGGACGACATCGTGAGTGTGCCCGGGATTTCTCAACGGCGGCGGATGTTCGTTCCGCGTTATCGTGGTTTTCGCTAAGCATGCTACTGACGCCTGGTACATCCGCGGCGACGGTATCAGGGACGACATCGTAGTGTGCCCGGGATTTCTCAACGGCGGCGGATGTTCGTTCTGCGTGATCGTGGTTTTCGCTAAGCAGTCTACTGACGCCTGGTGCACCCGCGGCGACGGTATCAGGGACGACATCGTGAGTGTGCCCGGGATTTCTCAACGGCGGCGGATGTTCGTTCCGCGTGATCGTGGTTTTCGCTAAGCAGTCTACTGACTCCTGGTGCACCCGCGGCGACGGCGTCAGGGACGACATCGTGAGTGTGCCCGGGATTTCTCAACGGCGGCGGATGTTCGTTCCGCGTGATCGTGGTTTTCGCTAAGCATGCTACTGACGCCTGGTGCACCCGCGGCGACGGCGTCAGGAACGACATCGTGGGTGTGCCCGGGATTTCTCAACGGCGGCGGATGTTCGTTCCGCGTGATCGTGGTTTTCACTAAGCATGCTACTGACGCCTGGTGCACCCGCGGCGACGGCGTCAGGGACGACATCGTGAGTGTGCCCGGGATTTCTCAACGGCGGCGGATGTTCGTTCCGCGTGATCGTGGTTTTCGCTAAGCAGTCTGGTGACGCCTGGTGCACCCGCGGCGACGGTATCAGGGACGACATCATGAGTGTGCCCGGGATTTCTCAACGGCGGCGGATGTTCGTTCCGCGTGATCGTGGTTTTCGCTAAGCATGCTACTGACGCCTGGTGCACCCGCGGCGACGGCGTCAGGAACGACATCGTGAGTGTGCCCGGGATTTCTCAACGGCGGCGGATGTTCGTTCCGCGTGATCGTGGTTTTCGCTATGCATACTACCGACGCCTGGTGCACCCGCGGCGACGGCGTCAGGAACGACGTCGTGAGTGTGCCCGGGATTTTTAAACGGCGGCGGATGTTCGTCCCGCGTGATCGTGGTTTTCGCTAAGCATGCTACTGACACCTGGTGCACCCGCGGCGACGGCGTAAGGAACGACATCGTGAGTGTGCCCGGGATTTCTCAACGGCGGCGGATGTTCGTTCCGAGTGATCGTGGTTTTCGCTAAACATGCTACTGACGCCTGGTGCACCCGCGGCGACGGCGTCAGGGACGACATCCTGAGTGTGCCCGGGACTTCTCAACGGCGGCGGATGTTCGTTCCGCGTGATCGTGGTTTTCGGTAAGCAGTCTACTGGCGCCTGGTGCACCCGCGGCGACGGTATCAGGGACGACATCGTGAGTGTGCCCGGGACTTCTCAACGGCGGCGGATGTTCGTTCCGCGTGATCGTGGTTTTCGCTAGGCATGCTACTGACGCCTGGTGCACCCGCGGCGACGGCGTCAGGAACGACATCGTGAGTGTGCCCGGGATTTCTCAACGGCGGCGGATGTTCGTTCCGCGTGATCGTGGTTGTCGCTATGCATACTACCGACGCCTGGTGCACCCGCGGCGACGGCGTCAGGAACGACGTCGTGAGTGTGCCCGGGATTTCTAAACGGCGGCGGATGTTCGTCCCGCGTGATCGTGGTTTTCGCTAAGCATGCTACTGACACCTGGTGCACCCGTGGCGACGGCGTAAGGAACGACATCGTGAGTGTGCCCGGGATTTCTCAACGGCGGCGGATGTTCGTTCCGCGTGATCGTGAATTCGCTAAGCATGCTACTGACGCCTGGTGCACCCGCGGCGACGGCGTAAGGGACGACATCCTGAGTGTGCCCGGGATTTCTCAACGGCGACGGATATTCGTTCCGCGTGATCGTGGTTTTCGGTAAGCAGTCTACTGACGCCTGGTGCACCCGCGGCGACGGTATCAGGGACGACATCGTGAGTGTGCCCGGGACTTCTCAACGGCGGCGGATGCTCGTTCCGCGTGATCGTGGTTTTCGCTAAGCAGTCTACTGACGCCTGGTGCACCCGCGGTGACGGTATCAGGGACGACATCGTGAGTGTACCCGGGATTTCTCAACGGCGGCGGATGTTCGTTCCGCGTGATCGTGGTTTTCGCTAAGTATGCTACTGACGCCTGGTGCACCCGCGGCGACGGCGTAAGGGACGACATCCTGAGTGTGCCCGGGATTTCTCAACGGCGGCGGATGTTCGTTCCGCGTGATCGTGGTTTTCGGTAAGCGTGCTACTGACGCGTGATGCATCCGCGGCGACGGCGTAAGGGACGACATCCTGAGTGTGCCCGGGATTTCTCAACGGCGGCGGATGTTCGTTCCGCGTGATCGTGGTTTTCGCTAAGTATGCTACTGACGCCTGGTGCACCCGCGGCGACGGCGTAAGGGACGACATCCTGAGTGTGCCCGGGATTTCTCAACGGCGGCGGATGTTCGTTCCGCGTGATCGTGGTTTTCGCTAAGTATGCTACTGACGCCTGGTGCACCCGCGGCGACGGCGTCAGGGACGACATCGTGAGTGTGCCCGGGATTTCTCAACGGCGGCGGATGTTCGTTCCGCGTGATCGTGGTTTTCGCTAAGTATGCTACTGACGCCTGGTGCACCCGCGGCGACGGCGTAAGGGACGACATCCTGAGTGTGCCCGGGATTTCTCAACGGCGGCGGATGTTCGTTCCGCGTGATCGTGGTTTTCGCTAAGTATGCTACTGACGCCTGGTGCACCCGCGGCGACGGCGTAAGGGACGACATCCTGAGTGTGCCCGGGATTTCTCAACGGCGGCGGATGTTCGTTCCGCGTGATCGTGGTTTTCGCTAAGTATGCTACTGACGCCTGGTGCACCCGCGGCGACGGCGTAAGGGACGACATCCTGAGTGTGCCCGGGATTTCTCAACGGCGGCGGATGTTCGTTCCGCGTGATCGTGGTTTTCGGTAAGCGTGCTACTGACGCGTGGTGCATTCGCGGCGACGGCGTAAGGGACGACATCGTGAGTGTACCCGGGATTTCTCAACGGCGGCGGATGTTCGTTCCGCGTGATCGTGGTTTTCGCTAAGTATGCTACTGACGCCTGGTGCACCCGCGGCGACGGCGTAAGGGACGACATCCTGAGTGTGCTCGGGATTTCTCAACGGCGGCGGATGTTCGTTCCGCGTGATCGTGGTTTTCGCTAAGCATGCTACTGACGCCTGGTGCACCCGCGGCGACGGCGTCAGGGACGACATCGTGAGTGTGCCCGGGATTTCTCAACGGCAGCGGATGTTCGTTCCGCGTTATCGTGGTTTTCGCTAAGGATGCTACTGACGCCTGGTGCACCCGCGGCGACGGCGTAAGGGACGACATCGTGAGTGTGCCCGGGATTTCTCAACGGCGGCGGATGTTCGTTCCGCGTGATCGTGGTTTTCGCTAAGCGTGCTACTGACGCCTGGTGCATCCGCGGCGACGGTATCAGGGACGACATTGTGAGTGTGCCCGGGATTTCTCAACGGCGGCGGATGTTCGTTCCGCGTTATCGTGGTTTTCGCTAAGAGAGCTACTGACGCCTGGTGCACCCGCGGCGACGGCGTCAGGGACGACATCGTAGTGTGCCCGGGATTTCTCAACGGCGGCGGATGTTCGTTCTGCGTGATCGTGGTTTTCGCTAAGCAGTCTACTGACGCCTGGTGCACCCGCGGCAACGGTATCAGGGACGACATCGTGAGTGTGCCCGGGATTTCTCAACGGCGGCGGATGTTCGTTCCGCGTGATCGTGGTTTTCGCTAAGCAGTCTACTGACTCCTGGTGCACCCGCGGCGACGGCGTCAGGGACGACATCGTGAGTGTGCCCGGGATTTCTCAACGGCGGCGGATGTTCGTTCCGCGTGATCGTGGTTTTCACTAAGCATGCTACTGACGCCTGGTGCACCCGCGGCGACGGCGTCAGGGACGACATCGTGAGTGTGCCCGGGATTTCTCAACGGCGGCGGATGTTCGTACCGCGTGATCGTGGTTTTCGCTAAGCAGTCTGGTGATGCCTGGTGCACCCGCGGCGACGGTATCAGGAACGACATCGTGAGTGTGCCCGGGATTTCTCAACGGCGGCGGATGTTCGTTCCGCGTGATCGTGGTTTTCGCTAGGCATGCTACTGACGCCTGGTGCACCCGCGGCGACGGCGTCAGGAACGACATCGTGAGTGTGCCCGGGATTTCTCAACGGCGGCGGATGTTCGTTCCGCGTGATCGTGGTTTTCGCTAAGCGTGCTACTGACGCCTGGTGCATCCGCGGCGACGGAATCAGGGACGACATCGTGAGTGTGCCCGGGATTTCTCAACGGCGGCGGATGTTCGTTCCGCGTTATCGTGGTTTTCGCTAAGCGTGCTACTGACGCCTGGTGCACCCGCGGCGACGGCGTCAGGGACGACATCGTGAGTGTGCCCGGGATTTCTCAACGGCGGCGGATGTTCGTTCCGCGTTATCATGGTTTTCGCTAAGCGTGCTACTGACGCCTGGTGCATCCGCGGCGACGGTATCAGGGACGACATCGTGAGTGTGCCCGGGATTTCTCAACGGCGGCGGATGTTCGTTCCGCGTTATCGTGGTTTTCGCTAAGCGTGCTACTGACGCCCGGTGCATCCGCGGCGACGGTATCAGGGACGACATCGTGAGTGTGCCCGGGATTTCTCAACGGCGGCGGATGTTCGTTCCTCGTTATCGTGGTTTTCGCTAAGCGTGCTACTGACGCGTGGTGCATCCGCGGCGACGGTATCAAGGACGACATCGTGAGTGTGCCCGGGACTTCTCAACGGCGGCGGATGTTCGTTCCGCGTGATCGTGGTTTTCGCTAAGCGTGCTACTGACGCCTGGTGCATCCGCGGCGACGGCGTCAGGGACGACATCGTGAGTGTGCCCGGGATTTCTCAACGGCGGCGGATGTTCGTTCCGCGTTATCGTGGTTTTCGCTAAGCGTGCTACTGACGCCTGGTGCACCCGCGGCGACGGTATCAGGGACGACATCGTGAGTGTGCCCGGGATTTCTCAACGGCGGCGGATGTTCGTTCCGCGTGATCGTGGTTTTCGCTAAGCATGCTACTGACGCCTGGTGAACTCGCGGTGACGGCGTCAGGGACGACATCCTGAGTGTGCCCGGGATTTCTCAACGGCGGCGGATGTTCGTTCCGCGTTATCGTGGTTTTCGCTAAGCATGCTACTGACGCCTGGTGCACCCGCGGCGACGGCGTCAGGGACGACACCGTGAGTGTGCCCGGGATTTCTCAACGGCGGCGGATGTTCGTTCCGCGTGATCGTGGTTTTCGCTAAGCGTGCTACTGACGCCTGGTGCATCCGCGGCGACGGTATCAGGGACGACATCGTGAGTGTGCCCGGGATTTCTCAACGGCGGCGGATGTTCGTTCCGCGTTATCGTGGTTTTCGCTAAGCGTGCTACTGACGCCTGGTGCACCCGCGGCGACGGCGTCAGGGACGACATCGTGAGTGTGCCCGGGATTTCTCAACGGCGGCGGATGTTCGTTCCGCGTTATCGTGGTTTTCGCTAAGCGTGCTACTGACGCCTGGTGCATCCGTGGCGACGGTATCAGGGACGACATCATTAGTGTGCCCGGGATTTCTCAACGGCGGCGGATTTTCGTTCCGCGTGATCGTGGTTTTCGCTAAGCGTGCTACTGACGCCTGGTGCATCCGCGGCGACGGTATCAGGGACGACATCGTGAGTGTGCCCGGGATTTCTCAACGGCGGCGGATGTTCGTTCCACGTTACCGTGGCTTTCGCTAAGCGTACTACTGACGCCTGGTGCATCCGCGGCGACGGCATCAGGGACGACATCGTGAGTGTGCCCGGGATTTCTCAACGGCGGCGGATGTTCGTTCCGCGTTATCGTGGTTTTCGCTAAGCGTGCTACTGACGCCTGGTGCATCCGCGGCGACGGTGTCAGGGACGACATCGTGAGTGTGCCCGGGATTTCTCAACGGCGGCGAATGTTCGTTCCGCGTGATCGTGGTTTTCGCTAAGTGTGCTACTGACGCCTGGTGCATCCGCGGCGACGGCATCCGGGACGACATCGTGAGTGTGCCCGGGATTTCTCAACGGCGGCGAATGTTTGTTCCGCGCGTTCGTGGTTTTCGCTAAGCGTGCTACTGTCTCTGGTTCGCCCGCGGCGACAGCATCAGGGACGACATCGTGAAAGTGCCCGGGATTTCTCAACGGCAGCGAATGTTCGTTCCGCGTGTTCGTGGTTTTCGCTAAGCGTGCTACTGGCGCCTGGTGCACCCGCGGCGACGGCGTCAGGAACGACATCGTGAGTGTGCCCGGGTGGTTCTCAACGGCGGCGGATGTTCGTTCCGCGTGATCGTGGTTTTCGCTAAGCGTGCTACTGACGCCTGGTGCACCCGCGGCGACGGCGTCAGGAACGACATCGTGACCCGATCGAAAAGACCATCAGGTTTTCCTGATGGACCATCAGAGTTTCTTGATGGTCCATCAGACTTTTCTGATGGTCCATCAGGTTTCCTGATGGACCATCAAAGAAGTCTGATGGCCCATCAGCCCACTCCTGATGGACCATCAGCCCATTTCTGACGGACCATCTGACTTTCCTGATGGACAATTAGACTTCTTTGATGGCCCATCAGGCTTCCTGATGGACCATCAAGAAGGTCTGATGGACCATCAAGAAGGTCTGATGGACCATCAAGAAAGTCTGATGGACCATCAGCCCATTCTTGACGCACCATCCGACTGTCCTGATGGACCATTAGACTTCTTTGATGGCCCATCAGGCTTCCTGATGGACCATTAAGAAGGTCTGATGGACCATCAAGAAGGTCTGATGGACCATCAAGAAGGTCTGATGGACCATCAAGAAGGTCTGATGGACCATTAAGAAAATCTGATGGACCATCAGCCCATGCTTGACGCACCATCCGACTGTCCTGATGGACCATCAGATGCGTTTAGATGGTCCGTCAGAAGTTCCTGACGGCACCTAATGGTCTGTTAAACACTCTTGATGGGATGTCAGAGGTAGTCTAATGGTCGTCAGAAGTTTTATGTTTCACTTCGGTTCCATCAAAAGCGCCTTATTTCCCAGCCGTCGGGACTTTCTTTGCGCACAATGTTTATCAAAAGTGCTTGATTAATTGTTGCTCGCGGTATTCTGACGGCGCCGTCAGAGGCGTTTAATAACAATTGATATATGGGTCGCGACATATTTGCCAGCACGTGATGAGTCGCGGGCTCGCGAGGTGCTGACACAACTATATGTCACGCGATTTGTCTTTACTCACTGAGTCCCCGATTCACCGGCAACTGTGCGTTCGTCTGCAATCACGCACCGTGGAAACCCGTACTCACGGTAGGGTTCATCGTTTCGCATATGCTTCATCTACGCCTTTCATTACCAACGGAAGGTGGACAGACTTTTCGTCGACACATTAATATTTATAGACACGGCACCCCCCGAGCCCCGCAACCGTTGTGAGCATCGGACGGTCGCGGCGGCAATTAAGTTCAGCTTCCAAACAGACCGCGCGGCCATTGCTTTGCTTTACTTTGCTCGAAGGTTAAATAGTCGGAGGAATGCGCCACCGCCTCGCTGAATGAGCTGCCCAAAGTCGAGGAGGCTCCGCAACTTTGCACGCTACAAAATAGGCGATTTGAAGTTATGTCGCGATAAAAAAAGCTGTCGTTGAATCTCGCGTATGATATATGATGGGCCGCAGCCGCGTGGTCAATGGGTTGATGTGATTTTTTATTAAGGAAAGGCCTTATATGTCTCGTCGTTCAGACGACCTTAAAAGTTCTTGAGCGGAAACACGTCGAGTCACGAAAGGTGCTAAAACCGGCGACACGAAAGGTAGAAAAACCTGCATTATTCAGTATTCAGCTGCACTAGAACCCTTTTGGACCAGGGTGGTCGTTAACGAAGCAGCTTCGCAGGGGTTTTAGATTTAATTAAAGTTTTCAACACCACCGCCACCATCATAAATATAATAAAAATAAAAAAAAAAAAAAAAAAAAAAAAAACTTTCTTTCTTTTCCTGGGGGAATCGAACCAGTGACCTCTCGATCCGTATGCCGACGCGCTACCCCTGCGCCACGAGCGGAGGACTGTCGAAGGTCGCGTAAATTATGAATTAGTCTTTAATGTATCGGCTACTGCCGACGCATCGGCTACTTGCGGCGCCAGTTTCTTTACACGCAGTGTTGACACTTGAAAGATTTCTCTAAAAAATGTTCTCATTCAAGTTCATACGCAGTGTTCGACACTCGACGATCCGTTAATTTTAATGTATACTTTATATTTTGAAAGACGTTCGCCGCTTATATCCGTTCGACCAAAAGCTTCGAATCCAAATCCAAATCCAGTTGTTTCGTGCGCTTTGTTGCCTCGGCAGCCTCACCCTTCCTCGTGGAGTGTTTTCGAGGTTTTAGATATTTCGGTAGGTTTCACTCGATTTTGCGAGAACGGAGAAATAAGCGACGTCCACAGGGCTTTATTTAAAAACTGCAATCCTTCGAATGTGGTCGACTTCGAGCGTAGGACGGCGTACAAGGTGTCTTGGGACGGCGACGTGAACACTCGAGGAGGCTATTACGACGCCGAGATCCTCGAACTGACGGGTGATTGTGTATTTTTTACCATCCCAAAGTGCGACGTAGCCACAAGCAATCGCCGTTTTCTTTCTTTTTTATTGCGACTGTAATTAAAAGTGAATATTGTAGACTGCTTAGATGGGGCACCAAGCTAGGCAGATGAATGCATGGGCTAATACTTCAGTTGAGCGTGTGGACTGAACTGCCTTGCACGTGACATCATATGGCACCCTACAAGCCGCCATTGCTCCTGTGCCTTAAGTCCGCGCTAATTTGCTCGTACTCCACCGTTCCGAGTTTCACACTCCGGGCGCAGCAACTAAACGAAGCATAGCGTACAGTAGCGCAACACACCGAAGCTGTCGGCGAGCTGTATGAGCCACTTCCGACCACAGTTTTATGACGAACCCAGCATCTCGCGGATGCCAAAATTATTTTGAAGATAAAATTAATTAAGGGCTCTGTAAAATGGTAAAATAAAAGCCCCCCCCCCCCAAAAAAAAAAAGAAAAAGAAAAAAGAAAAGAATTGCGCGGCGACGTTACGAAATTTTTACGAATGTTTTAATATTTGTGAAAGGTTTGAAGACTCGCTTCGACCAGATATGCTGAATGTTACTTTGACCGATCTATTTATTGACCATGCATGCTGTTTAGATTCAAATGAAAGACAGCATTCTTGAACTCGCTTGTCAAAACAAGAAACTCTCAAACTTGTCAGATATCTTGGGTTTCCGTCTTCCAGCGCGCGACGGAACCTGTCGATGTGCTACTCCAATACTGGCACACCACCGTTCAATAAATAGCACATTAATTAGTTTGCAGGCGAGATGCAGGGACAAACTTTTCCCGCAACGTTTTCGCTTTCCAATCGAACTATCTTTATTCGCTGGGCTGTGCATTCTACAAAGGGCAGCGATCGGACTGTCCTCTCATCTCGACAACTTTTCTGTCGCTGTACCATCATAATGCTACTGTTCGATGGGTAATTCGTTTTCAGGTGAGATTCGGGAACAAGCCCTTTCCGTAATGGTCCTGGCTTTGAAATCAAATCATTTTACTCGCTGGGTTAAGCATTCTTCAACTGAAATGAGGCAGCGATCCACTGCACTCCTCGTCTCGGCGACGTTTCTGTCAGCGCGAAGAAATGACTTGCACTTCGAGAAATACTCGGTGCAAAAAGAGCACGCTTGAGTGTCAGTCCTTTGGTGGCGCTTCTGTCCATTTAATGAACAGAGCGCCAAACTCTTGCGCTCCGCAGCACAAACCTAGGCGCACAATCGTGGCTGATTCAATGTCAATTCATGCGAGTCATATAATACATGGCTTGCATTGATGTTGCATCAGCTGCCATTGCTTCCTGACCAATTTATTTATTCATGATCACAAATGTACAGTCGGGGACAAAAGTCCCCAGGACGTGCTAGCTGCGGCTGAAACCCATTGCTCTGCCACCTGCCGGCGGGTCGCCTGGTTTCGAGATCACACAAAAGCGCACGCGCGTCCCACTCTGCCTGCAAACATGTGCGTTTCCTGCTCTTCTGCAGCACAGCACCTAACTAGGAATCGGGCACATGGTACTGCCTCGGAGATAGCGCTGGCGGCTGACGAGCGTCTGCTATACATTCCAAAACTCGAGATACCGCCTGGGGCATTGCGCCACATTTCGTCGTGTCAGCGCACCTTGCTTTATAACCAGTTCAGCTTATCGCTTAATTGAGCTGCCGTGACTTCTTGCTTTATAGGTCAGTAAGCACTATCTCCGAAGTGGTACCACGCGCCCGATTCCGAGTTAGGCACCGCGCCGCAGCAGAGCGGGAAAGCGCACACGTTGGCAGGTACAATAGGACGCACGTGCGCCCTTCTGTGATCTCGAAACCAGGCGACCCGCCGGCAGATGGCAGATGAATGCGTTTCAGTCGCAGCTTGCGGGACCTGGAGACTTTTCTCCCCGACTGTACCTACGAGAAACCCAAGAGGAAATGGCAACTGAACTGGCCAGGCGCAAACAGGCAGCTGAAGCATCTGCAAGTTCACACAAAGCTGCTCCTCCCAGGAACGTCAGCCCTTGTGCCCTCTAACGCAAAGCAGTTTTTGTGGAAATTTTGTCACCAGAATATCATTACCTGTCTATGTAATGTGGTACATCCTATTTTTTCTGGGAGTGTC
Organism: Ixodes scapularis; assembly: GCF_016920785.2. Classification (NCBI taxonomy): domain Eukaryota; kingdom Metazoa; phylum Arthropoda; class Arachnida; order Ixodida; family Ixodidae; genus Ixodes; species Ixodes scapularis. The sequence goes on along the minus strand of NW_024609879.1, from coordinate 60,138,992 downwards.
CAAAAGCTAAATCTTAGCGCTAATTAAATTTTTAGATGCGGTTTATGTCAGGACAAAAGCTGAAAGTGACGATGTTGCAAGGCTCTCAAAAGCAGCGCCAGCCACATATGGGTAGCAGCAACCGAAACGGACACACAACTGACCAATCCAACTGATGCAGAAAGAGAGCTGGTCGTGCACAAAATGTGAGTGTGGAAAGCAGCTTGGGAATCCCAACACTGCGTAATGTAATGTCGAGTCCTTAACATTTATACTTCCTTGGGATTGCTATGTTTCACCACTCAGTCAAGGCTTTGCAGTTTACCAAGCCTTCTTTATTTCACAAAGGCCAGTAAAGCAGTCGGGAGTGACAAGGAAGACAAAGAATCAACTAATTCACAAAAAAAAAAAGAAAAATAGCACAGGGATCCAGTTTGATGCCGGCAACAATGTGTTGTCATGATTTGTTGATGAGGAATGCCATGCTTTCTGCCTACACCCCAATGTGCGTGAGTAATGCTGCTAGGGGGCACACCGGCAGAAACACCTTTCTCTGACTTACCCTGCTCTATCAATAGCAGGACTACCTGCGGCTCGGCTGTTGATGCGGGAGGTGCTGTAGGGCCCTACTGCCTAACACGTGAGTCATTTATGGCCTGACCTCTGGGTACTCGTATCTTTACCGTACTAACAGAACCCATGCTTTAGCATTAAAAAGGTAACTTTTGTAATGAACCTGCAGTATATGAAAGAAGTTTGCTGTGCGGTGATAGAGCCGAACATGTCATATGCAACACATGGCTTATATCTTGCATAGAGGATATTCATTCATAAAGGGTGGAAACAATAATGCTGAGAAAGAAGGCATAAACGGCAAAGAGCTCTCTACTCTACTGTTGTGACTGCGCTCTGTTGCTGAGCAGAATGACCGAGGAATGTCCTTCCTACGTCATGACTACGTAGCAAGTTCCCCAATGTTGCTAGATTACCTCCCAAATAGGCTCCACATGCATCCACCAGGTGCACATTGAAAGATTGTTTGATTAGCTTTAAAATTAGTTTGCTTGTGCCCTTCAGCAAAAGACTGGTATTTTTGAGGTTATGTTGCAACCTGCAACTCATTAAAGCGATAAAATGAGCGCTGGAATTTGGTTTATGTACCTCTTTAATGTGAAATTGTTTTTTTTTCAGTTGCTGACGAGGACATCCTTGCAAAGAATGAGATCGTGGATCCTAGCATCGGCCTCCAGAAAAGGAAGGAATGGTGAAATAGAAAAACTTTTCACTTTCATTCAGTGTGTAATATACATTAAAAGAGTTTAGGATAGTGCAGGTGTGGCCAGAGTGACATGGAGTTAGAGCCGCAGACAAAACTACGAAAGTTTAGAGTCGCTGGAAAAAAGAAAGGGGGAGGGGGCTTCTTTTAACAAGAAACAATATGGAGGGAACAGTTATTTTCATAGAGGACAAGTATAATGGGCGATAACAACAAATGACACTCTGCATCAGAAGGTCCTTTCCACTGCTAAGCAAAAATTAATACACGATTCACTAGCCAGTCACTGCCCCTGACAACTGTTATGCGTATACGGTTGAAAGTCTTTCTAGAACAATAAAGGAAACAGGGTCACTCGACGCATCTATGGCAAAAAGCATTCCAGGTGTATATATGTAGTGTGTTGCCAGGCTGCCAAGACTTGTAGCTCTTTCTAAATTCTAGAACCCTTTTCGTCTAGGGGACACGTTTTCCAGGGAGCCGCGAGCTGAAATTGGACCCGCAAAGAGCCGCGTGCGGCTCGCGAGCCTCGCTTTGGCCACTCCTGAGATAATGTAAGCACAGTAGATTGAATCGATTGCAACAAGAACTCATTAAAACATTATTGTAGCCTGGCTCTTAATTGTAGTTACAGCCAGTGCCTGGAAAACATTCTGTTGTCATGCTCACCTGATGCAACTAAGGGATTATGTAGCTGTTTCATGCAGATGCCATGAAGCTTTGTAGGCCCATCAGCTTCGCAGACGCCCATGAAGATAGGAATTCATGTGTAGTGCTGTCTTAAATTTAAAGGCCTAAATTTCATTAATGTAATCATTTTAGTGCATTTTCAACGCATCTTGGAGTATACGGTACCACTCTACGTCAACGACTGGTATATGTGAAGCTGTTTCTCGCTTTTGTTTATAACAGATCCATGTTGGGCAAGGTGTGCACGTCAACCAGGAATGCGGGCAACATGCGGAAAGCAGAGTGCGACTCCATGTTTTGCAAGATCACTGCTGCTTCCATAGGGTGAGTGGAAGTGCTTTTGGAGAGGTCGGTGACCGGCACCCTCTCCAACAAGGCAAAGGCAGCGAGGCAAGAGAAGGCGTTTGCACCGCTCACTCAGCGCAAGGTGCAGGCTCTCTCATTAAGCAAACATTTTTAAAATCTTGATATGAATCTCGTGGAGTCGCGTAAAATATTTCATGCTAAATTCGTACCAACGAAAGCAAAACAAAATATATATTTTGAAACACAAGTAATGCATGAATGTGCATTTATTTATGGCAGAAAATATCTTGTATGCAATTTACACGATTCTAACACGCCCCCGATAGTAACACGCGGTTATAATCAACCCACGAATGTTTAAAAAATGAATTAATGTCGATCCTACTGCGCAGATAAATGTCGATTCTACTTCGCAGATAAAATAATGACGGCTGAACAACATACACTTTGTGGAAAACATTTTATCAAATGCACATACTCGGAAAGTGCCTACACTATGTGCTGTTGAAGCCCTACATCAAAAACTTGCAAGCAAAAATTCGGTTTCTTTGTCTTTCCAACCAAGCTCGCATGTCACAGTGGACCACACCGAAGACACCACCAACATCACTCGGTTTTTTGTTTTTGCCAACGCAGTTACTTTGTTTTTTAGACATAACCTTATAGTAAGATCGGTTTTGCTTTGCCAAGGCTGAAACACCATTCCACGAGATCGCAAAAACAAAAAAGCGATTTTGGATTCAGATTGGATTGGATTTGAAACATGTGTTGATGGTGATGGGGCTGTCCACTTTGCACAGTTTGTTTAGCATTTTGTTTAGTTTGGGTTTTTGGGTCCGATTGTAACATGCGTGTAATTTTGAGCTCCAGTTTTTGGGTAAAGTGCGGCTGATCCCTGGCAGCAGCAGGCAATCAGCCGCCCGGAGCCTTGAAAGCTTACAGTCGCCGATCGTGGCCTCCTTGCCACTATCAGTTGTGGAGCACACATTCGTATCAGCCGTCGCAGCGCGTAGAGGAATTCGGAACACCCAAGAATTTTCACGTCGTACACAATGCACTTAAGCCGGGGAATTTGTGAATTTGTTTTATTACAAAATTCGTACCAGTTAGTATCACCAAGGTTTTACTCTAGTAGGTTGTCTGCTAACACCTGGACATATGATGGGGGTACCCCGCCAAGAATGAGTCAATCATAACAGATAATAACCGTAAATAATCGCAGATTTGTATTTTGAACAGATAATTTTATTTTTCGTTCTGAGCAACAAACTCGAGCAAGTGCTCGAAGAGAAGTCAACGGAGAGCTCGATGCGTCGTGGGCTAGCCAGCAAACCTGGCGTGGCTACGAGCTGTGCCGTTCGGGTGCATAGTGTTTGTGTAGACGTGTTACAGCCTAGCCATTTGAAACACCTGTGGGCTTTACGTGGACCAAAGCGGACTAAGCCGTCTAAGCGCCTATGTGTGAGATAAGTAATGTCAAGGTCATCGCGTTCAGGGCGAGATTACTCCAACAGTTGAGTATACCTCCAAACAGCGGCGCTGCTCCGATGTGTAGTGCAGCTACATAGCGGTTTTCGCCATGTCACGACTACGTTCAAGATCCCCAACATTGCTAGATTACCTCCCAACGAAGCTTCAGAGGTCTCCACCAGGTGCACATTGAAAGACTGTTTAATTACCTTTAAATTTAGAGCCAGGCCATGAATGGAAGATCTTTCAAGGAATGTGAAAGATTGTTTTTATATAGAACTGCATTGTTCTTTCTGGTGCTCATGATGCTATTTTTTTAATTCTGTGGTGTGTCTAAGCTGTTACCACAGCGAGGGATGATAACCAAGTATAAGCAGTTTCCAACGTACATTGTCTACTTATCTACAGTTGTAGCTCCTATTTCTTACAAGGTCACTAGCCTAGCAGTGAGATTTATAGACATGGGCTACCTGTTTTGTGATTAAAAGAATCTAACAGAAGCCAGGGTGAGCTGTCTATTGGGAGTGGAACATAAATCAGGATACTGCGGTACTTTTGCTTTCATGGGGATCTCTGAACACTGTAAATACTAAGAAACGTTGAAGGTTTGTTAGGTGCCAGCTGCCACTTAATTGCTTTTATTTGAGACTAATTTACCCTTGGTCTTCTTAAACTATGACCCTCCAGCCTGTATTTATGACGTTCTATATTGGTTTAAGTCTGAGCTCTGCAAAAAATAATTACCCTGGAATTTCAATATTCCAGGCTGCTTTTGACTACACCTGAGGGAGAAAGGTACCGTCAGGCTGAAAGGGCAGCCCGGCACCAGAAGATACGGCGGTACCTGTCAGAAAAGCTGTCCAATCTCAAGAGAAATCAATACAAAGGTATGTGCATCTATACTCTAACTTCCTTAATTAAGTAATGTACTATTTTGGGTCTCAAGTTTACAAGCAATTATTTTAAATGATGGTATAGATAAATTATTTAGAGGTTAATATATCTAAATGTTTATGCAAACAACTTTAAAGTAGTCTGTTGATCAGCTGACCACTTGAAAAAGGTTGTGGGTTGCTTGGTCGCTACTGCCATCCCATCAGGCCGTGCTCGCTCACTCTCCAAAAAGTTGCATGGTCACACAATTACAATGACGCACGTCACTCTTACTGCCCCTTAGTCGTCTCTAGGCCCACTCTGCTGTTTACGTATGTAAATGGTTGTCCTGTGTTTGGACTCATTGCTGATCTCTGAATTGCCCTTGACATGTCCAGGCTCATCCCTTTGCTGCCTGTCCTCCCCCGATGCGTGGTCCCACCACGGACTGCCCATGCTGTTGCAGGTCTGCCATCGCTTGCACCTCATGTTGTAGCCTTTTTACCCTTTTCTTCATATTAATTTAGCTTAATTTATATATTTCCAATACTATTGAAATGGAACAGATGTACTATCGCAGCCAATATGAGCTGAAACGCCACTGCACGTGGCACGTGATGAGAGTTGTCTCTCAGATTGTTCAGCAAACCTTGGTATGCGTTGAGGTAGAAACAAATCACTTCTTGTGCTCGTTGCACCACTGTGCCGTTCCGTGTCAATTTTCAGCTCATAGTGGCGCAATGAGTGCAAGAAGCAACCTGCCTAAACCTCAGCAAACACAGAGGTTCACTGAAAATCCGACAGGTGGCTCTGATAGTACCACACGCCATGCGTCTTGGCGCTTCAACTAATATTGGTCACAATAGTACTTCCTCAAATGTTTCTGGTTTTTCTGAACCACCTAGCCATTCCGCCCAGCGAAACAATGTATGATTTCATAACTTCATAATAAAAACATCAAAGCAATGCAGCTTGTTTGACTTTATTCTTATTAGTAGCCGCATTCGCCGTACTCAAATGTCGGGCTGGCAACTACCAGTGTGCAGTGGACAATATAATTAAATTCTAAGTGGGATATGCACCTCGTCATGCTCCAGGCATGGCATAATTAAGTTTCCAAATTATGCATTCACATATTGTTGTGTTTTTTTAAGTTGTGGCCAACTCGAACTGTTTTAAATTAGCCATGAAACCACCATAATCAAACCGTAAAAAAATAGGCGTCTCAAAATACGACAGGTCACTCGACCATCAGACCAAACCAACAGACCATCAGGCCATCAAACCATCAGGCCATCAAACCATCAGGCCATCAAACCATCAGGCCAACAGACCATCAAACTATCAGGCCAATAGACCATCAAACCATCAGGCCAACAGACCATCAGGCCATCAAACCATCAGACGTCCCAAAATATGACTCCATCAGACCATCAGGATTTTCCTGATGGTCTTTTCGATAGGGGAGTGTGCCCGGGATTTCTCAACGGCGGCGGATGTTCGTTCCGCGTGATCGTGGTTTTCGCTAAGCATGCTACTGACGGCTGGTGCATCCGCGGCGACGGCGTCAGGAACGACATCGTGAGTGTGCCCGGGATTTCTAAACGGCGGCGGATGTTCGTTCCGCGTGATCGTGGTTTTCGCTAAGCGTGCTACTGACGCCTGGTGCACCCGCGGCGACGGCGTCAGGAACGACATCGTGAGTGTGCCCGGGATTTCTCAACGGCGGCGGATGTTCGTTCCGCGTGATCGTGGTTTACGCTAAGCGTGCTACTGACGCCTGGTGCACCCGCGGCGACGGCGTCAGGGACGACATCGTGAGTGTGCCCGGGATTTTTCAACGGCGGCGGATGTTCGTTCCGCGTTATCGTGGTTTTCGCTAAGCATGCTACTGACGCCTGGTACATCCGCGGCGACGGTATCAGGGACGACATCGTAGTGTGCCCGGGATTTCTCAACGGCGGCGGATGTTCGTTCTGCGTGATCGTGGTTTTCGCTAAGCAGTCTACTGACGCCTGGTGCACCCGCGGCGACGGTATCAGGGACGACATCGTGAGTGTGCCCGGGATTTCTCAACGGCGGCGGATGTTCGTTCCGCGTGATCGTGGTTTTCGCTAAGCAGTCTACTGACTCCTGGTGCACCCGCGGCGACGGCGTCAGGGACGACATCGTGAGTGTGCCCGGGATTTCTCAACGGCGGCGGATGTTCGTTCCGCGTGATCGTGGTTTTCGCTAAGCATGCTACTGACGCCTGGTGCACCCGCGGCGACGGCGTCAGGAACGACATCGTGGGTGTGCCCGGGATTTCTCAACGGCGGCGGATGTTCGTTCCGCGTGATCGTGGTTTTCACTAAGCATGCTACTGACGCCTGGTGCACCCGCGGCGACGGCGTCAGGGACGACATCGTGAGTGTGCCCGGGATTTCTCAACGGCGGCGGATGTTCGTTCCGCGTGATCGTGGTTTTCGCTAAGCAGTCTGGTGACGCCTGGTGCACCCGCGGCGACGGTATCAGGGACGACATCATGAGTGTGCCCGGGATTTCTCAACGGCGGCGGATGTTCGTTCCGCGTGATCGTGGTTTTCGCTAAGCATGCTACTGACGCCTGGTGCACCCGCGGCGACGGCGTCAGGAGCGACATCGTGAGTGTGCCCGGGATTTCTCAACGGCGGCGGATGTTCGTTCCGCGTGATCGTGGTTTTCGCTATGCATACTACCGACGCCTGGTGCACCCGCGGCGACGGCGTCAGGAACGACGTCGTGAGTGTGCCCGGGATTTTTAAACGGCGGCGGATGTTCGTCCCGCGTGATCGTGGTTTTCGCTAAGCATGCTACTGACACCTGGTGCACCCGCGGCGACGGCGTAAGGAACGACATCGTGAGTGTGCCCGGGATTTCTCAACGGCGGCGGATGTTCGTTCCGAGTGATCGTGGTTTTCGCTAAACATGCTACTGACGCCTGGTGCACCCGCGGCGACGGCGTCAGGGACGACATCCTGAGTGTGCCCGGGACTTCTCAACGGCGGCGGATGTTCGTTCCGCGTGATCGTGGTTTTTGGTAAGCAGTCTACTGGCGCCTGGTGCACCCGCGGCGACGGTATCAGGGACGACATCGTGAGTGTGCCCGGGACTTCTCAACGGCGGCGGATGTTCGTTCCGCGTGATCGTGGTTTTCGCTAGGCATGCTACTGACGCCTGGTGCACCCGCGGCGACGGCGTCAGGAACGACATCGTGAGTGTGCCCGGGATTTCTCAACGGCGGCGGATGTTCGTTCCGCGTGATCGTGGTTGTCGCTATGCATACTACCGACGCCTGGTGCACCCGCGGCGACGGCGTCAGGAACGACGTCGTGAGTGTGCCCGGGATTTCTAAACGGCGGCGGATGTTCGTCCCGCGTGATCGTGGTTTTCGCTAAGCATGCTACTGACACCTGGTGCACCCGTGGCGACGGCGTAAGGAACGACATCGTGAGTGTGCCCGGGATTTCTCAACGGCGGCGGATGTTCGTTCCGCGTGATCGTGGTTTTCGCTAAGCATGCTACTGACGCCTGGTGCACCCGCGGCGACGGCGTAAGGGACGACATCCTGAGTGTGCCCGGGATTTCTCAACGGCGGCGGATGTTCGTTCCGCGTGATCGTGGTTTTCGCTAAGTATGCTACTGACGCCTGGTGCACCCGCGGCGACGGCGTCAGGGACGACATCGTGAGTGTGCCCGGGATTTCTCAACGCCGGCGGATGTTCGTTCCGCGTGATCGTGGTTTTCGCTAAGTATGCTACTGACGCCTGGTGCACCCGCGGCGACGGCGTAAGGGACGACATCCTGAGTGTGCCCGGGATTTCTCAACGGCGGCGGATGTTCGTTCCGCGTGATCGTGGTTTTCGCTAAGTATGCTACTGACGCCTGGTGCACCCGCGGCGACGGCGTAAGGGACGACATCCTGAGTGTGCCCGGGATTTCTCAACGGCGGCGGATGTTCGTTCCGCGTGATCGTGGTTTTCGCTAAGTATGCTACTGACGCCTGGTGCACCCGCGGCGACGGCGTAAGGGACGACATCCTGAGTGTGCCCGGGATTTCTCAACGGCGGCGGATGTTCGTTCCGCGTGATCGTGGTTTTCGGTAAGCGTGCTACTGACGCGTGGTGCATCCGCGGCGACGGCGTAAGGGACGACATCGTGAGTGTACCCGGGATTTCTCAACGGCGGCGGATGTTCGTTCCGCGTGATCGTGGTTTTCGCTAAGTATGCTACTGACGCCTGGTGCACCCGCGGCGACGGCGTAAGGGACGACATCCTGAGTGTGCTCGGGATTTCTCAACGGCGGCGGATGTTCGTTCCGCGTGATCGTGGTTTTCGCTAAGCATGCTACTGACGCCTGGTGCACCCGCGGCGACGGCGTCAGGGACGACATCGTGAGTGTGCCCGGGATTTCTCAACGGCAGCGGATGTTCGTTCCGCGTTATCGTGGTTTTCGCTAAGCATGCTACTGACGCCTGGTGCACCCGCGGCGACGGCGTAAGGGACGACATCGTGAGTGTGCCCGGGATTTCTCAACGGCGGCGGATGTTCGTTCCGCGTGATCGTGGTTTTCGCTAAGCGTGCTACTGACGCCTGGTGCATCCGCGGCGACGGTATCAGGGACGACATTGTGAGTGTGCCCGGGATTTCTCAACGGCGGCGGATGTTCGTTCCGCGTTATCGTGGTTTTCGCTAAGAGAGCTACTGACGCCTGGTGCACCCGCGGCGACGGCGTCAGGGACGACATCGTAGTGTGCCCGGGATTTCTCAACGGCGGCGGATGTTCGTTCTGCGTGATCGTGGTTTTCGCTAAGCAGTCTACTGACGCCTGGTGCACCCGCGGCGACGGTATCAGGGACGACATCGTGAGTGTGCCCGGGATTTCTCAACGGCGGCGGATGTTCGTTCCGCGTGATCGTGGTTTTCGCTAAGCAGTCTACTGACTCCTGGTGCACCCGCGGCGACGGCGTCAGGAACGACATCGTGAGTGTGCCCGGGATTTCTCAACGGCGGCGGATGTTCGTTCCGCGTGATCGTGGTTTTCACTAAGCATGCTACTGACGCCTGGTGCACCCGCGGCGACGGCGTCAGGGACGACATCGTGAGTGTGCCCGGGATTTCTCAACGGCGGCGGATGTTCGTTCCGCGTGATCGTGGTTTTCGCTAAGCAGTCTGGTGATGCCTGGTGCACCCGCGGCGACGGTATCAGGAACGACATCGTGAGTGTGCCCGGGATTTCTCAACGGCGGCGGATGTTCGTTCCGCGTGATCGTGGTTTTCGCTAGGCATGCTACTGACGCCTGGTGCACCCGCGGCGACGGCGTCAGGAACGACATCGTGAGTGTGCCCGGGATTTCTCAACGGCGGCGGATGTTCGTTCCGCGTGATCGTGGTTTTCGCTAAGCGTGCTACTGACGCCTGGTGCATCCGCGGCGACGGAATCAGGGACGACATCGTGAGTGTGCCCGGGATTTCTCAACGGCGGCGGATGTTCGTTCCGCGTTATCGTGGTTTTCGCTAAGCGTGCTACTGACGCCTGGTGCACCCGCGGCGACGGCGTCAGGGACGACATCGTGAGTGTGCCCGGGATTTCTCAACGGCGGCGGATGTTCGTTCCGCGTTATCGTGGTTTTCGCTAAGCGTGCTACTGACGCCTGGTGCATCCGCGGCGACGGTATCAGGGACGACATCGTGAGTGTGCCCGGGATTTCTCAACGGCGGCGGATGTTCGTTCCGCGTTATCGTGGTTTTCGCTAAGCGTGCTACTGACGCCCGGTGCATCCGCGGCGACGGTATCAGGGACGACATCGTGAGTGTGCCCGGGATTTCTCAACGGCGGCGGATGTTCGTTCCTCGTTATCGTGGTTTTCGCTAAGCGTGCTACTGACGCGTGGTGCATCCGCGGCGACGGTATCAAGGACGACATCGTGAGTGTGCCCGGGATTTCTCAACGGCGGCGGATGTTCGTTCCGCGTGATCGTGGTTTTCGCTAAGCGTGCTACTGACGCCTGGTGCATCCGCGGCGACGGCGTCAGGGACGACATCGTGAGTGTGCCCGGGATTTCTCAACGGCGGCGGATGTTCGTTCCGCGTTATCGTGGTTTTCGCTAAGCGTGCTACTGACGCCTGGTGCACCCGCGGCGACGGTATCAGGGACGACATCGTGAGTGTGCCCGGGATTTCTCAACGGCGGCGGATGTTCGTTCCGCGTGATCGTGGTTTCCGCTAAGCATGCTACTGACGCCTGGTGCACTCGCGGTGACGGCGTCAGGGACGACATCCTGAGTGTGCCCGGGATTTTTCAACGGCGGCGGATGTTCGTTCCGCGTGATTGTGGTTTTCGCTAAGCATGCTACTGACGCCAGGTGCACCCGCGGCGACGGCGTCAGGGACGACATCCTGAGTGTGCCCGGGATTTCTCAACGGCGGCGGATGTTTGTTCCGCGTGATCGTGGTTTTCGGTAAGCAGTCTACTGACGCCTGGTGCACCCGCGCCGACGGTATCAGGGACGACATCGTGAATGTACCCGGGATTTCTAAACGGTGGCGGATGTTCGTTCCGCGTGATCGTGGTTTTCGCTAAGCGTGCTACTGACGCCTGGTGCACCCGCGGCGACGGTATCAGGAACGACATCGTCAGTGTGCCCGGGATTTCTCAACGGCCGCGGATGTTCGTTCCGCGTGATGGTGGTTTTCGCTAAGCATGCTACTGACGCCTGGTGCACCCGCGGCGACGGCGTCAGGGACGACATCCTGAGTGTGCCCGGGATTTCTCAACGGCGGCGGATGTTCGTTCCACGTGATCGTGGTTTTCGGTAAGCAGTCTACTGACGCCTGGTGCACCCGCGGCGACGGCGTCAGGGACGACATCGTGAGTGTGCCCGGGATTTCTCAACGGCGGCGGATGTTCGTTCCGCGTTATCGTGGTTTTCGTTAAGCATGCTACTGACGCCTGGTGCACCCGCGGCGACGGCGTCAGGGACGACATCCTGAGTGTGCCCGGGATTTCTCAACGGCAGCGGATGTTCGTTCTGCGTGATCGTGGTTTTCGCTAAGCATGCTACTGACGCCTGGTGCACCCGCGGCGACGGCGTCAGGGACGACATCCCGAGTGTGCCCGGGATTTCTCAACGGCGGCGGATGTTCGTTCCGCGTGATCGTGGTTTTTGGTAAGCAGTCTACTGACGCCTGGTGCACCCGCGGCGACGGCGTCAGGAACGACATCGTGAGTGTGCCCGGGATTTCTCAACGGCGGCGGATGTTCGTTCCGCGTGATCGTGGTTTACGCAAAGCGTGCTACTGACGCCTGGTGCACCCGCGGCGACGGCGTCAGGGACGACATCGTGAGTGTGCCCGGGATTTCTCAACGGCGGCGGATGTTCGTTCCGCGTTATCGTGGTTTTCGCTAAGCATGCTACTGACGCCTGGTACATCCGCGGCGACGGTATCAGGGACGACATCGTAGTGTGCCCGGGATTTCTCAACGGCGGCGGATGTTCGTTCTGCGTGATCGTGGTTTTCGCTAAGCAGTCTACTGACTCCTGGTGCACCCGCGGCGACGGCGTCAGGGACGACATCGTGAGTGTGCCCGGGATTTCTCAACGGCGGCGGATGTTCGTTCCGCGTGATCGTGGTTTTCGCTAAGCATGCTACTGACGCCTGGTGCACCCGCGGCGACGGCGTCAGGAACGACATCGTGGGTGTGCCCGGGATTTCTCAACGGCGGCGGATGTTCGTTCCGCGTGATCGTGGTTTTCACTAAGCATGCTACTGACGCCTGGTGCACCCGCGGCGACGGCGTCAGGGACGACATCGTGAGTGTGCCCGGGATTTCTCAACGGCGGCGGATGTTCGTTCCGCGTGATCGTGGTTTTCGCTAAGCAGTCTGGTGACGCCTGGTGCACCCGCGGCGACGGTATCAGGGACGACATCATGAGTGTGCCCGGGATTTCTCAACGGCGGCGGATGTTCGTTCCGCGTGATCGTGGTTTTCGCTAAGCATGCTACTGACGCCTGGTGCACCCGCGGCGACGGCGTCAGGAACGACATCGTGAGTGTGCCCGGGATTTCTCAACGGCGGCGGATGTTCGTTCCGCGTGATCGTGGTTTTCGCTATGCATACTACCGACGCCTGGTGCACCCGCGGCGACGGCGTCAGGAACGACGTCGTGAGTGTGCCCGGGATTTTTAAACGGCGGCGGATGTTCGTCCCGCGTGATCGTGGTTTTCGCTAAGCATGCTACTGACACCTGGTGCACCCGCGGCGACGGCGTAAGGAACGACATCGTGAGTGTGCCCGGGATTTCTCAACGGCGGCGGATGTTCGTTCCGAGTGATCGTGGTTTTCGCTAAACATGCTACTGACGCCTGGTGCACCCGCGGCGACGGCGTCAGGGACGACATCCTGAGTGTGCCCGGGACTTCTCAACGGCGGCGGATGTTCGTTCCGCGTGATCGTGGTTTTCGGTAAGCAGTCTACTGGCGCCTGGTGCACCCGCGACGACGGTATCAGGGACGACATCGTGAGTGTGCCCGGGACTTCTCAACGGCGGCGGATGTTCGTTCCGCGTGATCGTGGTTTTCGCTAGGCATGCTACTGACGCCTGGTGCACCCGCGGCGACGGCGTCAGGAACGACATCGTGAGTGTGCCCGGGATTTCTCAACGGCGGCGGATGTTCGTTCCGCGTGATCGTGGTTGTCGCTATGCATACTACCGACGCCTGGTGCACCCGCGGCGACGGCGTCAGGAACGACGTCGTGAGTGTGCCCGGGATTTCTAAACGGCGGCGGATGTTCGTCCCGCGTGATCGTGGTTTTCGCTAAGCATGCTACTGACACCGGGTGCACCCGTGGCGACGGCGTAAGGAACGACATCGTGAGTGTGCCCGGGATTTCTCAACGGCGGCGGATGTTCGTTCCGCGTGATCGTGGTTTTCGCTAAGCATGCTACTGACGCCTGGTGCACCCGCGGCGACGGCGTAAGGGACGACATCCTGAGTGTGCCCGGGATTTCTCAACGGCGACGGATATTCGTTCCGCGTGATCGTGGTTTTCGGTAAGCAGTCTACTGGCGCCTGGTGCACCCGCGGCGACGGTATCAGGGACGACATCGTGAGTGTGCCCGGGACTTCTCAACGGCGGCGGATGCTCGTTCCGCGTGATCGTGGTTTTCGCTAAGCAGTCTACTGACGCCTGGTGCACCCGCGGCGACGGTATCAGGGACGACATCGTGAGTGTACCCGGGATTTCTCAACGGCGGCGGATGTTCGTTCCGCGTGATCGTGGTTTACGCAAAGCGTGCTACTGACGCCTGGTGCACCCGCGGCGACGGCGTCAGGGACGACATCGTGAGTGTGCCCGGGATTTCTCAACGGCGGCGGATGTTCGTTCCGCGTTATCGTGGTTTTCGCTAAGCATGCTACTGACGCCTGGTACATCCGCGGCGACGGTATCAGGGACGACATCGTAGTGTGCCCGGGATTTCTCAACGGCGGCGGATGTTCGTTCTGCGTGATCGTGGTTTTCGCTAAGCAGTCTACTGACGCCTGGTGCACCCGCGGCGACGGTATCAGGGACGACATCGTGAGTGTGCCCGGGATTTCTCAACGGCGGCGGATGTTCGTTCCGCGTGATCGTGGTTTTCGCTAAGCAGTCTACTGACTCCTGGTGCACCCGCGGCGACGGCGTCAGGGACGACATCGTGAGTGTGCCCGGGATTTCTCAACGGCGGCGGATGTTCGTTCCGCGTGATCGTGGTTTTCGCTAAGCATGCTACTGACGCCTGGTGCACCCGCGGCGACGGCGTCAGGAACGACATCGTGGGTGTGCCCGGGATTTCTCAACGGCGGCGGATGTTCGTTCCGCGTGATCGTGGTTTTCACTAAGCATGCTACTGACGCCTGGTGCACCCGCGGCGACGGCGTCAGGGACGACATCGTGAGTGTGCCCGGGATTTGTCAACGGCGGCGGATGTTCGTTCCGCGTGATCGTGGTTTTCGCTAAGCAGTCTGGTGACGCCTGGTGCACCCGCGGCGACGGTATCAGGGACGACATCATGAGTGTGCCCGGGATTTCTCAACGGCGGCGGATGTTCGTTCCGCGTGATCGTGGTTTTCGCTAAGCATGCTACTGACGCCTGGTGCACCCGCGGCGACGGCGTCAGGAACGACATCGTGAGTGTGCCCGGGATTTCTCAACGGCGGCGGATGTTCGTTCCGCGTGATCGTGGTTTTCGCTATGCATACTACCGACGCCTGGTGCACCCGCGGCGACGGCGTCAGGAACGACGTCGTGAGTGTGCCCGGGATTTTTAAACGGCGGCGGATGTTCGTCCCGCGTGATCGTGGTTTTCGCTAAGCATGCTACTGACACCTGGTGCACCCGCGGCGACGGCGTAAGGAACGACATCGTGAGTGTGCCCGGGATTTCTCAACGGCGGCGGATGTTCGTTCCGAGTGATCGTGGTTTTCGCTAAACATGCTACTGACGCCTGGTGCACCCGCGGCGACAGCGTCAGGGACGACATCCTGAGTGTGCCCGGGACTTCTCAACGGCGGCGGATGTTCGTTCCGCGTGATCGTGGTTTTCGGTAAGCAGTCTACTGGCGCCTGGTGCACCCGCGACGACGGTATCAGGGACGACATCGTGAGTGTGCCCGGGACTTCTCAACGGCGGCGGATGTTCGTTCCGCGTGATCGTGGTTTTCGCTAGGCATGCTACTGACGCCTGGTGCACCCGCGGCGACGGCGTCAGGAACGACATCGTGAGTGTGCCCGGGATTTCTCAACGGCGGCGGATGTTCGTTCCGCGTGATCGTGGTTGTCGCTATGCATACTACCGACGCCTGGTGCACCCGCGGCGACGGCGTCAGGAACGACGTCGTGAGTGTGCCCGGGATTTCTAAACGGCGGCGGATGTTCGTCCCGCGTGATCGTGGTTTTCGCTAAGCATGCTACTGACACCGGGTGCACCCGTGGCGACGGCGTAAGGAACGACATCGTGAGTGTGCCCGGGATTTCTCAACGGCGGCGGATGTTCGTTCCGCGTGATCGTGGTTTTCGCTAAGCATGCTACTGACGCCTGGTGCACCCGCGGCGACGGCGTAAGGGACGACATCCTGAGTGTGCCCGGGATTTCTCAACGGCGACGGATATTCGTTCCGCGTGATCGTGGTTTTCGGTAAGCAGTCTACTGGCGCCTGGTGCACCCGCGGCGACGGTATCAGGGACGACATCGTGAGTGTGCCCGGGACTTCTCAACGGCGGCGGATGCTCGTTCCGCGTGATCGTGGTTTTCGCTAAGCAGTCTACTGACGCCTGGTGCACCCGCGGCGACGGTATCAGGGACGACATCGTGAGTGTACCCGGGATTTCTCAACGGCGGCGGATGTTCGTTCCGCGTGATCGTGGTTTTCGGTAAGCGTGCTACTGACGCGTGGTGCATCCGCGGCGACGGCGTAAGGGACGACATCCTGAGTGTGCCCGGGATTTCTCAACGGCGGCGGATGTTCGTTCCGCGTGATCGTGGTTTTCGCTAAGTATGCTACTGACGCCTGGTGCACCCGCGGCGACGGCGTAAGGGACGACATCCTGAGTGTGCCCGGGATTTCTCAACGGCGGCGGATGTTCGTTCCGCGTGATCGTGGTTTTCGCTAAGTATGCTACTGACGCCTGGTGCACCCGCGGCGACGGCGTCAGGGACGACATCGTGAGTGTGCCCGGGATTTCTCAACGGCGGCGGATGTTCGTTCCGCGTGATCGTGGTTTTCGCTAAGTATGCTACTGACGCCTGGTGCACCCGCGGCGACGGCGTAAGGGACGACATCCTGAGTGTGCCCGGGATTTCTCAACGGCGGCGGATGTTCGTTCCGCGTGATCGTGGTTTTCGCTAAGTATGCTACTGACGCCTGGTGCACCCGCGGCGACGGCGTAAGGGACGACATCCTGAGTGTGCCCGGGATTTCTCAACGGCGGCGGATGTTCGTTCCGCGTGATCGTGGTTTTCGGTAAGCGTGCTACTGACGCGTGGTGCATCCGCGGCGACGGCGTAAGGGACGACATCGTGAGTGTACCCGGGATTTCTCAACGGCGGCGGATGTTCGTTCCGCGTGATCGTGGTTTTCGCTAAGTATGCTACTGACGCCTGGTGCACCCGCGGCGACGGCGTAAGGGACGACATCCTGAGTGTGCTCGGGATTTCTCAACGGCGGCGGATGTTCGTTCCGCGTGATCGTGGTTTTCGCTAAGCATGCTACTGACGCCTGGTGCACCCGCGGCGACGGCGTCAGGGACGACATCGTGAGTGTGCCCGGGATTTCTCAACGGCAGCGGATGTTCGTTCCGCGTTATCGTGGTTTTCGCTAAGCATGCTACTGACGCCTGGTGCACCCGCGGCGACGGCGTAAGGGACGACATCGTGAGTGTGCCCGGGATTTCTCAACGGCGGCGGATGTTCGTTCCGCGTGATCGTGGTTTTCGCTAAGCGTGCTACTGACGCCTGGTGCATCCGCGGCGACGGTATCAGGGACGACATTGTGAGTGTGCCCGGGATTTCTCAACGGCGGCGGATGTTCGTTCCGCGTTATCGTGGTCTTCGCTAAGAGAGCTACTGACGCCTGGTGCACCCGCGGCGACGGCGTCAGGGACGACATCGTAGTGTGCCCGGGATTTCTCAACGGCGGCGGATGTTCGTTCTGCGTGATCGTGGTTTTCGCTAAGCAGTCTACTGACGCCTCGTGCACCCGCGGCGACGGTATCAGGGACGACATCGTGAGTGTGCCCGGGATTTCTCAACGGCGGCGGATGTTCGTTCCGCGTGATCGTGGTTTTCGCTAAGCAGTCTACTGACTCCTGGTGCACCCGCGGCGACGGCGTCAGGGACGACATCGTGAGTGTGCCCGGGATTTCTCAACGGCGGCGGATGTTCGTTCCGCGTGATCGTGGTTTTCACTAAGCATGCTACTGACGCCTGGTGCACCCGCGGCGACGGCGTCAGGGACGACATCGTGAGTGTGCCCGGGATTTCTCAACGGCGGCGGATGTTCGTTCCGCGTGATCGTGGTTTTCGCTAAGCAGTCTGGTGATGCCTGGTGCACCCGCGGCGACGGTATCAGGAACGACATCGTGAGTGTGCCCGGGATTTCTCAACGGCGGCGGATGTTCGTTCCGCGTGATCGTGGTTTTCGCTAAGCGTGCTACTGACGCCTGGTGCATCCGCGGCGACGGAATCAGGGACGACATCGTGAGTGTGCCCGGGATTTCTCAACGGCGGCGGATGTTCGTTCCGCGTTATCGTGGTTTTCGCTAAGCGTGCTACTGACGCCTGGTGCACCCGCGGCGACGGCGTCAGGGACGACATCGTGAGTGTGCCCGGGATTTCTCAACGGCGGCGGATGTTTGTTCCGCGTTATCGTGGTTTTCGCTAAGCGTGCTACTGACGCCTGGTGCATCCGCGGCGACGGTATCAGGGACGACATCGTGAGTGTGCCCGGGATTTCTCAACGGCGGCGGATGTTCGTTCCGCGTTATCGTGGTTTTCGCTAAGCGTGCTACTGACGCCCGGTGCATCCGCGGCGACGGTATCAGGGACGACATCGTGAGTGTGCCCGGGATTCCTCAACGGCGGCGGATGTTCGTTCCTCGTTATCGTGGTTTTCGCTAAGCGTGCTACTGACGCGTGGTGCATCCGCGGCGACGGTATCAAGGACGACATCGTGAGTGTGCCCGGGATTTCTCAACGGCGGCGGATGTTCGTTCCGCGTGATCGTGGTTTTCGCTAAGCGTGCTACTGACGCCTGGTGCATCCGCGGCGACGGCGTCAGGGACGACATCGTGAGTGTGCCCGGGATTTCTCAACGGCGGCGGATGTTCGTTCCGCGTTATCGTGGTTTTCGCTAAGCGTGCTACTGACGCCTGGTGCACCCGCGGCGACGGTATCAGGGACGACATCGTGAGTGTGCCCGGGATTTCTCAACGGCGGCGGATGTTCGTTCCGCGTGATCGTGGTTTTCGCTAAGCATGCCACTGACGCCTGGTGAACTCGCGGTGACGGCGTCAGGGACGACATCCTGAGTGTGCCCGGGATTTCTCAACGGCGGCGGATGTTCGTTCCGCGTGATCGTGGTTTTCGCTAAGCATGCTACTGACGCCAGGTGCACCCGCGGCGACGGCGTCAGGGACGACATCCTGAGTGTGCCCGGGATTTCTCAACGGCGGCGGATGTTTGTTCCGCGTGATCGTGGTTTTCGGTAAGCAGTCTACTGACGCCTGGTGCACCCGCGCCGACGGTATCAGGGACGACATCGTGAATGTACCCGGGATTTCTAAACAGTGGCGGATGTTCGTTCCGCGTGATCGTGGTTTTCGCTAAGCGTGCTACTGACGCCTGGTGCACCCGCGGCGACGGTATCAGGAACGACATCGTCAGTGTGCCCGGGATTTCTCAACGGCCGCGGATGTTCGTTCCGCGTGATGGTGGTTTTCGCTAAGCATGCTACTGACGCCTGGTGCACCCGCGGCGACGGCGTCAGGGACGACATCCTGAGTGTGCCCGGGATTTCTCAACGGCGGCGGATGTTCGTTCCACGTGATCGTGGTTTTCGGTAAGCAGTCTACTGACGCCTGGTGCACCCGCGGCGACGGCGTCAGGGACGACATCGTGAGTGTGCCCGGGATTTCTCAACGGCGGCGGATGTTCGTTCCGCGTTTTTGTGGTTTTCGTTAAGCATGCTACTGACGCCTGGTGCACCCGCGGCGACGGCGTCAGGGACGACATCCTGAGTGTGCCCGGGATTTCTCAACGGCAGCGGATGTTCGTTCTGCGTGATCGTGGTTTTCGCTCAGCATGCTACTGACGCCTGGTGCACCCGCGGCGACGGCGTCAGGGACGACATCCCGAGTGTGCCCGGGATTTCTCAACGGCGGCGGATGTTCGTTCCGCGTGATCGTGGTTTTTGGTAAGCAGTCTACTGACGCCTGGTGCACCCGCGGCGACGGCGTCAGGAACGACATCGTGAGTGTGCCCGGGATTTCTCAACGGCGGCGGATGTTCGTTCCGCGTGATCGTGGTTTACGCAAAGCGTGCTACTGACGCCTGGTGCACCCGCGGCGACTGCGTCAGGGACGACATCGTGAGTGTGCCCGGGATTTCTCAACGGCGGCGGATGTTCGTTCCGCGTTATCGTGGTTTTCGCTAAGCATGCTACTGACGCCTGGTACATCCGCGGCGACGGTATCAGGGACGACATCGTGAGTGTGCCCGGGATTTCTCAACGGCGGCGGATGTTCGTTCTGCGTGATCGTGGTTTTCGCTAAGCAGTCTACTGACGCCTGGTGCACCCGCGGCGACGGTATCAGGGACGACATTGTGAGTGTGCCCGGGATTTCTCAACGGCGGCGGATGTTCGTTCCGCGTGATCGTGGTTTTCGCTAAGCAGTCTACTGACTCTTGGTGCACCCGCGGCGACGGCGTCAGGGACGACATCGTGAGTGTGCCCGGGATTTCTCAACGGCGGCGGATGTTCGTTCCGCGTGATCGTGGTTTTCGCTAAGCATGCTACTGACGCCTGGTGCACCCGCGGCGACGGTGTCAGGAACGACATCGTGAGTGTGCCCGGGATTTCTCAACGGCGGCGGATGTTCGTTCCGCGTTATCGTGGTTTTCGCTAAGCGTGCTACTGACGCCTGGTGCACCCGCGGCGACGGTATCAGGGACGACATCGTGAGTGTGCCCGGGATTTCTCAACGGCGGCGGATGTTCGTTCCGCGTGATCGTGGTTTTCGCTAAGCATGCTACTGACGCCTGGTGCACTCGCGGTGACGGCGTCAGGGACGACATCCTGAGTGTGCCCGGGATTTCTCAACGGCGGCGGATGTTCGTTCCGCGTGATCGTGGTTTTCGCTAAGCATGCTACTGACGCCAGGTGCACCCGCGGCGACGGCGTCAGGGACGACATCCTGAGTGTGCCCGGGATTTCTCAACGGCGGCGGATGTTTGTTCCGCGTGATTGTGGTTTTCGGTAAGCAGTCTACTGACGCCTGGTGCACCCGCGCCGACGGTATCAGGGACGACATCGTGAGTGTACCCGGGATTTCTCAACGGTGGCGGATGTTCGTTCCGCGTGATCGTGGTTTTCGCTAAGCGTGCTACTGACGCCTGGTGCACCCGCGGCGACGGTATCAGGAACGACATCGTCAGTGTGCCCGGGATTTCTCAACGGCGGCGGATGTTCGTTCCGCGTGATGGTGGTTTTTGGTAAGCAGTCTACTGACGCCTGGTGCACCCGCGGCGACGGTATCAGGGACGACATCGTAAGTGTACCCGGGATTTCTCAACGGCGGCGGATGTTCGTTCCGCGTGATCGTGGTTTTCGCTAAGCATGCTACTGACGCCTGGTGCACCCGCGGCGACGGCGTCAGGGACGACATCCTGAGTGTGCCCGGGATTTCTCAACGGCGGCGGATGTTCGTTCCACGTGATCGTGGTTTTCGGTAAGCAGTCTACTGACGCCTGGTGCACCCGCGGCGACGGCGTCAGGGACGACATCGTGAGTGTGCCCGGGATTTCTCAACGGCGGCGGATGTTCGTTCCGCGTTATCGTGGTTTTCGTTAAGCATGCTACTGACGCCTGGTGCACCCGCGGCGACGGTATCAGGGA
Organism: Ixodes scapularis; assembly: GCF_016920785.2. NCBI lineage: Eukaryota > Metazoa > Arthropoda > Arachnida > Ixodida > Ixodidae > Ixodes > Ixodes scapularis. The sequence goes on along the minus strand of NW_024609879.1, from coordinate 60,117,725 downwards.
CGACATCGTAGTGTGCCCGGGATTTCTCAACGGCGGCGGATGTTCGTTCCGCGTGATCGTGGTTTTCACTAAGCATGCTACTGACGCCTGGTGCACCCGCGGCGACGGTGTCAGGAACGACATCGTGAGTGTGCCCGGGATTTCTCAACGGCGGCGGATGTTCGTTCCGCGTGATCGTGGTTTTCACTAAGCATGCTACTGACGCCTGGTGCACCCGCGGCGACGGTGTCAGGAACGACATCGTGAGTGTGCCCGGGATTTCTCAACGGCGGCGAATGTTCGTTCCGCGTGATCGTGGTTTTCGCTAAGCATGCTACTGACGCCTGGTGCACCCGCGGCGACGGCGTCAGGAACGACATCGTGAGTGTGCCCGGGATTTCTCAACGGCGGCGGATGTTCGTTCCGCGTGATCGTGGTTTTCACTAAGCATGCTACTGACGCCTGGTGCACCCGCGGCGACGGCGTAGGGACGACATCGTGAGTGTGCCCGGGATTTCTCAACGGCGGCAGATGTTCGTTCCGCGTGATCGTGGTTTTCGCTAAGCAGTCTGGTGACGCCTGGTGCCCCCGCGGCGACGGTATCAGGGACGACATCGTGAGTGTGCCCGGGATTTCTCAACGGCGGCGGATGTTCGTTCCGCGTGATCGTGGTTTTCGCTATGCATGCTACTGACGCCTGGTGCACCCGCGGCGACGGCGCCAGGAACGACATCGTGAGTGTGCCCGGGATTTCTCAACGGCGGCGGATGTTCGTTCCGCGTGATCGTGGTTTTCGCTATGCATGCTACTGACGCCTGGTGCACCCGCGGCGACGGCGCCAGGAACGACATCGTGAGTGTGCCCGGGATTTCTCAACGGCGGCGGATGTTCGTTCCGCGTGATCGTGGTTTTCGCTATGCATGCTACCGACGCCTGGTGCACCCGCGGCGACGGCGTCAGGAACGACGTCGTGAGTGTGCCCGGGATTTCTAAACGGCGGCGGATGTTCGTTCCGCGTGATCGTGGTTTTCGCTAAGCATGCTACTGACACCTGGTGCACCCGCGGCGACGGCGTAAGGAACGACATCGTGAGTGTGCCCGGGATTTCTCAACGGCGGCGGATGTTCGTTCCGCGTGATCGTGGTTTTCGCTAAGCGTGCTACTGACGCCTGGTGCATCCGCGGCGACGGTATCATGGACGACATTGTGAGTGTGCCCGGGATTTCTCAACGGCGGCGGATGTTCGTTCCGCGTTATCGTGGTTTTCGCTAAGAGAGCTACTGACGCCTGGTGCACCCGCGGCGACGGCGTCAGGGACGACATCGTAGTGTGCCCGGGATTTCTCAACGGCGGCGGATGTTCGTTCTGCGTGATCGTGGTTTTCGCTAAGCAGTCTACTGACGCCTGGTGCACCCGCGGCGACGGTATCAGGGACGACATCGTGAGTGTGCCCGGGATTTCTCAACGGCGGCGGATGTTCGTTCCGCGTGATCGTGGTTTTCGCTAAGCAGTCTACTGACTCCTGGTGCACCCGCGGCGACGGCGTCAGGGACGACATCGTGAGTGTGCCCGGGATTTCTCAACGGCGGCGGATGTTCGTTCCGCGTGATCGTGGTTTTCACTAAGCATGCTACTGACGCCTGGTGCACCCGCGGCGACGGCGTCAGGGACGACATTGTGAGTGTGCCCGGGATTTCTCAACGGCGGCGGATGTTCGTTCCGCGTGATCGTGGTTTTCGCTAAGCAGTCTACTGACTCTTGGTGCACCCGCGGCGACGGCGTCAGGGACGACATCGTGAGTGTGCCCGGGATTTCTCAACGGCGGCGGATGTTCGTTCCGCGTGATCGTGGTTTTCGCTAAGCATGCTACTGACGCCTGGTGCACCCGCGGCGACGGTGTCAGGAACGACATCGTGAGTGTGCCCGGGATTTCTCAACGGCGGCGGATGTTCGTTCCGCGTTATCGTGGTTTTCGCTAAGCGTGCTACTGACGCCTGGTGCACCCGCGGCGACGGTATCAGGGACGACATCGTGAGTGTGCCCGGGATTTCTCAACGGCGGCGGATGTTCGTTCCGCGTGATCGTGGTTTTCGCTAAGCATGCTACTGACGCCTGGTGCACTCGCGGTGACGGCGTCAGGGACGACATCCTGAGTGTGCCCGGGATTTCTCAACGGCGGCGGATGTTCGTTCCGCGTGATCGTGGTTTTCGCTAAGCATGCTACTGACGCCAGGTGCACCCGCGGCGACGGCGTCAGGGACGACATCCTGAGTGTGCCCGGGATTTCTCAACGGCGGCGGATGTTTGTTCCGCGTGATTGTGGTTTTCGGTAAGCAGTCTACTGACGCCTGGTGCACCCGCGCCGACGGTATCAGGGACGACATCGTGAGTGTACCCGGGATTTCTCAACGGTGGCGGATGTTCGTTCCGCGTGATCGTGGTTTTCGCTAAGCGTGCTACTGACGCCTGGTGCACCCGCGGCGACGGTATCAGGAACGACATCGTCAGTGTGCCCGGGATTTCTCAACGGCGGCGGATGTTCGTTCCGCGTGATGGTGGTTTTTGGTAAGCAGTCTACTGACGCCTGGTGCACCCGCGGCGACGGTATCAGGGACGACATCGTAAGTGTACCCGGGATTTCTCAACGGCGGCGGATGTTCGTTCCGCGTGATCGTGGTTTTCGCTAAGCATGCTACTGACGCCTGGTGCACCCGCGGCGACGGCGTCAGGGACGACATCCTGAGTGTGCCCGGGATTTCTCAACGGCGGCGGATGTTCGTTCCACGTGATCGTGGTTTTCGGTAAGCAGTCTACTGACGCCTGGTGCACCCGCGGCGACGGCGTCAGGGACGACATCGTGAGTGTGCCCGGGATTTCTCAACGGCGGCGGATGTTCGTTCCGCGTTATCGTGGTTTTCGTTAAGCATGCTACTGACGCCTGGTGCACCCGCGGCGACGGTATCAGGGACGACATCGTAGTGTGCCCGGGATTTCTCAACGGCGGCGGATGTTCGTTCCGCGTGATCGTGGTTTTCACTAAGCATGCTACTGACGCCTGGTGCACCCGCGGCGACGGTGTCAGGAACGACATCGTGAGTGTGCCCGGGATTTCTCAACGGCGGCGGATGTTCGTTCCGCGTGATCGTGGTTTTCACTAAGCATGCTACTGACGCCTGGTGCACCCGCGGCGACGGTGTCAGGAACGACATCGTGAGTGTGCCCGGGATTTCTCAACGGCGGCGAATGTTCGTTCCGCGTGATCGTGGTTTTCGCTAAGCATGCTACTGACGCCTGGTGCACCCGCGGCGACGGCGTCAGGAACGACATCGTGAGTGTGCCCGGGATTTCTCAACGGCGGCGGATGTTCGTTCCGCGTGATCGTGGTTTTCACTAAGCATGCTACTGACGCCTGGTGCACCCGCGGCGACGGCGTAGGGACGACATCGTGAGTGTGCCCGGGATTTCTCAACGGCGGCAGATGTTCGTTCCGCGTGATCGTGGTTTTCGCTAAGCAGTCTGGTGACGCCTGGTGCCCCCGCGGCGACGGTATCAGGGACGACATCGTGAGTGTGCCCGGGATTTCTCAACGGCGGCGGATGTTCGTTCCGCGTGATCGTGGTTTTCGCTATGCATGCTACTGACGCCTGGTGCACCCGCGGCGACGGCGCCAGGAACGACATCGTGAGTGTGCCCGGGATTTCTCAACGGCGGCGGATGTTCGTTCCGCGTGATCGTGGTTTTCGCTATGCATGCTACTGACGCCTGGTGCACCCGCGGCGACGGCGCCAGGAACGACATCGTGAGTGTGCCCGGGATTTCTCAACGGCGGCGGATGTTCGTTCCGCGTGATCGTGGTTTTCGCTATGCATGCTACCGACGCCTGGTGCACCCGCGGCGACGGCGTCAGGAACGACGTCGTGAGTGTGCCCGGGATTTCTAAACGGCGGCGGATGTTCGTTCCGCGTGATCGTGGTTTTCGCTAAGCATGCTACTGACACCTGGTGCACCCGCGGCGACGGCGTAAGGAACGACATCGTGAGTGTGCCCGGGATTTCTCAACGGCGGCGGATGTTCGTTCCGCGTGATCGTGGTTTTCGCTAAGCGTGCTACTGACGCCTGGTGCATCCGCGGCGACGGTATCAGGGACGACATTGTGAGTGTGCCCGGGATTTCTCAACGGCGGCGGATGTTCGTTCCGCGTTATCGTGGTTTTCGCTAAGAGAGCTACTGACGCCTGGTGCACCCGCGGCGACGGCGTCAGGGACGACATCGTAGTGTGCCCGGGATTTCTCAACGGCGGCGGATGTTCGTTCTGCGTGATCGTGGTTTTCGCTAAGCAGTCTACTGACGCCTGGTGCACCCGCGGCGACGGTATCAGGGACGACATCGTGAGTGTGCCCGGGATTTCTCAACGGCGGCGGATGTTCGTTCCGCGTGATCGTGGTTTTCGCTAAGCAGTCTACTGACTCCTGGTGCACCCGCGGCGACGGCGTCAGGGACGACATCGTGAGTGTGCCCGGGATTTCTCAACGGCGGCGGATGTTCGTTCCGCGTGATCGTGGTTTTCACTAAGCATGCTACTGACGCCTGGTGCACCCGCGGCGACGGCGTCAGGGACGACATCGTGAGTGTGCCCGGGATTTCTCAACGGCGGCGGATGTTCGTTCCGCGTGATCGTGGTTTTCGCTAAGCAGTCTGGTGATGCCTGGTGCACCCGCGGCGACGGTATCAGGAACGACATCGTGAGTGTGCCCGGGATTTCTCAACGGCGGCGGATGTTCGTTCCGCGTGATCGTGGTTTTCGCTAGGCATGCTACTGACGCCTGGTGCACCCGCGGCGACGGCGTCAGGAACGACATCGTGAGTGTGCCCGGGATTTCTCAACGGCGGCGGATGTTCGTTCCGCGTGATCGTGGTTTTCGCTAAGCGTGCTACTGACGCCTGGTGCATCCGCGGCGACGGAATCAGGGACGACATCGTGAGTGTGCCCGGGATTTCTCAACGGCGGCGGATGTTCGTTCCGCGTTATCGTGGTTTTCGCTAAGCGTGCTACTGACGCCTGGTGCACCCGCGGCGACGGCGTCAGGGACGACATCGTGAGTGTGCCCGGGATTTCTCAACGGCGGCGGATGTTCGTTCCGCGTTATCGTGGTTTTCGCTAAGCGTGCTACTGACGCCTGGTGCATCCGCGGCGACGGTATCAGGGACGACATCGTGAGTGTGCCCGGGATTTCTCAACGGCGGCGGATGTTCGTTCCGCGATATCGTGGTTTTCGCTAAGCGTGCTACTGACGCCCGGTGCATCCGCGGCGACGGTATCAGGGACGACATCGTGAGTGTGCCCGGGATTTCTCAACGGCGGCGGATGTTCGTTCCTCGTTATCGTGGTTTTCGCTAAGCGTGCTACTGACGCGTGGTGCATCCGCGGCGACGGTATCAAGGACGACATCGTGAGTGTGCCCGGGATTTCTCAACGGCGGCGGATGTTCGTTCCGCGTGATCGTGGTTTTCGCTAAGCGTGCTACTGACGCCTGGTGCATCCGCGGCGACGGCGTCAGGGACGACATCGTGAGTGTGCCCGGGATTTCTCAACGGCGGCGGATGTTCGTTCCGCGTTATCGTGGTTTTCGCTAAGCGTGCTACTGACGCCTGGTGCACCCGCGGCGACGGTATCAGGGACGACATCGTGAGTGTGCCCGGGATTTCTCAACGGCGGCGGATGTTCGTTCCGCGTGATCGTGGTTTTCGCTAAGCATGCTACTGACGCCTGGTGCACTCGCGGTGACGGCGTCAGGGACGACATCCTGAGTGTGCCCGGGATTTCTCAACGGCGGCGGATGTTCGTTCCGCGTGATCGTGGTTTTCGCTAAGCATGCTACTGACGCCAGGTGCACCCGCGGCGACGGCGTCAGGGACGACATCCTGAGTGTGCCCGGGATTTCTCAACGGCGGCGGATGTTCGTTCCGCGTGATCGTGGTTTTTGGTAAGCAGTCTACTGACGCCTGGTGCACCCGCGGCGACGGCGTCAGGAACGACATCGTGAGTGTGCCCGGGATTTCTCAACGGCGGCGGATGTTCGTTCCGCGTGATCGTGGTTTTCGGTAAGCAGTCTACTGACGCCTGGTGCACCCGCGGCGACGGCGTCAGGGACGACATCGTGAGTGTGCCCGGGATTTCTCAACGGCGGCGGATGTTCGTTCCGCGTTATCGTGGTTTTCGTTAAGCATGCTACTGACGCCTGGTGCACCCGCGGCGACGGCGTCAGGGACGACATCCTGAGTGTGCCCGGGATTTCTCAACGGCAGCGGATGTTCGTTCTGCGTGATCGTGGTTTTCGCTAAGCATGCTACTGACGCCTGGTGCACCCGCGGCGACGGCGTCAGGGACGACATCGTGAGTGTGCCCGGGATTTCTCAACGGCGGCGGATGTTCGTTCCGCGTGATCGTGGTTTACGCAAAGCGTGCTACTGACGCCTGGTGCACCCGCGGCGACGGCGTCAGGGACGACATCGTGAGTGTGCCCGGGATTTCTCAACGGCGGCGGATGTTCGTTCCGCGTTATCGTGGTTTTCGCTAAGCATGCTACTGACGCCTGGTACATCCGCGGCGACGGTATCAGGGACGACATCGTGAGTGTGCCCGGGATTTCTCAACGGCGGCGGATGTTCGTTCTGCGTGATCGTGGTTTTCGCTAAGCAGTCTACTGACGCCTGGTGCACCCGCGGCGACGGTATCAGGGACGACATTGTGAGTGTGCCCGGGATTTCTCAACGGTGGCGGATGTTCGTTCCGCGTGATCGTGGTTTTCGCTAAGCAGTCTACTGACTCTTGGTGCACCCGCGGCGACGGCGTCAGGGATGACATCGTGAGTGTGCCCGGGATTTCTCAACGGCGGCGGATGTTCGTTCCGCGTGATCGTGGTTTTCGCTAAGCATGCTACTGACGCCTGGTGCACCCGCGGCGACGGTGTCAGGAACGACATCGTGAGTGTGCCCGGGATTTCTCAACGGCGGCGGATGTTCGTTCCGCGTTATCGTGGTTTTCGCTAAGCGTGCTACTGACGCCTGGTGCACCCGCGGCGACGGTATCAGGGACGACATCGTGAGTGTGCCCGGGATTTCTCAACGGCGGCGGATGTTCGTTCCGCGCGATCGTGGTTTTCGCTAAGCATGCTACTGACGCCTGGTGCACTCGCGGTGACGGCGTCAGGGACGACATCCTGAGTGTGCCCGGGATTTCTCAACGGCGGCGGATGTTCGTTCCGCGTGATCGTGGTTTTCGCTAAGCATGCTACTGACGCCAGGTGCACCCGCGGCGACGGCGTCAGGGACGACATCCTGAGTGTGCCCGGGATTTCTCAACGGCGGCGGATGTTTGTTCCGCGTGATTGTGGTTTTCGGTAAGCAGTCTACTGACGCCTGGTGCACCCGCGCCGACGGTATCAGGGACGACATCGTGAGTGTACCCGGGATTTCTCAACGGTGGCGGATGTTCGTTCCGCGTGATCGTGGTTTTCGCTAAGCGTGCTACTGACGCCTGGTGCACCCGCGGCGACGGTATCAGGAACGACATCGTCAGTGTGCCCGGGATTTCTCAACGGCGGCGGATGTTCGTTCCGCGTGATGGTGGTTTTTGGTAAGCAGTCTACTGACGCCTGGTGCACCCGCGGCGACGGTATCAGGGACGACATCGTAAGTGTACCCGGGATTTCTCAACGGCGGCGGATGTTCGTTCCGCGTGATCGTGGTTTTCGCTAAGCATGCTACTGACGCCTGGTGCACCCGCGGCGACGGCGTCAGGGACGACATCCTGAGTGTGCCCGGGATTTCTCAACGGCGGCGGATGTTCGTTCCGCGTGATCGTGGTTTACGCTAAGCGTGCTACTGACGCCTGGTGCACCCGCGGCGACGGCGTCAGGGACGACATCGTGAGTGTGCCCGGGATTTCTCAACGGCGGCGGATGTTCGTTCCGCGTTATCGTGGTTTTCGCTAAGCATGCTACTGACGCCTGGTACATCCGCGGCGACGGTATCAGGGACGACATCGCAGTGTGCCCGGGATTTCTCAACGGCGGCGGATGTTCGTTCCGCGTGATCGTGGTTTTCACTAAGCATGCTACTGACGCCTGGTGCACCCGCGGCGACGGTGTCAGGAACGACATCGTGAGTGTGCCCGGGATTTCTCAACGGCGGCGGATGTTCGTTCCGCGTGATCGTGGTTTTCACTAAGCATGCTACTGACGCCTGGTGCACCCGCGGCAACGGTGTCAGGAACGACATCGTGAGTGTGCCCGGGATTTCTCAACGGCGGCGAATGTTCGTTCCGCGTGATCGTGGTTTTCGCTAAGCATGCTACTGACGCCTGGTGCACCCGCGGCGAAGGCGTCACGGACGACATCGTGAGTGTGCCCGGCATTTCTCAACGGCGGCGGATGTTCGTTCCGCGTGATCGTGGTTTTCGCTAAGCGTGCTACTGACGCCTGGTGCATCCGCGGCGACGGTATAAGGGACGACATCGTGAGTGTGCCCGGGATTTCTCAACGGCGGCGGATGTTCGTTCCGCGTTATCGTGGTTTTCGGTAAGCGTGCTACTGACGCCTGGTGCACCCGCGGCGACGGCGTCAGGGACGACATCGTGAGTGTGCCCGGGATTTCTCAACGGCGGCGGATGTTCGTTCCGCGTTATCGTGGTTTTCGCTAAGCGTGCTACTGACGCCTGGTGCATCCGCGGCGACGGTATCAGGGACGACATCGTGAGTGTGCCCGGGATTTCTCAACGGCGGCGGATGTTCGTTCCGTGTGATCGTTGTTTTCGCTAAGCGTGCTACTGACGCCTGGTGCATCCGCGGCGACGGTATCAGGGACGACATCGTGAGTGTGCCCGGGATTTCTCAACGGCGGCGGATGTTCGTTCCGCGTTATCGTGGTTTTCGCTAAGCGTGCTACTGACGCCTGGTGCATCCGCGGCGACGGCGTCAGGGACGACTTCGTGAGTGTGCCCGGGATTTCTCATCATCGGCGGATGTTCGTTCCGCGTTATCGTGGTTTTCGCTAAGCGTGCTACTGACGCCTGGTGCACCCGCGGCGACGGTATCAGGGACGACATCGTGAGTGTGCCCGGGATTTCTCAACGGTGGCGGATGTTCGTTCCGCGTGATCGGGGTTTTCGCTAAGCGTGCTACTGACGCCTGGTGCATCCGCGGCGTCGGTATCAGGGACGACATCGTGAGTGTGCACGGGATTTCTCAACGGCGGCGGATGTTCGTTCCGCGTTATCGTGGTTTTCGCTAAGCGTGCTACTGACGCCTGGTGCACCCGAGGCGACGGCGTCAGGGACGACATCGTGAGTGTGCCCGGGATTTCTCAACGGCGGCAGATGTTCGTTCCGCGTTATCGTGGTTTTTCCTAAACGTGCTACTGACGCCTGGTGCACCCGCGGCGACGGCGTCAGGGACAACATCGTGAGTGTGCCCGGGATTTCTCAACGGCGGCGGATGTTCGTTCCGCGTGATCGTGGTTTTCGCTAAGCAGTCTACTGACGCCTGGTGCACCCGCGGCGACGGTATCAGGGATGACATCGTGAGTGTGCCCGGGATTTCTCAACGGCGGCGGATGTTCGTTCCGCGTGATCGTGGTTTTCGCTAAGCATGCTACTGACGCCTGGTGCACCCGCGGCGACGTCGTCAGCGACGACATTGTGAGTGTGCCCGGGATTTCTCAACGGCGGCGGATGTTCGTTCCGCGTGATCGTGGTTTTCGCTAAGCATGCTACTGACGCCTGGTGCACCCGTGGCGACGGCGTCAGGGACGACATCGTGAGTGTGCCCGGGATTTCTCAACGGCGGCGGATGTTCGTTCCGCGTAATCGTGGTTTTCGCTAAGCGTGCTACTGACGCCTGGTGCATCCGCGGCGACGGCGTCACGGACGACATCGTGAGTGTGCCCGGGATTTCTCAACGGCGGCGGATGTTCGTTCCGCGTTATCGTGGTTTTCGCTAAGCGTGCTACTGACGCCTGGTGTACCCGCGGCGACGGTATCAGGGACGACATCGTGAGTGTGCCCGGGATTTCTCAACGGCGGCGGATGTTCGTTCCGCGTGATCGTGGTTTTCGCTAAGCGTGCTACTGACGCCTGGTGCACTCGCGGTGACGGCGACAGGGACGACATCCTGAGTGTGCCCGGGATTTCTCAACGGCGGTGGATGTTCGTTCCGCGTGATCGTGGTTTTCGCTAAGCATGCTACTGACGCCAGGTGCACCCGCGGCGACGGCGTCAGGGACGACATCCTGAGTGTGCCCGGGATTTCTCAACGGCGGCGGATGTTTGTTCCGCGTGATCGTGGTTTTCGGTAAGCAGTCTACCGACGCCTGGTGCACCCGCGCCGACGGTATCAGGGACGACATCGTGAGTGTACCCGGGATTTCTCAACGGTGGCGGATGTTCGTTCCGCGTGATCGTGGTTTTCGCTAAGCGTGCTACTGACGCCTGGTGCACCCGCGGCGACGGTATCAGGAACGACATCGTGAGTGTGCCCGGGATTTCTCAACGGCGGCGGATGTTCGTTCCGCGTGATCGTGGTTTTCGTTAAGCATGCTACTGACGCCTGGTGCACCCGCGGCGACGGCGTCAGGGACGACATCCTGAGTGTGCCCGGGATTTCTCAACGGCGGCGGATGTTCGTTCTGCGTGATCGTGGTTTTCGCTAAGCATGCTACTGACGCCTGGTGCACCCGCGGCGACGGCGTCAGGGACGACATCCTGAGTGTGCCCGGGATTTCTCAACGGCGGCGGATGTCCGTTCCGCGTGATCGTGGTTTTTGGTAAGCAGTCTACTGACGCCTGGTGCACCCGCGGCGACGGTATCAGGGACGACATCGTAAGTGTACCCGGGATTTCTCAACGGCGGCGGATGTTCGTTCCGCGTGATCGTGGTTTTCGCTAAGCATGCTACTGACGCCTGGTGCACCCGCGGCGACGGCGTCAGGAACGACATCGTGAGTGTGCCCGGGATTTCTCAACGGCGGCGGATGTTCGTTCCGCGTGATCGTGGTTTTCGCTATGCATGCTACCGACGCCTGGTGCACCCGCGGCGACGGCGTCAGGAACAACGTCGTGAGTGTGCCCGGGATTTCTAAACGGCGGCGGATGTTCGTTCCGCGTTATCGTGGTTTTCGCTAAGCGTGCTACTGACGCCTGGTGCACCCGCGGCGACGGCGTCAGGGACGACATCGTGAGTGTGCCCGGGATTTCTCAACGGCGGCGGATGTTCGTTCCGCGTGATCGTGGTTTTCGCTATGCATGCTACCGACGCCTGGTGCACCCGCGGCGACGGCGTCAGGAACGACATCGTGAGTGTGCCCGGGATTTCTCAACGGCGGCGGATGTTCGTTCCGCGTGATCGTGGTTTTCGCTAAGCGTGCTACTGACGCCTGGTGCATCCGCGGCGACGGCGTCAGGGACGACATCGTGAGTGTGCCCGGGATTTCTCAACGGCGGCGGATGTTCGTTCCGCGTGATCGTGGTTTTCGCTAAGCGTGCTACTGACGCCTGGTGCATCCGCGGCGACGGTATCAGGGACGACATCGTAAGTGTACCCGGGATTTCTCAACGGCGGCGGATGTTCGTTCCGCGTGATCGTGGTTTTCGCTAAGCATGCTACTGACGCCTGGTGCACCCGCGGCGACGGCGTCAGGAACGACATCGTGAGTGTGCCCGGGATTTCTCAACGGCGGCGGATGTTCGTTCCGCGTGATCGTGGTTTTCGCTATGCATGCTACCGACGCCTGGTGCACCCGCGGCGACGGCGTCAGGAACGACGTCGTGAGTGTGCCCGGGATTTCTCAACGGCGGCGGATGTTCGTTCCGCGTTATCGTGGTTTTCGCTAAGCGTGCTATGACGCCTGGTGCACCGGCGGCGACGGCGTCAGGGACGACATCGTGAGTGTGCCCGGGATTTCTCAACGGCGGCGGATGTTCGTTCCGCGTTATCGTGGTTTTCGCTAAGCGTGCTACTGACGCCTGGTGTACCCGCGGCGACGGTATCAGGGACGACATCGTGAGTGTGCCCGGGATTTCTCAACGGCGGCGGATGTTCGTTCCGCGTGATCGTGGTTTTCGCTAAGCGTGCTACTGACGCCTGGTGCACCCGCGGCGACGGTATCAGGAACGACATCGTGAGTGTGCCCGGGATTTCTCAACGGCGGCGGATGTTCGTTCCGCGTGATCGTGGTTTTCGTTAAGCATGCTACTGACGCCTGGTGCACCCGCGGCGACGGCGTCAGGGACGACATCCTGAGTGTGCCCGGGATTTCTCAACGGCGGCGGATGTTCGTTCTGCGTGATCGTGGTTTTCGCTAAGCATGCTACTGACGCCTGGTGCACCCGCGGCGACGGCGTCAGGGACGACATCCTGAGTGTGCCCGGGATTTCTCAACGGCGGCGGATGTTCGTTCCGCGTGATCGTGGTTTTTGGTAAGCAGTCTACTGACGCCTGGTGCACCCGCGGCGACGGTATCAGGGACGACATCGTAAGTGTACCCGGGATTTCTCAACGGCGGCGGATGTTCGTTCCGCGTGATCGTGGTTTTCGCTAAGCATGCTACTGACGCCTGGTGCACCCGCGGCGACGGCGTCAGGAACGACATCGTGAGTGTGCCCGGGATTTCTCAACGGCGGCGGATGTTCGTTCCGCGTGATCGTGGTTTTCGCTATGCATGCTACCGACGCCTGGTGCACCCGCGGCGACGGCGTCAGGAACGACGTCGTGAGTGTGCCCGGGATTTCTAAACGGCGGCGGATGTTCGTTCCGCGTTATCGTGGTTTTCGCTAAGCGTGCTACTGACGCCTGGTGCACCCGCGGCGACGGCGTCAGGGACGACATCGTGAGTGTGCCCGGGATTTCTCAACGGCGGCGGATGTTCGTTCCGCGTGATCGTGGTTTTCGCTATGCATGCTACCGACGCCTGGTGCACCCGCGGCGACGGCGTCAGGAACGACATCGTGAGTGTGCCCGGGATTTCTCAACGGCGGCGGATGTTCGTTCCGCGTGATCGTGGTTTTCGCTAAGCGTGCTACTGACGCCTGGTGCATCCGCGGCGACGGCGTCAGGGACGACATCGTGAGTGTGCCCGGGATTTCTCAACGGCGGCGGATGTTCGTTCCGCGTGATCGTGGTTTTCGCTAAGCGTGCTACTGACGCCTGGTGCATCCGCGGCGACGGTATCAGGGACGACATCGTAAGTGTACCCGGGATTTCTCAACGGCGGCGGATGTTCGTTCCGCGTGATCGTGGTTTTCGCTAAGCGTGCTACTGACGCCTGGTGCATCCGCGGCGACGGCGTCAGGAACGACATCGTGAGTGTGCCCGGGATTTCTCAACGGCGGCGGATGTTCGTTCCGCGTGATCGTGGTTTTCGCTATGCATGCTACCGACGCCTGGTGCACCCGCGGCGACGGCGTCAGGAACGACGTCGTGAGTGTGCCCGGGATTTCTCAACGGCGGCGGATGTTCGTTCCGCGTTATCGTGGTTTTCGCTAAGCGTGCTACTGACGCCTGGTGCACCCGCGGCGACGGCGTCAGGGACGACATCGTGAGTGTGCCCGGGATTTCTCAACGGCGGCGGATGTTCGTTCCGCGTTATCGTGGTTTTCGCTAAGCGTGCTACCGACGCCTGGTGCACCCGCGGCGACGGCGTCAGGAACGACATCGTGAGTGTGCCCGGGATTTCTCAACGGCGGCGGATGTTCGTTCCGCGTTATCGTGGTTTTCGCTAAGCGTGCTACCGACGCCTGGTGCACCCGCGGCGACGGCGTCAGGAACGACATCGTGAGTGTGCCCGGGATTTCTCAACGGCGGCGGATGTTCGTTCCGCGTTATCGTGGTTTTCGCTAAGCGTGCTACCGACGCCTGGTGCACCCGCGGCGACGGCGTCAGGAACGACATCGTGAGTGTGCCCGGGATTTCTCAACGGCGGCGGATGTTCGTTCCGCGTTATCGTGGTTTTCGCTAAGCGTGCTACCGACGCCTGGTGCACCCGCGGCGACGGCGTCAGGAACGACATCGTGAGTGTGCCCGGGATTTCTCAACGGCGGCGGATGTTCGTTCCGCGTTATCGTGGTTTTCGCTAAGCGTGCTACCGACGCCTGGTGCACCCGCGGCGACGGCGTCAGGAACGACATCGTGAGTGTGCCCGGGATTTCTCAACGGCGGCGGATGTTCGTTCCGCGTGATCGTGGTTTTCGCTAAGCGTGCTACTGACGCCTGGTGCACCCGCGGCGACGGCGTCAGGGACGACATCGTGAGTGTGCCCGGGATTTCTCAACGGCGGCGGATGTTCGTTCCGCGTTATCGTGGTTTTCGCTAAGCGTGCTACTGACGCGTGGTGCATCCGCGGCGACGGTATCAGGGACGACATCGTGAGTGTGCCCGGGATTTCTCAACGGCGGCGGATGTTCGTTCCACGTGATCGTGGTTTTCGCTAAGCGTGCTACTGACGCCTGGTGCACTCGCGGTGACGGCGTCAGGGACGACATCCTGAGTGTGCCCGGGATTTCTCAACGGCGGCGGATGTTCGTTCCGCGTGATCGTGGTTTTCGCTAAGCATGCTACTGACGCCAGGTGCACCCGCGGCGACGGCGTCAGGGACGACATCCTGAGTGTGCCCGGGATTTCTCAACGGTGGCGGATGTTTGTTCCGCGTGATCGTTGTTTTCGGTAAGCAGTCTACCGACGCCTGGTGCACCCGCGCCGACGGTATCAGGGACGACATCGTGAGTGTACCCGGGATTTCTCAACGGTGGCGGATGTTCGTTCCGCGTGATCTTGGTTTTCGCTAAGCGTGCTACTGACGCCTGGTGCACCCGCGGCGACGGTATCTGGAACGACATCGTGAGTGTGCCCGGGATTTCTCAACGGCGGCGGATGTTCATTCCGCGTGATCGTGGTTTTCGTTAAGCATGCTATTGACGCCTGGTGCACCCGCGGCGACGGCGTCAGGGACGACATCCTGAGTGTCCCCGGGATTTCTCAATGGCGGCGGATGTTCGTTCCGCGTGATCGTGGTTTTCGCTAAGCATGCTACTGACGCCTGGTGCACCCGCGGCGACGGCGTCAGGGACGACATCCTGAGTGTGCCCGGGATTTCTCAACGGCGGCGGATGTTCGTTCCGCGTGATCGTGGTTTTTGGTAAGCAGTCTACTGACGCCTGGTGCACCCGCGGCGACGGTATCAGGGACGACATCGTAAGTGTACACGGGATTTCTCAACGGCGGCGGATGTTCGTTCCGCGTGATCGTGGCTTTCGCTGAGCATGCTACTGACGCCTGGTGCACCCGCGGCGACGGCGTCGGGGACGACATCCTGAGTGTGCACGGGATTTCTCAACGGCGGCGGATGTTCGTTCCGCGTGATCGTGGTTTTCGGTAAGCAGTCTACTGACGCCTGGTGCACCCGCGGCGACGGCGTCAGGGACGACATCGTGAGTGTGCCCGGGATTTCTCAACGGCGGCGGATGTTCGTTCCGCGTTATCGTGGTTTTCGCTAAGCATGCTACTGACGCCTGGTGCACCCGCGGCGACGGCGTCACGGACGACATCGTGAGTGTGCCCGGCATTTCTCAACGGCGGCGGATGTTCGTTCCGCGTGATCGTGGTTTTCGCTAAGCGTGCTACTGACGCCTGGTGCATCCGCGGCGACGGTATCAGGGACGACATCGTGAGTGTGCCCGGGGATTTCTCAACGGCGGCGGATGTTCGTTCCGCGTTATCGTGGTTTTCGGTAAGCGTGCTACTGACGCCTGGTGCATCCGCGGCGACGGTATCAGGGACGACATCGTGAGTGTGCCCGGGATTTCTCAACGGCGGCGGATGTTCGTTCCGCGTTATCGTGGTTTTCGCTAAGCGTGCTACTGACGCCTGGTGCATCCGAGGCGACGGCGTCAGGGACGACATCGTGAGTGTGCCCGGGATTTCTCATCATCGGCGGATGTTCGTTCCGCGTTATCGTGGTTTTCGCTAAGCGTGCTACTGACGCCTGGTGCACCCGCGGCGACGGCGTCAGCGACGACATCGTGAGTGTGCCCGGAATTTCTCAACGGCGGCGAGTGTTCGTTCCGCGTTGTTGGTTTTCGCTAAGCATGCTACTGACGCCTGGTGCACCCGCGGCGACGGCGTCAGGGACGACATTGTTAGTGCGCCCGGGATTTCTCAACGGCGGCGGATGTTCGTTCCGCGTTATCGTGGTTTGCGCTAAGCGTGCTACTGACGCCTGGTGCATCCGCGGCGACGGTATCAGGGACGACATCGTGAGTGTGCCCGGGATTTCTCATCGCCGGCGGATGTTCGTTCCGCGTTAACGTGGTTTTCGCTAAGCGTGCTACTGACGCCTGGTGCATCCGCGTCGACGGCGTCAGGGACGACATCGTCAGTGTGCCCGGGATTTCTCAACGGCGGCGGATGTTCGCTCCGCGTTATCGTGGTTTTCGCTAAGCGTGCTACTGACGCCTGGTGCACCCGCGGCGACGGTATCAGGGACGACATCGTGAGTGTGCCCGGGATTTCTCAACGGCGGCGGATGTTAGTTCCGCGTTATCGTGGTTTTCGCTAAGCGTGCGACTGACGCCTGGTGCATCCGCGGCGACGGCGTCAGGGACGACATCGTTAGTGTGCCCGGGATTTCTCAACGGCGGCGGATGTTCGTTCCGCGTTATCGTGGTTTTCGCTAATCGTGCTACTGACGCCTGGTGCACCCGCGGCGACGGTATCAGGGACGACATCGTCAGTGTGCCCGGGACTTCTCAACGGCGGCGGATGTTCGTTCCGCGTGATCGTGGTTTTCGCTAAGCATGCTACTGACGCCTGGTGCACCCGCGGCGACGGCGTCAGGGACGACATCCTGAGTGTGCCTGGGATTTCTCAACGGCGGCGGATGTTCGTTCCGCGTGATCGTGGTTTTCGGTAAGCAGTCTACTGACGCCTGGTGCACCCGCGGCGACGGCGTCAGGGACGACATCGTGAGTGTGCCCGGGATTTCTCAACGGCGGCGGATGTTCGTTCCGCGTTATCGTGGTTTTCGCTCAGCATGCTACTGATGCCTGGTGCACCCGCGGCGACGGCGTCAGAGACGACATCGTGAGTGTGCCCGGGATTTCTCAACGGCGGCGGATGTTCGTTCCGCGTTATCGTGGTTTTCGGTAAACGTGCTACTGACGCCTGGTGCATCCGCGGCGACGGTATCAGGGACGACATCGTGAGTGTGCCCGGGATTTCTCAACGGCGGCGGATGTTCGTTCCGCGTGATCGTGGTTTTCGCTAAGCGTGCTACTGACGCCTGGTGCATCCGCGGCGACGGTATCAGGGACGACACCGTGAGTGTGCCCGGGATTTGTCAACGGCGGCGGATGTTCGTTCCGCGTTATCGTGGTTTTCGCTAAGCGTGCTCCTGACGCCTGGTGCATCCGCGGCGACGGTATAAGGGACGACATCGTGAGTGTGCCCGGGATTTCTCAACGGCGGCGGATGTTCGTTCCGCGTTATCGTGGTTTTCGCTAAGCGTGCTAGTGACGCCTGGTGCATCCGCGGCGACGGTATCAGGGACGACATCGTGAGTGTGCCCGGGAATTCTCAACGGCGGCGGATGTTCGTTCCGCGTGATCGTGGTTTTCGCTAAGCGTGCTACTGACGCCTGGTGCATCCGCGGCGACGGCGTCAGGGACGACATCGTGAGTGTGCCCGGGATTTCTCAACGGCGGCGGATGTTCGTTCCGCGTTATCGTGGTTTTCGCTAAGCGTGCTACTGACGTCTGGTGCACCCGCGGCGACGGTATCAGGGACGACATCGTGAGTGTGCCCGGGATTTCTCAACGGCGGCGGATGTTCGTTCCGCGTGATCGTGGTTTTCGCTAAGCATGCTACTGACGCCTGGTGCACCCGCGGCGACGGCATCAGGAACGACATCCTGAGTGTGCCCGGGATTTCTCAACGGCGGCGGATGTTCGTTCCGCGTGATCGTGGTTTTCGCTAAGCATGCTACTGAAGCCTGGTGCACCCGCGGCGACGGTATCAGGTACGACATCGTGAGTGTGCCTGGGATTTCTCAACGGCGGCGGATGTTCGTTCCGCGTGATCGTGGTTTTCGCTAAGCGTGCTACTGACGCCTGGTGCATCCGCGGCGACGGCGTCAGGGACGACATCGTGAGTGTGCCCGGGATTTCTCAACGGCGGTGGATGTTCGTTCCGCGTTATCGTGGTTTTCGCTAAGCGTGCTACTGACGCCTGGTGCACCCGCGGCGACGGTATCAGGGACGACATCGTGAGTGTGCCCGGGATTTCTCAACGGCGGCGGATGTTCGTTCCGCGTGATCGTGGTTTTCGCTAAGCACGCTACTGACGCCAGGTGCACCCGCGGCGACGGCATCAGGGACGACATCCTGAGTGTGCCCGGGATTTCTCAACGGCGACGGATATTCGTTCCGCGTGATCGTGGTTTTCGCTAAGCATGCTACTGACGCCTGGTGCACCCGCGGCGACGGTATCAGGGACGACATCCTGAGTGTGCCCGGGATTTCTCAACGGCGGCAGATGTTCGTTCCGCGTGATCGTGGTTTTCGCTAAGCATGCTACTGACGCCTGGTGCACCCGCGGCGACGGTATCAGGGACGACATCGTGAGTGTGCCCGGGATTTCTCAACGGCGGCGGATGTTCGTTCCGCGTTATCGTGGTTTTCGCTAAGCATGCTACTGACGCCTGGTGCACCCGCGGCGACGGTATCAGGGACGACATCGTGAGTGTGCCCGGGATTTCTCAACGGCGGCGGATGTTCGTTCCGCGTGATCGTGGTTTTCGCTAAGCATGCTACTGACGCCTGGTGCACCCGCGACGACGTTATCAGGGACGACATCCTGAGTGTGCCCGGGATTTCTCAACGGCGGCGGATGTTCGTTCCGCGTGATCGTGGTTTTCGCTAAGCATGCTACTGACGCCTGGTGCACCCGCGGCGACGGCATCAGGGACGACATCCTGAGTGTGCCCGGGATTTCTCAACGGCGGCGGATGTTCGTTCCGCGTTATCGTGGTTTTCGCTAAGCGTGCTACTGACGCCTGGTGCACCCGCGGCGACGGCGTCAGGGACGACATCCTGAGTGCGCCCGGGATTTCTCAACGGCGGCGGATGTTCGTTCCGCGTGATCGTGGATTTCGGTAAGCAGTCTACTGACGCTTGGTGCACCCACGGTGACGGTATCGGGGACGACATCGTGAGTGTACCCGGGATTTCTCAATGGCGGCGGATGTTCGTTCCGCGTGATCGTAGTTTTCGCTAAGCGTGCTACTGACGCCTGGTGCACCCGCGGCGACGGTATCAGGGACGACATCGTGAGTGTGCCCGGGATTTCTCAACGGCGGCGGATGTTCGTTCCGCGTGATCGTGGTTTTCGCTAAGCATGCTACTGACGCCTGGTGCACCCGCGGCGACGGCGTCAGGGACGGCATCCTGAGTGTGCCCGGGATTTCTCAACGGCGGCGGATGTTCGTTCCGCGTGATCGTGGTTTTCGCTAAGCATGCTACTGACGCCTGGTGCACCCGCGGCGACGGCGTCAGGGACGACATCCTGAGTGTGCCCGGGATTTCTCAACGGCGGCGGATGTTCGTTCCGCGTTATCGTGGTTTTCGCTAAGCGTGCTACTGACGCCTTGTGCATCCACGGCGACGGTATCAGGGACGACATCGTGAGTGTGCCCGGGATTTCTCAACGGCGGCGGATGTTCGTTCCGCGTGATCGTGGTTTTCGCTAAGCGTGCTACTGACGCCTGGTGCACCCGCGGCGACGGCGTCAGGGACGACATCGTGAGTGTGCCCGGGATTTCTCAACGGCGGCGGATGTTCGTTCTGCGTGATCGTGGTTTTCGCTAAGGGTGCTACTGAAGCCTGGTGCACCCGCGGCGACGGCGTCAGGGACGACATCGTGAGTGTGCCCGGGATTTCTCAACGGCGGCGGATGTTCGTTCCGCGTGATCGTGGTTTTCGCTAAGCAGTCTACTGACGCCTGGTGCACCCGCGGCGACGGCGACAGGGACGACATCGTGAGTGTGCCGGGATTTCTCAACGGCGGCGGATGTTCGTTCCGCGTGATCGTGGTTTTCGCTAAGCGTGCAACTGACGCCTGGTGCACCAGCGGCGACGGCGTCAGGGACGACATCGTGAGTGTGCCTGAGATTTCTCAACGGCGGCGGATGTTCGTTCCGCGTGATCGTGGTTTTCGCTAAGCAGTCTACTGACGCCTGGTGCACCCGCGGCGACGGTATCAGGGACGACATCGTGAGTGTGCCCGGGATTTCTCAACGGCGGCGGATGTTCGTTCCGCGTGATCGTGGTTTTCGCTAAGCATGCTACTGACGCCTGGTGCACCCGCGGCGACGGTATCAGGGACGACATCGTGAGTGTGCCCGGGATTTCTCAACGGCGGCGGATGTTCGTTCCGCGTGATCGTGGTTTTCGCTAAGCATGCTACTGACGCCTGGTGCACCCGCGGCGACGGCATCAGGGACGACATCCTGAGTGTGCCCGGGATTTCTCAACGGCGGCGGATGTTCGTTCCGCGTGATCGTGGTTTTCGCTAAGCATGCTACTGAAGCCTGGTGCACCCGCGGCGACGGTATCAGGGACATCGTGAGTGTGCCTGG
Organism: Ixodes scapularis; assembly: GCF_016920785.2. Taxonomy (NCBI): domain Eukaryota; kingdom Metazoa; phylum Arthropoda; class Arachnida; order Ixodida; family Ixodidae; genus Ixodes; species Ixodes scapularis. Next base: position 60,097,067 of record NW_024609879.1, on the reverse strand, counting down.
GATTTCTCAACGGCGGCGGATGTTCGTTCCGCGTGATCGTGGTTTTCGCTAAGCGTGCTGCTGACGCCTGGTGGATCCGCGGCGACGGCGTCAGGGACGACATCGTGAGTGTGCCCGGGATTTCTCAACGGCGGTGGATGTTCGTTCCGCGTTATCGTGGTTTTCGCTAAGCGTGCTACTGACGCCTGGTGCACCCGCGGCGACGGTATCAGGGACGACATCCTGAGTGTGCCCGGGATTTCTCAACGGCGGCGGATGTTCGTTCCGCGTGATCGTAGTTTTCGCTAAGCATGCTACTGACGCCTGGTGCACCCGCGACGACGGTATCAGGGACGACATCCTGAGTGTGCCCGGGATTTCTCAACGGCGGCGGATGTTCGTTCCGCGTGATCGTGGTTTTCGCTAAGCATGCTACTGACGCCTGGTGCACCCGCGGCGACGGCATCAGGGACGACATCCTGAGTGTGCCCGGGATTTCTCAACGGCGGCGGATGTTCGTTCCGCGTTATCGTGGTTTTCGCTAAGCGTGCTACTGACGCCTGGTGCACCCGCGGCGACGGCGTCAGGGACGACATCCTGAGTGTGCCCGGGATTTCTCAACGGCGGCGGATGTTCGTTCCGCGTGATCGTGGATTTCGGTAAGCAGTCTACTGACGCCTGTTGCACCCACGGTGACGGTATCGGGGACGACATCGTGAGTGTACCCGGGATTTCTCAATGGCGGCGGATGTTCGTTCCGCGTGATCGTAGTTTTCGCTAAGCGTGCTACTGACGCCTGGTGCACCCGCGGCGACGGTATCAGGGACGACATCGTGAGTGTGCCCGGGATTTCTCAACGGCGGCGGATGTTCGTTCCGCGTGATCGTGGTTTTCGCTAAGCATGCTACTGACGCCTGGTGCACCCGCGGCGACGGCGTCAGGGACGACATCCTGAGTGTGCCCGGGATTTCTCAACGGCGGCGGATGTTCGTTCCGCGTTATCGTGGTTTTCGCTAAGCGTGCTACTGACGCCTGGTGCACCCGCGGCGACGGCGTCAGGGACGACATCCTGAGTGTGCCCGGGATTTCTCAACGGCGGCGGATGTTCGTTCCGCGTGATCGTGGATTTCGGTAAGCAGTCTACTGACGCCTGGTGCACCCACGGTGACGGTATCGGGGACGACATCGTGAGTGTACCCGGGATTTCTCAATGGCGGCGGATGTTCGTTCCGCGTGATCGTGGATTTCGGTAAGCAGTCTACTGACGCCTGGTGCACCCGCGGCGACGGCATCAGGGACGACATCCTGAGTGTGCCCGGGATTTCTCAACGGCGGCGGATGTTCGTTCCGCGTTATCGTGGTTTTCGCTAAGCGTGCTACTGACGCCTGGTGCACCCGCGGCGACGGCGTCAGGGACGACATCCTGAGTGCGCCCGGGATTTCTCAACGGCGGCGGATGTTCGTTCCGCGTGATCGTGGATTTCGGTAAGCAGTCTACTGACGCTTGGTGCACCCACGGTGACGGTATCGGGGACGACATCGTGAGTGTACCCGGGATTTCTCAATGGCGGCGGATGTTCGTTCCGCGTGATCGTAGTTTTCGCTAAGCGTGCTACTGACGCCTGGTGCACCCGCGGCGACGGTATCAGGGACGACATCGTGAGTGTGCCCGGGATTTCTCAACGGCGGCGGATGTTCGTTCCGCGTGATCGTGGTTTTCGCTAAGCATGCTACTGACGCCTGGTGCACCCGCGGCGACGGCGTCAGGGACGACATCCTGAGTGTGCCCGGGATTTCTCAACGGCGGCGGATGTTCGTTCCGCGTGATCGTGGTTTTCGCTAAGCATGCTACTGACGCCTGGTGCACCCGCGGCGACGGCGTCAGGGACGACATCCTGAGTGTGCCCGGGATTTCTCAACGGCGGCGGATGTTCGTTCCGCGTTATCGTGGTTTTCGCTAAGCGTGCTACTGACGCCTTGTGCATCCACGGCGACGGTATCAGGGACGACATCGTGAGTGTGCCCGGGATTTCTCAACGGCGGCGGATGTTCGTTCCGCGTGATCGTGGTTTTCGCTAAGCGTGCTACTGACGCCTGGTGCACCCGCGGCGACGGCGTCAGGGACGACATCGTGAGTGTGCCCGGGATTTCTCAACGGCGGCGGATGTTCGTTCCGCGTGATCGTGGTTTTCGCTAAGCAGTCTACTGACGCCTGGTGCACCCGCGGCGACGGCGACAGGGACGACATCGTGAGTGTGCCGGGATTTCTCAACGGCGGCGGATGTTCGTTCCGCGTGATCGTGGTTTTCGCTAAGCGTGCAACTGACGCCTGGTGCACCAGCGGCGACGGCGTCAGGGACGACATCGTGAGTGTGCCTGAGATTTCTCAACGGCGGCGGATGTTCGTTCCGCGTGATCGTGGTTTTCGCTAAGCAGTCTACTGACGCCTGGTGCACCCGCGGCGACGGTATCAGGGACGACATCGTGAGTGTGCCCGGGATTTCTCAACGGCGGCGGATGTTCGTTCCGCGTGATCGTGGTTTTCGCTAAGCATGCTACTGACGCCTGGTGCACCCGCGGCGACGGTATCAGGGACGACATAGTGAGTGTGCCCGGGATTTCTCAACGGCGGCGGATGTTCGTTCCGCGTGATCGTGGTTTTCGCTAAGCATGCTACTGACGCCTGGTGCACCCGCGGCGACGGCATCAGGGACGACATCCTGAGTGTGCCCGGGATTTCTCAACGGCGGCGGATGTTCGTTCCGCGTGATCGTGGTTTTCGCTAAGCATGCTACTGAAGCCTGGTGCACCCGCGGCGACGGTATCAGGGACATCGTGAGTGTGCCTGGGATTTCTCAACGGCGGCGGATGTTCGTTCCGCGTGATCGTGGTTTTCGCTAAGCGTGCTGCTGACGCCTGGTGGATCCGCGGCGACGGCGTCAGGGACGACATCGTGAGTGTGCCCGGGATTTCTCAACGGCGGTGGATGTTCGTTCCGCGTTATCGTGGTTTTCGCTAAGCGTGCTACTGACGCCTGGTGCACCCGCGGCGACGGTATCAGGGACGACATCCTGAGTGTGCCCGGGATTTCTCAACGGCGGCGGATGTTCGTTCCGCGTGATCGTAGTTTTCGCTAAGCATGCTACTGACGCCTGGTGCACCCGCGACGACGGTATCAGGGACGACATCCTGAGTGTGCCCGGGATTTCTCAACGGCGGCGGATGTTCGTTCCGCGTGATCGTGGTTTTCGCTAAGCATGCTACTGACGCCTGGTGCACCCGCGGCGACGGCATCAGGGACGACATCCTGAGTGTGCCCGGGATTTCTCAACGGCGGCGGATGTTCGTTCCGCGTTATCGTGGTTTTCGCTAAGCGTGCTACTGACGCCTGGTGCACCCGCGGCGACGGCGTCAGGGACGACATCCTGAGTGTGCCCGGGATTTCTCAACGGCGGCGGATGTTCGTTCCGCGTGATCGTGGATTTCGGTAAGCAGTCTACTGACGCCTGGTGCACCCACGGTGACGGTATCGGGGACGACATCGTGAGTGTACCCGGGATTTCTCAATGGCGGCGGATGTTCGTTCCGCGTGATCGTAGTTTTCGCTAAGCGTGCTACTGACGCCTGGTGCACCCGCGGCGACGGTATCAGGGACGACATCGTGAGTGTGCCCGGGATTTCTCAACGGCGGCGGATGTTCGTTCCGCGTGATCGTGGTTTTCGCTAAGCATGCTACTGACGCCTGGTGCACCCGCGGCGACGGCGTCAGGGACGACATCCTGAGTGTGCCCGGGATTTCTCAACGGCGGCGGATGTTCGTTCCGCGTGATCGTGGTTTTCGCTAAGCATGCTACTGACGCCTGGTGCACCCGCGGCGACGGCGTCAGGGACGACATCCTGAGTGTGCCCGGGATTTCTCAACGGCGGCGGATGTTCGTTCCGCGTGATCGTGGTTTTTGGTGAGCAGTCTACTGACGCCTGGTGCTCCCGTGGTGGCGGTATCAGGGACGACATCGTGAGTGTACCCGGGATTTCTCAACGGCGGCGGATGTTCGTTCCGCGTGATCGTGGTTTTCGCTAAGCATGCTACTGACGCCTGGTGCACCCGCGGCGACGGCGTCAGGGACGACATCCTGAGTGTGCCCGGGATTTCTCAACGGCGGCGGATGTTCGTTCCGCGTGATCGTGGTTTTCGCTAAGCGTGCTACTGACGCCTGGTGCACCCGCGGCGACGGCGTCAGGGACGACATCGTGAGTGTGCCCGGGATTTCTCAACTGCGGCGGATGTTCGTTCCGCGTGATCGTGGTTTTCGCTAAGCGTGCAACTGACGCCAGGTGCACCAGCGGCGACGGCGTCAGGGACGACATCGTGAGTGTGCCTGAGATTTCTCAACGGCGGCGGATGTTCGTTCCGCGTGATCGTGGTTTTCGCTAAGCAGTCTACTGACGCCTGGTGCACCCGCGGCGACGGTATCAGGGACGACATCGTGAGTGTGCCCGGGATTTCTCAACGGCGGCGGATGTTCGTTCCGCATGATCGTGGTTTTCGCTAAGCATGCTACTGACGCCTGGTGCACCCGCGGCGTCGGCGTCAGCGACGAAATTGTGAGTGTGCCCGGGATTTCTCAACGGCGGCGGATGTTCGTTCCGCGTGATCGTGGTTTTCGCTAAGCGTGCTACTGACGCCTGGTGCACCCGCGGCGACGGCGTCAGGGACGACATCGTGAGTGTGCCCGGGATTTGTCAACGGCGGCGGATGTTCGTTCCACGTTATCGTGGTTTTCGCTAAGCATGCTACTCACGCCTGGTGCATCCGCGGCGACGGTATCAGGGACGACATCGTGAGTGTGCCCGGGATTTCTCAACGGCGGCGGATGTTCGTTCCGCGTGATCGTGGTTTTCGCTAAGCGTGCTACTGACGCCTGGTGCATCCGCGGCGACGGTATCAGGGACGACATCGTGAGTGTGCCCTGGATTTCTCAACGGCGGCGGATGTTCGTTCCGCGTTATCGTGGTTTGCGCTAAGCGTGCTACTGACGCCTGGTGCATCCGCGGCGACGGTATCAGGGACGACATCGTGAGTGTGCCCGGGATTTCTCATCGCCGGCGGATGTTCGTTCCGCGTTAACGTGGTTTTCGCTAAGCGTGCTACTGACGCCTGGTGCATCCGCGTCGACGGCGTCAGGGACGACATCGTCAGTGTGCCCGGGATTTCTCAACGGCGGCGGATGTTCGCTCCGCGTTATCGTGGTTTTCGCTAAGCGTGCTACTGACGCCTGGTGCACCCGCGGCGACGGTATCAGGGACGACATCGTGAGTGTGCCCGGGATTTCTCAACGGCGGCGGATGTTAGTTCCGCGTTATCGTGGTTTTCTCTAAGCGTGCGACTGACGCCTGGTGCATCCGCGGCGACGGCGTCAGGGACGACATCGTTAGTGTGCCCGGGATTTCTCAACGGCGGCGGATGTTCGTTCCGCGTTATCGTGGTTTTCGCTAATCGTGCTACTGACGCCTGGTGCACCCGCGGCGACGGTATCAGGGACGACATCGTCAGTGTGCCCGGGACTTCTCAACGGCGGCGGATGTTCGTTCCGCGTGATCGTGGTTTTCGCTAAGCATGCTACTGACGCCTGGTGCACCCGCGGCGACGGCGTCAGGGACGACATCCTGAGTGTGCCTGGGATTTCTCAACGGCGGCGGATGTTCGTTCCGCGTGATCGTGGTTTTCGGTAAGCAGTCTACTGACGCCTGGTGCACCCGCGGCGACGGCGTCAGGGACGACATCGTGAGTGTGCCCGGGATTTCTCAACGGCGGCGGATGTTCGTTCCGCGTTATCGTGGTTTTCGCTCAGCATGCTACTGATGCCTGGTGCACCCGCGGCGACGGCGTCAGAGACGACATCTTGAGTGTGCCCGGGATTTCTCAACGGCGGCGGATGTTCGTTCCGCGTTATCGTGGTTTTCGGTAAACGTGCTACTGACGCCTGGTGCATCCGCGGCGACGGTATCAGGGACGACATCGTGAGTGTGCCCGGGATTTCTCAACGGCGGCGGATGTTCGTTCCGCGTGATCGTGGTTTTCGCTAAGCGTGCTACTGACGCCTGGTGCATCCGCGGCGACGGTATCAGGGACGACACCGTGAGTGTGCCCGGGATTTGTCAACGGCGGCGGATGTTCGTTCCGCGTTATCGTGGTTTTCGCTAAGCGTGCTACTGACGCCTGGTGCATCCGCGGCGACGGTATAAGGGACGACATCGTGAGTGTGCCCGGGATTTCTCAACGGCGGCGGATGTTCGTTCCGCGTTATCGTGGTTTTCGCTAAGCGTGCTACTGACGCCTGGTGCATCCGCGGCGACGGTATCAGGGACGACATCGTGAGTGTGCCCGGGAATTCTCAACGGCGGCGGATGTTCGTTCCGCGTGATCGTGGTTTTCGCTAAGCGTGCTACTGACGCCTGGTGCATCCGCGGCGACGGCGTCAGGGACGACATCGTGAGTGTGCCCGGGATTTCTCAACGGCGGCGGATGTTCGTTCCGCGTTATCGTGGTTTTCGCTAAGCGTGCTACTGACGTCTGGTGCACCCGCGGCGACGGTATCAGGGACGACATCGTGAGTGTGCCCGGGATTTCTCAACGGCGGCGGATGTTCGTTCCGCGTGATCGTGGTTTTCGCTAAGCATGCTACTGACGCCTGGTGCACCCGCGGCGACGGCATCAGGGACGACATCCTGAGTGTGCCCGGGATTTCTCAACGGCGGCGGATGTTCGTTCCGCGTGATCGTGGTTTTCGCTAAGCATGCTACTGAAGCCTGGTGCACCCGCGGCGACGGTATCAGGGACGACATCGTGAGTGTGCCTGGGATTTCTCAACGGCGGCGGATGTTCGTTCCGCGTGATCGTGGTTTTCGCTAAGCGTGCTACTGACGCCTGGTGCATCCGCGGCGACGGCGTCAGGGACGACATCGTGAGTGTGCCCGGGATTTCTCAACGGCGGTGGATGTTCGTTCCGCGTTATCGTGGTTTTCGCTAAGCGTGCTACTGACGCCTGGTGCACCCGCGGCGACGGTATCAGGGACGACATCGTGAGTGTGCCCGGGATTTCTCAACGGCGGCGGATGTTTGTTCCGCGTGATCGTGGTTTTCGCTAAGCACGCTACTGACGCCAGGTGCACCCGCGGCGACGGCATCAGGGACGACATCCTGAGTGTGCCCGGGATTTCTCAACGGCGACGGATATTCGTTCCGCGTGATCGTGGTTTTCGCTAAGCATGCTACTGACGCCTGGTGCACCCGCGGCGACGGCGTCAGGGACGACATCGTGAGTGTGCCCGGGATTTCTCAACGGCGGTGGATGTTCGTTCCGCGTTATCGTGGTTTTCGCTAAGCGTGCTACTGACGCCTGGTGCACCCGCGGCGACGGTATCAGGGACGACATCGTGAGTGTGCCCGGGATTTCTCAACGGCGGCAGATGTTCGTTCCGCGTGATCGTGGCTTTCGCTAAGCATGCTACTGACGCCTGGTGCACCCGCGGCGACGGTATCAGGGACGACATCGTGAGTGTGCCCGGGATTTCTCAACGGCGGCGGATGTTCGTTCCGCGTTATCGTGGTTTTCGCTAAGCATGCTACTGACGCCTGGTGCACCCGCGGCGACGGTATCAGGGACGACATCGTGAGTGTGCCCGGGATTTCTCAACGGCGGCGGATGTTCGTTCCGCGTGATCGTGGTTTTCGCTAAGCATGCTACTGACGCCTGGTGCACCCGCGACGACGTTATCAGGGACGACATCCTGAGTGTGCCCGGGATTTCTCAACGGCGGCGGATGTTCGTTCCGCGTGATCGTGGTTTTCGCTAAGCATGCTACTGACGCCTGGTGCACCCGCGGCGACGGCATCAGGGACGACATCCTGAGTGTGCCCGGGATTTCTCAACGGCGGCGGATGTTCGTTCCGCGTTATCGTGGTTTTCGCTAAGCGTGCTACTGACGCCTGGTGCACCCGCGGCGACGGCGTCAGGGACGACATCCTGAGTGCGCCCGGGATTTCTCAACGGCGGCGGATGTTCGTTCCGCGTGATCGTGGATTTCGGTAAGCAGTCTACTGACGCTTGGTGCACCCACGGTGACGGTATCGGGGACGACATCGTGAGTGTACCCGGGATTTCTCAATGGCGGCGGATGTTCGTTCCGCGTGATCGTAGTTTTCGCTAAGCGTGCTACTGACGCCTGGTGCACCCGCGGCGACGGTATCAGGGACGACATCGTGAGTGTGCCCGGGATTTCTCAACGGCGGCGGATGTTCGTTCCGCGTGATCGTGGTTTTCGCTAAGCATGCTACTGACGCCTGGTGCACCCGCGGCGACGGCGTCAGGGACGACATCCTGAGTGTGCCCGGGATTTCTCAACGGCGGCGGATGTTCGTTCCGCGTGATCGTGGTTTTCGCTAAGCATGCTACTGACGCCTGGTGCACCCGCGGCGACGGCGTCAGGGACGACATCCTGAGTGTGCCCGGGATTTCTCAACGGCGGCGGATGTTCGTTCCGCGTTATCGTGGTTTTCGCTAAGCGTGCTACTGACGCCTTGTGCATCCACGGCGACGGTATCAGGGACGACATCGTGAGTGTGCCCGGGATTTCTCAACGTCGGCGGATGTTCGTTCCGCGTGATCGTGGTTTTCGCTAAGCGTGCTACTGACGCCTGGTGCACCCGCGGCGACGGCGTCAGGGACGACATCGTGAGTGTGCCCGGGATTTCTCAACGGCGGCGGATGTTCGTTCTGCGTGATCGTGGTTTTCGCTAAGGGTGCTACTGAAGCCTGGTGCACCCGCGGCGACGGCGTCAGGGACGACATCGTGAGTGTGCCCGGGATTTCTCAACGGCGGTGGATGTTCGTTCCGCGTGATCGTGGTTTTCGCTAAGCAGTCTACTGACGCCTGGTGCACCCGCGGCGACGGCGTCAGGGACGACATCGTGAGTGTGCCGGGATTTTTCAACGGCGGCGGATGTTCGTTCCGCGTGATCGTGGTTTTCGCTAAGCGTGCAACTGACGCCTGGTGCACCAGCGGCGACGGCGTCAGGGACGACATCGTGAGTGTGCCTGAGATTTCTCAACGGCGGCGGATGTTCGTTCCGCGTGATCGTGGTTTTCGCTAAGCAGTCTACTGACGCCTGGTGCACCCGCGGCGACGGTATCAGGGACGACATCGTGAGTGTGCCCGGGATTTCTCAACGGCGGCGGATGTTCGTTCCGCGTGATCGTGGTTTTCGCTAAGCATGCTACTGACGCCTGGTGCACCCTCGGCGACGGCGTCAGCGACGACATTGTGAGTGTGCCCGGGATTTCTCAACGGCGGCGGATGTTCGTTCCGCGTGATCGTGGTTTTCGCTAAGCGTGCTAATGACGCCTGGTGCACCCGCGGCCACGGCGTCAGGGACGACATCGTGAGTGTGCCCGGGATATCTCAACGGCGGCGGATGTTCGTTCTGCGTGATCGTGGTTTTCGCTAAGCGTGCTACTGACGCCTGGTGCACCCGCGGCGACGGCGTCAGGGACGACATCGTGAGTGTGCCCGGGATTTGTCAACGGCGGCGGATGTTCGTTCCACGTTATCGTGGTTTTCGCTAAGCATGCTACTGACGCCTGGTGCATCCGCGGCGACGGTATCAGGGACGACATCGTGAGTGTGCCCGGGATTTCTCAACGGCGGCGGATGTTCGTTCCGCGTGATCGTGGATTTCGCTAAGCGTGCTACTGACGCCTGGTGAATCCGCGGCGACGGTATCAGGGACGACATCGTGAGTGTGCCCTGGATTTCTCAACGGCGGCGGATGTTCGTTCCGCGTTATCGTGGTTTGCGCTAAGCGTGCTACTGACGCCTGGTGCATCCGCGGCGACGGTATCAGGGACGACATCGTGAGTGTGCCCGGGATTTCTCATCGCCGGCGGATGTTCGTTCCGCGTTATCGTGGTTTTCGCTAAGCGTGCTACTGACGCCTGGTGCATCCGCGTCGACGGCGTCAGGGACGACATCGTCAGTGTGCCCGGGATTTCTCAACGGCGGCGGATGTTCGTTCCGCGTTATCGTGGTTTTCGCTAAGCGTGCTGCTGACGCCTGGTGCACCCGCGGCGACGGTATCAGGGACGACATCGTGAGTGTGCCCGGGATTTCTCAACGGCGGCGGATGTTCGTTCCGCGTTATCGTGGTTTTCGCTAAGCGTGCTACTGACGCCTGGTGCATCCGCGGCGACGGTATCAGGGACGACATCGTGAGTGTGCCCGGGATTTCTCAACGGCGGCGGATGTTCGTTCCGCGTTATCGTGGTTTTCGCTAAGCGTGCGACTGACGCCTGGTGCATCCGCGGCGACGGTATCAGGGACGACATCGTAAGTGTGCCCGGGATTTCTCAACGGCGGCGGATGTTCGTTCCGCGTTATCTTGGTTTTCGCTAAGCGTGCTACTGACGCCTGGTGCACCCGCGGCGACGGCGTCAGGGACGACATCGTGAGTGTGCCCGGGATTTCTCAACGGCGGCGGATGTTCGTTCAGCGTGATCTTGGTTTTCGCTAAGCGTGCTACTGACGCCTGGTGCACCCGCGGCGACGGCGTCAGGGACGACATCGTGAGTTTGCCCGGGATTTCTCAACGGCGGCGGATGTTCGTTCCACGTGATCGTGGTTTCCGCTAAGCAGTCTACTGACGCCTGGTACACCCGCGGCGACGGTATCAGGGACGACATCGTGAGTGTGCCCGGGATTTCTCAACGGCGGCGGATGTTCGTTCCGCGTGATCGTGGTTTTCGCTAAGCATGCTACTGACGCCTGGTGCACCCGCGGCGACGGCGTCAGCGACGACATCGTCAGTGTGCCCGGGACTTCTCAACGGCGGTGGATGTTCGTTCCGCGTGATCGTGGTTTTCGCTAAGCATGCTACTGACGCCTGGTGCACCCGCGGCGACGGCGTCAGGGACGACATCCTGAGTGTGCCTGGGATTTCTCAACGGCGGCGGATGTTCGTTCCGCGTGATCGTGGTTTTCGGTAAGCAGTCTACTGACGCCAGGTGCACCCGCGGCGACGGCGTCAGGGACGACATCGTGAGTGTGCCCGGGATTTCTCAACGGCGGCGGATGTTCGTTCCGCGTTATCGTGGTTTTCGCTCAGCATGCTACTGATGCCTGGTGCACCCGCGGCGACGGCGTCAGAGACGACATCGTGAGTGTGCCCGGGATTTCTCAACGGCGGCGGATGTTCGTTCCGCGTTATCGTGGTTTTCGGTAAACGTGCTACTGACGCCTGGTGCATCCGCGGCGACGGTATCAGGGACGACATCGTGAGTGTGCCCGGGATTTCTCAACGGCGGCGGATGTTCGTTCCGCGTGATCGTGGTTTTCGCTAAGCGTGCTACTGACGCCTGGTGCATCCGCGGCGACGGTATCAGGGACGACACTGTGAGTGTGCCCGGGATTTGTCAACGGCGGCGGATGTTCGTTCCGCGTTATCGTGGTTTTCGCTAAGCGTGCTACTGACGCCTGGTGCATCCGCGGCGACGGTATAAGGGACGACATCGTGAGTGTGCCCGGGATTTCTCAACGGCGGCGGATGTTCGTTCCGCGTTATCGTGGTTTTCGCTAAGCGTGCTACTGACGCCTGGTGCATCCGCGGCGACGGTATCAGGGACGACATCGTGAGTGTGCCCGGGAATTCTCAACGGCGGCGGATGTTCGTTCCGCGTGATCGTGGTTTTCGCTAAGCGTGCTACTGACGCCTGGTGCATCCGCGGCGACGGCGTCAGGGACGACATCGTGAGTGTGCCCGGGATTTCTCAACGGCGGCGGATGTTCGTTCCGCGTTATCGTGGTTTTCGCTAAGCGTGCTACTGACGTCTGGTGCACCCGCGGCGACGGTATCAGGGACGACATCGTGAGTGTGCCCGGGATTTCTCAACGGCGGCGGATGTTCGTTCCGCGTGATCGTGGTTTTCGCTAAGCATGCTACTGACGCCTGGTGCACTCGCGGCGACGGCATCAGGGACGACATCCTGAGTGTGCCCGGGATTTCTCAACGGCGGCGGATGTTCGTTCCGCGTGATCGTGGTTTTCGCTAAGCATGCTACTGAAGCCTGGTGCACCCGCGGCGACGGTATCAGGGACGACATCGTGAGTGTGCCTGGGATTTCTCAACGGCGGCGGATGTTCGTTCCGCGTGATCGTGGTTTTCGCTAAGCGTGCTACTGACGCCTGGTGCATCCGCGGCGACGGCGTCAGGGACGACATCGTGAGTGTGCCCGGGATTTCTCAACGGCGGTGGATGTTCGTTCCGCGTTATCGTGGTTTTCGCTAAGCGTGCTACTGACGCCTGGTGCACCCGCGGCGACGGTATCAGGGACGACATCGTGAGTGTGCCCGGGATTTCTCAACGGCGGCGGATGTTCGTTCCGCGTGATCGTGGTTTTCGCTAAGCACGCTACTGACGCCAGGTGCACCCGCGGCGACGGCATCAGGGACGACATCCTGAGTGTGCCCGGGATTTCTCAACGGCGACGGATATTCGTTCCGCGTGATCGTGGTTTTCGCTAAGCATGCTACTGACGCCTGGTGCACCCGCGGCGACGGTATCAGGGACGACATCCTGAGTGTGCCCGGGATTTCTCAACGGCGGCAGATGTTCGTTCCGCGTGATCGTGGTTTTCGCTAAGCATGCTACTGACGCCTGGTGCACCCGCGGCGACGGTATCAGGGACGACATCGTGAGTGTGCCCGGGATTTCTCAACGGCGGCGGATGTTCGTTCCGCGTTATCGTGGTTTTCGCTAAGCATGCTACTGACGCCTGGTGCACCCGCGGCGACGGTATCAGGGACGACATCGTGAGTGTGCCCGGGATTTCTCAACGGCGGCGGATGTTCGTTCCGCGTGATCGTGGTTTTCGCTAAGCATGCTACTGACGCCTGGTGCACCCGCGACGACGTTATCAGGGACGACATCCTGAGTGTGCCCGGGATTTCTCAACGGCGGCGGATGTTCGTTCCGCGTGATCGTGGTTTTCGCTAAGCATGCTACTGACGCCTGGTGCACCCGCGGCGACGGCATCAGGGACGACATCCTGAGTGTGCCCGGGATTTCTCAACGGCGGCGGATGTTCGTTCCGCGTTATCGTGGTTTTCGCTAAGCGTGCTACTGACGCCTGGTGCACCCGCGGCGACGGCGTCAGGGACGACATCCTGAGTGCGCCCGGGATTTCTCAACGGCGGCGGATGTTCGTTCCGCGTGATCGTGGATTTCGGTAAGCAGTCTACTGACGCTTGGTGCACCCACGGTGACGGTATCGGGGACGACATCGTGAGTGTGCCCGGGATTTCTCAACGGCGGCGGATGTTCGTTCCGCGTGATCGTGGTTTTCGCTAAGCATGCTACTGACGCCTGGTGCACCCGCGGCGACGGCGTCAGGGACGACATCCTGAGTGTGCCCGGGATTTCTCAACGGCGGCGGATGTTCGTTCCGCGTGATCGTGGTTTTCGCTAAGCATGCTACTGACGCCTGGTGCACCCGCGGCGACGGCGTCAGGGACGACATCCTGAGTGTGCCCGGGATTTCTCAACGGCGGCGGATGTTCGTTCCGCGTTATCGTGGTTTTCGCTAAGCGTGCTACTGACGCCTTGTGCATCCACGGCGACGGTATCAGGGACGACATCGTGAGTGTGCCCGGGATTTCTCAACGGCGGCGGATGTTCGTTCCGCGTGATCGTGGTTTTCGCTAAGCGTGCTACTGACGCCTGGTGCACCCGCGGCGACGGCGTCAGGGACGACATCGTGAGTGTGCCCGGGATTTCTCAACGGCGGCGGATGTTCGTTCTGCGTGATCGTGGTTTTCGCTAAGGGTGCTACTGAAGCCTGGTGCACCCGCGGCGACGGCGTCAGGGACGACATCGTGAGTGTGCCCGGGATTTCTCAACGGCGGCGGATGTTCGTTCCGCGTGATCGTGGTTTTCGCTAAGCAGTCTACTGACGCCTGGTGCACCCGCGGCGACGGCGTCAGGGACGACATCGTGAGTGTGCCGGCATTTCTCAACGGCGGCGGATGTTCGTTCCGCGTGATCGTGGTTTTCGCTAAGCGTGCAACTGACGCCTGGTGCACCAGCGGCGACGGCGTCAGGGACGACATCGTGAGTGTGCCTGAGATTTCTCAACGGCGGCGGATGTTCGTTCCGCGTGATCGTGGTTTTCGCTAAGCAGTCTACTGACGCCTGGTGCACCCGCGGCGACGGTATCAGGGACGACATCGTGAGTGTGCCCGGGATTTCTCAACGGCGGCGGATGTTCGTTCCGCGTGATCGTGGTTTTCGCTAAGCATGCTACTGACGCCTGGTGCACCCTCGGCGAAGGCGTCAGCGACGACATTGTGAGTGTGCCCGGTATTTCTCAACGGCGGCGGAGGTTCGTTCCGCGTGATCGTGGTTTTCGCTAAGCGTGCTAATGACGCCTGGTGCACCCGCGGCCACGGCGTCAGGGACGACATCGTGAGTGTGCCCGGGATATCTCAACGGCGGCGGATGTTCGTTCTGCGTGATCGTGGTTTTCGCTAAGCGTGCTACTGACGCCTGGTGCACCCGCGGCGACGGCGTCAGGGACGACATCGTGAGTGTGCCCGGGATTTGTCAACGGCGGCGGATGTTCGTTCCACGTTATCGTGGTTTTCGCTAAGCATGCTACTGACGCCTGGTGCATCCGCGGCGACGGTATCAGGGACGACATCGTGAGTGTGCCCGGGATTTCTCAACGGCGGCGGATGTTCGTTCCGCGTGATCGTGGATTTCGCTAAGCGTGCTACTGACGCCTGGTGAATCCGCGGCGACGGTATCAGGGACGACATCGTGAGTGTGCCCTGGATTTCTCAACGGCGGCGGATGTTCGTTCCGCGTTATCGTGGTTTGCGCTAAGCGTGCTACTGACGCCTGGTGCATCCGCGGCGACGGTATCAGGGACGACATCGTGAGTGTGCCCGGGATTTCTCATCGCCGGCGGATGTTCGTTCCGCGTTATCGTGGTTTTCGCTAAGCGTGCTACTGACGCCTGGTGCATCCGCGTCGACGGCGTCAGGGACGACATCGTCAGTGTGCCCGGGATTTCTCAACGGCGGCGGATGTTCGTTCCGCGTTATCGTGGTTTTCGCTAAGCGTGCTGCTGACGCCTGGTGCACCCGCGGCGACGGTATCAGGGACGACATCGTGAGTGTGCCCGGGATTTCTCAACGGCGGCGGATGTTCGTTCCGCGTTATCGTGGTTTTCGCTAAGCGTGCTACTGACGCCTGGTGCATCCGCGGCGACGGTATCAGGGACGACATCGTGAGTGTGCCCGGGATTTCTCAACGGCGGCGGATGTTCGTTCCGCGTTATCGTGGTTTTCGCTAAGCGTGCGACTGACGCCTGGTGCTTCCGCGGCGACGGTATCAGGGACGACATCGTGAGTGTGCCCGGGATTTCTCAACGGCGGCGGATGTTCGTTCCGCGTTATCTTGGTTTTCGCTAAGCGTGCTACTGACGCCTGGTGCACCCGCGGCGACGGCGTCAGGGACGACATCGTGAGTGTGCCCGGGATTTCTCAACGGCGGCGGATGTTCGTTCAGCGTGATCTTGGTTTTCGCTAAGCGTGCTACTGACGCCTGGTGCACCCGCGGCGACGGCGTCAGGGACGACATCGTGAGTTTGCCCGGGATTTCTCAACGGCGGCGGATGTTCGTTCCACGTGATCGTGGTTTCCGCTAAGCAGTCTACTGACGCCTGGTACACCCGCGGCGACGGTATCAGGGACGACATCGTGAGTGTGCCCGGGATTTCTCAACGGCGGCGGATGTTCGTTCCGCGTGATCGTGGTTTTCGCTAAGCATGCTACTGACGCCTGGTGCACCCGCGGCGACGGCGTCAGCGACGACATCGTGAGTGTGCCCGGGATTTCTCAACGGCGGCGGATGTTCGTTCCGCGTGATCGTGGTTTTCGCTAAGCGTGCTACTGACGCCTGGTGCACCCGCGGCGACGGCGTCAGGGACGACATCTTGAGTGTGCCCGGGATTTCTCAACGGCGGCGGATGTTCGTTCCAAATTATCGTGGTTTTCGCTGAGCATGCTACCGACGGCTGGTGCACCCGCGGCGACGGCGTCAGGAACGAGGTTGTGAGTGTGCCCGGGATTTGTCAACGGCGGCGGATGTTCGTTTCACGTTATCGTGGTTTTCGCTAAGCATGCTACTGACGCCTGGTGCATCCGCGGCGACGGTATCAGGGACGACATCGTGAGTGTGCCCGGGACTTCTCAACGGCGGCGGATGTTCGTTCCGCGTGATCGTGGTTTTCGCTAAACGTGCTACTGACGCCTGGTGCATCCGCGGCAACGGTATCAGGGACGACATCGTGAGTGTGCCCTGGATTTCTCAACGGTGGCGGATGTTCGTTCCGCGTTATCGTGGTTTGCGCTAAGCGCGCTACTGACGCCTGGTGCATCCGCGGCGACGGTATCAGGGACGACATCGTGAGTGTGCCCGGGATTTCTCAACGCCGGCGGATGTTCGTTCCGCGTTATCGTGGTTTTCGCTAAGCGTGCTACTGACGCCTGGTGCATCCGCGGCGACGGCGTCAGGGACGACATCGTCAGTGTGCCCGGGATTTCTCAACGGCGGCGGATGTTCGTTCCGCGTTATCGTGGTTTTCGCTAAGCGTGCTACTGACGCCTGGTGCACCCGCGGCGACGGTATCAGTGACGACATCGTGAGTGTGCCCGGCATTTCTCAACGACGGCGGATGTTCGTTCCGCGTTATCGTGGTTTTCGCTAAGCGTGCGACTGACGCCTGGTGCATCCGCGGCGACGGTATCAGGGACGACATCGTGAGTGTGCCCGGGATTTCTCAACGGCGGCGGATGTTAGTTCCGCGTTATCGTGGTTTTTGCTAAGCGTGCTACTGACGCCTGGTGCACCCGAGGCGACGGTATCAGGGACGACATCCTGAGTGTGCCCGGGATTTCTCAACGGCGGCGGATGTTCGTTCCGCGTGATCGTGGTTTTCGCTAAGCATGCTACTGACGCCTGGTGCACCCGCGGCGACGGCATCAGGGACGACATCCTGAGTGTGCCTGGGATTTCTCAACGGCGGCGGATGTTCGTTCCGCGTGATCGTGGTTTTCGCTAAGCATGCTACTGACGCCTGATGCACCCGCGGCGACGGTATCAGGGACGACATCCTGAGTGTGCCCGGGATTTCTCAACGGCGGCGGATGTTCGTTCCGCGTTATCGTGGGTTTCGCTAAGCATGCTACTGACGCCTCGTGCACCCGCGGCGACGGTATCAGGGACGACATCCTGAGTGTGCCCGGGATTTCTCAACGGCGGCGGATGTTCGTTCCGCGTGATCGTGGTTTTCGCTAAGAATGCTACTGACGCCTGGTGCACCCGCGGCGACGGCATCAGGGACGACATCCTGAGTGTGCCCGGGATTTCTCAACGGCGGCGGATGTTCGTTCCGCGTTATCGTGGTTTTCGCTAAGCGTCCTACTGACGCCTGGTCCACCCGCGGCGACGGTATCAGGGACGACATCGTGAGTGTGCCCGGGATTTCTCAACGGCGGCGGATGTTCGTTCCGCGTTATCGTTGTTTTCGCTAAGCATGCTACTGACGCCTGGTGCACCCGCGGCGACGGTATCAGGGACGACATCGTGAGTGTGCCCGGGATTTCTCAACACCGGCGGATGTTCGTTCCGCGTGATTGTGGTTTTCGCTAAGCATGCTACTGACGCCTGGTGCACCCGCGGCGACGGTATCAGAGACGACATGCTGAGTGTGCCCGGGATTTCTCAACGGCGGCGGATGTTCGTTCCGCGTGATCGTGGTTTTCGCTAAGCATGCTACTGACGCCTGGTGCACCCGCGGCGACGGCATCAGGGACGACATCCTGAGTGTGCCCGGGATTTCTCAACGGCGGCGGATGTTCGTTCCGCGTTATCGTGGTTTTCGCTAAGCGTGCTACTGACGCCTGGTGCACCCGCGGCGACGGTATCAGGGACGACATCGTGAGTGTGCCCGGGATTTCTCAACGGCGGCGGTTGTTTGTTCCGCGTGATCGTGGTTTTCGCTAAGCATGCTACTGACGCCTGGTGCACCCGCGGCGACGGCGTCAGGGACGACATCCTGAGTGTGCCCGGGATTTCTCAACGGCGGCGGATGTTCGTTCCGCGTGATCGTGGTTTTCGGTGAGCAGTCTACTGACGCCTGGTGCACCCGCGGTGACGGTATCAGGGACGACATCGTGAGTGTACCCGGGATTTCTCAACGGCGGCGGATGTTCGTTCCGCGTGATCGTGGTTTTCGCTAAGCATGCTACTGACGCCTGGTGCACCCGCGGCGACGGCGTCAGGGACGAGATCCTGAGTGTGCCCGGGATTTCTCAACGGCGGCGGATGTTCGTTCCGCGTGATCGTGGTTTTCGCTAAGCATGCTACTGACGCCTGGTGCACCCGCGGCGACGGTATCAGGGACGACATCGTGAGTGTACCCGGGATTTCTCAACGGCGGCGGATGTTCGTTCCGCGTGATCGTGGTTTTCGCTAAGCGTGCTACTGACGCCTGGCGCACCCGCGGCGACGGTATCAGGGACGACATCGTGAGTGTACCCGGGATTTCTCAACGGCGGCGGATGTTCGTTCCGCGTGATCGTGGTTTTCGCTAAGCGTGCTACTGACGCCTGGCGCACCCGCGGCGACGGTATCAGGGACGACATCGTGAGTGTACCCGGGATTTCTCAACGGCGGCGGATGTTCGTTCCGCGTGATCGTGGTTTTCGCTAAGCGTGCTACTGACGCCTGGCGCACCCGCGGCGACGGTATCAGGGACGACATCGTGAGTGTACCCGGGATTTCTCAACGGCGGCGGATGTTCGTTCCGCGTGATCGTGGTTTTCGCTAAGCGTGCTACTGACGCCTGGCGCACCCGCGGCGACGGTATCAGGGACGACATCGTGAGTGTACCCGGGATTTCTCAACGGCGGCGGATGTTCGTTCCGCGTGATCGTGGTTTTCGCTAAGCGTGCTACTGACGCCTGGCGCACCCGCGGCGACGGTATCAGGGACGACATCGTGAGTGTACCCGGGATTTCTCAACGGCGGCGAATGTTCGTTCTGCGTGATCGTGGTTTTCGCTAAGCGTGCTACTGACGCCTGGCGCACCCGCGGCGACGGTATCAGGGACGACATCGTGAGTGTACCCGGGATTTCTCAACGGCGGCGGATGTTCGTTCCGCGTGATCGTGGTTTTCGCTAAGCATGCTACTGACGCCTGGTGCACCCGCGGCGACGGCGTCAGGGACGACATCGTGAGTGTGCCCGGGATTTCTCAACGGCGGCGGATGTTCGTTCCGCGTGATCGTGGTTTTCGCTAAGCATGCTACTGATGCCTGGCGCACCCGCGGGGACGGTATCAGGGACGACATCGTGAGTGTACCCGGGATTTCTCAACGGCGGCGGATGTTCGTTCCGCGTGATCGTGGTTTTCGCTAAGCATGCTACTGACGCCTGGTGCATCCGCGGCGACGGCGTCAGGGACGACATCGGGAGTGTGCCCGGGATTTCTCAACGGCGGCGAATGTTCGTTCCGCGTTATCGTGGTTTTCGCTAAGCGTGCTACTGACGCCTGGTGCACCCGCGGCGACGGCGTCAGGGACGACATCGTGAGTGTACCCGGGATTTCTCAACGGCGGCGGATGTTCGTTCCGCGTGATCGTGGTTTTCGCTAAGCATGCTAGTGACGCCTGGTGCACCCGCGGCGACGGCGTCAGGGACGACATCCTGAGTGTGCCCGGGATTTCTCAACGGCGGCGGATGTTCGTTCCGCGTTATCGTGGTTTTCGCTAAGCGTGCTACTGACGCCTGGCGCACCCGCGGCGACGGCGTCAGGGACGACATCGTGAGTGTGCCCGGGATTTCTCAACGGCGGCGGATGTTCGTTCTGCGTGATCGTGGTTTTCGCTAAGCGTGCTACTGACGCCTGGTGCACCCGCGGCGACTGCGTCAGGGACGACATCGTGAGTGTGCCCGGGATTTCTCAACGGTGGCGAATGTTCGTTCCGCGTGATCGTGGTTTTCGCTAAGCGTGCTACTGACGCCTGGTGCACCCGCGGCGACGGCGTCAGGGACGACATCGTGAGTGTACCCGGGATTTCTCAACGGCGGCGGATGTTCGTTCCGCGTGATCGTGGTTTTCGCTAAGCATGCTACTGACGCCTGGTGCACCCGCGGCGACGGCGTCAGGGACGACATCCTGAGTGTGCCCGGGATTTCTCAACGGTGGCGGATGTTCGTTCCGCGTTATCGTGGTTTTCGCTAAGCGTGCTACTGACGCCTGGTGCATCCGCGGCGACGGTATCAGGGACGACATCGTGAGTGTGCCCGGGATTTCTCAGCGGCGGCGGATGTTCGTTCCGAGTGATCGTGGTTTTCGCTAAGCGTGCTACTGACACCTGGTGCATACGCGGCGACGGCGTCAGGGACGACATCCTGAGTGTGCCCGGGATTTCTCAACGGCGGCGGATGTTCGTTCCGCGTTATCGTGGTTTTCGCTAATCGTGCGACTGACGCCTGGTGCACCCGCGGCGACGGCGTCAGGGACGACATCGTGAGTGTACCCGGGATTTCTCAACGGCGGCGGATGTTCGTTCCGCGTGATCGTGGTTTTCGCTAAGCATGCTACTGACGCCTGGTGCACCCGCGGCGACGGCGTCAGGGACGACATCCTGAGTGTGCCCGGGATTTCTCAACGGCGGCGGATGTTCGTTCCGCGTTATCGTGGTTTTCGCTAAGCGTGCTACTGATGCTTGGCGCACCCGCGGCGACGGCGTCAGGGACGACATCGTGAGTGTGCCCGGGATTTCTCAACGGCGGCGGATGTTCGTTCTGCGTGATCGTGGTTTTCGCTAAGCGTGCTACTGACGCCTGGTGCACCCGCGGCGACGGCGTCAGGGACGACATCGTGAGTGTGCCCGGGATTTCTCAACGGCGGCGAATGTTCGTTCCGCGTGATCGTGGTTTTCGCTAAGCGTGCTACTGACGCCTGGTGCACCCGCGGCGACGGCGTCAGAGACGACATCGTGAGTGTACCCGGGATTTCTCAACGGCGGCGGATGTTCGTTCCGCGTGATCGTGGTTTTCGCTAAGCATGCTACTGACGCATGGTGCACCCGCGGCGACGGCGTCACGGACGACATCCTGAGTGTGCCCGGGATTTCTCAACGGCGGCAGATGTTTGTTCCGCGTTATCGTGGTTTTCGCTAAGCGTGCTACTGACGCCTGGTGCATCCGCGGCGACGGCGTCAGGGACGACATCGTGAGTGTGCCCGGGATTTCTCAACGGCGGCGGATGTTTGTTCCGCGTGATCGTGGTTTTCGCTAAGCGTGCTACTGACGCCTGGCGCACCCGCGGCGACGGCGTCAGAGACGACATCGTGAGTGTGCCCGGGATTTCTCAACGGCGGCGAATGTTCGTTCTGCGTGATCGTGGTTTTCGCTAAGCGTGCTACTGACGCCTGGTGCACCCGCGGCGACGGCGTCAGGGACGACATCCTGAGTGTGCCCGGGATTTCTCAACGGCGGCGGATGTTCGTTCCGCGTTATCGTGGTTTTCGCTAAGCGTGCTACTGACGCCTGGTGCATCCGCGGCGACGGCGTCAGGGACGACATCGTGAGTGTGCCCGGGATTTCTCAACGGCGGCGGATGTTTGTTCCGCGTTATGGTGGTTTTCGCTAAGCGTGCTACTGACGCCTGGTGCACCCGCGGCGACGGCGTCAGAGACGACATCGTGAGTGTGCCCGGGATTTCTCAACGGCGGCGGATGCTCGTTCCGCATGATCGTGGTTTTCGCTAAGCGTGCTACTGACGCCTGGTGCATACGCGGCGACGGCGTCAGAGACGACATCCTGAGTGTGCCCGGGATTTCTCAACGGCGGCGGATGTTCGTTCCGCGTTATCGTGGTTTTCGCTAAGCGTGCTACTGACGCCTGGTGCATCCGCGGCGACGGCGTCAGGGACGACATCGTGAGTGTGCCCGGGATTTCTCAACGGCGGCGAATGTTCGTTCTGCGTGATCGTGGTTTTCGCTAAGCGTGCTACTGACGCCTGGTGCACCCGCGGCGACGGCGTCAGGGACGACATCCTGAGTGTGCCCGGGATTTCTCAACGGCGGCGGTTATTCGTTCCGCGTTATCGTGGTTTTCGCTAAGCGTGCTACTGACGCCTGGTGCATCCGCGGCGACGGCGTCAGGGACGACATCGTGAGTGTGCCCGGGATTTCTCAACGGCGGCGGATGTTTGTTCCGCGTGATCGTGGTTTTCGCTAAGCGTGCTACTGACGCCTGGTGCATCCGCGGCGACGGCGTCAGGGACGACATCGTGAGTGTGCCCGGGATTTCTCAACGGCGGCGGATGTTTGTTCCGCGTGATCGTGGTTTTCGCTAAGTGTGCTACTGACGCCTGGCGCACCCGCGGCGACAGCGTCAGGGACGACATCGTGAGTGTGCCCGGGATTTCTCAACGGCGGCGGATGTTCGTTCTGCGTGATCGTGGTTTTCGCTAAGCGTGCTACTGACGCCTGGTGCACCCGCGGCGACGGCGTCAGGGACGACATCGTGAGTGTGCCTGGGATTTCTCAACGGCGGCGGATGTTCGTTCTGCGTGATCGTGGTTTTCGCTAAGCGTGCTACTGACGCCTGGTGCACCCGCGGCGACGGCGTCAGGGACGACATCATGAGTGTACCCGGGATTTCTCAACGGCGGCGGATGTTCGTTCCGCGTGATCGTGGTTTTCGCTAAGCATGCTACTGACGCCTGGTGCACCCGCGGCGACGGCGTCAGGGACGACATCCTGAGTGTGCCCGGGATTTCTCAACGGCGGCGGAGGTTCGTTCCGCGTTATCGTGGTTTTCGCTAAGCGTGCTACTGACGCCTGGTGCATCCGCGGCGACGGCGTCAGGGACGACATCGTGAGTGTGCCCGGGATTTCTCAACGGCGGCGGATGTTCGTTCTGCGTGATCGTGGTTTTCGCTAAGCGTGCTACTGACGCCTGGTGCACCCGCGGCGACGGCGTCAGGGACGACATCGTGAGTGTGCCCGGGATTTCTCAACGGCGGCCAATGTTCGTTCCGCGTGATCGTGGTTTTCGCTAAGCGTGCTACTGACGCCTGGTGCACCCGCGGCAACGGCGTCAGGAACGACATCGTGAGTGTACCTGGGATTTCTCAACGGCGGCGGATGTTCGTTCCGCGTGATCGTGGTTTTCGCTAAGCATGCTACTGACGCCTGGTGCACCCGCGGCGACGGCGTCAGGGACGACATCCTGAGTGTGCCCGGGATTTCTCAACGGCGGCGGATGTTCGTTCCGCGTGATCGCGGTTTTCGCTAAGCGTGCTACTGACGCCTGGCGCACCCGCGGCGACGGTATCAGGGACGACATCGTGAGTGTACCCGGGATTTCTCAACGGCGGCGGATGTTCGTTCCGCGTGATCGTGGTTTTCGCTGAGCATGCTACTGACGCCTGGTGCACCCGCGGCGACGGCGTCAGGGACGACATCGTGAGTGTACCCGGGATTTCTCAACGGCGGCGGATGTTCGTTCCGCGTGATCGTGGTTTTCGCTAAGCGTGCTACTGACGCCTGGCGCACCCGCGGCGACGGTATCTGGGACGACATCGTGAGTGTACCCGAGATTTCTCAACGGCGGCGGATGTTCGTTCCGCGTGATCGTGGTTTTCGCTAAGCGTGCTACTGACGCCTGGCGCACCCGCGGCGACGGTATCAGGGACGACATCGTGAGTGTACCCGGGATTTCTCAACGGCGGCGGATGTTCGTTCCGCGTGATCGTGGTTTTCGCTAAGCATGCTACTGACGCCTGGTGCACCCGCGGCGACGGCGTCAGGGACGACATCGTGAGTGTACCCGGGATTTCTCAACGGTGGCGAATGTTCGTTCCGCGTGATCGTGGTTTTCGCTAAGCGTGCTACTGACGCCTGGCGCACCCGCGGCGACGGTATCAGGGACGACATCGTGAGTGTACCCGGGATTTCTCAACGGCGGCGGATGTTCGTTCCGCGTGATCGTGGTTTTCGCTAAGCATGCTACTGACGCCTGGCGCACCCGCGGCGACGGTATCAGGGACGACATCGTGAGTGTACCCGGGATTTCTCAACGGCGGCGGATGTTCGTTCCGCGTGAACGTGGTTTTCGCTAAGCGTGCTACTGACGCCTGGCGCACCCGCGGCGACGGTATCAGGGACGACATCGTGAGTGTACCCGGGATTTCTCAACGGCGGCGAATGTTCGTTCCGCGTGATCGTGGTTTTCGCTAAGCGTGCTACTGACGCCTGGCGCACCCGCGGCGACGGTATCAGGGACGACATCGTGAGTGTACCCGGGATTTCTCAACGGCGGCGGATGTTCGTTCCGCGTG
Organism: Ixodes scapularis; assembly: GCF_016920785.2. Lineage (NCBI taxonomy): Eukaryota > Metazoa > Arthropoda > Arachnida > Ixodida > Ixodidae > Ixodes > Ixodes scapularis. The sequence goes on along the minus strand of NW_024609879.1, from coordinate 60,072,612 downwards.
ATCGTGGTTTTCGCTAAGCATGCTACTGACGCCTGGTGCACCCGCGGCGACGGCGTCAGGGACGACATCGTGAGTGTGCCCGGGATTTCTCAACGGCGGCGGATGTTCGTTCCGCGTGATCGTGGTTTTCGCTAAGCATGCTACTGACGCCTGGCGCACCCGCGGCGACGGTATCAGGGACGACATCGTGAGTGTACCCGGGATTTCTCAACGGCGGCGGATGTTCGTTCCGCGTTATCGTGGTTTTCGCTAAGCGTGCTACTGACGCCTGGTGCATCCGCGGCGACGGCGTCAGGGACGACATCGTGAGTGTGCCCGGGATTTCTCAACGGCGGCGAATGTTCGTTCCGCGTTATCGTGGTTTTCGCTAAGCATGCTACTGACGCCTGGTGCACCCGCGGCGACGGCGTCAGGGACGACATCGTGAGTGTACCCGGGATTTCTCAACGGCGGCGGATGTTCGTTCCGCGTGATCGTGGTTTTCGCTAAGCATGCTACTGACGCCTGGTGCACCCGCGGCGACGGCGTCAGGGACGACATCCTGAGTGTGCCCGGGATTTCTCAACGGCGGCGGATGTTCGTTCCGCGTTATCGTGGTTTTCGCTAAGCGTGCTACTGACGCCTGGCGCACCCGCGGCGACGGCGTCAGGGACGACATCGTGAGTGTGCCCGGGATTTCTCAACGGCGGCGGATGTTCGTTCTGCGTGATCGTGGTTTTCGCTAAGCGTGCTACTGACGCCTGGTGCACCCGCGGCGACGGCGTCAGGGACGACATCGTGAGTGTACCCGGGATTTCTCAACGGCGGCGGATGTTCGTTCCGCGTGATCGTGGTTTTCGCTAAGCATGCTACTGACGCCTGGTGCACCCGCGGCGACGGCGTCAGGGACGACATCCTGAGTGTGCCCGGGATTTCTCAACGGCGGCGGATGTTCGTTCCGCGTGATCGTGGTTTTCGCTAAGCGTGCTACTGACGCCTGGTGCATACGCGGCGACGGCGTCAGGGACGACATCCTGAGTGTGCCCGGGATTTCTCAGCGGCGGCGGATGTTCGTTCCGCGTGATCGTGGTTTTCGCTAAGCGTGCTACTGACGCCTGGTGCATACGCGGCGACGGCGTCAGGGACGACATCCTGAGTGTGCCCGGGATTTCTCAACGGCGGCAGATGTTCGTTCCGCGTTATCGTGGTTTTCGCTAAGCGTGCTACCGACGCCTGGTGCACCCGCGGCGACGGCGTCAGAGACGACATCGTGAGTGTGCCCCGGATTTCTCAACGGCGGCGGATGTTCGTTCCGCGTGATCGTGGTTTTCGCTAAGCGTGCTACTGACGCCTGGTGCATACGCGGCGACGGCGTCAGGGACGACATCGTGAGTGTGCCCGGGATTTCTCAACGGCGGCGAATGTTCGTTCTGCGTGATCGTGGTTTTCGCTAAGCGTGCTACTGACGCCTGGTGCACCCGCGGCGACGGCGTCAGGGACATCGTGAGTGTACCCGGGATTTCTCAACGGCGGCGGATGTTCGTTCCGCGTGATCGTGGTTTTCGCGAAGCATGCTACTGACGCCTGGTGCACCCGCGGCGACGGCGTCAGGGACGACATCCTGAGTGTGCCCGGGATTTCTCAACGGCGGCGGATGTTCGTTCCGCGTTATCGTGGTTTTCGCTAAGCGTGCTACTGACGCCTGGTGCATCCGCGGCGACGGCGTCAGGGACGACATCGTGAGTGTGCCCGGGATTTCTCAACGGCGGCGGATGTTTGTTCCGCGTGATCGTGGTTTTCGCTAAGCGTGCTACTGACGCCTGGCGCACCCGCGGCGACGGCGTCAGGGACGACATCGTGAGTGTGCCCGGGATTTCTCAACGGCGGCGAATGTTCGTTCTGCGTGATCGTGGTTTTCGCTAAGCGTGCTACTGACGCCTGGTGCACCCGCGGCGACGGCGTCAGGGACGACATCGTGAGTGTGCCCAGGATTTCTCAACGGCGGCGGATGTTTTTTCCGCGTGATCGTGGTTTTCGCTAAGCGTGCTACTGACGCCTGGTGCATCCGCGGCGACGGCGTCAGGGACGACATCGTGAGTGTGCCCGGGATTTCTCAATGGCGGCGGATGTTCGTTCCGCGTGATCGTGGTTTTCGCTAAGCGTGCTACTGACGCCTGGCGCACCCGCGGCGACGGCGTCAGGGACGACATCGTGAGTGTGCCCGGGATTTCTCAACGGCGGCGGATGTTCGTTCTGCGTGATCGTGGTTTTCGCTAAGCGTGCTACTGACGCCTGGGCACCCGCGGCGACGGCGTCAGGGACGACATCGTGAGTGTGCCCGGGATTTCTCAACGGCGGCGAATGTTCGTTCCGTGTGATCGTGGTTTTCGCTAAGCGTGCTACTGACGCCTGGTGCACCCGCGGCGACGGCGTCAGGGACGACATCGTGAGTGTGCCCGGGATTTCTCAACGGCGGCGGATGTTAGTTCCGCGTGATCGTGGTTTTCGCTAAGCAGTCTACTGACGCCTGGTGCACCCGCGGCGACGGTATCAGGGACGACATCGTGAGTGTGCCCGGGATTTCTCAACGGCGGCGGATGTTCGTTCCGCGTGATCGCGGTTTTCGCTAAGCATGCTACTGACGCCTGGTGCACCCGCGGCGACGGCGTCAGCGACGACATCGTGAGTGTGCCCGGGATTTCTTAACGGCGGCGGATGTTCGTTCCGCGTGATCGTGGTTTTCGCTAAGCGTGCTACTGACGCCTGGTGCACCCGCGGCGACGGCGTCAGGGACGACATCGTGAGTGTGCCCGGGATTTCTCAACGGCGGCGGATGTTCGCTCCACGTTATCGTGGTTTTCGCTGAGCATGCTACCGACGGCTGGTGCACCCGCGGCGACGGCGTCAGGAACGACGTCGTGAGTGTGCCCTGGATTTCTCAACGGCGGCGGATGTTCGTTCCGCGTTATCGTGGTTTTCGCTAAGTTGCGACTGACGCCTGGTGCATCCCCGGCGACGGTATCAGGGACGACATCGTGAGTGTGCCCGGGATTTCTCAACGGCGGCGGATGTTCGTTCCGCGTTATCCATGTTTTCGCTAAGCGTGCTACTGACGCCTGGTGCACCCGCGGCGACGGCGTCAGGGACGACATCGTGAGTGTGCCCGGGATTTCTCAACGGCGGCGGATGTTCGTTCCGCGTTATCGTGGTTTTCGCTAAACGTGCTACTGACGCCTGGTGCATTTTCGGCGACGGTATCAGGGACGACATCGTGATTGTGCCCGGGATTTCTCAACGGCGGCGGATGTTCGTTCCGCGTGATCGTGGTTTTCGCTAAGTGTGCTACTGACGCCTGGTGCATCCGCGGCGACGGTATCAGGGACGACATCGTGAGTGTGCCCGGGATTTCTCAACGGCGGCGGATGTTCGTTCCGCGTTATCCATGTTTTCGCTAAGCGTGCTACTGATGCCTGGTGCACCCGCGGCGACGGCGTCAGGGACGACATCGTGAGTGTGCCCGGGATTTCTCAACGGCGGCGGATGTTCGTTCCGCGTTATCGTGGTTTTCGCTAAACGTGCTACTGACGCCTGGTGCATTTTCGGCGACGGTATCAGGGACGACATCGTGAGTGTGCCCGGGATTTCTCAACGGCGGCGGATGTTCGTTCCGCGTTATCGTGGTTTTCGCTAAACGTGCTACTGACGCCTGGTGCATCCGCGGCGACGGTATCAGGGACGACATCGTGAGTGTGCCCGGGATTTCCCAACGGCGGCGGATGTTCGTTCCGCGTTATCCATGTTTTCGCTAAGTGTGCTACTGACGCCTTGCGCACCCGTGGTGACGGCGTCAGGGACGACATCGTGAGTGTGCCCGGGATTTCTCAAAGGCGGCGGATGTTTTTTCCGCGTGATCGTGGTTTTCGCTAAGCGTACTACTCACGCCTGGTGCATCCGCGGCGACGGTATCAGGGACGACATCGTGAGTGTGCCCGGGATTTCTCAACGGCGGCGGATGTTCGTTCCGCGTTATCGTGGTTTTCGCTAAGCGTGCTACTGACGCCTGGTGCATCCGCGGCGACGGTATCAGGGACGACATCGTGAGTGTGCCCAGGATTTCTCAGCGGCGGCGGATGTTCGTTCCGCGTTATCGTGGTTTTCGCTAAGCGTGCTACTGACGCCTGGTGCATACGCGGCGACGGTATCAGGGACGACATCGTGAGTGTGCCCGGGATTTCTCAACGGCGGCGGATGTTCGTTCCGCGTGATCGTGGTTTTCGCTAAGCGTGCTAGTGACGCCTGGTGCACCCGCGGCGACGGCGTCAGGGACGACATCGTGAGTGTGCCCGGGATTTCTCAACGGCGGCGGATGTTCGTTCCGCGTTATCGTGGTTTTCGCTAAGCAGTCTACTGACGCCTGGTGCACCCGCGGCGACGGCGTCAGGGACGACATCGTGAGTGTGCCCGGGATTTCTCAACGGCGGCGGATGTTCGTTCCGCGTGATCCTTGTTTTCGCTAAGCAGTCTACTGACGCCTGGTGCACCCGCGGCGACGGTATCAGGGACGACATTGTGAGTGTGCCCGGGATTTCTCAACGGCGGCGGATGTTCGTTCCGCGTGATCGTTGTTTTCGCTAAGCAGTCTACTGACGCCTGGTGCACCCGCGGCGACGGCGTCAGGGACGACATCGTGAGTGTGCCCGGGATTTCTCAACGGCGGCGGATGTTCGTTCCGCGTGATCGTGGTTTTCGCTAAGCGTGCTACTGACGCCTGGTGCACCCGCGGCGACGGCGTCAGGGACGACATCGTGAGTGTGCCCGGGATTTCTCAACGGCGGCAGATGTTCGTTCCGCGTGATCGTGGTTTTCGCTAAGCACGCTACTGACGCCTGGTGCACCCGCGGCGACGGCATCAGGGACGACATCCTGAGTGTGCCCGGGATTTCTCAACGGCGGCGGATGTTCGTTCCGCGTTATCGTGGTTTTCGCTAAGCGTGCTACTGATGCCTGGTGCACCCGCGGCGACGGTATCAGGGACGACATCGTGAGTGTGCCCGGGATTTCTCAACGGCGGCGGATGTTCGTTCCGCGTTATCGTGGTTTTCGCTAAGCATGCTACTGACGCCTGGTGCATCCGCGGCGACGGTATCAGGGACGACATCCTGAGTGTGCCCGGGATTTCTCAACGGCGGCGGATGTTCGTTCCGCGTGATCGTGGTTTTCGCTAAGCGTGCTACTGACGCCTGGTGCATCCGCGGCGACGGTATCAGGGACGACATCGTGAGTGTGCCCGGGATTTCTCAACGGCGGCGGATGTTCGTTCCGCGTTATCGTGGTTTTCGCTAAGCGTGCTACTGACGCCTGGTGCATCCGCGGCGACGGTATCAGGGACGACATCCTGAGTGTGCCCGGGATTTCTCAACGGCGGCGGATGTTCGTTCCGTGTGATCGTGGTTTTCGCAAAGCGTGCTACTGACGCCTGGCGCACCCGCGGCGACGGCGTCAGGGACGACATCGGGAGTGTGCCCGGGATTTCTCAACGGCGGCGGATGTTCGTTCTGCGTGATCGTGGTTTTCGCTAAGCGTGCTACTGACGCCTGGTGCACCCGCGGCGACGGCGTCAGGGACGACATCGTGAGTGTGCCCGGGATTTCTCAAGGGCGGCGGATGTTCGTTCCGCGTGATCGTGGTTTTCGGTAAGCATGCTACTGACGCCTGGTGCACCCGCGGCGACGGCGTCAGCGACGACATCGTGAGTGTGCCCGGGATTTTTCAACGGCGGCGGATGTTCGTTCCACGTGATCGTGGTTTTCGCTAAGCATGCTACAGCTGCCTGGTGCACCCGCGGCGACGGCGTCAGCGACTTCATCGTGAGTGTGCCCGGGATTTCTCAACGGCGGCGGATGTTCGTTCCGCGTGATCGTGGTTTTCGCTAAGCATGCTACTGACGCCTGGCGCACCCGCGGCAACGGCGTCAGGGACGACATCGTGTGTGTGCCCGGGATTTCTCAACGGCGGGGGATGTTCGTTCCGCGTTATCGTGGTTTTCGGTAAGCGTGCTACTGACGCCTGGTGCACCAGCGGTGACGGCACCAGAGACGACATCGTGAGTGTGCCCGGGATTTCTCAACGGTGGCGAGTGTTCGTTCCGGGTGATCGTGGTTTTCGCTAAGCATGCTACTGACGCCTGGTGCACCCGCGGCGACGGCGTCAGCGACTTCATCGTGAGTGTGCCCGGGATTTCTCAACGGCGGCGGATGTTCCTTCCGCGTGATCGTGGTTTTCGCTAAGCGTGCTACTGACGCCTGGTGCATCCGCGGCGACGGTATCAGGGACGACATCATGAGTGTGCCCGGGATTTCTCAACGGCGGGGGATGTTCGTTCCGCGTTATCGTGGTTTTCGCTAAGCGTGCTACTGACGCCTGGTGCATCCGCGGCGACGGTATCAGGGACGACCTCTTGAGTGTGCCCGGGATTTCTCAACGGCGGCGGATGTTCGTTCCGCGTTATCGTGGTTTTCGCTAAGCATGCTACTGACGCCTGGTGCATCCGCGGCGACGGTATCAGGGACGACATCGTGAGTGTGCCCGGGATTTCTCAACGGCGGCGGATGTTCGTTCCGCGTTATCGTGGTTTTCGCTAAGCATGCTACTGACGCCTGGTGCATCCCCGGCGACGGCGTCAGGAACGACATCGTGAGTGTGCCCGGGATTTCTCAACGGCGGCGGATGTTCGTTCCGCGTTATCGTGGTTTTCGCTAAGCGTGCTACTGACGCCTGGTGCACCGGCGGCGACGGCGTCAGGGATGACATCGTGAGTGTGCCCGGGATTTCTCAACGGCGGCGGATGTTCGTTCCGCGTTATCGTGGTTTTCGCTAAGCATGCTACTGACGCCTGGTGCATCCGCGGCGACGGTATCAGGGACGACATCGTGAGTGTGCCCGGGATTTCTCAACGGCGGCGGATGTTCGTTCCGCGTTATCGTGGTTTTCGCTAAGCATGCTACTGACGCCTGGTGCATCCGCGGCGACGGCGTCAGGAACGACATCGTGAGTGTGCCCGGGATTTCTCAACGGCGGCGGATGTTCGTTCCGCGTGATCGTGGTTTTCGCTAAGCGTGCTACTGACGCCTGGTGCACCCGCGGCGACGGCGTCAGGGACGACATCGTGAGTGTGCCCGGGATTTCTCAACGGCGGCGGATGTTCGTTCCGCGTGATCGTGGTTTTCACTAAGCGTGCTACTGACGCCTGGTGCATCCGCGGCGACGGCGTCAGGAACGACATCGTGAGTGTGCCCGGGATTTCTCAACGGCGGCGGATGTTCGTTTCGCGTTATCGTGGTTTTCGCTAAGCATGATACTGACGCCTGGTGCACCCGCGGCGACGGCGTCACGGACGACATCGTGAGTGTGCCCGGGATTTCTCAACGGCGGCGGATGTTCGTTCCGCGTGATCGTGGTTTTCGCTAAGCATGCTACTGACGCCTGGTGCACCCGCGGCGATGGCTTCAGGGACGACATCGTGAGTGTGCCCGGGATTACTCAACGGCGGCGGATGTTCCTTCCGCGTTATCGTGGTTTTCGCTAAGCATGCTACTGACGCCTGGTGCACCCGCGGCGACGGCGTCAGGGACGACATCGTGAGTGTGCCCGGGATTTCTCAACGGCGGCGGATGTTCGTTCCGCGTGATCGTGGTTTTCGCTAAGCGTGCTACTGACGCCTGGTGCATCCGCGGCGACGGTATCAGGGACGACATCGTGAGTGTCCCGGGATTTCTCAACGGCGGCGGATGTTCGTTCCGCGTTATCGTGGTTTTCGCTAAGCGTGCTAGTGACGCCTGGTGCACCCGCGGCGACGGCGTCAGGGACGACATCGTGAGTGTGCCCGGGATTTCTCAACGGCGGCGGATGTTCGTTCCGCGTTATCGTGGTTTTCGCTAAGCGTGCTACTGACGCCTGGTGCATCCGCGGCGACGGTATCAGGTACGACATCGTGAGTGTGCCCGGGATTTCTCAACGGCGGCGGATGTTCGTTCCGCGTGATCGTGGTTTTCGCTAAGCGTGCTACTGACGCCTGGTGCATCCGCGGCGATGGTATCAGGAACGACATCGTGAGTGTGCCCGGTATTTCTCAATGGCGGCGGATGTTCGTTTCGCGTTATCGTGGTTTTCGCTAAGCGTGCTACTGACGCCTGGTGCATCCGCGGCGACGGTATCAGGGACGACATCGTGAGTGTGCCCGGGATTTCTCAACGGCGGCGGATGTTCGTTCCGCGTTATCGTGGTTTTCGCTAAGCGTGCTACTGACGCCTGGTGCATCCGCGGCGACGGTATCAGGGACGACATCGTGAGTGTGCCCGGGATTTCTCAACGGCGGCGGATGTTCGTTCCGCGTGATCGTGGTTTTCGCTAAGCGTGCAACTGACGCCTGGTGCATCCGCGGCGACGGCATCCGGGACGACATCGTGAGTGTGCCCTGGATTTCTCAACGGCGGCGAATGTTCGTTCCGCGCGTTCGTGGTTTTCGCTAAGCGTGCTACTGACTGGTTCGCCCGCGGCGACGGCATCAGGGACGACATCGTGAAAGTGCCCGGGATTTCTCAACGGCGGCGAATGTTCGTTCCGCGCGTTCGTGGTTTTCGCTAAGCGTGCTACTGGCGCCTGGTGCACCCGCGGCGACGGCGTCAGGAACGACATCGTGAGTGTGTCCGGGATTTCTCAACGGCGGCGGATGTTCGTTCTGCGTGATCGTGGTTTTCGCTAAGCGTGCTACTGACGCCTGGTGCACCCGCGGCGACGGCGTCAGGAAGGACATCGTGAGTGTGCCCGGGATTTCTCAACGGCGGCGGATGTTCGTTCCACGTGATCGTGGTTTTCGCTAAGCATGCTACTGACGCCTGGTACATCAGCGGCGACGGCGTCAGGAACGACATCGTGACTGTGCCCGGGATTTCTAAACGGCGGCGGATGTTCGTTCCGCGTGATCGTGGTTTTCGCTAAGCGTGCTACTGACGCCTGGTGCACCCGCGGCGACGGCGTCAGGAACGACATCGTGAGTGTGCCCGGGATTTCTCAACGGCGGCGGATGTTCGTTCCGCGTGATCGTGGTTTACGCTAAGCGTGCTACTGACGCCTGGTGCACCCGCGGCAACGGCGTCAGGGACGACATCGTGAGTGTGCCAGGGATTTCTCAACGGCGGCGGATGTTCGTTCCGCGTTATCGTGGTTTTCGCTAAGCATGCTACTGACGCCTGGTACATCCGCGGCGACGGTATCAGGGACGACATCGTAGTTTGCCCGCGATTTCTCAACGGCGGCGGATGTTCGTTCTGCGTGATCTTGGTTTTCGCTAAGCGTGCTACTGACTCTGGTGCACCCGCGGCGACGGCATCCGGGACGACATCGGGAGTGTGCCCAGGATTTCTCAACGGCGGCGGATGTTCGTTCCGCGTTATCGTGGTTTTCGCTAGGCATGCTACTGACGCCTGGTACATCCGCGGCGACGGTATCAGGGACGACATCGTAGTGTGCCCGGGATTTCTCAACGGCGGCGGATGTTCGTTCTGCGTGATCTTGGTTTTCGCTAAGCAGTCTACTGACGCCTGGTGCACCCGCGGCGACGGTATCAGGGACGACATCGTGAGTGTGCCCGGGATTTCTCAACGGCGGCGGATGTTCGTTCCGCGTGATCGTGGTTTTCGCTAAGCATGCTACTGACGCCTGGTGCACCCGCGGCGACGGCGTCAGGAACGACATTGTGAGTGTGCCCGGGATTTCTCAATGGCGGCGGATGTTCGTTCCGCGTGATCCTGGTTTTCGCTAAGCATGCTACTGACGCCTGGTGCACCCGCGGCGACGGCGTCAGGGACGACATCGTGAGTGTGCCCGGGATTTCTCAACGGCGGCGGATGTTCGTTCCGTGTGATCGTGGTTTTCGCTAAGCAGTCTAGTGACGCCTGCTGCACCCGCGGCGACGGTATCAGGGACGACATCGTGAGTGTGCCCGGGATTTCTCAACGGCGGCGGATGTTCGTTCCGCGTGATCGTGGTTTTCGCTAAGCATGCTACTGACGCCTGGTGCACCCGCGGCGACGGCGTCAGGAACGACATCGTGAGTGTGCCCGGGATTTCTCAACGGCGGCGGATGTTCGTTCCGCGTGATCGTGGTTTTCGCTAAGCATGCAACCGACGCCTGGTGCACCCGCGGCGACGGCGTCAGGAACGACATTGTGAGTGTGCCCGGGATTTCTAAACGGCGGCGGATGTTCGTTCCGCGTGGTCGTGGTTTTCGCTAAGCATGCTACTGACGCCTGGTGCACCCGCGGCGACGGTATCAGGGACGACATCGTAGTTTGCCCGGGATTTCTCAACGGCGGCGGATGTTCGTTCTGCGTGATCTTGGTTTTCGCTAAGCGTGCTACTGACTCTGGTGCACCCGCGGCGACGGCATCCGGGACGACATCGGGAGTGTGCCCAGGATTTCTCAACGGCGGCGGATGTTCGTTCCGCGTTATCGTGGTTTTCGCTAGGCATGCTACTGACGCCTGGTACATCCGCGGCGACGGTATCAGGGACGACATCGTAGTGTGCCCGGGATTTCTCAACGGCGGCGGATGTTCGTTCTGCGTGATCTTGGTTTTCGCTAAGCAGTCTACTGACGCCTGGTGCACCCGCGGCGACGGTATCAGGGACGACATCGTGAGTGTGCCCGGGATTTCTCAACGGCGGCGGATGTTCGTTCCGCGTGATCGTGGTTTTCGCTAAGCATGCTACTGACGCCTGGTGCACCCGCGGCGACGGCGTCAGGAACGACATTGTGAGTGTGCCCGGGATTTCTCAATGGCGGCGGATGTTCGTTCCGCGTGATCCTGGTTTTCGCTAAGCATGCTACTGACGCCTGGTGCACCCGCGGCGACGGCGTCAGGGACGACATCGTGAGTGTGCCCGGGATTTCTCAACGGCGGCGGATGTTCGTTCCGTGTGATCGTGGTTTTCGCTAAGCAGTCTAGTGACGCCTGCTGCACCCGCGGCGACGGTATCAGGGACGACATCGTGAGTGTGCCCGGGATTTCTCAACGGCGGCGGATGTTCGTTCCGCGTGATCGTGGTTTTCGCTAAGCATGCTACTGACGCCTGGTGCACCCGCGGCGACGGCGTCAGGAACGACATCGTGAGTGTGCCCGGGATTTCTCAACGGCGGCGGATGTTCGTTCCGCGTGATCGTGGTTTTCGCTAAGCATGCAACCGACGCCTGGTGCACCCGCGGCGACGGCGTCAGGAACGACATTGTGAGTGTGCCCGGGATTTCTAAACGGCGGCGGATGTTCGTTCCGCGTGGTCGTGGTTTTCGCTAAGCATGCTACTGACGCCTGGTGCACCCGCGGCGACGGCGTCAGGGACGACATTCTGAGTGTGCCCGGGATTTCTCAACGGCGGCGGATGTTCGTTCCGCGTGATCGTGGTTTTCGGTAAGCAGTCTACTGACGCCTGGTGCACCCGCGGCGACGGTATCAGGGACGACATCGTGAGTGTGCCCGGGACTTCTCAACGGCGGCGGATGTTCGTTTCGCGTGATCCTGGTTTTCGCTAAGCATGCTACTGACGCCTGGTGCCCCCGCGGCGACGGTGTCAGGGACGACATCCTGAGTGTGCCCGGGATTTCTCAACGGCGGCGGATGTTCGTTCCGCGTGATCGTGGTTTTCGCTAAGCATGCTACTGACGCCTGGTGCACTCGCGGTGACGGCGTCGGGGACGACATCCTGAGTGTGCCCGGGATTTCTCAACGGCGGCGGATGTTCGTTCCGCGTGATCGTGGTTTTCGGTAAGCAGTCTACTGACGCCTGGTGCACCCTCGGCGACGGTATCAGGGACGGCATCGTGAGTGTAACCGGGATTTCTCAACGGCGGCAGATGTTCGTTCCGCGTGATCGTGGTTTTCGCTAAGCATGCTACTGACGCCTGGTGCACCCGCGGCGATGGCGTCAGGGACGACATCCTGAGTGTGCCCGGGATTTCTCAACGGCGGCGGATGTTCGTTCCGCGTGATCGTGGTTTTCGGTAAGCAGCCTACTGACGCCTGGTGCACCCGCGGCGACGGCGTCAGGGACGACATCGTGAGTGTGCCCGGGATTTCTCAACGGCGGCGGATGTTCGTTCCGCGTTATCGTGGTTTTTGCTAAGCATGCTACTGACGCCTGGTGCACCCGCGGCGACGGCGTCAGGGACGACATCGTGAGTGTGCCCGGGATTTCACAACAGCGGCGGATGTTCGTTCCGCGTGATCGTGGTTTTCGCTAAGCGTGCTACTGACGCCTGGTGCATCCGCGGGGACGGTATCAGGGACGACATCGTGAGTGTGCCCGGGATTTCTCAACGGCGGCGGATGTTCGTTCTGCGTTATTGTGGTTTTCGCTAAGCGTGCTACTGACGCCTGGTGCACCCGCGGCGACGGCGTCAGGGACGACATCGTGAGTGTGCCCGGGATTTCTCAACGGCGGCGGATGTTCGTTCTGCGTTATTGTGGTTTTCGCTAAGCGTGCTACTGACGCCTGGTGCACCCGCGGCGACGGCGTCAGGGACGACATCGTGAGTGTGCCCGGGTTTTCTCAACGGCGGCGGATGTTCGTTCTGCGTTATTGTGGTTTTCGCTAAGCGTGCTACTGACGCCTGGTGCACCCGCGGCGACGGCGTCAGGGACGACATCGTGAGTGTGCCCGGGATTTCTCAACGGCGGCGGATGTTCGTTCTGCGTTATTGTGCTTTTCGCTAAGCATGCTACTGACGCCTGGTGCATCCGCGGGGACGGTATCAGGGACGACATCGTGAGTGTGCCCGGGATTTCTCAACGGCGGCGGATGTTCGTTCTGCGTTATTGTGGTTTTCGCTAAGCGTGCTACTGACGCCTAGTGCACCCGCGGCGACGGCGTCAGGGACGACATCGTGAGTGTGCCCGGGATTTCTCACCGGCGGCGGATGTTCGTTCCGCGTGATCGTGGTTTTCGCTAAGCATGCTACTGACGCCTGGTGCATCCGCGGCGACGGCGTCAGGGACGACATCCTGAGTGTGCCCGGGATTTCTCAACGGCGGCGGATGTTCGTTCCGCGTGATCGTGGTTTTGGCTAAGCATGCTACTGACGCCTGGTGCACCCGCGGCGACGGCGTCAGGAACGACATCGTGAGTGTGCCCGGGATTTCTCAACGGCGGCGGATGTTCGTTCCGCGTGATCGTGGTTTTCGCTAAGCATGCTACTGACGCCTGGTACATCCGTGGCGAAGGCGTCAGGGACGACATCCTGAGTGTGCCCGGGATTTCTCAACGGCGGCGGATGTTCGTTCCGCGTGATCGTGGTTTTCGGTAAGCAGTCTACTGACGCCTGGTGCACCCGCGGCGACGGTGTCAGGGACGACATCGTGAGTGTGCCCGGGACTTCTCAACGGCGGCGGATGTTCGTTCCGCGTGATCGTGGTTTTCGCTAAGCATGCTACTGACGCCTGGTGCACCCGCGGCGACGGCGTTAGGGACGACATCCTGAGTGAGCCTGGGATTTCTCAACGGCGGCGGATGTTCGTTCCGCGTGATCGTGGTTTTCGGTAAGCAGTCTACTGACACCTGGTGCACCCGGGGCGACGGTATCAGGGACGACATCGTGAGTGTAACCGGGATTTCTCAACGGCGGCGGATGTTTGTTCCGCGTGATCGTGGTTTTCGCTAAGCATGCTACTGACGCCTGGTGCACCCGCGGCGACGGCGTCAGGGACGACATCCTGAGTGTGCCCGGGATTTCTCAACGGCGGCGGATGTTCGTTCCGCGTGATCGTGGTTTTCGGTAAGCAGTCTACTGACGCCTGGTGCACCCGCGGCGACGGCGTCAGGGACGACATCGTGAGTGTGCCCGGGATTTCTCAACGGCGGCGGATGTTCGTTCCGCGTTATCGCGGTTTTCGCTCAGCATGCTACTGATGCCTGGTGCACCCGCGGCGACGGCGTCAGGGACGACATCGTGAGTGTGCCCGGGATTTCTCAACGGCGGCGGATATTCGTTCCGCGTTATCGTGGTTTTCGCTAAGCGTGCTACTGACGCCTGGCGCATCCGCGGCGACGGTATCAGGGACGACATCGTGAGTGTGCCTGGGATTTCTCAACGGCGGCGGATGTTCGTTCCGCGTGATCGTGGTTTTCGCTAAGCGTGCTACTGACGCCTGGTGCATCCGCGGCGACGGTATCAGGGACGACATCGTGAGTGTGCCCGGGATTTCTCAACGGCGGCGGATGTTCGTTCCGCGTTATCGTGGTTTTCGCTAAGCGTGCTACTGACGCCTGGTGCATCCGCGGCGACGGTATCAGGGACGACATCGTGAGTGTGCCCGGGATTTCTCAACGGCGGCGGATATTCGTTCCGCGTGATCGTGGTTTTCGCTAAGCGTGCTACTGACGCCTGGTGCATCCGCGGCGACGGTATCAGGGACGACATCGTGAGTGTGCCCGGGATTTCTCAACGGCGGCGGATGTTCGTTCCGCGTTATCGTGGTTTTCGCTAAGCGTGCTACTGACGCCTGGCGCATCCGTGGCGACGGTATCAGGGACGACATCGTGAGTGTGCCCGGGATTTCTCAACGGCGGCGGATGTTCGTTCCGCGTGATTGTGGTTTTCGCTAAGCGTGCTACTGACGCCTGGCGCATCCGCGGCGACGGTATCAGGGACGGCATCGTGAGTGTGCCCGGGATTTCTCAACGGCGGCGGATGTTCGTTCCGCGTTATCGTGGTTTTCGCTAAGCGTGCTACTGACGCCTGGTGCATCCGCGGCGACGGTATCAGGGACGACATCGTGAGTGTGCCCGGGATTTCTCAACGGCGGCGGATGTTCGTTCCGCGTGATCGTGGTTTTCGCTAAGCGTGCTACTGACGCCTGGCGCATCCGCGGCGACGGTATCAGGGACGACATCGTGAGTGCGCCCGGGATTTCTCAACGGCGGCGGATGTTCGTTCCGCGTGATCGTGGTTTTCGGTAAGCAGTCTACTGACGCCTGGTGCACCCGCGGCGACGGTATCAGGGACGACATCGTGAGTGTAACCGGGATTTCTCAACGGCGGCGGATGTTCGTTCCGCGTGATCGTGGTTTTCGCTAAGCATGCTACTGACGCCTGGTGCACCCGCGGCGACGGCGTCAGGGATGACATCCTGAGTGTGCCCGGGATTTCTCAACGGCGGCGGATGTTCGTTCCGCGTGATCGTGGTTTTCGGTAAGCAGTCTACTGACGCCTGGTGCACCCGCGGCGACGGCGTCAGGGACGACATCGTGAGTGTGCCCGGGATTTCTCAACGGCGGCGGATGTTCGTTCCGCGTTATCGTGGTTTTCGCTCAGCATGCTACTGATGCCTGGTGCACCCGCGGCGACGGCGTCAGGGACGACATCGTGAGTGTGCCCGGGATTTCTCAACGGCGGCGGATGTTCGTTCCGCGTTATCGTGGTTTTCGCTAAGCGTGCTACTGACGCCTGGTGCATCCGCGGCGACGGTATCAGGGACGACATCGTGAGTGTGCCCGGGATTTCTCAACGGCGGCGGATGTTGGTTCCGCGTTATCGTGGTTTTCGCTAAGCGTGCTACTGACGCCTGGAGCATCCGCGGCGACGGTATCAGGGACGACATCGTGAGTGTGCCCGGGATTTCTCAACGGCGGCGGATGTTCGTTCCGCGTTATCGTGGTTTTCGCTAAGAGTGCTACTGACGCCTGGTGCATCCGCGGCGACGGTATCAGGGACGACATCGTGAGTGTGCCCGGGATTTGTCAACGGCGGCGGATGTTCGTTCCGCGTTATCGTGGTTTTCGCTAAGCGTGCTACTGACGCCTGGTGCATCCGCGGCGACGGTATCAGGGACGACATCGTGAGTGTGCCCGGGATTTCTCAACGGCGGCGGATGTTCGTTCCGCGTGATCGTGGTTTTCGCTAAGCGTGCTACTGACGCCTGGTGCATCCGCGGCGACGGCGTCAGGGACGACATCGTTAGTGTGCCCGGGATTTTTCAACGGCGGCGGATGTTCGTTCCGCGTTATCGTGGTTTTCGCTAAGCATGCTACTGACGCCTGGTGCACCCGCGGCGACGGCGTCAGGGACGACATCCTGAGTGTGCCTGGGATTTCTCAACGGCGGCGGATGTTCGTTCCGCGTGATCGTGGTTTTCAGTAAGCAGTCTACTGACGCCTGGTGCACCCGCGGCGACGGCGTCAGGGACGACATCGTGAGTGTGCCCGGGATTTCTCAACGGCGGCGGATGTTCGTTCCGCGTTATCGTGGTTTTCGCTCAGCATGCTACTGATGCCTGGTGCACCCGCGGCGACGGCGTCAGAGACGACATCGTGAGTGTGCCCGGGATTTCTCAACGGCGGCGGATGTTCGTTCCGCGTTATCGTGGTTTTCGGTAAGCGTGCTACTGACGCCTGGTGCATCCGCGGCGACGGTATCAGGGACGACATCGTGAGTGTGCCCGGGATTTCTCAACGGCGGCGGATGTTCGTTCCGCGTGATCGTGGTTTTCGCTAAGCGTGCTACTGACGCCTGGTGCATCCGCGGCGACGGTATCAGAGACGACACCGTGAGTGTGCCCGGGATTTGTCAACGGCGGCGGATGTTCGTTCCGCGTTATCGTGGTTTTCGCTAAGCGTGCTACTGACGCCTGGTGCATCCGCGGCGACGGTATAAGGGACGACATCGTGAGTGTGCCCGGGATTTCTCAACAGCGGCGGATGTTCGTTCCGCGTTATCGTGGTTTTCGCTAAGCGTGCTACTGACGCCTGGTGCACCCGCGGCGACGGCGTCAGGGACGACATCCTGAGTGTCCCCGGGATTTCTCAATGGCGGCGGATGTTCGTTCTGCGTGATCGTGGTTTTCGCTAAGCATGCTACTGACGCCTGGTGCACCCGCGGCGACGGCGTCAGGGACGACATCCTGAGTGTGCCCGGGATTTCTCAACGGCGGCGGATGTTCGTTCCGCGTGATCGTGGTTTTTGGTAAGCAGTCTACTGACGCCTGGTGCACCCGCGGCGACGGTATCAGGGACGACATCGTAAGTGTACCCGGGATTTCTCAACGGCGGCCGATGTTCGTTCCGCGTGATCGTGGTTTTTGGTAAGCAGTCTACTGACGCCTGGTGCACCCGCGGCGACGGCGTCAGGGACGACATCCTGAGTGTCCCCGGGATTTCTCAATGGCGGCGGATGTTCGTTCTGCGTGATCGTGGTTTTCGCTAAGCATGCTACTGACGCCTGGTGCACCCGCGGCGACGGCGTCAGGGACGACATCCTGAGTGTGCCCGGGATTTCTCAACGGCGGCGGATGTTCGTTCCGCGTGATCGTGGTTTTCGGTAAGCAGTCTACTGACGCCTGGTGCACCCGCGGCGACGGCGTCAGGGACGACATCGTGAGTGTGCCCGGGATTTCTCAACGGCGGCGGATGTTCGTTCCGCGTTATCGTGGTTTTCGCTCAGCATGCTACTGATGCCTGGTGCACCCGCGGCGACGGCGTCAGAGACGACATCGTGAGTGTGCCCGGGATTTCTCAACGGCGGCGGATGTTCGTTCCGCGTTATTGTGGTTTTCGGTAAGCGTGCTACTGACGCCTGGTGCATCCGCGGCGACGGTATCAGGGACGACATCGTGAGTGTGCCCGGGATTTCTCAACGGCGGCGGATGTTCGTTCCGCGTGATCGTGGTTTTCGCTAAGCGTGCTACTGACGCCTGGTGCATCCGCGGCGACGGTATCAGGGACGACACCGTGAGTGTGCCCGGGATTTGTCAACGGCGGCGGATGTTCGTTCCGCGTTATCCTGGTTTTCGCTAAGCGTGCTACTGACGCCTGGTGCATCCGCGGCGACGGTATAAGGGACGACATCGTGAGTGTGCCCGGGATCTCTCAACGGCGGCGGATGTTCGTTCCGCGTTATCGTGGTTTTCGCTAAGCATGCTACTGACGCCTGGTGCACCCGCGGCGACGGCGTCAGGGACGACATCCTGAGTGTGCCTGGGATTTCTCAACGGCGGCGGATGTTCGTTCCGCGTGAGCGTGGTTTTCAGTAAGCAGTCTACTGACGCCTGGTGCACCCGCGGCGACGGCGTCAGGGACGACATCGTGAGTGTGCCCGGGATTTCTCAACGGCGGCGGATATTCGTTCCGCGTTATCGTGGTTTTCGCTCAGCATGCTACTGATGCCTGGTGCACCCGCGGCGACGGCGTCAGAGACGACATCGTGAGTGTGCCCGGGATTTCTCAACGGCGGCGGATGTTCGTTCCGCGTTATCGTGGTTTTCGGTAAGCGTGCTACTGACGCCTGGTGCATCCGCGGCGACGGTATCAGGGACGACATCGTGAGTGTGCCCGGGATTTCTCAACGGCGGCGGATGTTCGTTCCGCGTGATCGTGGTTTTCGCTAAGCGTGCTACTGACGCCTGGTGCATCCGCGGCGACGGTATCAGGGACGACACCGTGAGTGTGCCCGGGATTTGTCAACGGCGGCGGATGTTCGTTCCGCGTTATCGTGGTTTTCGCTAAGCGTGCTACTGACGCCTGGTGCATCCGCGGCGACGGTATAAGGGACGACATCGTGAGTGTGCCCGGGATTTCTCAACGGCGGCGGATGTTCGTTCCGCGTTATCGTGGTTTTCGCTAAGCGTGCTACTGACGCCTGGTGCATCCGCGGCGACGGTATCAGGGACGACATCGTGAGTGTGCCCGGGATTTCTCAACGGCGGCGGATGTTCGTTCCGCGTGATCGTGGTTTTCGCTAAGCGTGCTACTGACGCCTGGTGCATCCGCGGCGACGGCGTCAGAGACGACATCGTGAGTGTGCCCGGGATTTCTCAACGGCGGCGGATGTTCGTTCCGCGTTATCGTGATTTTCGCTAAGCGTGCTACTGACGCCTGGTGCACCCGCGGCGACGGTATCAGGGACGACATCGTGAGTGTGCCCGGGATTTCTCAACGGCGGCGGATGTTCGTTCTGCGTTATTGTGCTTTTCGCTAAGCATGCTACTGACGCCTGGTGCATCCGCGGGGACGGTATCAGGGACGACATCGTGAGTGTGCCCGGGATTTCTCAACGGCGGCGGATGTTCGTTCTGCGTTATTGTGGTTTTCGCTAAGCGTGCTACTGACGCCTAGTGCACCCGCGGCGACGGCGTCAGGGACGACATCGTGAGTGTGCCCGGGATTTCTCACCGGCGGCGGATGTTCGTTCCGCGTGATCGTGGTTTTCGCTAAGCATGCTACTGACGCCTGGTGCATCCGCGGCGACGGCGTCAGGGACGACATCCTGAGTGTGCCCGGGATTTCTCAACGGCGGCGGATGTTCGTTCCGCGTGATCGTGGTTTTGGCTAAGCATGCTACTGACGCCTGGTGCACCCGCGGCGACGGCGTCAGGAACGACATCGTGAGTGTGCCCGGGATTTCTCAACGGCGGCGGATGTTCGTTCCGCGTGATCGTGGTTTTCGCTAAGCATGCTACTGACGCCTGGTACATCCGTGGCGAAGGCGTCAGGGACGACATCCTGAGTGTGCCCGGGATTTCTCAACGGCGGCGGATGTTCGTTCCGCGTGATCGTGGTTTTCGGTAAGCAGTCTACTGACGCCTGGTGCACCCGCGGCGACGGTGTCAGGGACGACATCGTGAGTGTGCCCGGGACTTCTCAACGGCGGCGGATGTTCGTTCCGCGTGATCGTGGTTTTCGCTAAGCATGCTACTGACGCCTGGTGCACCCGCGGCGACGGCGTTAGGGACGACATCCTGAGTGAGCCTGGGATTTCTCAACGGCGGCGGATGTTCGTTCCGCGTGATCGTGGTTTTCGGTAAGCAGTCTACTGACACCTGGTGCACCCGGGGCGACGGTATCAGGGACGACATCGTGAGTGTAACCGGGATTTCTCAACGGCGGCGGATGTTTGTTCCGCGTGATCGTGGTTTTCGCTAAGCATGCTACTGACGCCTGGTGCACCCGCGGCGACGGCGTCAGGGACGACATCCTGAGTGTGCCCGGGATTTCTCAACGGCGGCGGATGTTCGTTCCGCGTGATCGTGGTTTTCGGTAAGCAGTCTACTGACGCCTGGTGCACCCGCGGCGACGGCGTCAGGGACGACATCGTGAGTGTGCCCGGGATTTCTCAACGGCGGCGGATGTTCGTTCCGCGTTATCGCGGTTTTCGCTCAGCATGCTACTGATGCCTGGTGCACCCGCGGCGACGGCGTCAGGGACGACATCGTGAGTGTGCCCGGGATTTCTCAACGGCGGCGGATATTCGTTCCGCGTTATCGTGGTTTTCGCTAAGCGTGCTACTGACGCCTGGCGCATCCGCGGCGACGGTATCAGGGACGACATCGTGAGTGTGCCTGGGATTTCTCAACGGCGGCGGATGTTCGTTCCGCGTGATCGTGGTTTTCGCTAAGCGTGCTACTGACGCCTGGTGCATCCGCGGCGACGGTATCAGGGACGACATCGTGAGTGTGCCCGGGATTTCTCAACGGCGGCGGATGTTCGTTCCGCGTTATCGTGGTTTTCGCTAAGCGTGCTACTGACGCCTGGTGCATCCGCGGCGACGGTATCAGGGACGACATCGTGAGTGTGCCCGGGATTTCTCAACGGCGGCGGATATTCGTTCCGCGTGATCGTGGTTTTCGCTAAGCGTGCTACTGACGCCTGGTGCATCCGCGGCGACGGTATCAGGGACGACATCGTGAGTGTGCCCGGGATTTCTCAACGGCGGCGGATGTTCGTTCCGCGTTATCGTGGTTTTCGCTAAGCGTGCTACTGACGCCTGGCGCATCCGTGGCGACGGTATCAGGGACGACATCGTGAGTGTGCCCGGGATTTCTCAACGGCGGCGGATGTTCGTTCCGCGTGATTGTGGTTTTCGCTAAGCGTGCTACTGACGCCTGGCGCATCCGCGGCGACGGTATCAGGGACGGCATCGTGAGTGTGCCCGGGATTTCTCAACGGCGGCGGATGTTCGTTCCGCGTTATCGTGGTTTTCGCTAAGCGTGCTACTGACGCCTGGTGCATCCGCGGCGACGGTATCAGGGACGACATCGTGAGTGTGCCCGGGATTTCTCAACGGCGGCGGATGTTCGTTCCGCGTGATCGTGGTTTTCGCTAAGCGTGCTACTGACGCCTGGCGCATCCGCGGCGACGGTATCAGGGACGACATCGTGAGTGCGCCCGGGATTTCTCAACGGCGGCGGATGTTCGTTCCGCGTGATCGTGGTTTTCGGTAAGCAGTCTACTGACGCCTGGTGCACCCGCGGCGACGGTATCAGGGACGACATCGTGAGTGTAACCGGGATTTCTCAACGGCGGCGGATGTTCGTTCCGCGTGATCGTGGTTTTCGCTAAGCATGCTACTGACGCCTGGTGCACCCGCGGCGACGGCGTCAGGGATGACATCCTGAGTGTGCCCGGGATTTCTCAACGGCGGCGGATGTTCGTTCCGCGTGATCGTGGTTTTCGGTAAGCAGTCTACTGACGCCTGGTGCACCCGCGGCGACGGCGTCAGGGACGACATCGTGAGTGTGCCCGGGATTTCTCAACGGCGGCGGATGTTCGTTCCGCGTTATCGTGGTTTTCGCTCAGCATGCTACTGATGCCTGGTGCACCCGCGGCGACGGCGTCAGGGACGACATCGTGAGTGTGCCCGGGATTTCTCAACGGCGGCGGATGTTCGTTCCGCGTTATCGTGGTTTTCGCTAAGCGTGCTACTGACGCCTGGTGCATCCGCGGCGACGGTATCAGGGACGACATCGTGAGTGTGCCCGGGATTTCTCAACGGCGGCGGATGTTGGTTCCGCGTTATCGTGGTTTTCGCTAAGCGTGCTACTGACGCCTGGAGCATCCGCGGCGACGGTATCAGGGACGACATCGTGAGTGTGCCCGGGATTTCTCAACGGCGGCGGATGTTCGTTCCGCGTTATCGTGGTTTTCGCTAAGAGTGCTACTGACGCCTGGTGCATCCGCGGCGACGGTATCAGGGACGACATCGTGAGTGTGCCCGGGATTTGTCAACGGCGGCGGATGTTCGTTCCGCGTTATCGTGGTTTTCGCTAAGCGTGCTACTGACGCCTGGTGCATCCGCGGCGACGGTATCAGGGACGACATCGTGAGTGTGCCCGGGATTTCTCAACGGCGGCGGATGTTCGTTCCGCGTGATCGTGGTTTTCGCTAAGCGTGCTACTGACGCCTGGTGCATCCGCGGCGACGGCGTCAGGGACGACATCGTTAGTGTGCCCGGGATTTTTCAACGGCGGCGGATGTTCGTTCCGCGTTATCGTGGTTTTCGCTAAGCATGCTACTGACGCCTGGTGCACCCGCGGCGACGGCGTCAGGGACGACATCCTGAGTGTGCCTGGGATTTCTCAACGGCGGCGGATGTTCGTTCCGCGTGATCGTGGTTTTCAGTAAGCAGTCTACTGACGCCTGGTGCACCCGCGGCGACGGCGTCAGGGACGACATCGTGAGTGTGCCCGGGATTTCTCAACGGCGGCGGATGTTCGTTCCGCGTTATCGTGGTTTTCGCTCAGCATGCTACTGATGCCTGGTGCACCCGCGGCGACGGCGTCAGAGACGACATCGTGAGTGTGCCCGGGATTTCTCAACGGCGGCGGATGTTCGTTCCGCGTTATCGTGGTTTTCGGTAAGCGTGCTACTGACGCCTGGTGCATCCGCGGCGACGGTATCAGGGACGACATCGTGAGTGTGCCCGGGATTTCTCAACGGCGGCGGATGTTCGTTCCGCGTGATCGTGGTTTTCGCTAAGCGTGCTACTGACGCCTGGTGCATCCGCGGCGACGGTATCAGAGACGACACCGTGAGTGTGCCCGGGATTTGTCAACGGCGGCGGATGTTCGTTCCGCGTTATCGTGGTTTTCGCTAAGCGTGCTACTGACGCCTGGTGCATCCGCGGCGACGGTATAAGGGACGACATCGTGAGTGTGCCCGGGATTTCTCAACAGCGGCGGATGTTCGTTCCGCGTTATCGTGGTTTTCGCTAAGCGTGCTACTGACGCCTGGTGCACCCGCGGCGACGGCGTCAGGGACGACATCCTGAGTGTCCCCGGGATTTCTCAATGGCGGCGGATGTTCGTTCTGCGTGATCGTGGTTTTCGCTAAGCATGCTACTGACGCCTGGTGCACCCGCGGCGACGGCGTCAGGGACGACATCCTGAGTGTGCCCGGGATTTCTCAACGGCGGCGGATGTTCGTTCCGCGTGATCGTGGTTTTTGGTAAGCAGTCTACTGACGCCTGGTGCACCCGCGGCGACGGTATCAGGGACGACATCGTAAGTGTACCCGGGATTTCTCAACGGCGGCCGATGTTCGTTCCGCGTGATCGTGGTTTTTGGTAAGCAGTCTACTGACGCCTGGTGCACCCGCGGCGACGGCGTCAGGGACGACATCCTGAGTGTCCCCGGGATTTCTCAATGGCGGCGGATGTTCGTTCTGCGTGATCGTGGTTTTCGCTAAGCATGCTACTGACGCCTGGTGCACCCGCGGCGACGGCGTCAGGGACGACATCCTGAGTGTGCCCGGGATTTCTCAACGGCGGCGGATGTTCGTTCCGCGTGATCGTGGTTTTCGGTAAGCAGTCTACTGACGCCTGGTGCACCCGCGGCGACGGCGTCAGGGACGACATCGTGAGTGTGCCCGGGATTTCTCAACGGCGGCGGATGTTCGTTCCGCGTTATCGTGGTTTTCGCTCAGCATGCTACTGATGCCTGGTGCACCCGCGGCGACGGCGTCAGAGACGACATCGTGAGTGTGCCCGGGATTTCTCAACGGCGGCGGATGTTCGTTCCGCGTTATTGTGGTTTTCGGTAAGCGTGCTACTGACGCCTGGTGCATCCGCGGCGACGGTATCAGGGACGACATCGTGAGTGTGCCCGGGATTTCTCAACGGCGGCGGATGTTCGTTCCGCGTGATCGTGGTTTTCGCTAAGCGTGCTACTGACGCCTGGTGCATCCGCGGCGACGGTATCAGGGACGACACCGTGAGTGTGCCCGGGATTTGTCAACGGCGGCGAATGTTCGTTCCGCGTTATCGTGGTTTTCGCTAAGCGTGCTACTGACGCCTGGTGCATCCGCGGCGACGGTATAAGGGACGACATCGTGAGTGTGCCCGGGATTTCTCAACGGCGGCGGATGTTCGTTCCGCGTTATCGTGGTTTTCGCTAAGCGTGCTACTGACGCCTGGTGCATCCGCGGCGACGGTATCAGGGACGACATCGTGAGTGTGCCCGGGATTTCTCAACGGCGGCGGATGTTCGTTCCGCGTGATCGTGGTTTTCGCTAAGCGTGCTACTGACGCCTGGTGCATCCGCGGCGACGGCGTCAGAGACGACATCGTGAGTGTGCCCGGGATTTCTCAACGGCGGCGGATGTTCGTTCCGCGTTATCGTGATTTTCGCTAAGCGTGCTACTGACGCCTGGTGCACCCGCGGCGACGGTATCAGGGACGACATCGTGAGTGTGCCCGGGATTTCTCAACGGCGGCGGATGTTCGTTCCGCGTGATCGTGGTTTTCGCTAAGCATGCTACTGACGCCTGGTGCACCCGCGGCGACGGCATCAGGGACGACATCCTGAGTGTGCCCGGGATTTCTCAACGGCGGCGGATGTTCGTTCCGCGTGATCGTGGTTTTCGCTAAGCATGCTACTGAAGCCTGGTGCACCCGCGGCGACGGTATCAGGGACATCGTGAGTGTGCCTGGGATTTCTCAACGGCGGCGGATGTTCGTTCCGCGTGATCGTGGTTTTCGCTAAGCGTGCTACTGACGCCTGGTGCATCCGCGGCGACGGCGTCAGGGACGACATCGTGAGTGTGCCCGGGATTTCTCAACGGCGGTGGATGTTCGTTCCGCGTTATCGTGGTTTTCGCTAAGCGTGCTACTGACGCCTGGTGCACCCGCGGCGACGGTATCAGGGACGACATCGTGAGTGTGCCCGGGATTTCTAAACGGCGGCGGATGTTCGTTCCGCGTGATCGTGGTTTTCGCTAAGCACGCTACTGACGCCTGGTGCACCCGCGGCGACGGCATCAGGGACGACATCTTGAGTGTGCCCGGGATTTCTCAACGGCGACGGATATTCGTTCCGCGTGATCGTGGTTTTCGCTACGCATGCTACTGACGCCTGGTGCACCCGCGGCGACGGTATCAGGGACGACATCCTGAGTGTGCCCGGGATTTCTCAACGGCGGCGGATGTTCGTTCCGCGTGATCGTGTTTTTCGCTAAGCATGCTACTGACGCCTTGTGCACCCGCGGCGACGGTATCAGGGACAACATCGTGAGTGTGCCCGGGATTTCTCAACGGCGGCGGATGTTCGTTCCGCGTTATCGTGGTTTTCGCTAAGCATGCTACTGACGCCTGGTGCACCCGCGGCGACGGTATCAGGGACGACATCGTGAGTGTGCCCGGGATTTCTCAACGGCGGCGGATGTTCGTTCCGCGTGATCGTAGTTTTCGCTAAGCATGCTACTGACGCCTGGTCCACCCGCGACGACGGTATCAGGGACGACATCCTGAGTGTGCCCGGGATTTCTCAACGGCGGCGGATGTTCGTTCCGCGTGATCGTGGTTTTCGCTAAGCATGCTACTGACGCCTGGTGCACCCGCGGCGACGGCATCAGGGACGACATCCTGAGTGTGCCCGGGATTTCTCAACGGCGGCGGATGTTCGTTCCGCGTTATCGTGGTTTTCGCTAAGCGTGCTACTGACGCCTGGTGCACCCGCGGCGACGGCGTCAGGGACGACATCCTGAGTGTGCCCGGGATTTCTCAACGGCAGCGGATGTTCGTTCCGCGTGATCGTGGATTTCGGTAAGCAGTCTACTGACGCCTGGTGCACCCACGGTGACGGTATCGGGGACGACATCGTGAGTGTACCCGGGATTTCTCAATGGCGGCGGATGTTCGTTCCGCGTGATCGTAGTTTTCGCTAAGCGTGCTACTGACGCCTGGTGCACCCGCGGCGACGGTATCAGGGACGACATCGTGAGTGTGCCCGGGATTTCTCAACGGCGGCGGATGTTCGTTCCGCGTGATCGTGGTTTTCGCTAAGCATGCTACTGACGCCTGGTGCACCCGCGGCGACGGCGTCAGGGACGACATCCTGAGTGTGCCCGGGATTTCTCAACGGCGGCGGATGTTCGTTCCGCGTGATCGTGGTTTTCGCTAAGCATGCTACTGACGCCTGGTGCACCCGCGGCGACGGCGTCAGGGACGACGTCCTGAGTGTGCCCGGGATTTCTCAACGGCGGCGGATGTTCGTTCCGCGTGATCGTGGTTTTCGGTGAGCAGTCTACTGACGCCTGGTGCTCCCGCGGTGACGGTATCAGGGACGACATCGTGAGTGTACCCGGGATTTCTCAACGGCGGCGGATGTTCGTTCCGCGTGATCGTGGTTTTCGCTAAGCATGCTACTGACGCCTGGTGCACCCGCGGCGACGGCGTCAGGGACGACATCCTGAGTGTGCCCGGGATTTCTCAACGGCGGCGGATGTTCGTTCCGCGTGATCGTGGTTTTCGCTAAGCGTGCTACTGACGCCTGGTGCACCCGCGGCGACGGCGTCAGGGACGACATCGTGAGTGTGCCCGGGATTTCTCAACGGCGGCGGATGTTCGTTCTGCGTGATCGTGGTTTTCGCTAAGGGTGCTACTGACGCCTGGTGCACCCGCGGCGACGGCGTCAGGGACGACATCGTGAGAGTGCCCGGGATTTCTCAACGGCGGCGGATGTTCGTTCCGCGTGATCGTGGTTTTCGCTAAGCAGTCTACTGACGCCTGGTGCACCCGCGGCGACGGCGACAGGGACGACATCGTGAGTGTGCCGGGATTTCTCAACGGCGGCGGATGTTCGTTCCGCGTGATCGTGGTTTTCGCTAAGCGTGCAACTGACGCCAGGTGCACCAGCGGCGACGGCGTCAGGGACGACATCGTGAGTGTGCCTGAGATTTCTCAACGGCGGCGGATGTTCGTTCCGCGTGATCGTGGTTTTCGCTAAGCAGTCTACTGACGCCTGGTGCACCCGCGGCGACGGTATCAGGGACGACATCGTGAGTGTGCCCGGGATTTCTCAACGGCGGCGGATGTTCGTTCCGCGTGATCGTGGTTTTCGCTAAGCATGCTACTGACGCCTGGTGCACCCGCGGCGTCGGCGTCAGCGACGAAATTGTGAGTGTGCCCGGGATTTCTCAACGGCGGCGGATGTTCGTTCCGCGTGATCGTGGTTTTCGCTAAGCGTGCTACTGACGCCTGGTGCACCCGCGGCGACGGCGTCAGGGACGACATCGTGAGTGTGCCCGGGATTTGTCAACGGCGGCGGATGTTCGTTCCACGTTATCGTGGTTTTCGCTGAGCATGCTACTCACGCCTGGTGCATCCGCGGCGACGGTATCAGGGACGACATCGTGAGTGTGCCCGGGATTTCTCAACGGCGGCGGATGTTCGTTCCGCGTGATCGTGGTTTTCGCTAAGCGTGCTACTGACGCCTGGTGCATCCGCGGCGACGGTATCAGGGACGACATCGTGAGTGTGCCCTGGATTTCTCAACGGCGGCGGATGTTCGTTCCGCGTTATCGTGGTTTGCGCTAAGCGTGCTACTGACGCCTGGTGCATCCGCGGCGACGGTATCAGGGACGACATCGTGAGTGTGCCCGGGATTTCTCATCGCCGGCGGATGTTCGTTCCGCGTTAACGTGGTTTTCGCTAAGCGTGCTACTGACGCCTGGTGCATCCGCGTCGACGGCGTCAGGGACGACATCGTCAGTGTGCCCGGGATTTCTCAACGGCGGCGGATGTTCGCTCCGCGTTATCGTGGTTTTCGCTAAGCGTGCTACTGACGCCTGGTGCATCCGCGGCGACGGTATCAGGGACGACATCGTGAGTGTGCCCGGGAATTCTCAACGGCGGCGGATGTTCGTTCCGCGTGATCGTGGTTTTCGCTAAGCGTGCTACTGACGCCTGGTGCATCCGCGGCGACGGCGTCAGGGACGACATCGTGAGTGTGCCCGGGATTTCTCAACGGCGGCGGATGTTCGTTCCGCGTTATCGTGGTTTTCGCTAAGCGTGCTACTGACGTCTGGTGCACCCGCGGCGACGGTATCAGGGACGACATCGTGAGTGTGCCCGGGATTTCTCAACGGCGGCGGATGTTCGTTCCGCGTGATCGTGGTTTTCGCTAAGCATGCTACTGACGCCTGGTGCACCCGCGGCGACGGCATCAGGGACGACATCCTGAGTGTGCCCGGGATTTCTCAACGGCGGCGGATGTTCGTTCCGCGTGATCGTGGTTTTCGCTAAGCATGCTACTGAAGCCTGGTGCACCCGCGGCGACGGTATCAGGGACGACATCGTGAGTGTGCCTGGGATTTCTCAACGGCGGCGGATGTTCGTTCCGCGTGATCGTGGTTTTCGCTAAGCGTGCTACTGACGCCTGGTGCATCCGCGGCGACGGCGTCAGGGACGACATCGTGAGTGTGCCCGGGATTTCTCAACGGCGGTGGATGTTCGTTCCGCGTTATCGTGGTTTTCGCTAAGCGTGCTACTGACGCCTGGTGCACCCGCGGCGACGGTATCAGGGACGACATCGTGAGTGTGCCCGGGATTTCTCAACGGCGGCGGATGTTCGTTCCGCGTGATCGTGGTTTTCGCTAAGCACGCTACTGACGCCTGGTGCACCCGCGGCGACGGCATCAGGGACGACATCCTGAGTGTGCCCGGGATTTCTCAACGGCGACAGATATTCGTTCCGCGTGATCGTGGTTTTCGCTAAGCATGCTACTGACGCCTGGTGCACCCGCGGCGACGGTATCAGGGACGACATCCTGAGTGTGCCCGGGATTTCTCAACGGCGGCAGATGTTCGTTCCGCGTGATCGTGGTTTTCGCTAAGCATGCTACTGACGCCTGGGGCACCCGCGGCGACGGTATCAGGGACGACATCGTGAGTGTGCCCGGGATTTCTCAACGGCGGCGGATGTTCGTTCCGCGTTATCGTGGTTTTCGCTAAGCATGCTACTGACGCCTGGTGCACCCGCGGCGACGGTATCAGGGACGACATCGTGAGTGTGCCCGGGATTTCTCAACGGCGGCGGATGTTCGTTCCGCGTGATCGTGGTTTTCGCTAAGCATGCTACTGACGCCTGGTGCACCCGCGACGACGTTATCAGGGACGACATCCTGAGTGTGCCCGGGATTTCTCAACGGCGGCGGATGTTCGTTCCGCGTGATCGTGGTTTTCGCTAAGCATGCTACTGACGCCTGGTGCACCCGCGGCGACGGCATCAGGGACGACATCCTGAGTGTGCCCGGGATTTCTCAACGGCGGCGGATGTTCGCTCCGCGTTATCGTGGTTTTCGCTAAGCGTGCTACTGACGCCTGGTGCACCAGCGGCGACGGCGTCAGGGACGACATCCTGAGTGCGCCCGGGATTTCTCAACGGCGGCGGATGTTCGTTCCGCGTGATCATGGATTTCGGTAAGCAGTCTACTGACGCTTGGTGCACCCACGGTGACGGTATCGGGGACGACATCGTGAGTGTACCCGGGATTTCTCAATGGCGGCGGATGTTCGTTCCGCGTGATCGTAGTTTTCGCTAAGCGTGCTACTGACGCCTGGTGCACCCGCGGCGACGGTATCAGGGACGACATCGTGAGTGTGCCCGGGATTTCTCAACGGCGGCGGATGTTCGTTCCGCGTGATCGTGGTTTTCGCTAAGCATGCTACTGACGCCTGGTGCACCCGCGGCGACGGCGTCAGGGACGACATCCTGAGTGTGCCCGGGATTTCTCAACGGCGGCGGATGTTCGTTCCGCGTGATCGTGGTTTTCGCTAAGCATGCTACTGACGCCTGGTGCACCCGCGGCGACGGCGTCAGGGACGACATCCTGAGTGTGCCCGGGATTTCTCAACGGCGGCGGATGTTCGTTCCGCGTTATCGTGGTTTTCGCTAAGCGTGCTACTGACGCCTTGTGCATCCACGGCGACGGTATCAGGGACGACATCGTGAGTGTGCCCGGGATTTCTCAACGGCGGCGGATGTTCGTTCCGCGTGATCGTGGTTTTCGCTAAGCGTGCTACTGACGCCTGGTGCACCCGCGGCGACGGCGTCAGGGACGACATCGTGAGTGTGCCCGGGATTTCTCAACGGCGGCGGATGTTCGTTCTGCGTGATCGTGGTTTTCGCTAAGGGTGCTACTGAAGCCTGGTGCACCCGCGGCGACGGCGTCAGGGACGACATCGTGAGTGTGCCCGGGATTTCTCAACGGCGGCGGATGTTCGTTCCGCGTGATCGTGGTTTTCGCTAAGCAGTCTACTGACGCCTGGTGCACCCGCGGCGACGGCGACAGGGACGACATCGTGAGTGTGCCGGGATTTCTCAACGGCGGCGGATGTTCGTTCCGCGTGATCGTGGTTTTCGCTAAGCGTGCAACTGACGCCTGGTGCACCAGCGGCGACGGCGTCAGGGACGACATCGTGAGTGTGCCTGAGATTTCTCAACGGCGGCGGATGTTCGTTCCGCGTGATCGTGGTTTTCGCTAAGCAGTCTACTGACGCCTGGTGCACCCGCGGCGACGGTATCAGGGACGACATCGTGAGTGTGCCCGGGATTTCTCAACGGCGGCGGATGTTCGTTCCGCGTGATCGTGGTTTTCGCTAAGCATGCTACTGACGCCTGGTGCACCCTCGGCGACGGCGTCAGCGACGACATTGTGAGTGTGCCCGGGATTTCTCAACGGCGGCGGATGTTCGTTCCGCGTGATCGTGGTTTTCGCTAAGCGTGCTACTGACGCCTGGTGCACCCGCGGCGACGGCGTCAGGGACGACATCGTGAGTGTGCCCGGGATATCTCAACGGCGGCGGATGTTCGTTCTGCGTGATCGTGGTTTTCGCTAAGCGTGCTACTGACGCCTGGTGCACCCGCGGCGACGGCGTCAGGGACGACATCGTGAGTGTGCCCGGGATTTGTCAACGGCGGCGGATGTTCGTTCCACGTTATCGTGGTTTTCGCTAAGCATGCTACTGACGCCTGGTGCATCCGCGGCGACGGTATCAGGGACGACATCGTGAGTGTGCCCGGGATTTCTCAACGGCGGCGGATGTTCGTTCCGCGTGATCGTGGATTTCGCTAAGCGTGCTACTGACGCCTGGTGAATCCGCGGCGACGGTATCAGGGACGACATCGTGAGTGTGCCCTGGATTTCTCAACGGCGGCGGATGTTCGTTCCGCGTTATCGTGGTTTGCGCTAAGCGTGCTACTGACGCCTGGTGCATCCGCGGCGACGGTATCAGGGACGACATCGTGAGTGTGCCCGGGATTTCTCATCGCCGGCGGATGTTCGTTCCGCGTTATCGTGGTTTTCGCTAAGCGTGCTACTGACGCCTGGTGCATCCGCGTCGACGGCGTCAGGGACGACATCGTCAGTGTGCCCGGGATTTCTCAACGGCGGCGGATGTTCGTTCCGCGTTATCGTGGTTTTCGCTAAGCGTGCTACTGACGCCTGGTGCACCCGCGGCGACGGTATCAGGGACGACATCGTGAGTGTGCCCGGGATTTCTCAACGGCGGCGGATGTTCGTTCCGCGTTATCGTGGTTTTCGCTAAGCGTGCTACTGACGCCTGGTGCATCCGCGGCGACGGTATCAGGGACGACATCGTGAGTGTGCCCGGGATTTCTCAACGGCGGCGGATGTTCGTTCCGCGTTATCGTGGTTTTCGCTAAGCGTGCGACTGACGCCTGGTGCATCCGCGGCGACGGTATCAGGGACGACATCGTGAGTGTGCCCGGGATTTCTCAACGGCGGCGGATGTTTGTTCCGCGTTATCTTGGTTTTCGCTAAGCGTGCTACTGACGCCTGGTGCACCCGCGGCGACGGCGTCAGGGACGACATCGTGAGTGTGCCCGGGATTTCTCAACGGCGGCGGATGTTCGTTCAGCGTGATCTTGGTTTTCGCTAAGCGTGCTACTGACGCCTGGTGCACCCGCGGCGACGGCGTCAGGGACGACATCGTGAGTTTGCCCGGGATTTCTCAACGGCGGCGGATGTTCGTTCCACGTGATCGTGGTTTTCGCTAAGCAGTCTACTGACGCCTGGTCAACCCGCGGCGACGGTATCAGGGACGACATCGTGAGTGTACCCGGGATTTCTCAACGGCGGCGGATGTTCGTTCCGCGTGATCGTGGTTTTCGCTAAGCGTGCTACTGACGCCTGGTGCACCCGCGGCGACGGCGTCAGGGACGACATCGTGAGTTTGCCCGGGATTTCTCAACGGCGGCGGATGTTCGTTCCACGTGATCGTGGTTTCCGCTAAGCAGTCTACTGACGCCTGGTACACCCGCGGCGACGGTATCAGGGACGACATCGTGAGTGTGCCCGGGATTTCTCAACGGCGGCGGATGTTCGTTCCGCGTGATCGTGGTTTTCGCTAAGCATGCTACTGACGCCTGGTGCACCCGCGGCGACGGCGTCAGCGACGACATCGTGAGTGTGCCCTGGATTTCTCAACGGCGGCGGATGTTCGTTCCGCGTGATCGTGGTTTTCGCTAAGCGTGCTACTGACGCCTGGTGCACCCGCGGCGACGGCGTCAGGGACGACATCTTGAGTGTGCCCGGGATTTCTCAACGGCGGCGGATGTTCGTTCCAAATTATCGTGGTTTTCGCTGAGCATGCTACCGACGGCTGGTGCACCCGCGGCGACGGCGTCAGGAACGACGTTGTGAGTGTGCCCGGGATTTGTCAACGGCGGCGGATGTTCGTTTCACGTTATCGTGGTTTTCGCTAAGCATGCTACTGACGCCTGGTGCATCCGCGGCGACGGTATCAGGGACGACATCGTGAGTGTGCCCGGGATTTCTCAACGGCGGCGGATGTTCGTTCCGCGTGATCGTGGTTTTCGCTAAGCGTGCAACTGACGCCTGGTGCACCAGCGGCGACGGCGTCAGGGACGACATCGTCAGTGTGCCCGGGATTTCTCAACGGCGGCGGATGTTCGTTCCGCGTTATCGTGGTTTTCGCTAAGCGTGCTACTGACGCCTGGTGCACCCGCGGCGACGGTATCAGGGACGACATCGTGAGTGTGCCCGGCATTTCTCAACGACGGCGGATGTTCGTTCCGCGTTATCGTGGTTTTCGCTAAGCGTGCGACTGACGCCTGGTGCATCCGCGGCGACGGTATCAGGGACGACATCGTGAGTGTGCCCGGGATTTCTCAACGGCGGCGGATGTTCGTTCCGCGTTATCGTGGTTTTTGCTAAGCGTGCTACTGACGCCTGGTGCACCCGAGGCGACGGTATCAGGGACGACATCGTGAGTGTGCCCGGGATTTCTCAACGGCGGCGGATGTTCGTTCCGCGTGATCGTGGTTTTCGCTAAGCATGCTACTGACGCCTGGTGCACCCGCGGCGACGGCATCAGGGACGACATCCTGATTGTGCCTGGGATTTCTCAACGGCGGCGGATGTTCGTTCCGCGTGATCGTGGTTTTCGCTAAGCATGCTACTGACGCCTGGTGCACCCGCGGCGACGGTATCAGGGACGACATCCTGAGTGTGCCCGGGATTTCTCAACGGCGGCGGATGTTCGTTCCGCGTTATCGTGGTTTTCGCTAAGCATGCTACTGACGCCTCGTGCACCCGCGGCGACGGTATCAGGGACGACATCCTGAGTGTGCCCGGGATTTCTCAACGGCGGCGGATGTTCGTTCCGCGTGATCGTGGTTTTCGCTAAGCATGCTACTGACGCCTGGTGCACCCGCGGCGACGGCATCAGGGACGACATCCTGAGTGTGCCCGGGATTTCTCAACGGCGGCGGATGTTCGTTCCGCGTTATCGTGGTTTTCGCTAAGCATGCTACTGACGCCTGGTGCACCCGCGGCGACGGTATCAGGGACGACATCGTGAGTGTGCCCGGGATTTCTCAACACCGGCGGATGTTCGTTCCGCGTGATCGTGGTTTTCGCTAAGCATGCTACTGACGCCTGGTGCACCCGCGGCGACGGTATCAGAGACGACATGCTGAGTGTGCCCGGGATTTCTCAACGGCGGCGGATGTTCGTTCCGCGTGATCGTGGTTTTCGCTAAGCATGCTACTGACGCCTGGTGCACCCGCGGCGACGGCATCAGGGACGACATCCTGAGTGTGCCCGGGATTTCTCAACGGCGGCGGATGTTCGTTCCGCGTTATCGTGGTTTTCGCTAAGCGTGCTACTGACGCCTGGTGCACCCGCGGCGACGGTATCAGGGACGACATCGTGAGTGTGCCCGGGATTTCTCAACGGCGGCGGTTGTTTGTTCCGCGTGATCGTGGTTTTCGCTAAGCATGCTACTGACGCCTGGTGCACCCGCGGCGACGGCGTCAGGGACGACATCCTGAGTGTGCCCGGGATTTCTCAACGGCGGCGGATGTTCGTTCCGCGTGATCGTGGTTTTCGGTGAGCAGTCTACTGACGCCTGGTGCACCCGCGGTGACGGTATCAGGGACGACATCGTGAGTGTACCCGGGATTTCTCAACGGCGGCGGATGTTCGTTCCGCGTGATCGTGGTTTTCGCTAAGCATGCTACTGACGCCTGGTGCACCCGCGGCGACGGCGTCAGGGACGACATCCTGAGTGTGCCCGGGATTTCTCAACGGCGGCGGATGTTCGTTCCGCGTGATCGTGGTTTTCGCTAAGCATGCTACTGACGCCTGGTGCACCCGCGGCGACGGCGTCAGGGACGACATCGTGAGTGTACCCGGGATTTCTCAACGGTGGCGAATGTTCGTTCCGCGTGATCGTGGTTTTCGCTAAGCGTGCTACTGACGCCTGGCGCACCCGCGGCGACGGTATCAGGGAGGACATCGTGAGTGTACCCGGGATTTCTCAACGGCGGCGGATGTTCGTTCCGCGTGATCGTGGTTTTCGCTAAGCATGCTACTGACGCCTGGTGCACCCGCGGCGACGGTATTAGGGACGACATCGTGAGTGTACCCGGGATTTCTCAACGGCGGCGGATGTTCGTTCCGCGTGATCGTGGTTTTCGCTAAGCGTGCTACTGACGCCTGGCGCACCCGCGGCGACGGTATCAGGGACGACATCGTGAGTGTACCCGGGATTTCTCAACGGCGGCGGATGTTCGTTCCGCGTGATCGTGGTTTTCGCTAAGCGTGCTACTGACGCCTGGCGCACCCGCGGCGACGGTATCAGGGACGACATCGTGAGTGTACCCGGGATTTCTCAACGGCGGCGGATGTTCGTTCCGCGTGATCGTGGTTTTCGCTAAGCATGCTACTGACGCCTGGTGCACTTGCGGCGACGGCGTCAGGGACGACATCGTGAGTGTGCCCGGGATTTCTCAACGGCGGCGGATGTTCGTTCCGCGTGATCATGGTTTTCGCTAAGCATGCTACTGACGCCTGGCGCAACCGCGGGGACGGTATCAGGGACGACATCGTGAGTGTACCCGGGATTTCTCAACGGCGGCGGATGTTCGTTCCGCGTTATAGTGGTTTCGCTAAGCGTGCTACTGACGCCTGGTGCATCCGCGGCGACGGCGTCAGGGACGACATCGGGAGTGTGCCCGGGATTTCTCAACGGCGGCGAATGTTCGTTCCGCGTTATCGTGGTTTTCGCTAAGCGTGTTACTGACGCCTGGTGCACCCGCGGCGACGGCGTCAGGGAGGACATCGTGAGTGTACCCGGGATTTCTCAACGGCGGCGGATGTTCGTTCCGCGTGATCGTGGTTTTCGCTAAGCATGCTACTGACGCCTGGTGCACCCGCGGCGACGGCATCAGGGACGACATCCTGAGTGTGCCCGGGATTTCTCAACGGCGGCGGATGTTCGTTCCGCGTTATCGTGGTTTTCGCTAAGCGTGCTACTGACGCCTGGCGCACCCGCGGCGACGGCGTCAGGGACGACATTGTGAGTGTGCCCGGGATTTCTCAACGGCGGCGGATGTTCGTTCTGCGTGATCGTGGTTTTCGCTAAGCGTGCTACTGACGCCTGGTGCACCCGCGGCGACGGCGTCAGGGACGACATCGTGAGTGTGCCCGGGATTTCTCAACGGTGGCGAATGTTCGTTCCGCGTGATCGTGGTTTTCGCTAAGCGTGCTACTGACGCCTGGTGCACCCGCGGCGACGGCGTCAGGGACGACATCGTGAGTGTACCCGGGATTTCTCAACGGCGGCGGATGTTCGTTCCGCGTGATCGTGGTTTTCGCTAAGCATGCTACTGACGCCTGGTGCACCCGCGGCGACGGCGTCAGGGACGACATCCTGAGTGTGCCCGGGATTTCTCAACGGTGGCGGATGTTCGTTCCGCGTTATCGTGGTTTTCGCTAAGCGTGCTACTGACGCCTGGTGCATACGCGGCGAGGCGTCAGGGACGAAATCCTGAGTGTGCCCGGGATTTCTCAACGGCGGCGGATGTTCGTTCCGCGTTATCGTGGTTTTCGCTAAGCGTGCTACTGACGCCTGGTGCATCCGCGGCGACGGTATCAGGGACGACATCGTGAGTGTGCCCGGGATTTCTCAGCGGCGGCGGATGTTCGTTCCGCGTGATCGTGGTTTTCGCTAAGCGTGCTACTGACACCTGGTGCATACGCGGCGACGGCGTCAGGGACGACATCCTGAGTGTGCCCGGGATTTCTCAACGGCGGCGGATGTTCGTTCCGCGTTATCGTGGTTTTCGCTAATCGTGCGACTGACGCCTGGTGCACCCGCGGTGGCGGCGTCAGAGACGACATCGTGAGTGTGCCCGGGATTTCTCAACGGCGGCGGATGTTCGTTCCGCGTGATCATGGTTTTCGCTAAGCGTGCTACTGACGCCTGGTGCATACGCGGCGACGGCGTCAGGGACGACATCCTGAGTGTGCCCGGGATTTCTCAACGGCGGCGGATGTTCGTTCCGCGTTATCGTGGTTTTCGCTAAGCGTGCTACTGACGCTTGGCGCACCCGCGGCGACGGCGTCAGGGACGACATCGTGAGTGTGCCCGGGATTTCTCAACGGCGGCGGATGTTCGTTCTGCGTGATCGTGGTTTTCGCTAAGCGTGCTACTGACGCCTGGTGCACCCGCGGCGACGGCGTCAGGGACGACATCGTGAGTGTGCCCGGGATTTCTCAACGGCGGCGAATGTTCGTTCCGCGTGATCGTGGTTTTCGCTAAGCGTGCTACTGACGCCTGGTGCACCCGCGGCGACGGCGTCAGAGACGACATCGTGAGTGTACCCGGGATTTCTCAACGGCGGCGGATGTTCGTTCCGCGTGATCGTGGTTTTCGCTAAGCATGCTACTGACGCCTGGTGCACCCGCGGCGACGGCGTCACGGACGACATCCTGAGTGTGCCCGGGATTTCTCAACGGCGGCAGATGTTTGTTCCGCGTTATCGTGGTTTTCGCTAAGCGTGCTACTGACGCCTGGTGCATCCGCGGCGACGGCGTCAGGGACGACATCGTGAGTGTGCCCGGGATTTCTCAACGGCGGCGGATGTTTGTTCCGCGTGATCGTGGTTTTCGCTAAGCGTGCTACTGACGCCTGGCGCACCCGCGGCGACGGCGTCAGGGACGACATCGTGAGTGTGCCCGGGATTTCTCAACGGCGGCGAATGTTCGTTCTGCGTGATCGTGGTTTTCGCTAAGCGTGCTACTGACGCCTGGTGCACCCGCGGCGACGGCGTCAGGGACGACATCCTGAGTGTGCCCGGGATTTCTCAACGGCGGCGGATGTTCGTTCCGCGTTATCGTGGTTTTCGCTAAGCGTGCTACTGACGCCTGGAGCATCCGCGGCGACGGCGTCAGGGACGACATCGTGAGTGTGCCCGGAATTTCTCAACGGCGGCGGATGTTTGTTCCGCGTTATCGTGGTTTTCGCTAAGCGTGCTACTGACGCCTGGTGCACCCGCGGCGACGGCGTCAGAGACGACATCGTGAGTGTGCCCGGGATTTCTCAACGGCGGCGGATGTTCGTTCCGCATGATCGTGGTTTTCGCTAAGCGTGCTACTGACGCCTGGTGCATACGCGGCGACGGCGTCAGAGACGACATCCTGAGTGTGCCCGGGATTTCTCAACGGCGGCGGATGTTCGTTCCGCGTTATCGTGGTTTTCGCTAAGCGTGCTACTGACGCCTGGTGCATCCGCGGCGACGGCGTCAGGGACGACATCGTGAGTGTGCCCGGGATTTCTCAACGGCGGCGAATGTTCGTTCTGCGTGATCGTGGTTTTCGCTAAGCGTGCTACTGACGCCTGGTGCACCCGCGGCGACGGCGTCAGGGACGACATCCTGAGTGTGCCCGGGATTTCTCAAAGGCGGCGGTTATTCGTTCCGCGTTATCGTGGTTTTCGCTAAGCGTGCTACTGACGCCTGGTGCATCCGCGGCGACGGCGTCAGGGACGACATCGTGAGTGTGCCCGGGATTTCTCAACGGCGGCGGATGTTTGTTCCGCGTGATCGTGGTTTTCGCTAAGCGTGCTACTGACGCCTGGTGCATCCGCGGCGACGGCGTCAGGGACGACATCGTGAGTGTGCCCGGGATTTCTCAACGGCGGCGGATGTTTGTTCCGCGTGATCGTGGTTTTCGCTAAGCGTGCTACTGACGCCTGGCGCACCCGCGGCGACAGCGTCAGGGACGACATCGTGAGTGTGCCCGGGATTTCTCAACGGCGGCGGATGTTCGTTCTGCGTGATCGTGGTTTTCGCTAAGCGTGCTACTGACGCCTGGTGCACCCGCGGTGACGGCGTCAGGGACGACATCGTGAATGTGCCTGGGATTTCTCAACGGCGGCGGATGTTCGTTCTGCGTGATCGTGGTTTTCGCTAAGCGTGCTACTGACGCCTGGTGCACCCGCGGCGACGGCGTCAGGGACGACATCATGAGTGTACCCGGGATTTCTCAACGGCGGCGGATGTTCGTTCCGCGTGATCGTGGTTTTCGCTAAGCATGCTACTGACGCCTGGTGCACCCGCGGCGACGGCGTCAGGGACGACATCCTGAGTGTGCCCGGGATTTCTCAACGGCGGCGGAGGTTCGTTCCGCGTTATCGTGGTTTTCGCTAAGCGTGCTACTGACGCCTGGTGCATCCGCGGCGACGGCGTCAGGGACGACATCGTGAGTGTGCCCGGGATTTCTCAACGGCGGCGGATGTTCGTTCTGCGTGATCGTGGTTATCGCTAAGCGTGCTACTGACGCCTGGTGCACCCGCGGCGACGGCGTCAGGGACGACATCGTGAGTATGCCCGGGATTTCTCAACGGCGGCCAATGTTCGTTCCGCGTGATCGTGGTTTTCGCTAAGCGTGCTACTGACGCCTGGTGCACCCGCGGCAACGGCGTCAGGGACGACATCGTGAGTGTACCCGGGATTTCTCAACGGCGGCGGATGTTCGTTCCGCGTGATCGTGGTTTTCGCTAAGCATGCTACTGACGCCTGGTGCACCCGCGGCGACGGCGTCAGGGACGACATCCTGAGTGTGCCCGGGATTTCTCAACGGCGGCGGATGTTCGTTCCGCGTGATCGTGGTTTTCGCTGAGCATGCTACTGACGCCTGGTGCACCCGCGGCGACGGTATCAGGGACGACATCGTGAGTGTACCCGGGATTTCTCAACGGCGGCGGATGTTCGTTCCGCGTGATCGCGGTTTTCGCTAAGCGTGCCACTGACGCCTGGCGCACCCGCGGCGACGGTATCAGGGACGACATCGTGAGTGTACCCGGGATTTCTCAACGGCGGCGGATGTTCGTTCCGCGTGATCGTGGTTTTCGCTGAGCATGCTACTGACGCCTGGTGCACCCGCGGCGACGGCGTCAGGGACGACATCGTGAGTGTACCCGGGATTTCTCAACGGCGGCGGATGTTCGTTCCGCGTGATCGTGGTTTTCGCTAAGCGTGCTACTGACGCCTGGCGCACCCGCGGCGACGGTATCAGGGACGACATCGTGAGTGTACCCGAGATTTCTCAACGGCGGCGGATGTTCGTTCCGCGTGATCGTGGTTTTCGCTAAGCGTGCTACTGACGCCTGGCGCACCCGCGGCGACGGTATCAGGGACGACATCGTGAGTGTACCCGGGATTTCTCAACGGCGGCGGATGTTCGTTCCGCGTGATCGTGGTTTTCGCTAAGCATGCTACTGACGCCTGGTGCACCCGCGGCGACGGCGTCAGGGACGACATCGTGAGTGTACCCGGGATTTCTCAACGGTGGCGAATGTTCGTTCCGCGTGATCGTGGTTTTCGCTAAGCGTGCTACTGACGCCTGGCGCACCCGCGGCGACGGTATCAGGGACGACATCGTGAGTGTACCCGGGATTTCTCAACGGCGGCGGATGTTCGTTCCGCGTGATCGTGGTTTTCGCTAAGCGTGCTACTGACGCCTGGCGCACCCGCGGCGAGGGTATCAGGGACGACATCGTGAGTGTACCCGGGATTTCTCAACGGCGGCGAATGTTCGTTCCGCGTGATCGTGGTTTTCGCTAAGCGTGCTACTGACGCCTGGCGCACCCGCGGCGACGGTATCAGGGACGACATCGTGAGTGTACCCGGGATTTCTCAACGGCGGCGGATGTTCGTTCTGCGTGATCGTGGTTTTCGCTAAGCGTGCTACTGACGCCTGGTGCACCCGCGGCGACGGCGTCAGGGACGACATCGTGAGTGTGCCCGGGATTTCTCAACGGCGGCGAATGTTCGTTCCGCGTGATCGTGGTTTTCGCTAAGCGTGCTACTGACGCCTGGTGCACCCGCGGCGACGGCGTCAGAGACGACATCGTGAGTGTACCCGGGATTTCTCAACGGCGGCGGATGTTCGTTCCGCGTGATCGTGGTTTTCGCTAAGCATGCTACTGACGCCTGGTGCACCCGCGGCGACGGCGTCACGGACGACATCCTGAGTGTGCCCGGGATTTCTCAACGGCGGCAGATGTTTGTTCCGCGTTATCGTGGTTTTCGCTAAGCGTGCTACTGACGCCTGGTGCATCCGCGGCGACGGCGTCAGGGACGACATCGTGAGTGTGCCCGGGATTTCTCAACGGCGGCGGATGTTTGTTCCGCGTGATCGTGGTTTTCGCTAAGCGTGCTACTGACGCCTGGCGCACCCGCGGCGACGGCGTCAGGGACGACATCGTGAGTGTGCCCGGGATTTCTCAACGGCGGCGAATGTTCGTTCTGCGTGATCGTGGTTTTCGCTAAGCGTGCTACTGACGCCTGGCGCACCCGCGGCGACGGTATCAGGGACGACATCGTGAGTGTACCCGGGATTTCTCAACGGCGGCGGATGTTCGTTCCGCGTGATCGTGGTTTTCGCTGAGCATGCTACTGACGCCTGGTGCACCCGCGGCGACGGCGTCAGGGACGACATCGTGAGTGTACCCGGGATTTCTCAACGGCGGCGGATGTTCGTTCCGCGTGATCGTGGTTTTCGCTAAGCGTGCTACTGACGCCTGGCGCACCCGCGGCGACGGTATCAGGGACGACATCGTGAGTGTACCCGAGATTTCTCAAAGGCGGCGGATGTTCGTTCCGCGTGATCGTGGTTTTCGCTAAGCGTGCTACTGACGCCTGGCGCACCCGCGGCGACGGTATCAGGGACGACATCGTGAGTGTACCCGGGATTTCTCAACGGCGGCGGATGTTCGTTCCGCGTGATCGTGGTTTTCGCTAAGCATGCTACTGACGCCTGGTGCACCCGCGGCGACGGCGTCAGGGACGACATCGTGAGTGTACCCGGGATTTCTCAACGGTGGCGAATGTTCGTTCCGCGTGATCGTGGTTTTCGCTAAGCGTGCTACTGACGCCTGGCGCACCCGCGGCGACGGTATCAGGGACGACATCGTAAGTGTACCCGGGATTTCTCAACGGCGGCGGATGTTCGTTCCGCGTGATCGTGGTTTTCGCTAAGCGTGCTACTGACGCCTGGCGCACCCGCGGCGACGGTATCAGGGACGACATCGTGAGTGTACCCGGGATTTCTCAACGGCGGCGAATGTTCGTTCCGCGTGATCGTGGTTTTCGCTAAGCGTGCTACTGACGCCTGGCGCACCCGCGGCGACGGTATCAGGGACGACATCGTGAGTGTACCCGGGATTTCTCAACGGCGGCGGATGTTCGTTCCGCGTGATCGTGGTTTTCGCTAAGCATGCTACTGACGCCTGGTGCACCCGCGGCGACGGCGTCAGGGACGACATCGTGAGTGTGCCCGGGATTTCTCAACGGCGGCGGATGTTCGTTCCGCGTGATCGTGGTTTTCGCTAAGCATGCTACTGACGCCTGGCGCACCCGCGGCGACGGTATCAGGGACGACATCGTGAGTGTACCCGGGATTTCTCAACGGCGGCGGATGTTCGTTCCGCGTTATCGTGGTTTTCGCTAAGCGTGCTACTGACGCCTGGTGCATCCGCGGCGACGGCGTCAGGGACGACATCGTGAGTGTGCCCGGGATTTCTCAACGGCGGCGAATGTTCGTTCCGCGTTATCGTGGTTTTCGCTAAGCATGCTACTGACGCCTGGCGCACCCTCGGCGACGGCGTCAGGCACGACATCGTGAGTGTGCCCGGGATTTCTCAGCGGCGGCGGATGTTCGTTCCGCGTTATCGTGGTTTTCGCTAAGCGTGCTACTGACGCCTGGCGCACCCGCGGCGACGGCGTCAGGGACGACATCGTGAGTGTACCCGGGATTTCTCAACGGCGGCGGATGTTCGTTCCGCGTGATCGTGGTTTTCGCTAAGCATGCTACTGACGCCTGGTGCACCCGCGGCGACGGCGTCAGGGACG
Organism: Ixodes scapularis; assembly: GCF_016920785.2. NCBI lineage: Eukaryota > Metazoa > Arthropoda > Arachnida > Ixodida > Ixodidae > Ixodes > Ixodes scapularis. Next base: position 60,029,854 of record NW_024609879.1, on the reverse strand, counting down.
ACATCGTGAGTGTACCCGGGATTTCTCAACGGCGGCGGATGTTCGTTCCGCGTTATCGTGGTTTTCGCTAAGCGTGCTACTGACGCCTGGCGCACCCGCGGCGACGGCGTCAGGGACGACATCGTGAGTGTGCCCGGGATTTCTCAACGGCGGCGGATGTTCGTTCTGCGTGATCGTGGTTTTCGCTAAGCGTGCTACTGACGCCTGGTGCACCCGCGGCGACGGCGTCAGGGACGACATCGTGAGTGTACCCGGGATTTCTCAACGGCGGCGGATGTTCGTTCCGCGTGATCGTGGTTTTCGCTAAGCATGCTACTGACGCCTGGTGCACCCGCGGCGACGGCGTCAGGGACGACATCCTGAGTGTGCCCGGGATTTCTCAACGGCGGCGGATGTTCGTTCCGCGTGATCGTGGTTTTCGCTAAGCGTGCTACTGACGCCTGGTGCATACGCGGCGACGGCGTCAGGGACGACATCCTGAGTGTGCCCGGGATTTCTCAGCGGCGGCGGATGTTCGTTCCGCGTGATCGTGGTTTTCGCTAAGCGTGCTACTGACGCCTGGTGCATACGCGGCGACGGCGTCAGGGACGACATCCTGAGTGTGCCCGGGATTTCTCAACGGCGGCCGATGTTCGTTCCGCGTTATCGTGGTTTTCGCTAAGCGTGCTACTGACGCCTGGTGCACCCGCGGCGACGGCGTCAGAGACGACATCGTGAGTGTGCCCCGGATTTCTCAACGGCGGCGGATGTTCGTTCCGCGTGATCGTGGTTTTCGCTAAGCGTGCTACTGACGCCTGGTGCATACGCGGCGACGGCGTCAGGGACGACATCCTGAGTGTGCCCGGGATTTCTCAACGGCGGCGGATGTTCGTTCCGCGTTATCGTGGTTTTCGCTAAGCTTGCTACTGACGCCAGGTGCACCCGCGGCGACGGCGTCAGGGACGACATCGTGAGTGTGCCCGGGATTTCTCAACGGCGGCGGATGTTCGTTCCGTGTTATCGTGGTTTTCGCTAAGCGTGCTACTGACGCCTGGTGCATCCGCGGCGACGGCGTCAGGGACGACATCGTGAGTGTGCGCGGGATTTCTCAACGGCGGCGGATGTTTGTTCCATGTGATCGTGGTTTTCGCTAAGCGTGCTACTGACGCTTGGCGCACCCGCGGCGACGGCGTCAGGGACGACATCGTGAGTGTGCCCGGGATTTCTCAACGGCGGCGGATGTTCGTTCTGCGTGATCGTGGTTTTCGCTAAGCGTGCTACTGACGCCTGGTGCACCCGCGGCGACGGCGTCAGGGACGACATCGTGAGTGTGCCCGGGATTTCTCAACGGCGGCGAATGTTCGTTCTGCGTGATCGTGGTTTTCGCTAAGCGTGCTACTGACGCCTGGTGCACCCGCGGCGACGGCGTCAGGGACGACATCGTGAGTGTACCCGGGATTTCTCAACGGCGGCGGATGTTCGTTCCGCGTGATCGTGGTTTTCGCGAAGCATGCTACTGACGCCTGGTGCACCCGCGGCGACGGCGTCAGGGACGACATCCTGAGTGTGCCCGGGATTTCTCAACGGCGGCGGATGTTCGTTCCGCGTTATCGTGGTTTTCGCTAAGCGTGCTACTGACGCCTGGTGCATCCGCGGCGACGGCGTCAGGGACGACATCGTGAGTGTGCCCGGGATTTCTCAACGGCGGCGGATGTTTGTTCCGCGTGATCGTGGTTTTCGCTAAGCGTGCTACTGACGCCTGGCGCACCCGCGGCGACGGCGTCAGGGACGACATCGTGAGTGTGCCCGGGATTTCTCAACGGCGGCGAATGTTCGTTCTGCGTGATCGTGGTTTTCGCTAAGCGTGCTACTGACGCCTGGTGCACCCGCGGCGACGGCGTCAGGGACGACATCGTGAGTGTGCCCAGGATTTCTCAACGGCGGCGGATGTTTGTTCCGCGTGATCGTGGTTTTCGCTAAGCGTGCTACTGACGCCTGGTGCATCCGCGGCGACGGCGTCAGGGACGACATCCTGAGTGTGCCCGGGATTTCTCAATGGCGGCGGATGTTCGTTCCGCGTTATCGTGGTTTTCGCTAAGCGTGCTACTGACGCCTGGTGCATCCGCGGCGACGGCGTCAGGGACGACATCGTGAGTGTGCCCGGGATTTCTCAACGGCGGCGGATGTTTGTTCCGCGTGATCGTGGTTTTCGCTAAGCGTGCTACTGACGCCTGGCGCACCCGCGGCGACGGCGTCAGGGACGACATCGTGAGTGTGCCCGGGATTTCTCAACGGCGGCGGATGTTCGTTCTGCGTGATCGTGGTTTTCGCTAAGCGTGCTACTGACGCCTGGGCACCCGCGGCGACGGCGTCAGGGACGACATCGTGAGTGTGCCCGGGATTTCTCAACGGCGGCGAATGTTCGTTCCGTGTGATCGTGGTTTTCGCTAAGCGTGCTACTGACGCCTGGTGCACCCGCGGCGACGGCGTCAGGGACGACATCGTGAGTGTGCCCGGGATTTCTCAACGGCGGCGGATGTTAGTTCCGCGTGATCGTGGTTTTCGCTAAGCAGTCTACTGACGCCTGGTGCACCCGCGGCGACGGTATCAGGGACGACATCGTGAGTGTGCCCGGGATTTCTCAACGGCGGCGGATGTTCGTTCCGCGTGATCGCGGTTTTCGCTAAGCATGCTACTGACGCCTGGTGCACCCGCGGCGACGGCGTCAGCGACGACATCGTGAGTGTGCCCGGGATTTCTCAACGGCGGCGGATGTTCGTTCCGCGTGATCGTGGTTTTCGCTAAGCGTGCTACTGACGCCTGGTGCACCCGCGGCAACGGCGTCAGGGACGACATCGTGAGTGTGCCCGGGATTTCTCAACGGCGGCGGATGTTCGCTCCACGTTATCGTGGTTTTCGCTGAGCATGCTACCGACGGCTGGTGCACCCGCGGCGACGGCGTCAGGAACGACGTCGTGAGTGTGCCCTGGATTTCTCAACGGCGGCGGATGTTCGTTCCGCGTTATCGTGGTTTTCGCTAAGCGTGTGACTGACGCCTGGTGCATCCCCGGCGACGGTATCAGGGACGACATCGTGAGTGTGCCCGGGATTTCTCAACGGCGGCGGATGTTCGTTCCGCGTTATCCATGTTTTCGCTAAGCGTGCTACTGACGCCTGGTGCACCCGCGGCGACGGCGTCAGGGACGACATCGTGAGTGTGCCCGGGATTTCTCAACGGCGGCGGATGTTCGTTCCGCGTTATCGTGGTTTTCGCTAAACGTGCTACTGACGCCTGGTGCATTTTCGGCGACGGTATCAGGGACGACATCGTGATTGTGCCCGGGATTTCTCAACGGCGGCGGATGTTCGTTCCGCGTGATCGTGGTTTTCGCTAAGTGTGCTACTGACGCCTGGTGCATCCGCGGCGACGGTATCAGGGACGACATCGTGAGTGTGCCCGGGATTTCTCAACGGCGGCGGATGTTCGTTCCGCGTTATCCATGTTTTCGCTAAGCGTGCTACTGATGCCTGGTGCACCCGCGGCGACGGCGTCAGGGACGACATCGTGAGTGTGCCCGGGATTTCTCAACGGCGGCGGATGTTCGTTCCGCGTTATCGTGGTTTTCGCTAAAAGTGCTACTGACGCCTGGTGCATTTTCGGCGACGGTATCAGGGACGACATCGTGAGTGTGCCCGGGATTTCTCAACGGCGGCGGATGTTCGTTCCGCGTTATCGTGGTTTTCGCTAAACGTGCTACTGACGCCTGGTGCATCCGCGGCGACGGTATCAGGGACGACATCGTGAGTGTGCCCGGGATTTCTCAACGGCGGCGGATGTTCGTTCCGCGTTATCCATGTTTTCGCTAAGTGTGCTACTGACGCCTTGCGCACCCGTGGCGACGGCGTCAGGGACGACATCGTGAGTGTGCCCGGGATTTCTCAACGGCGGCGGATGTTCGTTCCGCGTTATCGTGGTTTTCGCTAAGCGTGCTACTGACGCCTGGTGCATACGCGGCGACGGTATCAGGGACGACATCGTGAGTGTGCCCGGGATTTCTCAACGGCGGCGGATGTTCGTTCCGCGTGATCGTGGTTTTCGCTAAGCGTGCTAGTGACGCCTGGTGCACCCGCGGCGACGGCGTCAGGGACGACATCGTGAGTGTGCCCGGGATTTCTCAACGGCGGCGGATGTTCGTTCCGCGTTATCGTGGTTTTCGCTAAGCAGTCTACTGACGCCTGGTGCACCCGCGGCGACGGCGTCAGGGACGACATCGTGAGTGTGCCCGGGATTTCTTAACGGCGGCGGATGTTCGTTCCGCGTGATCGTGGTTTTCGCTAAGCGTGCTACTGACGCCTGGTGCACCCGCGGCGACGGCGTCAGCGACGACATCGTGAGTGTGCCCGGGATTTCTCAACGGCGGCGGATGTTCGTTCCGCGTGATCGTGGTTTTCGCTAAGCGTGCTACTGACGCCTGGTGCACCCGCGGCGACGGCGTCAGGGACGACATCTTGAGTGTGCCCGGGATTTCTCAACGGCGGCAGATGTTCGTTCCGCGTGATCGTGGTTTTCGCTAAGCATGCTACTGACGCCTGGTGCACCCGCGGCGACGGCATCAGGGACGACATCCTGAGTGTGCCCGGGATTTCTCAACGGCGGCGGATGTTCGTTCCGCGTTATCGTGGTTTTCGCTAAGCGTGCTACTGACGCCTGGTGCACCCGCGGCGACGGTATCAGGGACGACATCGTGAGTGTGCCCGGGATTTCTCAACGGCGGCGGATGTTCGTTCCGCGTTATCGTGGTTTTCGCTAAGCATGCTACTGACGCCTGGTGCATCCGCGGCGACGGTATCAGGGACGACATCCTGAGTGTGCCCGGGATTTCTCAACGGCGGCGGATGTTCGTTCCGCGTGATCGTGGTTTTCGCTAAGCGTGCTACTGACGCCTGGTGCATCCGCGGCGACGGTATCAGGGACGACATCGTGAGTGTGCCCGGGATTTCTCAACGGCGGCGGATGTTCGTTCCGCGTTATCGTGGTTTTCGCTAAGCGTGCTACTGACGCCTGGTGCATCCGCGGCGACGGTATCAGGGACGACATCGTGAGTGTGCCCGGGATTTCTCAACGGCGGCGGATGTTCGTTCCGTGTGATCGTGGTTTTCGCTAAGCGTGCTACTGACGCCTGGCGCACCCGCGGCGACGGCGTCAGGGACGACATCGGGAGTGTGCCCGGGATTTCTCAACGGCGGCGGATGTTCGTTCTGCGTGATCGTGGTTTTCGCTAAGCGTGCTACTGACGCCTGGTGCACCCGCGGCGACGGCGTCAGGGACGACATCGTGAGTGTGCCCGGGATTTCTCAACGGCGGCGAATGTTCGTTCCGCGTGATCGTGGTTTTTGCTAAGCGTGCTACTGACGCCTGGTGCACCCGCGGCGACGGCGTCAGGGATGACATCGTGAGTGTGCCCGGGATTTCTCAACGGCGGCGGATGTTCGTTCCGCGTGATCGTGGTTTTCGCTAAGCAGTCTACTGACGCCTGGTGCACCCGCGGCGACGGTATCAGGGACGACATCGTAAGTGTGCCCGGGATTTCTCAACGGCGGCGGATGTTCGTTCCGCGTGATCGTGGTTTTCGCTAAGCATGCTACTGACGCCTGGTGCACCCGCGGCGACGGCGTCAGCGACGACATCGTGAGTGTGCCCGGGATTTCTCAACGGCGGCGGATGTTCGTTCCGCGTTATCGTGGTTTTCGCTAAGCGTGCTACTGACGCCTGGTGCACCCGCGGCGACGGCGTCAGGGACGACATCATGAGTGTGCCCGGGATTTCTCAACGGCGGCGGATGTTCGCTCCACGTTATCGTGGTTTTCGCTGAGCATGCTACCGACGGCTGGTGCACCCGCGGCGACGGCGTCAGGAACGACGTCGTGAGTGTGCCCTGGATTTCTCAACGGCGGCGGATGTTCGTTCCGCGTTATCGTGGTTTGCGCTAAGCGTGCTACTGACGCCTGGTTCATCCGCGGCGACGGAATCAGGGACGACATCGTGAGTGTGCCCGGGATTTCTCAACGCGGGCGGATGTTCGTTCCGCGTTATCGTGGTTTTCGCTAAGCGTGCTACTGACGCCTGGTGCATCCGCGGCGACGACGTCAGGGACGACATCGTCAGTGTGCCCGGGATTTCTCAACGGCGGCGGATGTTCGTCCGCGTTATCGTGGTTTTCGCTAAGCGTGCTACTGACGCCTGGTGCACCCGCGGCGACGGTATCAGGGACGACATCGTGAGTGTGCCCGGGATTTCTCAACGGCGGCGGATGTTCGTTCCGCGTTATCGTGGTTTTCGCTAAGCGTGCGACTGACGCCTGGTGCATCCGCGGCGACGGTATCAGGGACGACATCGTGAGTGTGCCCGGGATTTCTCAACGGCGGCGGATGTTCGTTCCGCGTTATCGTGGTTTTCGCTAAGCGTCCCAGGCAGCACAAAATGAACGGCCGGGCAATGGCTGGAGCATTTTGGCCAGTCACATTTCCTCCGGCCTAAGGCTGGTCAAACTACTATGCCCGAACATGGCTGTGGGCCTTGGCCAAAGACTTGAGGGGACTGGCTGTTGGAGGCTGGCCGATGACCTGTAGCAGGACACAAGCCGAAGGCTAGCAAATAAAGACCGGCCAAAGACTTTGGTATGGACAGAGGCCAAAGGTTAGCATCCGTGCACTGGCCAATGCCATGTAGCCGAAAGCAAGCCGAAGTTGCGCAACAGGACATTGGCCAATCACCTGCGATTGAAAGCTGGCCGGAGTTTAGCAAATGGAGGCCGGCCGAAGACTTGTGTCAGGACACAGGCTGAAGGTTAGCATCTGGGCACTGGCCAATGCCGTGTGGCCGAAAGCAAGCCGAAATTTAGCAACAGGGCATCGGCCGGTGTCCTGTGATCAGAGGCAGGCCGGAGTTAAGCAACTGGGCATTAGCCGTACATTAGATGTCAGGTGCTAGGCGAAGAAGTTTGACCGGGCACAGGCCGATGACATGCAGCTGGACACAGGCGGATCCCTCGCAACTAATCATAGGCCGTACCTTTGCGATTGGGTGCTGGCCCTACAGCCGAGGTCGCACATTAGTGAGCGACTTGCAGTTAGGTGTTAGCCCTACAATTAACTCATGAACGCACTGCAGAACAAGAGCCTGTGCCTGACATTTTGCCTGCACACTTTGCAGTAACTGTGGATGCTGTATCAGTTAAGATCAACCACTTGAGATCAAATGTCGGGATGCACAAACTCACTGAGAAATGGTTTGTATTGTTAAAACAAAACAGGCTGAGGATTTTCTGGGACTATTTTTATTTAACCTTTTCCATTTCTTCATCCTGCTTCTTGCTTCGCCCACCATCACGGTCGACAAATGACCACAGCCATCTCTTTGCGATATCTTGAACCGTCGCCTCGCTCAAGTCCGTATACTTCGCCTTGCTGGCAGCTGAGAAAATAAAAAGCATTGAGTTTAGACATAAAATTACAGTCAACAACGTTTATTGAACTCGCAAAAACTCTCTACCAGTCTGACATACTCAGTAATTCGATATAGACCGACACAATGTTTACTAACAAACCCGCGTTTGCCCACACCAGGTGTGGGCACTGCGCACGCGCAGCAACCGAATTCGAGTGAACTGAGGCTTCTGCGCATGCGCAGTGCCGTCGACAGCACCACTGCAGCTGCGTGATGTCAGGGGGGCGTGTGTGTCTATAAAAGTTCTAATGATTTTGACAACAAACAAGAACGCCACATTTAGGAAAGTTATTTGCTCTCAAAGGAGCGTCTGTATGTCACAAGGGACGCGTCACGCGGATAGTCAGTGGCCGTTTCTTCATTTTTCAAGGTCTCACCCGCTCACCCTCTCCCCACACCCTTTACAGAAGAGAATTTTTTCTTCTCTTCCGGGTGGTCGACACGGCCTCTTGAAAGAGAAAAGCCAGCTTGCTCTACAAGCTGGCTTTTTTATTTCAAGTGGCCTCATTGCCAGCAGGCGCACTGGGGGAAAGCCAGCTCTGCAAGCTGGCTTTCCCTCAAGAGCTTGTCTGCATTGAGTGAAAGCCAGCTTGCAGAGCAAAACCGCGCTCTTGGTAGTTCAATCTACACATGGGTAGCACGCGACGTCATTCAAAAAGCGCTACGATGACCACCAGGGAGGAGGGCAAGAAGAAGCTCGCCTCTTATCAGGGCCCCCTTTTGTGCCTCCCGAATCCGGTTCTACTCTACCACACACCAATTAGTCTTAGCTTCTCACTTCTGGGAATAAGATCCAGAAAATTGGTTACTAAGTAGTTGCCAGGTCATTACTCACTCAGAAATTCTAGTTTTGCAGGCACCTCCTCTCTTCTTCGCCCCCCCCCCTAAAGCATTTTGACCTGCTTCAAATATGCTGACACATAGGCCAGCACAAAGCAGACAGACCACGAGTGCTGCATCAGCATTCGGCTGGGGCTCGTGTTCTCACTGATCAGACCAAGAACTAGAGATGAAGCAAACATTTTCCAAACCTGAGGTCTGAAGAATTCAAAGATGTTAAACCTTTCTAACTTTGGCACTAACAAATATAACACTGAACCTATCATGTCAAAAAATCCGACTATTTTAGTCATTATTTCTCTACAGATTTGTCGAACTTCGAACGCGTGAAGTCCAAAAGTTTGACGAAGCTTAAACTTTTGATCTGAGGAACTTCTAACGAAACAGGATTCAATCGGTACCTACATGTTCAGAACACATCGCAACTGCTTGAACGCTTGAACCACGCTTGAACTGTGCAGATAACAATTGCTGTCGCATGAGACTGACTCACAGCTCAAAGAGGCAAGCTAAGTGGCCGAGTGCCGACCTGCCCAGCAAATGCAGCAAGCCAGAGCCGTTTGTACTGAGAGAGTTTGGCCGATGGGCGGAGCTTGTTGGCCGCTAGAACCAGCGGATTTCGCGATAACACAATATGGCGTTACTTCTTTGTCTTGTTCATTCCTGTGAAATCGCGTAGAGTTCCTATGAGTCAGATCCACAATATGGCGGACGGAAGTAGTCATCCCCCGGTTGTCAGACTACGCTGCTGTGGTTGTCAGACTGCCAAAATCTCCTTAAGAAGGCCAAACTCTCTCAGTATAAACGGCTCTGCAGCAAGCTATCTGGTGGTAGCAACAGCTGTACCCATCTCTGTTTTCCGCAAGCTTTGTTTAAACTCAGTTAAACAGAGCTCACACATCAGAAAATTAAGAAATCACTCGAAACTAAAACTGGGACCCTCGTGCGATTTGAAGACTTCTAACTTTACAAACTTATACTTGGAACAAAACTCTTAATCTTCGAATAATTCTAACTTAAACCAAGAAATTTCAAATCTTCAAATATTTTTAGAATCAAAATTGCAAAAAAGAACGAGGAAACTGTTGAACTGTACTTTTATCAACATCGAAAGCAACTTTGTAAATTCAAACCATGGCAATGTTCGAAAGTTGTTCACTTTGCAACCCTTTCTAACTCTACCAAGGACCCTGCCGAATGCAGATGCGGCACTCGTGTTCAATTTGTGCACTGCAGTGGCCTACCTATGCACTGTCAAATTTGAAGCATGCAGGCCTTAGAGATTTCAGATGTTGTCTAGACCCCCTGGTGGCAATCAGTTCATCAAAAAATGTCTCACCGACAAAGTGCTTTGTCGATGAAGACTGTCTGTTTCAGCAACACATCTTGCCACATTTCATAGATAGCTTCCTTTTCATGACAGCCTTGAAATTGATTTTTGTTAACATGAATATCGCCAGACCTCTTTAGGATCGAAGCTCGGCCAACAGCGCCCCATATCCGCCCTTTTGATTGCTAGCATAGCTTTCTAAGAAGGCTCACTGCAAGTTCAAGCCCAAGAATAGATTTATTTTCCCCTTGCAAAGCAAGGGGTGACTGCACAAAGCGCGGCATGTTTGGAATTGTAGCTTGCTACCACGGTGCCAATCAAACATCGCAACAGTTAAGGTTGCGTAATGAGTGTTGATAAAATGTGCACTGATGAAAAAGTTGTTTATCAAACATGCATGGATAAAACGATAGCACCATGGGCATCCTGCTGAAATTGCAAGGCATTAATATGAGGTTACTAATGTTGCTTCCTCCAAGAAAAGTTTGAACTAGTAGCTAGCCATGGCTAGCATTCCGCATCGACTGCTATCTGTGGACTGGATGCCGTGAAATTACAAAATTACCTATCTTTGGTGGTGCATGCAGAGTTGCAGAAATTATTAAAAAGCAAGCTACGACATCACACTTCAGCCAATCCCGATCCTCTGTTTACGTGCTCTTTAACAAGCGAAGATGTCATAAATGTTCTCACCCCTTCGGAGAAGTTCCCTGCATCCAGGTTGTGGTAGACGCGGCTCTCTTCAGCCCTGTAGGGAGCAGAAAAAAAGACGGCCTCAAGTAAGCAGGAGTGCACAAGAGATAAAACCAAGAGCAAAATTGAATGTGTTCTGAAAGTGGGACCAGCTATATTAGCTTGAGATATTTCATAATGAGCCCGAACTAACCTGATACATGATAAGCTGGCAGGACTGAACCTGAAGTAGAAGACATTCAAACACGAAAAAAGAGAGATGCTTAGGCCGAATCAGAAAGAGTGAAACTATTTTGTAGATACAGAAAACAATGCTACAAAAACTATAGGTATGTAAGCAGTGTTTTTTACAGTGTAGCCTTTGCAATGGCTCCCTGAAACAAAGGTAGGACTTATGAACTCTTACCCACATTTCTGACACTTCTCTGGCAATCCATTAAAATAAATGCAGGACTGACGCTCAATTCATGCAGACTGCTTTTGTAATATCGTACCGCAAGAATACACAACTCTGATGACAAAAATGTTTGGATTGAGGCCACATCTGTGGCCTCAGGCCTAGAGCCTAGAATAGGCCATATTGCTTAACCCAAAGCTACAGCATATCTAAGCGCCATGTTCCCAAATGTTCTTGTGTTAGAGGTATGGTGAACAACTAAGGCACTTTTTTTATTTCTTATTTCAGGGTGCCATTTTCCGAGCTATCTAGAACAGCGAACAAAAAGCTCAATCGCATGGTCGTCTGAAATAAAAGCTTTCATAAATTTGTTTTTAGAGCCTTTTCAAAAGTTTGTACCAACACCCGGCCACCATTGCTTGCTCACATACTCTGAGCATGTAATGGACACGGCAGTTGCGTCAGCGTTCGGCGTGAACTTAGGTCATATTGCAAATGCGCGCTCTGTCAGAGTTCGTCGAGGACTCGGATCCAATCACAGGCTTCGTGATTGGATTCGAGTCCTCGCCGTGTCGATTGTACCACGCAAGTGAAAATAGATTATGTATATAATATTTGAAAGTATGAAAGATTGAGCCCAACAAAGTCAGAAATCAAAGACCACCAACAAGGCATTATAGACTACTGACATTTCTTGGGGACCCCATGGTCAACACCTGTTCACTTCATGGCTGAGAGAACTACCCTGGGCGCAGGCTGGGGACATTTTTGTCTGGAAGCTTCGCTGGACAGCTAGTGCACTAGTACCCAGTTACACGGGCGCTCTCAGCTGCCATTGAGTCCAACAACAGTCGAGTCCATCGCGATAAGCCAAAGTTACACGGCAGCGCCAACCGTCATTGAGCCGCTAATGACAGTTGAGTTCGACTGAGCTCCCCCACCTCAGTTCAACCGAACGGACTTCCTTAACGAAGGTAAATTGGCTCCTGTTCGCGGGACCGCTGCCAGCAACCATTGTTTGTGAGGCACTTACTGTTTCGAAATGCAGGGGGAGGCGTCTAGAAAGAATCGTAGCAGCAGAATCCTCAAGAAGGAATAAATTTAGGCGTCCGAGCTGCCAATAATAGCATCCCGGCTAGCCGGCAAGATTCCAAACGAGCAAAAATGGCGGAGGAACCTGCTGCATAAATAGACAAATAGTAGTGGGGCACCCATCATAGCGGGCAGTAGCTTGCACCACCTAGCCTAAATGATGTGCAACCTAGCCCTGAATCTGCTTTGGTACTCGTGTAAATGCCGCTAAAATGCAACAAGGTATCAAACATATAGTATGATCTACTTAAAATAAATAAAACGTGTGTCTCCGAGTAAATTACTATAAAAATTAAGACTGATCACACGGCACAAGAACCAGTTTCGTGCTAGCTTTAACTGGGTTCTAGAGAGTTGAGTTGAGTTCAGTCAAAGTTGAGGCTGATAAATGTCGTAGACTCAACGATAGTTGAAAGTGTACGTGTAACTAGGGTAACTAGGGGACTGGCTTGCAAGGTTTCAAGGACAAGCAATTCTAACTGATGTGGTACAGTCTGCAGCAATATGAAATACCCACTCAGAGCGCATAGCCGAGGCGGTGGCCGAAAGGGGCGCAGTACATGATTCGGACAGTTCCATGTTGCTCAGAGGGGAGGCTCGCTCAAGGCTGAACCACTGTTGGTTGTTTCAGGCACTGCACAAAATTTTCCATCCAGAATTAAATGTTGCTAACTGACAGCTCTCAGCTGTCTGTATACACCTTTCGTGCTTTCATTCTTTCAATTTTAACTACTGAATTTTACAATGTGCGTGCACTAACCAGACTGACCTACACTCAGTGATAAATCAAGAACAAAGAGCGAGGAAAACGAAGGTGGGAAAGGAGAAAACAGATGGGGTGTTGAAGGTGAGAGGACAAAAACCTCTTCTACCTTCAGTCTGCTTTCTCCTATCCAGCCTTCGTTTCCCTTGCCCTTTGTTACTGACCTGTTACTGACTATAAGTATTTAGCAATTTTACAATTGCATAAGGAGCTAAAGTTATTCATGCAAGTTTTGATTCACATTGAATAATAATTTATAATGAACAGCCTTATACCGGGACACACTCTTTCTCTTGAGGCATCATCCGAAGAGTCGCTGTCCATATGGCCAGCAGGCCTCCTCGCCCTTTCCTGTCTTGGGGCTACATCCGGTCTGTCAGTCCAAATTGGGTGCTCAGGCAGCTGCGACCAGATGGTCTGAAGCGTGCTGCAGTGTGGCTGCATGAGAAACAATCATCTCAATTATACGCTCAACTAAAAAAAAAATCGCCAACCTAATGTAGGAGTGAAGAATCTTCACTGGGTGATTCGACCAAGTCAGTGTAATCTGTTCTTTCTCTAAAATTGCACTGAGGACCTGCTGCTTTTGCTTGTAAGGTGGCCAGTAGGAGACGACTTGCTCTAGCTTCCTCACCAGCCAACACTCCGAGACGACGTATGCGCTCCCTTCATCTAAAGTGCATGACGTGGTAGCTATAGAGAAAAAGTGTGAAATATGCATTCTACCAGAATATTAGAACCTATTTTAGACAGCTTGGGCAATCTTGGGGGCCCCGCCAGCAACCACTAACAAACCACTGCCAGATTTGTTTATTTTTGGGATGGAGAAATCTGCTAAACAAATTTTTAAAAAAGTTACTTACAAATGCAGGTTTCTGATACAAGCATAATGCACTAAACTCACAAAAAACTGTAGCAGAGATCCAAAATAAATACATCTAGCAAAACAGGCACGTCTAACTTTCAGCGAGACGCAAAACGTCTGCACTTGACCCGCAGCGCGTGACATCTTTTCGCCGCACGATTTGAAAAAGGAGCTCACTGTCACTCACGAGACGCGACCACAGACTGAACAGTGAGTACGCTACACTTAGGAGCGAAGCAAGAGGTCTGTTTAGGGCATAGGTTCATGATGATGTTGTTCAATTGATGCCGTGATGCTTCTGCTATCTATTTCAAGCCAAAATAAGAAGTCTTTAGCCACTTTACTGTCAGCCCCTGTTAATGTTGACACAGCAAGGCTGGGGTGCAAAGACCAGGCACCTAGCCAGGGGGGGGGGGGACCATAGGGCCCCCCCGCAATCTTCCATTTTCCTGGGACCTTCTCCCCCCCCCCTCATACAGCATTTTGTCATGGGCGGGCGCGCTCCTCCTCTCCTGCTCCTCCTCCTTCCTTTCCCCTCCCCTCCCCTCCCCTCCCCTCCCCTCCCCTCCCCCCCCCCAAAAAAAAAATCCTGGCTACGTGCCAAGCAAAGGCCCCTGTCTAAACTTCACTGCCCAACTACTCAGCTGCTTTGTTGTAACGCAAACGAACTTCTGAACGAGAAACACCAATCGAAAGTTAGACATGATGATTGAAAACCTGAGACTGTGGTTAAAAAATGGAAGAGATGCTCTCTGTCACTTTGTCTTTCTACTATGGTGCCTGGAACGCGTCTCCGACTGGTGTGTTTACCGTGTCCAAAAAAGTGGTCCCTCGATTTCCGCCTGATGACGTCATAAAAGTGTCATGCTGTCGCTGGTCGCGAACCTGGTGGCGTCCCAATAGTTGTGGTGTATGTGGCGACGCCTGTCCTGCTGCAGGTCGCTCTCCACTGTGACAGTCCACGGAAGCTACAGCAGCTGCAAGTTGGGACGCCGTGACGACAGCGACACTCGCGTTCGCTTGTGCTTTTCGCCAGCATTTCTATGGCCAACCGCCAGGATCGCGACAGTCAACAGCATGACACTCCGGCTTCTGTGACGTCATCTGTTGCCACTTCGGGACCACTTTTGATGTATGGGCGGGATAGGACGCTAAACACACCAGTCATAGACGCGATCCAGGCACCATACTTTCTACATCACGTTTTTCCGTTTTCCAACCACAGACTCAGGTTTTCAATCGTCATGTATAACTTACACCAGCTCGCCCGCACTTTAACCGTTTTTTCATTGAAAGTTAGAAATGAACGAACTTCTGGGCGAGATCGAAACAATCGAAAGCTAACATTTTTGTAACGAGCAGCTGCAGACTGCCGCCGAAAAGCGGCGCGAGTACAGTGCTGGGGAGTGGGTTAAGACACGCCTCCGTTATTCACTCAAATGGCGTTGTTCGCTAAAACGCCATTCACGCATATGATATAATCAATTACCAGTAAAAAATCAATTATAAAAAAAAAACATTATCAGTAAAATATTAATTATTAAAAAAAATCAATTATCGGTTTAAATAAAAAATAAAATATATTTATTTTCAGCGATAATTGTCAAAAAGAAAATGTGTAAATATCGCAAAAAGCTATCAATTACCACTAAAAAACCAATTATAAAAAAGAGCACTATCACTAAAACATTAAGTATAAAAAAAAATCAATTATCGGTGGAAACAAATAATAAAATATATATTCATTTTCAGCGATAATTGTCTAAAAGAAAATGTGCAAATATCGCAAAAAGCTGGACAAAAAAAAAAAAAAAAGGATACCCACTGGGGACCGAACCCGGAACTTCTGCGTGAGAAGCGGACACTCTACCACTGAGCTACTGCCGGCTCGGATATTTCTACTCTTACAATTCGTGTTATACAAGAAATAACATGCCAGTTCGGCGTTCGCGACAGTTTTTCTTCGTAGGTTTGTCATGACGGTTGCCGGCAAAATCCCCCCTTCCCATTAACAATCACACAATCAGCAGAATCTAAAAAGTGCACAAGAGCCGCTAACATGCCGGTGACATGCCGCCGACCGCCTGATTTTGCAATGACAAGCCAGTGGCCCGAGCTTCCCCGACCTTGCGAACCAAGCGGGCTGCGACGACAGCGTCATCACGCTCGCACGAACGGACGGGGCCGCCTTTCCGAAGCACCGCTAATGCAGAGCTTGTCAACTGAGCCGTTACTACTAACCCTATGCCCATTGTGTTCCAATCACTTTGCAAAACAAAACACCGAGTAGAAAATGGACTTACTCCTTGATCAGCGTATTCATGGCCTCTTGTCTCTGGACGCCGCCGCGTGCTATCTTGGGTGGCTTGAAATGTGCACAAACCGATAACAAAGCTTCTCAAATCGTCGAACCTTGAACGCCTTGAACCGCTTGAAGTTGAACTAGGCCTGATGAGTCCACCATCAGCCAGCTGCACCGGCCATTGCACCGGCATCAGCGCGACACGGTCGAGTGGATGGGTGAATAATAAAATTATAAGTTCTCTTTTTGCAATGGGAGGTAGTTCGCGCCACCTGGCGGACAACTATCACCGCGCAGGGAATCGAGTCAGATTTTCGGGGATTAGGACGAACATGAATATATTTTAATTAAAGCACCCGTCACTTCTCTTTTATGCAAGAGTCGCCAGTTTTCGTGTTCACCCTACGCAGTCGGTGTACAGGGTCGTGGGTATGCATAAACAAGTAATGGCAGAACTGGCGGAACTTTCTGGGACGAGATCACTTCCGGTTCACCTGCTTCATCTGTATGTTTGCTCGGTGAGCAAGGATAAGCAGCGCGCCTTTTTTTTTTTTAAGTTTTTTTTGTTGGAAAATTGGAAAAGGTATGTCGAAGACAAGACAATTGGCCTTGGACCGGACATAAGATAGATCGGTGTATGTTACTGGACCTTACGGAGCCAAGAAGAAGCACCGCATCTCGTTTTATTTGGCCTCCGTAGCCAAAGCTACGTAACCCTATGTGACGGGTCAGTGGAAATCTGTGTACACGTGAGACATTCAACGAAGTTAGACGCCCACAAATCAACCGAGGCATCGGCATGTGATTGTTTTGTGTTTTTCGTGCACGGGAGAGCGTTTGTGAGAACTGCATCGCATCGTCAACTGCGCGGCGTCGCGGTGAGTGTTCGAGCTGGGCAAAGCGAGACTACGCTACGCCTGTCGGACGTAGTTGAAGGAAGGTGCGCAGGATTGTGCAACTGGTGCTCGATCGTGCCGTGGAAGAAGAAGCGGTGCGTTTTCGACGACGTGTAGAGATATCGTGATCGGGACAAAGCCGTCGCACTGTGTATAGTACGATTGTGCCGTTCGTTCCCCTCAAAAAGCGAGCGGCGTGTTTTCGACGACGAGTGTAGGCCTCGTGATTGTGACAACGTCGGCCTACCACGGCGGGAAGTGTGATTCGTTCGATAAAGTTCTTTCGTTGTCTCGAAGAGTCGGATATGTGTTTTCCTCCATTTTTTCACCCAATATTTTTAACCATGGCTTAGTTAGGAGAGCTTTTTTTTTTGTTTGTTTGTATTTTGCTCTGCACGCGCTGCCAATAGCCCAATGTGCTTCTTTTGTAGCCATTTGACGACGTCCTTACTGCTACCAGTCACCTTGAGGTTTCCTCAGGTGGAGAGAGACCCGACTTCTGACCGTGATAACACCCAATATTTTGTGACTGTAGCTTATATAATTTGGTTTTTAAGAGATAGAACTTTTTTGTTATATTTGATATAGCAATACTGCCAGCCAGGTTTTGGCAGTATTGTGTGTTTGTTTTCAGGTTTTCTGGTTTTATCTTGGCCAGAAATCTGTGATTAAAGAAAAGCTGTTGTTATGAAGAATTTTGTAATTGGCAAAAGAATACCAGAGAAAGCTTTTTTTCATATTCTGGTTCATTTTTGTTGTGTACAACAAGTCCAGAATTCACTGCTCTGTTAAAGGCACAGTCATTTTTTAATGTTTTCACATTTTGTACATATAATGTGCGTTCAAATAATAAAATATAATTTTTATCCCAATGAAGTTTTCTGAGCCAATTTTATAGTATGGAACGCGCCACGGCCTGGATTCCTCAAGTGTTAATACCTTTTCCCAGTCTTACCTGGCCTGGGCAAACATGTAGCCACCTACATGTGACCAGACTTAATATTTGCAGAACAAGCGGAAGTCATTGCTTACCAAGCCTGTGGCTTGTATACTGTATTGTAATGGGCAATGTAATGCCAGAGAGGATTGGTGGTCCTGAATAAAAGCAGCACTCTGCACACCCATGTTCTATGGGACACTTTTTTTCTTTTGTTGACCAATTTGAAACAAGCCAAATAGGGTGACCATCTTTCGGATTGGTGGCCTGGGATAAAAGGAGCGGTCAGTACCCAGTCTTCTACCAGACAGTTTTTTTTTCCATCATTGAATAAGTTACTGCCAGTCAACACTGGTCGGACATGTGCTGAGGATGTTTTTAGGACTGGTGGCCGGGGATAAAAAGTGTGGTCAGTAGCCAGGCTTCTACTGAACACTTTTTTGTCTTCGTTGACCAAGTTACTGTCCGTCAACATTGGCCGGAAAGGCGCTGAGGACATTTTTAGGACTGGTGGCTGGGGATGAAAAGAGTAGTGAGTCCCAGGCCTCTACCGGACACTTTTTTGTCTTCGTTGACCAGGTTGCTGCCAGTAAACATTGACCAGACAGATGCTGAGGATGTTTTTAGGACTGGTGGCCGGGGATGAAAAGAGTAGTGAGTCCCAGGCTTCTACCGGACACTTTTTTGTCTTCGTTGACCAGGTTGCTGCCAGTCAACATTGACCGAACAGGCGCTGAGGATGTTTTTAGGACTGGTGGCCGGGGATGAAAAGAGTAGTGAGTCCCAGGCTTCTACCGGACAGTTTTTTGTCTTCGTTGACCAGGTTGCTGCCAGTCAACACTGACCGGACAGGTGCTGAGGATATTTTTAGGACTGGTGGCCGGGGATGAAAAGAGTAGTGAGTCCCAGGCTTCTACCGGACACTTTTTTGTCTTCGTTGACCAGGTTGCTGCCAGTCAACATTGACCGGACAGGTGCTGAGGATATTTTTAGGACTGGTGGCCGGGGATGAAAAGAGCGATCAGTACTCTGCCTTCTACCGGGCACTTTTTTGTCTTCATTGACCAAGTTCATGCCGGTGAACATTGGCCGGATGAGTGCTGGTCACCTTTTTGAGGCGGGTGACCAGGGAGGAAACAAAGACTTGGTGGCCAAGCCCTTCCCGAACATAATTTGGTGATTGGTTGCCAATGGAAAAACTAAGACTCTGTGGCCGGGGACTTAATAGTGATCTTTTGGGGACCTTTGGCCAGCTGCTTTCCAGTGGCCGGGCTGGCCAGGCAGGTGCCGAGCAAAAATCAGGCATTGGGCAGTGTCGGGGCAAAATTTTGTGCTGCCTGGGGTGCTACTGACGCCTGGTGCACCCGCGGCGACGGCGTCAGGGAAGACATCGTGAGTGTGCCCGGGATTTCTCAACGGCGGCGGATGTTCGTTCCGCGTTATCGTGGTTTTCGCTAAACGTGCTACTGACGCCTGGTGCATTCGCGGCGACGGTATCAGGGACGACATCGTGATTGTGCCCGGGATTTCTCAACGGCGGCGGATGTTCGTTCCGCGTTATCGTGGTTTTCGCTAAGTGTGCTACTGACGCCTTGCGCACCCGCGGCGACGGCGTCCGGGACGACATCGTGAGTGTGTCCGGGATTTCTCAACGGCGGCGGATGTTCGTTCCGCGTTATCGTGGTTTTCGCTAAGCGTGCTACTGACACCTGGTGCATCCGCGGCGACGATATCAGGGACGACATCGTGAGTGTGCCCGGGATTTCTCAACGGCGGCGGATGTTTGTTCCGCGTGATCGTGGTTTTCGCTAAGCGTACTACTCACGCCTGGTGCATCCGCGGCGACGGTATCAGGGACGACATCGTGAGTGTGCCCGGGATTTCTCAACGGCGGCGGATGTTCGTTCCACGTTATCGTGGTTTTCGCTAAGCGTGCTACTGACGCCTGGTGCATCCGCGGCGACGGTATCAGGGACGACATCGTGAGTGTGCCCGGGATTTCTCAGCGGCGGCGGATGTTCGTTCCGCGTTATCGTGGTTTTCGCTAAGCGTGCTACTGACGCCTGGTGCATACGCGGCGACGGTATCAGGGACGACATCGTGAGTGTGCCCGGGATTTCTCAACGGCGGCGGATGTTCGTTCCGCGTGATCGTGGTTTTCGCTTAGCGTGCTACTGACGCCTGGTGCACCCGCGGCGACGGCGTCAGGGACGACATCGTGAGTGTGCCCGGGATTTCTCAACGGCGGCGGATGTTCGTTCCGCGTTATCGTGGTTTTCGCTAAACGTGCTACTGACGCCTGGTGCATTCGCGGCGACGGTATCAGGGACGACATCGTGATTGTGCCCGGGATTTCTCAACGGCGGCGGATGTTCGTTCCGCGTTATCGTGGTTTTCGCTAAGTGTGCACTGACGCCTTGCGCACCCGCGGCGACGGCGTCAGGGACGACATCGTGAGTGTGTCCGGGATTTCTCAACGGCGGCGGATGTTCCTTCCGCGTTATCGTGGTTTTCGCTAAGCGTGCTACTGACGCCTGGTGCATCCGCGGCGACGATATCAGGGACGACATCGTGAGTGTGCCCGGGATTTCTCAACGGCGGCGGATGTTTGTTCCGCGTGATCGTGGTTTTCGCTAAGCGTACTACTCACGCCTGGTGCATCCGCGGCGACGGTATCAGGGACGACATCGTGAGTGTGCCCGGGATTTCTCAACGGCGGCGGATGTTCGTTCCACGTTATCGTGGTTTTCGCTAAGCGTGCTACTGACGTCTGGTGCATCCGCGGCGACGGTATCAGGGACGACATCGTGAGTGTGCCCGGGATTTCTCAGCGGCGGCGGATGTTCGTTCCGCGTTATCGTGGTTTTCGCTAAGCGTGCTACTGACGCCTGGTGCATACGCGGCGACGGTATCAGGGACGACATCGTGAGTGTGCCCGGGATTTCTCAACGGCGGCGGATGTTCGTTCCGCGTGATCGTGGTTTTCGCTAAGCGTGCTACTGACGCCTGGTGCACCCGCGGCGACGGCGTCAGGGACGACATCGTGAGTGTGCCCGGGATTTCTCAACTGCGGCGGATGTTCGTTCCGCGTTATCGTGGTTTTCGCTAAGCAGTCTACTGACGCCTGGTGCACCCGCGGCGACGGCGTCAGGGACGACATCGTGAGTGTGCCCGGGATTTCTCAACGGCGGCGGATGTTCGTTCCGCGTGATGGTGGTTTTCGCTAAGCGTGCTACTGACGCCTGGTGCACCCGCAGCGACGGCGTCAGCGACGACATCGTGAGTGTGCCCGGGATTTCTCAACGGCGGCGGATGTTCGTTCCGCGTGATCGTGGTTTTCGCTAAGCAGTCTACTGACGCCTGGTGCACCCGCGGCGACGGTATCAGGGACGACTTCGTGAGTGTGCCCGGGATTTCTCAACGGCGGCGGATGTTCGTTCCGCGTGATCGTGGTTTACGCTAAGCATGCTTCTGACGCCTGGTGCACCCGCGGCGACGGCGTCAGCGACGACATCGTGAGTGTGCCCGGGATTTCTCAACGGCGGCGGATGTTCGTTCCGCGTGATCGTGGTTTTCGCTAAGCGTGCTACTGACGCCTGGTGCACCCGCGGCGACGGCGTCAGGGACGACATCGTGAGTGTGCCCGGGATTTCTCAACGGCGGCGGATGTTCGTTTCACGTTATCGTGGTTTTCGCTGAGCATGCTACCGAAAGCTGGTGCACCCGCGGCGACGGCGTCAGGAACGACGTCGTGAGTGTGCCCGGGATTTGTCAACGGCGGCGGATGTTCGTTCCACGTTATCGTGGTTTTCGCTAAGCATCCTACTGACGCCTGGTGCACCCGCGGCGACGGCGTCAGCGACGACATCGTGAGTGTGCCCGGGATTTCTCAACGGCGGCGGATGTTCGTTCCGCGTGATCTTGGTTTTCGCTAAGCATGCTACTGACGCCTGGTGCACCCGCGGCGACGGCGTCAGGGACGACATCGTGCGTGTGCCCGGGATTTCTCAACGGCGGCGGATGTTCGTTCCGCGTGATCGTGGTTTTCGCTAAGCATGCTACTGACGCCTGGTGCACCCGCGGCGACGGCGTCAGCGACGACATCGTGAGTGTGCCCGGGATTTCTCAACGGCGGCGGATGTTCGTTCCGCGTGATCGTGGTTTTCGCTAAGCATGCTACAGACGCCTGGTGCACCCGCGGCGACGGCGTCAGCGACGACATCGTGAGTGTGCCCGGGATTTCTCAACGGCGGCGGATGTTCGTTCCGCGTGATCGTTGTTTTCGCTAAGCATGCTACTGACGCCTGGTGCACCCGCGGCGACGGCGTCAGCGACGACATCGTGAGTGTGCCCGGGATTTCTCAACGGCGGCGAGTGTTCGTTCCGCGTGATCGTGGTTTTCGCTTAGCATGCTACTGACGCCTGGTGCACCCGCGGCGACAGCGTCAGGGACGACATGGTGAGTGTGCCCGGGATTTCTCAATGGCGCCGGATGTTCGTTCCGCGTGATCGTGGTTTTCGCTAAGCATGCTACTGACGCCTGGTACACCCGCGGCGACGGCGTCAGCGACGACATCGTGAGTGTGCCCGGGATTTCTCAACGGCGACGGATGTTCGTTCCGCGTTATCGTGGTTTTCGCTAAGCATGCTACTCACGCCTGGTGCACCTGCAGTGACGGCGTCAGGGACGACATCGTGTGTGTGCCCGGGATTTCTCAACGGCGGCGGATGTTCGTTCCGCGTGATCGTGGTTTTCGCTAAGCGTGCTACTGACGCCTGGTGCACCTGCGGTGACGGCACCAGAAAGGACATCGTGAGTGTGCCCGGGATTTCTCAACGGCGGCGGATGTTCGTTCCGCGTTATCGTGGTTTTCGCTAAGCATGCTACTGACGCCTGGTACACCCGCGGCGACGGCGTCAGCGACGACATCGTGAGTGTGCCCGGGATTTCTCAACGGCGGCGGATGTTCGTTCCGCGTTATCGTGGTTTTCGCTAAGCATGCTACTGACGCCTGGTGCACCTGCGGTGACGGCGTCAGGGACGACATCGTGTGTGTGCCCGGGATTTCTCAACGGCGGCGGATGTTCGTTCCGCGTGATCGTGGTTTTCGCTAAGCCTGCTACTGACGCCTGGTGCACCTGCGGTGACGGCACCAGAAACGACATCGTGAGTGTGCCCGGGATTTCTCAACGGCGGCGGATGTTCGTTCCGCGTTATCGTGGTTTTCGCTAAGCATGCTACTGACGCCTGGTACACCCGCGGCGACGGCGTCAGGGACGACATCGTGAGTGTGCCCGGGATTTCTCAACGGCGGCGGATGTTCGTTCCGCGTGATCGTGGTTTTCGCTAAGCATGCTACTGACGCCTGGTACACCCGCGGCGACGGCGTCAGCGACGACATCGTGAGTGTGCCCGGGATTTCTCAACGGCGGCGGATGTTCGTTCCGCGTGATCGTTGTTTTCGCTAAGCATGCTACTGACGCCTGGTGCACCCGCGGCGACGGCGTCAGCGACGACATCGTGAGTGTGCCCGGGATTTCTCAACGGCGGCGGATGTTCGTTCCGCGTTATCGTGGTTTTCGCTAAGCATGCTACTGACGCCTGGTGCACCTGCGGTGACGGCGTCAGGGACGACATCGTGCGTGTGCCCGGGATTTCTCAACGGCGGCGGATGTTCGTTTCTCGTGATCGTGGTTTTCGCTAAGCGTGCTACTGACGCCTGGTGCACCTGCGGTGACGGCACCAGAAACGACATCGTGAGTGTACCCGGGATTTCTCAACGGCGGCGGATGTTCGTTCCGCGTTATCGTGGTTTTCGCTAAGCATGCTACTGACGCCTGGTACACCCGCGGCGACGGCGTCAGCGACGACATCGTGAGTGTGCCCGGGATTTCTCAACGGCGGCGGATGTTCGTTCCGCGTGATCGTGGTTTTCGCTAAGCATGCTACAGACGCCTGGTGCACCCGCGGCGACGGCGTCAGCGACGACATCGTGAGTGTGCCCGGGATTTCTCAACGGCGGCGGATGTTCGTTCCGCGTGATCGTTGTTTTCGCTAAGCATGCTACTGACGCCTGGTGCACCCGCGGCGACGGCGTCAGCGACGACATCGTGAGTGTGCCCGGGATTTCTCAACGGCGCCTGTGTTCGTTCCGCGTGATCGTGGTTTTCGCTTAGCATGCTACTGACGCCTGGTGCACCCGCGGCGACAGCGTCAGGGACGACATCGTGAGTGTGCCCGGGATTTCTCAATGGCGGCGGATGTTCGTTCCGCGTGATCGTGGTTTTCGCTAAGCATGCTACTGACGCCTGGTACACCCGCGGCGACGGCGTCAGCGACGACATCGTGAGTGTGCCCGGGATTTCTCAACGGCGGCGGATGTTCGTTCCGCGTTATCGTGGTTTTCGCTAAGCATGCTACTGACGCCTGGTGCACCTGCGGTGACGGCACCAGAAAGGACATCGTGAGTGCGCCCGGGATTGCTCAACGGCGGCGGATGTTCGTTCCGCGTTATCGTGGTTTTCGCTAAGCATGCTACTGACGCCTGGTACACCCGCGGCGACGGCGTCAGCGACGACATCGTGAGTGTGCCCGGGATTTCTCAACGGCGGCGGATGTTCGTTCCGCGTTATCGTGGTTTTCGCTAAGCATGCTACTGACGCCTGGTGCACCTGCGGTGACGGCGTCAGGGACGACATCGTGTGTGTGCCCGGGATTTCTCAACGGCGGCGGATGTTCGTTCCGCGTGATCGTGGTTTTCGCTAAGCCTGCTACTGACGCCTGGTGCACCTGCGGTGACGGCACCAGAAACGACATCGTGAGTGTGCCCGGGATTTCTCAACGGCGGCGGATGTTCGTTCCGCGTTATCGTGGTTTTCGCTAAGCATGCTACTGACGCCTGGCGCACCCGCGGCGACGGCGTCAGGGACGACATCGTGAGTGTGCCCGGGACTTTGGTATGGACAGAGGCCAAAGGTTAGCATCCGTGCACTGGCCAATGCCATGTAGCCGAAAGCAAGCCGAAGTTGCGCAACAGGACATTGGCCAATCACCTGCGATTGAAAGCTGGCCGGAGTTTAGCAAATGGAGGCCGGCCGAAGACTTGTGTCAGGACACAGGCTGAAGGTTAGCATCTGGGCACTGGCCAATGCCGTGTGGCCGAAAGCAAGCCGAAGTTTAGCAGCAGGGCATCGGCCGGTGTCCTGTGATCAGAGGCAGGCCGGAGTTAAGCAACTGGGCATTAGCCGTACATTAGATGTCAGGTGCTAGGCGAAGAAGTTTGACTGGGCACAGGCCGATGACATGCAGCTGGACACAGGCCGATCCCTCGCAACTAATCATAGGCCGTACCTTTGCGATTGGTTGCTGGCCCTACAGCCGAGGTCGCACATTAGTGAGCGACTTGCAGTTAGGTGTTAGCCCTACAATGAACTCATGAACGCACTGCAGAACAAGAGCCTGTGCCTGACATTTTGCCTGCACACTTTGCAGTAGCTGTGGATGCTGTATCAGTTAAGATCAACCACTTGAGATCAAATGTCGGGATGCACAAACTCACTGAGAAATGGTTTGTATTGTTAAAACAAAAAAGTCTGAGGATTTTCTGGGACTATTTTTATTTAACCTTTTCCATTTCTTCATCCTGCTTCTTGCTTCGCCCACCATCACGGTCGACAAATGACCACAGCCATCTCTTTGCGATATCTTGAACCGTCGCCTCGCTCAAGTCCGTATACTTCGCCTTGCTGGCAGCTGAGAAAATAAAAAGCATTGAGTTTAGACATAAAATTACAGTCAACAACGTTTATTGAACTCGCAAAAACTCTCTACCAGTCTGACATACTCAGTAATTCGATATAGACCGACACAATGTTTACTAACAAACCCGCGTTTGCCCACACCAGGTGTGGGCACTGCGCACGCGCAGCAACCGAATTCGAGTGAACTGAGGCTTCTGCGCATGCGCAGTGCCGTCGACAGCACCACTGCAGCTGCGTGACGTCAGGGGGGCGTGTGTGTCTATAAAAGTTCTAATGATTTTGACAACAAACAAGAACGCCACATTTAGGAAAGTTGTTTGCTCTCAAAGGAGCGTCTGTATGTCAGAAGGGACGCGTCACGCGGATAGTCAGTGGCCGTTTCTTCATTTTTCAAGGTCTCACCCGCTCACCCTCTCCCCACACCCTTTACAGAAGAGAATTTTTTCTTCTCTTCCGGGTGGTCGACACGGCCTCTTGAAAGAGAAAAGCCAGCTTGCTCTACAAGCTGGCTTTTTTATTTCAAGCGGCCTCATTGCCAGCAGGCGCACTGGGGGAAAGCCAGCTCTGCAAGCTGGCTTTCCCTCAAGGGCTTGTCTGCATTGAGTGAAAGCCAGCTTGCAGAGCAAAACGGCGCTCTTGGTAGTTAAATCTACACATGGGTAGCACGCGACGTCATTCAAAAAGCGCTACGATGACCACCAGGGAGGAGGGCAAGAAGAAGCTCGCCTCTTATCAGGGCCCCCTTTTGTGCCTCCCAAATCCGGTTCTACTCTACCACACACCAATTAGTCTTAGCTTCTCACTTGTGGGAATAAGATCCAGAAAATTGGTTACTAAGTAGTTGCCAGGTCATTACTCACTCAGAAATTCTAGTTTTGCAGGCACCTCCTCTCTTCTTCGCCCCCCCCTCCCTAAAGCATTTTGACCTGCTTCAAATATGCTGACACATAGGCCAGCACAAAGCAGACAGACCACGAGTGCTGCATCAGCATTCGGCTGGGGCTCGTGTTCTCACTGATCAGACCAAGAACTAGAGATGAAGCAAACATTTTCCAAACCTGAGGTCTGAAGAATTCAAAGATGTTAAACCTTTCTAACTTTGGCACTAAGAAATATAACACTGAACCTATCATGTCAAAAAATTCGACTATTTTAGTCATTATTTCTCTACAGATTTGTCGAACTTCGAACGCGTGAAGTCCAAAAGTTTGACGAAGCTTAAACTTTTGATCTGAGGAACTTCTAACGAAACAGGATTCAATCGGTACCTACATGTTCAGAACACATAGCAACTGCTTGAACGCTTGAACCACGCTTGAACTGTGCAGATAACAATTGCTGTCGCATGAGACTGACTCACAGCTCAAAGAGGCAAGCTAAGTGGCCGAGTGCCGACCTGCCCAGCGAATGCAGCAAGCTATCTGGTGGTAGCAACAGCTGTACCCATCTCTGTTTTCCGCAAGCTTTGTTTAAACTCAGTTAAACAGAGCTCACACATCAGAAAATTAAGAAATCACTCGAAACTAAAACTGGGACCCTCGTGCGATTTGAAGACTTCTAACTTTACAAACTTATACTTGGAACAAAACTCTTAATCTTCGAATAATTCTAACTTAAACCAAGAAATTTCAAATCTTCAAATATTTTTAGAATCAAAATTGCAAAAAATAAAGTGGAAACTGTTGAACTGTACTTTTATCAACATCGAAAGCAACTTTGTAAATTCAAACCATGGCAATGTTCGAAAGTTGTTCACTTTGCAACCCTTTCTAACTCTACCAAGGACCCTGCCGAATGCAGATGCGGCACTCGTGTTCAATTTGTGCACTGCAGTGGCCTACCTATGCACTGTCAAATTTGAAGCATGCAGGCCTTAGAGATTTCAGATGTTGTCTAGACCCCCTGGTGGCAATCAGTTCATCAAAGAATGTCTCACCGACAAATTGCTTTGTCGATGAAGACTGTCTGTTTCAGCAACACATCTTGCCACATTTCATAGATAGCTTCCTTTTCATGACAGCCTTGAAATTGATTTTTGTTAACATGAATATCGCCAGACCTCTTTAGGATCGAAGCTCGGCCAACAGCGCCCCATATCCGCCCTTTTGATTGCTAGCATAGCTTTCTAAGAAGGCTCACTGCAAGTTCAAGCCCAAGAATAGATTTATTTTCCCCTTGCAAAGCAAGGGGTGACTGCACAAAGCGCGGCATGTTTGGAATTGTAGCTTGCTATCACGGTGCCAATCAAACATCGCAACAGTTAAGGTTGCGTAATGAGTGTTGATAAAATGTGCACTGATGAAAAAGTTGTTTATCAAACATGCATGGATAAAACGATAGCACCATGGGCATCCTGCTGAAATTGCAAGGCATTAATATGAGGTTACTAATGTTGCTTCCTCCAAGAAAAGTTTGAACTAGTAGCTAGCCATGGCTAGCATTCCGCATCGACTGCTATCTGTGGACTGGATGCCGTGAAATTACAAAATTACCTATCTTTGGTGGTGCATGCAGAGTTGCAGAAATTATTAAAAAGCAAGCTACGACATCACACTTCAGCCAATCCCGATCCTCTGTTTACGTGCTCTTTAACAAGCCAAGATGTCATAAATGTTCTCACCCCTTCGGAGAAGTTCCCTGCATCCAGGTTGTGGTAGACGCGGCTCTCTTCAGCCCTGTAGGGAGCAGAAAAAAAAGACGGCCTCAAGTAAGCAGGAGTGCACAAGAGATAAAACCAAGAGCAAAATTGAATGTGTTCTGAAAGTGGGACCAGCTATATTAGCTTGAGATATTTCATAATGAGCCCGAACTAACCTGATACATGATAAGCTGGCAGGACTGAACCTGAAGTAGAAGACATTCAAACACGAAAAAAGAGAGATGCTTAGGCCGAATCAGAAAGAGTGAAACTATTTTGTAGATACAGAAAACAATGCTACAAAAACTATAGGTATGTAAGCAGTGTTTTTTACAGTGTAGCCTTTGCAATGGCTCCCTGAAACAAAGGTAGGACTTATGAACTCTTACCCACATTTCTGACACTTCTCTGGCAATCCATTAAAATAAATGCAGGACTGACGCTCAATTCATGCAGACTGCTTTTGTAATATCGTACCGCAAGAATACACAACTCTGATGACAAAAATGTTTGGATTGAGGCCACATCTGTGGCCTCAGGCCTAGAGCCTAGAATAGGCCATATTGCTTAACCCAAAGCTACAGCATATCTAAGCGCCATGTTCCCAAATGTTCTTGTGTTAGAGGTATGGTGAACAACTAAGGCACTTTTTTTATTTCTTATTTCAGGGTGCCATTTTCCGAGCTATCTAGAACAGCGAACAAAAAGCTCAATCGCATGGTCGTCTGAAATAAAAGCTTTCATACATTTTTTTTTAGAGCCTTTTCAAAAGTTTGTACCAACACCCGGCCACCATTGCTTGCTCACATACTCTGAGCATGTAATGGACACGGCAGTTGCGTCAGCGTTCGGCGTGAACTTAGGTCATATTGCAAATGCGCGCTCTGTCAGAGTTCGTCGAGGACTCGGATCCAATCACAGGCTTCGTGATTGGATTTGAGTCCTCGCCGTGTCGATTGTACCACGTAAGTGAAAATAGATTATGTATATAATATTTGAAAGTATGAAAGATTGAGCCCAACAAAGTCAGAAATCAAAGACCACCAACAAGGCATTATAGACTACCGACATTTCTTGGGGACCCCATGGTCAACACCTGTTCACTTTATGGCTGAGAGAACTACCCTGGGCGCAGGCTGGGGACATTTTTGTCTGGAAGCTTCGTTGGACAGCTAGTGCACTAGTACCCAGTTACACGGGCGCTCTCAGCTGCCATTGAGTCCAACAACAGTCGAGTCCATCGCGATAAGCCAAAGTTACACGGCAGCGCCAACCGTCATTGAGCCGCTAATGACAGTTGAGTTCGACTGAGCTCCCCCACCTCAGTTCAACCGAACGGACTTCCCCAACGAAGGTAAATTGGCTCCTGTTCGCGGGACCGCTGCCAGCAACCATTGTTTGTGAGGCACTTACTGTTTCGAAATGCAGGGGGAGGCGTCTAGAAAGAATCGTAGCAGCAGAATCCTCAAGAAGGAATAAATTTAGGCGTCCGAGCTGCCAATAATAGCATCCCGGCTAGCCGGCAAGATTCCAAACGAGCAAAAATGGCGGAGGAACCTGCTGCATAAATAGACAAATAGTAGTGGGGCACCCATCATAGCGGGCAGTAGCTTGCACCACCTAGCCTAAATGATGTGCAACCTAGCCCTGAATCTGCTTTGGTACTCGTGTAAATGCCGCTAAAAAGCAACAAGGTATCAAACATATAGTATGATCTACTTAAAATAAATAAAACGTGTGTCTCCGAGTAAATTACTATAAAAATTAGACTGATCACACGGCACAAGAACCAGTTTCGTGCTAGCTTTAACTGGGTTCTAGAGAGTTGAGTTGAGTTCAGTCAAAGTTGAGGCTGATAAATGTCGTAGACTCAACGATAGTTGAAAGTGTACGTGTAACTAGGGTAACTAGGGGACTGGCTTGCAAGGTTTCAAGGACAAGCAATTCTAACTGATGTGGTACAGTCTGCAGCAATATGAAATACCCACTCAGAGCGCATGGCCGAGGCGGTGGCCGAAAGGGGCGCAGTACATGATTCGGACAGTTCCATGTTGCTCAGAGGGGAGGCTCGCTCAAGGCTGAACCACTGTTGGTTGTTTCAGGCACTGCACAAAATTTTCCATCCAGAATTAAATGTTGCTAACTGACAGCTCTCAGCTGTCTGTATACACCTTTCGTGCTTTCATTCTTCCAATTTTAACTACTGAATTTTACAATGTGCGTGCACTAACCAGACTGACCTACACTCAGTGATAAATCAAGAACAAAGAGCGAGGAAAACGAAGGTGGGAAAGGAGAAAACAGATGGGGTGTTGAAGGTGAGAGGACAAAAACCTCTTCTACCTTCAGTCTACTTTCTCCTATCCAGCCTTCGTTTCCCTTGCCCTTTGTTACTGACCTGTTACTGACTATAAGTATTTAGCAATTTTACAATTGCATAAGGAGCTAAAGTTATTCATGCAAGTTTTGATTCACATTGAATAATAATTTATAATGAACAGCCTTATACCGGGACACACTCTTTCTCTTGAGGCATCATCCGAAGAGTCGCTGTCCATATGGCCAGCAGGCCTCCTCGCCCTTTCCTGTCTTGGGGCTACATCCGGTCTGTCAGTCCAAATTGGGTGCTCAGGCAGCTGCGACCAGATGGTCTGAAGCGTGCTGCAGTGTGGCTGCATGAGAAACAATCATCTCAATTATACGCTCAACTAAAAAAAAAATCGCCAACCTAATGTAGGAGTGAAGAATCTTCACTGGGTGATTCGACCAAGTCAGTGTAATCTGTTCTTTCTCTAAAATTGCACTGAGGACCTGCTGCTTTTGCTTGTAAGGTGGCCAGTAGGAGACGACTTGCTCTAGCTTCCTCACCAGCCAACACTCCGAGACGACGTATGCGCTCCCTTCATCTAAAGTGCATGACGTGGTAGCTATAGAGAAAAAGTGTGGAATATGCATTCTACCAGAATATTAGAACCTATTTTAGACAGCTTGGGCAATCTTGGGGGCCCCGCCAGCAACCACTAACAAACCACTGCCAGATTTGTTTATTTTTGGATGGAGAAATCTGCTAAACAAATTTTTTAAAAAGTTACTTACAAATGCAGGTTTCTGATACAAGCATAATGCACTAAACTCACAAAAAACTGTAGCAGAGATCCAAAATAAATACATCTAGCAAAACAGGCACGTCTAACTTTCAGCGAGACGCAAAACGTCTGCACTTGACCCGCAGCGCGTGACATCTTTTCGCCGCACGATTTGAAAAAGGAGCTCACTGTCACTCACGAGACGCGACCACAGACTGAACAGTGAGTACGCTACACTTAGGAGCGAAGCAAGAGGTCTGTTTAGGGCATAGGTTCATGATGATGTTGTTCAATTGATGCCGTGATGCTTCTGCTATCTATTTCAAGCCAAAATAAGAAGTCTTTAGCCACTTTACTGTCAGCCCCTGTTAATGTTGACACAGCAAGGCTGGGGTGCAAAGACCAGGCACCTAGCCAGGGGGGGGGGGGGGGGGGGGACCATAGGGCCCCCCCGCAATCTTCCATTTTCCTGGGACCTTCTCCCCCCCCTCATACAGCATTTTGTCATGGGCGGGCGCGCTCCTCCTCTCCTGCTCCTTCTCCTCCCTTTCCCCTCCCCTCCCCTCCCCCCCCCCCCAAAAAACAAACAAAATCCTGGCTACGTGCCAAGCAAAGGCCCCTGTCTAAACTTCACTGCCCAACTACTCAGCTGCTTTGTTGTAACGCAAATGAACTTCTGAACGAGAAACACCAATCGAAAGTTAGACATGATGATTGAAAACCTGAGACTGTGGTTAAAAAATGGAAGAGATGCTCTCTGTCACTTTGTCTTTCTACTATGGTGCCTGGAACGCGTCTCCGACTGGTGTGTTTACCGTGTCCAAAAAAGTGGTCCCTCGATTTCCGCCTGATGACGTCATAAAAGTGTCATGCTGTCGCTGGTCGCGAACCTGGTGGCGTCCCAATAGTTGTGGTGTATGTGGCGACGCCTGTCCTGCTGCAGGTCGCTCTCCACTGTGACGGTCCACGGAAGCTACAGCAGCTGCAAGTTGGGACGCCGTGACGACAGCGACACTCGCGTTCGCTTGTGCTTTTCGCCAGCATTTCTATGGCCAACCGCCAGGATCGCGACAGTCAACAGCATGACACTCCGGCTTCTGTGACGTCATCTGTTGCCACTTCGGGACCACTTTTGATGTATGGGCGGGATAGGACGCTAAACACACCAGTCATAGACGCGATCCAGGCACCATACTTTCTACATCACGTTTTTCCGTTTTCCAACCACAGACTCAGGTTTTCAATCGTCATGTATAACTTACACCAGCTCGCCCGCACTTTAACCGTTTTTTCATTGAAAGTTAGAAATGAACGAACTTCTGGGCGAGATCGAAACAATCGAAAGCTAACATTTTTGTAACGAGCAGCTGCAGACTGCCGCCGAAAAGCGGCGCGAGTGCAGTGCTGGGGAGTGGGTTAAGACACGCCTCCGTTATTCACTCAAATGGCGTTGTTCGCTAAAACGCCATTCACGCATATGATATAATCAATTACCAGTAAAAAATCAATTATAAAAAAAAAACATTATCAGTAAAATATTAATTATTAAAAAAAATCAATTTTCGGTTTAAATAAAAAATAAAATATATTTATTTTCAGCGATAATTGTCAAAAAGAAAATGTGTAAATATCGCAAAAAGCTATCAATTACCACTAAAAAACCAATTATAAAAAAGAGCACTATCACTAAAACATTAAGTATAAAAAAAATCAATTATCGGTGGAAACAAATAATAAAATATATATTCATTTTCAAAAATGTGCAAATATCGCAAAAAGCTTGACAAAAAAAAAAAAAAAAGGATACCCACTGGGGACCGAACCCGGAACTTCTGCGTGAGAAGCGGACACTCTACCACTGAGCTACTGCCGGCTCGGATATTTCTACTCTTACAATTCGTGTTATACAAGAAATAACATGCCAGTTCGGCGTTCGCGACAGTTTTTCTTCGTAGGTTTGTCATGACGGTTGCCGGCAAAATCCCCACTTCCCATTAACAATCACACAATCAGCAGTATCTAAAAAGTGCACAAGAGCCGCTAACATGCCGCTGACATGCCGCCGACCGCCTGATTTTGCAATGACAAGCCAGTGGCCCGAGCTTCCCCGACCTTGCGAACCAAGCGGGCTGCGACGACAGCGTCATCACGCTCGCACGAACGGACGGGGCCGCCTTTCCGAAGCACCGCTAATGCAGAGCTTGTCAACTGAGCCGTTACTACTAACCCTATGCCCATTGTGTTCCAATCACTTTGCAAAACAAAACACCGAGTAGAAAATGGACTTACTCCTTGATCAGCGTATTCATGGCCTCTTGTCTCTGGACGCCGCCGCGTGCTATCTTGGGTGGCTTGAAATCAGTGTTGCCAGATGGTCCCACCGAAAAACCGCCAAACGGCTGGGAGGTATAGCCCAAATATAGCCAAAGCCATAAAATAAATATAGCCCAAAATAGCCAAGACTAAAAAGAACGATTTTTAAGCCTTTTATTGACAATTTTTCATACGCGCAAAAAACAACATGTTAAATTCTCTTTTTGAACCCTCTGATGCGCCACTTTTTGTGTGCATTAGGTCTCCTGATATATAAAAAAAAATGCTTCAGAAGGATGAAAATTTCTGAAACAATTAATTACCCATCCTTTGTAGGATTTCAGAAATAGAAAACTTACATGAACAGCTGTATTTTGAGGCCCGGGAGTTATAACCATACAGTAAAATAACAGAATGCAGGAGCAGAAGTGCCAGAACTGGGAGTTTCAAACCAGCACCCCTTATATCTAAGGTTCTTACCAATAACCCACCCGTCTATTTTTCTTTGTGTAGAATATGAGCGTCCCCCGTTCCGGTTCACGCTATTTTTGATTGTGTTTCATTTCTTAAAGTTGGCGATGCCTAAGAATTTTCGCAATGGGCACCAAAGCTGCGTTTGGAGAGTTCAGTCTACGTCCGGGTAGAAGACGCGCTACTGGACCTGTAAAAACAGTGCAATTTGTTTCTTTGATTTGCTTCACTGCGCTGTGGGGAGACCGCTTGAACTCTGCTAGCATTGCTTCTCTGCGCATTGTGAAAACCCCGACGTTTGTAGAAGTTTGAAGCCATCCTCCTTCCTCTCTCTCCTCTCAACTAGCCAAAAGAGAAACAATTTTTTTTCGAAACTGACTGGAAGTTCGAAAATTAACTAATCGAACCTCAAAGTTCGACGTCGAACCTGAGGTTCGTCAAGAGTTCGCCGCATCCTTAGATATAGCCCAAAAATAGCCACATAGCCAAACGCGAAATTTTGACGCCAACTAGAAAAAAATGTAGCCCAATTTCGCTATATATAGCCCAATCTGGCAACACAGCTTGAAGTGTGCACAAACCGATAACAAAGCTTCTCAAATCGTCGAACCTTGAACGCCTTGAACCGCTTGAAGTTGAACTAGGCCTGATGAGTCCACCATCAGCCAGCTGCACCGGCCATTGCACCGGCATCAGCGCGACACGGTCGAGTGGATGGGTGAATAATAAAATTATAAGTTCTCTTTTTGCAATGGGAGGTAGTTCGCGCCACCTGGCGGACAACTATCACCGCGCAGGGAATCGAGTCAGATTTTCGGGGATTAGGACGAACATGAATATATTTTAATTAAAGCACCCGTCACTTCTCTTTTATGCAAGAGTCGCCAGTTTTCGTGTTCACCCTACGCAGTCGGTGTACAGGGTCGTGGGTATGCATAAACAAGTAATGGCGGAACTGGCGGAACTTTCTGGGACGAGATCACTTCCGGTTCACCTGCTTCATCTGTATGTTTGCTCGGTGAGCAAGGATAAGCAGCGCGCCTTTTTCTTTTTCTTTTTTAAGTTTTTTTTGTTGGAAAATTGGAAAAGGTATGTCGAAGACAAGACAATTGGCCTTGGACCGGACATAAGATAGATCGGTGTATGTTACTGGACCTTACGGAGCCAAGAAGAAGCACCGCATCTCGTTTTATTTGGCCTCCGTAGCCAAAGCTACGTAACCCTATGTGACGGGTCAGTGGAAATCTGTGTACACGTGAGACATTCAACGAAGTTAGACGCCCACAAATCAACCGAGGCATCGGCATGTGATTGTTTTGTGTTTTTCGTGCACGGGAGAGCGTTTGTGAGAACTGCATCGTATCGTCAACTGCGCGGCGTCGCGGTGAGTGTTCGAGCTGGGCAAAGCGAGACTACGCTACGCCTGTCGGACGTAGTTGAAGGAAGGTGCGCAGGATTGTGCAACTGGTGCTCGATCGTGCCGTGGAAGAAGAAGCGGTGCGTTTTCGACGACGTGTAGAGATATCGTGATCGGGACAAAGCCGTCGCACTGTGTATAGTACGATTGTGCCGTTCGTTCCCCTCAAAAAGCGAGCGGCGTGTTTTCGACGACGAGTGTAGGTCTCGTGATTGTGACAACGTCGGCCTACCACGGCGGGAAGTGTGATTCGTTCGATAAAGTTCTTTCGTTGTCTCGAAGAGTCGGATATGTGTTTTCCTCCATTTTTTCACCCAATATTTTTAACCATGGCTTAGTTAGGAGAGCTTTTTTTTTTGTTTGTTTGTTTTTTGCTCTGCACGCGCTGCCAATAGCCCAATGTGCTTCTTTTGAAGCCATTTGACGACGTCCTTACTGCTACCAGTCACCTTGAGGTTTCCTCAGGTGGAGAGAGACCCGACTTCTGACCGTGATTTCACCCAATATTTTGTGACTGTAGCTTATATAATTTGGTTTTTAAGTGATAGAACTTTTCTGTTATATTTGATATAGCAATACTGCCAGCCAGGTTTTGGTTATGAAATACATGTGCTTATTGTGTGTTTGTTTTCAGGTTTTCTGGTTTTATCTTGGCCAGAAATCTGTGATTAAAGAAAAGCTGTTGTTATGAAGAATTTTGTAATTGGCAAAAGAATACCAAAGAAAGCTTTTTTTCATATTCTGGTTCGTTTTTGTTGTGTACAACAAGTCCAGAATTCACTGCTCTGTTAAAGGCACAGTCATTTTTTAATGTTTTCACATTTTGTACATATAATGTGCGTTCAAATAATAAAATATAATTTTTATCCAAATGAAGTTTTCTGAGCCAATTTTATAGTATGGAACGCGCCACGGCCTGGATTCCTCAAGTGTTAATACCTTCTCCCAGTCTTACCTGGCCTGGGCAAACATGTAGCCACCTACATGTGACCAGACTTAATATTTGCAGAACAAGCGGAAGTCATTGCTTACCAAGTCTGTGGCTTGTATACTGTATTGTAATGGGCAATGTAATGCCAGAGAGGATTGGTGGTCCTGAATAAAAGCAGCACTCTGCACACCCATGTTCTATGGGACACTTTTTTTCTTTTGTTGACCAATTTGAAACAAGCCAAATAGGGTGACCATCTTTCGGATTGGTGGCCTGGGATAAAAGGAGCGGTCAGTACCCAGTCTTCTACCAGACAGTTTTTTTTTCATCATTGAATAAGTTACTGCCAGTCAACACTGGTCGGACATGTGCTGAGGATGTTTTTAGGACTGGTGGCCGGGGATAAAAAGTGTGGTCAGTAGCCAGGCTTCTCCTGAACACTTTTTTGTCTTCGTTGACCAAGTTACTGTCCGTCAACATTGGCCGGAAAGGGGCTGAGGACATTTTTAGGACTGGTGGCCGGGGATGAAAAGAGTAGTGAGTCCCAGGCCTCTACCGGACACTTTTTTGTCTTCGTTGACCAGGCTGCTGCCAGTCAACATTGACCAGACAGATGCTGAGGATGTTTTTAGGACTGGTGGCCGGGGATGAAAAGAGTAGTGAGTCCCAGGCTTCTACCGGACACTTTTTTGTCTTCGTTGACCAGGTTGCTGCCAGTCAACATTGACCGAACAGGCGCTGAGGATGTTTTTAGGACTGGTGGCCGGGGATGAAAAGAGTAGTGAGTCCCAGGCTTCTACCGGACACTTTTTTGTCTTCGTTGACCAGGTTGCTGCCAGTCAACATTGACCGGACAGGTGCTGAGGATATTTTTAGGACTGGTGGCCGGGGATGAAAAGAGTAGTGAGTCCCAGGCTTCTACCGGACACTTTTTTGTCTTCGTTGACCAGGTTGCTGCCAGTGAACATTGACCGGACAGGTGCTGAGGATATTTTTAGGACTGGTGGCCGGGGATGAAAAGAGCGATCAGTACTCTGCCTTCTACCGGGCACTTTTTTGTCTTCATTGACCAAGTTCATGCCGGTGAACATTGGCCGGATGAGTGCTGGTCACCTTTTTGAGGCGGGTGACCAGGGAGGAAACAAAGACTTGGTGGCCAAGCCCTTCCCGAACATAATTTGGTGATTGGTTGCCAATGGAAAAACTAAGACTCTGTGGCCGGGGACTTAATAGTGATCTTTTGGGGACCTTTGGCCAGCTGCTTTCCAGTGGCCGGGCTGGCCAGGCAGGTGCCGAGCAAAAATCAGGCATTGGCCAGTGTCGAGGCAAAATGTTGTGCTGCCTGGGGTGCTACTGACGCCTGGTGCACCCGCGGCGACGGCGTCAGGGAAGACATCGTGAGTGTGCCCGGGATTTCTCAACGGCGGCGGATGTTCGTTCCGCGTTATCGTGGTTTTCGCTAAACGTGCTACTGACGCCTGGTGCATTCGCGGCGACGGTATCAGGGACGACATCGTGATTGTGCCCGGGATTTCTCAACGGCGGCGGATGTTCGTTCCGCGTTATCGTGGTTTTCGCTAAGTGTGCTACTGACGCCTTGCGCACCCGCGGCGACGGCGTCAGGGACGACATCGTGAGTGTGTCCGGGATTTCTCAACGGCGGCGGATGTTCGTTCCGCGTTATCGTGGTTTTCGCTAAGCGTGCTACTGACACCTGGTGCATCCGCGGCGACGATATCAGGGACGACATCGTGAGTGTGCCCGGGATTTCTCAACGGCGGCGGATGTTTGTTCCGCGTGATCGTGGTTTTCGCTAAGCGTACTACTCACGCCTGGTGCATCCGCGGCGACGGTATCAGGGACGACATCGTGAGTGTGCCCGGGATTTCTCAACGGCGGCGGATGTTCGTTCCACGTTATCGTGGTTTTCGCTAAGCGTGCTACTGACGCCTGGTGCATCCGCGGCGACGGTATCAGGGACGACATCGTGAGTGTGCCCGGGATTTCTCAGCGGCGGCGGATGTTCGTTCCGCGTTATCGTGGTTTTCGCTAAGCGTGCTACTGACGCCTGGTGCATACGCGGCGACGGTATCAGGGACGACATCGTGAGTGTGCCCGGGATTTCTCAACGGCGGCGGATGTTCGTTCCGCGTGATCGTGGTTTTCGCTAAGCGTGCTACTGACGCCTGGTGCACCCGCGGCGACGGCGTCAGGGACGACATCGTGAGTGTGCCCGGGATTTCTTAACGGCGGTGGATGTACGTTCCGCGTTATCGTGGTTTTCGCTAAGCAGTCTACTGACGCCTGGTGCACCCGCGGCGACGGCGTCAGGGACGACATCGTGAGTGTGCCCGGGATTTCTCAACGGCGGCGGATGTTCGTTCCGCGTGATGGTGGTTTTCGCTAAGCGTGCTACTGACGCCTGGTGCACCCGCGGCGACGGCGTCAGGGACGACATCGTGAGTGTGCCCGGGATTTCTCAACGGCGGCGGATGTTCGTTCCGCGTGATCGTGGTTTTTGCTAAGCAGTCTACTGACGCCTGGTGCACCCGCGGCGACGGTATCAGGGACGACATCGTGAGTGTGCCCGGGATTTCTCAACGGCGGCGGATGTTCGTTCCGCGTGATCGTGGTTTTCGCTAAGCATGCTTCTGACGCCTGGTGCACCCGCGGCGACGGCGTCAGCGACGACATCGTGAGTGTGCCCGGGATTTCTCAACGGCGGCGGATGTTCGTTCCGCGTGATCGTGGTTTTCGCTAAGCGTGCTACTGACGCCTGGTGCACCCGCGGCGACGGCGTCAGGGACGACATCGTGAATGTGCCCGGGATTTCTCAACGGCGGCGGATGTTCGTTCCACGTTATCGTGGTTTTCGCTGAGCTTAGCTACCGACGGCTGGTGCACCCGTGGCGACGGCGTCAGGAACGACGTCGTGTGTGTGCCCGGGATTTGTCAACGGCGGCGGATGTTCGTTCCACGTTATCGTGGTTTTCGCTAAGCGTGCTACCGACGGCTGGTGCACCCGCGGCGACGGCGTCAGGGACGACACGTGAGTGTGCCCGGGATTTCTCAACGGCGGCGGATGTTCGTTCCGCGTGATCGTGGTTTTCGCTAAGCGTGCTACCGACGCCTGGCGCACCCGCGGCGACGGCGTCAGGAACGACATCGTGAGTGTGCCCGGGATTTCTCAACGGCGGCGGATGTTCGTTCCGCGTTATCGTGGTTTTCGCTGAGCATGCTACCGACGGCTGGTGCACCCGCGGCGACGACGTCAGGGACGGCATCGTGAGTGTGCCTGGGATTTCTCAACGGCGGCGGATGTTCGTTCCGCGTGATCGTGGTTTTCGCTAAGCATGCAACTGACGCCTGGCGTTCCCGCGGCGACGACGTCAGGGACGACATCGTGAGTGTGCCCGGGATTTCTCAACGGCGGCGGATGTTCGTTCCGCGTTATCGTGGTTTTCGCTGAGCATGCTACCGACGGCTGGTGCACCCGCGGCGACGGCGTCAGGGACGACATCGTGAGTGTGCCCGGGATTTCTCAACGGCGGCGGATGTTCGTTCCGCGTTATCGTGGTTTTCGCTGAGCATGCTACCGACGGCTGGTGCACCCGCGGCGACGGCGTCAGGGACGACATCGTGAGTGTGCCCGGGATTTCTCAACGGCGGCGGATGTTCGTTCCGCGTTATCGTGGTTTTCGCTGAGCATGCTACCGACTGCTGGTGCACCCGCGGCGACGGCGTCAGGGACGACATCGTGAGTGTGCCCGGGATTTCTCAACGGCGGCGGATGTTCGTTCCGCGTTATCGTGGTTTTCGCTGAGCATGCTACCGACGCCTGGTGCACCCGCGGCGACGGCGTCAGGGACGACACGTGAGTGTGCCCGGGATTTCTCAACGGCGGCGGATGTTCGTTCCGCGTGATCGTGGTTTTCGCTAAGCGTGCTACTGACGCCTGGCGCACCCGCGGCGACGGCGTCAGGGACGACATCGTGAGTGTGCCCGGGATTTCTCAACGGCGGCGAATGTTCGTTCCGCGTGATCGTGGTTTTCGCTGAGCATGCTACCGACGGCTGGTGCACCCGCGGCGACGGCGTCAGGGACGACATCGTGAGTGTGCCCGGGATTTCTCAACGGCGGCGGATGTTCGTTCCGCGTTATCGTGGTTTTCGCTGAGCATGCTACCGACGGCTGGTGCACCCGCGGCGACGGCGTCAGGGACGACACGTGAGTGTGCCCGGGATTTCTCAACGGCGGCGGACGTTCGTTCCGCGTTATCGTGGTTTTCGCTGAGCATGCTACCGACGGCTGGTGCACCCGCGGCGACGGCGTCAGGGACGACACGTGAGTGTGCCCGGGATTTCTCAACGGCGGCGGATGTTCGTTCCGCGTGATCGTGGTTTTCGCTAAGCGTGCTACTGACGCCTGGCGCACCCGCGGCGACGGCGTCAGGGACGACACGTGAGTGTGCCCGGGATTTCTCAACGGCGGCGGATGTTCGTTCCGCTTGATCGTGGTTTTCGCTAAGCGTGCTACCGACGCCTGGCGCACCCGCGGCGACGGCGTCAGGAACGACATCGTGAGTGTGCCCGGGATTTCTCAACGGCGGCGGATGTTCGTTCCGCATGATCGTGGTTTTCGCTAAGCGTGCTACCGACGCCTGGTGCACCCGCGGCGACGGCGTCAGGGACGGCATCGTGAGTGTGCCCGGGATTTCTCAACGGCGGCGGATGTTCGTTCCGCGTGATCGTGGTTTTCGCTAAGCATGCAACTGACGCCTGGTGCACCCGTGGCGACGGCGTCAGGGACGACATCGTGAGTGTGCCCGGGATTTCTCAACGGCGGCGGATGTTCGTTCCGCGTTATCGTGGTTTTCGCTGAGCATGCTACCGACGGCTGGTGCACCCGCGGCGACGGCGTCAGGGACGACATCGTGAGTGTGCCCGGGATTTCTCAACGGCGGCGGATGTTCGTTCCGCGTGATCGTGGTTTTCGCTAAGCATGCAACTGACGCCTGGTGCACCCGTGGCGACGGCGTCAGGGACGACATCGTGAGTGTGCCCGGGATTTCTCAACGGCGGCGGATGTTCGTTCCGCGTTATCGTGGTTTTCGCTGAGCATGCTACCGACGGCTGGTGCACCCGCGGCGACGGCGTCAGGGACGACATCGTGAGTGTGCCCGGGATTTCTCAACGGCGGCGGATGTTCGTTCCGCGTGATCGTGGTTTTCGCTAAGCGTGCTACCGACGCCTGGTGCACCCGCGGCGACGGCGTCAGGGACGGCATCGTGAGTGTGCCCGGGATTTCTCAACGGCGGCGGATGTTCGTTCCGCGTGATCGTGGTTTTCGCTAAGCATGCAACTGACGCCTGGCGTTCCCGCGGCGACGACGTCAGGGACGACATCGTGAGTGTGCCCGGGATTTCTCAACGGCGGCGGATGTTCGTTCCGCGTTATCGTGGTTTTCGCTGAGCATGCTACCGACGGCTGGTGCACCCGCGGCGACGGCGTCAGGGACGACATCGTGAGTGTGCCCGGGATTTCTCAACGGCGGTGGATGTTCGTTCCGCGTTATCGTGGTTTTCGCTGAGCATGCTACTGACGCCTGGTGCACCCGTGGCGACGGCGTCAGGGACGACATCGTGAGTGTGCCCGGGATTTCTCAACGGCGGCGGATGTTCGTTCCGCGTTATCGTGGTTTTCGCTGAGCATGCTACCGACGGCTGCTGCATCCGCGGTGACGGCGTCAGGGACGATACCGTGAGTGTGCCCGGGATTTCTCAACGGCGGCGGATGTTCGTTCCGCGTTATCGTGGTTTTCGCTAAGCATGCTACTGACGCCTGGTACACCCGTGGCGACGGCATCAGGGACGACATCGTGAGTGTGCCCGGGATTTCTCAACGGCGGCGGATGTTCGTTCCGCGTTATCGTGGTTTTCGCTAAGCATGCTACTGACGCCTGGTGCACCCGTGGCGACGGCGTCAGGGACGACACGTGAGTGTGCCCGGGATTTCTCAACGCTGGCGGATGTTCGTTCCACGTTATCGTGGTTTTCGCTGAGCATGCTACCGACGGCTGGTGCACCCGTGGCGACGGCATCAGGGACGACATCGTGAGTGTGCCCGGGATTTCTCAACGCTGGCGGATGTTCGTTCCGC
Source organism: Ixodes scapularis (assembly GCF_016920785.2). Lineage (NCBI taxonomy): Eukaryota > Metazoa > Arthropoda > Arachnida > Ixodida > Ixodidae > Ixodes > Ixodes scapularis. The sequence continues at coordinate 59,987,478 of NW_024609879.1, read as the reverse complement.
GTTATCGTGGCTTTCGCTAAGCATGCTACCGACGGCTGGTGCACCCGTGGCGACGGCATCAGGGACGACATCGTCAGTGTGCCCGGGATTTCTCAACGGCGGCGGATGTTCGTTCCGCGTTATCGTGGTTTTCGCTAAGCCTGCTACTGACGCCTGGTGCACCTGCGGTGACGGCACCAGAGACGACATCGTGAGTGTACCCGGGATTTCTCAACGGCGGCGGATGTTCGTTCCGAGTTATCGTGGTTTTCGCTGAGCATGCTACCGACGGCTGGTACACCCGCGGCGACGGCGTCAGGGACGATATCGTGAGTGTGCCCGAGATTTCTCAACGGCGGCGGATGTTCGTTCCGCGTTATCGTGGTTATCGCTAAGCATGCTACTGACGCGTGGTGCACCCGCGGCGACGGCATCAGGGACGACATCGTGAGTGTGTCCTGGATTTCTCAACGGCGGCGGATGTTCGTTCCGCGTGATCGTGGTTTTCGCTAAGCATGCTACTGACGCCTGGTGCACCCTCGGCGACGGCGTCAGGGACGACATCGTGAGTGTGCCCGGGATTTCTCAACGGCGGCGGATGTTCGTTCCGCGTTATCGTGGTTATCGCTAAGCGTGCTACTGACGCCTGGTGTACCTGCGGTGACGGCACCACAGACGACATCGTGAGTGTACCCGGGATTTCTCAACGGCGGCGGATGTTCGTTCCGGGTTATCGTGGTTTTCGCTGAGCATGCTACTGACGGCTGGTACACCCGCGGCGACGGCGTCAGGGACGATATCGTGAGTGTGCCCGAGATTTCTCAACGGCGGCGGATGTTCGTTCCGCGTTATCGTGGTTATCGCTAAGCATGCTACTGACGCCTGGTGCACCCGCGGCGACGGCATCAGGGACGACATTGTGAGTGTGCCCAGGATTTCTCAACGGCGGCGGATGTTCGTTCCGCGTTATCGTGGTTTTCGCTAAGCATGCTACTGACGCCTAGTGCACCCGCGGCGACGGCATCAGGGACGACATCGTGAGTGTGCCCTGGATTTCTCAACGGCGGCGGATGTTCGTTCCGCGTGATCGTAATTTTCGCTAAGCATGCTACTGACGCCTGGTGCACCCGCGGCGACGGCATCAGGGACGACATCGTGAGTGTGCCCTGGATTTCTCAACGGCGGCGGATGTTCGTTCCGCGTTATCGTGGTTATCGCTGAGCATGCTACTGACGCCTGGTGCACCCACGGCGACGGCGTCAGGGACGACATCGTGAGTGTGCCCTGGATTTCCGAACGGCGGCGGACGTTCGTTGCGCGCATTCATGGTTTTCGCTAAGCGTGCTACTGACGCCTGGCGCACCTGCGGTGACGGCACCAGAGACGACATCGTGAGGGTGCCCGGGATTTCTCAACGGCGGCGGATGTTCGTTCCGCGTTATCGTGTTTTTCGCTAAGCATGCTACTGACGCCTCGTGCACCCGCGGCGACGGCATCAGGGACGACATCGTGAGTGTGCCCGGGATTTCTCAACGGCGGCGGATATTCGTTGCGCGCATTCATGGTTTTCGCTAAGCATGCAACTGACGCGTGGTGCACCTGCGGTGATGGCACCAGAGACGACATCGTGAGTGTGCCCGCGATTTCTCAACGGCGGCGGATGTTCGTTGTGCGCATTCATGGTTTTCGCTAAGCATGCAACAGACGCCTGGCGCACCTGCGGTGATGGCACCAGAGACGACATCGTGAGTGTGCCCGGGATTTCTCAACGGCGGCGGATGTTCGTTCCGCGCATTCATGGTTTTCGCTAAGCATGCAACTGACGCCTGGCGCACCTGCGGTGATGGCACCAGAGACGACATCGTGAGTGTGCCCGGGATTTCTCAACGGCGGCGGATGTTCGTTGCGCGCATTCATAGTTTTCGCTAAGCATGCAACTGACGCCTGGTGCACCTGCGGTGATGGCACCAGAGACGACATTGTGAGTGTGCCCGGGCTTTCTCAACGGCGGCGGATGTTCGTTGCGCGCATTCATGGTTTTCGCTAAGCATGCAACTGACGCCTGGTGCACCTGCGGTGATGGCACCAGAGACGACATCGTGAGTGTGCTCGGGATTTCTCAACGGCGGCGGATGTTCGTTGCGCGCATTCATGGTTTTCGCTAAGCATGCAACTGACGCCTGGTGCACCTGCGGTGATGGCACCAGAGACTACATCGTGAGTGTGCCCGGGATTTCTCAACGGCGGCGGATGTTCGTTGCGCGCATTCATGGTTTTCGCTAAGCATGCAACTCACGCCTGGCGCGCCTTTGGTGATGGCACCAGAGACGACATCGTGAGTGTGCCCGGGATTTCTCAACGGCGGCGGATGTTCGTTCCGCGTTATCGTGGTTTTCGCTAAGCATGCTACTGACGCCTGGTGCACCCGCGGCGACGGCATCAGGGGCGACATCGTGAGTGTGCCCGGGATTTCTCAACGGCGGCGGATGTTCGTTCCGCGCGTTCGGCGTTTTCGCTAAGCGTGCTACTGACGCCTGATGCACCTGCGGTGACGGCATCAGAGACGACATCGTGAGTGTGACCGGGATTTCTCAACGGTGGCGGATGTTCGTTCCGCGCGTTCGTGGTTTTCGCTAAACGTTCTGCTGACCGTATACCTGTGTGTGTCCATGTGGTGCACCTGCGCGGTTTTATCTGGTGAACTACCGTAAATCTAGGAATTTACCCAGCGGCATTGTGAGTACCTTGAAAGATATCTTTTGCGGCAAAGAACTTCGTTGTTGCTATTTGGTCTGATTGCTTTTGTCTACAGCTGTGCAAATTGTTTCACTGGTATCGACCCTGTTAAATAAATACATAGAACCTTCGGGTCTATATGGACCAACCACTTTATTTTTTTCCGAATCATCCAGCATCTGGTAAACATAACGAACCACGGTTCACAGGCTTCCTCCTAAGCGGCTTCCGTCGACGTCCGAGAAAAGAAAGAAAAAACGCGGTGAATTCCGTCCAATCTGGTGATCTTCTGGTAAATTTTGGCATTATTGGAAGTGAAAAGAGTCTCATAATCCAGTAAAATAGATTTTTACTAGAAATATTCTTCCGTTAAAAATCCGGTGACATTCTGGTAAACATTTATGGGACATTCCGGTAAAAATCCGGTAACGTTCCTATAAAACAACCGGTGACATTCCACCAAAAAAATCCGGCGACATTCCGGTAAACTACGGCTTTACTGCAAAGTAAAACAGTCCCATAATACAGTAAAATAGGCTTTTACTGGAAATGACATTACGGTAAAAATATTTTTCAATCGGGCTGAATCTATTTTTTAGACACTAACAAGAGGCAAAAAATCCAAATTAGCATTTCTACAAAAATATAAAAAGGGGGGCGGGGAGCAAGTTATCGCCGCTTTTTTTAGTTCCTTGTTATCCTTTGCGATTGAAGACGGGGAGAGGAGGACACCAAGTTATTGTGTGCCTCTTCGAGAAGGTCGAGGCGGTAAGTGCACAGAGAATGAACAATGTCCTTCTGGGTTATAGTGATTACGACCATTTTAATAACATCACAACACCAGACAACGCTCCTTCTACCCTAAAAACCACTAAAGGGGATGTGATAATATGTGAAGGTGTTATTGCCACAAGCATCCTCGTTCGCTGCTGCACACTTACCTTCCTCTCTTAGAAAGCCGGATGTATTTTTTTCTGTTTTTTCACCTCATATGACCCTGTTTTAAAAGCTACTTACTTTTTTGTATTCCAACTTCTAGGGTTGGCCCACTTTATTTGTGAATTCCAGCCAGGTTATCTGCATCTGAGTCACCCTTTTTGTGAGTCAGCTTTTCGCGAGTATTTCAAAAATGGTAATAGTCTTACTTTCTTCTTCCTGTTTTTGCTCCACCAGGACGCACCCTATCTCAAGCAGATACTTTACAAATAAACATGATGGTGGCTGACGTAGACTTGATATTCTGGACTTGAGGGGAGAGCGAAATTCATTAGTGCGGTCATAGCCCAGCTTACTTATTATTCTGCCCTTCGGTGCACGTGGCATCAGCGGACGTCTATCTGGAGAACACCGGAGTAAACAGCGGCCGGTTCGTGCTCCGTGTGTTTTTGAACGGCACCAAGGAAGTTACACACGACCAACGTGTGTTTGCATTTCCTTGTTTTAACTAATGTTCTAATTATTTGTTGATATAAATCTCCTTTTTTTTTCGATTACTTAAATTTATATACTAGGAACTTTTTTTCATTCACCAACGTCTCATCCGAGGCTCGACCTGTTCAGAAGCAAAGGAAGAAGGATATCGAGGCAAACCTTTTCTATTATTTAATTATCACCTTACTATTACAACTATGTTTTGCTATTATCTGGCAAATATATGCTGTTATAATAAGATGGATATAAGTTTCCTTATATATTCATCATTATTTATTATTATCCTGCAGCGCCATCAGGCATTATGGCAGGGGGCGAATAAACATGAAAAATATTTCTGAATTTGCGGCACACAGAACCGCACTGTGAAAGGCATTCCACGCCTTAATTGTTTTAACAAAAAACAAATTGTTGCTCAATTTCGTCCTGGTGCGGTATTTTCTAATCTGATGAATGTGGTCTTTTCTTTTTGAGATATAGTTTGGTAGTAATAAGTAAAATGAGCTATTAATGCCAGTTTTATTGTTATTGATGTAAAAAAAACTTCAAGCGCAAATTTTGTCGTCTTAATGCCAATGTAGACCATCCCAGTTCTTTTATTATGTCGGTTACACTCTCAAATCGGCCTTTCAGCGCCAAAACGAAACGAGTGGCACAACTCTGAATTCTTTCTAAAGCAGCAATGTGGTTTTGCTGAGAAGGATCCCAAACGGTGCAGGCGTACTCTAGCACTGGGCGTACATCAGACAAATAGGCGAGCTCTTTGATAGTTTTAGTTGATTTCCTTAAGTTTCATTTTAAAACTCCAAGCGCACTGCCTGCCCTCATAACAACTTCGTTAAATTGTGCATTGCAGGTGCAGTCAGCTGACAGAGTACGCCAGGATCTTTAACTGTTTGCTTTTTTGTTGCGGTTTTATTATCCAGTTGGTAAGAAGTTTCAACTTCTGTTTGGTTTTGCGGGTAAAACTAACATGGGCACATTTCTAACGTTTAACTCCATATTCCACTTTTTACACCATTGCTTTATCCTATTCAGATCACCCTGCAGCCGCGTGGAGCTCCCTTCGTCTGTTATCTATGTATAAACAACACAATCATCTGCAAACAATCGTAGATGTGAATTGACCACCGTCATTAATATCATTAAAAAATATTAGAAACAGCAATGAACCCGAAACCGACCCTTGAGGTACACCAGGTGTTACCATAACAGTATTTGAAGTTTTACCGTTTAAAAGAACACGCTGAAGACGTGATAAAAAATATACTTCTATCCAATTTAGAATAGTGTCGAAATTCAAGCGCTCTATTTTGTATAATAATAGTTCGTGTGACACCGTATCAAATGCTTTTTTATAATCTAAGAAAGCACAATCAATCTGTCCGCCTGCGTCAACCCCCGTCATAAAATCATGATAAAGCTCAGTTTGTTGTGTAGTACATGAGTACGCCTTTCGGAACCCATGCTGCGAGTCAACGAAAAAATTATGGAAGTTTAAATGCTTGATGATGTGACAATATAAACATTTTGCAGTAATTTACAACATATAAATGTCAGTGAAATCGGTCTGCAATTTGTAATTTTTCTTTGGGCCCGTTTTTGTGCACAGGCACCACGTGTGCCATTTTCCAGTCGTCTGGCAATGAACCATGATTCAACGATTTGTTACATATTACAAAAAGGTATGGAGCGGTCGCATCTGCGCAACGTTTCAAATTCTTGGAGGGATCCCATCTGGGCCTTCTGCTTTAGCTTCATCTATATGTTTTAGAAGTTCCAACACACCTCCTATAGCAAGTTCAATTGGTGGCATTGCACTGAACGTGCCCTGGCACATATCGTAGTCGATGTTCTCAGGAGGCCAAAAAACTGATTGAAAATATTCACTGAAGGCTTCCGATTTTTGCCAGTCATCGGTAATTATTTCATTATTGACCATCATGTCTCCTATTCCGATCTGATTATTACCACAGCGCCTCATGTAGTTCCAGAACTGTTTGTTGTTTGCTTTCATTCCGTCCTCCAGCCTTTGCAGATAATTTTCTTTCGGCTTCTTTCACCCTTGTTTTATACAATGACGTAAGTTCTTTTAGCTTGTTTAGATTTCGCACTGAGCTCTTCTTTTTATGCCGTGCATACACACGCTTGCGCCTCTTTACCAGCCGCAGTAGGCTACCAGTAATCCACGGTTTTTTCCTCTCTTTTTTAACTTCGGCAAGACCATGCTTGGAACGTTTTTTTCAGTTAGACTGGTAATTCTCTGTTTAAAGACTACCCATATGTCATGAACACTCGTCTCCTCAGCAAGGCATTCGATGGAAAGGAAATTGTTCAAAAGTTCCGAACTCATCCATTCATAGTCACATTTTTCATATAACAGCGGCTTTCTACCCGCACTCACTTTTTTGCGCGAAACCCGAAAGTCAAGAGTTGAGACGACAGCACTGTGGTCACTGATACCAGTTATGACATCAGTTCATTTAACAGCGATAGGGTAGTTGCAGAGAAACAAGTCAAGTGTGTTTTGATTCCGTGTAGGTACAAGAATATGCTCTTGAAGTGCTAAGCTGTCTACCATGCATTTAAGATCAAGCTTTAACTGACTCATGGCTCCACATGCACAATGTTACTCGCCCCATATCGTATCCGATAGATTAAAATCACCTCCAAGCACTACGGAGTCATTCGAAACACTGGATACTAGGTCATGAAGTACCTCTATGACAGCCGGGTCAGAATTAGGGGGTCTGTAGAACACTCCGGCAGTACATTTCTTGTTATCAGGCAACCCAACACTACACCACACTGATTCGGCAGTATTGCCTGGCACGTCAAGTTAGCAACTTTTGAAGGAACTATGAACCAGTATAAAGACGCCTCCCCCATGTGATCACCTATATTTTCTATAGGCGTTAAATGGGCTAGAAAATTCCTCGTGATCTGATATAGAGCTATCTAACCGAGACTCTGTTCCCAGGACTATATCGGCTTTTACAAAGCTAATCAACCCATACAAGTCTTCCACCTTATTTTTAACACTTCTGCAATTCACCAGCAACACTATAACCAATCCTTCGCACAATTTTCCAAACAACACTTGGACGTAATGCACGCTTCACGGCAACGACGCTTTCTATTTCAGCATCCCAAGTAAACATTTGATCGTTTATTGTAATTTTATCATAGGTTAATCTGACCTTACTGCTTAGATCACTCTTTTGAGCCTTCGCGTATGAGCAGAGATTACGACGCTTTTTCCTTACTTCAAATGTGTAGTCTTCAGATAACGATAAGACAGAACCCTTCAGCTTGTATGCGCTCCTCATGACCTCAGCTTTTCCACTGCGTGAAGAAAATATTATCATAACTGGCCGTATTTTCGTTTCACGTTGTTTCCCAAGCCGATATACTTTTTCTGTAAAAAAAACTTTCACCCCAAGTTCGTTTTAAAAAATATTCACTATCACCTTTTCCTCTAGCAGATCGTGTGTTTCTGACGTGTCCTCGTCGAGTCCAGATAAATTTGTATTCTAGTTTTGGCTACATGTATGATGACTTCTACAGCTTCGCGATTTCGACAATGCAGAATTTTAGCAGGTCGGTCCGATGACTCATATAACGATACCCGATACCCCACCGCCGCCTTTGCGCATTCGTCATATCGTTATCGGGGGCATCGGAGGTATCAAAACGATCTACTAAAACTCTTGAATACCATGCAACGGCTGCAACGAGGAAGCTTTGCTCTATTTTCGAGGCAAATATAGTACTTCTATAGATTCGCTGAAAAAGATCAACGCAGAGCATGAACCATTCGTGAGGCACAATATGCCACTCCCATCCAGTGCCTCAATTCAAAGCATGTTCAGCGTAGCAGTCGACATATTTAGTAAGAAATAACGCAAGATGTCTGACGAGTTTCGAGAGTCAGCTGTTGCTCACAATACTGAAGGTCATTAAATGGAACAGGTTGCAACAATAAGAACTTGAATAACCCCCTGCCCTTTGTTTCTTAAATGAAGACAGTAATGCTGAAAGTAACGCCACGAAGGTAACGAATTACTTTTTGGGGTAACGGTCACCTACTTCTATGGGCGGGTAATTGTAATTGAAATAAATTACAATTCAGCTTCGAGTAGTTGTAAATGTAATTCTCTACTGTTTTTCAGTAACGTATACAAGTCTGGTGTGGATAACTTAACTATAAATGGTAGAAATATAGCTGGAGAGGAACTTGCAAATACCCTGAATGAGCATTTTATAAACATTGGTGCTCCGCGAGAAAGGGAAACTGACAGCAAAATCAGTACCACAAATAAAACTACAAATATCTCAAGCTCTATCATGCTCGAGCTTACTTCCCCATACGAAGTTAGTAATTTGATAAAAAATATAAAGACAAGTGTAGCGGCTGTGGCTGACGAAATAAAACCCTTGCCAGTTAAAACGGTGTCAAATATAATAAGCCCAGTCCTGGCACCTATTAATAAACAACGTGTTGCAAACAGGAATATATCCAGACGAACTCAAAGTCGCAAGGGTTTGTGCGGTGCATAAAGGGGGAAACAAAAGTAAACTAGAAATATACCGACCAATATCTGTTTTGCCAATATTCTCAAAAATATTTGAAAGCGTAATACGTATAAGATTGCAAAACTTTTTTTTCTTTTCAAAATACAACGTAATCACTAGGTCCCAAAATGGTTTCCGAACGGACAAATCGACTGAAATTGCTCTTACGAATATGAAAGACAGAGTTATAACCAACATCCAAAATAAACTATATACGCTTGGGTTATTTCTAGATTTGAGCAAGGCCTTTGATTCGATACAACACATTATTTTACTGACGAAACTTCAGACTTGTGTTGTACGTGGCGTAGCATCTGACCTAATCAAGTCCTACCTGCAAAATCGTAAACAGTTTGTACATGTCAAGACCGCCGCTTCTCAGGAATTAGAAATAAAACATGGAGTGCCCCAGGGCTCCATAGTCCACTACTTATTTCATATATATAAATGATATAAAAGACATCCCAGATTCCCCACATATGGTGATGTACGCTCACGATACCAATGTTTTCTTCTGCAGCGATACAAAAGCGTCCTTAGAACAACAGACAAATGATTTTCTTCAAAAACTTTCAAAATGGCTGGAAACAAACACGCTTAAACTAAATGAGGACAAAACAAAGTACAGTATATTTGGACCTATCAATAAGCACGACAATAGTGTAATTAATACCTTTGCAATATAATAGCACCCCCATATTTCAGGTTATAGAACAAAAGTTTCTTGGCGTCCGGTTTCATGAGACACTTACTTGGAACACTCACGTGAACAAATTAAAATGGAACCTATCGAGAGCACTAGGCTGTATATATGAAATAGCAAATTTTTTACCGGAAGTGGTTGATCAAAAACTTGTATTGGTTTTTGTTTCACTCAATACTGCCGCGCACGCAGCTGGCGGCGAAGTTGGCGGCGCGCACGTGGCCTAGCGGTTATCGCGCCTGCCTCCCACGCGAACAGCCAGTGTTCGATTCCTCGGAGCGTCGTGTATTTTGTTTATTCCTGCAATTTAGTGTTCTGGAATATTCGCAAATTTTGTTGCTTGTTCGAGGTCCGAATGGTCTACGCGTTGAACTTTCTACGCCGATTGTTCCAGAAGCTCAGGCGTGTACATAAGGGGTTTCACGTGGTGAGCCAAAGTCAGTTTCGCCTCGGGGTTCGATCCTGCTGCTTCGCAGCCTTCGACGCCCACGACGCTTTGTTGTTATCTTTTTTTTTTCTTTTTATTTTTAGCCGCAAGTTCGCCCCATCAAACGTTTAGTTTCTTCAGTTATTATCGCCTCATCACTTGTGATTAGCGACAATACTTTGTTATGGAATTATGGCATGAACAACCACTTTCACAAATTACAGAAAATTAATTATTCTCCAGAAAAAGGTTGTGCGCATTTTAGAAAACTATAAAGGAAATGTTCGTGATTTTTACAGCAGTCTATATTTTACAAAACATAACATGCTTAAAGCAAACCAGATTTATTACTTTAAACTTATGCAGACAATATACAAAGAAAAACTTTATCGAATGGATGAAGTGCCATCGCAACCTTATCTTCTTAGAAACGCCAAACACAAGACTTCTAAGCAGAGGACAATTTTTGGAAAACAAAAACTATATTATCAGGTTCTTACATCACTACACATTTTTGAAGCGCGAACTGATCTTACAGTATCATTCAATAAATATAAAAGTAACATCAGACACACCCTTGTACACAACGATACATAGGACGAAGTGTCTAGCGTTACGTCCGACGTAACCCAAGTTACGTCCGAATATCCACCTTCTCTAGGTTCACGGGGGAGAGAAGGAGGGCGGGGAGAGGGTTAGGTATACACGTTTCAGTGCTCCGACCGGACGTAACGCTAGCCACAGCGTATATATTACGCGTAGTAGAAATTGTGTTTGTTACATGGCTGTAACCTTTTGTGTACATATCCTTTGGGATCTTTTTGCTCCTTTGATCATTTTGTGATTATACGTCAGTGATTAAGAATCAGTGTTGTATGAATGATAGTCATCTTCGCGTGGACTTATCTAGCTACATTTAGAATTTTAAAACGTTTTGTGAAATGTTCTCTTATTTCTTGTAATATTATATTAATCTGAGGGCAGATTTGCGAAGGTCAACGTAAACGACAACCGCAAATCCAGAGACGCGACATGCGCAGGGTTTTGGTTTTTTGTTTCTTTTCGCTCAGTGGTGACTTTAAAGTGAGCGACGCGGCTGTGGCTCAAGGGAGACATGGAAAAAGAAAAAAAAAAAAAAGGAAGAAACCGAAGACGTGCGAGGGCCGTGAAGGACGTCGGTTGGGCAACGATTCGATCTCTACTGTAATTATACATTTATTTTTATTTTTCTCCACTTGATGGAGTCCTATCAGTCATTTTTATGACCGCCAACATCCGCAGACCATCGGCGTTCTCAGTCATCGGGTCCCTGACTCAATCGTAAGAAAAGAACGAACCTTCACTAGATTAATCCTTGTTTATATTCGTGAAATAATTTCTACGATTTTGAGTAAAAAGTGTGCATGTTTGCTACTCTGTAGATATACGTATTTTGCTTACTTTCTTCACGTATATATGGCAACCAATGCAAGCTGTGCTGTTATGAACTGTGGGGGGTAGAGGCCTAGTCAGGCAGAAATGCTTTTTGTCTCTGCCTCCCTACCGGGTTTGGCCCGTGAGAAGGCAAATCAACTTCAAACTTCAAACATATTTTTTGTTCATAATCTAAATTCTCGTTTTATAAATATGAGTCGAAGTTGTTTGCCTAGCACGCCTAAGTGTCTCGCGGTAGCCAGGTGTTTGTTTTCCAATGGGCTCTCATGTCCCTTTCGTGGAGAAATGAGGCGCCATGACCAGGGCCAATCCGTCTATCGACAAAGTTTCCTTCTAAAATTGCATGTTGTCCGCAGTCATTATGCCGCACTTGCGAATGCACGATCACGTGGCACTGGGATGGAGTGGCTTCAAATCCCACGCTGTATGATTCTCCAGAGCCAGCCCTAGATCCACGTGCTGCTGGCAAGCAGCGGTTCGTCAACACACTCGGTCACCGAACCCCGCACATCGTCAACCAGCAGTGTGCTAAATGTTGCCCTCGGCCGTCGGACGGATGTCCAATTCTCATTCACAGGCGACCTCGCGAAACGGCGCACATAGCAGGAGCCGCTTGCACACGCTTTTCCTTTAGCTTTGTCCGACCTCTACGCATACGTTTGATCGAATAATAAACCATTTTGAAAGACTCGGGTGATTTCTTTTTCTTTTTTGTATCCGTTCTGCGCATGTTTGCTGTGGCAAAGATTCAACTATGGTTGGCGCCAGTCTTGCACGTAACCAGTTAGAACCAATTCATTACTACTTATAATTTACATTTATTTGTAGCTTTTCAACGCCTCAAATATTTGTTTCTGCGGTAACGTTCGCTGCAGTTCAGTTATATTTTTTCGTAATAATTAGGAGTACCCAAGCATATGTTTCCGAAAGAGCTACAATTATTGAGTTGAGTTGTTTACGTTAAAAACTCCTCCGTCTGCCCGTGCGTCGCTCGTCTATGTTGCACGCAGTGTTATACAACTTTTAACCCTTTAACAACTAAAACGAAATGCCAAGAAACCGGAAGGATTAGGGTGTCAAAACGCTCTGCGACTAGTTTGACTGTCGAGCTGTCTGGAATCCCTCGTTGCCTGTGAACGGGCTGTTACGACCCGGGTTTGTCGCGGCAGAAACCGCTTTCTTCCGCAGTGACGTCATTTAGCTACAAAAAAGATCACCCCCCCTCTCCTTCATTCCATCACCAAACAGTTCACCAGCGCGAGCTTGTATAGAAGGTACTAAGAACAGACAGGTTTCTTATGAACAATTTTTTTAAAGTTAGTACATTAACTTCAAAAGTAATCAATTCTTCGTGCTAATTTTTCAATTACTTCTATGGTGCAGTAATTGATTACTGAAATCACTTACTATTTTCATTAAAGTACTTGTAATTTTGATCGGTTATTTTTATTAACGCGTGCAGGACTGGTTGACGCCCACAAAGAGGATATTTGAGAGCTCCACCCATGCGCGGACCCTCCTCAGGCAATAGCAAAAGCTTCTATTACGGCTGGCGCCAAAAAAAAAAAAGGTGATTTTTTAAAGAGCTCTTTACTTGCACAGATCTTCCTCAAGCGGTGGCAAAAGCTTCAAGCACAGTTGGTGCGAAAGGGGAAGTTGTGGTACCTCTTGTGCATCCTCAGAAGAGGTAGTGCCACTCCCCTTCCGGGCGCCTAATCCACGTCGAGCTTCTACCGCTTGGTGACGGCTTTAGTGAAAAAGCTCCATACAGGTAGAATTCGCAATTTATAGCTACGGTGTCGCCGCCCTTGCGGTCAACTGCGGAAACGCAAATAGGGGATATATTTTTCTTCAGAGACTCACAAGCACCGCCAAATGCAGTATTGTGTGTCGACAGTACGATGAACAGGTAACGTTATCTGCAACAAAACAAAACCTCATCACGGCAATCGAGACACCGATAAAAGCACAGCCTGCGTCCGCTTGTCACCGAATCCGCTCCACGAGGCTGCTCATTCCGTCGAGTAACGTAGTCCACTCCTCCCCCAAACATTCCTCGCTCGTACACAATAACAACGACTTCTTCGCGACCTTTGTATGCTCGGTGGATGGGTTCGGATGATTCCCGTGAAGCTGCCTTCGGACGTGACAGTGACCGTGAAAGCGTGAAACTCGGTGTGATCAGCGTTGGTGCTCTCCACTTGCTGAGCTTGCCGGGATAGCACTAGCCCTACGCTCTGAGAATAGGGGTGTAGTTCTTACACTTTTTGTCCCATATATTGTACCCGTGAACTTCAGTTCGACGTACAGGGCACTGATGTTGCACCGAATGTACCAAAGTTCAGAAGCAGCTTATTAGACGAGTGGTACAACTTACTAAACAAGCTAATGGAAATGTTACTGTCTACAAAAAAAAAGAAAGAAAATCGGGGATTTTTAGGATTTACTGCAGAACCTTTTTTTTTCTTTTTTTCTAGTCTTTGATGCGTACTTTAGCTGTTCAATAAATTATATCGCATTAATATCGAGCCCTTCGTCAATGTTGGGGCCACGGCAGTGCGCTGTACTCAGAACTTAAAGGAGCTGTGCAACGATTTTAACGTTGAACGAATTGGCATCTTCTACTTTTGACATTATTTATCTTGTCACAGAGGAGAGAAAACACAATTCCATTCTTCGAAATGTTGCGATTCCGCCGCGTAATCGCGAGGGGAAAATTAGAACATTCCCCGACCTGCAGCCGCAAGCGGCGGCCATGAGAGCCACGCGGAATGACGTCAATGGGAGACTTGTAGAAAGATAGAAAGTTGACCGAGTACCTGCTCGATAAAAGGCAACTTTTCTATAAATCTTTTCGTTCCAACATAAATATGAATGCTTCAGAAACCTGGTATTATCGACAAAACTTTTATTATAGGGAATGTTAGTGGCGACATTTAGTGGCGAAATGTTTATCCTAGGTCCACAAAACTGTGAGCTCTATCTGCTGCCGCAAATAGCCGCCAGAAGCCTGAAAGGAACGGGGGCTGAGCCGGAAGGGGATGGCCATGCCCGGGTGAGACCTTCCTTCCTTCACCATATTGTTTGCGCTGCGCCAGCACGTCAACACGTGGTCGCGAGCGTATGAGTTCTGGCTGCTCACTGGTGGCTCTCTGGAGAGTACCACGGGGACGTGGCACTCTCCAAGACCCCGAATCGAAACTGTCGCAGAAGTGGTACAAAGCAGCCGTGGTGAAAAAGCCGTACACATCGTTATGCACTGTTGGCGGTCACGCGTAACCGGTAGCACTTTACGTTTTTCGGTAACGCGTAACGTACTTACGTTACTTGTTACGAGTTACGGGTAATGGGGTTACGTTACGGGTTAAATATTCTTCCGAAGATTTAAAAAAACAAAAGTGCACTTTATTTTTTTTTCCGAGTTTTCACGCGCTGAAGCATCTGATTGCTTTAGTTGTTTTTTTCTTTGTGTTTTTATTTTGTGAATATTTATCTGGGACCGTAAAAAAATATCGAATTCTGTTACATTTCTGAACTGACTATACGTTATATGAAATTTGGCTCTTACGGGTACCTGTAACGTCAAAACAGTAAAAACCAGCTCATTCATAATTTAAAAAGTAACGCAAAAACAACGTGCACTACGTTTTATCGGTAACGGTCACGGTATATTGTTCCTTTTATTTTGAGGGAACATGAAACGGGAACGCGCTTCTGTTATTACGAAGTAACGTGTAACGTATTTCGCTACTTTTTTCGCTAACGCCTCCAACACTAGCGTTATATCTCTCTCGCAATTTTTTCTGTGTGTAAAAGAAGTTACACCTTTTTCTAAATTAGTCACGTAATTGATTTTCAATGTGAAGCCCGATAAAACACAATGAAGATATGTTTCTAACAAACAGAAAAATTCCCGAAACTGCTAGACATATTGAGGATCTCTGACAGATATTAGATGCGGCGCCTCATGTGACAAGGCCACTCGTAGCTACTCAGCGATGTTGCGAGCTGCGTAGCGCGGCCTTGTCGCTTGGAAAAAGAAAAATCAGACATTACAACGCAAAATATTACGTTGAAATCATAAACCATATAAGATATTGCTTACAAACATTAGGGGATTAAAAAGACTTGCAGCTCGTAAGTTGTTTTATCAAATCAAATAATGAGCAACACACACGCACGCGCCCAAAATAAAACATTTTCAACCTGGCAAAATAAATATGCCGTTCCGAAAATCTGAGGTAATCGGAAAAAGTAACCGTTACTTTATTAAGTCGCGTCAAATTACTTTTCTTCGAGAGTAATTAAGTAATATAATTGAATGCATTTTGAAGCAAAAGTAATTGGGATGGTAATCGCCACAAGGCTGGTCAGGTAATATCAAATCAAGACGAGGAGTGCCATGGCGATGCACTTTCGGCGCCGCTTGATCGACTCCATCAGACGGCAGCGTTAGCAGCGGTCGTACCCAACGTGAAACCATGTAGATGAGCTTTGTCTGCACAGCCCCAAAAGCGTTTTATCATCCTTTCAGCCGCCCAACCTTTAAGCAACAAAACGTTTTTCATCAGATGTTTCGAGCATATTCACTCCCACTTCCTGCGCGAGCGTCGCGTGGCACGACCTAGACTAAGCAGCCGGTGAGAGGGCCATGATTCTCCCCTACATCAATCGCCCTCCCCCCCCCCCCCCCCGCGCGCACGCGCACACACACACGCACACACACATACACACACACACTGTGATTTGAATTGTAGAACCACGTGACTGGCTCGTGTCGCACTATATATTCCCCCATCCCTCGAGACTCTGACGTCTTTTTGCCTGTAAAGCTCGCAGTCAACATGCTCTCGATTCGCGCTCGAGCCGCGTTAAAGCATCTGCGGTGCGTGACAAAAATTGTGAACGAATTTCAAAGCCAGAAACGGTAAGTCCATCTCCCTTGGCACATTTGCGGGTCTAAATATTAGTATGAAAAACGTGTGGAGAAAATTAATTAAATAGTTTCTTCTATTCTGTTCTGGGCAGCCATGTTGAACAAAATGTTCATAATTTCCCGAATGACTGTGCGTACTCAATGAGTCGCCACAAGCGGGCCGACTGAATAAAGATGTATCAAAAGTTATCGATGAAAGTTAACATCCTCGCAGTCGCGATTTGTAATTCCAAAGAATAAAATAGACAATATACGAATAATATTAATTCCTTCATTTTTTTCAAACAATACGAAATGTTGAAAGCTGATCGGGGGGGAAAAAACTGTGAAAAGAGCATGGCTGGCCCCTACATATCAAATCGAGCAGTCGTTATGCACGTATACCAAAGGAAGTCATACAACGACAACAGAAGTTTAGGAAAATATACAGCGATAACAAAATCAGAAGTCGAAGAACCTTAGCTGAAAACAAAGCACTCATTGTAAGCAATTTGGTTTCAAGGATTCCCGTAAGACGGTCATTGATATATGGCTGGAATCGTCATCGTGCCAGCACCGAAAGAGTAGCCGTTAAAGTATAAGCGGAAGTTTAATTGCCGTAATGCGTTCTTTAGAAATGTATTTAGTAATCTTGCTTAGTTCGTGTTGTATACGTATGTACTTTTAAGGGTCGATTTCGCAAAGTTTGTGACGTGACGTTGTGATAGGTAGGTTTCAATAATATTTTGTTTTCACATAAACAAGGTTCGTTTAAATGAAAAAAGAAATAATTTCATGAAATTGAGCTGAAAGATAATTAAGTGGATATTCAATTTTAGCCTTACAAACTTTTTGTTGTAGTTCTGTAACACCAATATTTTGCATATTAGTATGAATCGGTGAACCCCTAACAATTTTACCATAATTTAATTGTAAATAAAATACTTAAACTATATAACATTTTCTCTCTTGGCAGTGGTAAGATGTGCTTATGGCAATACACAATACCACCTCGCTATACTAAATAGTTTACAATGTTTAATTCGCATCGTCTATAAGTTTCTAGGCGTCATCTCTGTTAAAAGTTATGCTTGCTTTATAGGCATAAATTAAAAAAAATATTGGTGATTGATTAATATTGTCATGAAGGACAAATGATGAGGCAGCGAATAACTGTACAAACTAAACGTTTAATGAAGCCGAACTTGTGCCCTCCCCCCCCCCCCCCCCCCCCAAAAAAAAAAAAGAAAAGAAAAAGGAAACAGAACATAACAATAGAGCGTCGCGGGCGTCGATAGCCGCGTAACAGAAGGATCGAGAACTTGGGCGAGACTGACCCCGGCTTGCCACGCGGAGCCGCTCTTCGGGAACATTCGGCGTAGAAGGTTCGGTGCGTAGACGATTGTAACCTCGAATGAGCCCAAGACGGTTCTTGAATTTACCGGAACATCTCATTACAGCGCCAACAAAAATGTGTAGCCGCGGCCAGGAATCGAACCCTCGCCTTCTGCGTGAAAGACATGCGCGATAACCGTTAGCCCATGGGCGCTCTGCCTACTTAGGCAGCTGCGCTCGAGGCATTATTTTCCCCTCTAAAAAAAAAAAAAAAGGCAAATCCACAATTAAAAGAACGGCATGACCACGAGCCACAGTTCACAGTTCAGTCGTCGACGCGAGTGCAAAGCTATATCGTTCGTAATACGGCTTCAAGCGGACGTCGTGCACCACCTCGGGTAGTGACTGACGTCTCTTTGATGGCCGTGTTTCGTTGGGGAGGACTTCGTAGTTCAGATCTCCGAGGCGTCGGATGATCTGAACGTCAGTGCACGCTCAATATTGGTGTTTCGGTTACAAAACCTTTGAGAGTCGATGGGGGATCGCGTACCAAGCCTCCGAAAATTTCACTCTTCGCACCACGCATGAGGGCGCGAAATTTCTTCTCCTTGGCGGCCTCCGGATCGGCTCGGGCGCTTAGCCGCAGGACATCTTCAACAAAGCTTGTCACGCTTTCGTTAGGCCCCGCACCCTTGATTGAAGAAGGTCCTCTGCTCGCGGCCGACGGTGGTGGTTGATAAACGTCCTCTTCGATTCGGCGGCGCATGACTCCCCACCAAGTAAAGGAGGCTTCGTGGTTCTCAAACCAGTCCCTCGAGGTTCCCTCAAGCGAGAAGTGCAGGTTCTGGAGGCGCTGCTCAGCCGTTCATCCGTTGTGGCGAGCTGCACGTTCATAATGCTGCAGCCAGTTTTCAACATCCTCGTGGGCTTCGCCGTGAAAGGGCGCTGGAGTGATGAAAGTGACGAGCAGGGATGACGATGGGGGATGCGGTGGTCATGGTCGGTATCTTCTTCCTGCGGTTCTCAGGCAAGAAACCCCATTCGGGAGACCGCGACCTCTAGTCCGATGGCTCCTTCGGGCTTCGGCGTCTTCGGAGAAGGGTAGCCTTCCGGGGTGAGCACGTCGCTTTGCCGGGATGTCTTTGGAGGGGTGCGCTTAACAGGCATTGAATGCACTACCCCGCACCTCCACCAAAATGTAACGAAGGACAAATGATGAGGCGGCGATTAGCTGAAGAAACTAAACGCTTAATGAAGCGAGCTTGCGACCCCCCCCCCCTCCCCCCCCCCCCCCCCCCCCCCGCAAAAAAAAGAAAAGGGAACAGAAGTTAACAATAAGCGCTTAAGCGAAACTTACTCCGGCTTGCCCCGCGGAGCTCTTTTGTACGCGCGTGGGCTTCGGGAACATTCGGTGTAGAAGGTTCGGTGCGTAGAAGATTCTAACTTCGAATCACCAAGACGGTTCTCAAATGTACTGGAACATCACATTACAGCATCAAGAAAAATGTGTGGTCACGGTCAGGAATCAAACCTTGGCCTTCTGCGTGGAAGACAACGCGATAATGTTTAGGCCACGGGCGCGCTTCCTACTTCGTCAGCTGCGCTCGCGGCCATATGTACTATAATATTTATATATAGGTTGAATAAGAAAGGTCCAAATATACCTCACTGGAGAGCACTTGATTTGATCGGTTTTATTTTAGAAGAATGACTGCCCAGGTAGCACGTTGAGAAACGCCCAACTTGGGCGAACATTTGGCAACGTAAGGGCTTAACTTGGGTCCAGCTAGATTTTACTGCATGGCACTTTTCTGTGCGAGACTACACTGCCTAACTATAGCCCCAGTAGGGCGATAGTTGAGCATGCCAAAGTTTAGTTTTTATCTGGCTAGTCAATGGAGTGCCAAGTGTGAGCCGAAAGTGCCGAAGAAAGCCCATGCCGTGGTTTAGCATTTCTCTTCTGTGCCAGACGGGTGTTGTTTCACGCGCGCCAGAATACAATTAAAATAAATAATCGTTCAAAACATGATTGTCCGATGTCATTATCTCCATTCCGAGGCAGCACTGCCATACTTTGGAGTATCGTGCCAATACCGGCCGAAAATCGGTTCCGATATAGCCCAACTGTCATGTTCTGAATCACCGCTTGATATCCGCAGGTATTGGCGTTCCGTCCTTTCAACCCCGACCAGTGTTGGCGCCCAATAGCGTTCAGACACTCTACGATGCGTCTGCTCCGTATTGGCCGGACGTCATGCATGTCTGTGTTGCATAGGAGGTTGCATATCAATCACATGCCAGAAAGAACAAAATTGTTTGCAATCGTTCCCAGAAGTTTATTAAGCCACTATTATTACACGCAGCTTATTCTCGACACATTTACAACAGTTATACTTCTTTGTAAATGAAATTATTACTGTCTTTTATTGCCAGGCAAAACTCATAAGTTAAAGCACGATAAATCGCGGAGATTGAGAGGGAAGTCTGACTACTATCAGATGCATGCTTGCAGTATACTTAGTAGTACAAGAATGATGGCATGTAATCCTTGAAAGATGCATAATCCGACTCCGGAAGCAGAGAAACTCAAATACAAAGTCTAGAAAGAAGGTGGCCCGCATTCAACTAAAGCCTCGTCGTCGGCGAAGAGAAGTTTTTTGTCGAAGCAAGTCCAATAAACACAGCACTAGAAATTCAAGAACTTGGACGAAGAAAAAAAAAAAGGCCAGTACCAAAATATTGGCATGGACGTATTCCGGCCGTTTGCGACGAAGAACCATGGCCACGTTTGCAACGCACGAAAGCAACAGACACTGAAGTGCGCATTTCGGAAACCGGACCTATTTCTTTAACTTGTCGAACCACGAAGGCTACGGCCTCAGTGATTCCATCAGCGCGACAAAAGTCATGTGACAAATTTTCGTCCAAGCGTTTTTGTCCAACGTGCCCTACGGAGAGAATTCACGCGATTCGCTCCACCCTTCTGACTTGCTTAAAGCGGCCGCCACGTTCGTTCTCAGCCGCCAGAAGTCACAAAAGAAGGTGAGAGGACCTAACAACAGGCGAGGTCGAAGGGCATTGAACAATGCAGCTAAGCACTCTCTCGTGTGGAGCAGAGTAGAACGCCAAACAGGGCGCGGCATCAACGACCTTTTGCGTGAACACATAAGGGAGGTCGCAAAAGGAGATGCAGAATCGAAGCATCCGGCGACTGTGCATTTTAGAGCGTGTTCGCACTTCGTCCCCGCCTTTTCGCCAACCCGTCTTCTGGGAGCCAACAGAGGAAGGAATGTTCGTCTATAAGAAGGTTTCATTTATAAGAATAATATTTGTTCGTTTATGAAAAGAATGTACCTTTATGAGACTTAAGCTGAAACGTAGTTTCTGCTTAAGTCCAGACGCAGTTGATGCTGCAAGCGCGAGCTCTTGGCTTTCAGCGTCCCTGCCAAGTACGCGCGCTCGTGCAGTGCACGCAATGTTTGGGGCCAGATGCTTGCGCTTGTAGCATCGGCTGCGTCTGGACTAAACCTGAAACGAAGTTTAAGTCCTTCCCAGCGCCTTTCGTCACTTTTAGGGGCGAAGCTCCTTATGGTCTAGCCTTGTCCGTCCGGTATCCGTGCTAACATCGATTGCCATCCCATCTGTCTTCTTAAAAAAAAAAAAAATATTTGCGTAGTCGGCAGGATTCGAACCTGTGCCGGGACACCCCAATGGATTTCTAGTCCATCGCCTTCACCACTCGGCCCGGACTCCGGGACGAGTAGGGGGCTCTGAGATGTGGTAGTAACTCAGAGCTGGGGATGTCATGGATGAAACGTTACGTGTAACCGCTCAACGCCTATACAGGAGAGGGCGCTGCGGCCAAATGCGTATATAATCGCGGTAAATTTAAAAATGAGCAATAAAAAATCCGCATCATCAGCAGTACCTATGAGCAAAATCAGTATCATCTCACCACCAGTCCTTCGCCCCAATCAACATCACTCACCACGTGGGGATACGGTCATTTCTTCCCTGTTCTTTTCTCAACGCGTTGAGGCACTCGCTTTGGCACTGGTGCACTTATTTATTATTTTTCCAGCTATTTGCATGTTTTTTTCGTTTTCTTTGTGGCGAGGTGCATTTAGAGGTATGCTCGCTCTCGCAGAGGTAAAATACTCGTCCACCAAACACTCGCATCAGAGCCGTGACTCGCAGAAGGCTTCGCTGGTATGCAGTAGTAGCGTAGTACTGTTCGCACTTCACTCTGTGATGTGATGTGTTGACGCCACTCCATACACTCCAGAACACAAGGCACTATCGGAGAAAAATTAAATGCAAACAGAGGAGAGCTTGGCTCACGTTACAGGCCGCGTCGTCTGAAAGTGAGCCTAGGGGCGAGGGTGCGTGGCCTACTCCGATGTTTTTACGCTCTTCGCTGGGCGCTCCCAGTGATGTGATTGCTGCGCCTATTGCGCGAAACTGCGCTAAGGAGCTAACCCTGCTACGTCCTGCTACATTTTTCCAAAATAATAATAATAATAATAATAATAATATGTTTTATTTTCCGTCAAAAGTGTATGACGGAGGGAGACCGAGGAAAAAAGCTGCATGATGCAGCTTGACAAGTCCACGCCCCCCCATCCTTACATTTCGCAGCAGTGGCACAGAAAACAAAAAAAAGACAAAAAATTGATGTGAAGGATGTTCACAGAAAAAGAATACGTACACGCAAAGCACAGTTCAAATGAACAAAGCAAGGTAATACATTTATGTTAGTAATTGTCCAAAAGGTAAATATTATACATTTGCTACACACTCATATTAGAAGAAAAGAATGCTCGAAGGTCTTTAAATGACATGGTAAGAGGGTGGATGTTTTCCGTGTGGAGAAGGTTAAGTAGTCTAGGTAGTGTACATGATGTCATTTGCTCGCCATATGTTGTTTTGTATTTTTGTAGCATCCAGTACTACGTGTTACGGGTGGGATATGCGGTCATTCTTGGTGTTAGGGACACAAGTTCCAGAAATTTAAGAGCATTTTTTTTCTACGTGTGATTTATAGGTTATACACAGTCGATATTGATAGAGACACATTACAGGCATCAGACTCAGGCTTTTAAAAAAAGGCGCACTAGGATGGTCATATGGAACATTACAAATGTTTCTTAAAAACTTTTTTTGAAGGACAAGTATTTTATTTAAATTAACATTTGTTGTATTTCCCCAGACTACATGGCAATAGTTCACATGTGAAAGAAATAATGAATTATAAACTAGTAATTTTACATGTTTTGGCAAAATATGGTGGTGACGGTATATCGCGCCAACCACGCGTGACAGCTTTACCAACACATAATTCACATGCTCGTCCCATCTCATTCGATCTGTGAAAATGACACCAAGCGTTTTAAAACTAGAAATAACTTCTATTATTTTTGAATTTAGAATAATATCGCTGGTATTATTATTATTCTTGTTTCTTGGACGAAATAAGGTTGCTTTTGTTTTGCTCTCATTAATTTTTAAGGAATTAGAACTACTCCAGGTAACCAGGTCTTTGAGAGTTTTATTTGCTTTAATTACTAATTCGTCGCAGCAGTTGCTTGAAAAAAATAAGCTCGTGTCGTCAGCATAGATTGTATATTTAATATCTGGGTTTACGTTTACAATATCATTCACATACAGGTTAAACAAAAAAGGTCCCAAGATACTCCCCTGCGGAACACCGGATAAGATTGGTTTTATATCAGAACAGAAGCCGTTAATGTGAACATATTGTTTTCGATGCGATAGGTATGACGTAATTAAAGTTGAGGCATAACCACGAAATCCGTATAATTCCAGCTTTCTGACTAATAGATTGTGATTTAAATGATCGAATGCTTTGCTGAAGTCGATGAAAATTCCGAGTATCATCTTTTATCTTCAAAACTGCGCAAAATGTAATCTTTTTGTTCTAAAAGTGCAAGTTCCGTAGATCGGTTTTTGCGAAATCCAAATTGTGACGAAGTGATTATATCATGCTTATCAGAAAAATTCACTAGGCGTGAATGCAGAATTTTTTCTAGCCCTTTCGAAAAGACTGATAATATTGAAATCGGCCTGTAGTTGCCTATGTCATTCCTATCACCCTTTTTAAACAAAACACTGACCTTTGCAATCTGCATTCTTTTACGAAATACCCCGTGCTGTAAGCACAAATTAAAGATATGGGTCAAAACGGGAGATATGAGATCTATAACATATTTTATGGGACTTATCTGCAGGTCGTCGGGGTCGCAACTTGTACTGTTTTTTCGCGATTGAAATGTCCTCGTCACTTCCATTTCTACAGCAAGCTCAAGAAAGATCGAGCTCACATTTCCACGATGAATATATGCGCAAGCGTTTTCGTTAGGGGTTTCTCTAACTAAGTGTATGGGTAGTCTGCGCCAAGCCCGTGCCAAAGGACCAGTTTCGGTCGCTTTTCAAAACTGAAACTAAGCTGAGAGCCGTAATTGAGCATGCGTGACTTAGTTTGCGCACGACGCCGCCCAACACTAAATGCCCCGCATCAATCGTTCACCCGATGACCCCCCCCCCCCCCCCCCTCCTTACATCGTTTTTCCCGCCGTCTCACGTATCGCGCTCTCGTGTCGTCTCGGGGCTCTTGTCCAATAGTCTCGTCTCGCGCCTTTTTCAATTTTTTCCAACGATAGACGCAGGGGTGTGCGGACGCTCTGACGCTAGTGTGCCGGGTGCCAGCCATGCTGTCATGCTGTGAAACAAAACCAATTTTTTTTTTTTTCCGCGGCGAGAGTTACTTTGTGAGCTGAAGCACGAGCGCTACCACAATCACCGTGGTCGCGCGACGTAGGGTGTTGCCCTCCCCACGTCGCTGCAGATATGGCGCTTTCTAAACTGAAACTTAGTATACTGCCGCGTGTTTATCAACATTCCTGCTCTTGCTTAGATCATACGCTACTACCAAAGTTCCTCGTTTCAAAGACTGCTTGTCGAAGTATTGATTACCTAGGTTTCTCTCGGTGGGATTTCTTTCAAAGGGGACCCCGGTACGTAAAAAATCTGCCGCCAAAAAAAGTTAGTGAAGAGAAGTGAGCTACAGTAAAGGAGGCAATGTCTGCACGCTGAACCCGCACAGCGCGCTCGTTTGTCACTAGTTCAGTCATTGGACAAAGCGCTCCAAGAACGTTTTGACCCTGACTCGCGATGCCATATATCGATGCGCTCAGGTTCTTGTTTTCTGAGTGTTTAGCTTGTACCTCGCATGCCCGCCTGGCAAGCGCGCGCCGCTGGACTGTTTCTTTTTTTGTTTGGTTTGTGTGTGTGTGTGGGGGGGGGGGGTCGTATGCTAGACAGTTACATTTTGCATACAATTTTGGGATCCAGTAGTCGGGGAGCGGAGTGGCATGGCTTCGGTTTCGATCGAACAGCCGTTGTCTCCGCTCACACAACGAAGCACGCACAACTGCAAGCCTGCCAATGTTACCCTTACGTGCATGACAGCATGGTTGCACGAAAGAGGCACCAGCCGGGACGCCTGCAATCTATTGTTTTACGTTTGCTTAATTTAGGCGAAAATATGGCACGTCCGGAACCAGTAAAACGGTGGCAAGCGGATTTTCGGAACTGCTCGGCAACGCCTACAGCACTATACACGTGTGGGATGTCTCAGCAGTAAAAACACAAGCAGCGAGTTCCGTCACAACACGTCACATCACATCAAAACACATCAGAAAGTTCCCTCCGTTTCTCCAGCACTGTAAACAATTACTTTTATTTTTCTAAGAAAAATATCTTCTCCAAAATCCACTTTTGCTGCTCCGAAACACAGTTTTGGCTGCTCCAAAAGCCCTTTTTGCTGCTCCAAAACTCTGTTTTGGCTGCTTCAAAGTCTATTTTTCCTTCTCCAAAACACTGTTTAGGCTGCTCCAAATCCAAAATGGGTTAGGGTAGGGTGCCTCAATGTCCTTCTGTTAAGGGTGATGCCACCCTTTGTAGTACCCGATGCCGACAGCACGCGCTCACGGGTAAAATACAAAGAAATTGATGAAAACAAAATGTCGCCATAGCACACTCAGCGCCACAAACGCGTGCAGGGACACGCTCTTTCACGCGCTTTTGAACAAAAAAGAAAAATTAATGTGTGGGACAAAATGGCGAGATGTCTCCACCCTAAGCAAAGCGCACATGAAGGCACCCTAGGTTAGGGCAGTCACATCACTGCGCTCCCCAAGCTTCAGCATTGCGCCTCTTAGTACACTGAGAGCTATGAGCGCTACCTTTGTTCGCTTGGCGCGTACGGCGCGAGGAAGCTTGCCGCCAGTAGCAGCTAAAGCGCGCGCCAGCGCGCGCTTTAGCTGCTACTGCAGGCGAGCTTCTTCGCGCAGCACGCACCAAGCGAGCAAAGATAGCGGTGATACCTCTCAGCGCACCAAGGCCTCGCCGAGAGGCCATGAAAGTTATAGTGGTTCGATAACCCCTTTCTCTGGCCGAAGCCTCTTCTGCGGACTGGCAAACGATTCACCGCCGTCATCACCTAACGCCGGGCTCTAGTATTCTAAAAAAAAATAGTCCGAGTGCAGGCGAGCTGGTGTAAGTTGAACATGATTGTAAACCTGAGGACTGGGGCAGGAAGAGAACACAACAGAAGGTAGTAAAAGAGGAGGCAACGTCTCAATTAAGTTGAACATGATTGTAAACCTGAGACTGGAGCAGGAAGGGAACACAACAGAAGGTAGTAAAAGAGTAGGCAACGTCTCAATTTAAGTTGAACATGATTGTAAACGTGAGAGTGGGGCAGGAAGAGAACACAACAGAAGGTAGTAAAAGAGGCGTCAACGCCTCCTCTTTTACTACCTTCTGTTGTGTTCTCTTCCTGCCCCAGTCTCAGGTTTACAATCATGTTCTAGTAATCTGTCGCCTAAATCGAACTCGGAGCGTCCGCCATCGCCGAACGCGGACTACACATGACCGCCCAAGATGGCCCGCCGAGTAAGTTGCCCAATCCTACCTCTGGAGGACAATAAAAATATCCTTAGGCCCCGAAGTGGTTTCGCGCTCGCCGCACTACCTGAGATAACGCTTATCCGAAAATTCAAAGTACCGCCGGCGTCCCTTCGCCAAGTGCAATGAAAAATCGGATCGAGTTATGCGGTACCCCCAAACTTTGTCAGAATAACCACCCCCGAAGAAAATCACGTTCTCGTGTATTTGGGCGCTACCACCCTCCTCACTCAAGGTAAAGAGCACCACTTCAGCAACAATGTGGCCGCTCCGGCTCATACGTCTGTGGAACTTACACAGGGTATTCCACCAGGGGACCCCCGACCTCGTATTGACCACCTTGCAGCAACACAACCCGAGTGTCTCAATTCGTTCAACGCGGTACCTAGGGTCCACCGGGGCTATTGAAGTCCTCTTTGACAGGCTCCTAGTCCCCTCCTGGCTAAAATATTACAGAGCCCAACGCTGGTGCACCCCTTTCGTCGACGTCGCAAAGCGTATATTAACTGCTGATGCGCAGGACATCGCAGAGACGTGTGTTCAAATCTAGCGGTCAACAGGTATGTGGCCTCCGGAATCAAAAATTCCTAACAGAACCGGCTCTGCACCACAAAATGCATCGTCTGCGACGGCGAGCACCCCACAGGATACCCCAGATGCTCCTAGCGGTTCCAGAAACGCCGAGGAGCGCCTGGGCCACGAAGAGTCGACCCTATTCCGACATTCCAGACCCCGGTCCTTACCAAAGTGCCGGGCCCTATAACCTGGCCATGGCACCTCCTCATACAAATTAACCACCAGAGCAACACAGACCCCGGCAGCCACAAATCACAGCCGATTGAGATCCCGGTCCCAAAGCCGATTCCGAAGCTTCTCGGGGTCCCGATCCAGGACTGAAGCCCTTCAACAGCCACCCATAGACAGCAACCCAAGGCAGAAACCACCCCAGAGTCAAGCTACCCCCAGGGTTTCCGGTGGCACAAAAGACGGACCCATCGGGTGAGCTGGATAGATGTGGCTCGCTCCGCGTCTCCGAATCCTACCCCCTCCCCTCTCATCCCCACTTTTCGGGCAGAATTAGCATCCCTCCGCGCAGAAAACATCAAACTGGGCGAGGAGATCAATCGGTTAAAGGCTACGTTTAAGCCCTCAACCGTCCCACCAGCGGCTCCAGTTACCCCCTTTGTGTCAGCCCGAGGTTCACCCGCCAAAAAGCGCGCGGCCTCCGAACTTTCTTAATCAGATTTCACGTTATTCTATTCAGAGTGTTTCACTCGGCTCGAATTTAATAGACTAGAAGATATGATCAATGACAACCGGCAGGCTATCGAGACGCTAGCAGCACAATTTACAACCATAAGAACAGAAATCCTACAACAATCTACTTTAGCACCCTCAGCTTTTCGGCCGCAGGCGTTAGCATCACCTCAGTAACCATCATGGCTCCCTATCTAAACTAGTAATTTGGCAGTGGAACTGCCACGGTGCGCGCAAGAAACTGCTCAATCTCTTTCAACATGTCTGATCTATGTCTGAACCCCCCGCCCTAATTGCCTTGCAGAAAACAAACACCCAGGTACGCCTCCCAGGTTTCCGACCATTTCAACAGCCAGATTCGGAGGACCGCTTTGTTACCGCAATCTTAGTTCAGCGGAACAAAGCCTGCGCTCCTACACACTTCGACTGAGTGCCAATCCCCTACACTTTCGTCACCCTTTACCCAAATTGCAGACACCACAGCCGTGTTCACGTGCTTAACATATACCGCACCTCTTGTGAGCACAGACATCACTTCGGCTACCTTCTAGCGCTTGCTAAGCGCGAAACCGCCAAGGACCCGTTATTAGTCCTTGGAGATTTTAATGCTCCGCATCCGGCCCGGGACTACCGCCCCGATTCGGTCAAGGGAAGCGACTTATGGGCACTGATACAATCACACCATTTCACACTGCTTACAGGCCCCGCCTTTCCTCCCCGTATAGGTAAGATTGCTACCCGCGACATCTCTCCAGACTTAACGTTCATAACGTCATATTCAAGTTCGGTACGGTGAACAAACACGGAAACTACGTTAGGAAGCGACCAATTTATTTTAGCCACAGCAATCTAATTTCAAACACCCCGCACACGTTGCTGAGAGGTCATCCTAGTTCAGTGGGACCACATCCGGACGCTGCGAGAGTGCAAAGGAAGAGGACCTATTAAAGATATCCAACAATGGACGAAACAAATGGTAGACGACGTTCAAACAACAACAGAGCACCTACCTGAAGACGTACCAGCTCTTTCCGTAGACGCCCGTATAGCTTCACTAGGGCGCCAATATTTCCGCAAAGAGAATGCTAGGAAGAAGCAAAAACCCATTAGACAGCTCAAACTCGAGCTAAGAGCTTTGCGCACGTACATTGAGGAACACGCCCTCACGCTCCAGCGCAGCATATGGGACGACATCTGTGACCGGATGCAGGGGAGTCTCGGAACGCGTACTACGTGGCAGCTGCTCTGCCATCTACTCGACTCCACGACGGGACGAACAGAGCAGCGCCTGCGCTTGACGACACTCCTTCATAAATACCCTGGCACAGATGCAGACTTGACACAGAAAGTGCAGAAAAAATTCCTTCCCCCTTTCGTTACCAGCCCCTAGCGAGTTACCCTGGCATCGCCAATCCAGACCTAGACTGAGATTTCATCCATTCGGAAATCCGAGCAGCGATCCTCAATCTACGCGCAGCTTTTGCCCCCGGATTAGATCGCGTCACAAATAAAGCCATCTGTAACCTATACACTCCTTCCCTGGAATTCCTTACGGCCTATTTCAACGAGTGTTGGCATAACGGCGCCATCTCATTTTTCTGGAAACAAGCCAAACCCGTATTGATTCTCAAACCGGGCACGGCACTTGAAAACCTTAGCCCGATTTCCCTGACTCATTGCCTCGGGAAACTTTTCGAGCACGCTGTCCACACCCGCCTCACGCGATACTTAGAGGATACTGATCAATTACCTCAAACGATAGTGGGCTTTAAAGCTGACCTCTCTACACAAGACATCATACTACAGCTTCACCACGAAATAATCACTCCCCCTAAAACACTATGATACCCAGGCCACACTAGCCCTAGATTTAACTAAGGCCTTTGATCAGGTGTCTCATACTGCGATCCTACAATGCCTCGCCAGCACTAACCTTGTAGAACACGTCTATTACTATTAGAGACTTTCTCTTTATCGCCTCGCCACTCTCCAAATCTCGCTCCCCCGAAATCCAAAAAGGCGGAAAAGGCACCCCCAGGGAGCTGTCCTCTCTCCTTTACTATTCGATCTCGCGCTTATGTAACTACCACAAGCATTAGCTGCCATCCCGGGTCTTCATCATGGCACGTACGCGAACGACATCATCATATCGGTCACCAAGAGCAGTGATGCCGAACTGGAGGGAACCCTCAAGCTTGGTACGCACACGGTATTCACTATTGCCACGCAAGCTGGGTTAGCATGGTCTCCGACCAAATCTGCACTCCTCTTACCACATCCTACAGAGCGATCCCACAGTCTTCCCGATATCAGGGTGCATATTAACGCAAAACCGGTCCGTATTGTTACCACCGTGCAAGTGCTTGGGCTCCTAATTTAACGCACTCGTAAGAAGTCTGTTTTATCGCCAAAGTTTCCTCCCAAGTGCAACAAAGCATTCGACTCATACTATGAACCACTATGCGGCGCCAAGGGCTGTATGAGAAAGATTTGATTCGCCTGCTACATGCTCCTGTCCTGAGCCGTTTCACTTACACACTACCTTACTTACACCATGCGGTTTCTGAAACCCACAATATTGAGGTACTTATCCGTCAAGCATTTAGGGTCACCCTCTAACTACCACACAACGCCACCACACAGCGTCTCCTTAGCTTAGGACTTCATAACACCTGGTCCGAGCTAGTTGAGGCACACCGTACAGGCCAATACAAACGCCTCCCGCGCTCTCCCACCGGCCGTCAAATCCTATCCCGTTTGAATCTTAATCTCGTTACATAATGGACCCATAAACAAGCAATTCCACGAGCGATACACTCGCGCCTCGTGGTATGTTTCCTTCTGCGAAATGTGCACCCATATTTCACAGGGGTCGAGGACGAAGTAGAGCCTACATTCATCATTGGTTGTTTACTCATCGGCCGGAAGTACTTCATATGGACGTGGCTGAATACGGAAACCGGCCGGCATTCGCAGCCGTAGCGGTCACCTCAATGGCCCAGGTAAAAACTTGTGCCGCGATCTTTACTATTTCGCTGGAGTATTCGGAAGAGGCCGCCATTGCGCTTGCACTCACCGCCACGCCATGCCACAACGGTCTTCGTATACGTCTCAAAAGCCGCCATCCTGAATTTCGCTAAAGCTTACATATTTGCCCCGGCACAAATTATCCCCACAGCCAAGCCTTTTAATTCGTTTGAATCAAATGCGAGCCTAACCTGGACGCCAGCGCACGCGGGACCCTGCGGACACGAGTTGACCCATTCCACAGCCCGAGTATACACCGTCCGGGCGGGATGGATCCAGTTTCGAGATCACGGGACTCGTTCAGCACGCAACCGTCTTAGTCGTCTTCTATGACATTACCTCTCATTACCGTCTCTCCCGTCGCCTTTGCCCTCCTGCGACCCAACCCCTCTCCCGGAAGAGTGTGTTATACGGCGCCAGCTACCCAGACCCACTCCTTCCCCAGTCCTCTCGTCCATTCCAATATTTGCCGATCCCTCTACAATCTCATCTGCACTTTCTACAGCGCCAGGGCTACCATCTCCCATATATTATGGGCTTGCCCTTCTTTTCTTCCCTCTCCTTCCCCTCGGTGGAGCGGTGGGACTCTGCGCTACGCGGCTCAAACCCGACCACCTAATTGCCGGTGGTCGGTCGGGCTGCCGAGGTCGCCGAGGCCATGGGCTCTCGGACACCAGGTGTCGCTAACTGCCGAAGGAGCGCGGGCATAACCGCCTCCACCTTTAAAAATAAATAAAGTTATTTCGATCCATGTAACCCTCTCTCCTCCCTTCCAACCCTCACTGAGTGGTTCAACCCGCCATTGCTTCTCGACCCTGGCCGGGTACTCGCAGCATCACAGGCGCACCGTATGTATCTGGAAAACCCCGAGGCACCTCCATTTGGCTCCAGACTACTGCGGCCACACGAGTCCATGAACGCTGCCACTTGTCGTCTCGTTCTTCTTGGAAGCACCCGAGACAACTAAACGCTTTCCTTATGACAAAACAACAGGACGCATGTGGTCATTAAATAAAAACTTCTAAACAAGAAAAGCGCCGAGGTGTTTTTTTTTGCGCCCTCGTATGGTTGCCTCTCGTGATGCCATTACCTTGCGGACAGCAAGTTCAATCTAGGATGCCTTCATGTGCACTTTGCTTAGAGTGGAGACATCTGGCCATTTTGTCCCACGCGTTTATTTTTATTTTTTGCCCAGAAGCGCGTGAAAGAGCGTGTCCCTGCACGCGTCTGCAGCGCTGACTGCGCTATGGCGACATTTTGTTTTCGTCGATTTCTTTGTATTTTCCCCGTGAGCGCGTGCTGTCGGCATCGGGTACTACAAAGGGTGGCATCACCCTAAACTGAAGGACATTCAGGCACCTAGTTCGATCGTGTTTGTAATGAACACGGTGGAAGCTTGAAATCATAGCACTCTGAAACCAACGCTGCCAACACCGTAGAAATGGAAGTTCTTATGATCGCCCTTATTTCCGTCAATGATAAATCCTTTGCTGACATCACAAGTCTGCACTCGGCCACTCGCGGTAGGCCGACGACAGCGACGCTTTCGATCGCCCACGTCGCCATATTGAACGGGTTGTTAACCCTGTGACGTCGCTCGGTGGTAGTGCCTTCGCTTTACAAGCACCTGACCCAGGTTAGACTGCCCCGGGCGGCGGGCGATCTTTTTCGAGGATTCGGCAACATGATGACGGACACCCTACAACGCCAACTACAACATCAACAACTACAACTACAACCAGTACTAGAACATAAACAACTGCTAGATTAACAACGAACGACTTTTTCACTAGTGCGAAAATCCCATTACAGCTATTGCTCCAAAATTAGCAGGTGACAAAATGCCATCTCAATCTGTCGAGCTCGTGAAGCGGAGACGAGATTTCAAGCGCTCCGGAACAACGAAGAAGCAAAAGCGTTCAAAACAGAATGGTGAGACGTCTATTTTGTTCCGAACGCTTTTTGTTCACGCACCTCATGTTGTGTGAACGCGACGGGGATGCCCAACGACTTCGCTGTGACGTGTCGCCGCTATCGCTGTGACTGACTTTGGATTAACACAAAACTACTCATTTTTAAGACAAAGCTGAAGAGGTTCTTAAATAAAACGAGTTAGACGTTAATTCTAGAGTATTGTTATCCCGTGAATCTAAATAATCGTTTTCCCCGAACATGTAACTGAACGCGGATAACACGACAAACATCCAACCAGTCGACGTCACACCCAGATCTTTAGGCCGCTAAGCGTGTATCACGTTCGTGGGCAGCGCGGCAATACGGAGCGCAAGTTCGTCTGCTTCGTTCGCAGGGGTTGTGGTGACGTCAGAACGCTGATCTCTGATTGGCTCTAAGTGAATCATAGTGGCTGTACCTAAAAAAAGTAGCCTTTAAGTCTACCCACTAAACATCGATAAGAGTTAATCAGAGCTCTGCGTGCCGAACCTTCTACGCCGATCATTCCAGAAGCCAACGTGTGTACATAAGGCGCTCCGCGTGGCACGCCGGACTCAGTTTCGCCTCAGCGTTCGATCCTGCTACTTCGCCGCCTTCGACGCCCGCGACGCTTTGTTGTTATTGTTCTTTTCCTTTTCATTTTTGGGCAGAAGTTCCGCTCATTAAACGTTTGAGTTTCCCCAGTTATTCTTTGTTCCATAACCTCTTCATTCGTGACAATATCTCTTAAATTATTTTCCTATGCTTCTTGTGCATAGACATATAAAATACTTGGATAATAAAAACTAAGCAGTACTGGCATATGATGAATTTCACGCACTTAACGAAAAAGAAAAACACATAGTGGGAGTCATATTATGTCAACATGGTATGCATCTCATTTTATTTGTGTGCACTTCCTGTTACGTAAACTATTTGTCTCTCATGTCGAGACAGGTACCTCTCCAAACTGAGCTACTTCCACAATCCCGGCAAAGAGCCTCTCCTGACATGGACCGTGGGAGATGTGATTGACAGAGCGGCAGACACCATCGGGGACATCACAGCCATTGTTACCACTCATCAGAACATCAGCAAGACCTACACGGAATACAAGAAAGACGTAAGTGTGCACACAGACTGTTCATTCATATCAAAGCCCATTCCTGGCCTCTACCGGCGCCGCAGGCCTTCATGGTACGGGCGACATGCCTTTCTGAGGCGCCGCTGCTCTACTGAGCAAACATAAATATCACTATTACTGTATCACTATAACTAAGAATTCAATGCGGAACGATTGACAGGGAAACTAAATATACCAGTTATTGTTGTTAATTAAGAACAAAACAATCTATTGTAAACTGTTCTCACCTAACCGCCGATATGCAGAGTCTTCAAGACTGGCGACAGATCCGCATAAAGATGCCTGATGGTCGCATTAAAAAAAACTTCAAAAGAAGCCCATTAAAAACAAATTCCGGCATTTTTTCATGCTTTTACAAGCTAATTAAAGTTTTAGAATGCACCGGTTTTACTCTTACGGCGGTGTTATTTGTTATCACTAAATTAAAAATAACTACCGAAAAACGGCGAATGGAGGTTATTCCAAAAACAACATTCAAATTTTTCAGGGATTTGTATTGGGTGCATGTTTTATATAACATAACGTGCAAGTCAAGGAGGCAGTTAACAATATATATATATATATTGTGCGCGTTTTTGTTTTCTGAGTGAGCTAATCCGTCATTTTTTTCACATTATAACTTTTAGTAAACTGTCAGGCGAAAGCTGCACTGCCCTCCGCCCCCCCCCCCCCCCCCTTCTTCCTTGCCCGTAACAAAACACTTGACGACTAGTTTTCAGTGTTGGCAGGGAGCCTTTCAGGCAAAAACTAAAAATGTGATACTTTTGAAAGAAAAAGACATATTCTGGCTTGCAATTTGAATTTTTAGTTTAGCTGTGTCTATAAATGTGCTCGACCAATTTTGACTCAAATCAGTAATTATGAAAGCACGAGCGACCGCAATATCCGTGCTTCGAATGCCGCGTGCCAAGTTTCTTATGAAACTCATTTCGATGCTGCATTCGAAGCAAGAATATCGTGGCGACTCGCGTTCTAATCTTTATGCAGACTTTCTTTTGTACGGTTTATATGCAGTGTGACCCCAGCTTTAAACTAGGTGCGAACCGGAGCACGCCCTTAGCGGGGAGATCGTAAGCCAGGAGAAACGGCAAGGAACAGCCTGTTTTCTAAAAAAAAGAAAGAAAAAAAGGCAATTAAATAACAATAGCAATGAACCAACATTAGCAAAAAAAAGAAGAAAACCGCGAAGCGCTGAAGGACCAGGCTAAAAAATGAAAGCCGTTTACAACTCCCTGTAACGCCGAATTTGAGCGCAGCTCTTGAGGAGGAGGAGGGAAAGGTACTGGGGAGATCAGTTGACCTCGGAAGGGGGGGTCACGTGACCTCGGGGGTCACGTGACCTGAGAGATCACGTGACCTCGGGGGAGGGGTCATGTGACGATGACGTCATCAGTGATGATGACGATGACGATGCGGATGCCGATTACGTCATTGGCATCCGCATCGCCATCGTCATCATCACTGATGACGTCATCATCACGTGACCCCCCCTAGGTCCTCCCGAAGGAACCCGAGGTCCTCCCGAGGTCCTCCCGAAGGAACCCGAGGTCCTCCCGAGGTCCTCCCGAAGGAACCCGAGGTCCTTCCGAGGTCCTCCCGAAGGAACCCGAGGTCCTTCCGAGGTCCTCCCGAAGAAACCCGAGGTGCTTCCGAGGTCCTCCCGAAGGAACCCGAGGTCCTGGGGGGGGGGTCACGTGACGATGACGTCATCAGTAATGATGACGATGACGATGCGGATGCCGATGAAGTCATTGGCATCCGCATCGCCATCGTCATCGTCACTGATGACGTCATCAGTGACGTCACTAATGACGTCATCGGCATCCGCATCGTCATCGTCATCATCACTGATGACGTCATCGTCACGTGCCCCCCCCTAGGTCCTCCCGAAGGAACCCGAGGTCCTCCCGAGGTCCTCCCGAAGAAGCCCGAGGTCCTCCCGAGGCCCTCCCGAAGGAACCCGAGGTCCTTCCGAAGGAACCCGAGGTCCTTCCGAAGGACCTCGGGTTCCTTCGGGAGGACCTC
The DNA here is from genome assembly GCF_016920785.2 of Ixodes scapularis. Lineage (NCBI taxonomy): Eukaryota > Metazoa > Arthropoda > Arachnida > Ixodida > Ixodidae > Ixodes > Ixodes scapularis. Next base: position 59,951,570 of record NW_024609879.1, on the reverse strand, counting down.
GGGAGGAATTCGGGTTCCTTCGGGAAAATATACCCATAATGCACCGCGCGGTTACGCCGACGGCGACGGCGACGGCGACGGCGACGGCGACGGCGACGGCGACGCCGCTCAAGCCGGAAACGGGCCCCTAAGAGCTGCGCTCTAAAAATGAAACACGCAACGTTGACGATTAACTGACGTTTATTTTGAAAGCGACATGAAAATAAATGCATCACGAATGAACGAGGGAAACATAATCTAGACGCGACAACGTCCACCAACTGCCACCTCCCCCTCCCCTTCCCCCCCCCCCCCAAAAAAAAAAAAAAGTAAATATAAAAAGCAGGGCTTTATATACGTGGCACTCCCCATAACACTAACCTTTTCATCCGCAATATTGCCGCGAGCGCAGCCAGACTTGTACGTAATCCGTTACAAGTAACGGAATTACTTGTAATCCCTTACATTTATCAGTAATTTTGTAACGGAATAATTACATATTTTCTAGAGTAATTTTAAAGTAATTCCCATACATCTTTGACGTAACGGATTCCTTGTAATCCGTTACATTTTTTTTGTCAGGACACGCCCCCCCCCCCAATTCTAAATAGTTTTTTTTTTCATTTTTGTAAAGTCGAGCGCAGTGACACTGTCACGCGAATTGACCAGCGCAAAGTGGGGCTTGACACTCTTCAGTTCCGCAAAGCCTTTTCTTGAAACACCAAGCCCCTGAAACTATTTTAGAGCGCAGCTCTTAGGGGCCCGTTCCCGGCTTGAGCGGCGTCGCCGTCGGCGTCGGCGTCGCCGTCGCCGTCGCCGTCGGCGTCGGCGTAACCAAGGTCATCCCAAGGTCACGTGACCCCCCAAGGTCACGTGACCCCTCCCAAGGTCATCTCAAGGTCACGTGACCCCACGTGACCCCCTGAAGGTCACGTGACCCCTCGAGGTCACGTGACCCCTTCCAAGGTCATCTCAAGGTCACGTGACCCCAACATGACCCCACGTTACCCTTTGAAGGTCACGTGACCCCCAAGTCACGTGACCCCTCTGAGGTCACGTGACCCCCGAGGTCACGTGGTCGCCTCCCCAAGGTCTCGTGACCCCCGAGGTCACGTGACCCCCAAGGTCACGTGACCCCTTCCAAGGTCATCTCAAGGTCACGTGACCCCACGTGACCCCTCTGAGGTCACGTGACCCCCCGAGGTCACGTGACCCCTCCAGGTCACGTGACCCCCAAGGTCACGTGGGGGTCACCTTTGGGGTCACGTGGCCTTGAGGTCACCCCCAGGTCACGCCTCCCCGAGGTCACGTGACCCCCTCCCCGAAGTCACGTGACACCCCCCCCCGGAGCATATTAAAGAATGAGGGGAGGAGGAGGAGAAGGGGGAGGGGTCTACCCTCCCCTCAGTACCCTTCACTCCTCCTCCTCAAGAGCTGCGCTCCAATTCGGCGTTACAGGGATTTGTAAACGGCTTCCACTTTTTTTTTTTTTAGACCCTAACAACAATGTAAAAAAATCCAAAACAACATTTCTACAAAAAAAAAAAGAAAAAAAAGAATGGGAGGCAAGTTATTTCCGGTTCTTTTTAGTCCCTTTGTTTTTTTCTTTGCGGTCGAAGACGGGAAGAGGACACCAAGTGATTGTGCTCCTCTTCGAGAAGCTCGAGGCGCTAAGTGCACTGAAAAGAATTAACAATGTCCTTCTCGGTTATACACTCCGTGCGACGCGACTGGCGCGCCGCCGCGCGGCCGGTACCGAAGGTAGGCAGCGAGAACCCCAGAGAAAACGAAACCGAAACCACGCCGCGTACGTTGGTACGCATTGAAGTCGGAGTGGTGCGGTAGCGCTGGGTTCACAGCATGAAGCTGTGCTGCGTCATTAAGTGCTTCAATAGTTATGCGTCGTATCTCGTGGAGACAAAGTTTCACAGTTTTTCACCTCCCCGATGTTTTGTGGGACAGCGACAACGATGGAGCCGTGCCGTACGACGTGAGAAATTTGGTCTCCCGATCACGTCTGCCACTGTGTCGACACGGCTGACATATTCTACACTGCCGCTTTGCGCTCTGCGTTTGTTTTCGTACCAGTAACGGCTACATGTGTCAGCGCCGATGGGACGAACCCACACTCGCAGGTATGCAGTGCCAATTTCGTTTGAGGAATGCCCTCCAAAGAAGTTTCGTCCCCATCGTACGTGTCGATGATATTTCCGGACAAGTATGGCACGCAATCTGTACTTCATGAAGAAAGATTCGAAAAAAAAAAAAGTGACAAATATAAATCTAAAAAAAACAACAATGAATCTCGGAATCACTGGAGAATCGACGTTTGAGTATGAAAGTTTATGTGGTGTGCTTTCTTTCTTGACCAGCCTCCTTCTGGATGTGGAAACGCTGATACCCCGAGTTCTGTAGACAACATTTTTTTTCTCGGCTTTAGAGCCACCTATCGCAAAGTGGTTCGAACTGGAAGTACCGTCCACTGGTCCCTTCCTACCTGTAAAGTGTGCACCTCCCACGATGAGTGGTATTATCTGACAGCCTTTGACGGTCAAATAACAGTTCCCATTAAGTTACGCCGCCCAAACTAAATTTCCACCTGGTTTCGCTATGAAAACTTTTTGTTATAATAAGTGTTGTGCCAAGTGACGGTCATGTCAAAGTACCTGTGCGCCGAAAATCAGCACCTCGCACAACAGGTTATTACACGACAGCTGACCGCAAAAGCCCTTGGCGGCCAAACCGTGTACGTGTGTGCCAACAACTTTGTATTCTCGGCTTTGGAGCCACCTTTCGTAAAGTTGTTTCAATTGGAAGTACAGTCCACTAGTCCCTTCCTACCTCTGAAGTCTCCACCTCCCCCGACCAGTGGTATTCTCTTGACAGCCTTTTCATGATCAAAACCGGTTCCCTTTGAGTTACGCCGCCCAAACCAAATTTTTACCTGGTTTCCCTATGCCACCTTTTTTTTTGTATAATAAGTGCTGTGTCATGTTACTGTCAAGTCCAAGCACGTGTGTGCCCAAATCTGCACTTTGCACAGTCCGCTATAACACAACATTTAGGGTCCAATATTGGATATCCCGTACAGCTTTATTTCTTTGTTCGTTAGAAACATAACTTTCACACCTGCTGTCTTAAAGAAACTTGGCACTCGTCGTGCACAAACTTAGTGAACATCTCACTCGCCTCCAAATATCATCTTTGCAGCAGTCCTAGGTTTACAGCGACGAGCGAAATAAATTTCCCACTCAGAGCAATTAAGGTGGCGGCCGTCTTTGTTTTTCGGAAAATTACTCCAACTCCTTTTTCGGCCGCAACTGGAGAAATTACCCCTAATTACGACTCAAACTCAATATATAAGAAGTGGAGAACAGCTAAATGCCCTTCTGCCCCAGCACTCATGCAACGTCACCCTCAACGTATCGGCTCAAAAAGCAAAAGTTTCGTCCGTGCGCGCTTCCGCCGCCACAGCTTGGCATGCGAAAAGGCGCCGCAGGCTGCTGAACGCGCCTCACAGTCGAACGCCAGCTCCTCCGCTAGCGGCGCTGCGCGCGTTTTTCAAAGCGCCCCCTATAGTTCCCGCATGGAGTGTATAGTGACTACGACCATTTTCATAATGTCACAACACGAGACAACGCTCCGTCTACCCTACCCTTTTTGTGAGTCAGCTTTTTGCGAGCACTTAGAAAATGGCAATAGTCTTCCTTTCTTCTTCGTCCTGCTTTGCCCCAGCAGGACGCATCTTATCTCAAGCAGATATTTTTACAAATAAAACATATTGGTGACTGACGTAGACTTGATATTCTGGGCTTGAGGAGAGAGTGAAATTCGTGAGGCGCCGCTTACTTGGTACTCTACCCTTTGCTGCCCGTGGCATCAGCGGACGTCTATCTGGAGGACACCGGAGTAAACTGCAGTCGGTTCGTGCTCCGTGCGTTTTTGAACGGCACCAAGAAAGGTACACACGGCAAACGCACATTTACATTTCCTTGTTTTAACCGACGTTCTAATTAATTGTTATTATGAGTGTCCTTCGTTTTCTTTTATTACTTATATTTGTATACTGGAATCTTCATTTAATTCACCAACGTCTCAAGTGAGGCTCGAACTGTTCAGAACCAAAGGAAGAAGAATATCGAACCAAACCTTATTTACTATTTAATTATCACCTTACTGTTACAACTATGTTTTGTTATTGATGACTTCCACAGCTTCGCGATTTAGGCAATGGAGAATTTTAGTAGATCGGTCCGATAACTCCGATAACGATATCCGATACTTCGCCACCGTCTTTGCGTATGCATCATATCGTTATCGGGTACCGTTATCGCGGGTATCGGAGGTATCGAAAGGATATACTAAATCTCTGGAATAGCAAGCAACGGCTGCAACGACGAAGCTTTGCTCTACATTCAAGGTAAATAGTACTTCCCTTGCTTCGCTGAAAAAGCTCCATGCAGAGCATGAAGCATTCGTGAGGAACAAGATGGCGCTCCCATCCAGTGCCTCAGCTCAAATGGTGTTCAGCGTAGCAGTCGGCATACTGAGTAAGAAATAACGCAAAATGTCTGACGAGACTTTTGAGAGCCAGCAGTTGCTCAAAATACTCAAGGTCATTAAATGGAACAGGTGGCAACCAATAAGAAGTTGAATAACCTTCTTCCCTTTGTTTCTTACTTGAGGACAATAATGTCAAAAGTAACGCCACGAAAGTAACGGATTACTTTTTGGAGTAACGGTTAGTTACTTTTATGAGAGGGTAATTGTAATTGTAATAAATTACAATTCAGCCTTGAGTAATTGTAAATCTAATTCCTTACTATTTTTCAGTAACGTGTACAAGTCTGAGCGCAGCTGACCAAATAGGCAGCGCGCCCGTGGCCTTAAGGTTATCGCGCTTGCCTTTCACGCAGAAGGCCGCGGTTCTATTCCTTGCCGCCGCTACACATTTTCGTTGACGCTGCAATGTGATGTTCTGGGGAATTCGAGAACTGTCTTGCTGATTTGAGGTTAGAATGTTCTACGCGCCGAACCTTCTACGCTGAATGCTCCAGAATCCCACGCGTGTACAAAAGCGGCTCCGCGTGACAAGCCGGGGTCAGTTTCGCCCCAGCGTTCGACTTTGCTATAACGCCGACTTCGACGCCCACGACACTATGCCTTCTTCTGTTTTCTTTTTATGTTTGGGCACAAGTTCCCCCATTATACGCTTGTTTCTTCAGTTATTATCGCCTCATCAATCGTCATTCGTGACAATATAAGTGATCCAGTCCAACGAACTGACTAGATGATAAACCTTCTCCGCTTGCCCTGGCACTGTGTTGGATGTGACGTGTTTGAATTCCAAAATATTAATGGCAGTTAAAGGAGGTAATCCGCGCGTCACTCGAAGAGCAAATTTTATTTTACAAACCTGAGTTCTAAGAATACAAAAAAGATATAAGATTTATTTTTGTTGTTTTTTTTTTGTTTGGGGGGGGGGGGGGTTATTACGAAGACAAAGTGACGGTAGAGCAAGCTTTATTATTTTATTTTAAAAGCGGTGGAGATTATACATAAAAATAATAACTGGTATGACTACGATTATTACGACTATCAAACAATTTGACCATTATGACTATTTAAATCGCTCTTTTGGTACAATTTCGAAATTAAAATTGCGTAGAAGATAAAAGTGACTAAATATTGTGTGACGCTTTCACTACTCGTCGAAAACAATTTTCCGCTACGTTGTCAAGACCTGGCGTAGCATCCACACTGCACAAACGCTGTGAAAGGCAGTTGCGAGAGCGAGAGCGGAGAAGCTGACGCCTGCCGAAACCAGGTACAGCGCGTTCGGGGAAGAATCAGTCGCTGTGTACCTAACCGTGAAGCACTGACAACATGTCCTCGAGGGTCAAACCGTCAGCGTTTGCCTTCAGGAGAAACCACAACGCTAAAGCGTCGTTCAACGTGCGACAGATTACGACCGAGTGCCTTAAAACCTCTTGCAATCTCTTACGGCGAGAGGACACTGGCGCCATCTTTCGGATAGCTCTGGAACACTTGGCATTTCCGTAATTTTTTCTCGCATATTTTATTTTTAATTTTCTAATGAAATTTTGTGAAAATGCTATAGCGGCTTTTTCTCATAGATAGTACAAATTCTGACCTCGAAAATTCTGAAAAACCTTTGCTCTAGTGAAATGCAGTTCCAGTGCACACTTTAACATATATGTTGATACGGACAGGGGCGAGCAGCAAACCAACGAAGAGAAACATCCGTCCTAATGGAGCATGTCGAGACTGTGTCGACGGTCTCTAGACCTATCCGTTTGGGCTAGCGACTAAGCAAACACATTAGGGGCTTCGACAGCGACACCCCCGATGAACTTTCCCCTTGTTACGCAAAAACTACAACGGAGAAAAGAGGAGTCCGGCACGACTGTGCGATTCAAACCCAAGTAGGTGACTAGCAGGAGGCCCCTGCGAGGAGGTTAAGGCGGGCAGCGTGCTTCGTCGTCGCCAACTGTACGTACTGCCATATTGGAAAAGAGCTTGTTCGGAAAGCCGTGACGACAGGGACGACAAAGGAACAAGTGGAAGCGATTCGATGGCAGAGTGATATGAATGGCTTTGAGGTTATTTGCTATTGTGTTCTTAGCTTTTTTTTTTTTTTTTGTTCACACAGAATTTCTGACGTTTTAGCGCGCGGCGATATTGTGCCAACTGCGGCGTCGCATGACGTGCACTTCGTGAGGACTGCGGTTTTGCGGGGACTGCAATGCCATCCAGATTAAAAGTTCTACTACATTCAATGTTAAAAGCCGCACTTGAGAAAAAAAAAAAACAGACGGCCCGCCCAAATAAATCGTGTAGGTTGTGCCCATTGATGCGTACCACTACAATTTCCGCTGTACCAAGCGCAGCATGCAGTGTTGAGTGTCAAGACTAGAGCGCCGCTCGCGTGTGCTTGCGAAGGGTAAACTATATTTGGTCCATAGAAAGTGTGAAAGAGCGTTTCTCGGCTTCCGAACTGCCACCGAAACACTGACTGTGCTTAGGCAAAAATTTCTTCCAGGTGCTTCTTTTATATTTTGCGTAGCTGTACGTGCCGTCGGCATTCATTTAAACAAGAAATGACATCACCTCTCCCCCCCCCCCCCCCCCACACACACACACAGACACGCCAAGACAAAAAGCAAGGAAAAAATAAGCACTTTAGAAACACGATTTTACAGGACACCTGCGCTGCTGTCAGATGTCCTGCAGTGAGTAGGTCACTGCGAACATACAAATTTGCCTTCGCAGTATAGTACAACGCTCGGGAAATGGCGTTTATGTGAACGCGGCACTATTTTTTCAATTGGTTCCCTGAGCCAAGGCCGCCGGTGATGATAATCCCGTGAAAACCGTGAATGGGGCCATCCGACTCAGTTCTTAGATTCTACGGCGTCCCAGAGCTCGAAAGTCAATAACACGCAGTCTCTTCGCTTTTGGAGTTAGATATGGCTTGCTTCTAATGGTCATCGCACCAGGCTGGCAGATAACAACGGACAATGGCAGACAACGGTAGACAACGGCTGATGATGCGAGGTTAGCGTAAGCTATTTAGAAACCTCCCGCGGATGTATTCAGATTTTCTCACATCTAGGACGAATTGGAGCCTTCCATAATCAAGGCGCTCGTTCCTGGAGAAGACATGGACCGTGCAAAAGAGTTTCCAAGATCGCTCCGCAGATTTTTGATTGCAATACCGCATCTTCTGGTACCGCGTTGCTGCGGGTGCGAGCCTAAACTTCCTACCGACGTAGAAGCTCGTTTTGCACGCCGCACAGATCACGAATCTTTCTACCCACTCAACGGACAACGCCGCTGAAAGCAGTTTTGTGAAGCGGTCCTTCGCAGTCATCACTTCACGCTAGAACCACCGGCATTCACGGACTCTGAACAGCACGCCGAGTGAGTGCTTAAGGAAATGCTTCTCAAAGCACTTCTTGGCCCACACGTTCGTGTGTCTTTATTCGCCACGCGCCTTTCATTGCCCATTCTCCTTTTGCCTGGTTGGCGTCCCACTCCCGGTGTAACCGAAGTTGCCTCTCTTCATACACTTCACCAGACGGCTTCGTCCGTTTGACGTCCTGCTTGTATTGCAGCCGACGTTGCCGTTCTTGGTCAATTTCATAGGCCTTGTTATTCCTTGGTTCTTGAGTTCTAACGAAAAGCCTGTGTAGGAATTCACTTGCAGTTAAACTAATCTCTTTTTTGGCGAAAATATTTTCTTTCTTACAAAGAGATGAATTGTTGAATCCTCGTTTAAAATATATTTTTAGGTCATCTTTGTGCGCGAACATTGAAAATAAGCGTTTTTACACGAATGTTAGTGCAACTTCCTGCCAAGGCCTGCATAGCAATGCGAGAGTAATTTGTGTAAAAAAAAAAGGAATTAAGCATCAGCATGTGAAAAATAAATCGAAACACACTTTTTCCAACAGCACCGAATAAAAATATTGAGATACGTTGCTTTTTTTTCTCTCTTTTATAGGTAGATCAGCTAGCTGCGAGCCTGGTGTCTCTAAAACTTCCCGTGGGTTCCAGGGTTGCCATTCTCGGTCCGAGACTTTACGAAGGAGCGCAGATGATTTATTCTGCCTCCAAGGCGGGACTTGTTTTGGTATAAATACGATTCAGTCATTTCTCTGTATCCGGTTATTGCATAGACAGCACCCACATCAAATAATCCTGGCTTCCCTCTATTGTGTTACCTAGGTTGGCATCCACGCATTCTGTCTGGTCTCTGAACTTGAGTACTGCTTGAATAAGGTAAGTCATATTCAGCTAGAATAAGCGTTCTTTATTTTTTTAGACACATGTACAATTGCAACCTTCAGCCGCGCAAAAATGTAGTCCTGATCGAGCTGCATCGTACCAAAAGGAAATCCAGTAATAAACTTCCTTCAATTACCCCGTAGCCGCTCAACGCGATACAGAAACCCGTCATTGCGTGGTAATGAGCCAACCTTTCTCGAGGTGTACTGGCCTGGAAAGGATGCCTTTCATGTTTTACGAGGGGCTGCAAAGGCATCGGAAGGCGAGGGTTGGTGTAGAGTATACAGCCGAAATGGGGCTAAAAGAGCGCAGATTAAATATCGCAGCTGTGCTTAAAGTAGAGCAGCTGTGTCTGCTACACTGTGTGCCCTCAATAGCCGTCGCTCTGGCGCCCCCCAGCGTGACCCGGATGTTACGAGTTTGAAATATGAGAGCACAGGCTATATGCAGGGAAAAGTAGCCATAAGTATATGCTGTAACTCACTGAAGCCAGCTCTTGGCAAAAGGCAATACACTTAATATATACTTAGTATTATAAAAGTATACTTTTACTGAGGCTCCTTACTTAGCGTAAACACTAAGTGTGCAAAAAGTGTACTACTTGACTTCTGAAAGCACGCTTGCAAACATAAAACTCACACATGTACTTAGGCGTATTTTATGTGCATTGAGACTACTATCAGCGTACTAAAATGATATAATAAAATTTTTTTTGAGCATATTTTGTACGCATACTACCAGTATGCTATGGTGTGCTACGGTATAGGTATGCTGTGAGTATGCTATGGGGCGCCGTAATGTTACCTTAAGTTCATTTAAAGTGTACGGAATATAAATTAATACACTCTGCAGTTACTTGACAATTATTGATGATACATGCCACAACGATAAACAGTAAATTTTGTATTTGTGTTGTTTTCTTGTTAAGCCGGAAAGGTGATAGCCAGATGAAGTGCGCAGCTTTGTTAAGAACGTACGAAACGGTTAATTACTTAAGTGATTCTAACGCTTCAATAAAATTAAAGCAAGTCGCAGTAAAATGTCACTCATTCACCATACTCCATTTCTTTCTCAACATGCACTGAGGAAAGAAGTTTAATATTTGTTTAAGCCGTTTGTTAATAGTGATAGAGTACTTGAACCAACATATAGCAAAGCGGAAGTAAATAGACACTTTTTTTTAATTTCATACCGCATCGGGCAGGTCTTCAGGTAGGCAATCTGATTAAAGAAGGTTCATATAATTTTGGGCGGTGCTCCTGCAGGGATAATAAACATAAAATTTATTTGCGGAGTTACTGTTTTAGATGGAGATATTCTATCCTGACAATAGACAACACATGGAACTAAGTAAAACATAAGGCGAGGAAAGATTTGCAGAACGAAAGCGCACATAATATCAATATCTGATAACATATACGGCGGAGTCAAGGGAAGTACCCAACCGATTTTCACTTTGCAGGTGCCTATATAATATTCCACACGACACCAAGGAAGAGGCATGGACGTTTCGATCCAGTTAATGACGTTGAGTTTTTCAACTTCTATTTTGATTTTAGAGCTGCAACAACCATAATCAGTTGCAGTCAAGGGAAGACTCCATGTTGCCAAAAAATAACGACCGATTTTTTGTGCTCATGTATCCACAACCGGTTTCGGTTATTTTATTTAAGAGACCTAGCTTCGCTGTTTGTGTCCAGGGTGTAATACTGGTTTGAAATATTGGAACCTAATTGAGCTTACTGATCCGCAAAAACAGCGTGCGAGAACATGAGGCTCATTAAAGACAAGAGCGTACACGCAACCGCTCCAAAATAAGCCCACTACAAAACCTCGGAGGTCAAGACTTTACTCCATATAGATGTCAGGCAGGAAGCAAGGTTCGCGGAAGAGAAGTTGGATGGGACGCGGCTCTCCTTGCACGAACATTCACAGCTTCGAAATTCCAGGGTGCCTGAACTGCAACGCCATTTATGCACCTCGAACTATAGTTCGTGAAGGAGCTCTTGTCTCTGTCCGTCTGCATGGTGGCCTGCGCAAGTCAGTGCCTCCCGAATTCTTAGCGAAGCATGTTTTCTAAGTAAGACACCTCGACTGCAGGGTAATACGTTCTAACTCGAGTGTGAAAGAAACTTAGTTTCCAATATAGAAGGTGGGCTTAAAACTCCTGTCTTCCCCCCAATTTCTCTCCTTTTCACCAAAGTAGTAATAAATCTACATACATTACACGTAAACAAGCATAATAAAGCGGCGGGACTGCGGGCCCGGAGCCTTAATATACTGCACCGCCGGGAAAACCAAGAAGAAACATGAAAAGATAAAAAAAAAAGAAACTAAACCCTGGTGCAGGAAGAGGAGTGAGGGGGGGGGGGGGGCGTTGTTCGCTTTTCATAGTAAACTGATCAATGAGAATAAATTCGCTCGAAATTATCTTCGCTCGGACTGTTTGCCCTTGCCTGTGCTCGTTGTATGCGCAAAAGTAGAAAGAACTTCGGAACCTTTGACGTGAGGAAGGTATTAGAAACTGAAGCTATAAAGGTCGATGGCAAATTGCTCAAATGTTGTCGCCCGAGCAATGACATCAGAGAGTCTAGTCGTTATCGTCGCGTTTTCATACTCTTCAAGCACGAGCTCCTTGCGTCCTATTACACGTCTCGATATATCTTCCTCTCGTTTTTATTTGCTTTTCGGGGAGCTTGTTGCACGAGTGCCAAACAGTCGTAATCGTGAACCGTATAGACCTTTCCAAACATCGCCTTCTGCGCGATGCTATCTTTGTCTGCTGGGATGTGGAACGCCTTTTGAGCATGCTCTGTAACTCTGTTGTGCGTTATATCAGACCGTGCGCGTGCGTCCACAGCTCGGTGACTCAGCATTCTTCGCCCGGCTGCTGCGGTGGGTCAACGGTGCGGAGCTGGCCAATGACAGCAGGCGGCCATGTCCCAGTCCCGCTTCGTCCCGCCATATAGATTAGGGACCTTGAAGTACACGTGGAGCATACGTCTAGTACGCCTATATAAAGTATACTTATTAGCATACTTTATGTTTACCGTAAGTGTGACTTTAGTATACATTACATTACTAAATATGTATTTCGAATGTGTTCCAGGAGCATCCCATTCGTATACGAATGGGATGCTCCTGGAACACTATCGGAACATTTAAAGCATACTTATTTGCTTCATAAAAAGTTCGAAAAAGTATGTTTTCAGTGCGTGCGTTACGTACACCCTAATAATAGCTCTGGTGGCTTTCTTTTCGCCAAGGGTGCCGTTGCAGCATGGGCGTACCAACCGGGGGGACAAGGGGGCGGTTACCCCCCCGCCCCGCCCCCCAGTTCTCAGAATGGGAGGGGGGGCGGCAAGGCATGTGTTATGCCCCCCCCCCCCCCCGTCCCTCCCCTGAAAAAGCCGCCGCAGGGCGCGGCTAACACTGGCCGGTGGCGCCCGAGGGGTACCAAGGGCACCGCTCCCGACCATGGCGGGGGGGGGGGGGGGGGGGGGGTCGGGTTTGCCCCCTCACTCAAAAACAAGTTGGTGAGCCACTGGTAGCAGATAACCGTTGGCACACGCAACACGCAGCTGGCTCACGATAATAAAGTGAAGATTGTCCCCTCCCCCTCCCCCCACACACACACACACACTCAATGTTACAACGTCACGGGGCAGATCATCACACAGCGACGGATAGCGCAGCGGACTTAGGATGGTACGACTTTGCACAGAAGACAATGGATCTCTTGAAGGGTGCGATAAACCTAATGGGCCGGATGAATTTATTCGCGAATAAAGTGCCACCATTGTGACGCGTGACGAAATGTGCTTGAGTCAAATAGGCGCAACGTCGCCGCATATGGGGCGCTTCGTCAGTGGTTCTTCTAAGGAGTTACAATCAACCGATAGGAGTGCTTGCGCGTTTACCTGTGAGGTGCGCCATGCGAAAAGTAAACTTGTATTTATGGTTTCAATAAATCGGGGAAGCACAGGATTTGTCTGCACGCAATATGTCTGCGTGATATTCTCTTATGATTGATTACGAGGATCTCAAGCGGGTTTTGGTAGCGCCACACGCAGGAAGCACTCATGCGCTTCCCGGGGATTTCGAAACGATCAAACAAGCTTAAATTTAATCCGGAGCGGACCGTGTGAAGAGTATGCGTTGCCGGAGGGTCTTGCACCCTCTTCTTTTTATATGGGAAGTAACCGTGAAACTGAAAGCAACGCAATGACGGACGAAGGACGAGCACTAAGGCAGAACGTTGGGTCGCGCGACGCTTAGTCTTAAATGGCAGGTGACATCACGCCGCGGGAGATAACTTCATCTGACGTCGTAATGCCTTAATGCGAGGGGGGGGGAGGGGAGTTTTTTCACATGCACTGGATTTCGCAAATTACCCGAACACCGTCATCGATTTATCATGTGGCGAGCGCCGATATTAGGCGCCAGTGATTACAATCATCCGGGCTTCTTTCTGGTGAAAAGGACCGAGGTATGCTTAAGCACTTCTTATGAGTTGTGAATGCGAAAGCATGCAAGCCGCTCGTCCGCTCCCTTTTTCGTCTGCTGCGTACTTTTCGTCGCCAGTCAGCGCGTATGCTCCCCTGGGCACGTTGACCTTGGGCGCTCCGTGCCCAGGGAAGCAACGGCGCGCTGATGGACACGCAGCGCCATGGGGAGAGCAGTCGTGGAAACTGACGAGCGCAGCGGCCAATCGGAGCCCCGTCGACGCGCGCCAGCCAATGGAACCGAAGGAAACGGGAAACTATCTGCCGTTTTCGCGATTCAAGTGATGACGACTCGCTCCATGAGACAGTTAATGCATTCGCATTAAAAGGAGGTTCTGTAAAAGTTTTAACACTTTCTGGTGGTGCCAGCGAATTTTCGTGCAAGGTCCAACACACACGTAAGGTTGCGCATACGTTTTACTACATATTTCTGAGGTATTTCGAAAAGGTGTCGTTCTAAATGTTCCAGTAAAATATGCATCACAGTGCACTCTCTAAAACATTTTTTCTAGGTGAGGGGCAGAGCAGGGTAAAGGGAGCTCTTTAGCGAGGCGATGCTATGCAGGCTGTAGATTGCTCATACCACGGTGCTCGATGGACTCTAGCCTCAAGTTATTTCGTATTACTCTTGTTTATTTTGTGTGTAACCTCGACCTACCGTCTGGCGCGCGTAATCTCAAACGGGAGCGGTGCGGCGCCGTAAGTCACCCACAAAAGTCTGTCACTATGCAGGTAGGCGAAAATGCACCTCGGTACTATAGCCAAGCTGGGGCGCCGTCTTGTGCTTGCTTGCTAGGGCAAACAATCAGTGCGTAAAAAATCACAAGCGGGGTGGAAACTTCACATTTACGCTGTGACTGCGCAATATTACGCCATAATGACAGCTTCAGTTTGCCAGGAAACAACGAGATGAATTCATGCGTTCGACTATGTAATAAAAGAAAAACACGTACTCCCCTATTTTTCTTTATTAAATTTAGGTCGATAGTATGCCGTTATATACATTCAAGTTATTTTTATCCCGCTTTCTTGTTTTGAAGAGTTTGCTATATCGATTTTTTTTTCTTCTCTCGCATGGTCTCAAAAAAAGGCAGCTAACCTAATAAGTGTCAGTGTGCGTTTTTTTCAATTCTTCTTTTCACGCGGCCGCGCAAGCTTGAACTAGGGTTGCTGTCCGGATGAGATGTTACACTACCTCTACAGTCTCATACGCGACACATCTGATTCGCGGAGGCAGCAGCAGACGTGGCGCAGCTCCACCATCTGGACGCCATTGGCACTTGGTGCTTTGGCCGTTTGGCGCCGTCCTCACGTAAAAGAGCGTTCCGTTGCTTTCAGACGGAATGTGCGGCTCTGATACTTGCGGACACATGTACAGATAAAAACTACTACGAGATGTTGCTTCAAATTGCACCGGAGCTGGAGAAGTCGCCGCCGGGAGAGTTGAAGAGCCAAAGGTAAGGAGTCACGTATTGGCTTCGATGATGCCGCACAGCGTGGCAACAGTTTGTCTTCGAAACGCCGTAACTTTCGACGCCTCCTTCCAGGCTGCCGTTCTTGAAACACGTCATCACCATTGGCGACACCCGGAAGCCGTAAGTACCCTATAATGGCGATGTGATTGTGTATCATGCGTATGACTCTTGAAATGATTCGATAACATTATACATACGAGAAAAAAATGAAAGCCGTTTACAACTCCCTGTAACGCCGAATTAGAGCGCAGCTCTTGAGGAGGAGGAGGGAAGGGTACTGGGGGGGGGTGGGTCAAGTGACCTCGGGGGCGGGGGGTCACGTGACCTTGTGGGAGTCACGTGACCTTGGGGCGTCACGTGACGTCGGAGGGTCACGTGACCTGGGGCCACGTGACGATGCCGATGACGTCATCAGTGATGATGACGATGACGATGCGGATGCCGGTGACGTCATTAGTGACGTCACTGATGACGTCATCAGTGGCTATGACGTCAACGGGGGGTCACGTGACCTCGGGGGGTATCCTCAGGTCACGTGACCCCGGGGGGGGGGGGGGGTCACGTGACCTGGGTAACCATCGTGACCCTCGTGAGGGTAACCCTAGAAACCCTCGTGTGGGTAACTCTCGTGACTCTCGTGAGGGTAACTCTCGTGACCCTCGTGAGGGTGACTCTCATAACCCTCGTGACCCTCGTGAGGGTAACTCTCGTGACCCTCGTGAGGGTGACTCTCATAACCCTCGTGACCCTCGTGAGGGTAACCCTCGTGAAGGTAACCCTTTTGAGGGTTACTAACCCGCGTGAGGGTTACGAGGGTAAGTAACCCTCGTGAGGGTTAGTAACCCTCGTGAGGGTAACCCTCGTGAAGGTAACCCTTTTGAGGGTAACTAACCCTCGTAACCCTCGTGAGGGTTACGAGGGTTAGTAACCCTCGTGGCCCTCGTGATCCTCGTGAGGGTAACCCTCATGAGATTAACCCTCGTAACCCTCGTAACCCTCATGAGGGTTACGAGGGTTGCGGTTACGCCGACGGCGACGCCGACGCCGACGCCGCTCAAGCCGGGAACGGGCCCCTAAGAGCTGCGCTCTAAAACAAACTAAAGCAGAGTACGCGTATCACGGACAGTGCTGACGTAAGTACCCCCCCAAATAAGAGCGCGACAAGATCACTGGCATTTAATATTTGTGCATAACTAATGTCGGTGACGGCTAAAGAGTTCTGTGGAATCTTCTTCCAACTTCCTTTCAATTTAACGTAGCTAACGCAGGAAAGCATGTCGCCACCGCAGCACGTTCACTCTGCAAGTGTGAAAGAGAATGGGAGGAGTTTTTTCCGAACTCTTACCCTGTCATCGACTATAGACTGTTCCCGGGATGCAAGCATGCCAGTTTGTTCGTTTGTCGTAATCGGCTACAAGGTAATTCGTTGGTCTCGATCACACTCAAGAACGTTGAACCAACCCGTAACTTATTCATACTTTTTGCTGAGTTTTGCATCCTCAGAGGGCTACCTGCTCCCCGAAACTTGTTTTTTTTTTTTTTTTTTTTTTATTTACGGGTTGGTAGCGATGGACTACCGATGGTAGAAGTGCGTCACACTCAGCGGGTCTACGTAGAGAAGTCCTAAAATTTTATTTCGTTTCATTTAACTGAGACAATACGTTCCGTATGATGCCTACTAGACAAACATTTCTGGTTTGTCGGTCCCAGTAGAGTACTTTTTCTTGAATGTTTACTCAATCTAGGCCGACACCAGTGTTGTAGGTGTTACCGACTAGAAGTAACAAAATGCGTTACTCGTTACTTGAAAATAAAAGGGATGCGGTACCGCTACAGATGAAATGTAACGCATGTTAAATTTTGCGTTACTTTTATAAGTATGAATTAACACGGTTTAGTGCTTCGAGGGTGCAGGTGTGCATAGGCGCCGTATTTCATGAAACATGATGTTCATGCAGGAACGGAAAAAAAAATTACTTCATCTTTTTTGTGGTTTCATCTAAATACTTTCAAACAAAATCAAAAAGAAACGCGCAGAAAAATCTCAAGAATTCACATGACTTAACGCCTAACAAGATAAAAGAATTTGAAGTGTATTTTTTTAGGTATGAAAAGAAGTAACGAGTAATAGTAATATTTATTCACAGGAAATATATACAAAAACAGTGATCTGGCCCACAAAAGCAGGGGTGTGCTTGTGTGTGGGGCCAGGCAAACGACGGAACGCACCGACATGAGGAAATGGGAATCAAATTGCACAACAGAAAAAAGGCACTTAGAAGTTATGCAGTTAGACATATTACAATTAATTCATTAAAGAATGACACCAGGTTTTAAGTTTGAATTTTTTTTTAAGGATGTCATAGCTATTAAAAATTGAGGAAGTCTATTAAATAATGTTGGTAGTAACGAGTAACGAGTAACGAATCGTTACTCGTTACAAGTAACGACGTAACAAGTAACGCCGTTTCTTGTAACGTTTTACCGCCAACACTGGCCGACACACGTTGATTCAAGGTTATCTGCACTGACATGATTCATCATGGCAACGGTTGTTGCCATTTGCTATCGACTATTTTTTTTATCAAATACCGGTTCTCGCCGCTTGAAAGAAATGGGACCATATAGATGACTCTGCCCAGCGCAGAAGCCGTTCTCCACCATGTAAATGGCGATTCATTGACTCTTTCATATCCCGCAGCGGCACCATTACTTTCGATGACCTGAAGACTTTGGCAACGGCGGAAAACGACGCCACCATGAACTCTGTGTCTGCCAAAACGCAGTTTGACCAAGACGCTTTCGTGCAGTTTTCCTCTGTAAGTTATTAAAATCTCGGAACCGTTTTCATATTTTACTATACCAGCATAACAATGGTCTTATAGAAAACTAATGTCATGGTCAGCAATGGGGTAGAACAGCACGCGGTGGCCGCGCTCTAACAATCGAAACAGTCACGCAGCCAGATAGAATCGGCCTGTGGCTCACAGAGGCTTCCGACAACTTGAGCAATATGCTCACAGGTTTCATAAGTTTGCCCTCCCAGAAAATCATAGGACACATGGCGATCATTCTAGGATGCACCACTCGCCGCACTGAGTTGTGGAACTGTTCAGATGCACGCTTGAAAAGACTTAGTCGCTTCGCATTCACAGAAACGGCGCGACTATTTCTTCCTGGAATTATAAACTAAGAAGTCAAAAACCTTTACTCGAAGCATGGTCCACACATATCGTGTGTTGTTGTCCAGCCTCATTATCATTGTTATATTAGAAATAGGTAAGCGAATGTGAACTTCTTTTTCTTTGCGTAGGTACGCTTCCATGCACCGCGTATTGGATTACCGTAATGCGTCAAGCAGGCATAGAGGGTGCCACCTATTGTCAAAATAGTCCATGGAAATCAGTCAGATTACATAATCGACTTGAAAGCTTCTGAAACCCAGATTTAAAACCTTTAGGTTTGTGATTGTTTTTATTGAATGAGCGGCTGAGCACTCAATGCCATCTTCACGTCGCATAACGTCCCTTACGAAAATAAATTTGAGTACCTTCGTTTATTTGCGCGGGACCAGGCACAGAAGAATCGCTGTTTTGAAACCCATGCGCATGGGTGGTCAGTTTAAATGCCCTATGAGATTACATAAATTTCAATGCCCTCAGTCTTAAGTTCGGTTTGCCTTAATGCATACCTGAGCCTGTGGAACAGCATGGAATCTCGAGAATCGACTAAAATGCATTCAATTCGACGTATAGAGTATGAGAAGCAAAAGTGACCTTTTGGCTTGGCTGACAGCCACCGAGTACCCGTGCGCCGCCTCTGCCATTGATTAGTCACGCGAAACGCGGATGGTGCGCCCGGCCTAGCGCTTTTGACCGTTACGCAGTACAAATATGGCCAAATGGTCCGAGCGTTGGCCGACCTGGCCATCCAGGTTCATGGGAGTCGACCCGGCGCCCACAATTTCTGCGGGTACATGAAGCCTGGCTTTCTGGCTGTTGAAACCACACATAACACTCTTATGGCTCGTGCAACCATATCAAGTAAATTTTAGTCATTATGAATAGAGGGAGTTTCCGTTAAGGCTCTCAGAATTCCCTAAAACGACGGCAGTTGAGTAGACAAAGAAAACTCCTGGTACAAATTGTTAGCCAGGGCGGACGTCAAAGATCGCCAAATATATAGTAATTACTTAAATATTTGACTAAAGTTTACTAATTAACTTAAGTTGCGTAAATAAGCAAATGGTTTCATTGAGAAACTTGTTGAGCATCATTGAGAAAACACTACATACACTCATTTTTTAAAGATATAAGGCAGGGGTAGCATCCATGGCGTTCTGAAAACAAAATGCTCTATTTGGTGAGGCTTCTAGGATTGGGTTTCATGTCGGCGCGCTTCTTTGTGGTACTATTCCCCAGCGGCCTCTACGCAGAACGCACGTGCGCCATAGTACCGGGGAGCAGGGCCGCTGGTTCAGAGATGCGCTCCGATAAGAAACAGAGACCTAGACTTCGCCCCAATTCACCGTTTTTGTTCTTTATTGTGAAGGCCACAAAATGCTGCCTCTGTATTTCTAAAAAGAGTTGATTTCGTGGTTTTTGATGATGCTTAGTAAGTTTCTTATTATAAGGGTATGCTTTTTGTTTGTTTTTTTACAATTTCAAAGTTAATTACAAACTGTTAGTTACTTATTTTGTTTAGTATGCTTTATGCAATCCTTGATGTCCGTCGTGTTTGGAATATTGCTCCCGATTTTTTTCCCTCGGCCACTTTATCTTTAGAATATTTAGAAGCCTTTGTTTAAACACCCTTGCCTGAATACAGATACATATATACTGAGTGATTTGTTTTAATGCAAAGAGAATTTAAAGAAAAGAGTGTAAACAGCTCGTTGAATGCCGTCTTCTCTAGGTGTCTGTCGAGTTCAGCTGACATTATAGAAGGGAATACTCAAAGCAGACTCTTGACTAATTAACTAAAATCAGTTAATTATATTTTCGATTAATGAAAATAAACACGCGGATTCAATCGTACGTGTTTGCTGAGCGTAATCACAAACCACTTAATCATTCAACTTTAGAACGGCTTGAACCACGTAGAAACACGGGAAAGGGGGGGGGGGGGGGGTGCGCCAACGTTGTCACTTGCGCTGCATGGCGCAATCCTAGCCGTGGTGAGATGCGGATGACTAGATTCTTATCAGCGTTTTCCCGCCGCTAGCTTTGTGGAAGATGCACGAGTGGTAACTTTGATGCACCTCGCGTTTCCCACGTGCTTCAAGTGGATCGAAACTTGCCTGATTTAGTGGTTTTCGGCGATGCTCAGCAAGGCTGTGTTCCAAATCTTGCCCAAATGGATCCGTTACTCCGCGGATCGTATCACGTGACAGCACAGATTGAAAAAAGTGAAAGCCGTTTACAACTCCCTGTAACACCGAATTAGAGCGCAGCTCTTGAGGAGGAGGAGGGAAGGGTACTGGGGGGTGAAGTGACCTGGGGGGGGGTCACGTGACCTTGGGGGTCACGTGACCTTGGGGGGTCACCTGACGATGCCGATGATGTCATCAGTGACGTCACTGATGACGTCATCCGTGATGATGACGATGACGATGCGGATTCCGGTGACGTCATCAGTGACGTCACTGATGACGTCATCAGTGATGATGGCGATGACGATGCGGATGCCGGTGATGTCATCAGTGACGTCACTGATGACGTCATCAGTGACGATGACGATGCGGACTCCGATGACGTCATCAGCGATGATGACGATGACGATGCGGATGTTCGGTGACGTCATCAGTGACGTCACTGATGACGTAATCCGTGATGATGACGATGACGATGCGGATGCGGGTGACGTCATCAGTGACGTAACTGATGACGTCATCAGTGATGATGACGATGACGATGCGGATGCCGGTGAGGTCATCAGTGATGCCACTGATGACTTCATTAGTGATGATGACGATGACGATGTGGATGCCGGTGACGTCATCAGTGACGATGACGTCATCGGGGAGGTCACGTGACCTCGGCGGGGGGTCGCGTGACCCTGGGGGGTTGTCACGTGACCTCGGGGGGGTCACGTGACTTGGGGGGCCACATGACCTCGGGGGTCACGTGACTTTGGGTGTCACGTGACCAAGGGGGTCAAGTGACCCTGGGGGAGGGGTCACGTGACCTTGGGGTGACCTTGGGGGCCACGTGACCTTGGGATGACCTTGGGGGGGTCGCGTGACCTTGTGGTGACCTTGGTTACGCCGACGGCGACGGCGACGCCGCTCAAGCCGGGAACGGGCCCCTAAGAGCTGCGCTCTAAAACGCTGGACGTGGGTAGGTTTTAGAACGCCAAGGGTACAGAACCTTTACCCTGGAATAAGATCAAGTACATTTTGGAACACGGCCCAAGTTCCTCATTGAAATCTTATGTTTGTGTTCACCTATTAAAATAATTAGCGAAGTTTAGGTGATTAATCAACGGACTGTGGCGCTTACCCGCTCCTATAATGCCGGCCGACCTCGAGTAACACCTAGCGAGGACGGCATTTAGCTAGCAGTTGTGTACTCTTTCTTGAAGATTATGTTTCCATTAAAGATATGGCCCGGTATAATATATAGTTTGCGCCATTAAACGAATTTGTGCGTGCGGTGCTACTACCAAAGCTAGTAACTGGAAATCGGACCCTTCGCTGTTATGTAAGGTAAGGCGTGATGGAGTAGAAATACTTTCCGTAAAACGAAATTACCATGTCCTTTTACGTAACAAGCATTGCAAACTGTCATACGCTTTTTTTTTTTCCTTTTAATGTAGGGTACGACGGGGCAGCCCAAACCAGCGCGACTCTCTCACTTCAACGTTGTCAACAACGCCAACATCATGGGCCGCTTTGCTAGATTCCATGAGCAGGTATCGTACCCTATGTTATTACGACCACAACTAGAGCCAATTCAGGCGAACTATTGCATATTTTCATATAGAGTGTAAAATATGTAGTAAATTATATAACTGATTTAACGTAAAGCAGAAAGTACCGGGTGTTTCGTCTACAACTGAAAACAGTTCAAAGTACCCCCCCCCCCCCCTTCCCCGCTAGTTTAAGTGTTGAACATGGAGACGTACGCTTTTATTTTGAAGGCCCTTCCCTCACACCTCCGAAATAGCTGCAATAAAGAGGGGCCTATCGACTACCATCACTGGATTACCGGTTATGATAGAAATAGTATTTGTTCTATCGTTCACGCAGAAGAAATGGGTGTAGGCCCGTTTGTCATGTGCGCATTCGTCATAGGCCAACTGGTAATAGGCCCGTTCGTCACAGCGGAACATTCGTCATAGGGGAATTTGTCCCTAGGAACGTTTGTCACTGTGCGAACCGGATATTTGAATTTGCCCAACATATATACACCTGGCTGAGCATGCAATAAAGATTAGTATGGTATATTTAATTTTACTAAAGAGAGGGAACATCCAAACAAGTCATCGTTGTACCTAGAAAACAACAGATTTATTGAGCGAAATAAAAAAAAAATTAAAAAGTGATATTCTGAGCTGCCAGCCTCAGGGTTTCTCGACGATTGCGACCATTGTAGCGGCTCACAATGATTTGAAGACGCCGGTTGCTGTCTTCGCGCTTCTTGGACACCCTCGAAGATGTCGTGCCGCCCGCTACTTGAGCCAGCTTCATCTCTGTTAAGGATAAAAAGAAAAAAGAACACACACACTCGTGGAAAAAGCTTTTTAAGTGGGCACCGTACTGAAATTTTGAGCCACAAATGCAAAAATGTTCTACAGAAAACGTCCAAGTTCTCAGAGGATTAGGTCAGTTCTTACGTGCAGTCCCCGGAGCCGCGCTTCGATGCTGCTGTTCGTCCTTGTTGGCCTTTCTGCTTGTGTTGATTCTCTGACTGACCAAACCAGAGGAGGAGAGGTGGCCGACGACAAGCCGTTTCGAGTGGGTCTCCCGATATACACGTCCTCGAAGTAGTCCGCCACGAGTGAGGCATCGGTGGGAAAACCTCGAGAAGTACCTTGAAGGCCTCGGGAATGTCGGCGATTGGCAAGAAGGCCAATGCTGGATGCATTCCCATTTGAAAATCAACAAGAAATAAAGTAACCAATTGGCTTACCTGAAGACAAAAATAAGACATATAAATAGAATGCCGCATACCAGAACAGCAAACTCGTCATCTGAATTGTAGCGACTCTGGTGACCATTGGAGCACACCTTCCTAGACACCAACTGGGATAAGTGAAAAAAACATCCCTGTATTGTTGATGGCCGCTATCTTATAGCCCGTGTAAGCCACCTCAAGGCAGTTGGCCCCCATGTGACTCATAACGACGTCGAAAAAACTTAAAACGAGCGAACATAATTTGAAGTGTTTGAACACAATCCAATAATAGGACCACCGAGCGTTCCGTTTTATACGTTTATCAGAGCTCTTGAATGCTCAACTTTTGTAGGTAGCTTCAGATTTGTTGGGCAGCAAGCCGTAAACCATTGGCTTTACCACGCCGTTGACTGTGGCATGCTCCGTGTACAGTTAGTAGAACTGTGCCGGGGTCACGTTAAAGGTCCCGTCCGCGAACCACGTAGTCGCCTGAAGGGGTTTTCAAACAGGACACTAAAAAACGCACGACTCCGACAAATCGTGAAAATTGAAGCGGGCGCGAAGCGGGCGTGTCCGCTTCAATTTTCACGATTTGTCGGAGTCGTACGTTTTGTAGTGCGCTCGGTTGCAAACCGAGCGCACTACAAGTTGCGCTCGGTTACAAAGATCAGCATTCGTTCGCCGTCGCCCTCTCCACTCTCGTGGAAGAGAAAGGAGTCTCCTTTGTCTGTGGTCTGCATGCAGGTACAACAGTCATTATTATTATAATATGTCGCGCACTGTGATTTTGCGCTGCAATACACTTTACTTTGAACTCTGTGGGCATTCGATCGTATGTCGGCTCTGCAAGATGATACGCTGTACTCGAAATTCGCCCGCTGCCTTTGCTTGCGGATGGTGCGCCGAAGTGTTGGCGGTGCGGGAATCTGCAAAGCAGTCACTGACACAGGCAACCGCAGCCAGAACTATTTGGTGTGGTGCTAGACGGCCTTCCACTGGAATAAAGGACATTAGTGACCTTGTTTTGGGAATATAAGAGCAGGAACAGATTTTGGTACATACCAGCTTTTTCCTCCAT
This sequence comes from Ixodes scapularis, assembly GCF_016920785.2. Taxonomy (NCBI): domain Eukaryota; kingdom Metazoa; phylum Arthropoda; class Arachnida; order Ixodida; family Ixodidae; genus Ixodes; species Ixodes scapularis. The sequence continues at coordinate 59,927,605 of NW_024609879.1, read as the reverse complement.
CTGATGACGAACCCAAGCACGTTTATCTTGGTCTTGTCAAGTGCATGCGTATGGTCTCCTGAATAAGAGAATACACGAGACTTCGCGTGATCGGTGACTATTTTAGTTTTACAAACTCCCCTTCGCCGGCAGGCCCAATACAACGTAGTTTCGTAAACCTTAATGCAAGTGTAGGAATGTCCTTCGTGAAGAAGCATATCGCTACCTCTCTTAGTAGTAACTACCTCCATTTAGAAATCGAGATTGATATATTTATAATCGGAGGGCAATCGGCATAATAAGCCCTGAAACGGGCCACAAAAAAAAAAAAAAAGAATCAGGTTTGGTGGGCTTTTTTCTATTGTGAACTTTATGTTCTCGAAGTTCTTTTGTAAAAAAGGTGACCCCGATAAGACAACATGCAGGCTAAAGGCTGCATGCTGCCTTAACTTGGGGTCATTGGGACATGCTTTTGTTTCCCGTAGCCAACCTCACTGGCCTTGTACGGATTTAATTAAGTGGCCCGCTTTCGTAACTTTCCTAAGAAAACAAGATAGAAAAAAAAACGTTTAACAATCTTGAAGTCATTATGTGACGAACTGCCAGCGTGACGAATCACCCTATGACCAATGTTCCGCTGTGACCAACGGGCCTGTTACCAGTTGCCCTATGACGAATCGACATGTGACGAATGGGCCGTATCCCAGAAGAAATATCATTTGTCGTCGGTATGAATGAGGGCATCCCTCATCATTTTAGTGGTGATGTTGAAAACGCCTTTCCACAGATGGGTGTCAAAACTACCGTGTACATGGGTGTTGATGATATAAAGTCATCTGCCTCGTACAATATCTGACGTCTGGTGCACCTTCACGTTTGGCACCATGTACCACCACGATGCCACGCGTCAAAAAATTAATCTAACTGAGCAGTTGGATCACACGAAAACAAAAACCCGAGTCACCAGTGACTGGGGTTCTTGTTTTCGTGTAACATAATATCAACACAACGTCGAGTAATACTGTGTATATTAAGGTACAGGGTGCGGTGGTAAGGACTAGCACATATGTCACGCCTCGTAAAATTCGATTGCCAAAGCGAACGTTGTCTCGCAAGAAGTATCTTTTTTTTTGAAGCTCAGGACAGAGGTCATCAAAGGTCAAATATAGAGCAAGAACGGCGACTCATAAATTGAACCCAACATTGAGGGGTGTACTGAATATCGGCTCGTGATAACCGATAGCTGGACAAGCATTCGGGCAGTGGCCCGTATCAGATCGCTGCAAGGGCGGCCTTAGCCGAACCCTTACAATGTCTGGAACAATGCGCGTTTCCTGTGCTTTGCCAACCTAAGCCCTGGGCTAGGATCAACGTTGGCGACATATAATCGGCTTCAGACCACGTGGCAGCTTCTTCTGGCTGCCAGTTGAGGACTTGAACGCCGCTCGGTTTCCTTTAATTTTTTTACGCGATGTTTATTGCGTAGGGAGAAAAACCGTCGAGCGCTTCTTTGTGTCATAAATATCAGAAAACATTCTAAGCAGTTTTCGCGCAAATTACAAAAATTGTTGCACTACCCTTTCAGAATAGTTTTTGTTTCTTTCTTTTATCTAGTTGACTATTTTAATGGAGTGAATGAAGTCACTATAGTCACCTACAAAGTGAGAAAGGCAGGGCGTGGATTTCAAACGCCTGGCCTTCAGAACAAGCCCCCTGCCTTCCATCGTGCTTTGACAGCGCCCTCTGTGTGCGCGAGACGCCGAAGTGTTGCCAAGGGTAGCAGGCTCGCGATGGAGGCGGGGACAACTGAAGCTGCTCCATACCTTTCTCACTTTGTCGGAGGCTATTGAGAAAGTTTTTTTTTTACATCTAGTAGTAACATATATTATGTTCAATAAAACGACCGCAGAAAGTGTCTAGCTTTTTCATCGACACTGGCTACAGCGAGACAACTGAATGTTCCGCCTCATCTTAGCTTCGGCTCTTCTAGAGAGTCTAACGCCGTCACGCGCCAGAGACTGCTTTCGACGGCAAATAGAATGAAAATAAGCAGTCAGTGAACAAAGGTGCCTGCCATTCGGTTAAAATGTTGAACTTTCAAGCTTCAATCGTGCACGGCGGTACTGAGCATTTTTAATTGAGAAAATATAGAAACTTTGTCCTCCGCTGTGATACGAAATAGTGCAGAATTTCGGTCTCCGCACTCCGCCAACATACACCACAGATTCCTTGTAGGTTAGCGATTTGGTAGCAAAGGAAACACGATTCGACGGAATGGGAGAGCAGAAAAAACCATAAGCCTTATGAGTGATATTATTTTTTTTTTAATAGCAGGAGAGCCACGTTCTTGTGAGTAGTGTAAGCTGTGTTAGAATGAGACGGAGGGCAAATTGCGACAGTTTGCGTTTAGCGCCATCCATCTCCTTGACTAGCAAACGGAGTACTTTTGGTCTTTACTGCGCAGTGCCTTGAATGTCACACTTTGCGTGAATGAAAAATAAAAGCTGCCGGCAAGAGTCTTCTTGAGAAACAAAATGCGAAATTGAGGTTGATATGTTTACCCCCCTCCAAAAAGGCGCAAAATTCAGCGCGAGGTTTCGCTTCGATACCTGCATCCCGGTTGATATCGACTATGCTGCAAAGGTAAACTGTAATTTCATTGCTACGCCGTATTAGCTGCGCGGACCAAATTTAAGCGACTTGTGGTTGTTTTTCATAAAGAAATACATTATTTACGTAACGGAATACTCGCAGTGCAAGGCGCCTGCCAACTGGCATTCTATGACGCGCATGCTAATACAACGCAAGTCTCCTGGTTGCTCCTGAGTCATATAACTTTCCTGCTGGTGTCTAGGATGGCCTGAACGTGTATAAGGAAAAAACAACAAGAGATCCATAGCTCGAAAGTGACAGGAACAAAACTCTTGAAAGTGTCAAGTAACAGCATCACTTCCTCTGCACTGCTTCCATGCGTTTTGGCCGACCAAAGGATGCGCTTCAAATGCGAGTGAAACGATCTGCAGGAATGCAAAAAACAGCGCCTCTACAAAAAAAAAAAAAAAAAGGCTGGGCTACAGAAGGAGCGTTCTTTCCGAAGTCTTAGAAGGGATACGCTAACAATATTTAAAATATTCCCATCGTGTTCAAAAATAGGTTGAATATGATCTACAATATCGGTAAATGACAATCACACGTCTGCATTTTGAGCCTGGGGGCTGTATTTTTTGTTATAAACAGCCCACTCTGTCAAACGCTCGGAGAAGGCCCAGCGGAGACCACTTGACACCAACGCAATCGTGACGTAGGTCGTCTCGAGACGAGCAAAGCTACGGAGAGGCTGACGGCGAGAGGATGGCCTAGTCGTTCCAGCCACCGAAGCGGCTGCTTTTGTACGAATTTTGAGTGAGGGGTTAATCTTCTATAATCTTGTAGGAGGACAATAGCGACTTCTGCGACACACAAAAGGCATTCTCGGGAAGAGGGGAGTTCCTCTTTCCCCTCTTCTTTCGTCGTGGCCGGAGACGAGACAACCTCCGTCACTAGCTGTCAAAGTTCCTAGACGAGCATTTCAAACGAGGCGTTAGCGACATCCACCAGGTGCTCTTTGCTAATCGTTTAATTCGTTTTAAAATTTCTTTTCGAGACTTTTTCAACAAGATATTGGTATGTTCGATGTGATACTCCTCCTTTGAACACATATAGACCAAAAAATGAGCGCCGAAATTTTGTTGTAGTATCTCTTTAAGATTCAAGAGCATTTCTCCTGTACCTAACGTAGGATACAAGAAGAAATCTAGCAGGTCGGAGAGCAGCACTGCTCTAACGTCAAGTCCCAACGAGGCAAAGCTAATGTTGGCGAAAAAAACCAAGACCCGGCGTTCGGCTCCCCCCCCCCCCTTCCCCCCCTCCCCCTCCAAAAAAAGTGAAACAAGAAAAAGTTTATTAGTGCACGAGCGTTCTGAAAACCGTGCGATCCACACCCCACAACATACTCGCATTGCCTAGTATCCAACGAACTTTGTAGCCAAGCAGCCTCTCATTGAGTGTTTATCGAAAGCATGGAATCCAAGCAGTAGGCTCATAAGGAGTGTGTTGGAGCTGACACAATGTGTTTCACGTGTTTTTATTGTAAAAACTAAACGCATATCTGATTTTATAAGTGTGTCTCATTTACCCCACTACATTGTCTCGTTTCGTTCCACTGGGCGGGGCAAAATGAGACATTGTGTGACTTTCAGACATCGTAGTTTTGTTTAATGTTTCGCTTGCTCCAGTTATGTAATATTTACTGAGAATAATGTCAAGACATCTAAGAATATCCCCATGCTGTGTTTGTTTAAATTATTAAAGCACAAAATAAAAGTAACTAGCCAAATTAAAATATTCTGTCTCATTTTGACCCACATTACATGGTAAAAAAAAAGGAGTATCACCTTACACCTTTTGTCCAATATAATGCACCCCTAAACTTCAGTTCAACGTACAGAGCGCTATAAGCGCTATAACCCAAATTTTACGAGGGGCTTGATAACGGTGCGATATAGCTTTTTAAATAGCTAAAGTACGTATCAAAGATCACTGAAAGAAAGCACTGAGGTTTTGCTTAAAGGGCCGAGAAAATCCCGAATATTTTTGTTATAGTCAGTGACACGTACATTAGCTATTTTAATAAGTTGTACCACAAGCTATCAAGCTACTCGTAAACTTTGGGGCCGTCTGTTTGACCACAGGGGGCTGTACGGTCAAATTGAAGTTTTGGGGTGTATTATATGGGACTAAAGGTGTAAGAATACACCTTTTTTTAAGTGTACCCTAAGCAGTTACTTCCTTATTTCGTTACATGTATGCTTTGTCGCGCCGGTTACGAATAGATAAGCCGGGACGTTAGACAATAAAAAGCTAAGCGGTTCCCTGCTTCTGGATTTCATATCAAAAACAAGTAAACAATAAAGATTCTAATATTGGCTTACTGGTTTGGCACACGCAGTCTTAGTTCCCGCTTTCCGAACGACGTCGGGTGTTGATATTCCAGGGTTATACTATTAAGAAATTAAAGGACAAACAAATGTAGCAGAACGCTCATGTTCTGATACTTTTCACCCAATATTACTAGCTGCAAACACTGCACAGTCTACAAGTGGAGGAAGAGGATCTTGCTCAAAGCTCACAACAACAGGAGTGGCAAAAAAGATTTCAAGATATGGCAAATTCTTAACACCCAACGCAAAGTTCCATGATCGAAAACGGTGCTCTAGTCCAGCCTTGTCCAACCTTGTTCTTTGTCTTTCGCGTTAATGTTTTTATGATATACAACAGACTAGGCAACCAACTTAGTTTGTTCCGTTGCTGAAGTGCTGAAAAACATTTCTACCATAAAAAGTTCCTGAAGTGCTTCCACAGAATTCGTCGTGCTCAGCTAGAAAAATTGCCGGCCTGATGGGCCCCCCATTTACGTGATATAAAAACCACTGCCGAGAATGAAGGTCGTCGTATAGAATACACAAAATGACTGTTCCTCCAACTACAAACTAGTGATTTCTTTGGCAACCGCCAAAAAATCGTGACGTTACAAAACCGAAGCTCCTAACGGCTCATTGCAATAATAGCATAACAAACGACGAAGTGTTCACAAGCATGTACGAGTATTCAGTTTTGCGTTGGAACCTTTTCTAGAGCACCATGGTTATGAAAAGAACGGGTGTTTTGCGTTTGCTTTACAATTTCAAAAGGCCAGACTAGTTCCAGTGTTATACAGCTTCTAGCATTCCTAAACTTGTTCACGTTCAGAAAATGCTTTATAGTTTCAGTGGGCACAAACGCTTTGAAGATAGTTTTGACTGGCACGAAATTGGCCCCTTTTTTAATTGCGAAGCTCAGGAAAATTAACTGCAAATGAGTTTATTCGGGCAAAATATTCGATAAAAACTGCTCTCGTTTACCAAATCACATCATGTTTATGTAAAGGGCCAAAAAACCAGGAGAGATGCATATAGTAAAATAATAAATATTAACAGATTCTAGCAAGCCGTCACCAAAAAACAAAAAAAACTACGCTACAATAAGCAAAACAAAATATATATCGTGTTGATAGACAGTCATCAGAGCAATAAGGATCAGTCTAAAATAATAAAGGAAACATCATCGGTGCTAAAGAGTTGAAAAAAAAAAAAAACTGATCAGAAGACAACTGATCAATCTATGCAAAAAAACTAAAGTAGTTTTTTTTTGTTTAATTGCATACGAAAAAGAAGGAATGTCCTTGTTTGCAGCGTGAAATCTTCTGCCTGAATGGACAGCTGATCTACGGATTCGGCAGAACACTGGGTGTCTTGACTGCCGCGATGTTCGGCTCCACTGTAGTGTTGCCGGGGCCTTTCTTCGAGCCAAAACTGACCATGAAAGCCATCGCAAAGTACAGGTGACAAGAAATGTTAATTAATTTTCTACTATGGCCCCGCATACCTTGTTTGGTATCACAAAGGCATGACCATATTTCGGCATCGTACTTTACGCCATTGTGGAGGAATTCGCAGAGAAAAACTGGGACAGGTTTAATGCATCCTAGCGTTAGACAGTATCTTAGGTATCAGTGTAGCTGTTAGAAGTAAGTTAATCTATTTCGCAAGCTCGAGATTAAACGTGAATCAGCTTATGGTCGAATGCTATGTTATTCCCTGGCGCAATTCGTATTTTGATCAGCTCATGTGCTCACTTAGGTATTTGTGATATCAATAAAGATAAATAAAATAATCCCGGAAAAAAAAAGAAAAAAAAAAAAACTCCTTCACACGCAGCATGCCAAGACACAAATGTTCATTTCGTTTTGGGTTCTTTTTTTTAATGTAATTTTTCTACAATATGGCTCAGACATATGCACTCTCCTCCTCATCTTACATTCAGACAGACAGAAGCGATGGAAAGCACCGCTGTGTTGGAGGCGCACTGTGTTTCTGTTGTGTTTTCATAATGAAAAAATAAGAAAGCATGGCGTCCCTGTCCGGCTTCTTTTTTTCTTTTTGGGACCAGATCTGTAGGCAACCAACCGAGAAAATGCTTTGACCAGCAGTTGCAGGATGACTGAGATACATTGTGCTATACCCGTGGAAATCTTTCTGTGGCATTTTTTTACGAGATGAAGTGTGCGCGTGCACAACTTTATTCGGCATTCACGCACGCGCCCCCGTTGCTTTGCCTGCATACCCAAAGAAAGATTTCAGGAGTACAGTCACACGCGGGCTGTAATCGGGGACAACCTTTTTTTTTGGCATTACGGCCCCGTAGTGGTTGCGAAATAGGGCTAGTTTTCTTCCGGTCACAAGTGTGCTTTAAGTATAGGCTGCTTTCAGACGGAGAAACGTCCAGCTCCCCATTTTCTGCTTACCCGAGGCAAAATAAAAAATGATCCGATTTCGAGTGGAGTCGGGGTTTTGAGCGCCGTAGGATTTTCATTTTGTTCGAACTGTATCAATTGGGTCAGCTTTCTACTTCGCCATAACCTTGAGGTGAGGAAGTAAAAACGAGCAACACACGCATCAATTTCATAATATATGGCATAATATGACATCATAATATAGTACCGCACATAGATTGTAACACACACGACCGTATTCGTTCATTTGCTGGGTAAGGCTATTAGCTTGACAGCGTTGTATGCCTTTGAACTTCTACCTTGATGCTCTTAAACTTTCTTCGCATTTCCCCCACGTGCGCCTTCTTCCCCTGATCGGAGATTCAATTTTGCTTCTGCGTAGAAACGTTCTCTGTGGCCATATTGAAGCTAGATCTAGAAGACAGCGTGGCGACTCGGTTGAGGCGTCATTCTTCGTCAGGAGGAGGACCGTCACGTTCGGTGTCAGTCTTGCACTCTTAGGAATAGGGGGTGTATAGGGGTACACCCCTTGTCCCATACGTAACACCCCAAAAATACATTTGGACATTCAGTTCATTGTTGTTGTGCCAAGCATGCCGACTTTTACGAGCGCCTTGGCAGCTGATGGATATAACGTACTAAGTAGAGTATGTGCGTATCAAGGACTAGAAAAAAAAAACACTGAGGTTTTGCAACAGAGTCAGAAAACCTTGATTACATTAGTGTAGCCTTTAACGCGTATATTAGCTATTTTAATAAGCTGTATTGGTCGGCTATCAAACTCCTCTTGAGAGGCTGTATCGTCGGTTCGACGTCTGCAGACTGAACGTCGAATTGTAGTGTTGGGCAGTGTCATAGGCGTTACCGAAAACAATTAACTTACGAAATTCGCAAATAAACGGAACGCGTTACCGAACTATACGTTACCTGAAAGTAAAAGGAACGCGTTACCATTACCGATAAAGAATAACGCACGTTACTTTTGCGTTAATTGTTTAATTATAAATTAGCAAGCCTTATTGTCTTGACGGTACAGGAAGGCATAAGCGCCATATTTGAAAGAACATTATCTTCATAAAAAAACTGAACATAATTATTTAATCTTTTCTACGGTTTCACCCAAATTCTCACGAGAAAAAAACGCAAAACAAGCAAAACTAAAAACATTCAGATGACTTGGCGCCTAAAACACGCAAAAATTGAAGTGTAAATTCTTTGGTCCTCGGAAGAAGTAGCGAGTAACGCAAGTACGTTTCCCGTTACTTGAAATAAGTAACGTAACTACGTTATCTACTACTGTTTTGAAAAAGAAACGAGAAGGTTCCTACATTACCGAAGTAAGGAACGCGTTACCTGTAACGCCGTTACTTGTAATGCGTTACTGCCAACATTGGTTTTCGGGTGTTACATATGGGACAAGGGCTGTACTTTTATACACACACTATTTCTTAGGTTGTGGTGCAAAATAGTACTCGACAAGTTAAGAAGCGCATGGCGGGGTGCGTCCCGAGCACCTTATTATCGCTCCTCGGCCAATGAGATGACGGAATTAGCCGATAAGAAGGGCGAAGAGCCAATCGCGAGAAAAGGAACGGAAACACAAGAAACCATGCCCTGCTTTTTTGAAGCAGTCACACTCTTAGAAAAAAGGATCAGTATAGTCCTCTCTAAAGGGAGGAATGGTCTCGATACATATGTTCCTTCAGAAATGGAGAAACTTTCGTCCCTAAAGCAGGGGAGCAAAAGTTCCTCCGTCGCCTGCATCTCAATATGGCAGCCACGAATCGAGCAAATCGACCTCAATAAGGCTTAACGGGAACACTAAGTCTATTGTACGGAGCGAGAGGAGCAGCAAATAAAAAACGTAACAGGAGCTTTCCGCGAACTGTATTCATTTCCGAAGCCGACTTACCTCTGCAGGTCAAGAAACTTTCATTTCGAAAGCATGCAGTCACTCAGTCTTCTCATCGTCAGCACTGCGATGTTAAACGGAGACAACCGGCACCCACTTCGCGTACTTTATGTCTTACCCTAGCTCTTCCTCGAGCCACAATTCCTTCGTCAGCCGTAGCGTCAACCGCACATCACGGAGGAGTGGTAAACCATTCGCCCGCAAAACCAAAAGCCGCTCTCAAAAAAAGCAAATCCGAAGCAGCCTCTTGGCTCATTTCAGCACGGTAACACAAAATTAAGGCGTAGCCGCGTAGCGTAAAATGAGGTTAAATCGCTTGCCACCAGATGGCAGGGTCAAGCAGAATAATCGCAAGTAGCTAGGCTAAGTGGCGCTAGGTACTGCCCAATTCATGTTCTACAAAAAATATATTAGTTTCTTACTCCACTACTGCGCTTCGGGATCCTCGGGAACCTCCATTATTCAAACGCGTAGACGACACATCACTCAACTACTAGCATCAGCTGTACGTACAGTCGGGAGCAAAAGTTTGCGGGGCACCGGAGCGCGTGCCGAAATGCATCGCCGCGCCGTCCGACGGCGCGCCACCGCATTAAGGAGACGCGCTCTGCGCATGCACGTGTTTCGTGCTCGCATTCATGTCTCTTTCGCTCGTTTCTTTTCGACGCACTCCTGATAACAGGAGTCGGCGCCAGGGGCGCGAGTTAGCGCTACGCTGGTTGTCATGCTGTGCGTCTGCTTCAGCCGCCTCAGCCACCGCGCTTTGTCATGGAGGTCGCGTAGGGGGAAGAGAGGGGGGGGGGGGGGGGGGGGGGTAACGAGGCGCTCCGTCACCTAGCGCGGGTGCTGAGGCAGCTGAAGAGGACGCGAGGCATGACAGCCAGCGAAACGGCAACTTGCGCCCCTGGCGCCGACTCCGGTTATCAGGAGTGAGTCGGACAGAAACGAGCGAAAGAGACATGACTGCCAGCACGAAGGGCGCGCATGCGCGAAGCGCGGCTTTTTAATGCGGCGGAGCGCCGTTGCACGGCGCGGCGATGCATTTCGGCACGCGTTCCCGTGCCCCGCAAACTTTTGCTCCCGACTGTACATTACATACCCATGCATCGCACATACCAACATCCTTACAACAACACACTAACCCGATCACTACTAGTGAGCTCTGCGTTGCCGTCCTTTATATACTGGTCGCTTTGAACGTACGGAATTTCTCGGTGACTCCCTAAGCAGTAAAAAATATTCCCAACATGTTGATTTTTTTCCAGCAATGTCATACATCTGAGAGTATTTTTAATGGCTCAGGGGATGAACCTCTTATTAAAAAGAAAACGCTCGATCGCGCCGTATTTATTTGAAAACCAATAAATCGAGCCGTTCCAATGTGGTTCCAAGCCATGAGTTTGTTTCCCCGCACGGCAGTTCTTAGCCAGTATTTCTATTGTAGTGTTTGTTTTTCTATTTGTGCTGTTCGCACACGGCTGCAATTGCCGTCTTTAATTAATCTCTGTAGAGCGTATATTCACTCGGCTGGAAGTGATGCGTCACGGGCAGAGATATCGCTTTTCGATGAACTTGAATGCAGTCAAAGCCGCGACTTGCGGCAGGTGTTAAGTGTAAAACACCGTGGCGAGCTCGAAAACGTCTTGCACTCATCCCAGCGCGCCACTCTGAGGGCAGTTTCTCCACAGACCGTAGGATAGCTTTTTTTTTCGATTTTACCTGTTCTTTTTTTTTTCTTTTTTTATGGTAAAATTCCACTGTAAATATACGTACATTCTGTCATAATTTCGTACTGTTCAGTCTTTTCCCCGGAGCGAAATCGCTGTAGGGGACCGACAGTCACATTGGTCACTGTACGATAGGAGCTTACTGTTCAGACCAACGTTCCAACGTGACTATCCGCACGTAGATCGACTGCACCTGATTCCTGAAGTGGTCTTAAACTCTTTATTGTAAAGCAGAATGTCAACTTGCGACACCCCGCCCCTTCCGATCACGGCCCGACCAGCGGCTTTACGTCATCTCGTCTTGTTGTTACACCACTGATACGCGAACACACGGTCACATCGGCGATAATTCCAGTCTTCTGTTCACTACGCACAACACTGCCATCACGATGTTGCTTCTATGTTGCTGGCACGTAGGAATACAGAACCACGTTGAATGCCGGTTGGCACTCGGCACGGGAGAACAGAACCGAACTCAGCACGAAAGGCACGCAGCCGGCAGGAAAACCTGACTGCCTTCGACGCAGTTCCTGCGATTTCCATAACATCGAAAACGTCGACACAGTTCCGCGTGCTTCCGCTACTCTAGTTCCGCGTGGGTACCGCCCGCAATCCAGAGACGGCCTGACGGCCACCTCACCCAATGTGCGTAGCGCTGCTGGCACTGCTCCGGAACTTTGCTGTTCCTAGCGGCCTCGTTTGCTCGTTTGATAAAATTAGATGTGAAAACGTTCAATGCAACCGAAATGTTCTGCAGGTTTGGACTAGAAGACGTAATTACAGGCGGCCTTCGCTGCCGCTGAAGCTCAATCAACTCAACAACATTTATTAAACAACGTGCGCGACGTGCTCAAAAAGCGAAACTGAAAAAAGATGAGTCGGGAGGGCGAAAGCTTCCTCCCGTCTGCTTGGAGACGGAGGAAAACGTCTCGTTCCTCCCTGTTTCTCGTGTCCGCTTGGGGGCGCGTCAGTAAAAGGGAGGAAGACGCGCCGTTGCTACCTTTTTCCTCCATTTTTTCTTAGAGTGCAGAGCATAAAGTGCGAAACCTACTTTTGTGTCGCGAAAGCGTACTGAAACTCGCCTATGAACGGTACATTTATAGGACCACTAAGATAGTTTCTGAGATCGTGTTGTTATGGGGCGACCTCAGTCATACGCACACTGAACACCTTATAAATCCCAATATTACAGTCATATGTGACCTTTTTCGCCCTTAAAAAAACGCAATAGAGACCCCGACATGCCCCTTTCTTTCTGAGATGTCTTAAAAAAAAGTGGGTGTATAACGGTGCTTGGTCGCGTTTTTAAGGGCGAAAAATGCCAAGCGTTATCGCAATGTAGGGTTTTATAAGATGCTCAGTTTGCGTAGATTGAGTTCGCTCCATGACAAAGAAAGGTCTCAAAATGTATCATAGTGCGCTTTGAAGCCTGATTATTCGTGAATTACTAGACTTTTTTTCAAAAATGGACTTGATGTTCCAGATGTACGGTCGCCTTCGGTTCGCCAACTATCATCCTCGACATGGTGAATGAGCTTCAACAAGGAGACTACGACGTTTCTTCGCTTAGAAAAGGTAGGAATGTTTGATCCGACAAAACACTAGCACCCCTTTTCCAAATTGCCTAGATTCAGATATGCCTCAAACAGAAAGCAGCGTAGACCGTAAAAACAAAACACTTTTTTATCTCCCCGCCCTACTGAAAAAAAACATTTGAAATTCAAACGGATGGCAAACTGGTAAATCAAACGGGTGCAAACTTGTCGACCCGTTTGGATCAAACGTGATTATGGGATACGGTTAGCCGTTTGAAACGGTACCCGCTCGAAACGGTACCCATTTCATACAGGTGCCCGTTTGATACGGGTGCCCATTTGATACAGGTGCCCATTCGACCTTGCACGTGACCACACGTTTGAACGTACCATTCAAATCGGGAAATTATGCGCTAGCCCGAAACGGGGATCGTCTGGTAGGTTGGTTATTTTAAACTTACTTAAGACGTTCCGAAACTCATAAACCTATTTACAACATGGAGTAAACACGTAGAACAAATGTGCTCACGTAGGTGCTTGCAAATGGACAGGAAAACAGACACAAAAGATTGTTTTCAATTCTCCTCAAAGTTTATTACGTCTTCTGTAGACAAGTACAAACGTGCAAGCGATCTGTGAAATGGGAGAGGCACTCTAAGCTTTTATACAACTGAGAAGATAGCAAACCAAACAAGAACCGAGGTAATTCTAGACTATGAAGGTAGACTTTCGGGAAATTATTCGCCCGGCTGCCGCGAGAATAGTGGCTGCATAATTATATAGATAATCTGGAAGAGTACGAGTAGAAGAACGGTCAATCGTTGCCAAGAAGTAGGTTGCAGTGCACTTACCATAAAAATAACGGACTTGAAAGATGTAATCCGTGATATTTGTCGACACGGTCAATGCAGGACAACCACACAAACACAAATGAGAGGGAGCGGCTTCTTGGAAGTTTCAACACGATGTGGCGCACAAGCTGTCAGTTGCCGGACCCAACCAAACCGCAAGAATTCCTGACTTCTTTGAAGGATCGCTTGCTGCCGATATAGACGTAGGACTTTCGTACACTGATAGGTTTGGTGCATATACAATACGTTGTCGAGAGACATCCTTATAAGACCGCAGGTTTAGGCGACAGATCGAAGCAGGTCGACGCGCAAAGTTCGAGCTGGAACTGACAACAAGCAGACAAAGAAAAAACCGGCTGCTAGGCGCACCCTTCCGGATCTCGATGCTTATCAGCGTGTAGCTCGCGCGCGGCTGTGGGTCACGTGACGGGTGACAAGGGAGGAGGGAGGGGGCGAGTACCACAGGGGACAGCCCCTCTCCCTCTCCCCAGGCATTCCAGAGAGATGTGTTTTTGTAACCTCAAAAAAAAAAAAAAAAAAACACGCGCGCCCTGTGTCGTTGTCAATCTACTCTTTGTCCGTGTTTTTTTGGCGCTTATTTTCCCACGATGTACCAACTGGCCCATCTAAGCATTTTATTGCGCATTTTAGCACGCTCGAATTTCGGGAATGGCGGCGGGGCGGCCAGAAGCTCGGCTTGCGCCCGAGCGAAGAAAGTACTCAGCGCGAGCTCGTAGTTTGACTGCTGCAACGGCGGGCGTGCTCTCGCAATGCTCGATGTTCTTGCAGCCGCGTGTACGCGTGCTACCTTCGCGGCATCTTGAATTAAAGTGAAACGGAGTCTAGACGTACATTCTTTCACGCGGTCGCGTCTTCTGCAAGAGAGATTCGAGCTTAATGAATAAATTGAGGCAACAAAGATGGACAAAGTTTTAAAGTTCTGTGAAAAATATCGGCTCACCAACGTCGCGCGTTTACGTAAAACAACAACAACAACAAAAAAAGGTGTTAGTTTTAGTTGCAGTATAAGCGAATATCAGCGCAATTGAAATATAAATATAATTACTTGCATTACGCGGACGATCTGAAATCGATGAACCGGCGCTCCCAGCCTTCCGGAAACATTGGCTGCCACGGCTGAAACGCTAGGTGTGCCCACGCCGCCAATCTGTACGTTCAGTATCAAACGGGCTCCGGAGAGCCATTTGATTAAACCGGTACAGTTTGCAACATGGTTACCGGTTTGAGCAAACGTGCGACAACTTTGCCCAAACGAGTCGCCCATTTGCCCAGACGAGGGACCCATTTGCCCAGACGAGCGACCCGTTTGACAAAGGAGTGACCTGTTTGTCCAAATAGGTGACCGTTATGGCTCAAACGGGGACCCCTTTGAGCCATACGGGCGACCCCTTTGACAAACTGGTGACCGGTATGGTTAAACTGTTACCGGTATGGACCCGTTTATTTTCATATAGGCGCCAAATGTTTTTTTTCAGTAGGGCGTCGCCCGACTATCACCTGCTTGAATAACTAGAGGCTTATTTCTAAAATTTCGACCTCATCACAGTGAGCTATAGCAAACACAGAGATCGTACACGAGTGCTCCGTCTGCGTTTGACTGCGCTTCGTGTCCAATAAACGCATCCAAGTACGCTCAACATCGTGTTCTGATCTGTAATTGCTGAATTGCTGCCCTCCAACTGAAAGAGGTGGTAAGGTGTTTGCAGGCCTTGATTGATTTGGAAGCCTTCATGTGCGCTTTGCTAGGGTGGTGCCACCCTTTGTAATACCACTCGCCGACAAACCAGCAGCCATTTTGGTCTCGGCGATAATCCGTGGGGCTTATAACCCTCCCGGAAACAAGCACCTTATCTCACAAGTTCGGAATAGGGTAGTGGAACCCACGGAGGGAGGATTAGCATTTCCCCCCCCCCCCCCCCCCCCGGATGGAGGGACCGATGGAAACAAAGGCCACTTTCCGGCGCACGGGAAACGCACGGGGAAACAATGAGGAACAAAATGGTGGCGGGAGAAAGTGAAACAGGCAGTTGGCATCACTCTATGCGAAGCGCACATGAAGGCACTTTAGATTGATCTATACTTTGTTTCAGCTTCCGTCCGAGCGCAGCCAAAGCTACGTGCGGCCGGAGCCAATCACATGCCGGCAATAGGTCACGCGATCTCGCCTGCACTTTTGTATCACTCCGCTGCGCCGCCGGTCGGCCGCGCCACCCGCGCTCGCCGAGTATTTCGTCTGCTACGGGTGTATCAACGATATCGTCTGCTACAGGTTTAAAAAGTGCCCTTTCACGTTCTGAAACTTAGTCACAGGGGATGTCAGTACGTAGGCTGGCCGCTGGCATCTGTGTCCGAGCTTTCCACCTGCTCGGCGTAGTTTCGAGTTGTAAGTACACGTTGCAAGGTCCCCGATGACCCGGCCGTTGATGTTTCCTTGTATTGTTTGGATATACCAGGGCTCGAGGCGCAGTCCTTTCCACCAGCTTCTCGGCATTCAATGTGATCGGCAGGTAAAGGGGTTCTCTGATTTCGCCGCGTATCTGAATTGCGGTGGCCCAGACGTTTTGCTTGTTTACAACGCGTCGGTACGACGCGGCCGGAGTCTCCTGCCGAATTTGAAACTAGACATTCATCACGACTTCTCGCGCCTGACGCCCAAAGGTGCCTTTGCGAAAGGACGTTTTGAAGCGACTCGACGAGGAAAGCAGCGAAGCACATGGTTCGGCGATAACGGGAACGAAATCGCACAGAAAAACCGATCACTGCAGCCGTGTTGCCAGCGGATATACATGTTTTCACCAAACCACATGCATTTACGTATATTAATAGAAATATAAACTTCAAAGATTTGATTCCTTTAGTTGCAAATCATTCTCAGCAGAACACATCTGGAACATTGTGCAGTTTTTACGCACAAAGCAGTTATTTTAAAAGAAATTACTTTTGTGAACTACTTTGTGGTGCGTAGGAATGCTCTTCTCGAAGTTGCGAACCGTCCTTCAGCCTTTGGCTGCGCTCGGACGGAAGCTGAAACGAAGTATAGGTGTTGTTGACCGGACTCACCCCTGTGCAGCTGATAAAGGAGGAACAAAAGTAAAGGCAAAAGACTCTCCACATAGGACACGGCTTGTCCCGCGTTCGAGAAAAAGGGCCAAAATGATTCAGGATCTTCAGTATTGTATTTGATTCGGTGCGCGTGTACGACGTTAGCGAGCACATCAACCATACTGCTGTGAGTGAAACAAAACGACTTTCTAGCAAGGTGCAAACCTATGAACGCGTGCTGGTTAGAAAACATCACATATCTAATCCTGTGACAAGGAGAAATAAACTTACGGACAAGACGGCGCAAAGTCTCAAGCGCAGCTGAGTTCATTCGCTAGGGAACAACGCTTTATAGTCGTCCATGCAGGCAGAAAAGGGAGGAGACGAAAAGACATGACGCCGCAAAGATGCCGGAACTGAGCCAGACTCACTGACCTCCGCGTACACACCACACCACCAGCAGACACCTGCCGCTAATCTACCCGACGAATATATCCCTGCAAAGGCTATGTGAACCGAGGGAAAAACCGCACCCCCCCCCCCCCCTCTTCTTTCCCGCCCGCCGACAACAACGAAAACTCACAACAAAACTAGCTTTGTTACATGTTCGTTGAAATCAAGAAACGGCTGGCATAATCTATTAACTTAGACCTCTATACTCATGGTTTCCTTTAAAACTATTTTCAAGGAATCACTTTTTTCTGCAGAAATTTTTAAGTCTATTTCCCTAATGGCAAGCACGCATTACATGTAGCAATATGTGTGGCTAGATCAGATGATGGAGAAACAATTTTCACCCTTCTTTTTTTTTTTTCTCAAGGAGGCGGTCGTTTATACACCCACATACCAGAGCCCTCAATTAAACCGAAATTTGTACACAACTTCCTCGACGCAACCAATAGAGGATCATTATGTTTTTGCGCACCGCACTTTCCACGCTCAAACGCGAACGGTGTGAGACTATTAAGTGGAAATCCATCTTAACAACGGCATTTAATCTTAACGCCTAAGCCCAAGTTTTAAGAATATGCGAAATCTGGTGAAACTACGGAATTACAAGTACCAAATTGCTACAACGAAGAGGTGATGTAGGGCGTCGCAGTGAATGCGAGCGAGCTCCACGAGCCGAAGCGGGCGCAGCAGACGGTGAACGGCGAAGATATTCGTTAATTACTCGTGGGCGTTCACCATACCGTGTGCGTGGGTTATTCGGGCGGAACCCGCGCAGCCCAAGTTGCCAGTAGGGGCATCGGCGATAAATGTGGCCAGCTTAACCGCAGTGCTAGCATAGCGGACGTCGGTCAGCCGTTCTCCAGACGTCCGTCTTCCTCGGCGCCGACTGATCTTGGCGGGCCTGCTGAGGTTGTCCCTCCTGGCGTCGAGCGGGGTACAGGCCCGTCGCGTCGGAAAGGCGCTGGGCACGACGGGTCTCCGGTTACGGTCGTCGGGTCATGGCGGCGTAGGTCAACGCCGGCTCCGCGGGGGCGGGCATATAGACTACTCTTATAAATCACTTCATGCAACACTGCGCGTGATGCATTCTAGAAACTAGTTGGCCAGGAAGGAGAGTGGCATGGTTTCGGTTTTGATCGACAAGTCGGCAAGAGATTACACACAGAGCGTGGACTATTAAAAAATGGCCAGACATCGATTCTTTAGCATAAGCCCGAACCACCCGTATAGTTTGTCTTGACACATGCTTGTATTTTCGTATTTGAGCCTTTCTGTTAGCGTTCCTAGGTATGTGAATGAGCCAGTGCTGGGAGTTTCGACGCTGCGAAGCTCGGGGACCTTGCGTGCGTACGAATCAACACGCTGTAACAATCAATAGGTACGCATACCTCGAGCTTGCACTTTTACATTAGTGTTGCTGGTCAGGAAGTTCGTTTGCTTTGTGCGTACATTGACAAAATATAACTTTTGGCAATTACTCTTTCACTTAATACGCCTGAGTACGCACGATAAAACTCGGAGACGACACAGAAAAGCTAAATCAAACACCCTCCTTGTCTCTCATCTGTACCGACCGGCAGCACTGCACGATGTGAAGACCCCACCTGCTTGTACTACATTAATTCAATATCGCCTATGCGCATATCATAAAATAATCCTGCCCAATCATATAGGCACATTCGCACATACAAACTCGCTCGAAAAGCAAAAAGTCCACCACTTGTTTGAAGAACGTCGCACCGTTCACCAGCCGTGCGCCGGACGGCCGTGGATCCCTGTGCGGTGCGCCAAACGAACGAAATTATTTATAGCGGACTTGACGGTTTCTAATGACCATCATATTTCTTATATGTTTGCGTTTTCATGGTTGAGCATGCCGAGATGATTTCAGAAACACCGTTCAGACACAGATATTGGGCGTCGGTAAGAGCTCGTCCAAAAATGCTTAGCGAGGAGTAGGGACGCTTGTTAGGGCCTCCGTCGTAGTTAGCCGATCTCAGCCTTTGCGAAAGTTTAATCTTCGATCAGCATCAAACTTCAGTTGAAGATATATGATGAAACGTAGAAGACATCATCGTAACTTTTGTGCAGTAGTGAGGTCGAATTTATTGCGTTTCCTTAAAAGTTCGTGCGCCAACGCTGGGCTCAACTTTGATACTAATGTGAGCATGCCCCTTGTGTTGCGCCCAATCAACTAACAGTAAGCGGACGCTTGGCAAACAAAAGATATGTGTAGGGCTCAAGTTGACCAAATTTAATTTGTAGTTCACGGGTACTAGACAGGATTATTGAAATTGAGCTCAAAGATGCAATTGCGGTGTGAGGTGACTAAGCCACATTTGCATAGGCACACACATTATCCGGTGTTTCGGGAAGCAAGAAAGTGTCCCGGTCTTCGTTTTGTATCGCTCGCGAATGAGAATATTGTGCATTAGTGAAAAGTCACATGGTCGAAAACGCAAGCAGCGCATTCGGTCACGGCGAGGTAGAATGAACTGAAGCTGCTCAATCGAAACCTCAACTGAGTGGTCAACTAGTTCCCAGAGTGCACTAGTTTGCATTTCGCCGCGATACGGCGCTTTGAATTTGAGAAGAAGTCTATTGACGGGAGCTTCCGGCTGCGAGGCGCGCTGGCCTTCGTCGTGTACGATCTCTACGACCGAAAGCAAGGCCGGGCGCTCAGCAGCGGGGAGTAGCTTTCGGAGTTTCCATTGGACGAGGACCCGAAAGATCTCGCGTACGTCTGATGTGCTGGCGCCAAGTAACACCTTGACGACAAGGATTCAGCGACACCAGGCAGTGCGAGGCTCGAGCCTGGGGGAATCGCATTCTATGTTGGTAGCCTCCGTCACGAATTGTTCGACGGTCGGAGGTGGACAGCGCACAAGAGCCTCAAAGATGTTTTCTTTGACCACCCACATGAGGATCCTCAGTTGTCTCGCTTCAGTAGCTTCGGGATTCGCTCGGTTGCTGAGTTGAAGCACGTCTTCGACGAAGCTGACGATGCTCTTCTTTTGGATTTGAGCCCTTGTCTGAAGCAGCTTCTCAGCGTGTTCTCGTCGCTGCTGGGTCGGAAACCTCGGCGGAGCTCACCCTTGCATGCTGGTGGTGACCGTCGCCTCGTGGTGTTCACACCAGTTGCGTGCCGTTGCCTCGAGCGAGAAGTAGACGTTCTGCAAGGATTGCTCCTGCGTCCACCCATTCTGACGGGTAGCTCGTTCGTATTGCTGCGTCCAGTGATCGATGCGCTCGTCGACATCGTCATGGGAGGGCTTTGGGGCGCAAGGTGCGACGCTAAGGACTACGATGAATGGGCGAAACGGAATGTGCGGCGGTGCGTTGCTCATCGTCGTCTCTGGCTTTGTTGTCTATTCTGGCAAAAGCAGATATTGCGGGGATATGTCTTGGGAAGAGTGGCCGGCTCGGGCTTCGGTGTCTTCCGCAAAGTGGAGTCTTTCGGGGCTGAGCACTTTACTTAGCCGGCGTGTCTTGAGAGGTACGTACACTTCGCGGGCATGAAATTCGTTACCTTACAAATCCACAAAAAGTCGGGAACAAAACAAAAAAGAAAAAACTCGACAAGCGTAATTTGAAAATAAAGGTTTAATCGAAAAGCTACGGTCAGAAAAAAAAAAAAAAACACGAGCGTCGAAGGAGGAGCAGCAAACGTCGACGCGTCGGCGTGACAGCTGGTTCGAGCAAGGGTTAGAGAGAGTCGGCAAAGCCGCACTCGGCTCCTCATCTACTACACTCGGCGTCTCGAACATTCGAACTAGAAATAATGTTTGGCGGAGAACTAGGGCGAGACTGATTCGTCCAAATCATTCTGGCCTCCTTATCTTTTACACTCGTGGTAACAGTAAACTTGAATCTTCTAGAAGTACGGGGAAACTTTACTTTGCGGTCATGCACGTGGCAATATTTTGATCGTTTTTCTTTACTTGGCGTCATCTATGTGCAGTATTACGAACCTTCGTAAAGCGGGGGCACAATCAGGTCACCCAATCGGCACTCATTTCTTCACCTCCCTAAATTACACGCTGTTAATATCACAGAAGTCAACGTCTCGCGGTGTACAGTAGAAAATTTGTGAATATAACGAAGCATTTACAGCTCTTAATTATCATACTTCCGAATTTGAATTCCCTGAAACCGTTTCAGTTTACAAAAATACAAGTAATAATTGAATACAATCACAACTAGTCTTGTTTGAAAAGTATTCAATGGGGTTGCTTTGATTATCTGCAAAAAAATATTGATCGATATTTAAAAAAGAAAAACTATCGGGAAAGAACACCATATTTAATACTGAATAGTTTAGAACTAGTTCTGAAACAAATCAGACAACTTTCCGATTTTTTTAAAAAAGCTTCATGTTCTTATCAATTGTAATTCTGAGAAGAAACAGAGCTTAGAACATTAAGAACGCAAAACTTATTCTCAATGTGCCGGACTGTAAACTGGCCTTTCATGCTTTATAGCGGTGAATTAGAGTCACCATATTACACACCACTCAAATTTGCCATTCTTCTGGAACGCCTACCGCTTATTTTGAATGCTGCAACATTTTTTTTATCACACATTTGCTTTTACATTATTTGGTGTTAGTTATCTTTTGGGCATCAAAGTGTAAGAATGGCTCGAACCGGATTTATATTTTTGCAAAAGGGGAAGAGTGGTTTGTTTGAACGGTTGATGAAGATACACATTTTATATATTAACCATTGAGCATCGCACTGAAATACATTTATAGAGATCTCGGATTTGGCAATCCCAGCTCAAAAGGCAGCACACCACAGTGTAAAATTCCAGACCGAATATCTGCCCTCCTTCTCTAGAACTCGGGAACAATTGTCTTGTTCTTTGATCTTGGAAAGATTTAGGTGCTCACAAGGTGGACAGATAGCAGCATTACTATATTAATATGTTCTCTACGTAGCTCTAAACTCGAAACCCGATAAAAACCTCTGTGGAAAGAAGTAAAAATAGATTAAAACGTGTTCATTGATTTTTTTTTTTATTTCCTACAAAAAGGCTTTGGAACAAACGTCTAAAGTCAGATAGACTCTTTTTGACGAGGCTCAGTTATGCTCGTATATTGCATCAGAAAAAATATAACTATTAAAAAGTAAAAAAATAAAACATCGGCAGAAAAATGGCACAAAGTCATAAATATCATTAAATTTAGAAATAAAGTACTAGACGCATTTTATACATTGGCCACATAAAAAAAACACCTTATCATAATAAAGTAATTTATTATTTTCAATATTGTGAGATTATTTTTGAAGATAATTATCGGCTGAAAGCAATCGAAAAGTTACAATGACACCCCAAAATTAATCAAATGCGATTACTTTGATTACTAAAAAATAGCACCGAAAAAAATTGTGTGACATGGATACTTGAAGCAGAGGTTTCTGTCACAACAACGACGTAATAGATTCTGCATACAAATCGAAGGCATCAAAGTTTCGTTTTTTTCCGCACGCGTAGCTTCACAATTCTGTGGCAATCTAGGCTCTCGTCACACACTAAGGAAAATACGATTTTTATTTAGCTGGTATTCTACCGCGGTACCTGCCTACACTTTTGGTGCCAGCCGTAAGACAAGGCCTGAGCATGACGTCTCTTGTTAGTTTCACCGCAAGCGGAAAACACGCAGAAGCTATAGAAGTCACGCCGCTAAGTGGCACACGCGTCCTTCTCTACTTCGCCCCGAACTTGTTTCGCACTTATTGTGAAGACAGTGCAAGTCGTGCTGGTGACGATCCCGAAGCTGTCTTGGCCGCGCTTCGTGGATACACTGCTAATGGAGCTTGGAGGGGAAGGCGCACGCTTTGTCTTTGAGGAGGTATTGCAAGAGCCACAAGAGCCCCTCGTTCTGACGTCGGCTACGCTGAATTTTACGCGTCTTTATTGGTCTTGCCTAAATTGCGCCTTCATACCGGCCCGCCTGCTTCTTGCCTGCAAAAACGTCTATTAACTTGACTTCCGACTGTCCTTTGGTTTTTGTCATTTCTTTTCCCAGGAATCGTAGCCGGGTCCTTATGCGATCCCGACGTTGTGGAGAAGGCGAGAACAAGGCTGAACACCCAAAGGTTCCACGTATGTTAACTATACCGAAGCCGTCTCTTTGCCATGATATATTTTTTCCCATTTCAGAGAGCTCCTAAAATATGCCTGTCAATGGTGCGACCTTTCAGATTATATACGGAGCCACCGAAAACAGTCCGGTCTTGAGCAGCACGAACCCCGACGAACCGACGGACCGCTGGATTCGGACGGTTGGGAAACCACTGGACCATGTTGAGGTCTGTATGCACCGGGCGCTAGTCACTTTCAGCAGTGAATGACCAGGAATAGCCGGTGCAATTCACTTTTATTTCGATCTTCTACTTGGGCTATCAACGACTCTATAAATTGCTACTCAGTAGCCTGCCTGAAAGAAGAGAAGGACTGCCGACAACACGTCCAACGGGCTCTGCAGCGGGTGGAAAGGATGCGCGAATTCGGTCCGGCACAGGTCGATCCCGTTGTTACGGTAGCTTCCACGTAACACCCATCGGATGCGGGCGAAATGCGAACAGTGGTGCACATGGCGTTCGATACGTGCCGCGCAACTTGGAGGCCGCTAGGAACATATAAAAACTGCGGTGTGGGGAGAGGGGCTGTGTATAAACCAACTTAACTCTCTGACGTCAGGCCACTCCGTTGCCGCTGCTGTCTGCACCGAGCATGCGCAGATGCATTGACTCTTTCGAATCTGGTTTCTGCGCGCGAGCACGCTCCTGATCCGGTGTGGGCAAATGCGGGGATTGCTTCTAAATGGTGGGCTTGGTGTTTGCCCATCGAAGTAGGTGCGCACCCTCGCAGTCCCGTTTTCACCACTCAGTTTTATCAGTTCCTACTTTTTTCTAGGTTGCGTAGCATGTCTCACAGGCCACACCTTCTGCTGTTCGCATTTCATTTGAACTCTGAGGCACACGTGTCTCGAGCTTCAAGAGCACGAGCAAAATTTTCTACTCATTGTAAATGCCTTTTATATTCGTAAGAATGTAACCACGAGCTCTTAAAATATAAATTAAGATAAAAAAATGGCCATATCACGCAATAAGATTAAGCAAAAACTCGAAAAGCTACATGAGGAGTGCCTATCTTTCTAAAAGGTGTATATGTTGTCTCTTTAAGGACAACATACCCAAGCAGCACGTTGTGAATTGGCCATCGCTGGCAAGTGTACTATGGCCAACCAGATTTTCGATGGCCCAAGCTTGGTCAAAGTGCTCGGCAATAGAAGTGTTTTCGTCCTCGTCTGGTGACTTGCCATTCACTTTATGCCAGTCGCTGGCCATTCACTTTAGGCCAGTGACTGGCCATTCACTTTAGGCCAGTGGCTGGCCATTCACCTTTGTCCAGTGGCTGGCCATTCACTTTAGGCCAGAGAATGGCCTTTCACCTTTGGCCAGTGACTGGCAATTCACATTTGGCCAGTGACTAGCCATTCACTTTAGGCCAGTGACTTGCCATTCACATTTGGCCTGTCACTTTCGGCCAGCCACTGGCCATTGACTTCCGGCCGGTCACTGGCCGAAAGTGGCTGTAGTTATACACTTAATACATAATTCATCACAGACTGCCTCATTGTTCCTCAGAAGACTGTCAAGAGTTTCGGGAGGTCAAGTTTTAGAACTCAACCCCAGAAACTCTTACATAGTAATGACACGCGAAGCTGCTGCAAGGCTGCTCAATATTTATTGGTCTTTTTGAGCACTAAGTCTTACGACGGTGGTTGCGACCACCATTCCAGTCGTCATAGGTTCAGGGATGGCATGTTGTCCCACCATTAAGGTCCCCCGTAGTGCAGCAGTAAAAAAATATTTTAAAAAAGTAACTTTAGGTGAAGGGACAGTGCAACAATAGAGAGTTTTAGTAGATCGTTTCGATACCTCCGATAGCCCCGATAACGATACCATGCATCGCAAGGGAGGCGGTGGCGGAGTATCGGGTATCGTTATCGGAGTCATGGGAGCGATCTACTAAAACTCTCTACTGTTCAGTTACAATATTTTTCACTTTGCACAAGCTTACTGGCACTAATGGGAAAGAGAAGCCTTGAGTACACAGTAAAGGTTTTTACACACTTAAGGGTGTAAATCAGTTTGTCCCTGGGCTAACACCCTTATGGCGTTGAGGCAAGCACCCTTCACAAATGGTGCTTGCTAACATCCTTGATGAAGGGTGCTTGGCATGAAATGGGCACCTGCTGGGGTGGCCCAGTGGATGCTGGGCCACCCCAGCCAATCTGGCGCCGAGAGAGTATCATGCGACGTTTCTCTTATGTGGAGTTCAAGGTCACATGTCACTCACTCGACGCTGGATTGGCTGGTAGCGTCCGCCGCGCTCGGACGAAGGGTGAAATAAGTATAGACCCCAGTGAACATTTCATTGGAATGTGTCCAATACACATATCAGAACTTGTAAATTGTACGAGAATTATATATGGTATGGCATATTCTTATATTATTATTGTATGATTTACAGCTTATCATGTTTACTGAACATATTTACACTTTTTTCACTTAGAGGGATTGCCACATCACCACATACGAGGCACGTGATAAAGAAATAATGAGTCACACTAAACACAACTCACTTCATGAAGAAGTAATACAAAAGAGCTCCTTGCAAGCCACATCATAACCCCGTGGGCACTAGGGAAGTGTTACGGCACCCCCCTTTCTCGAGCTCTAAATGAGCAAGCAAGCAGTGGCCCCGAGCATCGCACTGCACGGCTGAACCATTGTGAACATCATGGTCTGCCACAAACGAAGCATGTAAAGCTTTCCTGATTTGGAGATCAAGTGACATGTTTTGTTTGTCTCAGAGGATTGCAGGCAACACGCTTCGCTTATCACTTGTATCTTATGCGCATCTGTTTACTAATTGGAAGCAGGGTACAGGGGGGTGGTTTAGCCCTTGACTGAACCACAGCAGTATTTCATTAGGTGAAGCTCATTATGACATCAATTAGAATGTGTTAAATTGAACATTTATTGAACCTTGAGAAATGGGAAATACAATGTATGCCATTCCATGAAATAAAGAATGCTATCTGCAAACATGTAATGAAAAATATTACAGAATGAACTTGCACTCTACGGCAAAAAAGCAAACGTTTCAGTAGAAGACGCTATCCTCTTGCTCACGTACAAAGGAAATTATAAAGTTCTGGAAGACGACTATGGATAAGGAACTCGTACAGCTAAATTCTAAGCACCTCGTCTACAGGAAGTCAGCGTTAGTTATCTCAGAAAGTGCCCAGCATTTAAAGAAAGGAAAAGAAAACATGCCTTCATAAAACCTTCTATCATTCGTTCTGGAAGCAAAATAAAAATTAACCTGATAATACTGTCGAGAAAAGTGGAGTATACACTTTTAAAACGGCTCACAGAACATCTCTTCAACCGCATACCTTTCTGCAAACTTTGTTCAAAAATTTAATTACGACTGTCCTTGGATTGGTGTCGCTCAAGCCAAGGAAAATCTTCTCCAGAGCAACCAGTGTGTTGGAGGCCTTGCATTCGTACTGGATGCTGAAAAGCCAATATGCTGCCAACAACATGCACAGCCCCTCTTCTGCATTAAAAACGGAAAACAAGCGCTCACGATCCTCAACAAGGTGAAGAAAGTCTGCATCGTCCAGCTCTTGCTTGTTGTAGAGGACACATGGTGCCGGTTGGGTGTTCTGGTCCTGCGTTAGGTAAAAGGATAAAGCAAAACATAGCTTAATGTAGAAGGCCAAAACATGTTTGCTCTTGTAAACTGCTATTATTCGCTGCAGTTAAGGCCATGAGCATCAGCCTACACACAGGCATACAGTGCTTATGTTGGAACAAGTAACCGGCGTCGGCAGCAATGTAAAACGAATGAAGAATTACAATCGGGGCAACATCACAACATGCAAGCATTGCGCTGTAATCTTAGGGGCACTTGTAAGTATGTCTATTTCTGTACCGAAATGCATTTACGAAATCTATTTATGTTTCAGTAATGAAATACTTGTGCGATGTATTATGATACGCTGCTAGACTTATGTATCTTGTAACATTTATTGTTAGAAATGAGCTGACAGGTTTGGAGGTAAAAACAAATCCACGGAAAAATCCGACGCATCACTGGTATAGTTTCGCAATGAGTGATTTTTTGCTTTGCTCTCACTTTTAACTTCTACAGCGGCCGGTTTTCTTTCTGCTGACAGCAGCCTTCCTGTGTACATTTGAGGTTATTGTATGGGTAAGAGGCCACCAAAAAATGCACAGATGAGAAACAATATGTCTCAAAGTAGAAGAAGGCAAAAAGCAGGGACGTTTGGGCAGACACGCTTTGTCAGGCGGTGTCATCGGTCGCCAGCGTTCATTGGGTGCGATATTGGGTTCTTTTCGGTATCAGCGAACATAACCAAAAAAGTCGAGTTGCAAAAAGAAAAAAAGGGACAAACACCGACAGAAGGCGGAGAGCTTAGGTGCTACAATCTATGTTTGCCACAGACGCACCCTTCTTACCTCTCCACCCTGCATTTATGAACCGTACAGGGCTGCCGACTGACCATAACGGTAGATGCTAATATTTGTCCCTTCGCCAATGTTAATTTTTTTGCCTCCTCCTCTACACTGAAAAACCCAAAATCCAGCATGCAGCGTGTCGAGGTTGACGGCTGCGGTTTTCAAAGGTGGAGGGGGTGATCACATATTAAAAGGTGCTCGTGATAATATATGTCTACAGCTATCTATGATACATTGTTGCGTTAGCTCCTCAATGCACCCCTCGAATCCGTGACAGACAAAGATGTTCTGACAAAATATACAATGAGCTGTCTGCGTCAGGAGAAGAGCAATCTCGGTGGCCCAAAAGGTAACCTGCGGCGGCTGGATGACTTCATGTAAACGGGCCCAGAATTCACGGGCTTGGAGAGAGGTGCAGAAAATATGTGACATTCAACTGAAAAGTTGATAAGCTCAAATTAATATCCATTTTTAGCCAAAATTCATGATTCGCACACGCCTAATATTTTCACAATGAAGCCAAAGGCGAACCAAGTAGTAGTCTGTTGATTTATTGCCGAATAGAATACACTTTGAGTACCAAACTGGATGCTTTGCTTATGTTTGGAAGGTTGCAATGACAAATGCAATACTTAATTGGGTGAAAAGCAAAGTTTTGTAACAATTATGTGCATGATTAAATTCTACAAGTCGTTTTACGTGTATACACTCTGCACATCATTCTATTTGAAAGCTAACAAAATTAAGAAAAAAGGCCCCGAGAGTTCTGTCGATGTCTTCTTCACTGCGTGTTCGTGGAACTCGGCGGCCATTAGTAAAGGGTATAACTGTCACAGTACGTTGACTAATTGACCAAAATCTGTTAGCTTTGTAATTCATGGCTTTATGGACCATGTTGCAACTGCAGTGTTAAAAGCCAGTCAATATTAAAGGTTATCCCTATTTAAACCATTCACAAGAAGCCAAGCGGCTTGGAGGTATTCATTGTCCAACTTTTGCGTCTTTAATGTCGGATGCAAAAACCGTGCTCAGCTTGAGCTCAAGATTTCGTGCCGTTAATAATGGGCAGAAGAGCGACCTAGTCATACCGGGTACGTCGTCACTATCTTGACAGTGTCCTTGGCGGAAGCATCGGCGTCATACTTTCAGGATAGTGAAGGTGCGTCCGAAGCAACCACGTCCGCACGACATCCTGAGGCCTTCTGAGCGCAATATTTTGGAATTGGGCGACGAAAAGGCAGATTTTTAGCACTAAATATTTCGAAACTTGTTGCCATTCGTAAATTGTGTAAATTGTGTTAGTCTTTAATATTCACTGCCTTTGAAACTAGAATTGAAACATATCCCATAAAACCATTATTAAAAATTTGGTTAATTAGTTTTGAGTAACATACTGCTAAGCGTTTTCCCCTTATGTAATGTCCTCTGAGCCCCACAAACACACATTGAAGTCAACATCCAAGTAACACTCACGCCGTTTTTTTTTTACTTTGTTTGAATCAAAATATAAAGATTTGTATCTATGTATATATAAATATAATAAATACCGGGTGCATGTGCATGCAGCCGTGCACCATCACACTGTAGAGGTCCACTTTTTTCTGAAGCAAAACTGGATCAAACGGACAAGGCCAGTTTTACATAAACCCCCAGCACTACATGTGCCAAAGACTGCCAAACATGATTGCTCACCTCATAGAACACTCTGCGCGGCTTGCGGTCTTTGACGGTGAGTCTACTCGCTTGGTGCAGCTGGGACCTGCAATAAATGCAATACCGCTTGCCATATCCCACAAAGTAACAAAGAAAAGCCAGTAATATATAAGTCTACAGCACGACATGTGCCAAAGACCGCTAGAAATTCTCGCTCGACTCATAGAACACTTTATGCGACAAAACCCTGCATTAAGGACCGATTGAACTTAGTATAAATGTTGCAGAAAAATAAGTATCTGTATTCAGCTGTGTCAAAACACGTGATCTAATGTAATAATTGTGTGGCTTTAAAGGGGTAGGGAAACGAAATTTCAGCGCTCATTTTCTAGCTTGAATGTGTTGCATGTTTCACCCTAACCTCAAAAAGACCGGTCTTCCGTTGAAAGGCAGAAAAAAACTAATTTTAAAGCTAAATAAACGATATCTTAATGTGCACCTGGTGGATGCATGCGGAGCCTATTTGGGAGGTAATCTAGCAACACTGAGGAACTTGCTACGTAGTCGTGACGCAGCAGATTCCTTCGGAGCAGCGCCGCCCTTTGGAATTTCAACATTTTCTTTCTTAGCTTTCCTCCTGGCTCAACTCACAAATCGCGCATTGTAACAAACGGTCCAAGAAGACGGAAAGGAAGGACTCCCCTCAGTCTCGGACCCTCGTTCGTGCAACCGGAAACAGCCATTCACCCCTAGAAGACTAGCCCGTCACTTAAACCTCGAACAAAAGTTGCTTTCCCCATCTAGTTCAGCCCTAAACTGACAGTGTTGTGGAAGCTACGTGCTCCTTGGGCCAGCCCACGTGGGCCAGCAACACGCTCGTCACGCCACGGGTACTTCGAACGGCTTGGTTGTAACGCGCTGACGCTATTGACACCACCACAACGCTGATAACGCCACCAAGGGCAAAGCTCATAACCACGCCTGCCTTGCTACTCCACGAACGCGGGGAATCTTTTCGTTCTGTTTTTGTTTGCGCCGAATATCCCATGACGCATCGCGCTCTCCGTTCGCTTCTCTTCGAGCGCTTGTTCGAGTGCACCGTTTGGAACGAAAAATATCGCCAGTCGTTCAAAATGCAAACGTGCGATTATCATTTACGGTTATTATCCATCATGCTTGACTCACTTCCGAACAAAATTTGAATATTTCAATTTTTGTTTCGTACCCCTTTAAAGAACACTACTGTGATGATTTAATGAATGATGATGATGAAATAATTTTGACTAAAGAGAGTGACCACAAGTGTATACTGAAAGAATCACAAACAATGATGAAACCTAGAAATCTATTAGTGCCTTCCCTGTGTTTTGCCATCAAGTGGAAGAAGTTTCTTGGCCTATATTTTTGTTAAAAACAGTTGTGATGCGTCCGTCTGTTTTTTTAAATCTTAATGTTGTGCATATTTTTTATTTCCTAGGTTGAAAGCTCAAGGCATTTCCTGTTGTTTGTTCAATCACATTTACCCAAATGTTAGTAGGTTGCTTTTTTATGTTTACTGTCCTTGGGTATGTCAGGGGTTGTGAACAGTAAAACGCTGTAAGGCCCAAAAAGGAATTCGATTTGTAAAGTGGTGGCAAGCAGAAGAGAAATTGTAAAGACTGACTTCATGTCTTCCCCTACGTTTTCTTTTTTGGGTCGCCTATTCATTTTTTGCCCATTAATACTCAGCTCTGTTTTATACTTCTCTGCGTTTGTGTCATCCTTCAGAGAACCCGTCTTTAATAAATTATGTGTTTAGCCTGTTTAGCTAGCTTGCACCCTCGTTTTTGTGTGTTAATAAATGACTGTAGGATTCAACTGCAATCATGGTGTTAATGCATACTAATAAATAGCAGCATTCTTTTATTGACTAGTGCTGATGATTGGACTAGTTAGTAGCCAATTATTGAAAATAAATCATGAAGAATACGGGAACAGAGGATATCAACACAACACAGCGTGTGTTGATCTCCTCCCTTCCTGTCCGTGCGATTCAGATTCTATGTTTTTAGTAACACATTTATTAAAAAGTTTCTGCTTGGTATCATCTGTATAGGGGTTCACTGGAACGACCCACCTGCTATTGCATTCACTTTAGGGCAGCTCCACCTTCCTCATGGTGCCCAGGTTCCAATCGCGCAAAACAAGCGGATCAAGCCTTCTTGCCCACAACGACGATTAGAAAAGTGACGTGGCCGCTTAAGCCATGTTGTCACATATGTCGTCGGCGCACCCACCAAAGACAGGCGGCCGACATCCTCACCACACAATATAAGTGACTGCGTCATTCTTCCCAGTGTCAGGACAGGCAGGTCTTGTGACTGAGCACTATTTTTACATTGGACGATATAAAACACTACAATTTATCGATTGATACCTAAAAACCATTACCGTTTTTACATCTATATATTTTTAATTGATTGGACCCTGATAGTAATTGTCGTCAATACTGCAGTTCCAACGTAACCTCTTAAAACAAAATATTTAAATCAATTACTAACATAATCACGTGAGTTAGTCAACTTACCATGACGATTATCGCCGCTTCTAATGTTCGCCGAGATTCGCCTAAATCTCGCAACCCATTAAAAATATTGTTCGTATTAAATTAAGAAACCCGGTATAGTATCTTAAGAAATACATACAGTATTTATTATTCCAACCAAAATATTGCTTCTTATTCTTATTTAATGTGTTAGAACATACTGAGGGCCCGTCATAGGAAAAAAGTTAGAAAATGCCCTTATATTACAAAATTGATCTTGAAATAGATTCTTGCGGTTTTCTCTTGTATTCAAATGCGTTTTTCTCTAAGGCAGTTTTTGCTTAAGAATAAAAATATTGAACTCTTAAATAGGCAACTATATAAGCTTTCATTTGATGTATACATTTTGCCACATCAATAATTGTAACAAAAGTTGTCATCATAAAAACGAGTGAAATTCTCATCAAAGGGGCGGGGGTTTGGATAATTTTGAACATAAATAAAATAGAAGCAGATATTAGGTGACCATTAGACGCTTTTACTCTAGTTGGACATTTATTAAAAGTTTCTTTGCTGCACGAAATATAGCTAAGCCAAAACTAAAATAGGCATGACCTTGGCGAAGTACAAAAACAAAAAGACCTTTGCCAATCACCTATATCCGAATCCGCCATTGAAATCTTTGAAATCAAACACTCAAGAACTAAAAGTATAATCCGAAAACGGGTTTTTGTTTCGTCATAGTGAAGGATTTGCCCATCATGTATATTTTGGGACGAGTTTGAGACAGGACCCAATTTTTTATACGATTTAAAATAAAATTATCCATATAGTATATAACGCATACTTTAGTCGACTTATACAAAGATAAACCGAAGAGAAGCTTTAGCGTGTATTAATTACATGCTTTAAATATACGCATTTCAATTTCACGTTGTGGGATCAGTGGTTTAATGACGGTAGCGGAGGAAGTCACGATCTCTATTTATCGGCCGTTTTTATAAATAACAGGTTTTTTGACAACTTGATATATCTCTTTCGAGGACATGTGTGTTGGTGAGCAAACTTACCGCAAGGTTTCGAAAATAAATTCTGATTTGAGTATTAGTTACATCATAAAAAATCAAAGTAAACTACTACTTATCAAACAGCAAAATGGAGCCCAAGGAAACTAAGGTAATGAAATAGTAGTTAACCCAGAGAAACTTTATTCGAATAGACGTACAACTCTAGCACCCAATCCCCCTCAGAGTAAATCAGTCTTATGATGCTTTAGGTGAAGATTGTGGACACCGAAGGCAGAATTGTTCCCGTGAACACTAGCGGGGAACTGTGCACCCGAGGCCCCCATGTGTTCAAGGGCTACCTCAACGACGACTCCAATACAAAAGAAGCCCTCCGAGGGAACTGGTACCACACGGGGTAAGGACCACGTCGTTCGCAGTGCCGACGTCTTTGATGAAACCCAATGCCGCCGCCATATATGAAAATACAAAAAGTTAGCTTCGTGCGGCACCCAGAGACTTACTACTAAAGGAAAATGCACGAACCGACAAAGCCAACACCCGGATAGAAAACACATTTGCCTTACTGAACCAGGATCTAAGACGCAAAGACGAGTGGTTGAAGAATCGGCAATTGTAATATAGTTATCATTATTTTTTGGCAAATTAAAAATTATAGCAAAAATCATAATGACGTTCTCGGAAACAAATAGACCGATCTCACCAAGCGTTCGACGCATGCGCGAGGCAGCCATAGCTTTAGTTCACAGGAGGCAATCGGCAGTGCACGAGACTGTTCGTGGCCTGCACGTGCAGAGCTCCAGCGAGGTTGTCGCATCTGCAGAAGGACTAAAGTTCCCTCAATGCTTTGCGGCAGCGGTGGCGTAGTCAAACTGGCTGTTGAGATCGGTCTATTAGCATTAAGTAACAAGTAAAACTTTAATTAACACTTGTAACTTATGTAACACTTTTAACAGCACCCGTTAGCTGAAACCAAGGCTGTTACTAATATTTACAACTAATGTCTACCATAATGGAAATCCTACAGCCTAGGCTACATTTCAACGTAAGTGAAACTGAGCGTCCGGAAAGTATACATTTCATAAGAAAACGTCTGAATATTTGGTTGTATTCCAGTGCATCATTATATGAATAATAAACCGACATTAGGCCCGGCTTTCGCAAGGATATTATGACACACGCTCCTTAAGCGTGTAAACGTTGGAATGAAAAGTATTGTGCACAAATTCTCTCGAATGAGGGCGCAGCGCCCTCATTCGAGAGAATTTGTTCATTAACTCATCAAAACTCTGTTCTTTGTACAGACATGCTATTTTTAAAAGACAACATAGAAACAAAAATGTTTCGAATTTCAATACTTTTTATCGAACGGTTGCCTAATAGCCAATGTGCAAGAATGGCTTCGTTATCAATGACTTGCTAGTAACCTCAGTTAGCCTAAATTAATTAATTTGTTTACGAATTCATAATTTCCACTTGCCTGGATATGGATATACCGTAAAATACCGTAGAGCGCTTACTTCACTTTCTCTAGAGACTGGGGCAATCTTGACATGGCCGCTTGTACGGTCAAATTGGGCGCTTAAAGGAGCGGTGCAATGATATTCAAATGGAATGTTATCACTTCACACGAGCTTACTGGCACTAGTGGGACTCAAGGACGTAACGCCACTGCCCAAGGGACTTCTTTGTTGCGGTGTAATTTCAAGGACAAAACCGATCAATTTCATTCAATCTCTCCTTTGCAAAATTCGACGACGTAGCGTGGCGATCGCAGTACATCCCAATGACGATATTAGAATGCTGTTCATACATTGGACCCCAGCATTGCGTGGGCACTCGATTTGGGCTCGTGATAATTGCTAACTCGAGAAGCATTCGGGTAGTGGCCTGTGTCCAATCGCTAGAACGACGACAATAGCCGAGCTCTGGAACTCAGCGCGTGTCCTGTGCTTTGCCGACCCCAGCGCGTGGCTATGATCAACATTGGCGGCCTATAATCGGCTCCAGATCACGTGGCCGCTTGTTCTGGCTGCGAGTTGAGGGGGTAAACTCTGCTTGTTTCTCTTGAACTTCTTTCTCGGACTTCTGTTGCGTGGGGTGAAAAACGAACGCGTGTTTTATAGGTCTCAGGAATTCGTTCTAAGCCGTATTTGCGCAAAGTACTAAAATTGTTCCATCGCCCCCTTAACGTATAATTTTTCAAAATTGCCTAGTTTCGAAAATGTTAATAGAGGGCGCTCTAACGAGGTGGGCGCTTATGCGATAATTTACGGTGGATTCCGTTGAATTAAAAATTTCTCACTTACAAAATAAATATCTAACTCTTTACTGATTTACTAATAGAAAAAACACTTTCTCATTTATATTTTCTTTCTCATTTATATTTTGTACTTCTCAAAGCTTTATCACTTAGCTCTTCTTTACCACTTCTTTAGTAACTTTGTTCCAGCCGAATTTCTTCTTGATCCTACATTCTACTGTCTACTGTTTCTTCTATTTGTGCACCGCTCTTTGTAACTTTGCGTTATTTATTGGTGCAATGGTTGTCTGTGGTAGATCTGCGCCCATGTGGACGGGACGCAGTTTCGCCGCCTCCAGAGAACTATAGCTTCAAATTGCCTTTCCGTACACATAACTTTAGTACCAGACGCTGCAGGACACCTGCAATTATTATCATTTGTGCAAGACCATGGCCTCCTCTATACGGAGAAAGCCTGCGACGTCGCGAGAAGAGACGGCCGCCGAAAACGGGAAAGGAGGGGCGGGGAAACGGGAGGCAGAAACATTTTTTTTTCCTATTTTCTTTCCGGTATTGTAGAGGGGAGAAACTCAACGTCAACCCTTTCCCGTTTCTCACTGCACCCGCATCTCCCCAGCAATCTTTGAACGCGAAACCGACGATCCCGGCCGTCGGTTTTGTTTAGCCAAAACTGCATGGTTCTTCCGCGGCGCGATACGATGGTCCGATCACGGCGCATTCCGCTGGCACGCCGACACCTCCGCCGACGCCAACGGTATCGTGCATTGCTGCCAGCGCCCTTTCGAGTCGCCGCAGCCGTTTCTCCCGGAGCACGAAAACGACGGTGACGAAAACACAAAAACAAACGTGGTTCGGGGAGCGGCCGCTCATGACCCAAGCGCTCGCTCACTGTCTCTGCCCTTTCTGCTCTGCGCTACCATATTGGTCACCGTTCCGCGTGCTCCGCCTCTCGTTTTTCCTGCGGCCGCGCGCGCTATGACTTCACCGTCGATGTGCGAGGCTTTCTCCGTATAGAGGGGGCTATGACAAGACGCAACTACCAATAAAACATGTATAAGTGCCTGGATAAGATTCCTGCATCACAAAATAAAATTGCCATAAACAATTGTAGCGGAAGATTTAGGTCACGAGAATCATCTGAGCGATTTGGAAACGTGTTGTATTTCTGGATTGGCGCTCTGACACAGAATCATAATTGGAATGCTCCTAACTCAAAATCAAATAAAAAAAAAATAAAAATAAAGATCGCACAGTTTCTTTTTTTTTATTTTCTGTAAAGTTTATTTTGTTTTATGGACTAATTTATACTCGCTCGAGGCACGTAAAGAGTGATATTCTTTTGGAAATTCAATGTCCTAAGAGCGTTTGCAAAACTTGCTTTCATTTCACGCTTGACGTTTCGGAAAAAAATATGTATTTTGAAGAGAAAATTAGGGCGAGTTTGTAAAAAGAATTTATATTAGCTGCAATAGCGCGTAACAAAAAAACTAAAGGAGAGCTAGGACACATAGGACAGGCAGCGCTAATAATTCGCGATGTTTATTCGTCTTATTTGAAAAGCAAGCCCACGGTAAAAAGAACGCAAAAAAAAACAAAAAAACGAGCAATTTGTTTTTAATCTTTGGCGGATAAAGGAACTGAAGTGGCGCTGACACAATTGTCAATCAGTCGCGCTATCTATCGTCTCAGCGCCCATAATTTTTCTGATCAGAGGTTGGCCACTCCAAAGCAATAGAGTGCATTTGTTTTAACATGGCATAGCACGTTTACATCCTCAGCTTAGTGCAGTGAATTTCTGGACTGCCACAGAAAGTCTTGTTCATATTGTTAAGATGATCTCGCAGCCGATCGTGGAGAATTCTGCCCGTTTTTTCGACATACCTTTTGCCACATGAGGGTGGAATGGAATATACTTCTCCTTCTGTACACTGAACAAGTGGAGTTCTTAGACTGAGTGTGTTGTAAATTATTTTATATAAACTACTAATTTTTATTTTGTGCCGAAAAAGCCACATTTATATTAACCTGGTAACTAATATTTTGTGGGATTTGCGATATCTTTAGTATAGAAAGAACCACTACAGGTCAACACATAATAAAGAGGGAAAAATTGTATGAGTTTACATTGCTGGTATCGCCATTTCTTAGTTATTTCCTTCTTCACAGGGAGGAATAAATGGTGTGAATTTTATGCGTTGTTCGACTGAACGACGCAATTTATGCGGCAACATGCCTTAGTTCAGCTTCGTGCTTCACACCAAAGGCCATGACAGCTCTCAGCAACCCAGTTTATGTGATCGGTGGCGTACATTTACGCGATAAAGTGCAACGAGTCCTCGGCTATGGTCCTAATTTTGCAGTTCGGCCCAAGAAGTCAGCACCTGAGCTGCTGTCACTTGTGAGACAAGTGTCACGATGGGCGCCTGAGGTTGATTGTTACCGCTACACTTCTCAAGACGATGCTCTTAATGCAATTGCGTTGATGAGCTCGCGTAGCAGAAATTCCGGCATCGGCGTCCACGTAAGCGTCCATGTCGGTGTCGGCGTCGAAGGGACCGAAAATCCCATAAAGCAACGCGCGCAGCCACGGGTGACGTTACAGGGCGCAGCGCACTTTGCAATATGAGATTTACCCTCTATATTTGTCGCGAAAACTTTCCCGACAAATTTAGCGGAATATTTTCTAGAAAAGTTTATCCGCTAAATTCCATAACGCAACGCGCGCCACCAAGTGTGACGTCTCGTGTGACATCACACGTGGCGGCGCGCGTTGCATTATGGGACGACACACAAGCGCTTGCGCAGGTTGGCAAGGAGAACGCGTATATCTAATGCTCTGCGAACGGGACCCAATAACGCTATCGCGTTCCACTCTTAAAGGAGCTGTGCAACAATTTCAGTGCTTTCCTTAAATAATTTTGGAGTTGGTGTCTCGACTTTTCTGAAGTAAATAGCAAAACAGCGCTTTTGCCGGCATGTCCTAGTTTTCATTTTAAAAATGAACAAAGATTAAGATTTCTGGTACCTCTCAACTACTTCACCACCTTCCGAGTCACGTGCGCTGCAACGTCAATGAGGGTCGCGCAGGGTTGCGGTGAACCTCTCTTTCTAGAGCCATCAGTGAGCAGCGAGAACTCATCCGCTCGCGACCACGTGCTGGCGCAGCGAAAAACAATATGGTGAAAGGAGGAAAGTCTCATCCGGGTCCGGCCACACCCGCCCGTCACTGCCTCCGTTCCCCTCGGGCTTTCGACGGCTGTTTGCGGTAGCAGATAGAGCTGACGATTGTGTGGACCTAGGATAGATGGTACAACTAAAACTCCGTATAATAAAAGTTTGGCCGATAATACCAGGTTCTTGACGCATTTATATTGATGTTGGAACGACAAGATTTATAGAAACGTTACCTTTTATCGAGCAGGTATTCGCACAACTTGCTATCTTTCTACAAAACCTCATTGATGTCATGCCGCGTGGTTCTCAAAGCCGCCGCTTGCGGCTGCAGGTCGGGGAAAATTATCATTTTTGCCTTTCGATTACGCGGCAGGACCATCTGTTTTGTCCTCTTGTGTGTTTATTTCGTTTTAAGTCAATTTCGAAGGAAGGAGGTGTGTTTTCTTTCCTTTGTGACAAGATAGGCAATGTCAAAAGCAGAAGATGGAAAATCTTTCAAGGTTAAAATCGTTGCACAGCTCCTTTAAAGGCGGAGCTTAGAAAACCCCTAAAAGGAACAAAAGCATTTTTTAACAGTTTGTTTGGGACACGCTTGTCAAAAAAATTAATTTTGCGCGAAACAATATTAACGCCAAAACGATGGCGCTAGAAGCGAGGGGGAAAGAGCGAATTACCATCTCGTTGAGCGAATGACCATTCCGTGACGTCATGTACTTTGCGCGCAGCATTTCAAATAAATCTGTTGCCGTAAATAATGCTCCAATCTATTTTTTGCGGAAAACTTGTTTTTTGACGCGCGTGTTCCAACCAGATTGTTACAAAAAAAAAACAGTTTTTGTTTCCTTCTTAGGGGCCTTTTAAGCCTCTCCAAGATTTTTTTTACTGTCTCAGCCATCGGTTTCACGCCTGCCTGTAAAAGAAACTGAGTCGTACTTGAAGGAACAGTCCCTATTCGTTCTAAAAGCAGACAATGTGGGTGGGTATGTTTTAATGTCGACCCATATCTTGGATACCAACGCCCTTGCAGCAATTGACTCACTTTTCTAATACCCGAAGACCATTTCCTTATCGAACGTAAAAAGTAAGGCCGAAAAACCTTGCCTCTCTTCAGGTTTGAAGCAGGTGTGTTCCATCAATTTCAAGAGAAAAAACGTTAGTTTATCAGTTATAACGTTTCTTTAATGCAAAAACTCACAAACAAAAATGTCCTTGAAGAGCCATCGTTTCAGAAGGGTGCACTTGGCAAAATGCTCTGGCCTTTTACTTGCAAGTCAAATTTTGGACAGTGCACGATCTGTTCCTACTCAAGGACTAATTATGTCATCAGTTTTCTCACTCAACACAGTGAGAGCGTGCTTCGGTTATCTCAAAGACCTTTATTATTGTATTCTCTGAGAACCACCTTTAACAAGTGTGGAAAAGTGTATTGACATTTTTGTAGCTGTTGCGTTTCAGAATGCTTCAGGGGTCTCTCAGGGTACATTCCTTTAGTTATTAAAAGTTCATCTTCCACCTACCTTTGCCAATCGGGATGGAATATCGTCCAGCAAAGGAACGGAGAAGGTGTTTGGTTGCACATTGTCCCGATTCTCAGTGACACATACCTTGCGCACCTTAGTAGCATTATCTTAGGTCGCCTAGTCAATTCAGTAGTTTAGTTTTTCTCTTTGTAGATAATTTTTTTTATTTCCCTAAAATGTGATAAAAAATGACTCCCTAGCAGTCTCCAAACTGATATCTTTACCTCGTCTTAACCTACGATAAAGGCTAAAGCAACGGGCTGCCATGTCCAAGCACGAGCCAGTTAGAGACCACGTGTTATTCCGGCGTGCGTATCTCCCAGGTTCGCGCATTGATGCGCACGTCGCAGCAATACACTACCTGGTTTCTAGCTGGCTCGTGACTGAACCTGGAAGCTTGCAGCTTCGGCCTTTAGTTCATTGTAGGGTGAGACAAGGCATAGCATCAGAACCGGTGTACATTCGTTGTAGAAAAATCATGAGCTCCCAAACAAAGCATGAATACGATTTTTAGACCTCACATCATCGTTGGAGGACGATCATGTATGTTTTTTCACAAGAACCAAGAGGAAAATAACGCTCCTTCATTGACATTCGGCGCATCCAAATTTAGAAAAAAGGAGCGTGGCTAATTTATCCTTAGTTAATGTCTTAAGTAATTTCTGCCCACATTTGTTGAAAGTGAAATTCTATGCGTAGCTCTCAAGGCTCAACCTGCAGGATATTGAGATTACCTTTTATTATCTGAAGTATAAGATATATTAAAGAAGGTAAAATGTGCGAGCAAAGAACAACAGTTAAAAGAGAAGAAGAGTGTACCGGCAGTGGTTCCCTACATGCAAAAAAATATTGTATAACCTAGAAAGGATAGCAAACCGGGTTGACATAAATGTGTTTCTTTCCGCACCAGACAAGCTGAGTATTTTATGTAAAAAGTTAACAACGCGGTTAATCTAAGACAAATCGGCACAAAGAACGCCAAAATCTTTTTGTTCTGTGTACAGGAAAGGTATATTCTGCACAACATGCACACATGTGGCATTCGGTATATATGTCAGACAACAGGGCAGATGTCTCAACGATCGGCTACGAGAGCATCTTAAAAAAACACGAACAAGACGGTCTCTGGCCATATAGGATTTCATTGCGGAGACTGTGTTTGTGATCCTCGTTTCACGACATGCAGCATATTGGCGACGAGCTGCGACCTTCTATTTCAAGAAATTATTGAGGAAGAGAAGATAGCGCGACTTGATGACAAATGCGCCAGTTCACCTTCTTTTCCATTATCACCCGAAAGATTATAACACTTTTCGAAGCCGTCAACATGATGAGCGCAAATTTCTCAGCTATTCGGTGTTCGGTTTATTTTTACTGTGGTCCTGCTTGTGACCCCAATGTAAATCAAAAGTGAGTTTTTAGACAGCTCTGTGTTTTTCACTTCTGTCTCCTCTCTTTTATTCCTAACTTGTTACGCGCTGTTGCTGATAATATATGTGGTAACGCTTCTAAGTCGTAACGTGTCTGACGAAGTATTTTTGGCGCAGATAAACTTGCGGGAAAAAAAAAAGTTTTTCGGGAAAAGGTGTTTTTGTGGCACAAGTTTCATAACTCTTAACTTAAAAAGCGGTTGTTTTGGGAGTTCTGCATGCCGAAGTTCTCGCGAACTACGAAAACTGAACATATTTCGGAATGCCCACTTTTACTCTATGTGTCATGCTATTTATCACTTCTAAATTAAAGATTGATACGAAAACAAATGAATGTGATGCAAAACTAACATTCAAATTTTCCCGGTCTCCTCATTAGGGTGACGTCGCATTTCGCATAACTTGAAAGTGAAGCAGGCAGTCTAAAAAACACAATATTTCGCGCGAATTTAGCTGCAGCACTAATTTCACAACAACAATCTTCTTGTATCACGTCGGTCGGTATACAAGAAGCTTGTATCCCGTCGCGATATACACATATTATATCATCTGAGATCTTGTTTCCTGTGTTTCCACTAGAACCGATCAGCCTCTCAGACCAAATTTTAACCTTTAAAAGCTTCGCAAAAAAAAAAAAAATATATTGTGACTTTCATTTTGGGGTACTAGTTTAGGTGAGTGTATTACTATGTATTAGTATATAGATCAAATGTCATAACATTGGAATGCAGCTTTCAAAATGTTTACCCTCTCTGTTCAACCGTTCACAGGGATGAGGCGTCCATGAGCGAGGACGGTCGGATCACATTTTTGGGTCGCATCAAGGAGATGATCCACAGTGCGGGTTTTAAAGTGCCGCCACTGGAGGTTGAGAGTGTCCTCAACACGCACCCCGACGTGGAGGAGGCGCGGGTATGTTTCCTAAAGCGTGACAGACGGTGTGGAACGAGCGTGAGAGGAGCTGTTCCTTGCAACGCTCTGTTTTAAGAAACTGGGGCATGAACTTGAGCGCCTTTATTCGAAAAAAGCCCGTAACATGTTAGCGTTACAGCTGAAACAATTGACGAGGAACAGCGTTCAATCCATTTCTTCATTTTATAGTAATGTTAAAAAAAAATGCACCAACAGGCTCAGCTCACTTCATCGAA
This sequence comes from Ixodes scapularis, assembly GCF_016920785.2. Lineage (NCBI taxonomy): Eukaryota > Metazoa > Arthropoda > Arachnida > Ixodida > Ixodidae > Ixodes > Ixodes scapularis. The sequence continues at coordinate 59,885,414 of NW_024609879.1, read as the reverse complement.
GGGACCCGGTCACGTAAGGTGCTTTGTGGCTATGATCTTTAAAAAAAAAAAAAAAAAAAAAAAAAGATGGACTAGGTAGCGGAAACTTTAGAAAACGATGTCCAGCATAGGTTTTTGTTTAGAGCTTCTGTTAATGTGTGCGAGTATTCGACGACAATTTGATTCGGTGGAAGGGACCGGTCAATGTCGCCATGAATCTTTCTCCGTTTAACCCAACTTCTTTATCTTAACCCATTCTCCCCACATGTCGTCTCTCCTTTTAACAGGGTCAAATCAAGGTTACGTCCTTAATTTACTGCTAGCAATCATGAAGATCCTCACATATATTGACTCGAGCGGTTCGCTTTATAAACAAACACAATACAAGAAAAAAAAAAGAAAAAAAACGCGAAATTGTCGACGGGTGTTTGTACATTGCTCGGACTCGTTGCGTCGATGGCTCTTACTTTAAGATTTCAAACTCGCGCGGAATGAGGCCTTGGAGTGGTAAGGCCAGGTGTATAGTTAGTCTCTTTCGCTGTGTTATTCCAATGACCGGAACGTTCACAAATAGAGTCGAAAATGGGGGAATGGCAAGATGGCGGATTTTTTCCAGCGCTTAATATTTTGACGAGCCACACCCAAAAAGCAGGTTTTGGGGGTCATTTTCGCCATCTGAAGGTCGTTTTTTTTTTCTCCCACTAGCCACTAGCAATATAATTAGGTAGCGATTTGTTCCAGTTCTTTACTCTATAAAAATAAAACCTATTTTGGTTCTTTTAAACTAGCGGAAGTTAAAGTTAAAGGCTCTTCCATTTCCTGCCATTTCTCTACAGGTGATTGGAGTACCGGACAAGAGGGTGGGAAATAAGATATGCGTCTGGATCAAACTGCAGCCTCATAAATCTTTGACTCACGAAAACATCAAGATCTTCTGTACAGGAAAGGTATGCAATCGGGTTAAGTCGTGTGATGGCTACAGTTTAATATAAGGAGAAGTTTATCACTTGTATCTAAACAAATTTTTTAAGCCTATATGAATGCCGAACTTTAAAGGTGGCCACCTTTTTTGCACTTGATGTACACTTTTGGCGTGCAGTTTTATTCTGAACGCAGAATATGTACAATAAAATAAGTAATTCTGCCAGTTTTAAAATATCGTTTCAGACATTACATAGCAAAGCCTTTTGTAAGTAGACCAGTATAAAGGAATCATAAAACAATGTTGAGATCAAATGTTACTCACTGTATGGGCACATGAAGACTGCTATATTTGACAGAGATTTTCACAAATATATGAAGCGTTTATATACGCGGTGGTTTGGTTTATCTGATACAGAATGTTTAAGCGGGTCACCAAACACGAACACTGTCTTCGCAACATGATTATTGGGCTCGGCGGACATTACATTCTATCTGTGAAGTTTTCTTGAACACTGGCAAGGACCTGAGTACTAACGTGTGGACTACCTTGTCTTAAGCGCTTTGAATACGCGACTTTTCGTGAATACAAAGCATTATGAATGCGTCAACCAGCACAGAAATAAAACTTGTGAGAGGATACATAAGAAAATAACCGTCACGATGTGTTTACAAATAAAGTATAAATTGTAATATGTAATAATGTGTACAATGTTTATTAAGCATAATGTGAAATAACGTATAATATATAATAATGTGTAATAACGTACATATATAATAATGTGTAATATTTTGCAATATAGTTTTGCCCGATCGATGCAATTAAAACTTAAAAGGCGGTCAATATTTTGAATAAGCCAATACCCAGAATGTGACGAAAGCCCCAATTATCTTTCATATAATCATGATTTTTTTCCGGTTGTTTACTACCCGATTTTGAAACGGCGCAAAAAGCGCTACGCCATAAGTAAATTGCGTTCCGTGTACAGTTTAGAGAGCGCGCCCAACTTAGTTAAACATTAATGGATACTTGGTGTCTGCTTTAGATGAGAACTGTAGCCAGTGCAGTAGCACCGCTAACCTGTGGTCTTCAACGTGCATTACAAAATTTCGATACACGACCGCACGCCGGTGCGACGCTCATGCAGATAGAAACGGGCAGGGGTGGGTATTGAGGCCGTGATCACTTGTTTTTTTGTTTTTGTTTTTTTAGGGTGAGCTTTCGCTCCACGTGCTCCGAGTTGCTGTGCAACCCCACACTCGGACACAAATCACACTCGAAGCCAGCTGAGCTCTGTATTTTGCGAATTCTTTGAGACGCTTAGGTCGAAGAATTTAAAGCACGCGAAACGTCTTCGCAACTAAAAGCTGGGAGATGGCTCAAATAGACCCGTAGAAAAACAGGCAGCGCGTGTCCGCGCCGCTAAAATTAATGCCTGAAACATTGCTTATCGAGCCGGTAGTAGACGACGGATGAGCGGCCGAGGGCTGGTGAAGAACTGCGCTTCCGTCAATTTGAAGGCCTGTCCAAACAGGACACTCCAAAGGCGCAAAGTCACACGTGCGCCGATCCGCTTTCATCTGTTTTTTTCCCATGTGAGAAAGTTTTTTTTTTTTTTTTTTCTGTTTTGACAGAGGCCTAGAGCGTGCTGAACCCGTAGGTCCTAACACCCACTCACCCGCTCCGCTTAGAAAAATGTTTATGCGTCTTTTTACGGGAATATTTATAGAAAATTGTGTGTAGAGTCTAGAGATATACTAAACGAAATGTGTCCACTTTTCTATCCAGTGACTATAGCTTTCTGGGCCCTTTTGTAAACTTTTATAGAGCTTTGCGTACAAAGATTAGATGAAATTTTATAAAAAATATTCTAACACCGTGCCCATTTCTATTATAACGAAAGTAGCTCAGTGTTTCGCGAAAAATGTATATTCTAAACAATATTTCTAGGTTTCGCACAATACAACCATAAAACCATACACTACTCACCACTTGGCGTGTGTACATACGCAGGCATCACAGATGAACACACTACTGAGCACTCAAAACACTAGCTATTCAGTGGTGTTGGCAGCTCCACCTCTATATCCACCTCACTTGAAAAGCAATGATTCGAAGGAGAACCATTCCAGAATATTAAAATATTACGATTGTGTTCCTTTTTTCAAAAATAAATATATCAGGTGTGATTTATAGGGGTGGGCGATCTGCATCTCCAACTATAACGTATTGCAAGAGGTAATAATTATTTGACACAATCGAAATACCCAGCCTCAACAACATGGATCGAACTGGGCGTGATGTCGCTTCTCCGTACTTCATCTTATTATTTTGTTGAATCCAATCAATAGAAATTGCAGAGAAATATGGTGACAGAAAGTCTTTCGAAACTTGCCGATAGGAAATCTTTAGCAGTTCTGTCATTCGAACTTTATAAACTTGGGTTGGAACAAAGCCTATAAAAAGTTTATTGAAAATTGTCGATAAGACGTGACTGTATAGAAAGGAGTGGACAACGTGCAGGCGTCTTAAAACTCAGCTAACAAAATTTATTTCATAGCGCACTACAATTTAGGCAATATTCCTATAGACTGCCTGTATTTGTAAGGGTCTTTTCGCTAAAAGTCAAGGCCTCCGCTGTTGTTCATGCCTGAGCTTCCAGGAAAAAAGAAAGGATACAAGGTCGAGGATGCCAAGCCTCTTCGCGCGAGCGCAACCACGAAAGGCCGGACATATTTAACCTTCCTCCGTGGCGACGGTAGCCGTGCCAGATCAGATGGACAGGCACATAATTGCCAGGTCACGTGTGACGTCAAACCTGACGAGCGCCGACGTCACAAAGAAGAAGAAGCAGTGGTTTATGTCCGAACTGAAGACGGTGAGAGGGACAGCAGCTTTCACTTCATATGTGCGTGAAGTGTTGTTTCACGCGTCTTGAAGCGTACTCTTTAGACAGGCCTTGTTCTCCTCAGTTAAACAATTAATATGTCAATGTTTTGCTTGTTCAGTGCGAACGCAACCAAAACAAATTTTATAATTACAGATCCACGATTACAAGATACCGGAATATGTGCTGTTCGTGGACTCTTTCCCCAGGACAACGACCGGAAAAGTTCAAAAGCACACAATGCAGGAGGAAAGCGTGCGACTACTGAACTTCTGAGGGACGATTGGCGTGGGACAACGAAACACGTGAAAAAGAAATAAAGTATACTTTGCATATCTCACATCCGCCCGACTGTCGCACATTATTCACTCAGGTGGAAGCGATGTCTTATGGTAAGGAATGTTCCATTGACCACGAGCGCTGCTTGGTTAAACATTTAAAAATTACATGAGGATATCCCAAGGGTTCAAGGGTGCTTAGAGGCCACCGTACAATTCGCGCTTTCTACTTTTCATCACAGCTCCTTTGTCTATCCTCTCTACCTTTAAACCAATTTCAACTTGCCTCAACACGGCTGTTCTCGAACTTTAGAAGAGGAGGGTGCCAAGGTAATCTTCCATACAGAAAACCGAAGTTGTGCATCGGCCTTTAAAAGAAACAATTATGACATCCGTTAATTTTTTACTACATTTTAGTCACATTTATTTATATATCAACCCCGGCTCTGTTTACGGAGATAGGCGCGTCTGTGAAACGCGGGGTTGAGGCACGAACTAGCAACTCCGGCATTTTTTTTTATTGCATTCTTTAGCTACCCCCCCCCCCCAGATTTTTTGTCGATCTGGCTTTCTAGTGCGCTGTAGGCATGCGCAGTAGAGTATTTCAGTTCACATTCTCACTCCTTCACATTCGCACCCTCTTCGATGGACCTGACGACCTTGACGTCGTCCTAGAAGTCGCCCGAGACGTCGCCTCTGACGCCATCCTCGACGTCGTCAGAGAGGTTGTCCTAGAGGTCGTCCTAGACGTCGTTTTTGATGTCCTATATACCACGTTTTTTATAGAACGTCTTTGAGTTCGTCCTAGAGAACGTCGTCCTTGAGGATGTCCTAGACGAATGCTGCTGCAATTCATAGAAAACGAACAATAGTGGTTTTTGCAGTCAATTATTTCCTGCACATTATTTGCCGTTTCCCTTTTCTTTAAGGCCGAACTATACAGGGCGTATTTTCTACTTGTTTATGGGCAGTTTTGGCGGACGTAATCCCGACGTATAGCGGGCGTCGGAACGAACGCTCCTTTGACGCCTCGAGGCCGGCGTAAATACGCAGGTATGCGGCGATCTGACCGAGAGAGATCTCGAATATCGGGCGTATTTCGGCGTGGAATATCTGGAAGCGCACGGCGCGGTGCCGGCCGATCAGATCGAGAGTTGACAGCCGAAAGTTGTTCGAGGATTGGCTGCACTCTAAGAAAAAAAAAAAAAAAAGGTTTCGATGGATTAACGGCCAGCATTTGGTCCTCTGAACTCTCATTTGCTCCCCAAAGAGACCATCTGGTTCGAGCTAGGTACCGCGCGCAAATGCTGGGGACTAACTGTACTCGACCGGGACTAACCGAAAGGCGCGCGGGAGCAAAAGCAGCCGCGGGAACAAAAGCGCGAGAGCAAAAGCAGCGAAAGGCGCGCGGGTGCAAGAGCGCGGGGGCAAAATCGTGAGGAAAAGACGGGCGTACAAGATGGCGGCGTCTGCTGCATCGCCGATGGCCAGTGTTAGCGACGCACTTACCGTTGCGGAACGCAGGGGGAGGTATCCACAAACAATCGTAGCTTCAAAAATTGCAGGAAAGGGAATGTTTAAGGGTTGAAACTGACTTTATAACGATCGCAGCCTCCGTACCAGCACGTCGTGGAAGCCGCCGCTGACTCAAGCGCCGCCATTGTTGATGCACTAGCCATGCGGCATTTGACCATTGTCCTGGCGTCCTTCCCCTTCGCATACTTTTGAACGTGCTTTGAAAGCGTTTATATTTTCTTTTTGGTTTAACTGGAACCTAGAAAAATATTTTTGTACCACGTAGCACGTGCTGAAAACGTTTTCAAAGACAAAGAAGGTAAATTCTGGATTCTTTTTGTATTCTTTACAATTTATGTGTGTTTACTTTCGTTTGTTTGTTTGTTTGTTTTTTTCGCATGAGACGATGCGGTTGCCACGGAGACGCGCATGCGCAAAGTAGGGCAGTCTATGCGGGGAAGCCAGAACATGGCTGCCGGGAGCCTATGGGGACGATGTTTTCATTACTTTTTTGTAAGAGATACACTCCCTGGAAAGTTTAGCAACAATCTGGAAGAACAATTTTTGTGCGAAAACAGCACTATATTCCTAGCATTGTTCATGGTTGAGATGGTCACTGACAAAACGATTCCTCTCATATGATCAGTATAAAAAACGTATGGGTAGGCGTTGGGTTGGCGATTGAAATAGCGTGGCATCACCAGTGGAAGCGCTGTAAATTAGGGTAAATGTCTAGGGTTCTGGCATGGAGAGTGGGCGGCAACACCAAGCGTTTATTTGAATGCATAGTGGGTAACCACTCCTGTGAAGTAGTTGGGTGTGCCGCTCGAGTACTATCCTGATAGTGAACCTTATTGGCGTAATCAGGTTGTGGAGCTCCGGGACAAAGCTGAAAAATGGAAGGGCAATGGGTTTTCTATTTTTGCGCGGACCACGGCTTGTAATTTGTTCCTTGTTAGTAAGCTCTGGTACCTGTTGCAAGTACTACATTGCTCCAGAGTGAATATGCAGAAATTGCATCGGGTGTTTGCGGTGTTTATATGGGGCTATTCATGGAAGCGCACAAGCAGGATGAATCTGTTTCGGCGGGTACGTGAGAAAGGACTAGGCTTGGTGCACCTGTATCTGCGGCAAATTGTAAATCGGTTTATTTTTTTTCGAGACACTAGTGATCCTTTTTTGCGAACTGTGTGTCAGTTAGACTTGGGCGGGCATTGCCCGAGTTCATTGTGTCGTCGTCATGTGTGCCAGGTGGAATTCATGGGTACTTTAAGGAGTTAGTGGCGTCATGCCAATTTTCAGCGGCGCGTTTTTCATTCGAACATTTAACCGTGGTGACTCGGAAAAAATTGTATAAAGATGTGGATATCTTTTTTTTGTGCCTATGTACAGAGCCTTGTACTGTTGTGGGCCAGGACAGGATGTTCTAATGCGGGTAAAAAGGATGCTGGTGCCTCCAGGTGTGAGGACTTTTTTCTTTAAACTTCACACCGGGACACTAACGGTAAAGACTTGGATGCAAGAAAAGGGTTTGTTTGTTCCGTGGGGTACGCATTGTTTTCTTTGAAAGAGGCCGGAGACAGTGGAGGCATGACTTCATAGAATGTTGGGATAGAATATTTCTGTGGGACGTCCTCCAGCGGACCCCGAAAAAAGACTTCCCGCTGGACCCTTACGGGATTAGGTTCTTATCGGTCGACAAGAACCTAATCCCGTGTGCTCGTGTGTTTGCACAGCAACTGGAGGGCACGAATGGCTGTACGTAACGCTGACAGTGAAGTGCGAGAAGCACAATGCTACTTTCCTGAGAGTGTCATTTCTTTCGTTGAGGCCCACAAGGTCCAGCAATGTATTCCTGACCGGCTATCACTCACTGAAGGGCTTGTGACTATGAAAAGACTTTAACCCTCAGATGCTAGCCAAACTCTGACGCAGTTTTTATCACTCGTTTTGTCAGCGTTCACGGCTATTTCTTGTGTATGTCATGTACCAGGCAATAAAGAAAAGAAAAAAAAAAAGGTTGAAATAGTGTGTCGATTCTACTTCCGGTCACCGTGGTGAGCGGACGCAGAATGTCTGGCTCCGCAGGAGCGGCTTTAGCGGCTCAGAAGGGCCGTGGGAACAGGACCGAGGAAGAGTCACAGGATTACGTCGTCATGCTGCCACAATTGCCTACAGGGTCTTAATACTGTTTTTCTGCATGCGGATATAAAGGGGCGGCCGTATGGGGTCGAAGATTTTTTAGATGAATTGCGTCGGCATTTCTTGCTCCCGAAGTTATCGCCCTAGGGGCGTATGAAATGAATCATGTATGGACGGTGACCTTCAGAAACGCGGAGGCAAAGAAGAAAATGCTCGCGACGCCCGAGCTTGTCGTCAAGGGGCGGAGGTGCATCGTGGTCGACCCCAACAATTAAGACGTAAGGGTCAAGCTCCACTAGCTGCTCTTTAACGCGCTGACAACGAGGTGAAAGTGGCCCTGGCGCCATATGGGACTGTCATCGAAGTGACTCGAGAAAAGTGGCGCGTCGACGGTTGCGCCAGCGTGAGCACCATGACGCGAACGGCGGTCCTGAGACTGATGAGGGGAGTCACCCCGGATTCCATTGCGCACCAGCTGCGCGTCGCAGGTGGGGTGGCCCTCGTCGTGGTGCCCGGTAGGGCACCACGACGAGGGCCACCCCACCTGCGACGCGTGTCCAGCTCCTAAGTGCAGCGTTTGCCGAAAGGTTGCCCACGAGGAAACTACACCGGAAGGTATTGCGTCTAGAACAGGGAGCGACGAGACGCCGAGCAAGAATGACGCGGCTCGAGGAGGAGGCGACGGGCACCTAGCTGAGAGGCTTTGCGGTACCTCTGCTGAGAAAAGTGTGCCGAGGACTGCGGAAGTGAAAGCTAGCGAGATCGACAACGCCGAGTCAGCCGGCGACGGCTTCATGGACGTAGACGCCTTGGCAAGCATCGCCGCCATGAAGCGGCCACGGGACAAACCAGACGTGAACCCTAACACGCCAAGCAAGGAGGAGCCGCCTCCCAAGGCAGCGCCACTTCGGAAGTGACTGCCTGTCAAGCCTAGCGGACTCGCGGACGACAGAGTGGCGGACAAGCCGCATCCGTGACTGTCTAACCCGGAGGCTGTCCAAGGTACTGTCCCGGCGAGCTACCGTGAACTCTGCCTCGTGAAGGGAGGCACCATAGGGCCTTTCTTTATTTTCTTCCCCAAACCGCAATAAGTATAGAATCAGCCTTCCGTCTTGCCACTATTAATGTCCGAGGGCTGGCAGCGAGGCGCAGACGGTATCAGCTAAATAGGCTTTTTGCAGAACATGAACTCGACATTATGTTGTGCAGGAAACTAAAGTTCAAGGCGAGGAAAAAGCGGACCTCATGGTGCAGCCCTTTAGAACGCTGTTCAATGTTTATATATCACATGCGGACGGATTGTCGGAAAGTTCCTGTCTATTTATTCGCCGCTTACTAGGTATCGTTGAGCAGGCTGTAGTTCCGCACGAAAGCGGCCGCTTTGTGTTGTGTATTTTTCTTTATAAAATGTGAACCGGTGCGTTATTTGTACCTACGCACCGAATCGCGAGCGCGAGCGTAAAGAGTATTTTGAAAGTTTGAGTGGGTACCTTAAATGCAAAAGGGCTATTATTTTCATTGGTGATTTTAATTGTGTATGCACGCCAGAGGATCGCGCGACTTCGATGAACCTTCGGGATGCAAGTGCTTTTTATCTAAATTTTGTTGTTGCAGAAAACGGCTTGGAAGATGGGGCGAGATGTACAACTCCGGGCAAGGTTCAGTTCAGGCATTTCCAAGGCCAAAGCCATGCGCGTCTTGACAGGGCTTACATTTTTCTCGACTTAGTGCCGTCATGTGACAATTATGTTGTCCAGCCTGTATCGTTCAGTGATCATACTTTGGTTATGTTCAGCACAGGAAACAGGCTGGAAACTCCGCGGTGGGGTTGGGCGCTTTGGGAACTAAATAATACTCTTGTTAACGATGAGGTGTTTACCGAGGAAGTTCGTGAATCTTTTAAAAAATTGTTTCAGAATGAAAGGATGGTATGGTGCGCAAAGTGGGGGATTTTTAAAGAAGAGGTTAAACTTGATGCCATCGAAAGAAGTAGCAGTCTTAGTTACCAAAAGAGAAAGAACTGCGTCAAAACTTGCACATGCTTGTAAACGAAGAAAGCGCGAAGCCGGGTGAGTTTGCGCAGGAGACAAGAAATGTTAAGAACCAAATAGAAGCAATCGAGGCAGAGAGATATAGGGGGGCTGTCGTTCATGCGCGTGTGGAAAAGCTTTGGCTACGCGAAACGCCGACGAAACGAGCTCTGGGTGATGAAAAAAGGTACGCGCATCGAAATGAAATAAAAGAAATCCTATACAGAAGCACCGTTACTCGTGATAACAAAATCATTGAGCAGGCGTTCGTCGAATACTATCGGGATCTTTTAGGGCGGAGTGCTCTACACACTAAACATTATAACACCCATAATCGTGTAAAAAGGGTGTAAGTTAGGAAAAACACCCTTCTTACACTTCATTTACACGATATTTGAATATCGGTGGGTGTAAAAAGGGTGTGCTGATGTTTTTCATCCCTTCCACACCCTTTTTACGACCTCGCTTATTGCGATGGCGTCTGAAATCGTGTAAAAAGGGTGTATGGGCGAATTATACGCCCTGTATTAACACGGTGTGAAAGGGGCGTTATGGTGATGCCAGTCTAATACACCCATGATTTCATATCCGTTAATGCTTATTGCTTTGCTGAAACTGTTGCTGATGTACGGCGGTATAAACATCCAGTATAATTAATCGCTACACGAAGTCGCGTATGGTTAGGAAGTGATGGAGTATAGTTTTTGCAACTCCGATCGAACTCTTCGTCCGAGAGGAGCCGAAAATTACGTGTCGCGTGTGCGTCAGTTTCATCAGTTCAACTTCGACTTAAAAACAAAACATCTCCACTCGCAAAAGATGAACGAAGACGTGTCAATATACAACCCAAACAGCACACAGCATTGCGCCGATATAGGATCAAATATGAAAAATTGCGCCGTTACCATTTTGGTCCAGCCAATATCTGTGAAAAAAAGGATGGGTCGCGGCGACGCCATCCTGACATACCGTAGGCGATGCCGTTTTTGGTTGAGCTTCAAGATTCCCGCATGAATGGCCTATGCCGGCGAGGTATGTCTATTTCTTAACCGCCTAAAATCCGACGTTAAAAAAGAAAAGAAAAACAAGATGAAGCAAAACGGAATCTGCTTACTTTTTACCAGAGAAAGACCTCCTGCGCTGAACCACTGAACAAACTATGGGCCGTGGCGCCCTCATTTCGCGTATTACAAACTCACCTGACTGGCCCTCGCACTACTTATAGCACCTTCACTGAGATTTTATTTTTGTGTGTAGTTCTAACGAAACAATTCCGCGAGACAATCGAAAGTGCCGAATTTATGACACCCCGGCTATAGTACGCGATCCTTAGTTGACACCAAAATATCTAGCCTCCCGACGCTTTTTTTTTCCTTTTTTTTTTCTTTTTTCGTACGGGTGAAATTGCATCTCTTGTTTCATGCGTTCGAATTTGTTTTGTGTTATTTATTTCGTGATTTCGCGGTCGGCATCAGAGCACGCACGCCACTGCGTGAAGCAAGTCCTGACGTGTCCCATTTTGCGACCCTCCTTGGGCAGCCCAGGTGGCTTATACAAAGCCGCAGAGGGAGATTAGCTGCTTTGTCCACCCCTCTTTGACCTCGTCTTCTGATAAGCCTCCACACCTTCTTTTGTGTCTTCGTGTGGCTGTGAGCGAGTGCGAAGGCCGCTTCTAGCAAATCAGAGGGTTGGTGTGTAACACGTGACCGTTCTCCGTGGGACAGGGACGCTTGGACTATAATATGTCACGTGACTCGCTCCGACGCGCTGATGGGCTCACTGGGGCCGAAGTCTTTGCCGTATTCCAAATTATGGTGAGTGTAGGGGCCACGTAGGTCCGGTTTCTAAAAAGCTTCCGTCAGGCGTCAGTGTTCTTCTGTTTTTCGTGCGTTGCAGTCGCAGCCGTGGTTTTTCGTCTTGAACGGCCGGAATACGTTCATACTAATTTTTTGGTAATATTTGTGAATTTCGTCGGAGTCCATAGAATTATTGTGCTGTGTTTGTTGGACGCGTTTCAACAAAGAACTAACTGCTCGTCGGCGCTCGTGAGACTTCCGCTGATTGTGATCGACCGCCTTCATCCTCGACATTGTGTTTGCGTAGTTTTGTGCTGCCCTAGTCGGATTGTGCATCTATCACGACAGGGAGCTGCTCATCGGCGACGGCGAGAGTTCCGTTGAATGTGAGCAACCGCCTTCAACCTGGACGTTGTGTTTGCGAATTTTTCTGTGGTGCCCGAACCGGATTATGCAACTATCACGGATTACATGAGATCGGTGTTTTACTTGTAAGTACTCTGCAAGCATGCTTCTGGTAGTAGTCCTGCTTCCATCTTACTGTTTACAAGCATGAACTGCTGTTTACGCCTCGATCAACTCCCGGTCGTTCCGTCTCTGCCAGCCTGTCGAGTTTTGCCTACGTCAGCAGAGCTAGAAAGCTTTAAAGTAGGTTTAGGCGAAGGAAAGCCTTATTTAAAGTTTGAGTGCATTTATTTTAAGCCTCGAAGAATTTTGTAGCTTTGTCACAAAAACTTAACACTAGGTCACAAATGCCAGCATTTGAGGTTTGACATGGGTTTCTCGCGAATTCGCGAAAGAAGAAGATGAGGTCCATGCACGTTTTTTCTGGATTCAAAAAATAAAGTGTTCCACATGTTTCAATTTGTTAGCAATCATTTCTGCGTAAATACTTTTTGATGAAGTGCTGTGTTACACATTTAGTATAACTTCTTGTAGCTGAATGAAGTGAGAGTTACTGCGCAGGCGAGCTGGTGAAGGATCATGGTGAAAAAAACCCAAGACTAGGACAAAAAATCGGGACAACACAACACGTCTCAAGACATTTTGAGGCAGTATTGTGTTTTCCCAATTTTTTTGTCACTAGTCTCGGGGTTTACCCACCATGCTCTTCTAGCTGCAGTACACGTTTTTGGTAGGGTGTACTGCTGCCATCACACCCTAATAAATAGGTGTAGAGCAGAATCACTCCTTTCTGTGTAGGGTGTAAGGGATTACACCGGTTTATGAGGGTGTGAGAAATAACACCATTTTTCTAGGGCGTTTTTGTACACCAATAAGGGGGTGAGTTGTGACCCATGCCATTTACACCAATAAGGGTGTGAAAATGTTTAGTGTGTAGCGAAGTATGGTTTTCATAATGAATTTTTGTCCCTGATGCCTAAGCTTGAGGATGACACGCGTGAAAGTTTAAAAGCGCCGATATGCGTCGGCGAACTCGAAAAGGCTATCGATGAGTTAAGACCGGGAAAAATACCGGGGCCTGATGGTCTAGGTGCTGACTTTTATAAAATGTTCGAAACGGAGACAGCTACCGCTCTGTACGAAGTGCTGCTTGAAGCGTACGAAAAAAATAGGCTGCCGCCGTCGTTTGTGAACAGCCACATTATCCTTATAAACAAGTATGATGGTCCAGTATAATGTTTATCAGTCTCTTCTTGTAGGCCAATAAGCTTAACAAACGTGGACTACAAAATTTATGCGAAGGTAATTGCCCGACGGCTTTAAAGTGTTATTAAGTGTATAGTTGGGCCGCATGAGACCTGTGCCATTAAAGGTCGCACCATTTGTACTAATATTCATGTCGCCAGAAGCATTCTCGAATGGTGTGACGCCTTTGATGGTCGAGTCGCCATGTTGCAGCTGGACCTTGAAAAGGCATTTGATCGTGTGTCACATCAGGTTCTTTTTAGCATCTTGGAATATGTAAATGTTAGCTCAGTCATTTTGAACGGTCTCAAAATGGCTTATGACGACTATCCGACACGCATTATTGTGAATAAGCGCGTTAGCGAGATTGTCAAAGTTCGATATTCTGTAAGGCAAGGCTGTCCATCGTCACCTTTGCTTTTCGCCATATACTTAGAACCCTTTTGTTTAAAATGAATTTAAATTGAAAATATCCGCGGTTTCAAGCTTTAGTCTCGTGAGGTTAAGGTTCTTGCGTATGCGGATGATGTGGCTGTTTTTTGTGGGGACCAGGAGAGCGTGCGTGAGGTAGGAAATGATGCTTCATCTTTTTGCAAGAAATCGGGTTGTGGGGTAAACTGGGGAAAATTTACAGGTTTTTGGCATGGTAGCTGGGCTACCACGCCTGATGTTTTTATGAAAGTTCAATAGACAGTGCTGCCCGCGAAGTATTTCAATGTGCCGCTTCAGCACTACCGGGATAAAACGCAGTATTGGAGTGAAGAAACGGAAAAAGCTAGATCGAAGGCAGAAGGGTGGAAAGGCCGTGGTTTGACCTTGTTCGCGCGGGCCACTGTTTGTAATCTTTTTTTGATAGCATATGTTTGGTACATTCTCCATTGTCCACGTCGCGCATAAATGTTCAGAAGATGCACCGCGTGTTCGCGGTTTTTATTTGGAGCTCAAGCTGGGAGCTTTCTAACCGTACCAATTTGTTCCGACCAGTTCAGAGTGGGGGACTCGGTTTGTCTCAATTTGTTTATCCGACAAATTGTTTCTCGTTTCATTTTCCTTCGTGATCAAAGTAATGTATTTTTCGTACAGTGCTGCAGGTGCGATCGAAAAACGTTCTGCCTGAGTTTATCGTGTCTTCATGTGACGAAATATGTCGGACTGTTCAAGGTTACGCGCGGAAAGTAGTACTTTCTTTTCAGTTTCTGAAGGTGCGTTTTTCTCTGGACTATCTCAGTGCTGTTTCACGTAAAAGGCTGTATAAAGATTTAGTTGATGTGTTATTACCAATCTCTGTGTACAGGTCTGTATACTCTGATCGCCCAGGACTGGACGTTCTTAAACGGGTTAAAAGAATGCCAATAAAGCCTACAGTAAAATCATTTTTCTTTACAATGCATTGTGGCGTTCTGTCTGTTAAAGCGTGGCTAGAGGAGAAATGTATATACGTGCCATGGACAGTCAACTGTCTGCTCTGTAAGAAACCTGAAACAGTTGAACATGTTTTATCGAGTGCTGGGATGCCGTTTTTTACTGGGACATCCTTCAACGGACCCTAAAGAAAGATCTTCCCATTACTGCACAAGGCATTCGAATTTTGTCTGTTGAAAATGATGACGGCATCCCGTATGACATGTCCATGGTCCTGGGCCTACACAGCATATGGACGACAAGAATGGCCGTCCGCCTTGCGGATGCGAGCGTGCGCTCAGTCAGAGAGAATTTTATTGAAAGTGTAGCCTACATGCAAGAGGTATACCGGACACTACCAGTCCCTCCTCAATTGGATGCCGATATTTGATGAGTTAATGTCAATGAAAAGATTTTAATGTGTTTCGTTGGCCAAGTTTGGCCTTCGTGTATTTAACCCAGTCTTGTGTTGTGATGCTAAACAGGCAATAAAGAAAAAAAAATTGAAATAGCGTGTCGTCGCGTATGTGCTGTGCGAGTGTGTTGTGTGTGTGTCATTTGTGTTTTAATACCTTGTCTATGTTAAAATGTGAATAACGTGTGCAAATGTGAAAAGAAGCGTTGTTCGTATGTGAATGTAATGAGCGTAGAAAGATCTAACCCAGCGGTACTATATTTTTTACCAATTTTCAATTTGACGTTGACTAGCGCCACCTGGGTGTGTAAGGGCGCAATTCGGTACTAAATAAGGTAAGGGCGCAACATTTAGTCCGAGGGGCCTAATTGCAAACGTGCAAAAGTTAGTCTTGGGGATTCAATTCTGAGGGACTAATGGTAGGGGAGCAAGGGTTGCTCCCGTCACCGCTGCTCCCCTAGGGACCAATGGTTGTGTCAGCGCATTTGCTCCGATGAGGGAGCAAGTCACGCTCCCTTTTTATTTAGAGTGTGGCTTAGCTTTGCGGCCTGCTGGCTGGCTGCATTCGGCCGCCAAAATGTACGCTCGCTTGTCGGGCGTACATTTTTGTTTCCGATTTCCAACTGCTCTAATTATTTTATTTGTTGATCCAAAGTCATTTTAGGTGTTTGCGTTAGAGAGAGGGTTTGCGATGTCGACGCCTGATTCATTTTTGCATTCGGTTGCGATCGTCAGCTATTCTAACTAAAATTCAACAAGTAATGTGCTAATATTACACAACGATTGCCACAACAAAATGTAAAGGGTAAAAACATACCTTTTTTACATTCCATGCAAGTAAAAGTATGATCTCTTTTATTTCGGTTTTACGACTTTCTAAGACGTTTGACTTGCTGCCTTGCCTGTAGGATTTCGCTCAATCAGTGCATCCACAGCGGGTAGTCTTTATTACTTTTTGCTTATTTTGTGGAAGTTTTTTTGCTTTTTTTTCATTGTCACAACTGCAGTTTTAATTAGTACTGAATAGGCGTCTCCTGTTCTTGAAAGGAGTCGTAGCAAGAGCGTTGTATATTAAAAACACATAAAATTATAGTTGCTGGGGAAAGAGGCTTGTTTCGGCTCTGTTTGCGTAAAAGCCATACCGATGCTGTTACCTTGGTTGCCTTTTAATGAACGTTATGAAATGATTGTATTAGCGCGTTAACTTGCACCGATCTTTTTTTTTTTTTTTCTTACCGGTGTTTTGATTGAACAAGCGGGACAACAGTAAACACCGTGGAAGGCGCAGTAGTGCGAGTGGATGATTCCTAAAAAGGATCACAGTTAAAGAGTAAGAAACGCGCGCAAAAAAAAAAAGGTCTTAGTGCGTTTTGAACCCGGGACTTTCACGCCGTGACGATATGTACCGGCGCTCTAACCTCTCGACCACAGTAGAAATTCTTTCTCTTTATTACATGGTAGTTGCAGCAACGTTCATGTCATTCTAACAGCACTGCACAGCTCTTTTGCACAGCGAAATAAAAATCACGCACTTCGAGGAGTGATTTTAAAATACTAGTACACTCCGGTTCAGGTTCGCAGTTCAAATACACACTCTGTACTTGTTTTACAAGGTTGAAGAAATATATCCGCACTTCTTTTGCGTCGAGGTCAGCATGTCGAACAGCCATACGTGATCTCCAAATGCTGCACAAAGCTAACAACATAATCATGTCATAAGGAACTTCATTATCATTATCCACACTAAGGAAACGTATCCCTGTTAAGGTTACAGGTAATTCTTTCTTTAAAGTGCGTTGGAGGACATCCCAGAAAAATACCGCGTCCCAACAAAAAATAAACACATGTTCAATAGTCTAAGGTTTTTTACATAGAAGGCAATTTACCGACCATGGCACATAGATACCTCTTTCTTTAAGCCAAACCTTAACTGGCAAGCTATTCGTGTGTAATTTATAAAAGAAAGTCTTAACACCTGCGGGAACACACATTCTTTTTACACGTCTAAGCACATCGTGGCCATGTTGGGACACACCTCGATACAAGGGCATGGGGAAAACACTCACAACTAAATCGCGATAGAGCGCTTTTTTACTGACATCACAAAGGTAATTCAAAGAAAAACGTGCTGTCAGAAACCCCATCGTGTCAACAACTTCTTTCAAAAAACCAGTGATTCTTGTTGGCTCGCCGCCATGAGAAGAAACAAGAAAAGATGGCAAATGTGGTGACACTTTTGTTTGAATCAGTGTGCGTATGAACGGGTGCTCTTGGTTTCTCAAAAAAAGAAGCGTGACACAAGCTGCTTGACAAAAAATTGAGAAAGCCCCACGCCACCGTTACAAACTCGATGAAAAAGATTGTCTCGTCTCATCGGCTCATACTTCGAGTTCCAAATAAACGTGGCGAAAATTCGATGAAATTTTTGAACATTAGTTCGCTCACAATGGATGACCTGAAGAACATACCAGAGCTTCGCAATCAGAAAAACGTTACAAACAGTCGCTCGGGCAAAAATGGACAGCTCGCGTTGCTTCCAACGAGAAGCACGCCTGTCCAGGTCGATAGCGACACCCGACCGGTACGTTTGGCTATTCCGGAAACTTTGCAATGGCACCCCGAGGTACTTGCACGGCACTGTGTCCCAGCATACACCCTCAAATTCTGAGGGTGTAGTGGCCCAAGCACCATGCCAGAAACCACGGCACTTTTCCCAGTTTATAACAGCACCAGTAGCGTGGCAAAACCTTTTAGCCAAGGTTATAACTTCGGTAACGCTTTCTTTGTCCCTACAAAAAACAGCAATGTCATCGGCGTAACTCATTATTTTTACTTCTGCATTATAAAATTGGAAACCTCGGACACGCTGACTATTTTTTACGCTTAAACAGAAAAGCTCTAAATACAAATCAAACAAAAGGGGAGACATAGGGCAACCTTGTCGTACCGACTCTCGTACGTTAATAACAGAACTTAACTCTTTGTTCACTATAAGCCTTGTTGTACAGTCCTTATAGGCCATCTTTACACCTTTTAGGATGGCGTCACCTACATTGACATGATTTAAAACATCAAAGAGTACATCATGGCTAACACGGTCGAATGCCTTATCTAGATCTATCTGTAGCACTGCAACCTGCGCGGTGCTGTCACTGCAGGCCTCCAGGACGCTACGAGCCACATGCACATTTGCCAAGATAGTCCTCCCCTGTATCCCACACGTTTGATGCTCGCGTATTATCTCACATGCGACACCTTGAAGGCGACGCGCTAGAATTTTCGCGAAGATCTTGTAATCGGTATTGTATAGCGTTATTGGGCGATAACCGGTGACGATGCGCAGTTTCACGGGGTCATCAGATTTCGGTATCAGGACAGTGTAGGCACGAGAAAACGAAAAGGGCAAACATTCTCTTACATAGGCAGTATGAATGACGTTAAAAAAAAAACACTAGCTATTAGGCTCTTAAAGTTCTTGTAAAATTCTGCGCCCAATCCATCCGGTCCCGGCGTCGTAGAGTTCGGCAGGTCGTCGATTGCGCGCTCCACTTCTTGGATCGTAATTTCTTGCTAAAGCTCCTCGCGTTCATCATTCGATAGCCTTGGCAGTTTTTCGAAAAGCTGGGCATAAATGTCCGTATGATACCCTTGCGCTTTGTTAGCAAAAAGCTGTGCGTAATGCTCGAAAAAGGCCTGTGCTATTTTCTCGGGTTCCGTAGAAGTCATTTGCTTGAATTCAATTTCGGCTATTTCGTTCCGAAGTGCGTAACGCTTCTCTTCTGCCAAGGCACGCTTAGTGGGCTGCTCGCCCATTGTGTATTTTTCTGCACGGGCGCGAACTACTGCACCACGATAGCGCTCGCGGTGGAGCTGATCTAATTTTTCTCTGACATACTCCACGTCTTTTACCCCATTACCGGGTCTTTCGCACTCTGCTTTACATAGCTCTATCAAGTCCTTACGTAAACTGCGTTCCTCACACCGGGCGTTGTACGAAAGAATTGATGACCTCTCAATGGCGATTGCCTTAATTTCTTGTTTTGCCAGTTCCCATTTCTCGAAAATGTCCCCTCCCGGCTCTTTAAAAGCATCTTTCAAAAACTGTTCTGCGTTTTTTAGAAAGACGTTGTCTTTCAGAAGCTTTATGTTTAGTTTCCATAGGTTCCAATTAAACTTTTTCTTTTCAGGGGCTCTGTCGCCTATCGTCGCGATAACGAGACTGTGGTCTGAGAAAAAGACTGGAGTGACACGGTGCTTTCCTAAATGTTCTGCTAGAGGGGCAGAAACATACACCCTGTCCAAACGTGCACTGGACGACGCTTGAAAATGGGTAAAGCGCATTTCCTTCTTCGCGTTTTTTACAGTGCCCACATCAATCAGGTCATAATCCTCTAACATTTCGCCCAAAAGTAGTTCACTCTTATCAGCGTTCCGTCTTATTGGCGATCTATCCAACTGTCGTACAACACAATTAAAGTCACCCACAAGGACTAGAGCTCTATCGCAATCAAGATACCGACGTAAACCGCCAAAAAATAAAACGCGGTCAGTGGTCACATTTGGGGCATAAATGCAAATAAGCCTGAATTGATTTGACGTTAGCACAAAATCACACATAATGAAACGTCCTTCAGTGTCCGTAGTAACGCATAACTGCGACAACGGTACCGACTTCTTCAGAAGCAGGAAACACCCTGCCGAATGAGCAACTGCATGCGTCACACAGATTTCGTAGTTAGGCATGAAAGGTCTGACTGCTTCCTCTACCTGTTCCGCCTCAGCCAATTTAGTTTATTGCGTGGCCAAGAAATCGGGTTGCTCTTTCGACAATAATCGCTGTATTTGGTACTGCTTTTTCCTAGTGCATAAACCACGAACATTCAGCGTTGCAACTGTAATGGCTGATTGGGACTCACAAATCATGCGCTGTGCTTCGGTGCAGACACTAAAAACCTAAGCAGTCAGGGTCGAAGTTGTCGTGATGCAGCAATCTTAAACACCAGGAAACCAGGCAAAGAACGCGTTACTTGCTTTCCCTGCGCCGACGTTCCTCTTTAGGATCGTTGGGCGCGGGCTGGTAATGCCCCTTCTTCGTGCGTTCCATCCAGGGGTGTAGTTGGCGTGCTCCGCTTCCTGCTGCCGTATCGTCATCGAAGGCTCGCTTAGTTGACTCGCTGGTATCGTCCATATCTGAAGGTCCGTTGGTGCTTGCGTCGTTCGATTCCTTGTCTGCTCTGGCATCAGAGGGTTTCACGTCGGCACCGCTGGGATGTGCGCCTTCCGGTTGACCTCCGTTCACTCTGGCTGCCTCCAAGGAGCTGTTTCCTTCACTCTTGCGTTCTTTGGCAGGGGTTGAAAATTCTGGCGCCAAGCCCTGGATAGTACGCTCCGCTTCCTCGGCATCCATGGCGTGGTCATTGGTCTCGGCCTTCCCGGCCCCGCTGGCCACCCTGGCGTACGACCTGACACACTCGGTGCCATAATGCCCGAAGCGAAAACACTCCGAGCACTTCGGCGCCCTGCATTCTCGTCGAATTTGACCTGTGCGCTTACAGCGTAAGCACAACGGCGCCCGACCAGGGATCACAACAAGTACGTTACCACCTTGGATCCGAAGCTGGTGTGGCATGGTATCGGCCGTGCCACCTTCGTTCAGTGTCATCCGCGCACACCTGGTCGTTGATTCGATCCCTTGGAAGCCTTCAACATTCCACTTCTCCCGGCTCACTTCCAGGACCTTGCCATACGGCTCCAATTCCTTACGCACAACGTCGTCCGGCACATCATACGTCATCCAGTGGAGACGAAGCCGTACCTGCGTGATACTGGGATCCATGACGAGGCACCGAAGACCCTTCACCTGGAGTTCTTTGGCGTCCACGAGTCGTCTCTTTGCTTCTGCTGTTCGGAGGGTAGCCATCCAAACATGATTCATTTGGTACGCACCAAGTGCTGCGATGTCGCCGAGTACGCCGCACCTGGCCATCTCTTGTCGAAAATCTTGGATACGGTAGGGGCGCCCTTTCAAATCGCAATGCAGAAGCACCGATGTTTCACTTGTAATTCCTGTAGGCATCTGTGGTAAAACAATTTTATAGTCATCGTTCTTCGATTCGCCGGAGTGATTAGAACCGCGGCTAGCAAGGGCCGTTGCAGACGCTTCCACGGAGCTCATGTTTCGAACGTCTTGCACGTTCGGCACGCGCGCTCGATCTCCCCCTACCACCGACCACAGTAGAAAGCGCGAGGCACCGGCGCTGGCGGAGGTATATAAATATTCTGCTACCGGCTATCATCTCGAGTGGTTTTTCCTTTCTTTTGGCTCATTTTTACCTTTCCTAGCCGTAACTTTATGTGCCGCTCCTACAGTATAAAGGGGCGGTCAATTGGACTCCAGTTGAAACTCCCTGCAGTCAGTTTCTGCGAGCGAAATTAGGCTTTTGTGTTTGAAGCGATACAGAATTCTCCGCCTTTAGGCAGGGACGCTAGGTACTTTTTTGTCCCCATGGAGCTGGTCACGTGACAGAAAAATCCCTCTTGGCCGCAGCCGCAGCCGTGGCCGCAAGATCAGCAAATCGGCCCTGAAGACTAACGGTTAAGCCCTTGCACGTGGTCCCCTGGGACCAACTGTTACACCGTTTCAGTTGGACCCGGAGGACGAAATGTTAGGCCCTTGCTCTTGGACCCCTGGGACTAAAGGTTACACCGTTTCAAATGAACCCCGAGGTTCAACTGTTAGGCCCTTGCACTTGAACCCTTGGGGTTAAAGGTTGCGCCCTTAGCTTTAGACCCCTGCGACGATAGGTTTATCCTTTACATTTGGTCCCGAGCCACAAATCTCCAAAACGAAATTGTGCAGTTCAGGTTAAACGTAGCTTTATTGCCTCGTAGATACACATCGCATTCAAGGATGACTCAAGTCGGAGTTCCTGGGCGGTAGAATCCACGATAAGGCCAAATTCCGAAGAGTGTACTTGCGTCGACGATGGCTTGGACACTGGGACGTCCGTCCGAACCGGTCGTGGTCCAAGCACTGTCCAAGCACCGGAAGCTTTCTGCCTGTCTGCGAGGAATTTGGGCTATTAGTAACAGGGCAGTGTGAAATACCCGATCGCTCTACAAAAGTATGGGATATAACACACGCACAATAAAATAACAAATAGGCTGCATAAGTGCTACAATGGTTCACATCCAACATGCGATCTGTTGACAGCAGACAGGTGCAATATTCGATTTTTAGTAGACCGTTCGCTGCCAACTACAGACCCACCATGTGCGTGCGCAAACTATGCTTCAAAGTGACGGCACGAGCTCCCGCCATCTACGCGAAAATCTAGTGTACATCCAAATAAATGCCTCCATTAAGGCCTCTTCTCGCACGCAGCGAAGCGCTGATGTTGCGCAGCTCACGTGTCGTCAACTACTTTTCGCCTGACATGAGCAACACTTTTCACAGCGCAATACAAAGCTGGTGACCGCGCGCGCCTGCACGCGCTTAGCGCAAGGTCAGCGCTATGCTTGTAGCGCTCCGCTGCATGTGTAGGCAGGCCTTTATGGTCAAGTGATCATGCCAGGGTCTGCAAAACACACACAAAAAAAATAGGCCATCGGTAGAAGTGGCGTTTCGCTCGATACGATTGAATGTGAGGTGTTTGTGCTGCATAACAAAATCAACAACCATGGTGCCAAACAGAATAGAGCATGGCGCGTGCTTTGCAAGCTTGAGAACGCGCTCAAAATAAAACACTCTCTGAAGCCGCAGTTAATAAATACACCATAAACAGAAGTACTTCGACATACCTTAATTGAGGTCCCTTGACTTGTGACTTCAGAACAGATCAAGTGCAGTGCTGCAGCACCGCAAATCCTAACCGGATCCCGCAATGATCGGAGACGACACAAGGAGAAAAAACGGCGACTACCTTCCGACGAAGGCTGTGTTTCAACTTTCAAAATACTAAAAACAGGTTCTTTTCAAACAAAGACCCCTTCCCATTTTCCCGACGGACCCTATCTGCCCCATCTACCCAACCCCCGCGTGAGCGAAGATTACAAGAAAGAATGCGGGGTAGGGGGTTCGTAGGAGGGGGAAGGGCGCGCACGAAAACCTCTTTTCCCCCTCCCACTACTCACAACACACGGGCACAGCACAGCCCCAAGGACGGGAGAAGGTTCCATTTTCAACACGCCGGTCGAATGACGTACAAGCGAACACGTTTTTTTGTCTTTTTTCTGTCTTAAGTATTTTCAATTTTTTCGGGTGCCTTTCTTTTAGTTCGCATTTGTTTTGTATTAGCAGGGTGTTGCCAAAGATGACTTTCCGGGCGCGGTTCGTTCTTCGTTGTTCATCTGGAATGTTATCTAAAACAGCGACGACGATGGCATGAAGGCGTCTGGATACTGCCCCTGAATGTGCTCTTTGAGTGAAACGTGCCGTGTATCAAGTGTGTCGCTGCGGAATTTGTGTTGGACATTGGATTACCCAGAAAGGTTGGTCACGGGAAGACGCAGAGACGAGGCTGGACTTGTTCTCTTTAATTCAGTTTTAGCGATTGAAGTGACCATTTACTCTGACTGCGAGACTCTGGTGTTGAAAGCGCGGCTTCTGCAAACTGCTAAGTTTCATTTAAAAGAAAAACAAGAGTGTTAGTATTTGGAGGCGTTCCGTTCGGATAAATGCTAATTTTTTGCGCGAAGGCAAATTACGTGAATAAGACTTGTGAAAGTGTCAACAGGTCAATTTTGACAAGATACTTGGTTGAAGTCGAGTCAACACATTAGTTAACTCGCATTTACACAACGCGCGAAGCTCTTACATGTAATGTCTTAACGTTCGTGGCATATTAAACAAATTCGCCAGTTTCACCCGAGTTTTGTCGACACTTTCAGTTGTGCTGGGCAGAGTCTCGCCGATCCCCAAGACAAGCGAAATAGCATCCGTCCTCCTGGCGAACATTCCGTTTGCCTTCGGGGACTAAACGATACAGATGCACCCGTTCTGAGGGGGACTAATGTATGCTTTTGCTCGCGCACGCCTACCGGTTACTAAAAAGGATCACATAAATGTCTGTTGGTCGTCGCCATCTCTTGCCACGGGAGACAAGAGATGGCGCAAGCGGTCGCGACGCCAACTTCCGCCAACAAACGAGCATACGACGCCGAGAGCCGGCGTCTTTAGCAGACAAGAACTGCAGCTCCTTGTTGTTACCGCGCCTGTTTTTGTTTCTGCGACTGTCGCCGCCTACGAAACGCGCGCCGCTTTTGAGTCGAAAAGATTGTCTGCTAAAGACGCTGCCTCTCGGCGCCGTATACTCGTTCGTTGGCGGCGTTCGTTGCGGCATCTCTTGTCTCCCGTGCGAAAAGGCGCCGTGTTGTTTGAAGACCGGTGGCGGCGCTGCGTTTCCATAGGAGCTAAGCCTTTTTCTTTCTTTACTTTTTCAACAAGTTAATTCGCTCTTTGCAAATAAAAAAAAAAGCATCATCTGTGGGCAACGCTGCACAAAGTCGTAGCGCGATAGGTTGAGCAACCGAATTTTGCGGTCGATTTAAAAAGCCTGGCGTCTCCTTGAATCACCCTGTCGCGAAATATATTCACTGGAGGCATTTCAGAAAATTTTCACATAAGATTCACCGCTCATTCTAAAGACTGATCGTGAACTCGGCCAACACCAGACTGACCGGACCTATAGCGGGGTCCAATCTGCTCTATCTGGTCGGACAAAAAGGAACAAAGAGAAATAAATATAATTGTTAATTTAGTTCCACGAGTCCACACTACCCACAGTGTAGCGTAGAACATCCGTAGCGAGCCGAAGCACGTAGGTTGCTTCGATGAGGCACTTGTACCGCACTAACCTCTTGATGAAATGCACCGTGTCCGAGAAGAACTCTACCACGTGGTCGTTTCCGCTTCGGTCACTTTGGACATCACCTTGTTCACCCATCCCAAAAAGATTGTAAAAAGATCGTCGTGCGTTGGCCACAGCTTGTCCTTTTTGCTCGGAGTGTTCGTACAAGTGGAACACTCCCAAAACAGAGCTGAGTCTACTTCGTAAGGAGCGAACTTGCCTAACACAACCAGGTCAATGAGCAGTTCCGGTGCAGTCACAAAGAAGTCGTTTTTTTTCTTACGTTCTTTAGGGCAGATTCCTATTTCGCTCCAGCGAGGGTTTTCTCCCGTGAAAATAGTCAGGCGTCCTCTCGCAAACATCTCGGCAGCTCGATCTTCCTCGAACGAATGACGGAAAACGTTCATGGCCTGGGGGCATATGACACATTGCGAAGATGTCAACATATTGAAAGTCACCCATGAGATAAGCCCCGCAACTTCGACATATGCTGGGAATATCACCGATTGTTCCAAACTGGACATGGCGACATCCAGCGCCGTACCCCTATATATTCCCACGAATACACATTATGCGACACCTTGTGGGAATATCACCAACTCTTCCAACTGGACAGGGCGGCATCCAGCGGCGTCTCCCATCACTTTCTCACGAGTACGTTTCAAGCGACAGCTTGTGGGAATATCACCAGATATTTTGAATTGCATATGGCGCCATTCAGCCATGTGTCTCAACAAATTCCCACGAGTATATCTCAAGCGCCACCTTGTAAAAGTATCTCCAATTATACTCTGAACTTGACATAACGTAACAGAAAAGCGAGTCCACGCACTTCCCACGATTGCACACGACATCTAAGCACGGCAGAGACACTTGCATCCGTGGCGGGGAGCGGTCGCGTCGGACTTCTAAAAAAAAGGTCGCTGGTTCGACTCCAGCCGAGGGGCAAGGACGTTCGGAGGAATTTTAACATTCCCAGATTTCAATACCAATAGGTCTATCCAATGACCGATGATCGATAATCGGTCGATGATCAAATTTATTAATCGATTATCAATATTCAACAACGAATAAAGTTGTGCAAGTTGGTTTGACATTATGAAAGGGGGACAGCGCGAAAATAAATGAGGGACAAGTAGAAGAGGTATGGCAGACACAGCTCCGTGTCTGTCGTTACCGCTTCTACTCGTCTCTCGTTTATTTTTGAGATGTTCCCTTCTCATGATATCAATATTCAGTTATCGAAAAAAAATTTTCCCGATATCAGGATTACCTGTTTCTGATATCTTAATAGCTTAGGATATGATAGGACCGTCTAACTGGTCGAGCGCTTCTAGGTCACAACAAGCAGCGGTCGACAGTCCAGTCAGTTAGATTTCGAAATAGTTAGGATCGATATCAGAAAATATATATCTGGATACCGGAAAGACTTGCAATTCTGAAGCGGGTGGTCTCATCCGAAACACAAGTTTTAGCATCGATTGATTATTGGGCTGATCGTATAGACTTTTGCTACTACTCCCGAGACTACCCGGCAATTTGTTTTCATGTCCGCCGCTTTGCAGAGCCGTGGGGCCCGTCTCCTTATAGCAACAGTGATAGTTGTCGACTTTCTAGTGATCGAATTCTTAGCAATCAAAAACGGTGGTTACGCTGTCCTCGGCAGAGCTGGTCATTCGGGTCCGTTTACATTGAGATCTTGTATTATCGACATTACTCCGCACACACAGAATAAAAAAAAAAAAAAAGAACAAGCGTCGCGGGAAAGGCTGTCTGCGTTTGTTGTGATCCAAGATCCACATGCTCCAATCATGCCGACCTCTCCGATTGGCTATTTGTGTACCCGAAGACGCTGTAACTATAGAAACAGCCTGCTCTCGCGGTGGTCGAGAACTTGCGGGACACCGGAAGCTCTATTTTTCCGCACGAAAAAGTCGTTTTCCGCCTCTCACTTCAAAATGCACCAGTGACGATCAATTTTACATTACTTAGGATGTGCATAACCTATGAACATTTTAGCTAAGTTATCGTAGCCCAAGAATTTCTTCGTGAATTTGGCATCTGGTGCTGAGGCAAACTCATCCGGTTAATAATGCTGGTAGAGGCATCACGGCCTCTTCAGCAAGAAGATGGGAAGTACCCTACCACCTTAGCAAGAAGCCCCCCAACCTGTCTTGCGAACTGGTGCATCGCGAATTTGTGAAGAATTCTAGTCAATTAATTTATCCGACTTGAAGGTTTTTTTTTATGAATCCGAGGAGGTAGAGGTGTCGCAAGCTCCCGATAGCATCGATTCACTAGACCTCTCGGAAGATTCCACACCGTAACTGGCGCAATACAACCCGCGACGGCGGCAAAGACGGTGAAAGAGGGAGCACGATCCTCAAGTAAATTATTTCCATGCCCTCATTGTTTGTTTGTTCTGTGTTTTTTTTTTTGTGGTGGGGGTGGGGGGGGGGGGGGACGCAGGGGGAGAGAAGAGAGAATAGCTCCCGTAGTGCAGTTGGGCGGGCGTCGTTCTGGGGCGCAACCATTTATTCCTGCAGCGCCACGACATCATTTTGTTTAAATTTGTAGTGCCTTGTGGAAGAGACGTAGCGGCAGTGACGCAGCCCACATCATCTATCCCACCACAGCCACATCCGTACCGTCCGGAAATACGTCGCCCCCGCGCTCGCTAATCTGCGAAGGCTCGACCATTGGTGACACGGAAGGAAATTAACTTTTAAGCCATCCCCTATTTATTTTTGGGGAGAGAAAAGGGCGATGTGTGGGCAACCTGGTGATCTAAAACATTCGACAATGTTGCCCGCATGTTAAATCATCCAGGATCATTTCCACCCTGCGGGGGCTAAGTGCAATCGGTCAGGCGATCGGTGCTCCGCCTCTGATAAAAGGCCATCGTAGCCTATGCGAGGGGGCTCTTTGAGTCGACGCGCTCTCGATAACTTAATAAATGACTACGTGCTGTTGAACGAGTGTGTTGTGTTACTCTCTGAAATGAGTAGCAGGAAGGGAAATCCCACACACTTTAATCATCCGTGTTCATGCGCCGGCCCCAGTCACTGTTCGAGAAAGACGACAGTGTTCGCGTGAGGGGGTTCGGTGCCTACGGGAGCGTGGTGTGATTGATGTAGCTTTAATCAGATGGCGCTTGACACGACAAAAAAAGTTGGAATTGCGCCGCTTGTATTCACGTAGATATTTAAGCTCTAAGTATGTAAGCAACCAGAGGGCTAGGCGAGGAGGAGCTCGGCCACCTTTTTGCACTGAGGGAGAGGAGCTCGTGAGCATGGAAGGCTCTGGAAGATTGCCAGGTTTATCAGACCCAAGAGCGGTAGTATCGTTGGTTGTTGGATACGTTTTATTCATATTTAGAAGGGGTACGACGCGACCGGTTTCATGCCTTGTCGTGAAGGGGAAGGGTATGAGGATGCAGGAAAGGGAGAGGGGGTGCGAGGGGGAAGAGGGCTTACAGAAGGCCGGCCAGACCGGCCGTCCTTACGTTAGCCAAGAGTGAGTTGAAGACCCGCCTCTTGACGTCTGGGGGGCCTGTCGGTGCTGTCCAGGCCTCGAACGTCATTTGTGGTGGTGGACCGTGCTGCGCGAGTGCTATGTCCCTCTCCTTTCGCCTTGCCGGGCACTCCCAGAGCAGGTGGCGCAGGGTGGCGAGATGCGCTGAGGACTGGGTGTTAATGGAAGTATCGGGGATTAGCCCGGCGGTTTGATTGACTTGAGGTGGCGATGTAGGGGTCGAACTACATCGGTCGCATATTGCATATTCTGGCGAACGTAGCTCGAAGCGGGCCAGGCGATACGGTGTCCATGCAAAACCGGTTGTGATTCGGCGTAGCCGGACCTCGGCCGCCCGCGGGTATCCCCTAGGGATACAGGTCGGGCACTCAGGCAGAAGGGTGGACAGGTGCGCGGGTGCTGTGGTGGTGAAGGGTCAGTGCTAGCGTCGGAGCCAGATGGTGCATCCAAGGGTCGCAGAAGCGGCTGACCGGCCGAGGGGAGAGACAAGAACGCCCTTGCCAGCCGGTGCGCCGCTTCATTGCCCTCTATGCCCGCGTGGCCCGGAACCCAAACGACCCTTATGTGTGCGGCCGATCCCAGGACCAACTCGAGTCCCGCTACAGCCGCCCGGATGGAGCAGACCGTTGGAGACCGAGGGGGGAGGGGGGGGGGGGGGCGCAGAAGAAAGACATGCCTTAAGGCTGCGGTCCCACGGCGGCCATGACATATGACGCTTTCAGCACGTTTTCGAAATGCGATCGTGGCGTGTTCAAGCTTGCTAAAATTATGTGTTATATATCATCTTGTAGTGTACAACATTATCTTTTATCTGATGTAGGATTTGTTTTCCTAGTGCAAAAAGCTAATTCAGAGGGCACCCGCGAACATTGACCTTTTCGGCAAAACATGGTTTCGTAATACAGTGGTACAGGGTGCACTATTGGAGCAATTTCTTTCTAATTTTAAAATGTTATAGAAGAAGAGTGCGTTCATTGTCAACGGAGGCCCTTTTTTCGTTTTTTATTTTATTTTGACAGATATTTACTTTAGAAAAATTGACTTTGCGGAAGCACTTCAGTCGCGAAGTTTTGGGCGCCTACTCGGTCATTTTATTTGAAACTTTTTACATCAGTTTGTAATTATGGTCGAAAGAGTTACGCTAAATTTCATTGTAATATGGCTTAAACTTTTTTCGGAATGCTCACGTGAAATGTGACAAAAACCGTTAATTTTGGCAAACTTCATTTGGTAGTACAGTGGTACAGCGCTTAGGGATTGGCACACATGAATAAAATTGTAGGCCCGCAAAGAAAAACATATTCTGCTTTGCAAAGCGAGGCCCTTTTTCTAAATTTCACTTTTGATTTTCCATAAAAAAAGTTTGAATATAGGTGAAATCACGTATTTGTTGATAGTCAAAAACGAGTATTTTGACCCCTTTTGGCAGACATTTAGGCCGATATTTTTAGTATTAAATGGAGATTACTGTTCCAGGTCCTGATTATTAGCCCACATTTTCACTAATCGAGCCTATTTATTAAAAAGAATCATAAAACTCACAGAAAACACAAATTGGATGTCTGGTTGCGCCCTCTATGTGGCGGTGGCTGAAATGTGACTACGCGAGGTTCAGGAAACTGCCGAGGATGGCGCTGATTCCAGCTGTGGTTGCCAGCTTCGGAAACTGGTTGTACACTTGGCTTCTTCCGTTTCTTGCAAAATAACGTGCTGGAAAACTTGGTCGAAACTCGTGAGGTCCTTTATAACACGGTACTTTCTGCTAATATAGCTTTTAGGAAGAATTTCAGTCGCTTTCATATTGTTAAATGATTTTTTTTTTATGCGAGGCTCCACCGGTTCAGTTTGCTGAATAAATTGTTCACGGAATCGATATCGAAGTTTCAAATTACCGAAATGCCAAAATCGCCAGTTCTGCGTAGATACGCAGCGTGACGCACGTGCTTCTGGTGCGTGTGCACGTACGTGTTTGCTGCGTAGTTCTTCGGTTGCTGCGAGTTTTCGCGTATTTATTGTGCACTGCTTACCTCCGTCTGCGCACGCATCTCATCCTTGTAACTACCCCTGCTCTGTTTGCCTAGAGTGAAGTTTGTGTCTGTCTTTTCGTTCGCTGACTAAGCTCGTGTCGGTGTCCTTCCTACTGGCTGCTGTTCGTGTTTGCGTACCGTGTGTGTCGCTTTGATTACTAGGTCCCCTGCTTATGGGGTGGAGCAAGCGGTGGGCGTCGCGCCAGGAGTGGGTCGTGATTGGGGAAACAGCTTAGCAGCCGACGCCGACTTCGGCGCGTTTCTTCTGCGCACGCGCGTACTGTCATTGAAATCGCTACTTCGCGCCGTGACGATGCGCTGATCTACAGGCCGGTCGGCGCTCGCGTGATATTGTTGAAAATTCTCGAGCGTGTATTTACGTTTCGAAAGCCATAATAGAATTAAAGTGGACATTTGGCCGGCAGCCGGCATACCGTGGCTCTGAAAACAGATTGCTAGGAGTGCCCTCTCATTCGCTGGTTCCACGCTGGGTGCGCGCAGTCCGTGCTTCTGGCCTCCCCGGCCGCCCAAATGCGTTTTTCAGATACTTGTTTTGTTTTCAGTAAACAGACAATAGATTCCTGCTGATATTCTCCTTTATAATCTTTACTCTTGACAACTCTTTAGTGTTGGAAGGAACTCCGTCAAATTTGACGATAATGCATGTGTAAGTACAACTGGAACCTCATAGTTGCAAGAATACTTTTCCTGGGTTGTCTGCATTAGAGTGCCTCCATGTGCGCTTCGCGCACATGAAGGCTCCCTAGTCTGCGCCTTTCTGATAATATGATCGGTCTCCATAAATTGCACTTCCCCGCTTCGGGAGCACGGCCAGCGGTGGTTCTCTGTCGGTCATCGAACCTCACACACGTGAAGCGTTGTCAAAGCTGTGATATACCGGGCGTTTTATTATTGTTTTTTTTTTTTTTGCTGAAAGAAATTATACTTTTGGTATTCCCGGGGATAACATTATCGGCTGCGGCGGACGTAAAGGAACGAGCGTAAATTGACAGTTAGTGGCCTAATAAACTAATATTTGCCATTTGCGAACGCTGGAGAGGGGGCGACCTCCTCTCCCCCGTTCGCTCCGCTGAAGTGGAACAGGGTGGGAGGAGCTCCCACTTCGTTCTTGACCTGTCACCGACTACAGTTGCGAATTCCACTTGTCATTTTGGAGCGATGACGAGATAGAGCTGAGTCATGTATTGCGTTCTCTGAGATGAAGAACGCAATGCGCGCGGAGTTGCTCCACGTATGCACCAGTCACCAGTAAAAACGACCTGTCCTCCGAGGAGGTCGAGCGAGACGCCGGCTGACATGGGGGTCGGTCACCTCACCGTCACCACCGTCTACCGTGCCTTCAAAAACACGGGGCGCAATATGTTTCTGCAGTATAACAAAAAATTGAACAAACAAGGTGCAAACTTTCATTTTTTTCCTAAGTGTGGTTTGCAGGGCTGAACCGAATACAAAAACGATACGCCGTGCTGGGATGACGTCGACTACAATGGTACACAATCATAACAAGAGCACAAATCCTGCCACGTTATTTTGCTACAGTGATAAGAGCATATATATCTTTGTCCGCGATGCGGCAACAGAGACATTATTTCCAAATTAGAGTTCGAAGTTAGCCTTCGATGCTAGCACTGACCAACTCACTTCACTCACAGGGTGAAAACGTGAAACTTTGTATCATTCGGACAGAGATCGAAAAATAACACGCACCGCTTCAACTTGGACACCCCAAAATAATTAACTGTAGTGGATCGCACGCAAAAGCTTCGCGTACGCAATAAAATTGCCGGTCAGAAGTACGGTTCCGCAAACAAAATCAACATATGAGTCATCAAATTATGAAGAAAAACCAGGTGTGAACGTGCCAAAAATATTCGACAATTATTGTTGTCAATATTTGTTTTTCTATCCACGTGCTTATGTCGCAGTGGAAAGCCGTGAAACTCCCTATAAAATTATTTTGGGCAGTGTTTCCGACGGTGCTCGCTCGATCGTAAAATGTCGCTTTGTTGCTACTTTGGCGAATCAAACAAGGAAGCCACGTTCACCTACAATGCCCTGTCCACAAGAAAGGAAATCGAAATTTTCGCTTCGTTTTCTTTTTTTTTTTATATTCTTCTCTTCTGCGCGATATAGGGTATGAATTATTATCCTTCCCTGTACTCTCGCTGCGACGAACAGTCCGATAAACGAGTCACCCTATGACATAGATGGGGGTCCCGAAAATCTCCTAAAATCGTGTTTGTTCTCAGAGACACATCCGTGTGTAAGAAAAACCGCGGCCCTCTCCACGAAGTACGGACATATTTGATAAATAGCGTTGACTTGAGGTTGAACTTTTCATTTGCTTTGTAAACACAAGCGTGACGTCACGTGCGCATCCCACGCGACCCGACTGAAGTCTGAACTGGTGTACTATGTGTGGACAATAGGGCATTATTTTGACTTCCCGGCCGCGACGACCTTGGCGAGGGAGGACAGATGGGGGTCCCGAAAATCCTAGAATCGTGGTTTGTTCGCAGGGACACACACATCCGTGTGTAACAAAAAACGCGGCCCTCTCCACGAAGCTTACACAGGCATTGTTGTGTGACTACTGAAGATGCCTCCCGCAAGGGAGGCGAAACTGGTCAGAACTTCAGCTTGGGCGAGCTGGTTATTCATGATTCATGGAGGCGTTTATTCATGGAGGCGAAACGTCTAGTGAAATTGTTTTTTCCTGTTCTGTGAAGTCGGTGCTTTTATTTTAATTATGTTACCAGTCGGCCTGTGTGACCAGTGCTCATTTGAAGAATCGCCTTTGTCTTTTTTGAACCCTAACAAAAACACCCTCATAACATTTTTTTTTACTGTTCGGCTACGTTGGCATAGCCTATAATCGACATAATTTTTGCGAAAGCCTACTTTTATTTTATAATTATCTGTAACCATTTCTAATTGAAGAAGTGACAAGTATAATAATTACATTATGATTTCATATCAAAATTCGATGAACCGGGAGATGCGAAATTCGGTGAAACAGCTTTTCAAAAAAATATCCGGTGCCCGAAACTTGCTTATATTAAAATGTCTAACATGTGTATGTGTTCTAATACAGAAGATGAGTGCAATGTGGAAACTGAATGGCCTCACAAACAATTGTCAACGAGTTGGAATTTTTGATGAATTACCCTTTGTCGAGTCATCCTACTACCGATTGGCCTCTTCAATCAATTGCCCGTCGACAAATATTGTTGTTGGTTTATTTGCCATCTGCTGTAAGGGGAGAGTGTGGGGCTCGTCAAGCCGACATCTGCCAGCATTTTCATCACGCCTCCAGCGCCTGTACCGACTGACGCCGACGAGTTGGCCTAGAAATAAATACCCACGGACTATACTAAAGCCGCTAAATATCTCTACGCGAACATGATTTGTTTTCAAAGGGGCACCCCCCTGTCGGTGCTTCTTTAAATTATACATACGTCACGGTCAAAACGTTCCGCAGCTAATGAGTGAAGGCCGACCAACCTATTTTGTCCAAATATCCGTGTATGGGAGATGAGAATGCCACTGCGTCAAAGGCAAGACGTGTGCGAGCGTCGCTAAAAATAGAGATCACTATCGATGTTTTAGTATACATGGTTTCATTCTTAGTCAGAGCGCAAACAGAGGTTAGATGTCACGAAAACACATACACAAAGACAAAAAGCACTTTATCACGGCGCATTGTATGAGTTGTTATATTAGTGGGTGGAATCACCCAAACAAAGATAGTGAATGCCGTGGCGTTTAGGTGTTGAGCTGTTGGTGATGCTTGATCGGCGCAATGTGTCAGTCGAGCTCCAACTGAGGGTGATATGCGGCGGGGCAGCTCTGTGGTTTTACTTGTTGTGTTGCATAGTTAGTTTCGGCCGTCAGCAAATAGTGAAAAATATCTATCTACCTATCTCTCTCTCTCTCTCTCTATATATATATATATATATATATATATATATATATACAAAGGCAAAAATGCGTACTGTCAGAGTTACTAATTCGAAGTTTACTACGACGTTTTGAGCGGGGACCACTCTTCATCACCTAATGAAGAACGGTCCCCGCTCGAAACGTCGGAATAAACTTCGAATTAATAACTCCGACAGTACGCATTTTTGACTTTATTTATATATATATATATATATATATATATATATATATATATATATATATATATATATATATATATATATATATATATATATATACATACATTTTACTAATACAATGTCTGGACATTTACACTTACCAAGTAACCATTTTCAGCTGTGATTTGAGACTGTGTTGCGCTTATCCCGCTCTTATTTATTTATTTTTTGTTTCTCTTGTTTCTGGCCTTTTTAGTATAGGCTTCCACCAGCTCGCTTGCGCGTGAACTCTAATTTCAAGTGAAACAAGTTTGTAAATTAGGGCGACACTATATAGGTTTAAAATCCTATAGCAATTTTATTGCCATTTGGTGAGCCACGTACGAATTTTGAAATATATCTTTTCATACAAATAATCGATTACTAAATCGAATAGCGATTCGGACGAATTTACTACGGCGGGAAGAACGAATTTGCAAATCTCATGGCAATTAGGAAATTTCAGCCATCCTTGGTTTCCGATTGGTCGCGCTCAGTAGCGGCTCCCTCCGCACAGAGTAGCCTCGAGTCAGAATTCGCGGAGTCTCTACTGACCGGCCAAAAAAGTGCGGCGCTTCAACTGCTCCCGCCCAGACGACTTGATGTATTTGTATACGCCCATGACATCGGCCGCGATCGGCGATTGAGGTTCCGTTAGCCGACGCAAGCGTCAGCGGACGTCTCATATTTCCATACTCTCATTTAACTACAGAAACAAAAACAACAACAAAAAAATCATCCAGTTCATGCTCAATATGTTCACCACTGACAAGATAGTCGGTAGTTTACGAGTTTCCGTGCAAAGCCGATCAAAACGAGGCACCAGATCAACTTTTACGGCTGCCATCAGGAAAGATCTGGCTTGTCGCGTTCCCTCAACGTCACTCCGAATATTGTTTGTGCCCCACGCACCATCCTCTTGTAGCAATATTTTTATTGTCCCCATGTGATTTCTTTTTTTATGTTCTTACTGGTGTTTGATCATAATTCGGTCATTGAAATCGTTTTTCCTGCCGACCCTACCATTATTTTGACCCTCTGGCAGCAAAGGAATATTATGCCGGCATTACACACGAAATAAGAATGTAGACACTCCGTCCCATATCTCAAATTACATCACAACGTGTTTACACAACTGTAGTGCAGAGGTACGATGAGCAGGGTCTGAGAAAATATTAGTTTCAGTATTTTCAAAAGAGCGACGAAACAAAATAAAGAAAGGACCGCCAATCGGCAGCGCGTGCAAGCAGAGGCAGTAGTGACAGGAAGCGCGAGGTGTGTCTTTCGTACGGCCGGCATCAACTCACGCACTGTCCGAAGATGTACTCTGTTTTACTCGTAGGATTGCAACGCTGCGGAATGTAGGCGTGTGATTTCAGAAAGCGCGTCCTACCATTTCTACGCGCGAGTGCTCCTGCAACCCAAGCATTGTATACAGTTACGTCCTCGCGCCCGTGCCTTGGCCAGCCCCGTACACAACTTATGCAGTATCGAAAAGGCATAGTTCAAAATTGACGGTCCCACTTTTCCATACCGCTTCAAAACCCCATCTCGCTCAAATCACTTGGCAGCCGGACAATTTTGGCAGGGGGCCTCAAGTTGGGGATTATCCGGTACATTGTCCTCCCAACAATGAACGTGGGCGCGACGCGCCAGAGGGTGAACACGTGAAAGGAGGGGCGTAAGAGTGGAGAAGGAAACTCAAGGTCGCAAGCGACGGGAAAAAGGGTTTCGAAATTGGCGCGCAGGTTTTGCAGCATTTGCTCATACGGACAGCCAACGCCGCCCTGGTGGTTCAACTAATGTTTTGTTCAAGATGGCCGCCGTGGTACCGCAGCCTTAACCGCTTCCGCAGAGTCTCTGCGCAGGAGGATCTCGGTGGGAGATAGCCCTCCGGTGGCGTTGTCGCGGAGCGCCAGTTCCGCTCTCAGCAGGATCGCCCGCAGCTCAGCCTCCAGCGAGTCAAGCCCCGGTGGAAGCCGGGCCGGGGCGGTAGTATCGCTCAATTTTAGGAAGAACAATCGAGTGTACACATGGTAGGCACTAAACTATCTGATGAAGAGTGCCGTCCAGGTACGTGACTGGCGTCTGGAAACTCAGAGAATTTCTAAACCTTTGCGCTGCTAGAATGTTATACTTATGCAGTACTATTGCCTATTGATTCGCCATACGTTTCAGTAAGGTTAGTTTGTCTGTGAAGTCCAGAAGCCTTTAGAATTAACGGTCGAATTTATCCAGAAGTTGGACGGCCCAGTCTGCTGGAAACTCTCGATTCCAGATGTAGAAACATGAAGAATGTATTCAAATTTGGTTATACACTCTCGTACATCTAGGCTATTGTTGTCTTCGCTTTCGGTTTCTTATAGTCCAAATAATGTTAAGCTATCTTTTTCAACTTTGGGTTTCAAATTCGTCCATCTTTTTTCTAGAGAGCAGATAGTATTCTCAAGTTTTTCGAGCTCGCTACTTTGCTCTTTCAAAACGATTTTGAACATGATCAACATCTTAACTCTCAGCGTCCATTGCATTCAATGTACTACGGGTTGCTTTTTGGCTTGATTTATTTTTCTTTATGTCGCTACCATTAAAGGGATACTGAAGCGAAACTTGAAATACACCTATTTTGGTCAGAAATAGGTTCAATATGATCAATGATATTCATAAATCATAATCGCGCGTTTGTATTTTGAACTGATGGCTATATTTTTCACCCTAAAGGGCCCGATTGGGCGCGCGCTCAAAAATCGGCCATCGGAGAGCGCGATGCGTCTTGGGATATTGGGCGCATTCGTGACGTCACTTGTGCCAGACGGGAAAGGCTACGGCGTGATTGTTGTGGTTACGAGTGTTGCCACTTGGTGGCGCGTCGACGATTTACGACCTGTGACAACGTGGCCGTTTGAGATGTGCAAGGGCTGCACGCACGCTGCACCACGGCAAGTCGGCAACCACGGCAGCACTGACAAAGCCAGCTCTGAGGCCGGATTCTCAAAGCGAACTCACGACGAAAAAAGTGCGTACGACAAATTTGAGAGAAAACCCGTACTCTCGAAACGAAATTGTCGCAACTTTTGCGCAGGTTACGACAGAATCCTACGACAGCTCCGAAGCTGTCTTACGCACTTTTTACGATCAAATCAACAAGGCCGACAGCGTCGCTCAGCTACTTGGTAGCGGCCACCAACGGACATTTATTTTTCTACGTGCTCTTCTCGTGCGTCCCGACTTCAACCAGCAAGGAAAAATGAAGGAGTACTTAAAACAGACCACGACGATCAAGAACGCAGGATCCACAAACACACGAGAAGAGCTACAACTGCTACAACGGCCACGATTCTGCCGACCGAGCGAGCTCGGCAGAATATAGTAGGCCTAGCAGCAACATCGACTCGGCGCACCGTTGCTCCGGCGGTCCTTGGCCAAGACCGTCTGTCCATGACCGGCTGACCCGCTGAATGAAATATGCCCGCGCGACCCTTGTGGACCCTTACCGGATGAGTAGTTTGATCCCTGAACTAAATTTTAGAGGTCAATATTTTCCCCTTGTCATCTCGATCTCCTTGTTTTCCGAGACCGCAGTGACGAACGCTGTCGTCGAAAAGCGACTCTCATTGATTCTATCTCCTTGTTTTGTATGATATAGAGCTCAAATAAACGCCATACGGATTACCTTCGCAACTCGGTATGTACACTCTGTTATTAGTATGCTATTTTTATTCTGACATGACGCTACGTCACTGTCGAGCTATAGCAGTTCGTGGGAGCTACGCGATGTCGGTCTAACCTTTCTTTGCCGAGTGTCATGTCAGTATCGCGTTGCAATTGTAAAAGATCGGTCCAGAAGCGCTTACCGAGACGCGGTCTAACAGAGCGAATCCAGCACTTCGATCAAACGCGCGTGTCCGCTCCGAGTGTGAACAGGTATTTTCGTGGCTCTTGCTGACACCCTTGTAGTTCAAACATATCCTTTTTAACGTCGGCTCGCAGCTCGCGACTCGCAGCAACTAATACCGGCCGTGCCAGAAGCATGCTCGGGTCGTGTCGTGCAAAGAGCCGCAACGAGAACGAGCTCACTGTGGCCAACTACACTTTGGCTTTCTCCGCCAAGGCTTTGCAAACGCGTTCAGGCCTAGGCGAATTATGCCGGCACGCCGTATTGCCGCAGAACGGTGCTGGTCCTAAGCCGCAAGTGATGTCACGAGAACTTCCCCCCTTCCACCAGATGAGAATTTGAAATCGTTTAATTATGTTTAAAATTAGTTCTCCTGTGTTTTACAGCGCGATATTTATATTTCCGAGGTGGTGCCTGTCCCTAGCCCATATTTATGCAACAAGATGGGCGCTAAAATTTCGTTTCACTACCCCTTTAACAGCAAGTGTTTTTCTTTATTGTCTCTATGCCGATACGACCTGGGTTAAGATCGATGTCTCCGCACAACACAAGCCAGCGTTTTAGCATCAGTGAGATATTGCAAAAAAAAAAAAAAAAATATATATATATATATATATATATATACATATATTTAAATTTACCAATTTAAGAAGAAAACATTTCCCCATAACTCTCTAATACTACTTTGTAAATAGAGGGCATCGCTCAATAACTCTAGGTGAAAAGCAGCACTCAACTTGCCATCTCCGCGGTCACCGATTCGGCTGCCGTTGCGGGCATGAAGGAGGAAGTTGTGGTACCCCTTTTTAAATCGCCACCAGACCGCGCTGCGTGCGAATCCGTGAAATGAAGGAACGGGAGCACCCTCCTTCCCTTCCGATGGTGACAAGAAAAAAAAAATATTTTCTACAATTCCATTTTTTGAGTAGGGAGAAAGAAAGAGAGCTTCAGCTGCGAAACCTAGGAATAATATGTCCTTAATCCCCACCCCTGCGCAAAGCCCCTCAATGTGTTTGCGTTTGTCTTCCAAGAAGCGCCAAAAGGGCCAGTGCACAAGGCCCGTGTCAGGAGTGGCCCTTGGAAGCAGATGGCGGCGCTAGGGTGTATAGATATACACACAACCAATGGAGTTCTAGGGTGTATAAATATACACACAACCTTTTCTTCTTTTTTTTTTTTTTTTGAAGCGAGTGGTGGCAGAGCAGCCACTCGTGGCATGTGTCTTGCGAGTTTGTACAACAATGGTGAGCGGTACTTGAAAACGTGAATTTTATCAAAGGGCTCTGCTCCTGCCCGTTCCCATCTGGGTAGCATCGCACCCGATTGCGATCGGATATAACCACTAGATAACGATGTTAGGAACCATAGGCTAGCAATCACACTGCTCTGGACAAATTGCGGATCTAGTGCAGAGACACGAGGCGTTCATTGAGGGTTACTTACCTGTACAGACAATACAATTACTGACTATAATTCGTTTTATACTCAGTGTACAACGTTAGCAATACTACTTGATCAAGCACGTGGCTCCACGAGGCGTGTTATTAGAGCTAGAGCACGGCCAAAATAACTTCAAACTGCTGGAAACGCCTCACGCCATTTCCAGCAGCTCTGATAGTTGAGTACAGTAACTATGAAACGGAGTTAATCCTTAC
This sequence comes from Ixodes scapularis, assembly GCF_016920785.2. Classification (NCBI taxonomy): domain Eukaryota; kingdom Metazoa; phylum Arthropoda; class Arachnida; order Ixodida; family Ixodidae; genus Ixodes; species Ixodes scapularis. The sequence goes on along the minus strand of NW_024609879.1, from coordinate 59,845,283 downwards.
CAGGGAGACAGAAATAAATGTAGCGCTGCAGCCTCAGTCTAGATCATCTCAGTCGGTGGCTTTGTCGTTTTTTTCAAAACGAACGGCATTATAGCCGAGTGGTCGTGTATTCAAAGAATACCGCATTGTGCTTCTTAAAGTTCCTAAGTTATCACTTGTAGCGATTTGTTTAGTACCGGAAATTTCGTTCACCCTTGCCTTAACCACCGCTCAAGTGTCTCGCAATATTGTTAAACAAAAACATTCCAAGGACACCTAAGCACTTATTATGGTTTGTGAATGTGAGAGCATGAATGCCGCTCTTCCCTTTCCTTAGTTCGTCTGCGGTTTATTGGCGTGGACGGCCACATTTCGCTACAGCTGAGGGTTGCAGCCTCCCACGATGCAGATGCCTCCGGCGCTGCCATGTTCCTCGGTGCCGAGAGGAGAAGTAGCGGCCGCAGCCCCCTCCCCCCTCCGGGAAACGCCTGACACGAGTGCGGCGGCCGACCGTGCGCTCTCGTCAAGCGGCCGCCAATGGCTATCGAGGAGCCGTTTCGGTCAGTCAATGGGAGAATGGGCATTTCTTTCGCGTTCTTTCGCGGTGCACAAGCCGCCTCCTCCGCACCGTGGTATAGTTGATGCTCTCGCATGAACGAAAAAAAAATAAATACGTGTGATCTGTGTCATCAGAACGTGCAGCGCCTCGGCTGTTGCCTCAGTTAACCTACAGAACACAAGAAAAAGTAGTAGTTTCTAATTTTCACCTTCCAGTTTTTGTTAAGTGGGAATCTTTCTATAGCTTGTCCCAAAAAATTAAGGAACTTTCAGTTCCTAATTTTTGATTAACAGTGACGTATGCTATAAATGCAGCAACACCGTTTTTTTTTTGCTGTTGCTGTTGTTTGGTTTAGACTGTGGCGTGTTCTAGATGCAGTGTAAGTATTTTGGTTAAGAACTTTGTCATTTGAACAGAAAACCGCAGAAACGTCGACAAGAGATTATATTGAATCGGGACCTATTTAAGCCAAATGAGACCATGAGACGTTTATATAAACTTACCTCACACACGATTGTTATGTGGCGCTGTAGCTCCAGAAGTAGCGATTTGTGTTTTGTAATTGGTAGAAATATAGCTATACCAGTTTTGTGCGAAGTCTGCCATTACTTTATTTCGGTAATTTCCGTGGATATGTCTAAGGAACCGCAATTTATTTGTTGGAAGAAGTGACCTCTGTTTTACCTTCAGATTAATCTGTACGCATCTTGTCCCCATGACTGACAATACCATCACCGTATTGTAGTGCACACTCTTGTTATGTTTGTTGAATGTGGCCCTTTTAGGAAGACGTGGAGGTAGCGCTGGCCTTGATGTTTGGTCCATCTACTTCTTGACGCATTTTTGCTTCAAACAATGCTGGAACATCAAAAGAATTAGCTTTTTAATTGAAACTGGAAGGAATTGACTTGAACTTGCTTCGGCGGTCGCCGTGTTGCTCGCCGCTGTAAGGTAAACACATGGTAACCTAACTATAAAAGCCTAAGTTAGGTTACTAAGGTGGTAACGCAGCGTGCAATAGGAGTAATTTTTTTTTGTTTCTGACTTTGATCGGTTGAATAATGTTGAAGCAGAAATGACTTTCCATTATCGTCTGAAAAAGAAATTGTTGACAAAGCGGAGTTTTCAGGGTATGCTGAAATTTATACGAAAGCGAATGATGGCAACATAGCATCATGGACTTTCGACTGTAGGGCTCCACGCAATACAATGCCGGCCTCACCTGCCGTTGGTAAGCTTGTAAGCGTTATACTACAAGGTTCTGAAGGTAGACGAAATACCTCATGTTTTTTTTTATGGAATTAGGCCACTTTGCCCAACTCTGAAACAAGGTCAATTTTGGGGGGAAGTGTTATCATTCGTAAACATTGCCCCTTCCCATTTATAAATCAGTTTTTGATATATATGAGGATAGACTTACACGCTCATCATCAATCCGTTCTGATAACAATAGAGAATTCGTGTGAAGACAACCAATCTGACTTTTTTTAAATTAGTAGTTTTCTGGTTGTTACCAAATATTGAAGGAAACATTTTTTAAATATTTTTGTCAGGTTTATTTCTTCCGGATTCAAATTTTGTGGTGTTTATTATCTTAAAATGCACTACTTTCGGAGGCTCTTGCTAGGAGTTTTGGACGAGAACACATGTTAGCTGGTGTTATTTCGTATCTCACGGAAGAAAGAAACGGCACACCGTTAAGTTGCATCGGCACCCTTCCTCACCTTTTATTTAGTTTCGCTACGGTGCTCGAAACACATCTCCGACTGGTGTGTTTACCGCGCCTAAAAAAGTGGTATCTCGATTTTCTCCCGATTACGTCATAAGTGCGTCATGCTGTTGCCGGCCGCAATCCTGGAGGTGTCCCAGCATCGGTGGTGCATGCGGCAGACGCCTGTGCCGCTGCACTGCGCCAGTTAACGGAAGCTTCGGCAGCCAGAAGTTGGGACGCCGCGGCGAGAGCGACACTCACGTTCGCTCGTTCTTTTCGCCAGCAGGTTTGCGACGCCCAACAGCATGACACGCCGGCCTCTATGACGTCATTTGTTGCCACTTCGGAATTACTTTTGCCGTAGGCTCAGACTGGTACGCCAAACACACCATCTGGAGGCGCGCTCTAGGCACCTTAATTGCGGGATAGCTGGGCCGTGATTATTCGAAGCGCTAAGATCGTCTGCGACTTTTGCAGGAGTTGAGGTGACGTTAAAACGCCGAGCTCTGATTGGTTCTGATTGTATGACAGTGGGTGTCGACCTCAAATCATATTGCCTTGAGATCACCCACTATCCTTAAATCAGAGGCAATCGGAGCTCGGCGTTGTGACCTAAACTCAACCCCTGCGATAGAAGCAGAAGAAGTCGCTCTCTGCATAGGCTGCGAAATCCATGTCGTCACGCAGACAGCCGGGGCGGAAGAAAACTCTTTTTGGACCTTCTGTGTTATTTCTTGATCCGAATTCGATTTCGTTTAAGTCGCCAGTAGTTCGTGATACAAGTTGGAAAAAAGTAAAACTTACATGTCCGTCTTTGCATTGCATTCCGTCCACAAGCACAACTTCCATGCACGTGCCGAAACGTTCAGAACAGCACCATGTGTAGCACTCAGAGGGTTTCCGGTCTTTCTGTGGACAAGACAGGTTGACGCATACTTTTGTGACCGGGGTACGAACGCGTATGCTGATGTTCTCATCCGGTACCTTTCGTGACACAAAAGAAAAGTAGCCTCGCAATGCATTGATGTTAATATTTTCTTTGCGGCAAAAGCACAAATAAAGTTCCGCACTTTTCGACTGAGAAACCGCTCTCTGACCTGGCCTAAGCTCTGCCTCGCTGGACACATTGGTACCCGAGGTCGGGATACTGTTTTTAGGTCTTCTGAGCCTTATTTAAAATTAGAGGATGTGCGTGTTTTCAAGATATTGAAATGCTGCTCTTGAGATTTTTATGTTCGTGACTTATAATACGGTGAGTAAGATGCAATATTATACATATGAATTCTGTTGGGCATAGTCGGGAGTAATAGCACCGCAAAATGTCCCCTCTCCTTAACGGGCAAAATGCACCGAACGACGTCAAGAAGGCAAAGCCGTACTACTCTGAAGAGCCCAGCTTTAGTCGTATACATTTATGCATAATTCTCCTGTAAGACGAGCTAATTTACTATACTTCAACCGCGTGCACTTCAGCTCCCCGAATGTAATTTCAGGTGTTTCGGTGCCGCACTGAAAAAAAAAAAAAAAATTGCCACGCGAAAGCATAAAAAGAAAAAAAAACGGTGAGACAAGTACTATTATACATTTCAAGCATTGAAGCCAAGTTATTAATGTCTCTGAAATGTTTTATACTTTCAAAACAAGACACGTTACAAAATAAGTCTACGTTAATGATGTTTGCACCAAGTGGATGCTTCTGGTGGATCCTCACTGGAAGAATCAGATCTAAATTTGGCGTTACGCTTCATCCTACGGAGGTCTGCGAGGAAGCCCTCACGATGCCTCCTTAAACCATTCGGATCGGGTTTTCTCATAGAGAAGTGGTTCTCAAATGTGGTTCCGCGGACTCTCTGAGTTCCGCGAAGCCCTGCGTCATCAGTCAAGCCTGGCAATAAGGTTTTTTTTTTTTAAAGTCGAGAAGATAGGTTAAGGTAGGGTTATTTTTGTTTTAGGACGAGTTTTCTCGTGTGTATGGAAGTAGGTTCTATTCTTCTCTGCTAAGATAGCATTGAAATCACTTAATTTTCGTCGCCTCTAAGGTCTTCACCTTGGCGATCATCTTGGTAATGATCGAGCCTGAACTTTCAGGCTAAGCCCATTCTGCTATTATTACTCATCTCTCTTTCCTCTCTTTCATTTTTTTTTTAAATTAATTATAGAAAACAAATTATGCTACGCATTTCTATGCTGTTTTCTTTTATCCTTGAATCGCTTCTAAGCAGTAGATCGAGTGAAAGGAGTTTGTCAAACTCACTTGGAGTCGAGTATGTTTCTCAGAAAGAAGCCGTGTGGCTCACTATTCAAATGACATTATAGGCGAAGTGCGCTCGGTTGGAGTGCAATAAGCTCGTTTCACAGAGGTATTATATGTTCATGTGCGCTACTGCATTTATCCGTACTTTTTATTGGAAAATACAATGTCACAATTGGAGTAAGGTGACCCCGTAACCCTCCTTCATGTAATACAAGGAGTACAGTCGTAACATGTTTCGTGCAAAAATGGTGCCGCGAAGGTGCACGTACGAGTGCCGGAATCTCATTATTATAGTGCGGCATCTTAATCTACACTCCGAGAAATCTGGAGAAGCTACTTCCCCGCCCGTAATTCGGGACGTCCGCTGCAATCTACAAAGTGATTTTGGCAAAGGAAAAGGGTAATCAAAAGCTTAGACCGGAAAAAAGGAATAGGCTGTGACATTTAACATGATGAAACATGATGCTCAGCATTACAACGGAAGCTATTTGTTAGGTATAAGCCGTGTCCAGCCTTGTCATTTTCAAAGGTCGACTGCAGCGAGTGGCTTTCCAGAGTGCTTTGCGGGAAAGTAGACGTTCCAGGGTTCTTAGAGTGTACAATGCTGCACAATGTCGCTATTTGTTTTTTTCTTGCTTAAGATATGTTTGAACCTCGATCGCCATGCCTTGGGACTTAGCTAAAAATAAGCCCCTGTTCGCGTTGAAAGCAGGGAAAGCGCACAATAAAGACGAATACGAAGACGGAGAGGCAAACAGGACGAGCGTTGCCTCTCCGTCTTCGTATTCGGCTTTATTGTGCGCTTTCACTACTTTCAACATGCATAACCAACTCGCCTGCATCGCCACATTAGTACACCTGTTCACGTGTTAGACTCGAAAAGAAAAATATTCCACAAAGTTCGGCTGTTAACATCATGTGTGAGAGACTCGGGCTCGGAAATAAAAAAAAAAAACAAAAAAAAAACAGAGGTACATATACCATAAGGTCTGCATTTAAATACTTGCCTTTATGTTGGTTGCTGCGCGCTTGATATTAGCTACAGAACACCTTGAAGCTCTTGCTTGGCTACATAGACCAGATTCCACCACCTTCAATGGTACTATATATTTGCTTATTGTCAAACCTGAGTGAAACATAAGGTCTTGCCTATTGTTTAATAACTTCAATATTCTTTATTACAACTGAAATTAGAGCCGATTATAAATTGTGGTGGGGCCATTTTTATGCCGCGTTTATTTGACACATAGACGTTAATTGTGTCCAGTGAAGACGACTAACGCCATAATCATATTGAAAGAGCGCGACTATTGACATGAACCAAGCGATAAGATGAACTAAAGGAAAGCTATCCGCTTCGATCGTGTCCAGATTCTCTTTTAATAAGAATACGTACCATCTCTCCAAGCAGGGGCGGACGCAAGTATTTCTTGAGGGGGGGGGGGGGGGGGGGGGGTCAGGTGTTGGTCAGCATATCATATGTTGAAGACCCCCCCCCCCCCTTTTCCCGCTCTTCCGCGCCCTAAATTTTTACAAATGCAGAATTCAAGAGGGGTGTCAGGACATCCCAACCCCCCTTCTGAATCCGCCCTTGTCTTCAAGTGTACCGTATTGGTACCGCAATAAAACACGAAATATAACGATACGAATAGAAACCGAGGGAGCGAGGGAGATTAGAGAGCGACGGAATGTCAAAGCACCAAGCTCTAGTTGTAATTATCACGTGGTTAACGCAAAAATAGGTCACTTTGTCTCTACCCTCTACTCAAAAGCAATCGTCCAAGGGCGGCGTCCGGCGTTCTAACGCGTTTCAACAATGAGTGGAGACCGGGGCAGAGTGATCTGGGTTATTCCACTGATGAGTCAAACCAGAGCTTGATGCTTCGACGTCCCCGCGCTTCTCCTTTCCTTCTTTTTTTTTAGTTCTTATGTCGTATAGACGAGATTTCTTTTAGCCGCGCCAGCAGAGGCGAGCGGTGCTCTACTTGGGACACGAACGGTATTTGCGGCGCTGGGGATTGCGGAAATCGCGGTGGTATGCCGCAAAATGCAGAGCCTACACGATTTCCTTTGGTGTGCCCCCTTTTTCTTTCGTCGTGTATTGGTTTCAGCCCCAAATGTACAAGAACTGTTCAACTGGACGGCATTTCAGTCCCCCTGCAAAACCACAGTTTCCACGAAGTGCCCGCGTGGAGCCGTCCCATTCGGCACAATATGGCCGCACGCTAAGATGACGAAAATTATTGTCTATACTCTACCCATATGTTTTCTACAGTCCTGGCGAAACCAACACCACCCAGACGGTAAAGACAGCACCCCCCCCCCCCTCGCCCCCCCGCCCCCCCCCCCCCCCCAAAAAAAAAAAAGAAAAGAGGCATCTACATTGCGTTAGCATCACCATCCGCGCTTGTCGGATTCGCAGTTTCTCACAATGAGCGCGACACTTTCACGCGGCGTCGCCAAGACGACCGGGTCCGTCCCTTTGCGTCTACTCTTGATTCACTGCAGGCATTTTCTTCGGAGTGACATCGCAAAGACACGAGCGTGCGGCTTTCAAGATGCCCTATTTGTGCTTGAGTTCGGGAGCACAACGCTTCCCACAGGGCCCCATTAAGTTGGACACTCAACGAGAAAGTTGGGAAGATCTCCGATCGCCCGGATGGGCCAGTCTTAAGGTGGAGCGTGGCACTGGCCGATCACGGCGCTCAGCGATCTCGCCGACTTTCTCGCCGAGCGTCCGGCATTGGGCCCGAGAGCTTCAGTACAGGCGCTCGCGATGAGACCAATCTCACCGGACAGTTTTCTGCGCTGCCTCGGCGGCGGTACATTAAAAACAACTTTTTTCATTCTGCACCTGTGAGAACACCACCGGAGCAATACGCGTGCAGAGGACGAGACGGCATCAGCCGTCTCCTACACTTTCGCTTGACTTGTGTCAACTAAAGCTATGGCGACGTTACACATGTACTGAAACCATAGAGATATCGGTATGTTGGCCATTAGAGACGCCGACTTGTGACAAAAATTGCACGATTAATTCTTATTTTTTACACATAGCGGAGTTTTCTTAAATAGCTTTCCAGAAAAGGTATTGTTGTAAGGCATACACATTAAACATATGACACCGTTGGGAGTGTAAATGGCTTGTCTATAACTAACGCCCTTGCTGGTGTAGCAAAACGCCCTAAGAAGAGGGTGTTATTCCTAACACCCCTAAAGGACAGCGTTATTCCGAACACCCTTAAATTAGAGTGTGATTCTACTGTACACAATTTTATTAGGGTGTTATGACTGTGCAGTACGCCCTCTAAATTGGGTGTACCACCGCTAGAAAGGAAAATAAAAAAAGCCGCGATGACCAACACCCATAAATGGGGTGTAATAACCCAAAAGAGCGAACGAAAAAAATGACTACGAATGATTCGAAACATGCCTGGTTCACTTTTTATTTTTCGATCAAGGTTGTACCAGGTTCTACTAAGTTCTCTACAGACGATTGCATGCAGGTTATCTGGCCGGAGCCATGTCTCTGCTTATGCGGGCAAGTGCGTGCAATTACCAGCTTGCCAAAGGGCAAATCTTTGTTCACGCGCACGTCATCAAACTTGGCGAAGGCAAGACTGAAAGAAATAGTTTTCCTTTATCCTAGCGATTCCACGGCGACGAGACGCTTCTGAACCAGTGGCGGTCCGTGCGTGTAAGGTTATGAACATTCCAATCGGATATTGTTTCATAACCCCTTCAAATTGTTCAATCGAAGGCCATAGTTATATCTCCAATTTTACTTTCTTGCGGCATTTATGCTTTCTAACACCGGTGACGTGAGCAAAACTGGCAGGCTTGCAAAGACGGAACGGCCGGGAGTTGCTTGGGACGTAAGCGGCAGTTCGTGTTTGTAAACAGTAAAATGGTCTATTGAGACGGAAGCAGGACTACTATCAAAAGCATGCTTGCAGAGTACTTACAAAGAAAACAGCGATCTCATGTAATCCTTGATAGATGAATAATCCGATTTGGGCAGCACAGAACAATCCACAAACACAGTGTTGAGGTTGAAGGCGGTCGATCACTGTCAACGAAAGTCTCACGGCCGCCGATGAGCAGCTCTTTGTCGAAAAGCGTCCAACACGCACAGCACAATAATTCCAGGGACTCCGACGAAACAAACGACAATTACCGGAAAGTTAGTATGGACGTATTCCGACCGTTCACGACGAAAAATCACGGCCGCGACTGCAACGCAATAAAAACAGGAAAACATTGACGGGCGCTTTTTGAAAGCCTGACCTACGTGGCCTCTACAACTCACCATAACTTGGCATACCGCAAAGACTACAGCCCCAGTGAGTCCATTAGCGCGTGAGAGCGAGTCACACGACAAATTTTCGTCCAAGCGTTTTTGTTCTTCGAAGAGCGGTCACGTGTTTCGCTCCACCCTTCTGATTTGCTAGAAGCGGCCTTCGCACTCGCTCATAGCCACCCGAAGACACAAAAGGTGTGGAAGCTCATCAGAAGACGCGGTCAAAGGGGGGTGGACAAAGCTGCTAATCTCCCTCCGCTGCTTTGTATTGCAAAACGCACTGTCTAGGGAAAGTCGCGAAATGGAACTCGTCAGGACTTGCTTTACAACCTTGAGCGTTTCCAACTGCCGGTTATGTAGAAGCGCATGCTCTTATGCGGACGGCGAGGTCACAAAATATAAATACAGAAAACAAATTTGAACGCCGTTGAAGCACGGGACAAAGCTAAGACGCTGAGAGCATGAAATAATAAGAAATGCGGCTTCATTAATACCCCCCCCCAAAAAAAAAAAAAAAAAAACGGGAAAAAGAAAGCGTCGGGACGCTAAATATTTTGGTGTCACCACGCAGAGTAAGAATTGCGGACCCGAGCGGGGGGTGTCATGAATCCGGCACTTTCGATCGTCTTGCGACATTGTTTCTTCAGAAGTGCACACAAAAACAAATAAAATTGAAGAGAAGGTGCTATAAGTAGTGCGAAACCCAGTCAGGTGAGATTGTAATACCCGTAATGAAGGCGCCACAGTTTGTTCAAGGCTTGAGCGCAGGAGGTCTTTCTCAGGTTAAATGTAAGCAGATTCCGTTTTGCTTAATCTTGTTTTGTGTTATTTTTAGCGTCGGATTTTAGGCAGTCAAGAAAAAAAAACATACCTAGCCGGCATAGCCGATTCACGCAGGACAATCTTGACACTCGACCAAAAGCGGCGCCGCGTACGGGATGTCAAGATGGCGTAGGCGCGACCCATCGCATTTTTTTACAGATATTGGCTATACCAAAATTGTGTGGGCACAATCTTTCCTATATAAACACACAACGGCGCAGTACTGTGTGCTGTCTGGGTTGTATATTATCTCGTGTTCGTTCTTTTTTTTTTTTTTTGCGAGCGGAGATAATTTTATTTTAATCAAAGTTGAACTAATAAAACGGATGCACGCGCGACACGCAATTTTCGGCTCGGGTCGTACGGAGAGTTCAATAGAAGATGCAAAAACTATTCTCCAGCACTTCCTAATCATACGCGACTCCGTGTGGCGATTAATGGTACTCGATGTTTGTACCGCCGTACATCAGCATGTTTCAGCAACGCAATAAATATGAACGGCTATGAAATCATGGGCGTATTTGACAGCATCACCATTACGCCCCTTTCACACCGTGTGAATGAAGGGCGTAAAATTCGCCCATACACCCTTTTTACACGATTTTAGACACCATAGCTTCAAGTGGGGCGTAAAAAGGGCGTGTAAGGGTGAAAAACGTCAGCACAATTTTTTTCACTCACCGATATTCAGAAATGGCGTGAAAAGGTGTAAAAAGGGTGTTTTTCTTAACTTACACCCTTCTCACACCCTTTTTACACGATTATGGTTGTTACAATGTTTAGTGTAGTTTAGCAAAGATTACTCGTCCAGTTCGCGTACGTCGTCGCCTGCCTTCCGGCACTGAAGTACACTTTCGGTTGGGCCTTTGCTGCCGAGCCATAGCAGCAGATTTTTGCGTCGTTTGCTTCTATGATTCTTGGCACAAACGTGGGAAACTTACGTAAATCAAAGGACCGAAGTCTGGAAAAGAGTCGCGACACAATTGTTCCTTCGTGATTTTCGCTCCCGGGAGTTCCGTCATATTTATATTGTAGCGTGTCTGTGACCTCACATCAAGGCAGGCTTGATCCAGAGTCCTAAAAAAAGCAAAAGTAAAGAACGCCTAATGATCCCCAAAGATCGAATATTGATTAAACCATCACACATTCGCGTGTTGCGCTACTTAAATGTATATGAAAGTTGCACAAACAAACAAGATATTCAGGAATATACCGATCTCACCAAGCGTCAGGCGCATGCGTGACGCCGCCATAACTATAGTTTGCTGCATGCAAGCTCCAGTGCGCGAGACGGCCTGTGCGAAGCCACATGTCAGGCGGCAATGCCCGAGACGGCTTGTCACGCGCAGAAATCTAGCGAAGTTGCCGCACGTTCAGAAAGACTAAAGTTCTCTCGACGCACTGTAGCAGCGGTGGCGCAGCGAAATTGACTGGAGAGATCGGTCTATTGTTAACAGCTCACTAAGAAAACTCGTCTCGGAGACTGCTCAATGTTCTCTGCAAAGAACCCTATCAGATGAAGTGGAACCCAAATTTGAGAAGTGTCTTTAGAATGCGTTTCAGATGTCACTGCTCGCCCCTGTCGGATACTTGACTCAAACTCATCTGCAGCGCTAGCTGTCGTTAGCTTGCGCCATACGAAATTATATCGTTCCGCCTAAAAAACGAAGTCTATCTTTCTAGTGAGGAAAAGACTGCCTGACCCGAAACATTAGCTTGGATTCCATTCTCCAAAAAGGCCTTTCAAGGGTTAATAACCCTAACATTTTGAGTGGATGGTTGGGTGGGGGAATGAACTGAACCCTTTGATTCTGGCGGCAGCTTTGGCCAACTGGCCAAAGCTTGAACTGTCTTCAATAGAGTTGTCTAAGGTCCGGGACATTTCTATCTGGCGAACTCTCATGGAAGTTTTAAACAAACCTCTCTAAGCAAATTATTTTTTTACAGTTGACTTAGGACTGCGTATTGTTTAATTTTTAACGAAATAAATAACCAAGGCAATGATAAATACAATTATAAATCACGAAAATCTGGAGAACGCACACTTTTTTTTACTAGGCTCGGCATAGTTCTGTGCATTGGATTCTAGTAACACATCTAGAAAATTCTTTTATTGTACCTACCACAATGAAGAACTAATATTGACATTTATTCTAGTAGTACGATACTCAGAGGAAATGTCGATATTAATGACTCAATATTTCCTAAATAAATATTTGATTTTTGGGTAATTTCTTGCATTTACCACTGTACCTGCGTTTGTAAAGTTACCATTCCAGTGTACGCCGAATAAATAAAACCATCTAAAGTTTAGAAGCGCTCCTACTATAAGATCAGCGCTATGAGGCGTTTGTCAAACCTTGAAAGTTTAAACACGACGTGTGGCCACTCACTGAAACTCATACAAAGCTTCTTACAATGTTGGCCTTGGTTCATCATTGTTGGACTCTATATAAGATGCTTGATTTTAAATCGAACAAAGTTCTTTCTTAGTTGTAGTTAACGCGGTTTTTTTCTTCATCGTGTCTTTATCAGGTTCGCGGGTATTAAATGATGATGACTGTCAAGTGAACGAATTTTAAAAGCGGTATCATGCGTCACAACAACTAATTGTAATAGCTTTACCGGCTATTACAATTAAAGGCTTTATCAATTTAAGCAAGTCTTCAAATTTGTATTAGGCGTAGAGGTATTGATTGATCATTTTTGATAGTTTTTTGTAAAATTAATATAAACTAAACGGAAACGAAGCACCAGGGCGTATTGGAACCTTTGATACATAAAAAACTTTGAGTACAAAGTTTTTTATGTATCCTACATACATAAAAAACTTTGTAAAGTAGTAGGGATAATGAACAAATATAGAAATGTATTTCCTGTAACTATAAAAAAATTAGTATATAATTCCCTTTTTCACTCAATTCTTTGTTATTGCCACCTGGTATGGGGGACAACAACAAAAAGTAACTTTGACAGGTTGAGGTTAATGCAAAAAAAAGCAATAAGGATACTTGAAAATGTCCCACGTGACCATAGTTCTCTTCCTTTATTTGCAAAGCATAAAAAACTTGACGTATCTAACATGTACTCTAATAGATTAACGGTCACATATCATCGTGCCTTAAGAGAACATATTACAGTAATTTTTGACCTCGCTAAACTTGAAAATAATGTATCATTATATTCCTCACGCCATTGGCGTCCATGGAGAATCCCATCATCTAGAACTAATTTTGGCTTCCAGAGGTTGAGTTACAGATTACCGTCACTGTTGAACACCTTATATTCCCAAGAAGTTGATTCACCTTCATTAAATGCCCATAGAACTGAGGCTTTCTTATATTGAGTGAAAATGTTTGTCATATGTTTGGTATATTTTCTACTTCAGTCTGTTTTTGAAGCGCAACCTATTTCCAATGACACTTATTTTATGCGATATCTTATATAAGTTATCTTTATTGTGTTTTTCTTTCGTGTCTGGAGATGAGTGTTGGTAAACTTTCGTTAAATGTCCATAAAACTTAAACTTGCCGGTAATAAATAGATTCTTTGCCTTATGTTTGTTATATCTATCTATCTCAATGTGTATTGAGACGATGCTTAATATATTGCTAAATATCATGTTACATCAGTTATTTTCACTGTTTTTTTTGTGTGTGTTTTTGATGACAGTGCCGCTCTGCCCTGTGTTTTTTGGGGGGCAGGAACCCGTCAAGCTGCAAACTTGCAGCTTTTTTTCCTGGCCCCCCTTGTCACATGTGTGTAAAAGCGCTGTAACAAAAATAAACTGATTCTGATTCTGATTCTGATTCTGAGTTGGAAAACAATAGAAGATCACAGGAACCACTTGGGGGAGTATTAAAGAGGGAACATAATATGGCCTTAAAGGTAAGTTCCAACTGAGCATTACACTTAGGACTTAATAGAATACCAAATATGGGTAGGACACAATGAAGCATTAAAGGTGTGCACAATACAGCCTTAAGGAAGTATAAAAAATAAAGCACGATTAATCATTAAAGATGGAACGCAACCAAGCAACCATGGTAGGACACAATGAGTCATGAAAAAATAGGTCGCTATAAAGCATCAAAATGAGGAAACAACGGAGCATTACAGGTGGGACACAAAGATGTTTAAAGCTATGTCAAAATAGACCACGAAATGAAGCACACAATGGAGCCCCAAATCTAGTACACACTGGAGAATCAGAATAGAACACTATGATGCTTCAAAGATGGGGCATAATGAATGATCAAAGGTTGGACATAATAAAACATCCATTATAGGACACAATGAGGCATGAAAATAGGACACAAGAAAGCGTAAAGAGTATAAGACAATACAGGATCAAACGTAGGTGGCAGTGAATAATCAAAAGTAGTGCGAAACGGAGCATTACGGGAGGGTCGCAGTGAAACCTTAGACATGACAATGTAGAACCTCAAAGGTAGGACACAATAGAGAGTCAAAGGTAGAACACAATAGCGACTGAAACCAAGGGCACATAGGAGCACCGAAGATGGAATACAAAGAAACATAAAAAATGGGGAATAGTGAATAAAATAAAGCATCAATGACGTACACGATGAGGCATAAATATAGGACGGTATAAAACAAAAGTAGAAGAAAATGAAGCACACAAAGGGGGGGGGGGGGAACAATGAAGCGCCAAATATAGGAGACCATCAGGAATAAAAAGTAGGACACAACGCAACATTACAGATAGGACACAGTGGAGCCTTAACGTTCTGACAAAATAGAACATCAATGGTAAGACACAATGAAGCAACAATGTTATGACAAAATAGAGCGTAAAAGGTAGGAAACATTAGAGCGTCAAATGGAGGACACAATAGAGCCTCGAATTTAGGACAGAATGGAGCATCAAAGGTAGGCTAGAATGGTACATTGCTATTAAATAATATAAATTCGTACCTAACAAACCCTTTCAATTGATCCAAGGAACACTCAGACCATTGTCCATTTCGTGCGCCGTTTGCACGTGGCGCCATTATGTAGCCATCTTTTGGGTTGCACACAAGATTTTTGTAAGCAGGAGTGTAATACCCCGGTTTGTCACCGTCGTGCACCATTCCAAGCCTGTTGAAAAAGTTAAAATTTCCAGGTTTGTTAGTGGCGTTCTCCCGAATTTATTAGATGCAGGTTTAAAGTGCACCAACATGTGCAATCAATATGTCAATAACATGTGAATATATCACGATATATGAGGGGACCGGATTTCAGAAGAAAACAGAGTCCAAGGGACAAGAACTGTCCCAACGAAATATCTTCTACAGATACCTTCTTGTTATCTGTCAAAAAATGAAAACTACGAGATTCGTTTGTGGCTTCCTTTTGAAATCGGAGGTCAAAGCAGGCACAAAAATCATCCACGTGTGACATATTATGCATCAGAAACACCTGTGAATATATTCCGATATGTAAGGGAAGTCATTTAAACAAATAATATTAATATCTAGTTGTTGCTTCGCCCCACCGTACATGTTGTAACGCGGGTGGGTGTTCACGTCATCATGAATGCCCGATAACTTAACTCAGCGCCACCGGTCGCTCTTGCATTGCCAGTTTTTCGCAAGATCTAACAGCGTCCCAAGGACACGAGTTTTCCCCAAGGCAAATCTGGTACTAAGTGTCCCCCCTAAATTGTTTCGTCTTTTTTTTAGTCGCAGAAGAAAAAATAAAGCGTGTATTCTGGAACGCAGTCTTTCCGCAAATATGGCGCTAGCGGTGCTGACTACACACGAAACATCAATGTTGACTGCAATCTGGTTAAATATACTACTCAATCTTCGGCAGTTTTAAATGGGGAAAGGGCGGATGACGAGGTTCAGAAATTCATGGAGAGTAATGGCGTCAGCCACCCCCAGGAATGGGCTCCACTTTTCCAATTAAGGTACTGAGAAATAATTTATAAATGTTAATTAACATGACGTTTATTTCTGAAAGATTGCCACCTGGTCCCTAACGCTAGCGCTATTATTTGGCAGTGACTCTGCATTCAACAAGCAACAAAATTGTTTTGTGAAAAAAAAAAAAAATTTGTAGACGCGCTGTAGTATGTTTGAAAGGGTTCGATTTGCTAATGTGTACAAACCAATATAATTTACAATTACGATGATAGTTCGAGTTTTACTGCACTTTCAACTCTGCAGAGGAATGAAACAATATGACATTCACGAAACAATGTCAGTGTTTCAAAGTATTTTCCGTGCATGTCCAGTGAATGCTACCATTGTTTTGGTATCTCTCTGTTTTTGCGTAGAAAAATCTGGTTTGCGGAGCTGCAGTCGGAAGAACGTGAGCGCGCGGTGTATTCGTTATCGGCGCTCACATTTTGCCTAACTGTTTACTCCATTCGTAAACTCTTCGCAATGATAGCGTCAGTTCCTGATAATGGGCTTGTAATCTGTCTGAATTGAAACTAGATGAAATTTCTTATTTAGAAGAAATTTGATTGTTCACCACTTTTTCAGGCGCACAAACGCATTGCTCTATGTGGTCGCGTGAGTTAACGCAAGCGCTAAAATTGAGTATGTTATTCAAAAACTCCCTATTGAGAAGGACGTGTACATGCGGTGCGTCGGCACTTTGAGAAGGATGCGTACATGAAGTTCCTTCGAGCTGTGCAACATGCTTTTTTTTTTTTTTTAATGAGCGTATTCTTAGCTTTTTGAAGGCCATAAAAATTGGGGTTCATATTTCCTTTTTAAATATTGAACGTGTTTCTTAGAAAGCACACGACTTTGAATATATTTGGCATACATAGTTTGAAGCTACTTGACCATAAAAACAAGAGCGAGTGGGACTGAAACCGGATAATTCTCGACCGGCTCTTTTTTAGGAGGAAAGAAAACAATTTCCAGTCTCCAATTGTGTTCTGCGTAGTTAGCCCTTATAGGTCATGTTCGAATAAAAACCTCGGCGAGCTTAAATACCCTTTAAGTGCGATAAGAAAAGAAGGGCATTGAAGACAAACAGACATGACAGGCTTTCGACGTTCAACAAAACGTTTACTGGCTCGACTTCGCTTCCTGAAGCTTGAGGGGGGTCGTCGGGGAGGTAGAAAGGGAGGGTGGTGGATGAGAGAAGCGTGAGCCATGTGGCCTTGCTTGAGGCTATGCCTGAACGGCGGAAGGTAGGGTTCTGCTCTGTGTCAATCGGCACGTCGCCGTAAACGCATGGCTGCGAGCAGGGTCTCACCTTCCGCCGTGCACCCATAGCTGCGATAAGGCCCACATTGCTCAAGCGCGAGACACATGGGCGGCAGAATCGTCCGATCCGACTTCCGATCCGGCAGTCCGAACGCCGCTCCGAATCGCCACACGCGACAGTTTGAGACACACGCTTCCGACCTTGCATGCGGCACGACGATCCGTTCGGCTCCGCCGAGGAGATCCAAGCACTTCAGCGGAGGTTCGCGTTCATAGATCTCTGGTCTCAAATTGATGGTTTAGCTTGCACGAGCGAAGTTAGGAGCTCGTTCTCTCTAGCGCGTGCATTCTCTACCGGGGCCATCTATTTCGAATGGGTCAGCGGGATCCACGCGTCCGGCTTCCCGTCGCCCGTCCCGTTTTCTTACTCGTCCCGCCAGATCCAGTACGTCATCATGACGTTCGCGCTAGCTGTGCTGTCATTGGCTGGACGCATTCGACAATCTCTCCGCCGTGCGAAACTATCTAGCGCGTTGGACGCACGTCGGATCGCCGATCCGACGTCTGAAGCGACAAAATTTTTCGGATCAGGCAGTCGTATTGCCGGATCGGGCGTCAGATCAGATATATTTTTCGCACGTGTCTCTCGCGCTTCACGCTACTCTCCCCAGCACCCTCCCTCTCTCCCAAGTAGCACGGATATTGGCCAAGCAACGGCCAATGGCTGGCGATGGTCCTTTGGCCAGTGGCCAAAGAATCGCCGTTCATTGGCCAACACTTGGCCGATGGCTGATTGCCAGTGGCCATTGGCCAATGGCAAGAGAAAGGCCGTTCATCGGCCAATCACAGGCCACCCAAGCAGCACGGATTTTGGCCAAGCAATGACCAATGTCTGGCGATGGTCTTTTGGCCAGTGGCCAGAGAGTGGCCATTCATTGGCCAATGCTTGGCCGATGGCTGATGGCCAGTGGCCATTGGCCAATGGCTAGATAAAGGCCAGTCACCGGCCAGTCTCTGGCCACTGTCTGGCTACTTGGCTAAGGACCATTGCCAGCCATTGGCCGATGACTGGCCAACTCTGTGCTGCTTGGGCACTGTCTAGCCGCTGGCCAAAGGAACATTTCTAGCCACTGGCCAATGATAGGCCCACTCTGTGCTGCTTGGGTCTACCTCTCAGACGCCCCCCGTCGAGTTTCAAAAGGCGAAGTTGAGTCAGTTAATGTTTTGTTTAAAGTCGAAAGGCCTGTCTTGTCCGTTTGTCTTCAATGCCCCTCTTTCCTTATCCTAAAATAGAAACCTAGACGCTGATTGGAGCGGAGCAATTGCGGCCAGTGTAGACTGCGAAACACGGTGCTCATTTTCCAAGCCCTGCTTCAGGCCATCGTAAGTACCCTTAGATGGGCATTTTGGTAACACAAGCAGAGTGCACAAAATGGCAAGCCAGCGGAGCCGTGACTTGTACAATTGCCTTTGTTCAAAGACCCGACCCGGCGCTTATTGAAAACCGTTAATGGTCTGATTGGTATGCACTCGGTGAATCACATGCTGCTTCTCATCGCATAAAGTTACAGCCGAGCCTGTTTCAGAAGGCCCTATGTAAGCGGCCAGGGACAGAGAAGCACATTTCCACCTGAAGGGTAAGTGGCGTTCGGACGGTAGCTGCTATAGCGTATGGTACACTTGTGCTGGTGATTTGAAAAATTTAATGACTTAAAATTACAAAATGCCGAGTCTCATATGTAATGCATTACCGTTACAAATTACTTTCGCTGACAAATGACGGATTAGATTACTCGTCACGTTACCAATTACTTTCACGTCATTTTTTTCCGTAGAACATTCAGAAGATAATAAAAACAATTATGATATTTTTTCAGAAGTTTTCACTATTTTCCTCTACTCATTCTTCCGTATTAGGGTAGTCTTTCTGAAAATAAAACATTCCATTAAAGAGAAAGAGTGTAGGTTCATTCCGTTCACCTGTAGGCTGACAAGGCACCGAAAGCTGCACCCAGACCCGCCATCCCGCTAGCTTACGGCCTCCGGAAATGATCCCTGAAATTGTGCAGACAAAGCTAGCGGTGCGTATGCTCAGTAGCAGCGTCTACGAGATTCGGAGCTAAAGAAGCGATCTACGAAAGCTTCCTTATGAGTCGGGGGTTTCGCCTGTTATTCACACGAAAGAAAAAACTCGGTGCTAACGTTACAATGTATAGCCAATGTAGAATGCAAGTGTCCCAGTTTACTTTGATGTGTTTACGTAGATTAGAGTTTGTTGTGTTGTTGATGACAATATGTGGTTTTTGGCAAGAAAGTAACACTGAAACTCTAGATTTCGTTCTCCTTAATGCTCTGTCTGAATTTTGAACATTTCCTTAAGAGATGGCCATGGAGACGACGGACTCTTCATGGCCGAAAACACGAGCAGTCAGTGAAAAAGTAGCGGATACGGGAACAGCGGTTCTCACTTTCATGCCAATATTCGTGGAGGCCAGGGAAGGGGAGGGCATAGAGAGTGAGAAAATCAGTGGCCATCGGTCTGACAAAACAATGAAGGAGCACACTACATTTACTCTCTCTCTGTCAGCACTCTTTAGGCGGCCTATCCACCCCTCCCCCCACCTCTTTATGTTGACAGTTGACTGTAAAGTAAGGAGTGGACTCGACAACCATGTCTACACAAGTAAACCAAAAGACGTATCGTCCGAACCCTCGAAAACGATGCTGTTATCCTCGCGCCAGACGCTTTTCAGCCGTGCCTCAAGAGCACGCTAGAATAAAGTAGCGCACCTCAAAGACAGAAAGAGTTCGACCACCTCGCGCGAGGCTACATCGCCTGTTACGCGACTCGAAGCCCGCGAATTGAGGGAATATGGACCCGCGTTTGATGTCTGTGCAGGTGGCGGGAAACGTCCAAGAAGTTGCAAAGGGTGAAACGGTGTAAAAAGATAAAAACAAACCGGAAGAACTTTCTCCTGTCTTAAAGAAAAAACAACAACAACAACAACAACAAAAAAACGGGATGGCAGGTGACGGAGACCGTTCTCGGCATTGTCTTACATGGTCTTGTATTTCACTAGTTGTGCATGCCTTGCCAGTCTTTCTAGTGGTTCTAGTGACCAGTCATACAAAAAATCGTGTTTTCTTTTCGGCTACTCTCCCCTTCCTTTTGTCTTCTATTTTGTTGAACTTGCTCTCTTTATGCTGCTGAATGTTCAGCTCTTATTGTTCCAGTTACTTTATTATGCTCTTATTTTGTTTTAAAGAAAGAGTAATTAAAGTAATTCGTTTCCAACTTGTTGTAACGAAATTACATTACAACCTAACTCCGAAAAAAAGTAACATGGTATTATGCAATTGCTTGAAAAAGTAACGAATTACCAATGATCCGTTACTTGTAACGGATTACTTCCCAAGTCTGGCATATTGGACCGGGGCCGCCATAGCATGCGGGACCGTGCCCAAGCAAGCCTGCTGCGGAAAGGGGGGGGGGGGGGGAGGCGCAAAGGCCTCGAAGAGCTCGTGGCATTGACAATGAATCACGACAGGCATTCAGAGCTAAATACCGGCCTCTACTGCCCTGGCGGGGAGCGCAAATTGCGCTTGGGATAAGTGAGGCGTCTTATGAGGAATGCGAGCTCATTGAGGACAGCCACTGGCCACGCCCTCAAAAGTAGGGGTTGCAGCAGTACTTACACACCTTGTCTCATAAATAACACCCCCAAAACAACAATTAGATGTCTAGTTTATTGACGTCGAACCGACGATGCCAAATAATACGAGCAGTTCGAATAGTAGAGTGGCACAAGTTATTAAAATAGGTAATGTACGCATAAAAACTACAAAAAAATATTAAAGTTTTTGTTAGTGGTGCTGCAAAACATCAGTGTTTTATGCTGTAGTCTTTTATGCTTACTTTAGCTATTTAGTATGTTATATCGCACAGCTCACAAGTTGCTTGTAAATGTTGAATCGTCAGTTCGACGTCAGTGGCCCGAACGTCGAAATGTAGTTTTGGGGTGTTATGTATGGGACAAGGGGTGTGAGCACTACACCACCTATTTCTGAGAATGCGGGACAGAGCCCGAAAGAATCAAGCTAAGCCGAGAGCGGTGATATGTTTGCTGTAGCATATGACAACTTTCAAATCTCAGCTCGCAGTTTTTTCACCTTGTGACGGCAGGGGTGGACACTAAACATTTAAAGTTGTAACGAGTATTTTTAGCTCGGAGGTGGAAGAACAATAGATACAGCGTAAAAAAAAAAAATAACAAGCAAGCGCTGTAAACGGGTTTTTCTGATGCATAATGCACACTCATATAAAGAGTCTCGATATCCCCTCACAAAGTCAACAAACTAGAGAAAAAGCGCTTGAAAGTAGCAACCGGGTCGGCGTGCATTGCCCTTTTCATGTTCCTGAAATGCGCTCTAGCCTCGTCCTGAAGGTAACACAGGCGCATCGTATTTTCTGATGCGGATACTTACAAGTGTCCCCATTCATGGGTGAGAATGCTGACCATGCTGAATGTATGGGGCATATCTTCTGTTGCGGCAACACGTAAAAATCTGCACAGTTGCCCAATGTAGGCAGCACCTGCAAGCAATATTGAAAAAAAAAAAAAAGAAATTCAAATTTCGAGTATGAAGCACTATTGTTTCTGTTTCTAATCAGTTTAATAACATGTACAAATACTGCGTGGTTGAAATTTTGAAGGGGATACATGAGTGCAAACATGAAAATGCACGCGCAAAACAGCAAAAAAAGTATTTTAAATTTTATAATGTAGGTCCATAATATTATGTCGTAAAAAAAATTACAATCGGCAATACTTATTACTTTTGTACGATATGAGCGTGTTGATGCTTTTTTTAAGGGTAAGAAACGGGAGACGCATAGGGACGAAACAGACAGGACAATCTTCCAACTTGAACTACATTTATTTTCGGCTTTAAGCACGGTGCCCCACCGCTGCGTTGGACGAAGAAAAATGAAAAGCTCTTGGGGAAGAAGGGAGGCGAGAAGAATGAAAGAAAAAGCCCCAAAAAAGAAGAGAGAGGGGGGAGCGTGCGAGCGGGATTACGGGATTACATAACGAAGACGGGTATACGTAACCGCCTCTGCTGGTGACCTCGTCGACTCGCCGTGTTCGTCAAAGTTCGACGTTCATCGTCGGCCTCGAGAAGGCTAGCTCCGTATATGATAGCAAGAAGGATAGAGTACCTATGTTCTGCGGGCTAATTGCGATTTGAAACGCCTAGATTATTTCTCTCCCGATGCGCTTGCGGTGGCCTCCCAGGTTCGTTGTGGCGGCAAAAACGCAGCCAGCGCAACTTTCCCATGAATGACAGTCGGGCGCTGGGAATCTGAAACAGCATTTTTTGCGTCTATCTGATGCTCTCGAAGCCGGTTGTTACTGGACCGGCTCCGAGAGCATCATATAAGGCGGTGTCGTCCCCATCCGGCTGAAGCCTCAATTCGGCTAGTGCCTCAATTCGGCTAGAAGTTTCAATTCGGCTGGACGTTCCAGTTCGGCTACATCCTCAATTCGGCTAGATGTTTCAATTCGGCTGGACGCTTCAGTTTGGCTAAATCTTCACTTCGGCTACAAGTTTCAATTCGGCTGCATGCTTCAGTTCGGCTAGATCCTTGTTTCAATTCGGCTGGACGTTCCAAGTTTATCAAGCTAGACACCCAAGCATAAGGTGCCCCCAATTTTTTTAGAGAGACGTTAACTATATCTGCATCTTGCCTTAACATTGCAACGTCCAAGCACAGATCAATAAGTTCAAGCAGCTACAGATGTTGGTGGGCGGTGAGCCAGCTTTTTAGGGCACTCCTTGGAGCCCGTAGGGTGGGCGCCTGTGCATAGAGCACATCGGGGCGTACACTCGTGGCCTTGTTCCGCCGCCTTTGCTCGTCCCACAAAATCTGCGGGCTAATGGCTTCCTTCATGATAGAAACTGTACCCGTCTTCACGTTACGAAGCCCAAATGGTTCGTTCGAAACTCTTATTTGTTTGGAGCATGGCTAGCACAACCACATCAGAGAACAGAATGGAACATATTTCTTTCGTGCTGCTGAGCTATTGTTGGGGTTCCGCAGGCTTTATTTGTTGCATTCGAAATTCTTCTAATCAGTTGGAAACAAGTTCTACTGCCAAAACCCAACCCCTCCCCACCCCGACGTCACAAATAGTGATGTCACATAGACTAGGGGAACACAACTACACCATAAACAGAATCACTTCTGCGCACTAAGGCATACATTGCCAAGATTGCAGATGTCGAGCAGAACTAAAAACATTGCCCCGTAATAAGTAAAAATAATAATCAACTAATTAGGGAAATTATTGAAGCTGAAAAGATTTCGAGGTTAGAAGAAAACTGTGTCACTAAACTTTGTCCAAATTTATTAAAAAAAAAATTAGATTATCTTGCATCCAGATGAAACCAGAAATAACAATAAAAAATCGTTTTGTTTAAAAAGACAGGCGCAGGCAGAGAAGAAAAAATACAAATCTGTGTTGCAAGTCAGAGCTTCATGAATGTCTTTTCCTTTTGTGTGTCCCTGTGCTTCGTTGCGATTTTTTCGCGCTGAGGAGGAGTATGCAACACCAGTTTGCCCGAGCCTCCATATTTTTAATACTGCCAGTAGAAACTTTCACTTTGAAAATATGATGAGGACCGAATTTGAAAATTAAATGTCGCCAAACAATGTTTTGCGGACGTAAAGTTTTGGTTACGAGGTCAGTCACAGCTACTGGTGTGTTTAGCCAATTTTGAGGCAAATTTGTGACCTTGAAAAAAAATTACAGGTATACTTTTACATCCTCCTTAGCCTCCTGAAGATGTAAATCACTGGATTGAACCCCTACCATATTGTTTTGTCTCATAACTGATGAAGGTATCTTCTTTTTTTCTTCAACTCAGTTCGACGTAGGAGCTGCCAAGGCGTCCTGTCCCTTTCACGTGAACAGTGGCCAGCACTGGAAGAAGCAATCTCTGGACTGCTGTAATCCATTCTTTGGGCAAGTGAATAAATTTCTTTGAAGCAGAGACCTGGTGTTCGCACAGCAGCTCCACAGAACAAACAACACAAACGCAAATGTTTCTGTGCCCAAAGCCTTCGTAGCTGCTTGAACTTATTGATCTGAGCTTGCACGTTGCAATGTTAAGGCAAGATGCAGATATAGTTAACATCTGTCTAAAAAAATTGGGGGCACCTTACGCTTGGATGTCTAGCTTGATCAACTTGGAACGTCCAGCCGAATTGAAACAAGGATCTAGCCGAACTGAAGCATGCAGCCGAATTGAAACTTGTAGCCGAACTGAAGATTTAGCCAAACTGAAGCGTCCAGCCGAATTGAAACTTCTAGCCGAATTGAGGATGTAGCCGAACTGGAACGTCCAGCCGAATTGAAACTTCTAGCCGAATTGAGGCACTATCCGAATTGAGGCTTCAGCCGGATTGGGACGTAACCATATAAGGCCGGGAGCTTAAGTCGGTCGGAAAAGCCGAGATAGGCTCCTGGCTTATCCGACCCCAAGATGCAGCAAAAAAAAAAAAAGAAAAAAGGCGGCGTCCACCGCCGTCAAGTTAAGAGTAGGAAAGGGGAAAATGGGGAGGTGACGAATGGAATTTTCAGCCTGGTTAAAACATATTGTGCTTGTAGGCGTTTAACGACCACCTGGGAAGACCGGCGTACTTGGCCCCGCAGGGCAGGCGAATAAGGAGCACCTTTGACTTGCAGACGGTGAACTTGCCTGCATGAACACCACCTGGCAGGCTAGTTAGTTATACATATAAGAATATCAAAGCGCATAACGACGAGGAAGAAAAAAAGAGTGAGACAGGAAAGAGCGCGCTTTGTCTTGTACCCAACTGTTTTCCTTCATCGTCGTTTTGCGCTTTAATATTCTAAAATTGCTTCGATGTTTTTGAGGCAGCTAAGGGGGGGGGGGGGGGGGGTCCCTCCGTGCTTAAGATCTTACACATGTCGCCGAGCCTAGGTTTGCACGTAAAACCGACTTTTTTTGACAAAATTGGAGACGAGTGCTTCTATGCGGTGAGATGTATGAACATACGAAATGCAAGGTGGTCTTCTTGTGGCAGGCGATGTGTTGACGTCTCCCTTAGGCGGGTGTTCTGTGGCAAATATTTTCTAGTTGGCCGGAGTAAGATCGCTAGGATAGCCTGCCCTCTGTGCACGCGCGCAATTCTGGTTTATGCTAGCAACCGGTGGTGGGTGCAAGATTTGGCGCACGCTGAGGAGTGCAGGCACCTGACGATGGCGTTTTTTATGTTTCCATTGTGCGCTTGAGAATGAGATCAGCGGCTTTGTTGTTCGCTGTTGTAACGAGCAGCATACTCTTTTTTCAGAAGATTGGAACCCTCTAGAAACTGCAATTCGCCTTCCGTAGAGCTCTCCCTCTTGAATGTCAGGTACCCAGGCGAAGCCGATGATTGACGTCGAGCGTCGACGAGCGCGATGAGATACGAGGTCATATATAAGAAGAGGCTGTTACGCAGATCCCCTTCATTTCGTAATCTCGCTATTCCCACCTCCTTCCCCCCCCCCCCCCCTTCCTCATAGAGGCTTCCTTAAAATCCCATACAACGGAGGAAATGAATTTGTAGGTGTATATTTACGGCGCGAAACGAATGTGTAGTTAGCGCCCGCGGGAGCCGCCGCGGGTCACGTGGTAGACCATTGCGCCGCCGCGCCGCGCCGCCGCCGCCGCACGCTGAGCGTGGTGCGCCGCCGGTTCAACTTGTTTGTTCTCGCCGCCACCGCCGCCGCGCTAATTCATCTGCTCCGGGGCGCCGTCGCCGGCACTTGACCGGAGCAAAGGTATATCACGTCAGCTTGCGCTTTATCAGGAGCTTCCTTCATTCTATAAAAGTTACTAAAAAACTTTCGTTTTTTTTTTTTTTTTTTTTTTTGCCTTTTAATCGAAGTGCAAATAAGTAACTCTCAGAGAACATAGGAAGCTTCCGAAAGAGCGGAAGCACCACGCGACAAATAGCGACCAGTCATGTGATAAATAGCGGCCACTTTTGCGCAGCGCCCGCGGTCGCCAACTGGAAATTTGCATCGCCCCGTAAATATAGCTCTAGAAACTTTTATATTCGTTGTAAATTCGTTTTTATGACTTCCCTTTCTCAACCATGCTGTTAAAAAAAATTATCTTGGCATGTGTCCTTTAAGTACATTTCTATATTGCATAGTTTTAACAAAAAACGAAAGGCAAAATTAGGTTGTATGGGAGCGAATATTTTCAACTTTGTAGAGTTATCCCAATCTGGACACATTGGGCGATGGAAGAATGTAGCAGCCTCTTTTGATACCTGTAGGTCTGTGATATATCCTAGCAAGAAAATAAACCTAAATAATCTTTTATTTTGCTTAGGAGGGATTGGGTTATACCAATCTTCTTTCTGTTTAGTTTTAGTGCAACTTGAATAGGCGATGTAATCGGTGGTCACAAAGCGCTTGATTTATAAATCGCTTTATCTTAGTTTCGAGGTTACCTCTCAGATGGGTTCCAAATACCACAAGCTAGTTTTAAAGCCGGTCTGAGAGAATAAGAATTAATGCTTGTTTCACACGGCGGAATGTATTCCCCAAACGTTTTTGTATAAAATACATAATTATTGTGGCCTTAACCACATTATTATCTTCTTGATCGTTTCATTTTAAGGGAGATCAATAATACACTTTGGAATCCTTAAAGTGTCTACATTTTGAAATATTTTATTTACTTGCCACAGAAGTGCCGAAGGACAGATAAAAAGTGAAGAAGGTAACGACAACACGAAGCGCGCTAAAAATTTAACGTTTATTACAAAACACGCTGACATAAATACCTAAATAACCCACGTCACTTCCAGCCACCCCAGTATCTCTCTCTCTCTCTCTCTTTAAAAAGCTTATAGGACATTTAAGCTTCGCCTTTAATTTTGAACGCGATAGCGTTATCGGGTCCCGATCACATCGCTTTCTCATTCGCCGTGCAAGAATGTCCTGCGTGGCCTACTCAGTAGCCTGCCTGGCTGGGGCAAACGACGGGTCGTTGGTTCAAATCACGCGTAACATTCCTCAATTTTTTTCTCCAAGGCAAGTGAACTACTTTATAAATTGAAATCATTTGAGACAAGCGGCGACGCTTAATACGCACTGTATGCCATGTTTTCTTCACTTTCGTTCCACGCGTGGCGTCACGGTCCACGTTAGCGTTGTGGGTTGTTCGAAATTCCCGGGCGAGGCCATGTGGCCGTGACGTCATGTCTCTATCAACGAATCAGGACTTTGTCGTCAAACGAACCAACGCCGGCTTTTCTGCGACACGAGCTCCTTAACGCTCTCGAGTTAACATAACATTTCCTTATCTCACAGGGTCATAGACGGCTCAGCGATACACTTCTCGGCGCACCCTGTTTCGATGACAAGCGATTTTGTGAATTTCCTGAACGGTTCTTCTGGTGTGCCGTTTCAGGATGGTTCTGTTTGAAAACAAGGGCTTGCTCCGGCCTTGATCGCAATGCACTGCCAAACGCCCAGGCGGCGTTTGTCTGAAAGCTCCTGCGTGTTCTCTAGCTCAGTAATTATCTAGTTCGTATTCATTAGCTCACAGCTTCGGTAAAAACGAATGTATTTAGAGTTCTGGTAAATTAGGATTTTTTTTTCAAGTATGACATTAGTCCTTTAGCACATATATGACAAATGCGAACCTTAAAAAAGCAAAAACAGACAAACAAAAACATCAGGTTTTTTTTTTATATGAGAATAATGAAGGAAATGGCCGCATAATCAGTATGCGTTTCTACGTACCCAGGACAACGCTGGAAAGTACGCCATTTTCATCAAGACTTGCGATGTCACGCCTAAAAAAATGTTAGAAGGTAATAGAAATACATTTTAACATTATAGAATAACGTTTCAATCACACACTCAACTAGACTCGTTTTCTGCATAAACGGAGGAATGGTTCAACTCTCTTTCTGCACTCACTGACAGTCTATAAAACACAATGCTTGGACAGTTCTATGAATGCAATTGTCGCTTCGCGGCCACTGAAATTGCGAAATGAACCAATAAAAATGAAAGCCGTTTACAACTCCCTGTAACGCCGAATTAGAGCGCAGCTCTGGAGGGGTCCTCCGGGGTTCACGTCCCCTCGGGAAGGGGGGGGGGGGGGGGGGGGAGGGGAGGAGAGGAATGGGGGGTTTCACGTGACCTTCCAGAAAAAATTTTCCGCTAGATTTAGCGCGGAAATTTTTCCGCTAAATCTAGAGGGGGCAATTTTTCCGCTACATTTATCGGGAAAACTTTTCTGCTACATTTAGCGGGGAAATTTTTCCGCTAGATTTAGCGGGGAAAATTTTTGCGCTAGATTTAGTTGGGAAATTATTCCGTTCGATTTAGCGGGAAAAGTGATTCGCTAAATTTAGCGGTGAAATCTTTCCGCTAGATTTAACGGGAAAATTTCCGCTAGATTTAGTGGGGAAATTATCCCGCTAAATGTAGCGGGGAACTTTTTCCCCAAGATTTAGCGGGAAAAATTTTTCCCTTAGATCTAGCGGGTAAATTTTTGCGCTAGATTTAGCAGGAAATTTTTGCGCTAGATTTAGCGGGAAAGTTTTCCGCTAGATATCGCGGGGAAATTTTTCCGGTTGATTTAGCGGGGAATGACTGAAAAGGAAACATCGCACCCTCAAAACAAGCACTCTAACCGTTCATGCACACAAAAAAAAAGAGCCACTTACACAGCGCTCACTGGCAACTTTACATTATATTTACAATATTCGTTTTCGTCTTTCTTTGGGACTAGGGTTTCTATGGCAATAAATTGCACTTTTCTTCTTCCTTCTTTTTCCTGTGTTTTTGTAATAGGAAGCTAAACCATAAAATTATTGTATGGCTAAGTACTCTAGTTCTTTGTTGGATAACGTTATGGAAGGAGTGCTGACACATCTCTCCTTTTGGCTGGCAACGTTCTCTGCTTCCATGATTTCTCTTGTCAACTTGTCGTAGTTCTTGCCTAACACTGTGCATTTCTCCAGCTGCGTTGTGCAGCCACAGTCTCGGCACTGAATTCCCAGGTGTCCGGAGTTTTTTTTGGTGATAGTGTAGTTCTGCTCACGAAGGCGATCGTTGACGCACGGTCCGGTCTGTCCTATGTATTGTCGTCCACAGGATAGAGGGAAGGAGTAAACCACCTTTTAGGTACACTGTACGACGTTGTTTTTATGTTTCTTCGTGCACTTGACTGTGGTTCTTGTGAATGTATTTACTCTCTTGCACAGGCTATGAAGTTTGTTAGGGGCTGAGAAGACGATGTCCAGGTTAACTCTATTAGCTATTTTCTTTAGAACGTGGGAAAAGTTGTGAATATATGGCACAATGATCGGTTTCTTGGCCCTGTCCTTTTCTTTTTGTTTAATGTGGTCCCCTTGCTTGATGACTTTGATGAGTCTTTTGGCCACTGATGTTAGTAAGTGGTTGGATGTCCTCCGCATTTTAATCGAGAGACTTGCCCGTTGAATCTTGTTTGCATGGAATGGTAGCATGATTTTGTAAGTGCGTTGTTGAGACTTAACCGCACAATGCTCCGCTTAACAAGTTTCGAGTGCGCCGAGTTGAAAGGTAGAAGTGGCTTTTTCCCCCTGGGCTCATAGGACCAGCATACATGATAAGGTAAAATAAAAAGTTGCAGATCCAGGAATCTTAACGAGTGATCAACTGGAAGTTCGTGCGTAATGTTTAATTGGTTCATGCACCTATTAAAGCTGTCTAGAACTTCGGCAACCATGGTTGTAAAGTCGTGATCATCTGTTTCTAGTACGATTAAATAATCGTCAACATACCGGAAGACTGATAACTATAGAAGCATCCAAGGTGTGCCCTAACTGCCTGTCTTGGTGGGCAAGATAGAGGTCGCTAATGACAGGGGCAATGCATGATCCTATGCAGACGCCCTGCTTTTGTATGTAGGTATGACCATCCCAAGTAGCGAACGTGGATTTGAGACAGAGGTTAATCGAGTTCAAAAATTCTCCTTGGAGATATGCCTGATGCATTCTGGAATGAAATAGTGCCATAGGTGTCTATGCGTTCCTCAATGCACTTTAGGAGACGGTCTTGGGGCAGTGCATAGTAGAGGTCCTTAATAACGATGGAGAACATTTGTAGATTTTTTCGGCTCTGATGCTCATGGTAGAAGGTGAAGACGTCGTAGGAACTTCTGATCAGGTACGGGTCGTCAACGGTGAGCATATTCAGTCTTTCTTGTCAATATTATTTTCTATCACAATAGCCACCTTAAAGAATCACTGCTATCACCTCCCCATCGTATTTTCCCGCGTCTAGATCACCTATGTAAATTACGTCCAATTCGATCATCAACTGTTTCTCACCAGACTTCCACACTACCATTGGCCATCGAGGATTGGAATTCACTACCTCATAACATCGTTTGTATTAATGATACTACTAAATTTGTTGAAGCCATTACCCTCTTTTTATCTAACCTACCTAGCTAGCTTACAGTGTTATAATTGCGTTTACTGTTCTATTTGTTTTTGTTCTATTGCCACCCCCTTGTATAATGCCCCACGGGCCCTCAAGGAAAATAAATGATGATGATTAGGCCACAGACTTTTGCCACGTTCTCCATTCAGAAATGATAACTCCAAGGGGACAGTTTGTTTTATGAGTTTTTGCGCTGAAGAATAATTCTAAGCTCAACTTTTTACTGCGATCAATATAGGAGCAGAGTTGTTTTAAATCTTGCGATTGGCAAAATTGTTTAGCTTCCCTTTTCACCTTTCCTAGAGAAGTCTCGTTGCGGCTGCAGAAAACAGATTCGATCGCTGTTAATGCCTTTTCTCGAAATGTGTCCTTCTGCATGAGGACTCTTTCCCTCTATCCTGTGGACGACAATACATAGCACAGACCGGACGGTGCGTCAACGATCGCCTTCGTGAGCACAACTGCACTATCACCAACAAGAACTCCGGACACCTGGGAATTCACTGCCGAGACTGTGGCTGCACAGCGCAGCTGGAGACATGCACAGTGTTAGGAAAGAACTACGACAAGCTGACAAGAGGAATCATGGAAGCAGAGAACATTGCCAGCCAAAAGGAGAGATGTGTCAGCGCTCCTTCCATAACGTTATCCAACAAAGAACTAGAGTACTTAGCCATACAATAATTTTATGGTTTAGCTTCCTATTACAAAAACACAGGAAAAAGAAGGAAGAAGAAAAGGGCATTTTTTTTGCCATATAAAGCCTAGTTCAAAGAAAGACGAAAACGAAAATTGTAAATATAACGTAGAGTTGTCAGTCAGCGCTGTGTAAGTGGCCCTTTCTTTTGTGTGCATGAACGGTTAGAGTGCTTGTTTTGAGGGTGCGCTGTTTCCTTGTCAGTCATGAACAACAAAATCGCCCGAACCTCCGTTTTAGCGGGGAAGTTTTCCCGCTAGATTTAGCGGGGAAATTCTTCCGCTAGATTTACCGGGGAAATTTTTACGCTAGATTTAGCGGGGATATTTTCCCTAGAATTAGTGGGGAAATTTTTTCGATAGATATAGGGGGCGAATTTTTCCGCTAGATTTAGCGGGGAAGTTTTTCCACTAGATTTAGCGGGGGAAGTTTTTCCGCTAGATTTAGCGGGTGAATTTTCCCGCTAGATTCAGTGGGGAAATTTTTCCACTAGATTTATTGGGGAAATTCACCCATAATGCACCGCGATTTTACGCCGACGCCGATGCCGACGTCGACGGCGACGCCGCTCAAGACGGAAACGGGCGCCTAAGAGCTGCGCTCTAACAACCCGGTGAATAAAACTCGAGGGATCAGGCCTGAACATAACTAGAAATATCCTGCCTTCTTCGGCAGTCAGGGACAACAAGAACTGAAAGCCGTTTACAAGCCCCTGTAACGCCGGATTAGAGCCCAGCTCTTGAGGAGGAGGATGGAAGGGCACTGAGGTGTAGGTGACTCCCTTAGGTCACGTGACCTCGGGGGGGGGGGGGGGTCACGTGACCTGCAAGGGATCACATGACCTAAAAAGGTCACGTGACCTCAGGGGGTAACGTGACATGAGGGGATCACGTGACCTGAGGGGGTCACGCGACTTCAGGGGGCCACATGACATTAGGGGGTCAATGACATCAGGGCCGGTTTGCTCATCTTGCGGCTGCGGCTGCGGCCGCGCACAAGAGGGATTTTCACGTCACGTGACCAGCTCCATGGGGACAAAGAAGTACCTAGCGTCCCTGCCTAATGGCGGAGAGATCCGCATCGCTTCAAGCACAAAAGCCTAATGTCGCTCGCAGGAACTGATTGCAGGGACTTTCAACTGAAGTCCAATTGACCGCCCCGTTATACTGTAGGAGCGGCAGGTAAAGTTACGGCCAGGGAGGGTAAATAGGAGCCCAAAGAAAGAAAAAAACACACGAGATAAAAGCGGTGGCAGCATATTTATCTACCTCTGCCGGCGCCGGCGCCTCGCGCGTTCTGCTGTGGTCGAGAGGTTAAACCGCCGGTACTTGTCGTCGCGGCGTGAAAGTTCCGGGTTCAAATTGCACTAGGGGCTTCTTTTTTTTTTCTTTTTTTGTATTTTGCGCGTGTCTTACTTTTTAACTGTGATCCTTTTTAGGAAATCATCCACTTGCACTACTGCACCTTAAACGGTTTTTACTGTTAGTCCCACCTGTTCAATCGAAACACCTGGAAGAAAAAAAAAAAAGGATCAACGCAAGTTAACGCGTTACTAGAATCATTTCATAATGTTCATTAAAAGGAAATCAAGATAACAGCATCGCTATGGCTTTCACACTAACGGAGCCGAAACAAGCATCCTTTCCCCAGCAACTAGTTTTATGTGTTTTTAAATATACAACGCTCTTGCTACGATTCCTTTCAATAACAAGAGATGCCTATTTAGGACTAATAAAAACTGCAGTTGTGACAATTAAAAAAAAAGCCTAGCAACTGTGGCTACACTGATTGACCGAAATCCTACAGGCAAGGCAGCAAGTCAAACGTCTAAGAAAGTAGTAAAACCGAAATAAAAGCGATCATACTTTTACTTGCATGGAATGTGATAAAAAGTATATTTATACTCTTTACATTTTGTTGTGGCAATCGTTTTGTAATAGTACCACATTACTTGTTGAATTTTAGTTAGATTAGCGGACGATCACGACCGAATGCAAAAATGAATCAGGCGTCGACATCGCAAACCCTCTCTCTAATGCAAACACCAAAAATGACTTTGGAACAACAAATGGAATTCATTATAATTAATTCCATTTATGATCCAAAGTCATTTTAGGTCCCTCAGTCTAATTCAAACTCCTAAAATGACTTTGGATCAACAAATGGAATGAAATGATTGTATTAGCGCGTTAACTTGCGTTCGTCTTTTTTTTTCTTCCCGATGTTTCGATTGAACAGGTGGGACTAACAGAAAAAAACGTGTAAGGCGCAGTAGTGCAAGTGGATGATTTCCTAAAAAGGATCACAGCTAAAAAGTAAGGCGCTCACGAAATACAAAAAAAAAGCAAAAAAAAAAGAAAGAAATCCTTAGCGCGATTTGGACCCGGAACTTTCACGCCGCGACGACAAGTACCGGCGCTTTAACCTCTGGACCAATGCAGAAGGCGCCGGCGCCGGCGGAGGTAGATAAATATACTGCTACCGCTTTTATCTCCTGTGGTTTCTTCTTTATTTTGACTCCTATTTACCCTCCCTGGCCGTAACTTTACCTGCCGCTCCTACAGTATAAAGGGGCGGTCAATTAGATTCCAGATGAAAGTCCCTGCAATCAGTTTCTGCGAGCGAAATTAGGCTTTTGTGCTTCAAGCCATGCGGATCACTCCGCCATAAGGCAGGGACGCTAGGTACTTCGTTGTCCCCATGGAGCTGGTCACGTGACGTAAAAATCCCTCCTGGCCGCAGCCGCGACCGCAGCCGCAAGATGAGCAAACCGGCCCAGGGGTCCCCGTGACCTCAGGGGGTAACCCTCATTACCCTCGTGAGGGTAACCCTATTGACTCTCGTGACCCTCGTGAGGGTAACCACCGTGACCCTCGTGACCCTTGTGAGGGCAACTCTCATGGCCCTTGTGAGGGTAACTCTCACGACCCTCGTGAGAGTAACTCTGGTGATCCTCGTGAGGGTGACTGTCATAACCCTGGTGAGGGTAACGCTCATAACCCTCGTGACCCTCGTGAGGGTAACCCTTTTGAGGGTAACTAACCTTCGTAACCCTCGTGAGGGTGACAAGAGTTTTCAGGGTTATTCTCACGAGGGTTACGAAGGTAACCCTCGTGATCCTCGTGAGGGTAACCCTCGTGAGAGCAACCCTCGTTATTCTTCACGAGGGTTACGAGGGTTGCGCGCGGTTATGCCGACGGCGATGCCGACGCCAACGCCGACATGACATCAGGGGTCATGTGACCTCAGGGGGATCACGTGACCTCAGAGGGTCACGTGACCTGAGGGGGTCACGTGATCCAGGGTGTCACTTGACATGAGGGTGGTGACGTGACCCCAGGGGGTCACGTGACTTGAGGGGGGTTACGTGACCTCGGGGGGTCACGTGACATCAGAGGTCATGGACACCAGGAGGTCACGTGATTTCAGGGGGGTCACGTGTCCTCAGGGGGTAACCCTCATGACATTCATGAGGTTAGCCCTCGTGAACCTCGTGAGGGTAACCCTCGCGACCCTCGTGAAGGTAACCCTAGTAACCCCCGTGAGAGTAATTCTCGTGACCCTCGTGAAGGTAATCCTCGTAACCCTCGTGAGAGTAAACCTGCTAACCCTCGTAACCCTCACGAGGGTTATGAGGGTTATTTATCTTCAAAAGGGTTACCCTCACGAGGGTTACGAGGGTTACGCACAGTTATGCCGATGGCGACGCCGCTCAAGCCGGAAACGGGCACCTAAGGGCTGCGCTCTAAAACAGAGATAAGCAGCAAGCTTGTTTCCACATCTAAATAAAACGAAAGATAAATAAAAATTAAACACCTTTACAATCCCCTGTAACACAGAATAAGAACCCATCTATTGAGGAGGAGGAGAAGAAGGTTCGGAGAGGAGGCTATGCCTATCCTCTTCATTTGTATCCTCCCCTCCTCCTCTTCTGCTCGCCTCCCATTTAGCGCCAAACTTTTCGGTAAATTTTCCGGTAAATTTAGCGTGGACATTTACATATAATGCAACGCGCGGTGACTTTACGAGTAACGTCACTCGTGACCCTTGTGTTTTCACACGGAACGTCACGTTCGACGTCATTCCGAGAAACATCCCATAATGCACCGCGCGGCTACGCCGACGCCGACGCAGCTCAAGCCGAAAACGGGCGACTAAGAGCTGTGCTCTCAAAAAAATATCAGCAATTGATTAAATGGCTCGCAGAAAACGCCCCTCCGCGTGGAAGTACAGGCAACGATTAAAAAAAATATTATCCCTCATTTTTTTTGTTGATTTTGCAAATTTCTACAAAATGACAAAAACGCTGATTTAAGAAAGCCTTTTGGGATAAGTCACCTCGTTGGTTTGGTGTTTTGAACACGATTAAGCGTCAATAAACCTCAAGACAGCAAAACCAGCGTAACAGGTGTTCTGGGCAAGACAAGGAGTGATAAAACAACAAGGTCACGGCATTCACCTCCTTTTAACGCCATAGCGTTAAGAAGTTCGTGTTGCGGAGGAAGCGGCGCCGGTGGCGTGACTGGAAAATGCTGATTGGTCGATAGGGTCCTTACGTCAACTCTACATGAACTCTCGCAAAAATTTCAAACAACCCGAAACCCTCAAAGCTCACGTGAAATGTGATGTCACGCTTGAGATAAAAGCCATTGAAACATGACATGTAATGCAAATTAAAGATCGCCGCACGTCTCGAATGATTTCACTTAAAAAAAATATCATGTATTGGCCTTAAAGAAAAAAAAAGGATTTTTGGGCGTGGTTGGAACCCATGACCCTTCGGTTCCAAGCCGGGCACGCTACTGGTTAGGCCACGCACGGTACGCGTGCTCGGTTTGGGAAGGGGCGGATCTTGTATGTTTAAATGCGTGCCGGTTATATGCGTGCCCGCTTTTCCGAGCATGAAAAGCGAATGAGAAGGGGATGCGAACGGAGCCCCATGACGCTATGGCGTGTCACTCGTAAGGGCGAAGTTTAAGCGTCCTCCAAATGTTGTGCTTGTGCTATGATCGGCTCAACTAATCAACTACGGTGAAGGAACCACGACCTTGAGGTTGAAGTATACCTGTTCGTATTTGTATGTATTAACCGCGCTCTGACCTGTTATAAAAAGAAGTCTAGGGTTTTACTGGCTGGTTTTAGAAAACGAACAATTTAAATAATGTCTCAAACTTATTTATACCTCTGATTTGAAATAAGAGCAAATAGAAATGCTTAGCTGAACGCCAAATTTCGATAATCATTTACTATTTACCGTGTGACTTAGCTAGTAGACTAGGACAGAAGCATGCTAATCTGTGGCCTCCAACAATATCTGGACTACCTGTTAAGACGGATACGATATGTGCAGAATGAGTGTTTGGAAATAATGGCGCAGGTACGGGTTGCAAGCTCTAGCTCGATTATTTGGCCACAGAAAACAAGAAGGAATTTTCGGGAAGGCTGACTCACCGCCTAAACCAGAAAGAGAGTTATTAATATAACATACAAAACTAAATCAAATATTCGTTTTTATCCATAGATGTATCTTCTTTTATGATTTATGCTGTTTGGCTAATCATTTTACACTAATTTTATCTTCAATAAATAAACAGAATATTGCGTAGAGCTTGATTGTTCTTACGATGTAACCAAGGTGACGAGGTCTCCGGGAAACTTGATCCTTGCGGTGTTGACTTTCCAGGCTAACTTAAGCAACGCTGGTCGCAAAAGGACATATCTTT
The DNA here is from genome assembly GCF_016920785.2 of Ixodes scapularis. Taxonomy (NCBI): domain Eukaryota; kingdom Metazoa; phylum Arthropoda; class Arachnida; order Ixodida; family Ixodidae; genus Ixodes; species Ixodes scapularis. Next base: position 59,808,531 of record NW_024609879.1, on the reverse strand, counting down.
TATTGTAGCCGGGCGGCTTGGCATAATCTTGAGCCACAACTGTTTTAATCTTAAGAAAAATGCGTTGTTAAATAACACAAGCCTTATCAACGCACATCGAACAATGTTTACTTCAGAGCTACTCATAAAAATAACATACCCCTGATATCTCAAGAACAGCAACCAGAACAAATTGAACTTTTGGATCCGAAGTGACGTCATATCGCATGTTGATCTAGACAGAACGCGTGGTAAATATTAGAACGTGTTTTCTATCAGCAAACAATAGAACTACTGTTTTCAACAATTTCCAGCCTCACCCGACGGCAGAAATGAGCCTTCAACTAAGTGTTGTAGATGACAAACCGAGTCAGTCAGCACTGCAAATTATAACTATTAAGATAAATTCAGTTACGAAATTTTACAAGCTGAAACAGCTCTTATCATGAGAAAACTCACACGCACATTGCGAGCGTACCCTATGTTCATCGGCGGTACAGCGTTCTGTGCGCGCTCCATTCACGAAATGTTCCGAGCGAAGTCGAGAGGATGGCGTTGAGGAAACGCCTTTTTGGTTTACGGACGCAATCCACTGCCGCCGGAGACAGGGGTCAACTGGAAAGCGATGGAGCTCAAAGACATTGCAGCCGCTCTCACCTTGCCGGGTTCCTTGCAAGCTACATATGTCCTCGGAGAGTATTCTATGCTTTCTGTTTTTATTCCTGCACCCTATGACCCAGCAATGGTGTCCCGATAAACGGGGGACTGCTGCCATCGAAGCCTCTGGCTCTAATTAAGTTTGCGAGTTTAAAAAGGGAAAGAAAGCGCGAACGAAGTTCGGGCACAGCAGACACCCAACACCGGCGAAGCCTCTCATCCGGGACTTTCGCTCTTTCTACACAATCAGAAAGGGGGAAAGCGAAGGTAGCCCTTTCCCCTTTTCTCTCTCGCCCTCTTTCAGTAAAACGGTCAATACACTGGTAAGTAATATTCTATTCTCGTGGTTTCCGGATTCTTTTTCAGCAGAAGGCGAGTGATTTCAGACTTTGGACTAAGAAAAGAAAAGTAAACTCCCTGTTTTTGAATTTTTGCGGAAAAGAAAACACGGAGGTCCTTAACTAGTAAAATACTCCCATTGAAAACAAAAGCTTATTTATATAACCAACATGCTGTAATACTATATAGAGGAACAATATGGATGCATGACCCGTTAGATGCATTTTTCTCAATGACGGGAGAGCAACTGAATATGATATTTGGTAGTTGAAAGGTTTTTGCGAACCATACTTTTACCTACTTGCTTACACTTTCGGATTGCACGAAAATTAGATTTTTTCTTACCTGTCGTAATAAATGCGTCAATAATCGATATTTGAATCAAGTTCATGTCACGCGCAAAACTGGCAACGTTGCTCTTGTTTTATGTTCATAATACGTGTTCGAGATAGGAAGATTATTTTGGATAAATCAAAATATAAAAGGTCCTCTTATGAAAAAATCTAATTTTAAGATGTTTACACGGACGAGTACTTTTTATTGTATTATGACGAATGAGTCGTACGGGTACATATGATTTTTTTCAGCAGGTTTTGGTGTTGCTCTCCTCCTGGTAATAAGGAGCTCACGAAACAAAAATATTTTGTGTTATCCCTCTTGTCGGTTGTCTCCTGGTTTTCTGAATTTTATAAAGGATTCAATTTGGTTCACTATTGTTTTTTTTTTCTTACATACACCAATAAATAAATGTACGCCTATACACTTTCATGGTCATTTTACGCAAATGCACTATAGAAAAAAGCTCGAAATTAATCCACAACAGACACGTTTATAAATTCTGCATGACCACGTTTCGATGTCTTCTAGGAAGACGTGCATTTTTTATAGGATGAGTTCTAGTACAAATATTTGTTTTTGTTTTTATTTTCTTAGATGAAATGCACCTTCGGAAAATGAGGATTTTAGCTGATACCTCTGCTTGAAGTCAATGATTTGCAAAGTGGAAATTCAAGTTCGCTGCTGGCTAAAACAAGTTTGCCAACAACAAGATATGTGTTGCAGTATTGTAAAGAAAGATAAAATAAAAACATTTTCGTGCAATTGACCATATCGAGCATTACCTCATGCACAAATTGAAAAAAAAAAGAATCGCAATAAACAATCCCGAACAAATTTCTATCATTAACAACACCTACACTTGCTTCCCCACCAAGATAGCCACTCGATCGCATACCACGATTTCCGAATTTCTTTTAATGTTTTATGCTTAGTAATGCTAACTTTGCATATCTGCGCCTCTAGCTTTCTTTGTAAACCTTATACAACATTTAATTATCGCAGATCCGTCGCGCATAATGTTTAAGAAAAGATAAAATGAATATATTACATAGAAAGGTAAACATTAACCTTGCCCTGAATAAAGCAAGCTCTCTTATATGTGGTGCTCGGCATTGCTTTATGATATTTTATAAGGTTCGGCAGGTTGTAGTTTTTCTTGGTCATCACTAAACAATATTTTGACCGTATATAAAACTGCGTATCATCTTCTGTATTGTGCCTAACGAATGGAGATATTAAAAAATAAACTTCCACAAAGAGTTAATCTTGAATATTGGGCGAAGCTTCTTTGTGTGATTGCTCTCAAGGCAAGCCACATTTAAATAATGTATTTCTTCGTCATGACCAGCACAGATCGTGTGAGGGTAAGTAGGACAACTCTACAGTTGCTAATAACTCTCTAATATTATTTCTGAATTATGGGAAAAAAAGCATTCAGAAACAGCTTAAGCTGCTTTTTTCGCACGTCATGAGTAGACAATAATGTGACACACAGAAAACTAAAACTTGCACGATAAACTTCACCAAGTAAGACGTCATACCAATTGAACAGTGAGTCCAGCATATTGCAAGAGGCTTTCTTTAGTCTTAAATTGCTTTCTGTGGTGCTGATCGAACACCATTGCCACCTCGACAAAGAAAACGCTCGGAATTTGTGTGGCTGATTGGTTTCCTGAAAAAGAATATGTCATCAAAGGGTCCATTCGAAGGTTTAAATTGAAGTACATAGAACGTTTGATACGTTTCATAAATTTGCAAGTGATATTTCAGTGACAAGTAAATGTTATTCACAAGTGAATAGCACTCCACGTGGTTCGATGCGAGCCCTAACTTATAGCCCCTTCACCGGGCAAATACCGAGCGCTCAGCGCTGGCGGTCGTCGAGCGGTCGGCCTGCGTGAGCGATCGGTCACGTGATCTATCCCAGTGGCACGCGTTGCGGAGCAAAATTGAGCGTAACGCTCCCAGCGCCACCGCTTACAGAGCGTCTGCTCTCGCTTTTGAACAGCTTAGGCTTTCACTGTTATCTTGCTGAAAGCATGAAGTTTAGAACTGAAGTTTATGCTTTGACAAAAAATTTATTATTTATTACTTGATTAGTGGTGACCCCGACGTTAAGACACAATTTTTGTTTTTACAGTTATAAAAGCCCGATAAAGACAACCAGAGGCACTTGTATGAGCCGTTGGATGCTATTAAGCAATACCAAACACGTATGCATCACTAAAAAATAGCGCAGGGACGACGGTGATGTTTACCCAACTGGCGCACCAGGTGATTTTAATGCAAAAACGTATGCCGTAAAGCGATCGTCATCTCCGAAGGCGACTTCCATCTGCGGAGTATTTGGCGTGTTGTCTCCTAATTATTCTAATCACATCACAGAGACCACTTCCGAATAGGCGCGCTCAAGCCTTCGACGTAACGCGTCATCTTGGGCCTCTTCGCTGGCCAGGCAAACGACGCGGCAAACACTTCGCTGGAACGGCTGCCTCGTCGTCACTCGAGCGGCAGCTAAGCTAATATCTTCGTCGCTGTCACAGCGCTTTATTAGACCTCCTGAAATTAACTGCAACGATGGCGTCGCCGTAGTATGCTCGGGCGAGTCGGTCATGAGGGGGGGGGGGGGGGGGGGCGAAAGCAATCACAGCAAGAAAGCCCACCCAGCAATCGAAAAAAGAGAGCCGCGAAACTCCTTCGCTCCCCCGTGGGAATGTCAATAACAGAACTGAAACGTTGCGAGTGACGACTGCAGATCGTACTCCTCCGAAAAGGGCTGAGCGGAGATCTACTCCGGACCGCTCGACGCGCTCCGCCACTTTTCCACGAAGCGGTTGGAGCCGCTCGGCGAGCAGAGAGCCCCACTGGCTCCGGATCTACAAGCGGCACACGGATAGATTGCTCCCCTTTAGCGAGGGAAACAGGAATACGCCCTGCGAGCACGCGCCGAGCGCTAGCTATTTGCCAGGGGAAGGAGCTATTACTCATAAACCAAAAGTTATCTATAAGAATAACTCTCGCAGTTAGAGAGAGTTTTGCTACTCTTATAAGCAGACTACCTGGGTTCTTACAAATCTTTCAAGCCGTTTTTGAAGTGCGCTATTCAAATAATAAAAACTATTTCATAACAGCAACCTATCATGGCGAAAAGGACGCTTCGTCGATAGACTTAATGAAAAAAACAGTGGTCCTATCAAGACAACAACATCTTTGTCACGCCCGTATCGGAAGTAATTCTTTCTGTCACCTTGCGTCGTAAGTATTGTCTAGTACCATCACACTTTTTTATGCCACCCTTTTTTTATTTATATAGCTTGGTGACCTTCATCTTACACATGGATGTGGTCATTTCAAAATCCCGGAGTTTTCGCTCTATTAGAAATTCCTTATATTAGAGTGTGCGACACAAGTGGAACACACTGGAGGGGGAAAGGTGTTTATATTTTTTGTCGAAATATAAAGTAATTTTGAGCACTGTCCAGTAAAATTAACTGATGTAGGGCATTCACCTACACGACGACCTTCGCTTCTCGACAATAAACTGTAGAAATACAACTAGAAGCACTGATACCGTGCTGGGGATGACAGGGTCCCACTGTTAAATTATTTCTTTTGGTCAGATAGGATAATTCAAATCCCTCCGCATTACGGAAATATCTAATGTGACCCTGTCACAGTTGGAACATTAAACCCTTGGATATATAAGACTATCGAATTTTTTGTCTCTAAAAGATGACTTTACTCACGTCGTCTCCCGAAGGCGTTCCGTTCTGCAGGTGCTGTAAAACAGAATAATCAAATGTGTACTAATTCTTAGATAACGGCACCACGAGCTTGAGGGATGAATAAATAAAAAAAGTAAAAATGCAACTTTGACAATTTTCTTTTCGTTTCGTTTCACCCAAAGAACCGTGGCTCGGTTTATAGCAAGGGTCGCAACTTTAATTATACGTTGGAAACTGTAGAAACTTTAAGGTTGATCGAGAAGTTTCTATAAAAAGAGGCATAAGATTGCTGATGGGAGTTAATCGCATCATTATCGCCTGCTTAGTTTACAGTACGTTTTTAGGTGCAGGTAGATGTTCGCCCAATAAAACATTTATCTTAAGACAACCTCTCAATTCGAGGCAGTTGCATTGTCAAATATCATTAAACTGAACATATTATTCATAAACGAAAATTGTTGTAAATGCGAAAAAAAGGTTGGTGGCCTCATTTTGTTCACAACTGTCGCAATCATGCTTCCTATGGCCATACGTGAAGATGCATTAGTTAACATGCTTGGTTATATAGGTATTTTAATAATTATGATATACGGTTAAAACAAAACATTTCCCGCCATATTTATGCCTAATTTAAAAAAAAGGAGCACTATAAGCCGCTCTTATCACGCGTTAAAACCATATATAAATCAGTGGGTAAGCAGATTAAAAGCCTTTGTGCTTTAACTAACGATATAAAACCTTACTGGGTTCTCATTTAAACATTCTGCCTTATTTCAAGTCGTGTCGTACTTTCCTTTTTTTGGCTGGTGATAAGAAGGAAAGGAAGCAAGTCATTTAGTAGTAAAAGTGCTACGTTGTTTCTCACCTATAAAATCATTTTTGTATTCCTCCGCCTCCTCAATTTCAAAGATTCTGTGTGCCCCGCATCCAGCTTCACAGCGTCCCATCAGTGGCAGAGGAGCAATCCTCAATGTGCGGCCCAAGGCCCCGGTCTTTGAGTAACATGAAAGTGGTTTATGAAACTTGCTTCTTGGAATAATAATGTATAATATTATTTTTACTCAATAATCTTGTATGTTCCGTTAACCCCCAAAAGCTTGTGTCCAGAGTAACATGTTTCAAGATGCAATAAGAAGTGACATAGCTCAGGATCTGTTCTACATAAGATATAGAAGAAGCCTGAAAGGAACGAAGTTTCAACATAAAACACCAGCAATCACAATAAAAATATGAGGCAATCAACCCAAACCCGCCAAGGGCGCAAATACATTCTACTTAAAAAAAAAAAGAAACTTGGCTTAGTGGCGCATGCGGTGTCTTTTGGGGATATTTTTTGTTCATCTTTTGTACTTTGAAAATATGTCATCTGTACAATATATTTCTAACTCCGGGTTTGTTTTGAAAATCTACAGAGATTAAGTTTGTAATCCGGCGCAAAAAAAAGGCTTATAGGATGAAGTGTCCCTTTTCAAAAGTCCACGATGACTTAATTACTGGATAACCCGTTTCCAAAAACTCGAAAGCAAATGAAAATAGTTTGATGGAAGTCAATGTAAATTAACTTTTCTTCGTGTTGAAAAACCTAGTACAGATTTCAAAGCTTTTTTGTTTTTTAGTCGAGCTGAGAAAAAAAGTATTATGAGCAAGCTAATCTGTGTTAACGATGCAGCATAAAAGGGTATGGAATGTAGACATCAAAATGCTCGCTTTTAATTTGATCGTGGTCTTTCATTATTGGCCGAGATTCAAAAAAAAATCTACGTTAAAGAAGTGTTTCTGATTGCATGCGCAGTTGAGTCAACCTTTCTTTGTATACACTTCATTGGGCATGCTTTCTATTTTGTATGAACAGACTGATGCAGTTTCATGTATTGTGAAGTTATTATATTGTTAAATAGCACGTTTCTGTGGTGCTTGATAATATTTTCGCAATATTTTGGTGAACTCTTCTTACGCGCCTGTTATAGCAGATAGATTACATAGTTGAGTTCTTTTTTCGGCTCATGTGGCTTTTGAATAAAATGAAATTAACGCTGTTGAGGGACCACGTCATCCAGAACTGACAGGCTGTGACGACCTCGACCATATGTATTGAATGAATATATGTATATATATATATATATATATATATATATATATATATATATACATATATAATGGGAATGAGTGAAGATTGACAAGTGCAGCCGTAGTAATATTTTGAACGAAGAGGGGAGAAGGTGAATATTGAATTTATTGCATTTGAAATAAACTGGTTTCGGCATTTGCATGTCGGTTCCGACGTTTTGCAAGCTGAGATGACGTGCCACGTCACTGCCGCATGTCGGAAATAGCGCGGGCCTTAAATCAGCAACGGTTGACGTCTACCAGGTTAAGCGAATTCGAAACTACACAGTACACAGAGAACTGGTCAGAAATTGAGTCCGCCGAAACCAGTGGCCGGGATGGTCTAATCGGTTAAGGCGTCGCCCCGGACAGGCGAAGGTTGCGGGTTCAATCCCCGCTCCTGGCCCAATTTTTCGCCAGCTCTCTGGCGAAAAACTCGCGATCGAGGAACACGCAGAGGATTGCGTTAGAACCCCATGTATCAACGTTCACACAAAAAACAAATTAAGAAAATACCTACAAAATGTTATGCCCCGAACAACAGCACGAGCTTGTGGCGGATTAGTTCAAAAAGAATAATTTTTAGGTATTTTAGTGTAAATATTTCTTTATAGTTTTGTATACGTTAAATTACCAGTAGTAACCTTTATTAGAACAACTGGTTTATGTATGTAATAAGTTTATCGTGCTCTACTTTGGGCCACTGAATGAAGAAGCAAACGCGCAAGGAAGTAGTTTACACTAAAACACCGTTGGTAGTCAGCTGTTTGTCCTCTTTTGTCCTTCCTTTATTCGTGATCAAGTATTGTTTTTAAATTCAAGGTGATACATTTACAAGTATGTACTGTAGGGCTCGGTGCTACCGCTCACCCGAAGGAAGGACCAACGAGGCAGGTCTCACAACACACACCTTTTCTCTTTGCTTGCGGCGTACGAACTGCCCGAGCCCAAGCGTGGCTCGCGCGAAGGTTGCGCGCCGGTCGGCTAGCCCGAGTTTCTTTTAGAGCGCAGCTCTTAGGCGCCCGTTCCCGGCTTGAGCGGCGTCGGCGTCGCCGTCGGCGTCGGCGTAACCCTCGTAGCCCTCGTGATCCTCGTGAAGGTAACCTTCGTGAGAGTAAACATCGTAACCCTCGTAACCCTCGTGAGGGTTACAAGGGTTACAAAAAAGTAACCTTCGTGAGAGTAACCATCGTAACCCTCGTAACCCTCGTGAGGGTTACAAGGGTTACGAGAGTTACTCTCACGAAGGTTACCTTCACGAGGATCACGAGGGCTACGAGGGTTACTAACTCTCGTAACCCTCACAAGGGTTACGAGGGCTAGTTACCCTCAAAAGGGTGACTTTCATGAGGGTCACGAGAGTTACCCTCACGAAAGTCACGAGAGTTGCCCTCACAAGGGTTTCTAGGGTTACCCTCACGAGGGTCAGGATGGTTATCCAGGTCACGAGACCCCCCCGGGGTCACGTGACCCCCCATTGACGTCATCGCCACTGATGACGTCATCAGTGACGTTACTGATGACGTAACCGGCATCCGCATCGTCATCGCCATCATCACTGATGGCGTCACCGACATCCGCATTGTCATCATCATCATCACTGATGACGTCATCAGTGACGTCACTGATGACGTCATCGGAATCCTCGCGTGACCCCGAGGTCACGTGACCCCCCGACGTCACGTGACACCCCAAGGTCACGTAACTTTCACAAGGTCACGTGACCCTCCCAAGGTCACATGACCCATCCCCCGCCCCAGTACCCTTCCCTCCTCCTCCTCAAGAGCTGCGCTCTAATTTGGCGTTACAGGGAGTTGTAAACTGCTTTCATTTTTTTTATTTTTTTTCTTAGCGACCGGCCTCTAAGCCCACAAGCCCACAAGCACCCCCCCCCCCCCCTCGTCCTTTTCTGCTGGTACGGCGGTTAGAGTGTCGGGGTCAGGACGGTCAAAACGGTCAAAACGGTTCATCGTGGTCTTCGATGTCGATTGCGTCCTTCGCCAGCGAGAGGGGGCCGGAGGAGGGCAGGTCTCAGGCTCCGGACGACCGCAAGGGCCCGAGCGTGGCTCGCGTGCATGGTGCGCGCCGGGCGGTAAGCCCGAGCTTTTTTTTTCTTTTTCTTAGCGACTGGCCGTGAAGGCCACAGTAGCCACTAACTCAACTATTAACCGTTGGTCTGCATAAAATTTCATTCTGTAATTGCACAGCATTTATTTATGAAATGTAACTTTTGTAAAATTATCCACATTTGCATTAAATTTTGCAATCTTTGCTAACTTGTAATGTTAGTTGCCATTAATGTTCTGTGAAAGTTGCCTTGTTTGGTGAAAACTAGGGTTGAATTGCTTCACGAGCTATGCGTACACAATAGGTATGGTGGTTAAGTGTTTTTTTTTTCGTCAATCAAATATAAGATATAATATTTTAAGAATGGCCATTAGTTGTACGCAGTAGTGATAAAACCCAGCCCCTTCGTCGAAAAAAACGTTGACCAGGGGCGGTATAGTTCGCATACATTAATGCAGCTCCAATGAATATTTTTATTATATTAGGAAGTATTTCGCTCTGAGATCATTAACTTCAAAATTGCCCATCTCATCTCAGAGGCATCATGAACAAGGGGGATGAAGGTGGTTTCAAAGCAGGGGCCAGCATATGAGATGTTTGAAGTCCCCTCCCCTTTCGTTTATCCTAAAAAGTTTACACATGCGAAATTTAAGGGCGGGGAGAGAAGGGAGGAGGGGGGGGGGGGGTCAGGACATCCAGAATCCCCCTCTGAATTCGCCAGTGATCACGGACAATGATGTTTAAACGTGGATCTGCTAAGAGTGGTGAATGTTGTGTTCTTACCACTTGCACAGTTCCGTTTTGCTCTGACAGAGACACAGCTGCCATCTGATTTTTATCGTGATAAATATTCTTTTCCACCTCCTTTCCGTCCACCTGTAAATAATAGATACGGATAGGAGCACTAAGTTTTTGTAAAATAATCACAATGGGACCATTTGTTTTTTTTTTTTGTTTTATCTGAATACACTAATTTACAAATACTTTAGGCTTGTGCGAACTTAGAAACGCGATAGTATAATTTTATTCAACGAATATTTTTTGGTTGTAGAATATTTTCTCTGTAAATTGTGGCTTATTATGCACCAATTGAACAATGATAGAACACGAGTTTTGTCTAATCAGTTTTCTAAGGTTGCTCGAAAGTTTTTTTTTACAAAACGTAAAAAAGACTTAGAAGTAAATAAATATATATATATATATATATATATATATATATATATATATATATATATATATATATATGTATATATATATATATATAGAGAGAGAGAGAGAGAGAGAGCGAGAAAGAAAGAGAGATAGACAGATCAACCACAATATTTAAAGTAAATTATATTTTTTTTCATTAGTTGCTCGTTTGTTTTTGAGTTGCGAGAATAAAAAATCCCCGGAAAGTATTTGTAATGTATGGACTGGCCTTCTTCGCATCTTAACTTCCTGTTTTGAGTTTAGACCCCTCCCGAGCCTCCATCCTTTGCCCTTCCCTCAAAATAATCCCCCATTTACCTGTTGCTGCTGGTTTACAGTTTTATAGTTCCTCTCTATTCCTCCTTGGTTTTTATTGGTTTGTACATTACATCATCACATAATCACCATCACTACACAAGGCACCGCGGGCCTCCTTGGTACGGGCTTTTGCCTTTCTGCGGTGCCGCGGCTCTCCTGAGCAAATAAAATATTATTATTATTATTATTATTATTATTAATTGAAGGTACACAGTTCACGCAGTAGTGCATAAATTAATCGTTTTTTTTTTATTTCGCCTCGTGCGAGAAGGTCGCAAAATAATGTTAGTTTTCGCGCAAGGCAGTGTCAATTCGATATGCGTTAACCTGAAGGCCCTTCGCGTGAGTTTCGCTTGGCTATGAAGACTCGAATGTTCTTGTTAGTAATCCTTATGCAGTAATTCAATTGCAACCGGTCGGCACTCTGGCGGCTCCCCAGCCCAGTTGCCCGACTGCGGTTCACTGGTGGCGGACTTTTCTGTGTGGCGGCGGAGTCAACCGGCCAGGCGCATATCACGCGCACCGCCTTGACAAGGTGGATTAGAAGGGTGCACAGGCGGTCGCTGCCTGCACCCATTCGCCACTGGTAATGATGTTAGTTTATTGATCGTATCGTCCTCGTCCAGTTAAATATAGCTTCATGTTGTTGAAACCGCCGGCTCTGTGTTTGTTCCCCGGGCCAAGTGTGCAGCGGGGCAAACCGACCACAAATCATACGGAAAAGTATAAGGTACCTCTACTTGAACCCACCCTCAAATCCTCCTGTGTAATAAACTTACGTCTTTGCGTAGAATAATCGAGCAGAAAAGCACCGCTTGAGAAGCGATAGCTTTGAGCGAGACGCCCATAAAGACTGAAATGCCTGTGCAACATGTTTTGTCTTTAACACACATAAAATAGTTGTTTTACTATATTAGTCATTGTTCCTGGCGGAAATGGCCTGCGGCCAAAGATAGTAGAAGTGCATGTATTGATATACTACTACTACTACCTCTGCTACTACTACTACTACTACTATAAATAACGTAATAACAATAATAATACTTTTTATTTTTGTGCCTAAAAACAACCACATCAGTCTTTTCCTCGGTGCACCAACCCAAACAATAAAACCAGCAAAAAATTCTAAACGCATAAAGTTAAGAGACAAATTTAGGATTATCCAAACGGCGACTGTACATTAAAACATATGCTCATTTATCAGGGCGGGGTGGAGCGATGGCCTCATATAATGACTGAATCCGAGAGAGAGTATAGGTATTGTAGAGTGAGCGAACACAAAAACATACAAAATGTCGGGTTAGACGTGAAAAAACATGAATTTCACCCTTTCAATGAACATCGGGGAATGAAATGCACCATTTGCAACCTATTGCAGAAAAAGTGTCTCGATCAGAGCTCCTAGTAGACAGAAAAGTTAAAATATTTGGCAAATATCATAAACAATTCGGATAAGAATTTTCTGAACATTTTCGAATGTTATAACTTGTGTCTTAGATATCGAGCTCCTTATGACAGAAGCAAACTCGAGTACTGACCTCAGTACAGATAGCGTTTTCTAACTTGCAACATTTATTTAACAAGACAAAGAAAGCAAATGTGAAGTTGAGAATTTTGGATAAAAATGCGAGTTCTTCCAGATTGTCTATCAAGTTAAACAAATATTTTGTAAATGCATTCTAGAAGATCGTGGTCGCTATTCAGAGTACCGATTAGGCCACACTTGCAAGTGTAGTCTACATGATTGGAGAGTTATTGTACATTCATGTAGAGATCAAGCTTGGTCTTTCGGCGTAAAAAAAATATAGCATATCAACGAAAAATACCAACCGTCATAATCTAAACCCTGAGATATTGAGAAATAAAATAATGTACAAGGCAAGTCAAAGCTCCTTAGATTTTGAACAGTCTTGTCTTTATTTTATTTCTCCGTGTCTTGGGATTTAGATTATAAAGTTCCCTAGCCAGCTTGCTTGCATGTTTTGCTTCTTGAAAAACAAACATAAAAAAAAAAATTTGAAGGTTGATAACAAAAAAGTAATTCCTTGAGATTGCACTTTTTGATACGTGGTTTTTACGCGAAATGGCGAAATTTTCAGCCAGCCTCAAGGTTTGTCGAATTGACTTAACATTTCTAAGCCACAAGAAAATGAAAACATTTCAAAGGCGGACGAAATAACGAACGCTAAGTTTTAGTCGAGTTAACTCTAATTTTTTACAGAATTAAAACTAATGTTGTGTTGAATGTAGAGTATATTGTTGCGAAATGTTTATAGAAAATATTCCTGTCATATACATTTTAGTGGCAAGCTGATTGGGTTGCTTGAAGTACTCAAGCATATATGAAACGCTTTTTGCACTTGGATGCCCATTCGCATTTGCTTTAATGAGTTTTATGTGTACAAAAGAGCAGCCTATGACCGACTAAATTGTGGTCGCAGCAATGAGCTCCGTTTGTGAAATTTCTGAATATTTTAAAAATATATCTGTTTAATAAATCCGAAAGAAGCGGTAAATACAGCCATGCATATCTGGAATTTAAAGTTTCTTTGGAGGGTCCTCGAAGTTTTGTTTGAAGTATCAGACGCAAACGTAATATATCAAATGATATTAGAAGCTTGGAAAACTAATTTATGAGTAAGAAAAGCTAATGAAATAAATAAATAAATAAATAAATGTCTTAATGGGGAAAATAATATAAGATAGAGAATATCACTGTAAGCAAAAATACATGTTTGAAGTCTAATTATTTTATGAGCTATCTATTCCAAAGGTGTGATTTCAGGCAGAGATGGCAGTGCAGTAATTGTGTGGTAATATATTTCCAAGCACAACAGCAATATATTTTTACTTGCAGTTAAATAAAAGCGAAATGTTCTCTTGCATTGGAACATGGGATGTTCAAACACTTCAGCATTTACAACTGCTGATTTCACAAAAAAATTATGAAGCTAAATTATGATAGAGATTGTTTTGAAATAATAAAAAATACCTTCACTACTTACAATCGTTTCTACTTGTTCAGCGCCATTAAGACTCGACACAACTAACTTTTCGGCGATAGCAGAGCTTTTCTCTAGACGGAGAGAAAGCTGTTCAGAGATTTGAAGGATTTTTTCTCCGTTGATCCCTCTTGCTTCCAGGAGTCTTGGATAAACAACATACTCTGGGGCTGGGCCTGCATTGTAGGTGATAAAAATGTAGTTTGTTTGCAGAAGTGCATGTGTATAATTGCAAAATTTCGCGGAAGTTTTTGTTGGTTTGGATCTACGTTATCATAAAAAACTTTTCAGTTTTTCTAAACGACTGGGCAATTCTAGTTTTAGTTTACAAACATGATACCACATAAAATGTGCAACCCATTATTGAACTGTACGTCAGAAGTTTCTTTAGTGAATGCTAAAGTTTTAATTGTTTTTGATGCATGGCTGACTCGCTGCATTCATAACAAATAAAAAGCTATTATTATGCAATTTGAAATGAAATAAACTCCGAGAATATTATGAAACCACCCAACTCTAGGTCCCCGAGGAAAACGTATGCTTTGTGAATATATGAAGAGAAAAACAGATATTTCAAACAGTGTTGTTTGAAATAATGGTTCTGGCTTCATCTTAAGTGTTTATTATTTCGGATGTATATAAATGTGTTCCCGTTTACTCCCGGCCATGAATATTAGTTATTTTTCTGACACACAGGAGTCACTGACCACCAAGAGAGAATGACAGTCCGCATCGTAATCTTATTGTGCTACTTTTAGAATTATAATGAACTTTGTTTTATTGAGGTACCACAGGAGCCGGAAAATATCATGATAATCTGACTCATTATGTTGACTTGTTTGCAGGCATTTTTGTCTTACGTTATATCATAAAACGATTGATTTGTTCTTTAGCGTTTTATCTATGTTGATTTGTTATTTGTATTTTTCTGGAGTGAAGGTTGAGCAGGGAAAACTGCTGGATGCCCAGGAACGTTGTAATAAACGATCTTCCTTTCGCATTTTTTAGCTTATCTGTCCCCGCTGTGAAAGTAAAGTGTATTAAAATATAGTGCCTTCTCGAAAATGCATCATTAATTCGCAATTCTGATGCGGACGAACGTAGAAACCAGCTCATCTGCGAACCTTGGTTCGACATCGCCAACACAAATACATACGACTTCTTCGAGCGGTATGTCAAGGCAGTCTGCGTGTTTTCAGCTCTAGAGGAGGTGACGCGAATCAGCGGGAAGGCCGTAAAGAAAAGAAGCAAACAGCATCAGCTATCCAGGTGTGTACTGAGGATTAACGATGCCTGGTACCCCCCGAAAACGCAGTTAAGTTTAGCCTTAAAAGGAATAAAAGTGCCGAAAATAACAAGGACGAAGACGAACTAATACAGTCACAAGGCGCAACAAGGACGCAGGCCCAAATAACCACTTTGCGAAAGGTGGGTTTTTCAACAAGATTAAATTAGCGATCAGAAGAGAAGTTGATTTCAATTTCGGTTTTATGCATCCGTCCTTTTTTACTCCAGGTGTCTTGTAGAAACGGATTAAAACCTACTTTTTGTGCCCAGACTACGTGAGAACCATGAGTAATGGTTTAAGCAGCTATGCACTATACTTATAATATTATTTCATACCTAGAAGGTTGAAACTAGCTTCATACTTTTATGTGAATTCAAAATAAACTACATTCATATGATTCAATTTTTTTCTTGTAAACGTTTGGATGCCCATGTTTCATCAAGCGAGTGCGTAGCCTAAAGAAACAATGAATACATGCCTTTTAACGGGCGCGATACATCGTTTCCCGAGCGCCATTCTGTGAAAGGTGAAGTGCCTTAGGCACAGTCGTGAAGGGACGCCTAGCGCAAGTACGTATGTAGTGAATCCAAGACACTTTTAAGGTCATTTGGAAGTGCGTAGATTGAATCCAGATGCGCTGGCTAGACGGTTTCCTGGTGCCTTTGGGCAGCTGAGGCAGCATGGTGTACCGTGTCCTTGTGGCATATGGTATTCTCGACGAACGTGCCGGAGGTTTTCAGTTTGAGCCTCAAGCCTTTCCTAGCTTGTCTTCTAGAAGTTTCCTCGTTTCGCTGGTGCAATTGTTCTGCCGGTCCCTCACTGTTTATATTTCCATCTCCACCATTTTACAAAACAATTGGTGCCTTCTGTCGCAGAGTGTGTTCGGAGATTTCCCGGTAGAATACCGAACGAAAGAAAGGGTACCATTAGAAATAGGAAAGAAGAAGCTTATATGAGTGAATTTGGCGGCAAAATATAGGTCGAGATAGACCCGTTTTCTTTAGTTCTTTGTCCAAATTTCCTTATCTCAGCCGAGTCAAGTTGATCTATTTTGTTGCTGGAAGGAATGTGCTCGACTTTATACCGCATAACTTTTTTTCTTAGAATAAAAAAAAGTAGCCAGTAATAAATGTCTAATATTAACTGCCTGCAATAAAAAAAGGAAGGTCGCTATTTATTTTATTTATTTTGTTGCTTCGAGCCTTTATTTCGTTTTCCAAATTATAAATCTTTTTATTTATTTACGCACTATCTTCGTTTTTGATGAGTATGTATGCATAGTTTTAGCATAAATGATATGACACAGAGTAGACGTGACGCAGACGTGCACATTTAAAAAAAATATTCTCGTGGGTATCACGTATTGTTTTTGGTTTCTGCTTTCTGCTAGAAGTATACTTATATCAACGCATTCGTTAAAAATATTTGGCTATGGCAATTTCCAGGATGCGTCTGTAGCAATTTATTTTTGGAGTAGTAAAATTTTCCAAAGATATTTTCTATCACGCAATTTACCTTTCTATTTGAAAGTCTTAATATTTGTTTAAAGATTTGTCACGTGATATCGCGCGAAGTCTACATTCTACTTTTGGGCCAGTCCTGTTTAAGTTTTTTTTTATTGCTTTTTAACATTCCAGGCTCTTGTGCCTCTGAGAGACTTTAGTTGAAGAAACCCCATACCAAAAGGGAAGGCGAATAACTTACATGAACTTCTATCAAACGTATTCAACATTTTTCGGTCACTAATAAAAACTATAGTGGCGAACGTATAGAGAACGCACAAGTTTCAGTGTATTACGTGTGATTAATGCTGCAGCAATGCCGTCTATTTCTCTTTGCCCATACTTAAAGATCCGACTTGCTTAGATGTAAATATTGTTTTGCCAGCTTTAATTACAGAGTGCTCCAAGTTAAAAGTAAAAATCGAGCACAATTTTGACTGTTGGTACCGCCAAAAACTGCGCGTTATAGAGGTGCTTGCGTTTTTGTGCGAACATATAAAAAACTGTTGATGGTTAGACAAGTTCTATCTTCACAGTGTACTAGTCAACCTAGGCAGATATTACATTAGGGATAATCGTCACGGTAAATTGACTAATTAGCTAAATGTGTTAAGAAACTTCTTAATTATTTGTTTTAAGTGACATTTTGTATTTTCAGTATTGGCGACAATTGGTGTTAGAGGTCAGAGTAATTAAAATAGTTTGAGAAAAGTTAATATTTTCTAAAAATATTAATGTATAAATTTACGCATTTTTTCTCTCTGCATTTTTGGAAATTTCTCTCTAAGAGAGCGCCTCAAGCCCAGCTCACAATGAGACTTGAAAGAGTGACGTAAACGTTTAAATCATATCGTCACTCTCGGCAGCGTGTCCTTGGTGGGTGCGCCTTCGAAACAAGTGACGACGTGAATGGAGGAACTAAGTGACTCTTCCAAGCGTCAATGTGGACAGGGCTTGCAACGCCCTTTTAGAGCGCAGCCCTTAGGCGCCCGTTTCCAGCTTGGGCGGCGTCAGCGCCGCCGTTGGCGTCGGCGCACCCGCGCGGTGCATGTGAGTAAACTACCCGCTAAATCTAGCGGAAAAATTCCCCACTAAATCTAGCGGAAAAATTTCCCCGCTAGATCTAGCAGAAAAATTGGCATGCTAGATCTAGCAGAAAAATTTTCCCGATAAATCTGGCGCAAACATTTTCCCGCTATATCTAGCGGAAAAATTTCCCCGCTAAACATAGCGGAAAAAGTTCCCGCTAAATCTAGCGGAAAAGTTCCCCCGCTAAATCTAGCGGAAAAATTCCGCGGCCAAATCTAGCGAAAAAATTTCTCTGGGGGTTACGTGATTCCCCCCCCCCCCCCCCCCCCCCGGGTCGCGTGACACCCCCCAGGTCATGTGACCGTTCCCCGAGGTCGCGTGGGGGGTCACGGGACCTCGGGGAGGGGTCATGTGGCCCTCCACGTGGACCCCCCCCCCCCCCTCTCGAGGTGACGCGACCTCACCAAGGTCACGTGACCTCGAGGGGGGTCACGTAACCCCCAAGGTCATGTGACTGAGGGTCACGTGCCCCGAGAGCACGTGACCCTCAGTACCGTTCCCTCCTTCTCCTCAAGAGCTGCGCTTTAATTCGACAATACAGGGAGTTGTAAAGGGCTTTCACATTTTGAGCCCTATTTCTAAATCGGACGAAAAAACGCAAACATTTTTTTCAAAATAATATGTAATAAAAAATCGATAACTTTTCGCAAAACTTTTAAATATATTTGGCCTCTAATATTAACTGCTGTCAAAACTGAAACTCTAGTATGACACATAAAACCATTATTTAAAACGCGTATTAACACATTTGAGCTCATTAATCAAATTAGCATGATTATTTTCCCCTCATCCTGTGCATGCTGAGACTGATAAATACGTGGCAGAGAGAGAACACTTCTTACGCTCAACTCCAACATAAAAATGGCTCAAATTAACATAAAATAAAATGTTCTGTATAACAGGCAGGCACTTCTTATGTGTTAAGCATAGGTCATATTTTCCAGTGAAATTTCGAATCTCCCGGTACTATATAATATTGTGTCTTTTTTTCATTTCCACTAAAATCCCGTTTTGTAATTTAAGCAATCATACTGCTGCCCGCTATTATTGCAAAAGGTATAGCGACTTTATTTCAATGCCAATGTGTCTCTTCTCAGCCTGTGTTTGATTTCTATAAGTGAAGTATTGAATGGTGAAATAATGATACATATATAACTACCACAGGTACAAAATGTAACGTTAATATTTAATGCTAACCCACACAAAAAAAATTGTCGACCTTATACCGGCAATATTATAATGAAACTTTTTAAGATAATACACGCGGTCTTGTTTTGTTTACCCACATATTTTCGCATAGTCTATATCTTCTTTTTTTGTCTACAACGAACCAGAGTGTACAACATATTCTAACACATTCTCTAGCAGCTGTAGTCTTCTTTTGCACAGAGAATTGTAAGGTTCATTGTTTCAATTTATCGAAGCAAGCTCGCCGATTCATGAATTTAGAAAAACAAATATTCATTCAAATCAATACGTGGCACGACATTACGTATACCATGACCTTCTAAACTGTTTGTTCAGTGGTCACCATGGTTGAGCTAAGACTGTTCAAGAAAAGCTATACTTGGGCTAGCGAACTTAACGGGACATTACCTGCAACGTATCTGCACTTTATTTCAAAGCATGGAATTGTTCACAAGGGGGAAGATTGCCCTATGGAGCATTTTATGTAAAAATGATTAATAGAAACCTTGTAATGCATGCCATTCTTATAGCACAAGAAATATTCATAAAATGATTTAAAGCATACCATGTTTGTATCATTATAATCAAACGCTCTAATGCGCTCTTCCCTCCATGTGCAAACAATATCCAACGGCACCTCATATCAGCACAACCGTTTTTGTTACTATTGCAAGATCAGCAAAACAATGTACACAAGCACTTGTTCGGAGTGAAACCAATATTTATTCCAATTTCACCTCAAACCAAGCTTGGCGGATTGAAGGTAGATGGCCTACCCCTTTTCAAGTTGAACAACTTCCTACATGTACCGGCTGTTTTGTATGTCCTTCTCCTCTTACCATAGTTACCGCATGCGGATGAACTCCACTGTGTATGGTGATGTTGTAGAGGAAGTTGACGGTGATATAGACCGCTTCATTTTAATTCATTTTATTAATTAGCCATTTTTAAGGGGGATGGCAGGTTGTGGCAGAAACAAAAGTACTGAATAGCACTCGAACAAGACCCCGAGCCGCATACAGGTTTCAGAGCGGCAACACAAATAAAAGCAAAAAACAAAAAAAAATCTAAACGAAAACAAGGTTGTTTCCACATTTTCACAAAGATATATTATTCATGCTTCAAAATATATTCCTTTATTCTTTTTCTGAACTTATCTAATGAATTTACTCCTTCAGCTATTTCACAGCTTGAGGATGCATCTTCAGAACCTGGGGAATTTGCTGTGTTAATGTTTGATCACCATAGCTCGTACGTGTTTGACCTCTAGCATAAAACACACGTCTTAAGTTGTAGTGAGTTTCTCTTAAGGAAATTGGGTGTGAAATGGCTCCGTGTCTGTTTTGAGACAATGAAAGATGACTTCTGTAAGGTTGAACATTATTAACTGCTGTAATTACCTTCACTGCCCAAAATTTGTTTTCAGATGTTTTTATGAGTTATAACGGTCAATTCTGAAATAAGTCATTTTATGTATGATAGATGTTTAAAATGAAGGACACTGTAATTTTTGTCTCCAATAAGGATGGCTTTACGTTATGCACAATACGAAGTAACTGAGAGTTTATTGAATTTTTGACTTAAGTTGTTAGGTGTACTCTCAGACGGCACCGCCAGAAAATGTATGATTACTTGACCAACACGTAACTCACCTGAGCGAAGGCCTTCCACCAACATGGCGAAGATTAACAGAAAAGCGAGCAGTACCGACATGCTTTTGAGTGCTCACCTTCAACCGCGACTTCTCTAAAACATAGACGCTCGCCTTGGTATGATGTTCAGTGCTACTGACACCACTATATATATATGCTCTGAAACATTCACCGATGTGGAGCAGTCAGCTCGCGGTCATGTGGATGAGGCGTCATTTGTCACTGTGATTTGTGACATTTGTCAAGACTCTAGAGCAGCTTGTCAGCTCAAGAAGCATTCTCGCCTGCCTAATAGCTTAGTCAGTCGTTGCTATGTGACAGATCGTTTGCAGACCTATGCATTACGTCATCTATTTTTTTGAAGGTGGTGGCGTCCAACGTATCAAGATCATATCAGTTGTGTAATGGCCTATGAACCTGTTTTCACGCACAGTAACCTCAATTTCCCCAAAGGTTCGCATACCGTCGTTCGGATCGCTATGACTTTGGAAACTAGTCTTGGTCATTATATTTTACTTTCCTTAACCTTAGTCTCGACATAAAATAGTTTTAAATAACAACATTTTCATGGCATTTGAAACGATGTCGGTGGCCCCGGGGGAAGCATGGGAGGAAGTAGTTTCTTGATGGAGTGCAAATGAATTTGATCGATCTGCTAAGTTTGGGTGCTTCAAACTAACAAACAGTGAATCCAAATTATCTTAAAAATCGTGTCGCTTCTTAAAACCAGGTGTCTCTGAGAAGAATCAAAAGGATTGTAGAAGATAATTTTTTTAGAGAAATATTTTTTATGTTTTATTTTACACACATGTTGCATTTCTTTTTTTTTATTTTACACGCGCAGCAAATGCAGTACAAAGTCATTTTGATGAAGGTTAACATGAGATGTTGGAAGGCAGACTTCTGCTTTATTGCGGTGATTGCAATTGAGAATTAAAAAAACAAAAGATGGAGGTAATCCGTATTGTCCTCTTTGAACTTTTTAATAATTTTAATGGGTACTTTTGTTTCGCATGCGTAATTTTGAATCAATACATGATTATACAGAGCTTTTCGCAAAGAACAGAATACATCTGACAAACGCTACTGCTTCGAGCTCACGCTCCATAATATTCAGATGATCATTCCCAATCTCTTATTATAACCCCTTAATCGGGAAAGAACAGACCCACATTTAAGGAATGTATACATATTTCCACTTTGGATGCATCTCTTAACGTAGAGCTCTTTAGAAAAAAATTACAATTTAAAATGAACATATGAATATGATATTAAATAAAAATCAACTCAATATATCAGTAATGCCTGGGCCGCTCATATTAACTCTCAATTTTGCTCCGTAACAAACTCACCGACAAAAAGAGAAGTTGCCTATACTCATCCACTTTAAACTTAGTGGAAATATCTTAACAAGGTTCACTCCGTTCAATACTAGAGCGTGTTGCTGCCATATAAACTGCCCCCCCCCCCCCAAAAAAAAACAACAACAACAACAACAAAACAACTAATACTTTTACCCAGCTTTAAATTTTTCATTACCGTGCCACGTGCTATATAGTGCCTAGATACGAGAGTGCTGAAAGCGTCATGGCAGTACAATTTAAATTTGTGCCTAAGTCTACTTACAACCTTCCGTCAACCTTGTACTCCTACGCGTCTTTCACAAACTATAGCACAATGGTACCGAAATCAGAAGGCATCTCTTGCAACACATTCGGGGTTATTCTCTTAGGCTAACTACCGCTGCCTTTCGAGGTTGCTTATGTTACTAGTGCTAGAAAGTGTAAAGGCTTCACGGACAACCAAGTTGGAGATTTAACGAGGGCCTACGGCTCTACAATTTAAGTTCATGGAGGGGGCAAGTTGGTTTACAAGAATATTCGAAAGATTTGAACAGATCTTGTGCTGCTTTTTTTTTTTTTTTGGAGTTCACCTGGAGCATTGGTGGTCGAACGTTTCATCGACATTGTAAGCGGCTGTGTTAATGAGGGCTTCGATCCTTCTTAAGCCGGAACTTCCCTGGCACGTCAAAAACTGGAGTACCGCCTGTGGGCATTTGTCATGACAGGGTCTATATCGTTTGCACGTGAATTTTTTTTTTGCTGTTGATAACCTACCTGTGCGTGAATGCATTTCGTTTTTGCAGTGATCAATTCATGTTGTTTTTGGTTTATGCTCTAGTGCAATTTGCTCAAATGATGTGAAATGTATTTATCACGTAATATCCTCCATAAAATGAAGATGAATTATCACGCTAATGAACAACAAAGAAATACAAGATTAAAGAGTCATATTTTTAGTAGTGCAATATTGTCGTGACAATTAGGTTTTCCTTCAACATGCGCACTACGTTCACTACAAATTTTTGAAAGTACAAAATTCGTACAATGTTATATATACGTTTACAGCGACCGTTTATTATGCTACACGCTATAATAAAAAAAAAAACTTAATATTTTCATAGCTTTCATTCGGGCTAGCCGGAAATGTGCTTTAATATTCATGCCCTTTCACGATATTAAAAGTTTGCTGAAAAACTCAAACAAACCCGGATGTGTGATAGGTGGTTTCAGCTCACAGATTTTTTTTCCCGGTGGCGTGCTCGCGTTGATCTGTTGAGCCACATAAATATCCCCCCCCCCCCTTTCAAAATAGTGTCCAACCTGAAAAAAAAAAAAAAAATTAAAAGACAAGCTACAAAGTTGTCACTGATTTATTCTTGTATTCTTTACGAATATAAAATTTTCCATGCGGGAAACATACTACGAATAAAAAAACATAATAATGCGCCCTTTAAAATTTAGTTTTGGGAAACCCTGCAACGCCTAAGCATTCTAGCAGCATAGTGAGGTCTTTAATATAGCATATGAGAACCCTATGGCTATAGAAAAATATAACATGCGTTAAATTAAAATTAGCACAGGTAATCTCCACAACATAATAAACCAGATACATTCTACAAACACCTATTTAAATATCAGAAGGTGAAATCAAATATATTATCAAAACACAACAACGTAAAAGAAAAAGTAAGTTCAGAATACGGTGATAATTACAAAAAACAACGGAAATTTCCTCCTAGTGTAGATGATATCTACAGGCAATTATATGCACTCATGTTTATGCTCTTGAAACATATGTAAGTTGCATTGTTGGTTTGACATTTTATTTTTAATAGTCGCTTCTGTCACTTAAAATATTTTATATGTAATTGTGATGTAAGATTTGCCTCTCTGATAGTTATTGGTTGGCGCGAATAATTCACTGCGCGAATGACGGGGAGCAAGGACGTGTGCGATTGCAGCTCTGCCCAATCTTTTGCGACACAAACATATTTGCACTGTGCGTCATGTTCTCGATGGTTCCACTGCAAGTGCCTAGATATTCAGGCAGCACAATACGACATCTTGATGCAGTCTAAAAAAGCAGTTGCAAGTGCAGGGATTGTTCAAGGCGCACAAATCCTTCTGCGACGAGGCTTATAGGCGCTGAGATTGATGGCGGGGCTACACCGAACACAACGAACGCGGAATTGAAGAACGGCGGAAGCGACAACGGTGAATCGACACAGGCAAGGATTTCTTCGTAAATCCTTTGTCTGCTCGTGGGGCTTTCATCTCGGCTTGAAATTTTGGCGACTGAGGTTGAGCTGCTACGCGCAGACAACAGAGTACTACGAGTGGAAGTCTCCCAGCTTTCCCAAGCAGTTGTGAACGAGACCATGGCGGGGGCTCCGAAGAACTCGTCATCCCAGGCTGTGGGTTAACTGCGCCGTCCTACGTTTCTGTTGCTCTGAGTGCCCGACCCAAGTCTCCGACTCAACGAAAACGTCATGATGTTCCTGTAAATACCACAGCTCGTGGAATATCGTCATCATCTGCACATCCTGGCAACGGCAACGCTGTGGACGCTGAGGGATTGAAGACTGTCGCAAGGAAAAAAAAGACCCAGGTCTGCCGAGGGAAAGAACGCCGGCAGCAAGCTGAGCTCTGTGCCACGGCAAGCCAGACGCCGAGGGCTCTTCGTCTCCCGGCTGGATCCTCAAAAAACGGAAGCTGACATTACGGAATTCCTGGCAAGTGTTCTGAGAGACAAGTCAGTGACGTGCACCTAGCTTGTAACAAAATACGATAGCTATGCCTCCTTTCACATGGCTGTCGAGAAAGACGACTTTGACAATATCAATGTGCCTGACATTTCACAAACCGCATGCCTTTTTCTCCCTTTTTTGGCATCCTTGGATTCACGTTGGGGACAGTGGTCAATGTAGATACTTATCCTTTTAACCTTCTACTATGGAATGCACGCTTTACTACCAGAACGTTCGCGGCGTTAGAACAAAGTCCTCCGAGTTTATGTCGGAAATTATAGGCAATCCATACACGATTTCTTGCCTTACTGAAACTTGGCTAGAGGACGATATTACTAGCTCTCAATATTTTTCTTCATCATATACAGTATTTCGGAAACACCTTGATTATGCCATTACGGGGCAGAAATATGGAGGAGGTGTATTAACAGCCGTGAACGCGTCACTGTGTGCATGTAGAAGATATGACCTAAAGACTTACTCGGAATGTGTATGGGTTGAAGTTACGTCCCGTGACGGGCTGAATTATCTAATACGGACCTATTACTTGCCACCACACTCTGACTCAGAGGCTTTTGCACGTCATTTTCAAAATCTACGACAACAGCTTGATATGACGAAGTTCCGTGTTCAGATATATGGGGATTGTAGTCTACCAAAAATTGACTGGCTGGCAGGTTATGACTCGATGGCGATCAAGGTCACCCGCTTGAAAGTATCGAGCTTGTTAGATTTTATTTATTTTAACGAAATTTTACAACGCAATATTATCCAGAATTCAGTGGGAAATCTACTTTACCTTGTTTTAGTTTCCGGGCCAATTGTTTGTATCTTTCCAGTTGTGGACCCCTTAACACGTGTTGATAATTTCTATCCACCTTTCCTTGCGTCCTTTCTCTTTCCGCTGCATCAACGAGGCTCTCGCAGACAGGAATATATTATGTACAGTGAAGGAGATTACCTTAATATGTGCAAGCACTTGCAGCGCTATGACTGGCAACCGATCTTGACAGATAATTGCGCGGATTCGGCTGCTGAGGCTCTTACAACAGTAGTTTCGAGCGCCATGGTAAATACTTGCCTAACCATTTTTCTCGGGCCAACAAGTACACGTCATGGTTTCGAAGGACGCTCAGGCGTTTCTTACGACGTAAGCTTCATTATAATCGTATTTTTAAAAATGCCTGGGCTGCATAAAAAGTTTCGTGGGTGTCATGCATTGGCAAAACAACTCTTTAAACAAGACGAAAGTATGCATATGGCTGTACTTGAGACCTATATGCACACGAAGCCAAAAACTTTTGGAAGTATGTACCATCAAAAACGATGCGAAACCATAATGTTGTCCCAATAATAGATGATTGTAGTTACACATGTAATTCAAGTAAAATTACCAACAAGTTCGCAATGCATTTTAAATCATGTTTTTCTTCTGCGGCAGTCGCTGACGGCAGCACGACGTGCCAAGGCACGTAAGATTTTCTTTCTTTTACCCTATTTGACGAACTTGAAATTAAGGAAAGCATTTTTAAAATGAACCCTAAGCTGTCTTGTGGTACAGATGGCATTCCCAGTTTTATTGTGAAAGGGTGTGCGGAGTTTCTGTCTCCTGTCTTATTACACATATTCAATTTATTATTTCGTTAGGAATATTTCTCTCTATCTGGAAAAACGCCGTAGTTGTTCCGATTCATAAATCAGGCGATCCTAGTATTGTAAACAACTACCGTCCCGTTTTATTGTTGTGCAGTTTGTCCAAGTTTTTTGAGATGGCAATACAGAAACGTCTGTACAGTTAGTTTAGCCTAAAAATAAACCCGGAGCAACACGGATTTTCGAAGGGCAAGTCGGTTCAATCTAGTCTGTGCACTTGTTTAGATTATACTGTTCCATTTGTTCATCACCATGCACAAGTCGATGCAATATATTTTTATATGACGAAGGAATTCGTTAAGGTTGATCACAATACTCTCTTTACCAATCTAGATAGTTATGGTTTCTGTCCAACGTACGGCCATTGGTTTCAAAGTTATCTCTCATGTTGTGAAAATTATTAAACATGAGGAAGATTCATAGAAAGGGGGGACGGACAACGAAGTCTTCGTTGTCCGTCCCCCTTTTTTATGTATCTTCCTTATGTTTAATTACTGTTAGCAACACGCTCGTTTTGCACTTAAGTGAAAATTATGTTCGTCTGTCAGGACTCGTGTCTGATAAATTTTTGTCGCCTTCCGGAGTGCCCCAAAGGAAGCAACCTTGGTCCACTTTTATTCTTGATTTTTGCGAACGACATCTCTCATAGCGTGAAATACTTACGTATTACTATTTGCCGACGAAATCAAACTGTTTCGCTGTGTTTGTTTTTACTCGGAGTGCAAACGTCTTCAGGATGACGCGTTGGAAATTTTAAGGTGGTGTTCGATGAACCATCTTTTGCTTAATGCGCAAAATACTAAAATAAATACAAAATACAAAAAGCGTGATTCACTTGTGTTCCCTTACACAATAGAAACAGTGTCATCTCCCGAGTATCCGTCATTCGTGATCTTGGAATTTTCGATGATTCATAATTTCAACAATCATATTTCAGCTATATCTGATGCATCTCTTAGGAATCCTGGGGCGATATCTTGTTTTACGAGGCAATTTGCTTCGCCTGCTTGTCTTGTGCGTTTATTTTTCTTCTTACTGCGTACAAAGCTAAAGTTTGCT
Source organism: Ixodes scapularis (assembly GCF_016920785.2). NCBI lineage: Eukaryota > Metazoa > Arthropoda > Arachnida > Ixodida > Ixodidae > Ixodes > Ixodes scapularis. Next base: position 59,781,287 of record NW_024609879.1, on the reverse strand, counting down.
TCAATTGTTTGGAATTGTATCAACCACATTGCGTCATGCTCTATTGAGCGTGTTCAAAGACGCTTCATAGGCATAATCTATGACAGGCATTTTGGGCGCAAGTGTTACCACAACTATAATGTACCACATAAAAAACTAGGATTGCGCACTTTCCTCGATAGAAGGCGTTTACATGATTTTATGTTTTTACATTGGGTTGTCAACGGAAGTACTGACTCATCACTTTTGTTGAGTACTGTTTGTTTTCATGTTCCCTTGTGGTCTAGTCGGGTTCAGAGCCGTTCTACCCTTTGAGTTTATATGAAGTCAGGGGGTAGAAGAATGCAACTGGAATTTAACAGGCTGGACCAATCCGCTATAGACATTTTAGGTACGCTGGAGTCGATAAATTGTGTGTAAATTTGGATCTATGTGGTTGTCTGTATTTCATTTTTAATGGCGAACTGTGTAACACTATTTAGGCTATGCGCTGTTTGTGGGCACAACAAAATAAAGATTATTATTATTATTATTATTATTATTATTATCACCTGAAATGTTTTATATATAATTGTGATTCTATTCTGGGATTCGAATAATTCAACACATCGAGGGCCTCTGGAGAAACTGGGTTTCTTTTAATAGCGCTATTTATAGGGTGGCCAATTCCTCACAGTCACCGCAGTGATTAGAGAAAAGCCTGTATTGTGAAGTTTTGACTGTTCTGCAATGTCTATAAATGTTGTTATTTATATATTTTTCGATAACGGCAGCCCCACACGAGCTCGTGCAACCCGGTGGGCAAAAATGTGTAAAACCCAGCGATGTCACCATTTTAAATTTGTGTACCTGGCGCCATTTAGGACCAGCTTTTTGCCTTCCAGAATAGTTGCTACTTTTATATTGTGAAATACATGTAAGTCCTGAAACACAGGACCCCACCAAGGACCGTTTTTCCAAAGGTTAGAGTGGGGTAGAAAACGAAAAAATGTTCAAAAATCTTTTAATGTACGTATAATGTAAAAAAAAAACACTATAGGTACATTTCTAGATAATCATTTAACAGATTAAGTAAGTTATTACTAGGCCCAGCTCCTAGACGCGTTTTACGTAGGAGGTTTTTATCGGGGTACTCGGTCCTTCCGATTAACTGGAAAAAATACAAGACTGAAAAAAAATTTTTACACTAAATGTAAAACATATTTAAAAGAACTCTCCGCGTAATCCTATCTCATATTTAAACAGTTCATAAACCGCGCCCCTAGCGGTTGTACGCACCCCCCTTCCCCCCTCAAAGATTTTGTCGCCTTAGCGTTAGGTCATATTATCAAGAGTTCTCCAAAGAATTCATACCCCACAGTCGTTGTTTCCTTATCAAGGCCGGCTGTTCCTCTTTTTGAATTTATAAATTTTTGGATAGACGAGACATACGAACGAATTTTTTTCATTTTTATGCCGTAGTTTAAATATGAGATTTGCGAACATTTATTTGCAAATACTACACACTATGCACGACCAGCCATAGTTCCTTGGACGATATTTGATATGTACAGGCTATTTTTTGTTTTTAGGGCCAAAACATATTCACTTATTCTTTCAATCGCAATTATGACTGGAGGTATTATTTAATTTTTTAATGTGTGTATGTGTGCTAAAAATATATTTTTTATTTTGTTTTGGGAAGCTATTGTCTTAAAACAGTTACGAAAAAGTTAGATATTGAAATAGTTAGTTCTTGCTTGAGTGGTATCAGTAATGCTCGAAATTTCCGAATCTAGTTTTAGTTTTTCAGACAACTTAAGAATGCTTTTGAATTTGTGTGGCAGCTTCTACTAGTGTAAAAAAAAAACTTATTGACATCAGTAATGATATATACTGGGTCTTTTGAAGAAGACTATTAAAAATGCCTTAAAATTGAGTGATTACTAACAAAAACAACTCTTTCCAGGAACAAACTGCCAGCCACGTCGGATGTCAATGATTGCTAAAAACAAGGTATTTAGCTAAAAAAAACGTAAAATTGAGTAATCAACCTTTTTAATTTGGGAAAATAAACATGATTTCAATGAGTATCTTGCTAAGCATATTTGAAAACCACAAAGACAAATCATTTTCGAAAGATATAACGCATTGACAATTTTCCGAGCGTTAAAAAATAATTGCTAAATTTGAAAGCATTTTTTAGGTTTCAGTTTCTTAGTGGAGCGAATCTTTGCTCCCGTGGTCCAGCTCCGCGGCAACAGAGGTGCTGAACTATCGCCTCGCCTCCGTCGGTGAAAGGGGGAAGTATGGCCCACGTATGGTGCGCGACTCGGCCACCGAGATAACGGACCACGGGCTCAAAGATACGCTCCGTTTACAAAGCGAAACAAAGAAATGCGTCAATATATGTTTTTTTTTTTTTTATTTCGGAACACCAGATGATGCTGCTTACAAAACGAAGCGAAGAAATGCGTCAACATGTAGCGTTTTTATTTCGGAACGCCGGAACATGCATCCAGGTGCCTTGTATATTTTTAAATGTGTTATTTAGTGATTCTTTGTGATGTTTAGCAAGTTTATAATTCAAAAACATATATTTTATTGTACTAGTTATGTCGTGCACCAGAAAATTTTACTTCGTTATTTAGCTAATTATATGTTTTTCCAAAACTGGACATTCGTCTTTGCTGGCAATTTATTCATGGACAGGGTTTCTTCTTTTACCGAGCAACCCTATTTTTAGTGATTTTTGAATTCCTGCACTGAAGCACCCGGTATACGAACTAAATTTACCTCTTAGGCAAGCTGAATATTTGAACTTAGCCTCATTATAGAAACTTATACCTACAGTCGGGGAAAACATTTTCGAACTCCGACAGTGGCCATAAATGTTTATTGCCGAACCTCTTGACGCGGCGACTGCTGACAAGACCCGCGCAGGGACATCTGCAGTAGACAGTCCTAAGAACTGTCACGAGATGCGTCCAAGGTAGCAGTCATCCAGTGCCGTCGGCGAAATCACCCTACAACGTTGCCGCAGGACGAAATAAATATATTCAATCAACTTCAAATAATGCAAACTTGAGCCATATCTAATTCGCCTACTGAATGATCCGACTCTTGAAAAGGCCTGATCACACGCAAAAAAAGAAAAAAATGCCAAGACAATATAATTGCTGATCTCGCTGCCGGTAACACCTTCATGACCTTATTCCGTAATATACTACTATTAATATTTGTGATGCGCACGAATAATTAGCTCAGACATTTATATCCGGTATTTCAAGGTAACGTGATATTTTACCAAACTATTTATTAAACCTCGTTAAATTAAGACACAAAAAGCGTTGATATTAAAACTCACTGCTTAACACTGTCGTGTACAAATATCAACGACGTTGAGAATTAATCGCGCCGGTTGACCGGTGCCGCCAATGAATGCCTGATCGACTACTGTTCTGCGAAAAAAAAAGACAACCACCACCTTATGAGATTTTTCAATTATTTGATCACATCCTCAATTTAACGTCCGACGCGACACACCAACAGCCCTAAAAAAGATAAAACCACTTACCCCCTCGCGCCTTAAATGTAGGCAACCCCCGATTCAAAAGGCGTCTTGTCGCCCGGCTCCAGGCTCGCCGGGCCACCGCTCTCCCCCTTCCTCCACCCGCATACACATACACCGGGAAAAGCTCCTGGCTACGCCACTGGTTAGCGTATGGCAACCTCCTAAGTACGCGCTAGTGCAAGCGACAGTCATCCCTGTTCTTTCTCCTTATGAACTTCGATGGTCTAAACCGTGTCTGCGTTCGCGCCACAGACTAATTTTATCGAACGCTAGACGCCTTCAAACATGCAAGCACGCCCGCCAACCCCTTGTCTAAGGAAGACGGGGGTCGCCTTCCCGGAGCGGTCATAACCGACGCCAACTGCCGCTTACGCAGAACATTTCCTTACCTGCATACGGTGCACATGACTTGGATCTTCGACTGAAGTAAGTGTAGCGCTCTCTGTGACTTCCTAAGAAGAGACTGAGCCGAACTGGGACGCCTCCGTCGAACTTTCGAGAAGAAAGACCGTTATGACCGGAGGGGAGCGTCGGCGGGGAACGCGATCGGTACCGGGCAGGCGCACTCCCACGCATGCGCGAAGAATGACGTGTCATACGAGGAGACCAATTGGCGAACTCGTTTGCGCCTTGCCACAGCCCATCGCAGCGCCCAGGCTCTGGCAGTGCCCAAACAGGTGCACCCTCTGGGAGGTAATACTTACCTCGTTGCTGCTCCTTTGCGGCGAACTGCACCTTATTGCAACGCATTCTTAGTGTCGCTGCACCTGTGGAGGTAACAAGCTAATCGCCTCCCCCCTGGCCGGGAGAAGGGTGGTAAAAGCGGTCTGTTAACTCATTTCGGTCCCCTTTTTTCTAAGAGTGCAGAAAGTGTAAAGAGGCTGGAAGTTTGGGTAAAATTAACCGCACCTTTGTAAGGAGCGGCGAGCAGTGTCAGTAACGAGAAAAGTTTCCTTATTAGAAATTTAATACAGCAAAAAGATAAATTGGTAGATTCTTCGGGAATGCGCTAGAATGACCTTTGGCTGGCGCCACAAATGTCGCTTTTCGGGAGTCGATAACGCTGACTTATTCACTTTTCTGTTTTGTCTTTTTCTTTTGCTCTCTATATTTTTCGCTTCATATTTTCAGCCTCGTTTCGTGGTCTGTGTTAGTTTTTCATAAAAGATCGTCGCGTTCTCAAAACTGCGGCGTTCTCTACGTTTCATGCTAACATATTTTCTAAGAGTCCACCAATGGATATTGGAGTAACCTTTCACCCCTATGTTTCTACTCTGCCTGTCAGAGTACGTTGACGCCCTTGGATACGGTGATATATATCACTCGTAAAACAAGCCACCTCCATACCAATCCACCGTTTTAACTACTCACACATATCAAAGCTCACGTACCGCTAATGAGCAAGCCCACAGCGAAGGACATCTGGCGACGGCAGCGCGACGACTGGGCACGCCTGCACTACCCTGCTCCGCGGCGCACCACTTCACGAGAAAGCCGCGCTGATGAAGCACTCATTTCCAATCTGTGTCCAGGTTTGATCGTCTCTGATGCGCCATCTCGTTCCGCACTACGGCTTTGTCATCTAGGTATTAGGGAGGTGCCTCCTTCTGTGTCTCCGCGGTATATGTGGGCGTAACTGACAAAAACGAAGGGGCTTGTTTTGACGAAAACCCGGTGGTGTCTGCCAGTTTGTCAGCGCCGGGAAGAGGGAGAGGTTGACGCGGGCTGCCGTCAGCGTTTCTGACCAATGGAATTGTCGAAAGTCTGATCCTCTCCCCTTCATTTTCCCTCTCTCCATGGTGGTAACAAACAAAATACACTACCGAGTTTTCGTCAAAACGAGCGTTATTCGCGTCTCCAGCTCGTTGCTCGCCCTCCCGCGGTGAAAACAGGAAACGCTCTAGTGAGGGTCTCCCAGTTCTTCTACTAAGCGGGCGCGGCGGAACTGCGCGCGAACATGGCTCGCGAAATGTCATTTCCGAACAGAAACAACACTCTTCACTGTCGCAACGCAGTGGTGCAGCCGGCATGCGATTGTATCTTACTATAGAGTTTTCTTGTTGCGAAGCGCAAGCGGTGTGCGTTTGCGTTAAAGTTGCGTGCCCCACACTGTGCGTGTGCCCCTTCCCCATGCGCCAATCCAAGACCGCAATTTTGGGCTCCCCGCATGCGCTAACGCAAACACACAGCCCTTGCGTTCGCTCGTATACGCAATACTAAAACTCACAAATGTTACACCGGCTTTCAGCGCCAACGCAACGTGCTGCAGTGAACACACGTGCAAGCGGGTAGGCGTTCCTTCGTACTGGACAGGCTGAAATTGGCAAAACGACGGCGCGTAAAAGTGAAAGTCACTAAATGTTATGGCGATTAAAAGAAAACTTTTTTTTATTTGGGGCATCTGGTGAGGGAGGATTTTGGCGGCGACTTTGTAACTCTTGCCGATTGTCAAAAGTTGCAAGTTTGATACCAAAATATGGTTTACCAACAATAGACCGTTTTCAAAAGTCCATCAAGCAACATTGGGGCTCACCATTGCTTGCTCACGAAGCGCGTGATTGAATCTGAGTCTTCGCCGAACGCTGACGCAGGTCTCATGTCCAATAGGAGCTTCAGAATATGTGAGCAAGGAATAGTGGTCAGGCGTTGGCGCGGAATTTAGAAGATAGTCTATTAATGTAATTTTACGTGGACTTCTGACATTAGCGAGAATGTTTTGATTGATTTTAGACTTTTTTATATATTATATCTTGACAATTAAAAGTGCTGAATTCGCGCTAGTGATGATAATTAGCACACTTTTGATTGACATACTTGTTCGAACGTTTGAAATTAGATCATAAGCAACAAATCATGCTAGAGTTTCAAAAATTGCTTATTAAAATATCTGAATTATATTATTAATATTATTATTATCATTAATAATATTAATACAAATCACTGGATTGCGCGCTCCAATTAACGCTAGGATCACAAAAATACGCCATTTAACAAATATAGTATTTCCAGAAAGATATCATTTTTATTTTTACTTCAGCATATGAAAACTCTTGCATCGTTATCAAGATAGACAAACCGTCAAACACTGGGTGTAGAACATGCACTTCAGCTGTCTGACTAGGATTCTTTCTCAGGGTTGTTTTAGTTATAGCAGCGTTTATTAATTTAGAAGTTTTGTGGACATATTGGAAAAATTTGATTTATTCTGTTATTCTTGTGCTAGGAAAAATGTTAAAGGACTTCTTCACCTAAATTCCCAAAACCCATTAAAAGGCCCGCAGTTCATTACCTCCCACGACAATTATCTGAGCAAGAAAATACAGCGGCAACGCACAAATATCAGCACTGATTTTTTTTAACAACTACAATGCTTTATGTTACCTATAAGGTGTTCGAAAGACACTGTATTTAAAGGAACACTGAAATCTCCAAAATATCTTGAAGTACCTGAATCGAACATGTATGTCATAAAGTAAGGTTTCTGAAAAGAACCTCTTTAAATAAATAATTACGATGTGAGACACATCTTGAGCTATAAGAAGATTTCATAAGTAAGACCTAAATAAAACAAAAATTAAATCCGAAATAGAGGTTAATTTCGGTTTCGTTCCAGAATTGAAACGTGTCTCCTTGAGTAAGTATTCCGCTAAGCACCGTTTTGTTTTCAGGATAAAGAGGTGACCTGCGCTCATAACATCCTAGCTTCCTGGTATTCCCAGAAATAATTTGTGTCGCTCAGTGAAGCCAGCACACTAGTCAGGTTAAGCTGCGGCACGCATGTCCGACCATCACAATAACCGCCATTTTGGAAAACGAGTGGTGCCACCTAAAGATAGTTAAAGTCGCGAATAACGCTAACGCAATATATAAGTCAATAAACAAGTCTAGGGCTTGCGACTACCTTTGCCCTTTATCGAGCGGCCTCAAGGAGTCGTGCAACCATATTGGCATTGAATGTCTTTCACTTTGCACTTCCTTGCTGGAAGTTGAAATTAGGTTGACCTAAGGATAATCGTGTGCCACACCACTGACCAATAAGTTTATATGACTCAGCTTTATTTAAATTAAAGATTTGTTGCTTCACTGTCGTTGCCGGACTAGGGAATACTCTTCAAGGAATACATTTATATTTTATTTATCTTTTTTTTCCAAACTTTCCTTTGCAGTCCAGGATGATATAGTCCCGTACTAGCATTGATGACGTGGGACTCCCGTGGTGGTGATAGTCAAACTCTAAACTCTTATTGTTGATTGATTACAATCCCAGCGTGATCACTCAATTGGACTTGTAGCAGTGGGCGCCTCGACAAGCATTCGGTTAGCGGACGATGGCCAATGAATGAGAGGAAGGAAATATCTCAACTCAAACAATGTCTGAACGTCAACGCGTTCCTTATGCATTTCGAATACGAGCACGTGATTACGAGCATTGGCGGCATATAATCCGCTACAGATCAAAACACTACCTGTTCTGGGTTGGACTTTGGGGGGCCAAGCGCTAATACAATTTTTTTCTATATTTTTTGCGACTCCCTTTCCGTAGACAAAAAATCTAGCGCGTGCTTAGCAGGTTAGAACATGAAGGTTTAACCCTATACGGTTTCGTATTTTAGAATAACATACGGAAAATCCTTGTGTGTGCATACAATAGCGTTGTGGCGAATGTCTGCTCCTGCATGTAGTTCGTTTTAGATTGGCGCATGGCGACGACGCTATTTCATTGCGTACACTATTCTTAAATTCGGTAGCATTTATTTAATATACACAACACGTTGTAGCATATTCATATAAAAAGAACTACGTGCAGCCTCCTTCTAGGGCGTTGTCAGATAGCTTCTTTGATGTAAGCTGGTAGAGATTTAAACAAACTCGGAACTGTTTTGCAATCCATTTTCCCTTTTATTTCTATCACATGTCTGGAGTACTGAAATATCATTAAAATAGTTTCATGTTCACAGACTTAATGTGCCCTTTCTACCGGGTACCTTTCTCCACCTTCGATAGTTCGATGAATCGCGATGAATCACGCTCGAGGGAATACTATTCATGACGCCTATCCCTTGTTTTGATAATCCAAAATTGAAAAAATGGCAATCGCAAGTGTGACTTGGGTATATCCGCCTGCCATTAAAAGCAATGAGCTGCCGCACATCGCATGATGCTCAGGCAACGAGAATCGGTAGTGAGGTCGGGTATTACATCTTGGACAACGTGTTTGCTGTGTCAATCGGTGCATCGGTCAGTCCTGATGCGGTTCACAGTAAACACTGCACCAGTTTAAAAAATTGACGTAGGTAACCTTTCTAAAGAAGATTTAATGTTACTTTGCACTCATCTGCGTTTTACCCGTAGACGAGCAGTATGTGAGACAATATAACTTCGCAAAAATATTGGAATCAATGTACAGTCGCAAGCGCAATGGGGGCACACAACTCCACTGATCAGTTGTTTGAGCGTATAATTGATTAAATAACAATGCTTTACTCCAGGCATTCGATACAAACAAATGATTGCATTACAGTAAATCATAAAAACAAACGATCCTTTCCAGATGTTTTAAAATCGCAACAGCCTACATCATTGACGTGGCAGGACGACATGTTAGACGGAAAATTAGAAGGCAAACATGCCTTTAAGAACTTTGTGCAGCAGAGCTCGCTTTTTGTCTGATATTACTTTTTGTTCTTAATTTTATATGTTACAATATTTGACTGCGTCAACATTCCTCTCCGATCTTACATTACGCAGGTGCCGATAATCTGGCCCGAACTTTCAGGCTCCTTAAACTTTCTCATTACGCCGTGAGGCAATTTTGAGGTCGAAGCTAATGAAGCGAAATCAGACAGACGCAATGATATCGAATTTGTTCCCATCGTATCGCTGCAGCAAAAACAGTTTCCTAAAACTATCTAGTGTCAAGTCAGACGAGTGCTTCATTTCGTCCCGTTTTCCGGTTTCTCTACGGAGGATCATAATTCCTCTCCACTGAATAAGATTATCCTCTGTAAATGTGGTATCGAGCAGCATTACCACCTTGTGTTTTGTTTTACAACTGTTGGTTAAACAATGTTAGTATTTTCTTTTTATTGTTGTGCTTGTTGTACTTGCATGCATACCTTCATGCTTGTGTTAAATATGCCTCACCTTCATGTTTGCGTTCAATATGCCTCTCTTTTACAAGTACTCGTCGTTGGGCTAGTCGGTCAATACTGTTTTGAACCAGGGTTAAAAGCGCTAAGACGTCGAATGGAACAAAGGAGCGTACGGTGTTTGTCTTCTCTCTTGTGTTCAGTGTTAGTATATTTGCTATTTTTGTCTTGTATACCAGTATTTGTATATCAAAATACTTTTGAAATTAATGCTGCCTAACCCTGTTACTCATGCACTGTCCGGTTAGAGCATTAAGATATTTATCTATGAATAAAAATTGTGACACTGTAGCTGAAGGATCGAATACCACACCAGAAGCCAACCCTTCATTTTCAGAACTTTCTCAGAGTCTAGTTGCAAGTTGTGTATTTTTAATAAAAATTGATCTCATGGAAGCGCTCTAAACAATCTCTGTCCAGCAATCCAGCATGAATACAAAAAAAAAAAAATCCTACCGTTGGACGACTCTTTGATATATTCTTGTACCTGCGGATATTATATGATATTAGAAATTCAGTGCATTTTTTTCAGTGGTACATATGCAAGTTCTCGTCGGGGAATCACGTTTTTTCGCCTTTATTGACAATACCCTTGACTTGAACAAACCTACCAACAATCAAGATAAGAGCCTTCGCCAGCTGTTCACACGTCTTCCAGAATTTAAGGGGGGTCTTATCGCTCTAAATTATGAATGTAGAGTCAACAAGCTGGGTTTTGTAGGCCTTCGGGTAGACGTGTTTTCGCATCGTCCTTTTTAAAACAATTTTCAGATCATCAAAAATGCTCCTCCGAGACAAAGAAGAAGAAACTTCGCGAATTTTATAACCCAATGCTCCTCTACTTAATATTAGTTTTTTTTTTTTATTTCGCTATGAACTTCAGGTTCCTTAACACCATTCTTACCATCTACCTCAAGAATTCCGCAGCACACGACCCCTATGTAGCGGTGGAATTCTTATTCCAGCAATTGCCGATTTCTAGTTCCAAATAAATTAATTTTTTAACACATAACTTCAACAGATGGGTGCTGCAGCACCTTCGGACTTGAGTAATCCGTCTTCGCTTAGAATATTTAGGCATTTCCTCAAAGGTCGTCAGTGCGTCGTTATGACGGACCGCAATCATTTACGTACGCCCTAACATCTAAGAAGTGGTCATACATCAGAAGAGAAATCCACCTGCTGCCGGGCATTTCAGAGCGGAGAAATGTCATTTAATTCATCACGAGCGGAAACAACATGGCAGCTGACTCGTTGCCACGAACAGGTTCCAACCACCACTATGAGAACACTACTGCCAAGATTTCGTCAGATTTGACCTGAAGCACCGAACTCACGTATTTTTCAGAAAAAAAAAAACGGTCACACGTCCACTTCAGTGCCCACATGACGGAACTTATGCTATCATTCAACGTCCAGTCAAAACCTAGACTTTGTCAGTGAAAGGTCGACAGGAAGTTGTCTCAGTGGACGGCCTAAATTTTTCACATATGTCAAACAAGGGCTTGATAGAAATTTTACCTGCTGCCGTAAAAAGCACATCAGCAAAACCGCTTTTCTTTACCAGCTTCTTGTTAGAGGGAAATCACGTAGGGCCAGCCAGCGAGGCTGGCACTACGTGATTTCAATTTATTTGTAAATACATTACATGAAGGTCAAAGTGCGGATTATCTTCCATAACACGAATTGAAGCCCGCACGTCAATAGAAACAAATTAAAAAAAAACACTTGGCATATGCTTTGATAACGTCTGCAATACTATAAAATCTTCATAACCACGAATGTGTTTTGGAACAAACTCTCATGGTCCATCTCCTCTGATACTAACCGAACTTTCACTTTATGAAGCAAAGAATGCTATTGCACAATTTGGAGATGGCGACGGTGGACTCTGGGCACAAATCAAAACTCCCATTGTATTCCAACCTTTTGCAGCTGAAGCACAATAAGAATGTTTTTAGCATTATGTTCATAGAATTTGAACTCGTATACATGCCGAATTAAATATACAAAAACGACCTGTTGTGGTGCTTGCTTAGGCGTGACTGCTCAACAATTTATGCTTGACATTGTTTTGTACGTTCATATTAAGGCTTTCGCTGCAATCTGGGTTTCAGACCTCAGACTGATATTTTCTGAAGTGCAAAACCTGGAGTTAAAGTTGGTAGTTAAAATTTGTGTCAACAAGAAGCAGTTATCGCAATAGGTTTGTTTATGTTTGTATAAACCCATCTCCTGACCTTTGCGGTGAGAGAGCAGCTGATTTAGGAATATAATGCAGTATTTGCAAATCTAAATACACAGTATTATCATACGAACATTTACACTGCAACAAAAAAACGCAAGTGATTCTAAAACTATACGGCTTTTCACCTAACGACATTTTGCAAAACCACAAATAATTGAAACAGGGCACTTTGAAGGAAAATAGTTCGACCTAATGCATCTAGCCTGTGAACAGCATCATAAAATAAACATTTTATATTCTGTTTTGTGTTCATTCATACTGAAGCTGCCGCGACGTAGTAGACGGGTATGTTAATCTATTAAAAATAACACCACAATAAAACGTTCCAAATGAGCACAAATGAATCTGTGTGCTCCAACTAGTTTAGGCAATGTTGACTGTAAAATTTGAAAAAGAAACGTATGTGCCATTAGATTGTATCACCTAAACAGCGAATAAAAGAAGACTTATTCAGACTTTATTTTGTTGTCTGTGTTGTACGCCAGAATCCTTCAAGTAATTTTTTTAGGCTGCTTCGATTATCAAATAGTTCAACTGAATCATGCCTTTCTTAATTCAGTTTTTCCACTAGTCGTAAATGAGTTTAGTATATAGAAATAATATTTTCTTGGTTTATTTTATGTTTCTTAAATATATTTGAACCTATTTTATTGAATAAGTTGTTTTTGATCAACTCTCATAAGCTTGTGTAATCCAAGTGATTTCTAATGAGCGAACTAAACTAACTTGACGAGCAGAGACCATGTCTGCAGCTACCTGCGCCTTGCAGCTCGCACCGAGCAGCTGAACTTCCACACCGCAAGGAAGTGATGTCCCGAAAATTTTGCAGAGGCTGCGTCATCTCTCCCCAAAGCAATTTCAATTTTAGATTCATATTGTCACAAAGTACATGTGAGGAGTGGAACGATTCATAACTTACCTTACCTGGTAAATCTCTCCATGCGCTTTTGTTTCACCTCGTCCTCAGCCAGTAACAAAAGACGCTTGACTGCTTCGGCATCGAGCGTTCGCAGCAAGAGTTTTATATTTGCCATTAATTGGCATGCTGCTGCTTGCATTTCGATGCATATGACACGCTTTTGGGAAGAATAGTACGCCGTACTGACGTTACACTTGAATATACACTAGATTTAACATATACATCAATATGTATTCGCGTTTGATCGATTGACTGAAGAAAGGGGTGCACCGCACGGACCGTGAGATTTGACAGTCAATCTGCGCAGTGGCTTACTAGCTTGGGTACCGCTTTATTATCGCGGTAGAGTGCCGCGGCCGCCCAAGCAATGGCACGAGGCCGATGTAACGACGAGGATTCTGTTGTCACGGTTAAAGAAACCTACCGCGCCCGATTATGTGTAGGGCTTTCGGCAGATTTGTTCAGGACTGAGCATCGCGCGACAGATATATTGCAATAATATCTTACAAATAATTAAAAAATTTAGACGAATGTTTGAGAAAGAAACCATCTTGATATAAAAGTATCGCAATAGTATGTTACACCATTTGAATTCTTGATCAGAAACACGTTTGAAAAATATATTTGTATCTGAGTAGAGAACTACAAGATTGCATAGATTTATCGGATGATTATGGTAGGCGTATTTGTATTTATAGATTTATTATCGAACAATTAACTGCCGTGTGTTTGACGGTAAACGACGAACCACCGTGTTCGTGCAAAAAGTGTCTGATGATGTGATATGAACTTGCCTCATAACCTCTTGTTCAAGTGGGGAAGACTTTTCAGGTGGGTAACCTGCATTTTCTTAAATTTGATTCTGTGGGAAAGTGAATACCACACTTGCCCACTGTGGATTCTGTCAGTACTTTTTTAAGAAATGCCTTCGGCACAAGCATTTTAGCTTAAATTTGCGTGGTCCTATTGCCCTCAGGCGGAACGACAGCGATTGCAGCACGCGCGTGACATCCGAAATATCCGCTTTGTACCATTCTTTACCCTCGATTTCTTCAGTTTTCATGGTTACGCAATGAATAATTTAACGCCATTTATTATGTTTCTACCATTCCCTTGTCGCGAAACACGATTCCTTTATAGTGTTAACAGAGGCTTAGGGGGACGAATCTGCGATGGAACACTTCTTGACCTGTATGAGCCTCTGAGTTTTTCCCACAGTCCTCACCACTTCTCCTGATGAAACCCCTTGTTGTGACATGTTAACAAGCGTTTACCGTACCTTCTCATCAGCAGAAAATTGTCAAACTTTTCGTGCGCATCTCAATCAACGGGCAGTGATCGCTGCATAAGAATTTGCTGTGTCTCGTTTATTTTGACCAAGCATTAACGCGTATGTTCATCGCAGAGCGCGAATGCGTCTTATTTCCTTTGACGTAAAGACCACACGGTATGCAAGGTACACGTTCACCTACAGCTAACTCTTTTTTTTTCCACGAATATCGAGGTTAATTTATGTTTCTTGCAACTTAATCGGATATCTCTAGTGATGTTCAGAATTCCGTAGTTTAATTACGTGCAATTGTCTGTTCATGTTTTCGCCATGGAACAAAACTCACTAATGGATGGTTCGGCTCTCTACACATATCGATCGTGACAGGGGTCGGAAATTTCAGTGCGCCTTTTTTGCTCTTTTTGTCGCGGTATCGGGGGACCGCGCCATTCTCACTACCACCTTGCAGCATTAAGCTAATTGTATTGTGTTCCAGGCACATAGACGCATGAAGCCGGTTCTTGCTAATTAAAAGCCGGGAAAACATTACGCCTGAAAACTTCACTACATTTTTTTGTTTTCTTTTGTCTCTCAAAGTGAATCTTTGGTGCAAGACGTATGTGCTGGTAGTGCAGAATGTGCACCATTGAGCTTCCTTGGTCACGATACATTGCTATGCCCACAGTTTCGTTGCAGGAGAGGCGCGAGATTAAATTTTGAAGGATCATTCATCGGGGACGGACCTAACACAGGAGCCGGACAGACAAATGTAACAGGACATCGCTGGAGGCACAACGATTTACTCTAGCAGTTTACCAGTGGAAATGAGAGGTGAATGAAAGAACAAATGACAAAAGAATTGCCCACCTTTACTTGAAACCTGTTTTTTTTTTTGCTAGAGTCACACAAACTTTCCAGATACAGTTAAGCTTTATCAAATTTTTAGTGTCTTAAATCGATCATGATATTGTCTCAGCAGCCATGTCACTATCACGATACCGGTATCGAACTGAGTTATACAGACTTTGAATAAACTGCCTGTTAATTTATTGGTTCTTGTCATGGCAACACACTCGGCTTCGATAGTCGAGCAGCTTAATGGAGAATGTCATCGTTACGAATAGCTTTTTATCGGTGGCATTTCCAGCAGCTTGTAGTGAACTATAGTAGGAGACGACAACTAAACCAGCACAAGCAACAGGGCACAAGACGGACGAGAGGTCGTGTGGTCTTTTCCACTGCCGACATCGTTCGGAACCACTTCGTTATTTTAGCAGCAATAAACAAGTTATAAGTCGTGACCCGGACGTGGTGCATCATCGCCTTCGGTGCACCGCCATTAGCAACAACGAAGACTCCACGACAGGCGAAATTTCATCTGTACACGTTCGTCTTCCGAAGTATTGAACCGCCGATCCAGAGGTATGGTTTGCTCAAGTCGAAAGCCACTTTTCCACGTATCCCATCACTTCGCAAATCCGCATGTTCCACTACGTCGTCGCCGCTGTTCCTCCCGACATAGCGATCGAAGTATAAGATTTAATCTTCGTTCCACCACCGAGCGAACTTTACACCACCTTGAAGACGGAACTGGTGAAGCGCACGCCGGAATCAGAACAGCGCCAACTACACCAACTGTTGACAAGCGAAGAACTCGGCGACGGGAAACCCTCGCAGTTGCTCAGAAGCCTCCAACAACCCCTCGGCGAGAAAGCAGCATCATTCGACACGTCACTTCTGAAGGAACTATTTCTTCAACGATTGCCAACCAATGTTCGCATGGGGCTTGTCACGACGTCAGACCTCCAGTTGCCCGCTCTGGCACAGCTGGCAGTTCCGATTATGGAGGTTGCCACGCCGCTGGTAGCAGAGTGGCATCAATCGCAATGATCGACAAGAGCATCTGTTGAATCACCATCAACCGATTTTTCTACAGAGCTGCACCAGCTACGGGGTGTTTTCGAACTAGGGTTGAGTGAACTCAGAAATAAAATAGCTGCAGTTTCGATGCGCTCTCGATCAGCAACGCGGCAACGCAACAATGAACGCTATCCTCGGAACTTCTCAATTTCACCGCAATCCAGAGTCTGCTGGTACCACCGAACATTCGGAGACGGGGCCAGGAACAGCACGCCATCGTGAGCAGCGAATGAAAATGACAACCCTCCCACTAGAAGCGGCGAGTGGTGCTGGGACGGATGCGGGTCGCTTATTCTTCGTCACAGATCGCGATACCGGCAAGTGCCTCCTTATCGACACTGGCGCTGAGGTAAACGCACTGCCTTCATCTACACCTCCTCGTCAGCCTCAGCAACCCCACTCCTCCCTTCAGGCTGCCAATAGAACATCCATCGCAACCTACGGTGAGCGAGTTTTGACAATCAACATGGGACTGTGGAGAGTCTTCCGACGTGTATTGTTAGTCCCGGACGTTGCTTACCGAATATTGGGTGCTGACTTTCTCACGCATTTCAACCTCAGTGTTGATATGTTGAACAAGCGTCTTGTAGACCCAATCCTTTATCTCAAGGCTCAGGGAATAGCACTCACTAACTCTGATACACGTCCTAGAGAGCACCAAGAGTCAGAGTTGAGGTACGAGACGCTACTTCAGTATGTTCCATCGTTAATTTGCCCTCATAACCTTCACCATCCAATCAAACATGACTTGACCCACCACATTGTTACTACGGGGCAACCTCTTTATGCTTGACCCCGTCGGCTATACCCGGATCGCTTGAGGATTGCACAACAGGAATTCGCCCTCATGCGTATATTAGGAATCATACCTCCCTCATCAAGTCCATGGGCATCGCCTCTAAACATGGTGCCGACAAAAACACCCGAGGATTGGCGACCTTTTGGCGATTACGGCGCCCTAAACAACTCAACAGTACCGGGTCGCTATCCCCTCCCACGTATCGAAACTTTCACGGCATCCCTTCATGGCGCTAAAATCCTATTCTCCATTCTGATGTTAGCCTGAGACTGAGGCAGGAAAAGAGGAAGTTTCAAAGTAGAAGAAAAAGGAACAGTCGAGGATACGTCTCTAACACAGCTAAAGACAAGTTTATTCGGTCACCCTCTTATATACACTCCACAATCTTCACCACAGAACCTTCGCGACCTCCAAAGCCAAAAGATAACAAGGAACTCATCTCTTTCCACCACAATAATCAAACGACCTTGACAATCCTACAAAGCCCCCTCACCAACACAACCTATCTCCTCTCTCCCGGAAGACGATCGACCTTTGAAACTTCCTCTTTTCCTGCCTCAGTCTCAGGCTAACATCAGAATGGTTAATTTCCACCAGCTCGCCTGCGCACTCACTACATGGTGCCGACAAAAACACCCGAGGATTGGCGACCTTTTGGCGATTACGGCGATTCTCCAATTTCGGAAAGGAAATCCTTTCCGAAATTGACCTCGTCAAAGCGTACCATCAATACCTGTACACCCTGCTGATATCGCCAAGACCGTCATTACTACCCAATTCGGTATTTTTGAATACGTCAGAATGGTATTTGGCATAAGTAATGCTGCGCAGATCTTACAGCGTTTTGTCGCCCACGTAACTCGGGACGTTCCCTTTTGTTATGCATATCTTGATGACGTCCTCATCTACAGCCTCGATCCTAAAGAACACTTGGAACATCTCGAACTTCTTTTCTATAGGCTTGATGAATATGGGCTCATAATTAACAAGGTCAAGTAGGAATTGGGTGTCACCGAAATAAACTTTTTCGGCCACCACCTCGACCAGCATGGACTTCAACCTCTCAACGAGAAAGTCGAGGCTGTTCGAGATTTCCTACGATGTCCTACCTCCATCCGGAAATTTCGGGAATTCCTGGGTTTGATTAATTTCTACCGCCGTTTTATTCCTAACTGCGCTGACATACTCAAACCATTAACCGACCTCATTAAGGGCACCCACACACCTGCGGCAATGCTTCAGTGGTCTGCCGAAACGGCGCAAGCATTTGACCAACCTAGACAAAGACTAGCCAAGGCCACTCTCCTATTTTATCCGACGCCCAATGCTCCGCTTAGTCATATGGTTGGCGCTTCTAATACTGCTGTTGGGGCCATCTTGCAGCAGTATGTCGGAACAGATTGGCACCGCATTTTATTCATCTTAAAGAAGCTGTAATCTGCAGAGTGCCACTGCAGTAGATTCGGCCGTGAGGTCCTTGCTATCTACCTCGCAATGAAGCAGTTCCAACATTTTTTGGAAGTCCGAGATTTTTTATACTCACGGACCACACACTTTGACTTCTGCGTTAAATTTGGCCAGCGATAAGTTTTCTCCACAAGAAATACGTCACTTCACAGCATCACTAAGTTCACAACGGACAATCGACACGTTAAGGGAACCCACAATCCAGCAGCAGACGCTCTCTCGCGCATTTCATCTACTTTCAATTCCAAGACCTTTCCATCTTCCATTGACTTCAATGCAGTGGTTTCTGCACAGCATATCGACGGTGCCATTTCTTTGCTTAGTCAGTGTTCTAACAAGTTAAAGCTTGAGAATATCACTATCCCGCTTGGTGATAATCCTCTTCTTTGTGATATATCAACTGGAGTGCCTCGTCCAGCTGTTCCTGTTGCATTCCGCCACCAGGACTTTGATGCTCTCCACGGATTGTCATACCCCGGCGTACGCGCGACACAACGCGTGGTCACTGAACGTTTCCTTTGGCAGGGCATAAATAAGGACGCCCGGGAATGGACACGAACATGTTTAGGCTGTCAAAAATAAAAGATTCATCGTCATACCTCAGCACCGTTTCAATCCTTCCCGGAAGCAAGCAACCGTTTTGATCACGTTCATCTTGACATCGTGGGCCCATTACCTCCGTCAAAGGGCAACACCTACATACTTATCTGTATTGACTAATTTACTAGTTGGCCAGAGGCCTTCCCGATTCCCAACAGTACAGCTGCTACCATTGCACAAGTATTTGTAAGCGGATGGGTGGCAAAGTTTGTATACCATCCAGCATAACAACAGATCGGGGACGACAGTTTGAATCATCTTTATTTCGTTCCTTCGAACTGCTTCTCGGTGCCGAACAGATGCAAACAACATCATATTATCCCATCGACAACTGCATGGTTGAAAGATTCCATCAATCACTCAAGTCATCACTCAAGGCAGAAGGGGATCCAACACATTGGACCAGACACCTGCCTCTAGTTCTCCTTGAACTTCGATCGGCAGTCAAAGCTGATCTCAGCTGCAGCCCAGCAGAGTTCATTTATGACACCACTCTACGCCTTCCAGGAGATTTTTTTACCGACCATAAAGTCTTGCTTGATCCCGGAACCTTGGCTAGCGAACTTAAAGCTTTCTTGAGACAAGTTCGGGCAGTGCAACCAGGGTACCAACAAAGGCCGTCGATTTATGTGCCACAAGATCTTGAAACATCCACGCACGTTTTCGTCCGACGAAGTGCTGTACAAGAGCCGTTACAGCAGCCATATGACGAACCATTTAAAGTCATGGAACGGCGAGACAAGCATTTTCGTTTGGATTTAGGTGGTCGAACAGACACCGTATCTGTCGACTGACTTAAACCGGCCCACTTGGCAACGGCCACCAACACTCGCCGAGCTCGTCATACTTCTGCTAGCCAACCGCCTGCATTTCTTTTCTCCACCTCTACACACAAGTTCCTCCTTCGTCACATAACGTGGGCTACGCCTCCCTGCAGCCTGCTTTTTGAGGATGGGAGGCACCTGTAGTGTACTATAGCAGGAGACGCTTACGAAACCAGAATGAGCAATAAAGCACGCGACGGACGAGAGCCCGTGTGGTCTTTTCCGCTGCAGACATCATTCGGAACCACTTCGTTATTTTAGCAGCATTAAACAAGTTATAAGGTCATTGGAAACTTATTAGTGTTATAAAAAAATGATGTCAACTGTTGGATGCACGCATTTCCTGTGATAACGAATTTCAGGCACTTACTTAAACTTCAGTATCAGGAAGTCATATTTTCAGCAAATATTAAACGTGACACGTTTATTTATGCTGCTCAGGGTCCGTCGAATTCAATACAATGTCTGCATCGCCACTGCCCATCACGTTCTACATATCAAACCATCTTCGTGTTTGTCCAGTACATAGTTTACATCAGGGGCGGATTCAGAGGGGGGGGGGGGGGGGGGGGTCCGGATGTCTTGACCCCCCTCTTGAACTCTGCATGTGTAAAAATTTAAAGGGTGGGTACGGGAAGGGGGGGGGGGGGGTGTCTTAAACATATGATACGCTGACCAACACCTGACCCCCCCCCCTCCAAAAATACCTGCGTTCACCCCTGGTTTACATACCTTATCCATTCACAGACGCCGCCGCAAACCAGCACTAAAGATTTTCGGCATCCATTATGCTCATATTCATATCTTTCTGTATTGCTAGTTCGAGGTCGCATGCAACAGAACACGTCCAGGGTGCGGCCGTAAGGACAAACGCAATTGGCACAGATTGCAAAATTTTAATTCCAAACTTATATACCTAAAGTTCATAGTGGAACATAAAAGAAGTTAAATTAAAAACAAATTAAAAATGTAAGTGTATATTAATGCTTCTAAAGCTCAACTTTTAGACGCCCATTTCCGGGTTGAGCGACGTCGGCGTCGGCGCAACCGCGCGTTTCATTATTGGATGTTTCCCATAATGAGGCCTCCCGCCACGTCACGTGTGACGTCAAGAAGGTAAAACTTTCCCGCTGACCTTGGAGGAGAACGTTTTCGCTCAATTTGGCGGGAAATCTTTCCGCTTGATTCGGCGGAAAATTTGTCCGTTAAATTCAACGGGAAAAGTTTGCCGCTAAATGTTGCGGGAAAATGCTTTCGCTAAATTTAGCGAAAAATGTTGGTAAACTTCCCTCTAAATTTAGAGGGGAAATTTTCGCTTAATTTAGCGAAGAAAATTTAGTTTTTGTTGACGCGCGTGTAAAATCCACGGGACCCTAGCCATAAACAGCTTCGCTGTATAACTTAATAAGCACGGTTTCATGTGGTTCAAATTGGAAGCAGTACCAGTAAGAGACACAGAGTAAATTGCGGCGTACGACTGGGTAGCACATTTGGTCCGTGAGTTTTTTCAATATATATGTAAACGATTTAGGGTTATTACTGTTGCGATCTAGAATGTTTCAGTTCTCGGACGGTACCGTTCGTTTGTTGCTGCACGACAATTACAGCCAAGCGGTTTCGCTGCTTCAGAGCGAGATAAATTGATTATTTAAATGTTTTACATGTGATATAGCTTCTTTCAATATTAATAAAAACTAAATTAGTTTGCTTTCGCATGATCCATAAACAAGTCACCTTAGTACCCAACATAGATATTCATCTCCGTAATCATGCTCAACTAATCTGCACGTGTAGACCATTACCATATGATTCGGCATTTAAATATTTAGGTTGAAAATTTTACCATGATGTCCGGAGGAACCACAAATTAGAGTGTAATATTTAAATAATGCGGGTGGTATCCAGGTGTCCTTACAAGCTAAAAAGTGTTTGTTCGGTGATATCGCAGAGAACAGTTTTAGATCTTTAGGAGAATCAGTCATACGGTACGGAATCACGATATGCGGTAATTCTTCGGTGTTCGAAAACAGAGAATTCACAAAATCATAAAACATATTGTAAACAATATTTCGTACTGATGAATATATAAAATCTTGGGCATCAAAAAAGAATGCACGCTTTTCACAAATTGTTATTTTATCAGTTTCATATTTACGTGATAATAACAAACATGTATTGTCGCGGCACCTTTAAACAAGAGATGGGGAGAAGTAACTTACGACGTGTTGAACGGTTCAAAGTTTCTATATAGAAACCAATTATGGAACAAAATTAAAATATCACTACCTTCCCTTATTATTCCGCACTTTGCCTGGGTCTTTGCTAAATTTAACATCCTTCCGCGCGGTAAAGGGAATCTGAGAGGGTGGTGCCTCATGCTTGCGCGATAAGAATTTTATAATTGCCTAACGCGTGTTGTGGACTGCTGATGTTGTTTTTCAATGTTTAATTCTGTCACTAATGTTCGCTGGCTGCCTAATCCCACACACATGTATCTTGGCTTTGGTGGGCCAGCAAGCTTCATTATGTATTTTTCGTGGATAATAAGCGCGTTATTATTAATGATAATATTAGTATCACAGCTTTTGATATATTCAGTTGTAACACATCGTTCGGGAAGCTATTACCAAGATTCAGTCCAACTTCCACTTCAGCTCCCCATGTCAACTTGTATTTACATGGCTCTTCGTGACAATCTTGTAGTTCAAGCGTATCTTTTTAGTCGTGGGCTCCCAGCATCATCGCTGAGGCCAAAAAACTCCGCGGTGATTTGTTTTCACGTACACCGCCTTGAAAAGCCGTGGACCCGTCTCCTTTTAGCAGCGATGAGTGTTGTTGACTTCGGAGCGATCGAATTCCTAGCAATCGATCACGGCGGTTATCATTTCTTCGCCAGAGTTGGACATTCCGGTGCGCTTAAATTGATATTTTGTAGTATCCACCTTATTCCGCACAGGCGTGATCTCAAAACAAGCATCGCCAGAAAGGCCGCCGGCGTTTGATTTGATCCAACATACATGTGCTCCGATCATACCAAACTCTTCGATTGGTTATTCGTGTTGCCAAAGGCGCTGTCGCCATACCAACAGCCCACTTTTGCGGTGATCGGGAGCTTGCGAGACACCCGAAGTTCTATTTTACCACACGAGAACGTCGATTTCCTCCCCTCACTTAAGAAAGCATTCGTGAAGATCGATTCCTCAACTTCTTACGATGTGCGTAAACTATAAACGTCTTAGCTAAGTTGTCGTAGCCAAAGAAGTTCTTCGTGAATCAGGCATCTTGTGCTGAGGCGAACATATCCAATGAATGATGCGGGTAGTGATGCTGCTAAAGGCTTCTTAGGCTTCATGGCCTCTAGAAAAAATATGGGAGGGCCCCTACCGTGTTAGCAAGAAGCCCTCCTACCGGTCTTACGAACTGGCGCATCCCGAATCTGGTGAAGAATGCCAGTCGATTTGTTTATCCGACCTAAAGGCGTTTCATAAATCCTGGTAGGTAAAGTTGTCGAAGGCTCCAGATAGCAACAATCCACACGACCTCTCGGAAAATTCCGCACCTTCTACGGCACAATACAACCCTTGACGGCGTTGAAGATGGTAAAAGAGGGAGCACGAGCCTTAAATGCATTATACTCCTGCACTCTTATTTGCTTGTTTCTTGTTTTTTGTTTTTTTTTTTGCGGCGTCCGGGGGGGGGGGGGGGGGAGGGAGGGAGGGAGAGAAGAGAAAGTAGCCGTGTTCTGGTAATGCAGTTGGGCGGGCGTCGTTCTTGAGCCCAGCCACCTATTCGTACCGCCGCCACGACACCATTTTGTTCAAATTTTAGTGTCTCGTGACAGAGACGGAGCGGCGGTGACGCATGCCACATCATCAGCCCCACCACAGTTGCATCCGTTCCCTCCGCAAGGAATCACGTAGCACCCGCGCTCGCCTCTCTGCGGGTCAAACGGACGATTCCGTGTCCGACGGACGATTCTGGGTAAGACGGACCCGCAAGGGTCCTTCTGACCCGGATTGAAGGTCACACAAAAAACCTTTTCAGCCGTCCACTATTTTTTGGGGGGGTGGGGGGGGGAGGGAGGGGAGGGTGAAATGTGTTGGCAACCTGGTGATCCAAAGAGATGGACCAGGTTGCCCACATGTTAAATCATTCGTGGTCGGTTCCACCGCGACGGGGCCAAGTGCAATTGGCGAAGTGGGCGGTACTCCGCCACTGATTAAAGGCCGTCGTGGCGTATGCACTCTGCTATTTTGATCGTTGCGCGGGCGATACGCTTAATAAATAACTACCTGCTTTTGAACCAATGCGTTCTGTCATTTTCCGAGACTGGTAGTATCAAGGGAAATCGCACACACTTTAAACATTCTCCTTCGTGATCCTGCCCCAGGCATCGTTGGAAAAAAAACGACAGTATTTGCGTGCGAAGTTCGACGTTTACGGCGACGTGGTGTGATTGATGCAGCCTTTTCCAGATGGCGTTCAACACAAAAAACAAAAGTCGTAATTGCGCCGCCCGTATTGACGTCGCCATTTAAGCTCTAAGTACATAGACAACCCGAGGGCTAGACGAGGAGGAGCTCGAACACTGGTGTATATTGAGGGAAAGGAAGCGCGAGTATCAAAGGTTCTGAAAGGTTGCCAGGTTTATCAGCCTGATTAGCGGTAGTATCTCTCCAACCAGGGAACAACTATAAAGTGTACTCATGGTACGCGTTAAACAATCTGATGAAGAGCGCCACGAACGGAGGCGTCTGGCGCTTGGAAACTCAGATTACCTCTAAAGGTTCGTTCTTCTAGGATGCTTGACGCATGCAGCACAATTATGTATTAATTTGCCATTGCTTATTGTACTGTTAGTCTGACTCTAAAGCCCAGAAGCTTTAGAATTAACTGTTGAATTTATCCAGAAGTGGTGTGGATCCTCTCGATTCCAGATGTAGAAGCGTTAAGAATATCTTCCAATATTGTTATGCACACTCTCACATCTTATTCATTTCTGTCTTCGCTTTCGGTTTGTTCTAGTACAAATAATATTAAGTTATTTCTTCGACTCCGGTTTTGAAAGTCGTCCATTTTATTTCGTAGAGTGATAGCATTCTCAAGTTTGTCGAGTTAACTATTTTGCTCTTTCGAAACGACTTTAACGCGAACGATTTATTAATTTTCAGCTTTAATGCCGTCCAATGTACTACAGATTGCCTTCTGGCTTGATTTAATTTTTGTATGTCGCTAGCAGTAACGTTGGTGTTTCCTATTGTGTTCTCTCTCCTAACAGGACCTGGGTTCATATCTATGCTTCCGCACAACAATAGCAAACTTGTCAGCATCAGTGGAATATTGCAAAAATATGTATTTCTTGGAGTTTACACATCCAAGGAAAAATAATGAAAAAATAAAATAACTCTCCAATAGTGATATCTAAATATAGCAAATCGTTCTACAGCTCTAGGTATGCGAAAGGCAGCCAAGCACTCAAGTTGACATCTCTGGTATCACCGGTTCGGCTGCCTCTGCCGCCGTGAGCATGGTGGCGAAAGATTTTCGTCCATTTTTAAAATCACCTCCAGACGGTGCTGCCCGTGAATCGGTGAAATGAAGGAACGGTAAAATCCTCCTTCTTTCCGTTGGTGCCAGGGAAGAAAATAGTTTCTCACCTTCTTTTTTTTTTTTAGTGTGTAGAGAAAGAGAGTGAGCTTTAGCTGGCAAAGCCGAGGCAGACTATGTTCCATTTTCCTAAAGCTAGACTCCTCAATGTATTTGCGTTTGTCTTTCAAGTTGCGTCAAATACACCAGTGCACGACGCCCGTGTCTGGAGCAGCCCTTGGAAGCAATTGTCGACGCAGTACTGAAATGAACGGCCCGAGAAAGCGAATGGCGGCGGAGCACCCGCTCGTAGTACGTGTCTTGTGAGTTTCCACAAAAATCGTGGGTGGTACTTGAAAGCCTGAATTTTGTGAAGTGAATTTTTTCCTGCCGTTTTTATCTAGATGAGCATTCTAGTCAGGCGCGATCGGGTATAACCACTAGATAAAACGTTAAAACAACCATTGGCAAGCAATTGTACTGTTCTGGAGAAATTTCAAATCTACTGCGGATACACGACACGTCCATTGGAGGTGACCGACCTGTACACACAACGCCATTAATGACCATACTTCGCTCTATACACAATGTCACAAAAACATTTACATTTTTTTACTGCAAAAATAAACTAGGCATCGCCGAACGGTCATTCTCCGCCCAAAGGTAGCGCTAAAGGTGACAACCAGGTGCCAAAGTTTCAGCCCGATCCGATACCTTAATCAAAAGTTATGAGGGATTTTCTGAAAATTTCAATGGGAAAATGGCGGCCCACGGAGTCTTCGAATACATGAGGCTCTATTGCACCAGAAACCGGAAACGGAAAAAAATGGGCCCCATTTTCCCAATGACATTTTCAGAAAATTACTTATTACTTTTCAATAAGGTACCGGATCGGGCTGAAACTTTGGCATCCAGTTGTGACCTCTGGAGCTACCTTTTGTCGGAGAATGAGCGTTCGGCGATGCCTAGTTTATTTTTGCGGTTAAAAAAAACCTGTAAATATTTGTTTTGGTACACCCTGCACTTAGTGTACAATGGAAGCAATACTCCATGATCGAGCGTGTGGTTCTATCAAGTGTCTTATTCGGGCTAGAACATGGTCAAATTAACCGGCAGTCCATGCGTCACGCCGTCCCCAGTATCTCTAATAGAGTTTTACCCCAGGTATGAAACTAAGTATAGCTTTAACAAGGGGAAAGAAACAAAGGTCGCGCTGGAGTGCTAGAGATTCAACTGTAGATCACCTCAGTCGGTGGCTTCGTCTTTTTCAATGAGAAAACGCCTTTTAGCCGCGTGGTTGTGTGTTCAGAAAATACCGCATTGGGCTTGTTTACCGTCCCAAGTTATCATTTATAGCGATTTGTGCAATCTCAGAAACAAGGTTCGCCCTTGCATTTACCACCGCTTAGGTGTCTGGTAATATTGTCAAGTAAATAAATACAAAATGAATATGCATATTCTGTGTGAATGAGCAGCGCCTCGGCTGTCGCCCCAGTTAACCTGCAGAACACGGGAAAAAGCAGTATTTTTTTCGCCTTCTAGTTTTTTTTTTTTTTTTTTTTTTTTACGTGGAGATTCCTTTATACTTAATCCCAGAAATTTTAGGAACTTTTAGTTCCTAATCTTGGTTGACAGGGATATATGCTATAGTAGCAGAAACACCGTTTTTTTCAGTTTGTGTTAAGCTGTTGTGTTTACTAGATGCAATGAAAGTATTTCAATTCAAAACTCTTCACTTGAACGCAAAACCACAGATACGTTGATAGGAGATTAATTTTGTAACGGGACCTATTTAAGCCACATGAGAGGGTAACACGTTTAATTAACTTTAGCTTAAAAAGTTTGTGATGCCGGAAGTCGTGATTTGTGACGTAGCTTCTCTTGCATTTTGTAATTTGCAGTGATCTAGCTATACTAGTTTTGTGGGAAGTCTTCTATTACTTTATTTTGGTAATTTCTGGAGACATGACTAAAGCACCTGAATTTGTTTTCATGTATGTCTTGTGTGAAGATACATCTTTCTGACCTTTAGTGAGGCCAGTCAATCTTCGCGCCACATATTGTCTTCAACTATAGGTATGTTGTGCCCATTTCTGCAATGCCATCGCCGTATTGTAGTGGAGACCCTCCGTGTAATGCTCGCTGTATGTGGCCCTTTTGGAAGATTTTGGTGGCGCTGGTCTCGATGCTTGGTCCACCTACTTTTTGACGCATCTGTGCATTACGCAATGCTGCAACATAAAAATAAGTATGTTTTTAATCGGCGCTGGAGGGAACTGATTTGGATCTGGTTAGCGGTCGCCAGCTTGCTTATTGCAGCACGGTCATCACATGGTCCCGTGTATATACAAGCTTATGTATGATGTCACTAGGGTGGAATCGTAGCATGGAATATGAGTCATTATTTGCTTCCGGCATTCATCAGGTGACATAAGTTAAGGCAAAGTTGACGCTTTCGTACCTTCTGAAACAACTAGGCAAATAGCGGCATCTCTAGTCTGCGCCAAAAGTTACCCCAATTCGAATCATGACTAAACAGCATCACGGATTTTTCACTGTGAAGCTCTACGTAATACAATGGCGGCTTCACGTGCCGTTGGTGAACTTATAAACATTATACGACCGGATACTGAAGATAGAGGAAATATCTCTTTATGGAAGGATGCCCCTTTTCCCGATTCGTAAGCAAGACCAATCTTCAGGGATAATTTTATCATGCGCAAACATTACCCATTCACATATATAAGTTAGTTTGTGACATGGAAGAGGATGAGCGTACACGCTCATTGTCAAGCCTTTCTGATAATAATTAGATATGTGTGTGACGTTCAATTTGACTGCTTTAATAAG
Source organism: Ixodes scapularis (assembly GCF_016920785.2). NCBI lineage: Eukaryota > Metazoa > Arthropoda > Arachnida > Ixodida > Ixodidae > Ixodes > Ixodes scapularis. Next base: position 59,753,123 of record NW_024609879.1, on the reverse strand, counting down.
CAGGTTTCTCATATCTTTGTCACCAAATAATCAATATCATTCTTTTATATTTTTTCAAGTATCCTTCTTGCGGATTCAAACTTTGTGGTCTTTATTACCTTATAAATGTAGTCCGTTCGGAGCTTTTTGCTACGAGTTGCGGACGGGAACATATTTCGTTAGCTGGTGTTCTTTGTTATCTCACGCAAGAGGGAGACTGCACACCGTTAAGCTGCAGCGGCGCCCTTTATCGCCTTTTATTTCGTTGCTCCACGGTGCCCCGAACGCCTCACCCAGTAGTTTGTTTTCCGCGTTTATAAAGTGGTCCCTTAATGTTCGCCCGATGACGTCACAGACGTGTCATACTGTTCCCGGTCGCGATCCTGGTGGTGTCCCAGCAGCTGTGGTGTATACGGCAGACCCGTGTTCTGTTGCAGCGTGAGAGTCCACGGAAGCTTCGGCAGCCAGGGTAGCTAAACTCGTGGAGCAAAACATTCTTCGCTTTTTGACGTAGCGGGGGGAGTGGCCAAAAGAACGCCGCAAATTTTCCTCCTCCCTGCGCGCGCTCAACTTCACAACTTTTGACGAAAAATCCCCCGCGATTCCTAGGCGGGGCACGAGACCACGAGGCAGCGCGGGGAGGCGAGCGTTCACGCCGCTCGCTGTACGTTGTCTTTGTGCTCTCTAGCGCCGACAATCCCGTCATGCCTCGCTTAGGCAAGGAGCAAGAGCAGACGACGAGAGTTCGTCTGCTAAGATGCGGCATTCGCACAGCGGAACTGAGAGAAAAAGTTGGTTTTCTGCTCGAAAACGCGTCCCGCGTGCCACAAACTCAAACGCGAGCTTGAATTGTAAGCGTCTAATATTTCCCGAAAAGAGGAATCGACGGCCCGTGTTTTATTTGCAAAATTTGAGTCGTTTTGTAGCCGTACAGACGCTTAAACCTAACAGTGTGTAATGAAAGGCCCAGGACAACCACAGAGGCCGCGAGATCTAGCATCATTTGTGTCTGGGTGAAAAGTGGAACATTTTTCGACAAAGCTCCCACAGCAGAAACCTGTGACTCATTCACTCAGCGTCCGGGAAGGCTAAACATGAAGACGTTGCCCGAGACTCAGGCAAAGTCATATTTGAACGGCAGATACCTTGCCCCGTCATAGTTTGTTTTGAGAAAGCTCTCGTTCTCAATGCCCTCACCAAGGAAATAAAAAAAGTATTACGAAACGTATTGCTAGATGTTCCAAAGAACTAGATTTAAGCCGTATCCTTTCAGTGGTTCACTCATAATACTATGCTTAAAACGAAGCAAGCCCTTGCGAGTACAGTGCCATCAATTTTCTCAAGTGTATGCTGTTTTCTAGTCAGCTGGTTTCGGAAACTTACGCCGTCTGTAGATATCTCTGACAGCCGAGTTGCTTAATTGGAAGTCATCGCAAATGTAAGTTCCACGTCGCAGCAACCAACGTTTACAGATAAACGATGGCACCGACTGGGCACTCTCGCATTTCCACCCATTACGTCGAACAAAAAGGCACTAGTTTCGGTTTGAGGTCGGTACTTTTCTACAGCTATAGCGACAGCATTAGTCTGCACTCGGTGCATTCAGCAAGTTCGTTCGGGGCCTGTCCTCCGTGCAGCACTCCGCGGGTGTAACGCATTAGAACTCTCACAGTGCAAGTCTGGATCGCGAATCGAGAGCCCGTCACTGGCCTCGCCGGCGGCCATTGCTTGACGACAGGCAATACGCCGCGTACTGTCTAGTTCTCCCTTCGTTTTCGTCCTTGTTGTTTTGGCCTATTACACCACGAGGCAATACACGCAAGTCTAAGGGAGAAACACGCAAAGTTTGGAAGCTTGTACGCAGTGCTCGAGGGCAAGCATTTTATGACGTGCTGCGATGATTGTGTCAGGTTCTTGGAAATCAAATAGACATTGGTCAAGCGTTTGAACATCGATTACAAAAAAAAAAAAAAATTGGCCAGAGCACCATTGAATTTACCGACGTCGCTTGCTTCGGTTGCTCAATAAATGGCACGTTGAGCGACTGAACGCCACGCTCCGAGTTTCCGTTTGTCACGGAAGTCCCCACAGCAGTTCAAAGAAAAAGCTTTCACCATGAAGTACTATGTACAAGCGGTTAAAACGATGCGAATGTACCCAGTAAAGGCCTTCTAATTTATCGTTTGCTGAGCTTTGATGACTCCGAAATCACGGATGACTCCACAATAACTCTCGATGGCCCTTGTTTTCATTAAACACATCACACTTAACGCCCAACAAAGTAGCCCTCGACCCTCAACCACACAACATTTATTTAAAGAAGATTGGTATTCTAAAGCGTTTAATATTCTTTCCCACAATATTAACTGTTATTTGCGGAAACACGTTAGAAGTTTCATGGCAGAGAACAACCTACTAACGTAACAAAATTGACTTTTCCCGTTTCTCCTCTATCATGCATAAAATCGTGTCAAGCGATGACTGCCGGTGATCCCGCTCGACCCCAGCAATACAGGCCTCTATCCGCGATGTAGCCTCCTAAGAATTCAGTGGTGCCAGTGCTATTAGGCATAAATCGTTTATTTGCATCGGTACACCCATACCTGCCGGATGTCGGGCCAAGGCGCAAAACCGTACATCCGGCCAATATTGAAGCCAGTTTTTGGCCGAAATTGCCTCGACACTCGCTAAGAAGCAACATGCTGTTTCGGCGACTCGTTGGTGTAATTTATTTGTTCAGTGATACTATTGGGTCCCGGGCCACTGTTTACACCCCAAGAAAGAAATGTACTGTGGTAATTACACCTTGACGAGAAGCAGGCACGTAGCCAGAATTTTGTCTAAGGGAGGGGGGGGGGGGGGAGGGCAGGCCCCAGCAATATGGAAGATTTCGGGGAGGGGGGGGGGGGGGCGCGACTTATGCCCCCCCTCCTGGCTACGTGCCTGACGAGAAGGGGTATTGTAATTTTATATCTTCATAAAAAGGTGTATTGCATTATAAGACGTTTTAGGAAACGTGTTTAAAAAATCACACATTTTTTAAAGGTGCGAGGTTTACATTTCTTTATACGGTCTATTGCTACCCTTATCAGGCTGTTAGTTATAAGACACCCTACTAAAATGTATAGCCTGACGAGAAGGGGTATTGTAGTTTTACATCTTTATAAAAAGGTGTAGTGCATTATCATTCGTTTTAAGAAACGTGTTTAAAAAATCACAAATTTTTAAAGGTGTGAGGTTTACATTTCTTTTATAAGGTCCATCGCTACACTTAATAGGGTGTTAGTTATAGGACACCCCACTTACATGTATAAAGGTGTGAAAACGTTTAATGTGTATATATCTCTAATGGGAAAAAATCGCTTTCATGTGATTAGATCGCGTGCCGATGAAACGATCTGTCGATGACACGTCGTTCGATGAACTGATTTGACCGCCAATGAGTAACGACTGCCAGTAGAATTTCGGGGAAATATTTCTATCGGCTGCCGAGAGACTCCACCCTACCCAAGAATTACCCCGGTTTTTGTTTGTTTCCCGACATTTTGAATTGTATACCAGCTTCAGGTCTTTAGATACTATAGAAAAAAAAAAAAAAAACGATGGCAGCCGCAAAAACTCTGACAGCCCGGCTCACAGTCATGTGGGAGACTGACACCTGCTCGTCAGTCGCCACCATGCCTTGAAAGCTACCGGTTCCAAAGAACCGGAGCGCGCAGCGAACTTGTTGTTCCACGGTCATGGTCGGCGCGATTGTCCGCCGCCTCGAAGTCTGGGCGCCGAACGAAGCTCGTCGCAGTGTCAACGCACAACGGTTTTCGATAGCCGGTACTGTCGCCGAAAGTCGTCGTCGGGGAGTTGAAAGGCGTTCCCGGTGGTCTTAGTAGCGACGCCGACGGTGGCGGAAGATAAGCTCGGCCGCAGCGTACGGCACCGCCATGTTGACAAAGTTTAACTTCGCCTCGTTCCGAAGCGAAGATCTCGAGTTCAAACCACGGTTCTCGCGAAGTTCGGAAACGTCACTTTGACGTCAGCGACAACTTCGACAAACGAGGTTTCTTTTCTGCACAAACTTCGGAGGGATTTTGAGCGTCAGCAGGTCGCCTAGGGACAATCTGCAAAGCATTAATTTTAGCTTGGCGCAGGGATGTAGGGACAAATGGGCGCTACGTCATCGGCGAAGCCGTTCAATCAGCGGGCTCCTCGCGCCCCTCACGTGCCGCACGCGCGCCTCAATGAACTTTGCTACATTCTGCCTCTCTCAAAGAAATGAGCGTTCGAATGATTGGCACCTAGCTCGGCGCGACGTCAGCGTCTCAAGAATCCAATAAGCGCGTTCCGCAAACTTCGGGCACAAAGTTGTGCTTGACGAGTTCAGCGTCCCAGGAGTTGGGACGCCGCGACAACAGCGGCACTGGCGTTCGCTTGTGCGTTTCGCCAGCATTTTTACGACCAACCGCAAGGATCGCGACATCCAACAACGTTACACTCCGTCGTGTGTGATGTCATTTGTTGCCATTCCGAGGTCACTTTTGTTGTACGGGCAGCATGGGACGCTAGGCAGACGAGACGGAGACCCGCTCCAGCCACATTACTTGTGGCATCGCTGGGCCGTGAATATTCGTTGGTTTTGATAGCCGACCACCTGAAGTTATGTAGGCAACGACCACTGACAGCTCAATAAAATAAGGGCGTGGTCTCTTAAACTCACACCTCTTGCATTGCGATTGGTTCTCCTGCATTTTAACGGGTAATTCCGCCATATTATTGGCTGAAAAGCTATAATAGGATGCTCAGGACTCACAACACCCTGCATTTGATGAGCTCTCAGCGACTATGTGGAGTCCATGTTCGTCCGCTTCTGTTGCAAGGATTGCGGTAATTTGTATAGACCACAAATCTTGCTGCCTTGAGGTCTATCCACTCTCCTCCAATCCGAGGCAATTGGAGCTCGGCGTTCTGACCTCACCATAGCCCCTGCGAAAGAAGCAGATGAAGTTGCTCTCTGCATGGGCAGCGAAATCCAATTCGTAACGCAGACAGCCTAGGCAAAAGGAAACTCCTGTCGGAGCTTCTGGGTGGTTTCGAGACGTGGCGGGGATTCCGCTGGAGTAGATAGTGGTTCGTAGTACAAGTTGCAAAATGTAAAACTTACATGTCCGCGTTTACATTCCATTCCGTCCACAAGCTAAAGACACCTGCACTTGTGGAAACGTTTAAAACAGCACACAGTCTGGCACTCAGGGAGTCTCCGGGTTTTCTGTGGACAAGATAGGCTGACGTCTAATTTCGTGACAGCGTTACGAATGCGTGTACTGATGTTCTCATTCGGCACCTCTCGCGACATAAAGGAAAAGTAGTGTCGCACTGCATTGATTTTAACTTTTCTTTCCTGCTAAAGCGCAAAGAAATTTCCGGCCCTTTTAAAGTAATGTAGCGCTCGGTGACCTGGCCTAGTTATGCCTTGCTGTACAGATTTGTACCCTGGACGCGTATTGTTTTTAGGCTTTCTCAAACTTATTTTAAATTAAGCGACGCGCGTGTTTTTAGACACTTGAAATGCTGCCCTTGAGATTCTCATTATTGTGGGCTTTTATACGGTGGGTCATATACACTAGAATACAAGTAAGCATGGTGGAGTGTAGTTTGGAGTAATAGCACCACGATGTGGCCCCGTTTTTTAACGGACAATGCACCGAAGGTCTTTAAGAAGGCAAAAGCGTACTAGCCTGAAGAGTCGATCTTCATTCGTATACATTTATGCACTAATGTCCCTTTCAGCCGAGCTAATTTACTGCAGTCCAACCGCGTGCACTTCAGCTCCCAGAACACTTCAAGTGTTTTGGTGCCACAGTGAAAAAAAACTAGTCACTCGTAAAGGGCGGAAATAACGGTGTGTAAAATACTATTGGACGTTGCAAATATTATAGTCAATATAAAAATGTCTCTGAAATGTTTTATGTATTTTAATCAGGACGACTTAGATTTAGAATATAAATCTACAATAATGAATGATCTTTACACTAATTGGGCGCTTCTAACGGACCTTCACAAGAAGAAGCAGATCCAGCCTTGGCGTTTCGCTTTGTCCTATGGAGTTCTGCGAAAAAAGCATAGCACTGTCTTCTTAGACCATACAGATCGTGCTATATCATTCACGTACACGTCGAAACTGGAGTAGCCTCTATCCTTCTTTGCTAAGATTGCATTGAAATACTTACTTCGCCGTCGTCTTTTATTGATGCACCGTGGCGCTAATCTTGGTAATGATCAAGCCTAAACCACAGTGCCAACTCCGCTTTGCTATTTTTTTAAAATAATAATTCTCTCTTTTCTTATTTCACTGTTATTTTCATAAAAATTGATATAAAATAACGCGACATTTTTTTTATTTTTGTATTGTATTACTCTTGAAACACCGCTGCGCATTCGATCGAGTAAAGGGAGTTGGTCAAGCACACTTAAAGCCGAGTGTGTCCTGTAGGGAGAAGCTGTGTGGCACACTATACAAATGATAATATAGGGAAAATGCACTTGGTTGGTGTGCACTACGTTAGCCTGTGTGAGAGGGGTATTATATATACCTGAGGGCGCTTATATCTTCATCCGTACTTTTTTTTAAAGCAATCCCACAAACTCAGTAACAGCGACCTCATAAGATTCCTTCATTTGATACATGCAATACAGTCGTAACATGTTTCGTGCAAAAACAATGTAACGAAGACGCACGTAAAAGTGCCAGAATCTCATTAGTATAGTGCGACACCTTGATCTTCCCTCCAAGAAATCAGAAGAGGCTTCTTTCCCGCCCGTAACTCGCGATGGCACAATGACTGCAGTCTAGAGAGGGATAGATAGGCAAGTGGGAAGATTAATCAAATGTTTAGAACAAGAAAAAAAAAAGAAAAAGATTACACTGGGACGCTTTAGTTGATGAAGCATGATGCTCAGCAACACCGTGGAAGCTGTTCGTAAGGTGTAAGCATTGTCCAGCGTTGTCATTCCCTGAGCTGCACTGCAGCGAGTGGCTTTCCAGAGTGCTTTATGAGAAATTAGACTTCAAAGGTTTCTTAAAGAGTACAACGCTGCACAATATTGGGTGTTTTTACTTCAATGTACAAATTATCAGGTTAAAGTTATCGGGGTACTCTCGTTTCTTATTGATGGCTTAAGCAGAAGATGTGTTAAAGAAAGCCAGATGCGGTAATCAAGTAATAAGCGAAGTACGAGATAAAAAAAAAAGACGGCTGTTGCTCTATATATACCTAATGTGTCACACGGACTAAGGAGGATAGGAAACAGTATTAACATCAGCGTAGCCTTTTCTGCACCGAGTATGCTTCTGAGCTTATGCAGGAAAGTCAATGTGTCAACGGACCGTCAAGCTGGTTGTACAAAAAATCACCAAAAGAGGTTTGTTACTTGCATCGAGGGGGTAGTTAGTTTAGTCTAATCCACTCTCATGTGGTAGAGAATATATAGGACAAACCGGCAGGTTTTTAAATAATACTTAAGAGAGCACTTCTATCGCACCCACAGAGCCGTTTGAGGACACCTGGGAACAGTGTAGGGATTCTGGATGTGTTCCAAATTTTGAAAAATGTCTTGAAGCAGGAAAAACTCGGGAACCGCTGACAAGAGAGATAATGGAAAAAAAAAATAGCGCTTCTCGACGACAAGTGTGTTAGTGGTCCGTCCTTAACAGTGTCTCAAAAAAAGCTGATATTGGGAATCTAGAAGCATATTTAGAAGCGGTTCTTGTATTCGTGCTATTGTGCTGGTCATAGAGATTGTGGAGTCAGCCCAATGCCGAGAACAAAACGTTCGAGGTACACTGAAGGCCCGTTCACACATGCAGCGGAGCGCTACAAGCACAGCGCTGACCTCGCGCTAAGCGCGTGCTGACGGCAGCGTTCACCAGCTTTGTATCGCACCATCAAAACGGTTGCTCATGGCTGACGATAAGTAGCTGACGGCACGTGCGGAGCGCTACATCAGCGCTTCGCTGCATGTGTGAACCGGCGTTTAAGCATTTCTGGTGAGTTCTGAATGCCAAAGCATGCAAGCCGCTCATCGGCTCCCTTTGTCGTCTGCTCGTCCGCTCCCTTTGTCGTCTGCTCCGTACCAGCTCTAGCTCCTCGGGATCTTGAGGGCCACGGCGCAGCGGCCAATGGGAGCCCCGTCGACGCGCGCCAGCCAATAGAACCGAAGGTGCGCGGAAACTATCTGCCGTTTTCGCGCTTCCAACTGATGACATGAGCTCGCTCCATGAGACAGCTAATTCTTTCGCATTAAAAAATTAACAGAATACAAAACGAGTTGTAAGTCAGCGCGTGTATTTGTCCTTTCGTGTTTTGGTGTGTGACTGATCTTGCGCTGTTAACCTGAAAAGTTTTTATCTTGCTCAAGATACGCGTAAACCTCGATCGCCTTGCCTTTTGACTAAGTTAAAATGAAATCCCCTGCTCACCCGTTCGACATTACAAAAAAAGTAATTCGGGAACTTCGACTGTTAACATCGAGGTGATACTCGGGCACGAAAATGAGTAAACAGAGGTACGTACCTCATTGAGTCTGTATTATAGTACTAGCTTTTACGTTGGTATCTGTGCGCTCATTAGTGGCTATATGGCACTTCACAGGTCTCGCTTGGCTGTCTAAAGCTGTTATAACAATCAATCAATAGAATGGAATGAAAGTGTATTTTTTTTCAATGTCACGCCTAAGTGGAACGAAATGTGTCGCCTATTCTTTGGTAACTTAGTATTCTTTAATAAAAGTGAATTTACATCCGAGTATAAGACGCGATAACGGCAGTTTTATGCCGCGTTTATTTTACGCAATTGTGCTAATTGTATTAAGTAACTACGACTGACGCCATAACGACATTAAAACAGCGTGAATATAAATATGAACCAGACGATAAGGTGGACGAAAGAAACAACGTCCGCTTCGCCCATGTCCAGTTACTCTTTAATAGGAATACGTACCATATCTCCAAGTTAACCATTCTCGTACCGCTATAAAACACGAAATAGGGGTGTCCTCAAACAAAAAAAAAAAATATATACGTTTATGTTTTTCTTATATTGCAAATATAAACAATGCACAGCCGAACACTGGTTTTCCGTCCAAAGGTAGCGATGGAAATCCGAACCAGACGCTAACGTTTCAGCACGAACCGCTATTTTATTCAAACGTTACAAGTGATTTCTAAAAATGACAATAGGAAAATGGTGGCCGATGGAACTCTCGAATGCATAGAACTCTGTGGTGCCACAGACGAAAAACAGGCAAAAATGAGCCCCATTGTTTTATTAAAAGTTTCACAAAACCACTTATAATTTGAAATACAATATCGGTTCGCGCTGTAAATTTGGCAGCTGGTTCGGACCTCTAGCGCTACCATCGGGCGCAGAATAAAGGCCGGTTCACACATACAGCGGAGCGCTAATTTAGCGCTACGTGAGCGCTACGTGAGCGCTCCAAGGAGCGCTCATGTGGCGCTTCCTGGCGCGTGATGTAGCGCTCTGTTAGCGCTTCAGAAACGCTTTGTTAGCGCTCTGTTAGCGCTACAGAAGCGCTCTGCTAGCGCTCTCACGCCCCTTGTGCTGTGCTTGCTGCTGCGGAATAGCGCGTGCACGGCGATTCCTTGGTTGCTCTATTTCCTTTGGCATTGAAAGAAGTGGAAGTAAAAGCCGCTCTCTAAGCAGAGGGTCGGGTCGGCGACCCAGAGTTACGGACTCTAAGTGAGTAATTGATTGGGTACGACCCCATAGCTTTCAAAAATAATCGCCTTCGAAAGAGCTCTGTGTCTCGTTTCCTCAACCTAGGAACAAGGTTCGCCGGGTACCCGTCGGTATCTGGGTGGCGAAAGATTTCGCGCACCCAAAAGGCTCTCCTGGGAGTTAAGCCTTCCACACAGATATGCACTAATCGCGTATGTAAGAGCATTTTCTGAATTTCTATTTCAGCATCCCACATGTCCGCCATGGTGCTGCTGATGCACACCCAACCACAGGAACCGAAACCGCAGTGCACCTGCTAATCCGCAGCACCGCGGTACAAGAAGCGCTAATGACGCGCTAACACGGCGCTACTGAAGCGCTAACAAGGCGCTATTGGAGCGCTAACAAGGCGCTACTGGAGCGTTAACAAGGCGCTACTAAAGCGCTTACCACGCGCTATATTAGAACAAAGTCACGCGCTGGAAGCGCCACATGAGCGCTCCTTGGAGCGCTCACGTAGCGCTAACTTAGCGCTCCGCTGTATGTGTGAACAGGCCTTAAATGTTCTGGGTTGCGTAGTTTATTGCGCGCGATGAAAAAACAAAAACCTGCAATATTTTTTTTTAGACACTCTGTGTAGATAAACACATAAAAACTGAGGGACCGTAGAAGATTATAGCGCCGCGGGATGTCGAAGCACCAAGCTCTAGTTGGAATTATCAGTGGGTGAACTCAGTCTCTACTCGCTGCTCTGAAGCAAACACCGAACGGCGGCATCCGACCTTCAAACGCGTTTCACCAATGATAAAAGACCAAGGCAGATAGACTTCTATCTTCGCACTGACCATTTGAACCAGAGCTTGGTAGTCTGACGTTTCTTCACCTCTCACTTACTTCTGTCTTTCAACTTTTACGCCCTATAGACCAGAATGTTTTAGCCTCGCAAGTAGAGGCGAGCGGCGCTCTATGCTCTCGACACCGGACGGTTCATATGGCGCAGGGTACTGCATCCATCGGGTGGTATGCCGCAGTATGCACGACTTACACTGTTTCCTTGCTCGTGCTCATTTATTCTTTCGTCGTGTGTGGGTTTTATCTCCGGATGCAACAGAACTATTCATCTGGAAGGCATTGCAGCCCCCCCCGCAAAACCGCAGTGCTCAAGAAGTGCCCGCGGGGCTTCGCCCCAGTCGGCACAATATGGCCGCTCGCTGAAACGTCCAAAATCTGTTCTGTACTCTACCTCGCATGTTGTCTACAGTCCTGGCGAAACCGAAAACCACCGAGAAAATAAAGACAGCGCCACTCCTCCCCAAAATGGCATTACTATTGTATTCACAGAGTGTCGTGCGCGTCTCGGACTAGCAGCATCTCACGAGTGCGACGATGGCACCGGGCGTAGCCAAACGACCGCGTCCACCGCTTTCCGGGTACTTTCGTCGACATTCAGAGCAAGCCGTATCTTCTATGTGACAGCGGAGAAACAGGACCGTGCGATTTTAAAATATGCCTACTTTACACTTGAGGTCGGGACCTGCAGCGATGCGTCTCCATGTTTGAGAATAGTAAGCACTATTTAGCTTCCTTAAATATTTTTACAGAGGATATTGAGTTTTTTTTTTTTTGTAAAACGGATAGTTTTACAAGATTACTCGTTTAGTTTGTAAGTCGCCGCCGGTCTTCCTGCATTCAAGGACACGTTCGGTTGTTTCTATGCTGCAGAATCGTAAAAGCGTTGTTTAGCTTTATAATGCGTGGTCCAAAGAGGGGAAACTTGCGTCATCGAAAATCATAGGACCAAAGTTTGGGAAAGCTTCACACTTTTAGAAAAAACGGCCAGTATAGTCCTCCCTAAAGGGAGGAACGCTCTTGACAGATATGTTCCTTCAGAAAGGAAGAAAATTTCTTCCCTAAAGCAGGGGAGCAAAAGTTCCTCCGTCGCCTGCATCTCATTATGGCGGCCACGAATTGAGCAAATCGAGCTCAATCAGGCTTAACGAGAACACTAAGTCTATTTTACGGAGCTAGAGGAGCAGCAAATAAAAACGTAACACGAGCTTTCTGCGAACTGTATTTATTTCCGAAGCCGGCTTCCCCCTGCCGGTAAAGGAACTTACGTTTCGAAAGCATGCAGTCACTCAGTCTTCTCATCGTCAGCACGGAGGCAACCGGCACCCAGTTCGCGCACTTTATGTCTTACCTTTGCTATTCCTCGAGCCACAATTCCTTCGTTGACCGTTGCGTCAACCGCACATCACGGAGTGGTGAACCATTCGCCCGCAAAGTCAAAAGCCGCCCCTAATGAAGTTCTGAGACAAGAATGTTTCAAACTCCAGGTGCAGTACCGAGACTTCACAAGTTTCTACACTGATGTGTGCAAAACTGATTCCTATGTATGCTCCTCAGTGGTAGGGCCTTCTGTGAAGTGTGTCCAAAGAATTAGCAATAGTGCCTGTACTCTTTCCGCAGAGCTTTATGGCTTAGTCCTAGACATAGACAACAATCTTAAAAAGAAGATCCGTAAGTCAATTTTTTACACTGACTCACTTAGTGCTTTACGAGCTCTGGACACAACGGAAGATGTTCAAAATCCACTTTTTCTAGAAATAAGGAACCGGTTATTTTCAGCATCAAAAAGGAAGAAAGAAATAATATTATGGCTGGGTACCTTCCCACGTAGAAATCCCTGGGAATGAGGATGCTGACCGTGCAGCGAGCACTGCTAAGGACCGACAAGTGGATCTGTACAAAATACCCCACAGAGATCATAAGCATGCCCTGAAAAAGTCTACAAAGTGCAGGTGGCAAGAGGAGTGGAAGCAAGAAATGAACAATAAGTTGTCTGCCGTAAAACCTTTAATTCAGGAATGGGAGAGCACACGTCATCGCGAGCAATTTTATGAGGTGGTATTATGTCGACTCCGAATTGGTCATACAAGTTTTACCCATGGGCACCTTTTGCGAGGGGAGAATGCTCCAGAGTGTGAACACAGTCTTATACTATTAAGCATCCTGCACATTTTACCTGTATGTCCTATGTATGACCATGAACGTCACAGACGTTTTGCACGAATTTTCCAAGAGCATGCCCCATTACAATTGGTTATCTTTCTCGGAGACGAACCGCTAATACCACACAAGGGTGTTTTTAATTTTTTTAGAGATATTTGGCTACAATACAAGCTATAATTTAACGTGTTTCCTGGAATAATGGCCATGTGTATATTCTTTTACGTTCATAGTTTTTATAACGCACAAGCTACTGCAGCTTGTGCGTTATAACCCTATAACTCTATAACACTGGTTTTCTGCAATAGTCATAGTTGGCGCATTATGGCCTCGGATGCTGCTGCGCCACTAAACCTCAATCAATCAATCACTCAGTGACTCGTCTACCTATTAAGCGACTTCAAAACTAACAGTACGCAGAGCCGACCAAAAACCGAGTCCGCCAAAACCAGTGGCCGGGATGGCATATAAGGTTAAAACGTCGCCTCGGATAGGCGAAAGTTGCGGGTTCAATCCCCGCTCGTGGACTAATTTTTCGGCAGCTATCTTTCCTGTTCCATTTCCCTTTCCATAAGATTAATGCAATAAATTTAATAGGCAATTTACCCTCATGGGTTACAATACTACAACGGCTGCACTTGTCACTCTACCCTCACTCCCATTTTTTATGCGGTGCAGCCTGTCCCCATGGGGAGGAGTGGTTCTATAGATATCGGGAAGACGGGCCCTTTCCGACTTTTGCATGCGAAAATGACGTGCTACGTCACTGCCACAACATGAAACTGGCCCTTTAATGAGCAATGGCTGTCGTCTACGCATTAATCGAATTCGAAATCGGCAGTACGCGGAGAGCCGGTCAAAATTAGCCCGGCCGAAACCGGTGGCCGGGATGGTCTGATCGGTTAAAGCGCGAAACACATGTAGGACGAAACCGTTCGATCCGACGTCCGATCAGGCAATACGACGGTCGGAGGCGAGGGTCTTCAACCCTCTCCGGTGCTACGAAAACCCTCGCCCCCGAAGGTCATTCCGGCAATTCGCACGTCGGACCGGACGGTTTCGTCGTACATGTGGTTCCGCTTAAAGGGCCCCTGAAAAGAAGAAAAAAGTTTTTCAAAAACAGTCTGGTTGAGACACGCGTGTCGAAAAATGAATTTTACGCGAAAAAAAATTTTTTTTAGAGCAATATTGACCGCGCCAGACGCAATTTAGTCGGCAGTCACCTCCTTTCCACTTTTCTCTCTCTCGGCATCTCGGGCGCGTGGAGGAGAGGTAGTCCCCGCCTCTTCGTAGAGGATCGGCTTGGCTGCTTTCCTGGCTTGGCTGCGCCCCGCACGAGAGCCATTGCTACTTCCTGGCCGTGTTCCAAAATTGACTCGATCTTACCCCGGGGTGAGGGTTTTGTACTCTTGGCGTTCTAAAACCTACCCGCGTACCGCGTTTTTCAATCTGTGCTGTCACGTGATACGATCCGCCGGAGAAACTCGGATCCATTTGGAGATTTCGAACACAGCCCCTGGCCGGCTGTCTGCCGGTCGAACGACATACCGCGTCGTATCGTGCACGTACCGTGGTCACCGTGGTCGTACACACAGTACATAGTCGTCGCGGTGGACCCCGACCTGAAGCGTCGGTTGCTTCAACGCTGCCAGCAGCTGGGCCTTCGCCCGTACGAGGACACGCCTCGCCAGCCGGAAGGCGTCCGCTCCGATCGCCGCGAGGCACCCGCTTCGCCGCGGCGAAGCGGGTGCCTCGACGAGTTCGTTCGAGCCGCACGATCCTTCAAGCCGCCGCGAGGACACGCAGTGGTAACTGATTTTTTTTTTTATTAAACGTTGAGTGCGGTGCCGCGTGCCTCACTAAACTTTTTACGGGAACCACGGGAACCGACATCTAAAAAAACATTGACACTGGCGCGCGCCAGAAAACAAACAAAAGATGCGGTAAACGGGACACACGAATCGCGCAAAGAAGAGCAGAAAAACAAAAACCTGTCACCCCGCGCCACTTTCTAAGTACTTACTATGACTGACTAACTAACACAAGCAACAAGCCCTCTTCAGAACGCGAAACGCGAAGACGGCGACCACGACAGAAAACAAAATGGCGAAGCTTTTGTTTGTTGTTTTGTTGTGGTATCCGAACGGAAGTTACGATTTTGTAAAACGTTTGTAAACAATTGCGACATTCATTCGATGGATTGTTTCTTAAACCTAAAAATATGTAATTCAAAAGGCGATTTAAAAAAAATCACGAAGATTTTAAAACCAACATTTAAGCTGTCACTCATTCTATTGGCCAATGAGAAGCTGAGTTGAATGACCATCGCTACCAATGAGAAGCCGAGCTGAATGACCATGGAATTTGCGCGCAAAACTTCAAATAAATCTCTCGCCGTCAATATTGCTCTAAAAAAATTTTTTTTTCGCGTAAAATTCATTTTTTGACACGCGTGTTCCAACCAGACTGTTTAAAAAAAACTTTTTTTTTCTTTTCAGGGGCCCTTTAAGGCGTCGCCCCGGGCAGGCGAAGGTTCCGGGTTTGCTCCTGGCCTCATTTTTCGCCAGCTCTCTTCCCTTTCCCTTTCCCTAGCATTGTTTCAAATGCTGAATAACCACTTTCTTCGATCTTCATTCGCATTATGCAGCTGCACTTCTCAGTTTTCCTTACTCCAGATATGTACATGATCATATAACAGGACCACAATTCGAAAATGAGGATATATTTTTGTTTATCTGTCAGACGCTCGGATACCTTGCGTTGAAAGCTAACGGTAGTGCTCGCCTATTTAAGGTTTTTTTTTTTTTTTTTTTTAATTTCT
Organism: Ixodes scapularis; assembly: GCF_016920785.2. NCBI lineage: Eukaryota > Metazoa > Arthropoda > Arachnida > Ixodida > Ixodidae > Ixodes > Ixodes scapularis. Next base: position 59,737,586 of record NW_024609879.1, on the reverse strand, counting down.
AGCAAATCTTTTTACACACGTTGAGCACCGATATTTATGAAATTGAGCAGATATTTTGCGGCCTACATTCATTATTAATTGTTACAATTTTCAGGCGTAAACGAAGTGGTTGTCGTGGAACGTGATCATCCATTTCCCCTTCTGAAGCCCAATTTCATAATTATAGATGTCTAAAATAAAATAAAGGAGGGCCACGAAGCGCGAAGCAAAGTCTTTTCATCTACTTAACTTAAAAGCTTCAAAAACAAATCTCGGAAGTGTAAATTCTTTCCATTTTTGGTAAAACGCTCTCGTGAACGAAAATGGCAGTTTTCAAGAGGTCGTATAATGATGAGCTTTTCATTTACACATATTTATATATATATATATATATATATATATATATATATTAAGGTAAGAACCTTTCCTTACTCTCCAAATTCATATGCAATAAATGTTTTTATGGAGACACCGAGCGCTAAACTTCTTTTCGGTTCAAGTCTAGACGTAGCCGACGCTACGAGCTAATGCGATCAATCATGAAATGACAAAACAGAAACTCACTAAACCTTTTCTTGTTAATATTGGTTCAGCGATGTCGAACACAACTGAAACATGACGGACACCATGATGGTCCGCTTTTTATGCTCTCTGATTGGTCCAATCATTTCGCTAGTAGTGTAGTAGCGTCGGTCGCGTCTGTTTTTAAGGTGGTGCAGACGTGCCAAAATAAAATATGAAAAAAAGGATACTCGTGGGACACATTGTAAGCTCTTATAACACTGCTAAAGCTTTTTCAAAAATAGCGCGATAGTTTCGTGGTTAAATCGATCTGTATGTAGGGCCCTGGAATCCGCCCCATGCGAAGATGCTGTCGTACTTGTTGGATCGGTGACGTCATCTGCACAACGCGCGGCGCCTGCCTTGCACGCGCTCGCAGACTTGGCTCCCTCGGCGCCTCCCGCTTCGGCTTCCACGAATACCTTCCGCGTTTTGAGAACGCTGTTTCGAGACGGTGACGCTAACGGCATCACTCGCTTTGTCGGAGTTTATGACCCGGATCGTAGCAGCAGTGATAGCGATAATACAAAGAGATGTGGGAAGCTGGTCATTTTGTTCTGAGCGACTGGCGACCCGCTCCATCGAGAAGGTCAGAAGCAAACTCGCCGTGGCCTCCACTATCCCGCAAGTGCATGCATGGTGGAAGATGAAAGGTCAAGAAGGGGAGAGCGAGAATATACGCTGGTGTAGCCGAATAGCTCGGGAGTGCGATCGTACAGTGCCTAGGCGAGCATGAAGTAGCATTGGGGTGAGAGTGTGTTCAACTAAATGAAATAGTCACATGGTTTAGGGGCACCATGGTGTGACTAACTTGAGCAGTGTTACCTCGTCGCCAGACGAAAATTATTAACATTCGTAAGTTAATTATTGCAGTTCCTATATCCCTAAAAATGGCGAAACTTAGCGTATACACTAAGTAATCGATAAGCGCTTCATCTCAGGAATAATCTACCCCTTTAATGTTAATGTCGTGATCCAAATAAGGTGAAACGGAGCATAGAGATGCGATCCCAACACCTACTTATAAAAGCATTTTTTTATGGCCGACGTGGGGCTCAGCCTTGAGCTGAACACACACAGGCCACAAAACGCATAGCGGACCTTGGTTCAACCTGTTAGGTGTAGCGGAGCCTATTTTCACTCGTAAACCAAAACTCCTGCATCCGGCCGTCGCACAGTCCTTCTGCCAGGACGCAGCTAGTTGGTGCCGTGGTGGGTTCAGTGGCCGATGATGTTGACGTACCGCGGTTGGACGGTAGGACGTGGAGCTAACACTCGCTCGCGAGACGTGAAAACACAACTTTTACGTGTACTAAAGTTGAAAGAGTTACTCCGGCGTTTTATTCATAGTTACCGATTTTGCTATAGGTTCCTTACTGACGACTGTAGCAGATGTTTTAAACAAAATTAGATGGGGTAATCAAGTAATAAACGAAGTGAGAGATAAAACGAAAAAGACGGCTGTTGTCCCATATATACATAACGTGTCACACAGAATAAACAGGACAGGAAACCGTATCAACATCGCTGTAGCCTTTTATGCACCGGATATGCTTCTGCGCTTATGCTGGAAAGTCAATGTGTCAGCCCACCCTCAAGCTCGTTGTACAAAAAAAAAAAAAGAAACAAAAGCAACAACAGCAGAGTTTTTTTTACTTGCATCGTATAGGTAATTTATTCTATTCCACTTAGAGTGCCTCAATGTCCTTTTAATTCCACTCTCGTGTGGTAGAGAATATCTAGGACAAACCGGCGGGTGTTTGAACGATCGTTTAAGAGAGCACTTCTATAACACCCACATATTCGTTTCGGGACACCTGGGCGTACACTGTAGGCATCGTGGGTGCGTTCCGAATTTTGAAAAACGTCCTGTATTAAGAAGTCGAGACCCGCTGACCAGAGAGATAATGAAAACTTAAAAAATAGCGCTTCTCGCTGACAAGTGTGTTAGTAGTCCATCCTTAACACTGTCTCAAAAAGTGCATGTATTTTTATCCTGATAATTGCGGTGAGGGGCGAGAAGCATATTTATAGGAGTTTCCTGTATTCGTGCTATTATGCTGGTCATAGATATTGGGAGAGTCAAGCCCATGACGAGAGCAAAGAAGTAGCAGAATGCAAAACGAGTTGTAAGTCAGCGTGTGTGTTTGTCCTTTCTGTGTCTGTGTGTGTGATTGATCTTGCGCTGTAAACCTTAGAATAAACTGACCAAAAAACATTGCTGATATAGTACTCCCCAATATTGGGTCAAAACAGTCCATTTTTTTGCGATGTTATTGAATTTACAATTTTGATCCACAGAATGTTTTAAAAAATGGAAGTCTCTACTGGCAACAATAAAAAAAAACGATGTCATCGGAACGTAGGCATTCACTCTTTTGAGTGTAACGCTTTGTTCTCTACGGATTAGAACCAGTTTCACGCTGTTAAAGGTTTTGAAAGCTAGCTCTGGGCACCCCCGCATCAGCACGGATCAAATGATCGGAATAGTCTATTTTTAGACTGTCCGCTCGACCGGCAAGCCCAATTTCCACTGTCGTCGCGACATTACAAAGCGTGGGTTTATTTGAATGTTCGGTTTTGCATCATTTTCACTATTCAATTTGACTATAACGACACCGAAAATCGTAATACTAATTCTTATACTAGAAAGGATAAAAAAACTGGTGATTCCAAAATTATGGTTTGTATGGGTAGCTAAAGCAATTCGCCAGAGTAACTCTTTAGGATAGTGTTAGAAGCTGGTGAGGTGTTTTCACTTCAACCAAACAGTACTGGCAGGCTTCCCCTCCTTGCGGTCTCTGTGTTTTAAGAAAAAAGAGGAGCAGCGGTTTCTGTGTTGTTTCAAGCTAGCAAGGTGGATTTGAAAAGGATAAACTCAATGTCATTAAAATATGGAAAGAATGTAAAATAGGGATGGTCGCGAAAATGATAGGTGAAGTAATTAAGGCCTCGTTTTCGGTAAAGATTTTTTTTTTTTTTAATATAGTAGGACATTGCTGGCCATTTAGGGTAGCAGAAAGTTGCACTTGCCTTTCTCGAAATTCGCATGCCAACAATTGTGACTAATTATTTGAATGGTTTCAAAAAGTCAGGGGGGGGGGGCATCTTTTTTGCTTAGGTAGTTTCCCCCAGAAGAAGTGTGATGTTATGTCTCTGCATCTACAATGCCTGTATTACTCCTTTCTTCAGCCCCTTTTGCTCTTAATGAAAAGGGATTTGTTAGAGGTCAGCGTGGTCATGAATTAACCTAATTCCAAAATAATCGTGGTAAGACATTTATTTAAAAGTAAACATTTGACAGAGATCTGTCTGGTTGGGAGTAATTAATATTAAAAAATTCGAACACCAACCAAGCCCTTCTGTAGGGACCCACCGTTTCAAGGCCGATTCGGCCCCTTCTTCAGGGGCGACTACGGCTATGGCCGTTGAGGAGCAGTGTCCTTTTCTTTATCTTCTACGGCGTGTGTCTGGTCTTCTTCTTCTACGGCTCTGCCTTTTTCAATAATGTGACGAAGCCCATTCACATAGGCGGATGGCAAAGCCCCTAGAGATCTGTTCATGTTCTGTGGCGTTGTTTGAATGTGCCATGATTCTAGGAACAGTCTTTTTCGAGGATTTGTCTCAACGTCAACGATGCATGTGTTCGCGAAGTCAATGCGATGGTCCTTGACGTCGCAATGCTCAGCGACCGCGCTACACTCGTGATCGAACTTGCGCACGTCGTTTTTAAGTTGACGGATTCTCTCTCTAAAGTTCTTCGTTTCGCCGCTGTATGAGGCCGCGCAAACCCCGCACGGAATCTTATATACAACGCCTTGGGCCTTTTCTTTACCAGGGCGATCTTTTGGGCGTGGCATGAGTCGTCCAAGGGTAGACACAGGTTTGTGCGCTAGTTGGATCTCCTCTTTCGCAAGCACACGTGCCAGTGCCTCGCTTGTTCCGTTGATGTAGGGGACGCTGATGCGGGAGGTTGGGTGGAAATTCGCACTTAACTGTTGCTGCACGGGTCGTTGGTTTCGGCCTACACGGCGGGGAACACGATGGATGAAGCTGCTCGTGTAGCCGTTTTGCTTAAAGTCAGCAACGACGGTTTTTTCCTCCTTTCTTTTGTCCTCTTCTGATGAGCAGATGGTCTTTGCCCTGGTTAAGAGTGTCCTGACCACCGACGCCTTATGATTGGCTGGGTGGCTGGATTGAAACTGGAGGTAGCGTCCAGTGTGCGTCGGATTTCGGTATACAGAGAATTTTAGCTGTTCCTTTGGCCGTTTTACTAGCACGTCCAAGAAAGGTAAGGTGCCGTCCTTTTCGCGCTCCACAGTAAACTGGATGGCCGGCTGGATGGTGTTGAGATGCGCCAGGAATTTGTCCACTTCAGATTTTGCCAGGACGCAGAAGCTGTCATCTACATACTGCAAGAAAATCTTGGGTGGTGTAGATAATGAGTGCAGTGCCTTCTGTTCAATAGCTTCCATGCAGAGGTTTGCCGTGGTGACGGAGACGGAAGCACCCACCGCGGTTCCACTGGTCTGCTTGAAGAACTCCCCCTTAAAGCTGAAATATGTACTGTCGAGGCAGAGCTCAAGGAGGCGGCACAGTTCATCCATGCTGAGGTTCGTTCTGTCGCTGAGGTCTTTGTCTTTTTCTAAAGCGTTTTTAGCCGTGGCGACTGCCAGGGGAACAGGAACACTTGTAAAAAGCGAGATGACGTCGAACGATACCATGGTGTCCTCAGCGCTTAACTTTAATAGTGCAACCTTCTCTACGAAATCGCTGGAATTGCGCACATATGTCGTCGTATTTCCCACAAGAGGAGAAAAGGTGCGATGAAGATAGTTGGAAAGAGCACGAAGTGGCGAGGCGGTAAAATCTACAATAGGCCGAAGAGGAACGCTAGGCTTGTGAATCTTCGGAAGACCATACAAGCCTGGAGCAGATCCATTCCTACAGAGAAGTCGCAGGTGGAGGCTTCTTGAATCAGGGTGCTTCTTGAAGATGTCCGCTAGGACTTTGTTCATTCTTGCCTGGACTTGTGATGTAGGACACTGCTCCTCAACGGCCATAGCCGTAGTCGCCCCTGAAGAAGAGGCCGAATTGGCCTTGAAACGTTGGGTCCCTACAGAAGGGCTTGGTTGATGTTCGAATTTTTTAATATTAATCACTCCCAACCAGACAGATCTCTGTCAAATGTTTACTATTAAATCTTTACGTATTGACTTCGGAGAGGAGACACCGCAGCTCGCTAAACGGTAAGTGAATATTGCTCGGAGCATCTCTATTTTCAAGACTCACCTGGTCTTTACGGTTGCCTGCTGGGACTCCCATGTGGTTCCCCAAAGCCTTAGCATTAAGCGCCTCGTTCATACGCCGGAAGGACACAGATCCTCGAGCAGGCTGAGCGCCGTCTCAATAAAGCCCGCATCCACGAATGCCACGCCACTTTAAAGAAAAAGAAACTGGACCTTTTTTTTCACTCGACGGTAGCTAGAATATAGCATTCCAGACGTATTCCCATCTCTACAGTCTTTCACCGAAACTGTCGCCTTCACTGCTGCTGAAAAACAGCAAGCATCTCAAGGCAAAAAGTTTTTGAGACTGCAAAACAGACAAACAACACAACGCAGCACCAACACCGCTAGTTTTGTCACGAACCTCTCGTCCAGGTTACTCTCCCCTTGTGAGATTAATGTATTAGCCAAGGGCCATGGGTTTAACGTGACCACAACGTTGACGTCTTTGCCAAAAATGGTCGCAGCCCTTGAAGACGGCATCGCGCAGATGAATCCAAGCTCTCGCGAACGAACCCGACAAAAGGTGATCGGCATCTTGTCTAAGATACCGCAACATCAGCGACACAACCTACCAAAAGAAGAAGTAAAAGCACTTCGAGGGCTTCGAGAAGATGACAAGGTTGTGCTCCTTCCAGCCGACAAGGGCAACTCGACTGTCGTCTTGGACCGTGATGACTACGAGAAAAAGGTTCACGATGTTCTTGATACTTCCGCTTATAAAAAGCTGCCGAAGGACCCTACATCACAAGTCCAGGCAAGAATGAAGAAAGTTCTAGCGGACATCTTCAAGAAGCACCCTGATTCAAGAAGCCTCCACCTGCGACTTCTCTGTAGGAATGGATCTGCTCCAGGCTTGTATGGTCTTCCGAAGATTCACAAGCCTAGCGTTCCTCTTCGGCCTATTGTAGATTATACCACCTCGCCACTTCGTGCTCTTTCCAACTATCTTCATCGCACCTTTTCTCCTCTTGTGGGAAATACGACGACCTATGTGCGCAATTCCAGCGATTTCGTAGAGAAGGTAGCACTATTAAAGTTGAGCGCTCAGGACACCATGGTATCGTTCGACGTCATCTCGCTTTTTACAAGTGTTCCTGTTCCCCTGGCAGTCGCCACGGCTAGGAACGCTTTAGAAAAAGACAAAAACCTCAGCGACAGAACAAACCTCAGCGTGGATGAACTGTGCCGCCTCCTTGAGCTCTGCCTCGACAGTACATATTTCAGCTTTAAGGGGGAGTTCTTCAAGCAGACCAGTGGAACCGCGATGGGTGCTTCCATCTCCGTTACCACGGCAAACCTTTGCATGGAAGCTATTGAACAGACGGCACTGCACTCATTATCTACACCACCCAAGATTTTCTTGCGGTATGTAGATGACTGCTTCTGCGTCCTGGCAAAATCTGAAGTGGACAAATTCCTGGCGCATCTCAACACCATCGAGCCGGCCATCCAGTTCACTGTTGAGCGCGAAAAGGACGGCACCTTACCTTTCCTGGACGTGCTAGTAAAACGGCAAAAGGAACAGCTAATATTCTCTGTATACCGAAAACCGACGCACACTGGACGCTACCTCCAGTTTCAATCCAGCCACCCAGCCAATCATAAGGCGTCGGTGGTAAGGACACTCTTAACCAGGGCAAAGACCATCTGCTCATCAGAAGAGGACAAAAGAAAGGAGGAACAAACCGTGATTGCTGACCTTAAGAAAAACGGCTACACGAGCAGCTTCATCCATCGCGTTGCCCGCCGTGTAGGCCGAAACCAACGACACGTGCAGCAACAGTTAAGTGCGAATTTCCGCCAAACCTCCCGCATCAGCGTTCCCTACATCAACGGAACAAGCGAGGCACTGGTACGTGTGCTTGCGAAAGAGGGTATCCAACTGGCGCACAAACCTGTGTCTCCCCTTGGACGACTCATGCCACGCCCAAAAGATCGCCCCGGGAAAGAAAGGGCCCAAGGCGTTGTATATAAGATTCCGTGCGGGGTTTGCGCGGTCTCATACATCGGCGAAACGAAGAACTTTAGAGAGAGAATCCGTCAACATAAAACGGCGTGCGCAAGTTCGATCACGAGCGTAGCGCGGTCGCTGAGCATTGCGTTGTCGAGGACCATCGCGTTGAATTCGACAACGCATGCATCGTTGACGTTGAGACAAATCCTCGAAAAAGACTGTTCCTAGAATCATGGCACATTCAAACAACGCAACAGAACATCAACATATCTCTAGGGGATTTACCATCCGCCTTTGTGAATGGGCTTCGTCACATTATTGAAAAAGGCAGAGCCGTAGAAGAAGACCAGACACACGCCGTAGAAGAAAAAGAAAAGGACACTGCTCCTCTACGGCCATAGCCGTAGTCGCCCCTGAAGAAGAGGCCGAATTGGCCTTGAAACGTTGGGTCCCTACAGAAGGCCTTGGTTGGTGTTCAAATTTTTTACTAAGACTTTTTATTATTTAACTTATTGATACCTTCGGTCCAGAGCTGGTAATTTTATCAGAAGAAAAGGAGTTCGCATTGGGTCGCCGCTGCTGCATCCTAGTCCGAGATATATTTTGCTCTATTGGATTTGGTAGTGCGGCATTTGGCACCGTCATTGCCAAAGGTGATAGTTTTGCTTCAATGTATTTCGAAGACATTTTAATACGGTAAGAGGTAGAGGGACTCCTTCCTAATGTCAGATGTGTCATAAAGCAAGCGGCGCTTGAGTTAGTTTTCAGTTTCGATGAAGCTGTTTCGGAGTGTCGTAGTTACTGGATTTGAGGTTGAGCGCGTCAGATGAGCTGCGGTGGGAACATAGTAAGCTTGCAGCGAAACCATCTCCCATTTCCAGTGAAGCCAATCAAAATAAGTTAAACGAGGTGCAGTGGCATCCTTGCTAGGCAATGCTCTGAAAAAGCTAGTCTATAAAAGTTCGCTGAGGCAGCTAAGAATCCGTTGTTGCCCTTGACGGATGCGGGGTACTAGAATAACTTAATGGTGCGGGTACACTCAAAATGCTTAAAGCGTTTTTGTTCCATTGAAAAGAAAACGAGAGAGAAGCTGGAGATAGTGGCCTATATCTTGTTTTAATGGGTTTTTGCACGATTTGATATCGAATGCAAATAGGTTAAGAATAAAGGTGGTCTCCCATTGAAACAACAAGATTAACAGGCTGTTATCATTTTAGGAGTTAGAAGTGTTTCATAAAGGTACACTGTAAAAAAAAACCGTAAGTTAACAGCCTTTTTCAAAACTGGAGAGCGCCGTGGGAGGCGCGCACGGGCAAAACGCCGTAGAGGCGACATGACGGCACGAGTCCGTAAATGTACGGCTTCACATATTTCTTAGTTCAGGTCTGTGTTCCCTTTTCTTTCAAGTAAAAACACATAACACACGCCACGTTTTCTCTAGAGATAGTTTTCTTGTTGGCAGATGTCTCATCTTACCTGTCATTCGTGCCAATGCTAAAATCTCTTTCGAACGGCGGAGGGAGACCCACCCAAAGGCCGGCGCACTTAGCTCGCGGACGACGACAACCGAGCGAGGAGCGCCGTCCATCACGTGATGTTTACTTCCCGGTTCGCACGCTCGCTCGCGCGTGAACCACCACGGGCGGTTACGGCGGCAGCACTCTTCGTCGTCGCGGCGATCATCTTTCAACATTCAACCGGACTAAGAAGGTAAGCTATCTCATTTTCGCATGCGCCTTGCGAGATAACCGAAGTGCAGAAGGAATCAAAGACGCGTAACTTAACGCAATAGCGCGGGCTGAGTCAGAAAACGCGCCATATTTTTTGCTTTAGCTTCCCGACTCAGTTGCGCGAGGGAAACCTATCCACGCATCAGACTCGACTCGATGGACGTGTGCAGGCGCGGGGCTCATCGCCATGAGTGTTTGGTTTGCTCTGGGCTGAGTGGGCTCTCCCGAACTCCTTCTCTTTGTACCTTTTTTTGCTTTCGGGCGCCGTTACCCTTTCGCTTTCGGGCTCGGTAAGAACCGCAGAAATCAGATTTTAACATGAAAGACTGAATCGCGCTCGTTGAATAATCATAATGAGCGCTGTCGCGTAATGAATTTAAAAGCATGTCGTGTTTTCTCTAGTTTATACACTGATGTTTAGGACAATTGCTGGATCGCGTACCCCCGCTTGATCGCTGCAGCCCGAGTGCGGCCACCGGACGGCAATCTTGCATGTTGAGAAAACGCGCTTTTGGGGCGTTGCGGAGGCTGGCGGCAGCGTGCTGAAGACACGGTTTCTACTCGTTCGTCCTCATTCACCGAAGAAGTTCTTTAAAACTCTATGTAAGACGTGAGACTTGCCTTGAGAACACGTGACAATTTTTACCGAAGCGCAGTGCAGCAGAAAAAAGGCACAACTCGTCGAACGCAAGTTTCGCCAATCTCGCGGCATGTTCAAAGCTTCCGTGGCACCCCGAAGCGCTGCGCCTCTATGCCTTCGCACGCTTGGATGCCGGTCAAGAATCGACACCGTGTGAATGTGTTTTGCGATTGCAATGTGCCTGTAGCCGTATGTGCCTCTGGAGCACCGGTTTACTTTACTCTGACGACTGTATTTGTAACAAAGTGGCGACGGAAAAAAAGAAAAGGTACTTTTTTTTTTCTTTTTTTTTTTGTTAGACGGTTCAGAGAATATCGCGCACAACAGCTCCTCATCAGTGATCAGCGGTGTCTCATTATCAACCTATTTAATTTCACTTTACGTTTGAGCACGGCTTGCCTAATTGTGATTGGTCAACAGACTGCACACGACCATATGGACTGTGCTTCAAAGATCTTCATTCTCGCCGTCTTGTACTTTTGTTTTCGAAACCCTCCTTGCTCTACAGCGTTGCTCTATTTGTGCTGCTATGTGATCTATTAGAGTAGATTTGGAACACAGCCATGGTTATTAGTGCATAAGAGCAACTGTACAGATTGCGTTCCCCCCTTTATTGATAGCACCTCGCCTGAACATCTGGATGCTCCAGAACTCTAGCCGATATAAGATGCAAAGACATCTATGCCCGACACACCTGCAAAACCTTTTCGCGGCACCAATTCTTGATCGGTATCCTAGAGTGCGAAGGCACAGAGACTCAGCGCTTCGGCATGCTTTGATCATGCCGCAAGACCGTCGAAACTTGCTTTCGACGAATTGTGCCTTTCTCTTGCGGCACTGCGCTTCCGTAAAAATTCACACGTTACTCGCTTATATTTGGCTATGTAAAAGAGACTATTAAAATAAATGCTCAAGCAGAAAGTGGCCACTTTCACAGAAAAGAGTGTCCAACCCTTAGTTTTCCTTTTGTAGTAGCTTCTCCTTGGCCGATTATTGATGCCTTGCGTGGGAGGAAGAGCGGTGTCAATCATTGTTTTGGTGGCACCAATTACTTGAGGAACACTCGTATGAATCTTCCTTCCATTATTTTCATTTTAGGGAAAAATGCTTGTTGTGACGTGTGGTTTATTCGTTATGTTTAAATAGTTTTGTTGCTTTGCAGTTGTCGAAGGTGGGACTGACTTAGTTATTGCATCAAGCTTTAAAGGCAATGAGGTCATTGCCGAAGTTCTGTGTTTTTGCTTTCTATCCCCTTTTCCAACAGCAATCTTTTTGCTGTGAATAATTGTGTGTCATAATTGCAGTTATAATAGTTTTTTTGACACTGTGAGGAACTGCGGGAATTTCTATAGTACTTGCATGGTTTTTTGCAATGTAATAAACCGGAATCGCCTACTCCAAAAGCTCAAATGTGGGGGACACGCTACCACAGCCGTGATGAAGCACTCACACATCTTTTTGCTGCAGATTACACTTCTGAGCGTCGCCAGCAATGACGAGGCCCATATGCTGGACGAACCACAGGACGCCACGAAATTGATTCTTCTCGAGCCAACCACGGGAAAACAGTGGTTCCTGGGACCCATCTTGGTAGATTTCAAGTTGGGAGCATTAGGAGCCTGCCAGCACTGGTCTTCAGCTACGATGCCTGTACAGAAGCCGCTATCCCACACCAGTCATTCGAGGCACGCCACCACAGCCATGAAGGAACGCTCGGACATCTTTTTTGCTGCAGGCTCTTTATTTGAATACTTTAACTTGCCGTCGCTCAAGCAACTATTGTCTGCTAGTGGTATCCTGCCCCGGTGCTTGGTTGTGCTGTTTTCGTTGTGTGTGGTCTTGGTTTCGGGACGTCATGTCCTTAAGTTTGCAGTGTGAAATAAATTAAATGAAATATGTGCTACAAAAGCCGTGTTTTTGCTGCAGAAGCTGCTACAAGCAGTTCTTTTCTAAGCTTCACCACTGGTCATTACATTTTGTCTGTGAATGCATGGAAACATTAGCCACTTTTGCTTTCTTGCCTTTGAGACATGCTCAGATAAATATATGGTTTGAAGTTGAACGGGGGGGGGGGGGGGGGGGGGGTGCGGGGTCTTCATTGTTTACTTTTAGAATGTAACACGCATCTCCAGTGCTCTACTCAGAGTTTCCCGCAGCGTCCATCTGCATCACACTGGGCAAGCCTTTGTGCATCTTTTGGCATGCAGGATACAACGCTACTTTATTTCAGTTGTAGGCTACTCTATTACCGTAAAATACCAGGCAAGCGCCCACTCATAATTTAGAGATAATAGCGAGAAAATGGGGAATGGGCGCTTGCCTGGTCATCAATTTTACATATAAATGTACTGTGCATATTTTCTCAGATCTTAGAAATTTGGGTATCGGCGCTTAATGTGGAATGGGCGGATGCATGGTGTTCTACGGTAGCTAAGACTTGTACTTGGAGAGTTGTACTTGGAGTGTCGTTCGGTACAAGGAAAATAGTTTTTCTTCATATGTTCACAAATCTAGCGTGCGAAGGCATAGAGACTCAGCGCTTCGGCATGCCAAGGAAGCTTTGATCAGGCCGCAAGACCGTCGAAACTTGCTTTCGACGAGTTATGCCTTTTTCTTGCAGCACTGTGCTTCCGTAAAAATTCACACATGTTCTCATTAGCAAGTATCCGGCTTACACAGGGTTTTAAAAAAACATTTTTGGCGATTGACGACAAACAAGTAGAAAACGTGTCTTCAGCACGCTGCGGGCCAGCCTTCGCAACGCTCCAAAAACACGATTTTTCGACGTGCCAGATTGCCGTCTGGTGGCCGCACTCGCGGAGCGGGGATGCGTGATTGAACAATTGTCATAGAGATCAGTGAGTTTATGTGTAAAAAAAGTTCTTGTGTATGGGAGTTTGTTTTGTGATAGGCCAATAATATCCACTAGAGGGCTGGATGGCGCATTGAGCGAACATGTACGAAGCCACCGGAAGTAAGCAGCTTGTCCCTGAAGTGAGCGCTTGACAGGCTTTCCCACTCTTACGAGCGGTGGTCCAAACAGTGTCCAAGGCGCTTGATTTGCTCTTGTTATAACAATACAGCCTGCTTGTCGCTCAATAACAGTTCATGCAGGCCCGAGATGTCTTCTTGGAAGCCATTTCATGTCTGAGAATTTCGAGATTCTAGTTGATTATGTGTACACTCCCCAAGTTCAAGTGCCTCATTCTCAAGATTGATTACTAAAAGGGATTATTAAAACCCACGTAAAAATGCAAGTAAGCATGAACCAAAACATTAACTAAATCCACTATAAAATCCAGCAAACACTCGACTTCTGGGACAAGCATCAAACTTCCGATGGCTTCACTCGTGCCCGACTCCGAGCTAGGCTAAGCGCCTTCCAGGCCCCTATATTAGAGATCAGTGAGGTAGCCCTACCGCGCGAACGACGGTTGTGTGTGCATGACGTCGGTGGTACCATGGGATGGCACCACCGACGTCATTAGATGCTAGAGAGCCTCAAATAAGAGTGCATTCAACTTAAACCATGGAATGTGTTTGCAATTTAATGGCGGTGTCAAAGATGGCGGATTATACAGTTTTCTGCGTGTAAAAAATGCTTAACCTATTGGAACAAAAATGGTGTCTATAGAAAAGTGTTATTTTATTCTTCGCGTAAAATCTTCAAGCATCTATTTATAACCGGATTTACGTTGAAAAACTACCCGTGGCCCCGTAACAAACAGCAAAATTTTGCAATATAATGGCGCCCATAAACACATGCCTTGATCTAGCAGTTGAACACACTCTTAATTGAGGCTCTTAATTAGATGCTGGCTGGAAGCAGATGACGAAATGCTACCTGCTTTGGCCGCTATGATTCATTAAATACTTTCAGCAGATATGATGTATTACCGTTCGATAATAAATAGGACTGAGGTACACAAACCACTTCCGTCCCACGGTGAGCTTCCATAGACGAAAACAATTTTTTTTTCTTTCGTGAAATTGAGGAACCCCAAGTTACTCGCTTATATTTGCCTATGTAAAAGCGACTATTAAAATATATGCTCAAGCAAAAAGTGGCCACTTTCCGAGAAGAGTGTCCAACCCTTAGTGTCCCTTTTGTAGTAGCTTCTCTTTTGCTGGAACGATTATTGATGCCTTGCGTGGGAGGATGAGCGATGCCATTGTTTCGGTGGCACCGATTACTTGACGAACACTCGCATGAATTTTCCTCCCATTATTTTCATTTTAGGGAAAAATGCTTGTTGTGAAGTGTGGCTTATTCGCTATGTTTAAATAGTTTTGTTGCTTTGCAGTTGTCGAAGATGGGACTGATTTAGCTATTGCATCAAGCTTTAAAGGCAACGAGGTCATTGCTAAAGTTCCGTGTTTTTGCTTTCTATCACCTTTTCCAACAGCAATCTTTTTGCTGTGAATAATTGTGTCATAATTGCAGTTATAATAGTTTTTATGACACTGTGAGGAACTGCGGGAATTTCTATAGTACTTGCATCGCTTTTTACAATGTGATAAACCGGAATCGCCTGCTCCATAAGCTCAAATGTGGGGGACACGCTACCAGAGCCGTGATGAAGCACTCACACATCTTTTTGCTGCAGATTATACTTCTGAACATCGCCAGCAATGGCGGGGCCCATATGCTCGACGAACCACAGGACGCCACGAAATCGATTGTTCTCGAGCCAACCACGGGAAAACAGTGGTTCCTGGGACCCATCTTGGTGGATTTCAAGTTGGGAGCATTAGGAGCCTGCCAGCGCTGGTGTTCAGCTACGATGCCTCTACAGAAGCCGCTATCCCACGCCAGTCATTCGAGGCACGCTACCACAGCCATGAAGGAACGCTCGGACATCTTTTTGCTGCAGGTTCGTTATTTGAATACTTTAACTTGCCGTCGCTCAAGCAACTATTGTCTGCTAGTGGTATCCTGCCCCGGTGCTTGGTTGTGCTGTTTTTGTTGCGTGTGGTCTTGGTTTCGGGACGTCATGTCCTTAAGTTTGCAGAGTGAAATAAATTAAATATGTGCTACAAAAGCCATGTTTTTGCTGCAGAAGCTGCTACAAGCAGTTCTTTTGTAAGTTTCACCACTGATGATTACATTTTGGCTGTTAATGCATGGAAACATTAGCCCCTTGTGCTTTCTTGCCTTTTAAACATGCTCAGATCATTATACAATTTGAAGTTGAACTGGGGGGGGGGGGGGGGGCTTCATTGTTTACTTTTAGAATGTAACACGCATCTCCAATCAACTCAAAGAGCTTCCCGCAGCGTCCATCTGCATCACACTGGGCAAGCCTTTGTGCATCTTTTGGCAGGCAGGATACAACACTACTTTATTTCAATTGTAGGCTACCCTATTGAAAATTCCATCAAGCTACGTAATTTGGGACACTGACTGCCAGTCAGCAGCGTTGGTGGAACGTGATGGACCATCAGACGTCATCTGATGGTCCATCAGATGACGTCTGACTGCCACTGCCAAGGGAATTTCATCAACAAGGGCAGCATTTATATAAGAGTAAAGCTATACGCACTCATAAATATCGCCAAATGCCTCGATAAAACAAAATGTTCGAGAAAAAAAACAAAAAAAAAAAACAGCACCACCGCGCATCGAACCCGCGACCATATGCGTACAAATCGGACATCTTAACCGCTATGCCACGCCACCGCTAGAGAAACTAGATTTGACTATCCGTTTTATACGAAATGCTTTGGCTGCAAATGCAGTTATGTCGTCAGCATGTTATGCAAAGCACTCGTACATCACTCGCCGTACTTCACTTCTACTCACCTGCCATGTAGAGTACTTTCGCGTCGTAGAACGATCCTTTTGTTCGCGCATCACCGGCCCAGTAGACCTGGTACACCCTGTCGTCTTCAACTACACCGCTAAAGTCCCTTACATCGTCGGAACTCACAACAGGCCGGGTCTTGTCGAGTAGAAATTCTACTAAAACTTAAGACATTGTAGAGCCCGGGCAGGATCGACAGGTTGGAGCGAGCGGGCAAACAAAACGAGTCGAGAGCGATCGTTCATGAAAGCTCGTCGAAGCCTCTATGGGCGAAGCGAAGTGGCGAAGTGCGAAGTGTCGTTGTGTCGTCTTCGGCGCTTCGGCGGGCTTCTGATCAAGGTTGTCGGTCGGTTGCGTGTCATATCTCTAACGTCAGCGGTTTTATGGGCTCACGTCCCAAAATCGTTTTCTCGTGCATAGATTACTTTTCGTATTCATAGATTTGACGAAATAGTGGTATCCGAACGAACTTTACGACCTTTGACCGTACGCCTGTCTGCACGTCAACGCTTTCTAAGGTACAGTCAGAGACAATCCATGTACAGTCAGACTCACCACCAAGACATCCTGATCGCATTTCGCGGCGGCCGACTGCCACCAGGAAACCATCAGAAAGCCGACAAGCGGGGTCTGACTGGAGTTTGACTGTCGGTCAGAGTAACTTGTTGGCCAATCAGACATGCTTGACGTACAGTCAGGCACAGTCAGCGGTCCACTAGAAAACATTGACTGCCAAACAGGGTTACATTGATGGATTTTTCCTTCGGGTACTGTATTACCGTAAAATACCAGGCAAGCGCCCACTGAAAATTTAGAAATAATCACGAAAAATGGGGAATGGGCGCTTGCCTGGTCATCAATTCTACATATAAATGTACTGTGCATATTTTCTCAGATCTTAAAAATTTGGATATCGGCGCTTAATGTGGAATGGGCGGATGCATGGTATTCTATGGTAGCTAAGAGTTGTACTTGGAGTGTCGTTCGGTACAAGGAAAATAGTTTTTCTGCATATGTTCACAAATCTGGTTCCCTCCATTTTCAATCATATATAAGTGGCACAGATAAGAAAGATTGTAAATAATTTGATTCCCCAAAAAACAGAAAAAAAGACAAGTGACACATTATTTCTAAGCTCACAGTTCACCATTTGCATCTCTGGTTTATTTCTATGGTACATACTGCACAGCAAGTAATCACCCTGTGCCACCTACCTTATCTGAATGCTGAGGATGCTTGCTTTGGTTTATTGGTTGAAGGTGATCAAGATCCTTTTTAGAGCGCAGCTCTTAGGGGCCCGTTCCCGGCTTGAGCGGCGTCGCCGTCGGCGTCGGCGTCGCCGTCGCCGTCGGCGTCGGCGTAACCGCAACCCTCGTAACCCTCGTGAGGGTTACGAGGGTTACGAGGGTTAATCTCATGAGGGTTACCCTCACGAGGATCACGAGGGCCACGAGGGTTACTTACCCTCGTAACCCTCACGAGGGTTACGAGGGTTAGTTACCCTCAAAAGGGTTACCTTCACGAGGGTTACCCTCACGAGGGTTACTTACCCTTGTAACCCTCACGAGGGTTACGAGGGTTAGTAACCCTCGTGAGGGTAACCCTCGTGAAGGTAACCCTTTTGAGGGTTACGAGTGTTAGTAACCCTCGTGAGGGTAACCTTCACGAGGGTTACCCTCACGAGGGTCACGAGGGTTATGAGAGTTACCCTCACGAGGGTTACTCACCCTCGTAACCCTCACGAGGGTTACGAGGGTTAGTTACCCTCACGAGGGTCACGAGGGTTATGAGAGTTACCCTTACGAGGGTCACGAGAGTTACCCTCACGAGGGTCACGAGAGTTGCCCTCACAAGGGTTACTAGGGTTACCCTCACGAGGGTCACGATGGTTACCCAGGTCGTGACCCCCCCTGGGGTCACGTGACCTGGGGATACCCCCCGAGGTCACGTGACCCCCCGTTGACGTCATAGGCACTGATGACGTCGTCAGTGACGTCACTGATGACGTCACCGGCATCCGCATCGTCATCGTCATCATCACTGATGACGTCATTAGTGACGTCACTGATGACGTCACCGGCATCCGCATCGTCATCATCATCACTGATGGCGTCATCAGTGACGCTACTGATGACGTCATCGGTATCGTCACGTGGCCCCAGGTCACGTGACCCCCCGACGTCACGTGACGCCCCAAGGTCACGTGACTCCCACAAGGTCACGTGACCCACAAGGTCACGTGACCCCCAAGGTCACGTGACCCCCCCGCCCCCCGAGGTCACTTGAAGCCACCCCCCAGTACCCTTCCCTCCTCCTCCTCAAGAGCTGCACTCTAATTCGGCGTTACAGGGAGTTGTAAACGGCTTTCATTTTTTTAACAAAGGTATGGACCGTATGAGGAAGCAGTTGTGGTTGTCACGAGCCAAAATTTCACCAGCTTCCACATATCCTTGCGATCCTATCCTGATAGCCTGCAGTTATCTGATCTTATTGAACTCGGTCATGCAACCGCATCTGGTAACTGACTGCCAAATGTTCACACGACACCGAGGGCTGTCTTTGATATAGGGCTTTGCTTGACCTGCATAGGTTATGCAAAAGTGGATCAGATATTGTTCCCACCATACAATGCACCTGGAGGTGTCTCCTCTTCCAACGTTTTTTTTTGCTCCCCTTCTCTGTTCAATACACAAACTGATATCCATGGGGGTAGGTGGTGCCATATGATTTAAGTTATCTTCTATGTTTTGTTTTATCTGTAATTCCTGGTAGCAACCTCCACTGAGAGATCCTTTTGTTTGGCGAGTGACTTCTATCCGTACCTGTTTTTTTATGTTTCCTTTGTGACGTATCAACAAGCCAGTCTACAATTTTAGTCACCATGCATTTTCATCCTAATTATATTGACGAGTAGGATCACTTGTGGCTCTGTTTTGGTTGTTGGAGTACCATAAAAATCCACGCTATGTTTCATGGGAGTAACTTCAGCACAAGTTCAAGTTCATTACTTTAAAGGCATTCTCGTGGAATGCATTAGGGGGGGAACAAGAATTTGTAGCGGCAATAACAACATTCTAAATAGATTAAGCATTAATTTCACGTACACATAAACAATTGTTTATGTGTACGTGTAAAACAAAACAACAGCTGTAGGTATTATTTTAGCATTCAAATGGCTCTAGACTTTTCAGGAATGGAAAAAATGAAATCTAAGTATGTCACCGAAGCCCATCACATGTTACTATAAAACTGCCAAATTTGTTTATCAAAGAATGCATTAGTTTCACACAAAAAAATTCTAATTAGTTGCGGGACCCTCGGGTCCACCTACTCAGCGAGCCAACCATGTTTGCAGGCCTTGGTGACGACATCTGTCTTGTCCCTTTAGTGTCCCTAGTCAGTTCCAAGCTGCGGGGCGGTGCCACTCGTAGATCTCTTGTATGCACTTTTAGGCATGGATCAGAAGGTGCCCAGGCGTCCGTCGCCTCAACTAAGCTCCTTTGTCCCACTTTTCCCTCCCAAGTTTTGGGAAGTTGGAATATTTGGCACAGCTTGCTCCTTCGAATTCAACGTCACTTATTAAGGGAGACGGAAGAAGAAAGAGGTACAGAGCCTGAGTAACGGACAGGCGTGGCGTGGCGAACGAGGGTAGAGAATAACGAAAGAGAGATTGTTTAACGTCTCAATCAAGAGTCACGTGGTTTATCGACGAACTGCCGTCGCCACAGTAGGAGTTGTGTCAAGGTATCCTGGTCACCAGATAAAAATGATGAACATTAAAAAAAATGATTTTGTAATTATTGGAGTTTTAAATATTCAATAGGTGTTGTCATGTAACAAATACTCTAACTTGCCTAATTTCTGTGTCCATACCCCTTTCAAGTAGTTTCATTTGGGGTTTACAGCTTTCTTAAATCACACTGGCACCTGCAGTGCACTACGTGTAACTCATAGTTTGCAGATATCGGGAGGTTTAGTTTGTCATCGCATTCTATGCAAGACCTAACCACATCCCGCATTTTTTTCTTTCTTTTTTTTTTGTTTTCCACGTTCTGTAGTTGTTCATATGTTCTTGATTGCTCTGGAAGTTATGATGATTGCCTTCCACATGAAGGCTGGACGTGACCCACTAATTAATTCTCAAGAATAAAGGTATGCACGTGTTTTACTCCCTGCTGCATCTTGTGTGCACTTCCTCGAAATTTTTTACTAACACGATGTTCAAGCACCTGTTTATCTCTGGGAGGTGCACTTTCTTAAATCACACTGGCACCTGCTGTGTACTACGTGTAACTCATAGCTTGCAGATATCGGGAGGTTTAGTTTGTCATCGCATTCTATTCAGACCCTAACCACATTCCACATTTTTTTTCCAGGTTCTGTAGTTTTTTATATGGACTTGATTGCTCTGGAATTTAGGAAGATTGCCTTCCACATGAAAGCTGGACATGACCCATGAATTAATTTTCAAGAATAAAGGTATGCACGAGTTTTACTTCCTACTGCATCTTATGTGCACTTCCTCGAAATTTCTTACTAACATGGTTTTCAAGCACCTGTTTATCTCTGGGACGTGCACTTGGCAGTAACATCTGAAATTAACTTGCGACAGCAGGCTTGAAGAAACTCTGTGAATGCGGCAACTTTATCTTCGAAGTCATTTTTCAAACTTCTCGTGCTAAAATAATTTCGTAGCATAAGTCACAAGTTGGTTTCACTGTCTAACGTCTGCCAGAATTAAGCTGAGGTTCCTGCACTGCACTTATGTGCAGCGCTTAAAGTCTGGGTCGTCTCAGGGTGTCTCGAACCCCCCATTGATTTTAACGGATGGTCTGGGACCCACCTCCAGAGCCCCAGCATTTGTGAAATCATAATCATATCTTGCAATAAAATAGCTTGTTTTCAGGAATGTGACATTTGGAGATTAGCAGTTTGAGGGTTGCAGGTATGGTGGGGACAGAGTCAGCAGTCGGTTTTATTTTATGTGCATCTAATACATTTCGTCAAACCCCGACCTCCCCAGCCGCCCTCCTCCCTTCTTGTAGGGACCCCCCTCAACTTAAGGGAGACTTCAAGCACTGCTTATGTGTAACTCATAGTTTGCAGCAAATGGGAGGTTCGTTCTGTCACCACATTCCGTTCAGAACCTAATCACATACCACATTTTTTTGTTTTGTTTTCCAGGTTCTGTAGTTCTCCATATGAACTTGATTGCTCAGGAAGTTAGAGATTGCTTTCCACGTGAAAGCTGGACATGGCCCACTAATTATCTTAAGAATAGAGGTATGAACATATTTTACTTTGTACTGCATCTTATGTGCACTTGCTTGAAATTTCTTACTAACTTGGTGTTTAATTATCTCTGGAAGGCACAGTTGGCAGTAACTTCTGAAATTAACTCGTGACAACAAACTTGAAGTAACTTATTGGATGCGGAAATTCTGTCTTCAAAGGAATTTTGCTAACTTCCCTTGTTAAAATGGTTTCGTATCATAAGTTACAAGTTGGTTTCGAGGTAGTGCTCGCCAGAGTTAAGACGAGGCTCCTGCAATCCGCTTACATGTAACTCGTAGTTTGCTGAAATTGAAAGGTTTATTGTGTCATTGCATTCTGTTCGTAACCTATTCACATTCCACATTTTTTGTTTTTGTTTTCCAGGTTCTGTAGTTCTCCATGTGGACTTGATTGCTCTGGAAGTTAGATTGCTTTCCAAATGAAAGCTGGACGTGGCCCACTAATTATTTTTCAAGAATAAAGGTATGAACATGTTTCACTTCATACTGCATCTTACGTGCACTTGCTTGAAATGTCTTACTTACACATAGTATTGTGCGAATAGATGATTTTGAGTTAGAAGCGAATAGAGGTATTGGCCGAATATTTTCGATGTGAATATTGAATAGTTTTTCCAGGCTTTTGACTATCATGGCATAATTCTTAGACAAAAACCCAGCTAAACTTGTGAACGTTGTTCCACTTGTTTGTTTATAAGCTAATTTTAATCTATCTATATTTATGAACTGTGACTTCGGAAGTTCTGATGTCTTGGAATGGCAAGCAAACGATGGATTTGACATAAAATGAATCCTATAGAGATGCCCAATTGAGTGAATTTACAAATCTTGCTAGATAAAATAATCTTTCGTTAATTTGAGTTAAAAATGAAAGCCGTATACGGCTCCCTGTCACGCCGGTTAGAGCACAGCTCTTGAGGAGGAGGATGGAAGGGTACTGAGCGATAGGTGACTCCCTGAGGTCGCGTGACCTCGTCAGGTCGCGGGACTTCAGGGGGGTGACCCTCGTGAGGGTAACTCTCATAACCCTCATGACCTTAGTGAGGGTGATCCTCGTGAGAGTAACCGTCGTGAGGGTAACCCTTTCGAGGGTAACTAATTCTCGCAACCCTTTTGAGGGTAACGCTTGTGACCCCCGTGAGGATAACCCTCGTGACCCTAACGCTCGTAACCCTCACGAGGGTAACCTTCGTGACGTCATTATGGGAAACTTCTTATAATGCAAAGCGCGATTACGGCGACGCCGCTCAAGCCGGAAACGGGCGCCTAAGAGCTGTGCTCTAAAAGAATGAATCGCGCGTGAGGAACGCAGGTTGTAAGGGCATTTCTGACTAACATAGTATACTCTTGCATACTGTTAGTTTAATTTTGAAACTTTTACTACAAAGTAGATATGCACATTCACAAATGTTCTATTTATTTTCAAATACAGACGGCACACGTGCACCACCCCCCGTTCAATGTATGCTTTTCTTCCAAGCACGCAATTGTGATATTTCTACTTTCCCAAGTGTTTATCGTGGCGGGTTATCCTGTTGAGCGCGCTTCTTACCGAGCATCGTTGCACTGCGAAGAAGCAACACCCGCGGAGCTCGCTTATGCTGGTATTGCTTCTCCGCAGTGCAACGGTGCTCGGTAAAAAGCGCACTCAACGGGACTAGCCCGCCGCAACCAACACTTCGATAAACACGAACAGCACAGTTCTTCTCAAAGCGAATATAGAATAGTGTATTATTTGAAATTACAGTTCGAAATTCCGAATATACGCACAACCCCACTAACACGGTGTTTAATTATGTCTGGAAGCACAGCTGGCAGTAAGTTCTGAAATCAACTCGTGACAACAAACTTGAAGTAATTTATTGGATGCGGAAATTTTGTCTTCGAAGGAATTTTTCTAACTTCCCTTGTTAAATTGGTTTCATATCAGAAGTCACAAGTTGGTTTCACTGTTTAGTGCCCGCCAGAGTTCAGCTGAGGCTCCTTCAATGCCCTTACATGTAACTCATAGTTTGCGGAAATTGGGAGGTTTATTCTGTCATCACATTCTGTTCATAGCCTAACCACATTCCACATTTTTTGTTTTGTTTTCCAGGTTCTGTAATTTTTCATATGGACTTGATTGCTCAGAAAATTAGAGATTGCCTTCCACAGGAAAGTTGGACATGGCCCACTAATTATTTCTTAAGAATAAAGGTATGAACATGTTTTGCTTAATACTGTATCTTGTGTGCACTTCCTCGAAATTTCTAACACCGTGTTTAAGCAGCTGTTAATCTCTGGGATGCGCAGCTGGCATTAACTCCTGAAAGAACTTGGACCCGCCGCCTAGTCACATTCCCTGGGCACTAGGTATTTAATTTGAATTGTTCCCGCATCAAAAATTTGTTTACGCGTTGTCTGTAACTTGCAGCGGCAGAAAGCTGTAACTCTCAATCACTGAGCTGCACATCATGAGTGACGACGGGAATCGTTCCGACATTAAAAATTAGCTGGCGTGTTGTCCGCACATTGCAGCAATGGCCAGAGCCTGTTAAAATGTTAGCTGCAGTGATTTAACAAAACCGATATCTCAGTGAACAATAAATAAGCAGTAAAATGCTATATTTATTGTTCACTTAGACATCCATTTTGCTAAGTCACTGCAGCTAGCAGTTCAACAGGCTGTGGCCGTCGCTGCAAGGTGTGGACAACACACCTGCTAATTTTGTATGCCGGAACGATTCCTGTTTTCGCACATCACGTACAGCTCAGTGATTGAGATTTACGGTTTTTTGCCGTTGCAAGCTACGGACAACACGCCAGCTAATTTTCGATGCCGGAACGATTTCAGTCGTTGCACATCACGTGCAGCTCAGTCATTAACTGTTACGGTTTTTTGCCGTCGCAAGTTACGGACAACACGCCAGCTAATTTTCGATGCCGGAACAATTCCCGTATCTGTGGATCACGTGCATGAGAGTTACGGTTTTCTGCCATGCTTCTACGGATCAGGTTACGGGCAAAAACCGAGGGCCTCATTACTGTCATGCACGTAATACCTAGTTAATGCTGTGACCGTTATGCAATACAACGGAAATTGTACCGGCATAAAAAATTAACTGGCATTTTCTCTAATTTGACGGGATTTTTTTTACAGTGTACGTGGGGAGTCCCCGTGAAATGCCAGAGTGGTGTTTGTCACATTTAACGGCGAAGAAGAAAAAGAGAAGCGCGGGCATCGAAAACGGCAGGCGGCCATTCGGCTTCAGTGTTCTAGAGAGTTGTAGTGGCAAAAACTGCGGCGGCCGCGTGAAGACTTTGCGCGTAGACGACACCTTAACGCTGCTGTTCTGTGGCCTATGAACGTGCCCCGTCAGCCTCGTCGTCGGGGCTGCTCGCCGTGTTCTATTGTGGTTTGACTGGAGCTTTTGCGACGCGGAACAATTGATCATGTGAAAAATAGTAGGTTTTCCTCTGGACTGATGCCTCTAGAGTGTGTGCTATCGTTTACTTTCATTTTTCGCGTGTTTTTGAGAGAGATCTTTTGATTATTATCGACTCCCCTCCCCTTCTTAGTACTGACAGGTCGTTCAGGAACGCTATCATTTGGTCTGCACGCTTAATAGCTGCGGAAGAAACCACGCGACACTGATATAACAATAAAAAATAAACTATGCAATCTCAATAAATCTCGCACTTTTTTAACGGTGAGAGGAACAATAAACTGGTGTATTGATTTTGTCATCGTGTTGCTGATGCTGGACCAGCGTTGTATAAGGTGCAAGTCCGAGCGCGTTTTAGAACGGCCAAGGTGCCACTGCAACTGTCGAACATATAGCAACCTGTCTTTTGTGGAAGGCAGGCTATGAAGAAAAAATACCTTGATAGGGAGTATATGAAGCAATAAAATACAATATGAACACAAACTTCAACAACCCCTAATATAAAAAAAAATTATTCTCAACTCACTGCTTTATGACCTCTCAAAAGTGATAAGACACTTCATCGACATACACAGCAAGCACATGAGAGATATCCAGCAACAAACTAAGCAAAACGACTACAATATAGTCAAATATATTGCGGCATAGAATCCTAACGTCTTCGCCACTGACGGTGTGCACATAGTCGCGAAGGATAAGCCGCGGTTCAAAATGTCGCTCGTACACCGCTGATGTGTCGGCGAGGCGTTTATCTTCTCGATTAAGAATTTTTTTTCACGCTGTAGTTTGCGCGAGTCCTCCTTCGGCGCACGAAACAGCGACGGCTTACAACCGCTGGTGCTCCGGTTGCCCTTGTTAACCGGGTAGTTTCGCTTGCATCCCGGCACGAAGCAGTGTGTGTCCATCTTTTTCCTTGCATTTATGACCGAGGCGGCAACGGTACGGTGTAGACTGCTTACCACTACACCCCCGAAAAAAAGTGCTACGGTGTTACGTTCGAGAAAAGCGTACCGCCTCAGCTTCGCCTTCTTCTTCGCTCATCGCACATCTGTCATCTGCTACAAATTGTCCTAGGCCTCGGAACTCCAGCGCCAATTGCAGCCATCTGCGTTGACCGTCTTCACGCAGCCCATTGTAAGCGGGCGCCGCCCTTGCCACTACATCCTCTAGGAGACTGTAATTCGGCAGAAGGATTCGACCTTGGCGTCGCTCCGGGGCAAGGGCACCAACGGCTGGTCACGCTGCAGCACCGCTGGCACATTCCAGCCTGCCGCCTAGATTGCCGCCGGTTCCATCACCGCATGGACTGCTAGTCCGAAAGGACAAAGAAGCGCACAAGCGGCGAAAGGAAATAAGATCATCCGATGCAGCGGAGCCCAGATTTCGGCGACGATCCGAAGACAGGCGCAGCTTCAGAATGGTGCCCCGAAGCCACTGAAATGACTTCGGCGGCGACCAGGGTAAGGCTCGGCGACCACCGAAGAAGAAGAAAGGAGATTCCGGCATTGACTCGACGCTGGCGTGGGACTCTCTGCAGCGACCCGAGCGACCACAAGGGTGCCGATGAACTTACGAGTGACAGATCCGAGGGTGACCAAAACCTGTAGCAACGACTTCCGGCAGTGACACGAAACGAGCCCACAACAGAGTATTTCAAAACGCACACTGACCTGCCCGAATTAGGCTACACCATCAGCAGTAGAGACCGAGGATCAGATTGCCACGTGCAAACGAACATGTTAGACTTTTGATTATTTACTGTAGATTTGTAGATTAGTTTATTAGTGCTCTTTCTGGTTCCCTCGGTATGTAATATACCTTTATCTCTTTCATCATCGTGCACTCTTTTCTTCTGAACTAACGGTTGGACCCTGAACCGTGACAGTGTTGCATTTGACATTTCAATGGCCTGTGGGATATCCAAAGTCAAACAAACAAAGCGCTTAATTCAAGATAATATTCTTTGAACACGAGAGTGCAGTCGAGAATAACGCAAAAAACTCTTAAATTTTGAGGCACGTAGAAGAGTGCAATAAATGTTTGAAAGTGTAAGAGGACACTATTGTATTTAATAAATGGAAACAAATCTACAAAAGGGTTTTAAAAGAAGCAAATAGGATTGGTTTCGTGATAACCTGTATAAGGCAGTCTTCAATTCCACTAGATGCGTCGTCGCGGAGTTTTGCAGATTTTTAAGGGCGGGAAGCAGAAAAAGCAGAAAATAGAATAACGTCTTGTCGTTGTTCCTGTTCCCTCCTGAAATGGGCTTGTAAAAAGTCTGAATCGTGAGCCATTGGGTGTGTTACGGTGGGCGTGGCGATGGATGTGTCAACGTTTGCAAATTTAGGAGAACAACATGTGAAAGGGTGGGTTATACGGTTTATAACTATTTGCTCTTTTATGGAGGCGTGGTTTTGGCTTTGTGAACGTGTGCAAAGTCGGTAGACGTCGTGTGTGAAGGTGTGGGGTATACAAAATTATGTCTAATTAAAATAGATTCGGCGTGCAGTCTGAGACATTAGTCCCATATTCCAAGGAAGAAAAACCGGCCACTGGAGAGCCAAAAAACGATACTTTTCGTGTAAGGCTTGTCAAAGTAATAGGCACAGGTGAAAATCAGCTACTTGTGTTAAGTCCTCATTTCAAACGCTCTGTGTTTACGTTCCGCCCACTAAAAGCACGGTGAATGAGCCGAAGCACTTAACAGATATCGCCACAAAGCCATCTCCTTCTGCACAATCAAGTCCGTCTGCTATGCTCACCAAATGGCAATAGACGCAAACATGATTGAAACCAGCTCCAGACGCGCCATTGACAGAATGTCGACTGTCAAGTCAACGTGGTAACTAGAGAAAGCCAAACGAGCCATGGCGTTGGCGGTGAGGACGGTAGACGACGACGACAGTGACGACAAAGTAGCAAGCCGACGATTGGGGAAACAGGAGAATAGAAAAACACGAATTTCTAATCTGTTTCGATATGTTTTGCCGCTACCGTCCACGAAGTCGCACTTATTTTTTGTCCACTCGGTATTGTTTCGTCACAGAGCGGTGGAGGCACCCCCTCCCTCTCCGTTGTGCTCAAAAATGTCCCGTACCTTTATTCTACAGCTCCCATTGTTATAACTGCCTACCACCTCCAAGTCAATGAATTAACGGAGCGCTTAAAACTATACTATCGATAACACGGTTTCGACGTGTGATGTCGCCGACCATCATGACAACTGGGACATCATTCTACCATGCGTACCCTATCCAACGCATACAATATTGCACCAAACTCTACTACAGGGCTACTCTCCATACTATGTGCTCTACGCCTCTGAACCCTTGAAGCCTCTTGACACAATATTGACCGACCTACATAACAATTTCGTTCAGCCTTATGCCGACGAAATTATCTCTAGCTGAGAAGACGCCCGTTAGCTCACGAGTATCCGAACAGCAAGGCATCTGCAGGGTGCAACAAAAGAAAATTTACACGGTATTTTTTACCACAGTTGTACACTGTGTCAGAAAAGAAAATTTGGACTGTCTTTTTTACCGCAAAAATAAACAATGCATCGCCGAACGCACATTCTGCGCCCAAAGGTAGAGCTAGAGGTCACAACCAGATGCCAAAGTTTCAGCCCGATCCGATAACTGAATCAAAAGTTATAAGTGATTTTCTGAAAATTTCAATGGAAAAATGGCGGCCGACCGAGTTTCCAACCACATGGGGCTCTATGGCACCAGAAACCAAAAACGGGCTAAAATGGGCTCCATTTTCCCATTGAAATTTTCAGAAAATCACTTATAACTTTTTATTAAGTTATCGGATCGGGCTGAAACTTTGGCATCTGGTTGTGACCTCTAGCTCTACATTTGGGCGGAGAATGTGCGTTCGGCGATGCATAGTTTATTTTTGCGGTAAAAACGACAGTGTAAATTTTCTTTTCTGACACAGTGTACAACAAAAACTACGCTATGAGGACAGTCACCTCCCGCCTGCCTACAACATAGGGGACGAAGTCCTCTCATTGATTTCCCTGCGCGCCTTGGGCGCACCGGGCAAATGAGAGAAGTTACTGAAAGAGTTCGTTGGTCCTTTTCGTGTTGTTCAACCGCTATCTATCCCAAATCATATATAAAGTCGTGCATGCTACGCCACCCCGTGTCCACCGCTCCAGCTTCTCTCACGTACTCCACACCAGCCGCATGAAGCCCTAGTAACGCCAAGATTCCTAATATTCTCAAATGCGCCGAATGACCGACATTTGCAACTCCGGGGGGGGGGGGGGGGGGGGTATTGTAAAAAAAGAGTGGCACCGGCAACGGGCACGGACGCGCCGAGCTAGGACTCCGGACAGGGGCTGCTTGAATATATACAACCATAGACTTTCGTTTTATAATTTCATCATTCTCTATTAAAGCAACTTCCATCAACGTCTTAGCAGTACGAACATTTTGTGTATAGAGCACAATCACCATACATTACTTAATGAATGAATTTGACTATCATACAGATTAAAAATATAGTTTTTTTTACTTTTAGATATTAAGATTAATGCTGAATTTTGACGCAACTGAGTTGGGATGATATACTAAATTTCATATTCCACCGGTAGGTAGACATTACAATTCAAAAGTCTTGAACCACGAGTTCTATATCTTTGCTGAAATAATCATATGATTGTAGCTATTGTTTAAGCACCTTACATTATGTATTGTCGTAATACCAACTACGTCATATTTCAACATGTCAACCGTTTCACAGAGCCAAATTATACGTTTGCTTACTTTAGTGGATGCACAGTGTCTGCCCATTATTTGGGGGGGGGGGGGGAGGGAAAGGAAATGGGAGGGGGAGGAGAGTCCCATTTAGGCAGAGGGGTGTGGGCGGAGCAATTCAAGCTGGTTTCGTTTCTTCTGAATCTTCCACTTGCTGGGATGGATTGTGTTGGTAATATGAACACAGCAGGCTGTTTCGGTGCGCACGGGTCAAGAATTATGCGAGGGCTGCGCGCCACAAAGATAAATATAATGCTGCGAACGTCCCTGCCAAATGCATTATTATCCTAGTACATTGTGTCTGAATCTGTTAGGTGTTTAGGATAATTGACGACGTAAATGGCAGAAATGTACTTCAATGTATAAACCTGTGCGGCCTCAACAAATGGTACTGGTTGTCTCTCGCTCATTGACATCTATTAATACTAAGTTGATTTTTTATTGCTAATAGACGGGTGCGAAAATATGGTGGCACCGCGGTGCAGCTTTTCCCAGAAGCATTTTCCACAAACTACGGTCAGACTGGAAACAACAGCCTGCTGCCAACCTTTCTAATCAATGACAGCTTATTCTTCAGCACAGCGCTGTACAAATTGTTCGGGACTGCAGTCGAGCCAACTTTTTTACGCAAGACCCCTTTATTGAGAACACATATTCTTTCGTGCGCTGTTGAAAAACGTCACGATAATCGAAATCTCTGTAGGTGTACTCGATCCGCCAGCGAGCGAAGAGCAATCTGATAACAGGAGGAACGAAGAAAAATTCTCACGTAAACTTCATCAATTCGTGGCAATGGCGAACGGTGTCCCATAGTGACTTTCCGATGTCGTTCACACGAACGCTTAGTTGGAGCCAATTCCAGCGCAGATAAACGAAAAAAACATGACGGTATGTGGCCGCCGTTGCCGCTTACAGTTGCGGGAAAGACGATTGAACCCGAGCTCAGAGCAACACCTGCTGTTCGAACGACGCAAACAACAATCAGAGCAACGCTGAACGGAAATTGGTTTCGAAATGTCAAGGTGCCAAACGTTTACTCCGGAGCGCGATCTAGAATCAGGGCCGCGGGAAGGCACAGAAGCCACGAGGACGCTGTGGGCACATTAGAACGCGGAGCGTATGTTCTTCTGCTTCTTATGCAGGGGTTATGGTGACTTCAGAACGCTGAGGTCTGATTGGGCCTGATTGAATAGTGGATATGCCTCAAAGCAGCTTGCTTTGAGGCCTACCGACTATCCTTCCAATTGGAGCCAATCAGAGCTCGTCGTTCTGACGTCACCACAACCTCCGTAAAAGAACCAGACGAACTTCCGCTCCCCATAGGTTGGAGCGGGCAGTGCTTCAATATGCGGAATAACGTGGACGCCGTCATTGGTGGCAGTGCCAACCCGATGCCAATTAAGGCGACGCGGCGCGCCTTTTATACGTGTTGCACACTCCCAGTAACTTCCTAATAATTTGAACAGTGTATAGGTTTGACTGGCGAATACCAAGGATGGCCTCTTCAATTTAGGTGTCAGGCTCTATAAGGTTTAGCAAAAAAGATGCCTCGCAGTCTCTATTATCCCCTAGAAGTTTGCTTGACGCCCCCTTACGGCGAATCGGGGTCACGTCACGGCGAGGACAGAATTATTCCCCGACTCGCCCCGTTCGCCCTGTGGAGGCTGTTATGACGTTAACTGTCGGCGCGCTCGTTTCTATTTTTTTTTTTTTTTTTTTTGTGCGCGTTTTTTTTTTTTTTTTTTTTTGTAGAAAGTGTAAATTTTTATATGTGACTTTCTTGAGGTATGGCCTCTAGGAGCAGGCGAAACTTCAACCAACATTTCAGGCATGTTTGACAGGGCAGGCAACGCATGAATCGCAGCTGGTTAATGAAAATGAAGAAATATGGCCACAATTGCAGGAGCATCACTATAAATTTTCATCTCACACAATCAATGTTGCTGATGGTGTGAATGAATTGACACGTTATGTATACTATTTCGTTTTTCTATTTTCATCTCCCTTTTTAAACAAAATATCCGAAGCAGAAAATCTGCATGCTGCTCGAGCAGCACGTTAAATATAGTCTGGGCTATAAAGAGCGAATCACAAATGAGACACCGCAAGTACAGGGTCAATGTAAAAAAAGGAGGAATATTTATTTATATACATTGCTCGCATTTGACCTTTGCTTGATTCGGATAGAATTTCAATGGACTCCACGGGTGGTGTATGTGGACTTGTTCATATCATATGCAAGAAAGGTAAGCGAAGGTGTTTAGCGCATTAGTACTCGCTTATGCTCTAAGATATGGATTTTATTTACATCAAATTGTCCTCACGCATCTGTCACCCTGCACAGGTTTCAAATTTTCTGCTACTAGTGCAGCCTCTACCACTGAACCGCCGTTCGAAAACTTGCTGTTCCTCCTGTTTTCCTCCGTTGTTAGATAATCCAGCTGTAAGGAGTTTGGAAGCTGAGGAAGCTTTTGGGGACATGTAGCAGTGTCTCTTTTGATTGGAAATGACAATTCAAACTAAACGGTGAATTTACCGAATAAACAAGGCTGGAATAAAGAAAGAATTTCCGGAAAAAGTATAAACATTCAAAATTACGGTAGTACTGCTTCGCTTATTTTTGGCAAGCAGTTCAATACATCTCATAGAGATAACTGGGGCAATTCGGCCGTTTTCCTGCTACCAAACAAACTTATTTCCAGTAATTTGCATCGTCTAAAAATAAAGCCTGTTTGCATACGCGTACGATCTATATAATTAATTCACGAATAAACTATATTTATGTAAAACAACCCTGTTCCACGAACACTTCAAAGGCCTTCAGACCCAGGGCTTTTAAAGCATCTGCGAACCAGCGCATGCAGAGCGGGACGCGCAGAATCGGTGTCGCGAGCTAATTGGCCCACCGCCCCAAGGCCTTTGATATAAATTCCATTTGAGATGTCTGTAAACAAAGGTGTAATATTCTCTTAAATATTGAACATACAACGGACAGAACTCCAGCGTATGAAACACTTACGCCGCCGCTTCACCGACCCCTCGCACGAATGCCGTGTGTTGTGTGGACCGACAGGGGGGTTCCTCGGCGGCATTACCTTTATACAGGCCAAAGTGACAAGCACGCTTATAAAAAGTACGGAAACACGTCGGCATCGGCCTAACCCAGCGTCTTGTACACCGAGTAAACTAGGTCCCGCTCCTCGAAGTGCTTGTGGCTCACAATGGCCAAACCAGAAAACCGTGGCAGGGAAGCGAGCCGGATGCAAGATCGCGAAGTCGAGTCCTTCCCCTGACGCAACGGTACACCTTACCCAATCAGGGCGCGGCGACTGCAGCGACGCTGTGTTCGCTTTCGACGCTAATATGACTTAACAAGAAAAGAAAACAAAAGATCACGCCAAGCACCAAGAAAGCATGCATTACAGGGCACGCACAGTTGCTGCGACCCAGTGTACATCAAGCAGCGTATTGTGATTGATGTAAACCGTCACAGATATTGCATGATGATGTGATATGATGAGATGTTTCAGTTATACAGTTTGCTCCACTGGCAGCCTGACCACAGGGACGACTTACGACCTCTTTGCCTGCTTTGACTCCTTTAAAATTTAATAAAAGAAAATAAAGTCTATAATTTGGCACAGGTCCCACGTCGACACAATGACTAAATAAAAATTCCACCCGAACATTAGGGAGCTTTCATAGAACGCGTTCCCCCCTCCGCTAAGCCTCCAGCAACGAAGAAGCCGCTTCTGCGCCTGCGCGCCCATGGCCTTGACTGTAGGGTTACAGGAATCGCAACAGGATGCCGAGAGCGTTGCGGGACGTCGAATACCATCTACGAAAGTTATTTATTAAAGCAGCACTTCAACACCAAATTTGGCGTTCGTGCTTAGACAACGAGAAGTGCGGCAACACTGGTCTACAGTGTAGACAAGAAATCTGGCCAGCGCACTACAACTGCCAGTCTGGCGTCTTTAACGTGCAGCTCGCCCTAGTGATACACTACCGCACGCCAGTACGAAGTTATCAAGATCGAAACAGAAAGTGGTGGGGATTTAACCCAGGAAACGGAACACGTGTGTTAAACTTGTACCCGCTCTATGTCCCACTGTGGCGACGTTAATGTTCGAGTGCTCGGGCTTCTTTTTTTTTTCTTTTTCTTTTTTTTCCCCGGTACTGCTGGCAGAGCAGATTGTGACATGCCCATTCAATTTATATCTAAGAAAAAATGCACCAACAAGTCGATATTGCGGCAAACTAGCAGACTTTTAGTTATATAGACGAACGCGAAGAGCTTAATCACCTGAGTTCCGCTTGGAGGTACTGACGCGTAGTCTGAAGATGATGAAACTTTTGATCAACTCAATGTCTGCTCATTTTGTGAGGTTAGCTGGTCGCAGATTGTATTCGTCTCGGATCATACCTGGCCAATCATGGGCGTCTGAAAGTTTCATTACGTCCAGGCAGAAAGAACTACCCCCCTTGCGTGTATTGCCTCTTCAAGATCTGCTTCGCAGGCAGATGGACGGGGTGCAGCATGTGTGGGCAGCTCAGGATCTGGAAAAATATCAAAAGGTATGGAATGGTTTCAATTCAAATTTCCCCTCTGAGGGCCACACCAAATTTAAAACAAATCGTTGTGTGTTTCTTTTTTTTTTTTTTTTTCTGTCAAACTTTGATGGCAGGGTTGTCATTTTTCGGAGATTGTGGTTGTGTGGTATATTTATTTCTTAATATAAAAAGCCCGACTCGTGGTGCGGTGATCGGATTGTATACAGAGCATTTGAGACACAAGGTATTTTTATATGTTCAACTTCAAAAAAAAAAAATATTTCCCCTCGGAAAAGGTAAAAAGGTAAACGAAGACGTAGAAATGTACAGCACATTCAGCACACACTATTGCGCCAGTATCGGATCAAATCGGAAATATTTTGCCGGTACCGTTTCGGTTCAGGCAATATCTGTGAAAAATGGGATGGTCGCGCCCACACCATATTGACATTCCGTACGCGACGCCGTTTTAGTTGAGTTCCAAATGTGTCGGACGTAAATCGGCTATACCGGCGAGGTATTGCTGTTTCTTGACTGCCTAAAATGCAACCTGCGCTGACTCCTTGAGCAAACTGTGGCGCCCTCATTTCGAGTAGTACAAACTGACATGGCTGAGCCACGCACTACTTATAACACCTTCGCTAAGACTTTGCCTCTCTGCGTAGCTCTGAAGAAACAATGCTGAAAGACAATTCAAAATGCCGGGCATATGACACCGCCGCTAGGGAACTCGATTCTTATCATACACAGTGGCACCAGAATATCTAGCGTCCCGACGCTTTTGTTTATTGATTTTTTTTAACGTGTGAAATTGCCTCTTTTGTTTCATGCTCTCAGCGTCTTAGCTTTGACCGGTGCTTCAATGGCGTTCGAATTTGTTTTTATTTTGTATTTATTTTGTGACCTCGCGTTCCGCAACACGGCAGGCACGCTTCTACATTAGTCACAGTTTGAGACGCTTAAGTTTGTACTACCCTAAAAAGTTTTTACGAGTTCTTGTTCGCGACTTTATCTGGGCAGAGCAGGGGGCCAATACCGAGCAGTAGAGGGACCCATTAGCTGCTTTGTCCAACCCCCTTTGACCTCGGCTTCTGATAAGCCTCCCCACACTCTTTTGTGTCTTCGTGTGGCTGTGAGCGAGTGCGAAGGCCGCTTCTAGCGAATCAGAGCGGTGGAGCGAAACACGTGACCGCTCTTCGAAGGACAAAAACGCTTGAACGAAAATTTGTCACGTGACTCGCTCTGACCCGCTGATGGGCTCACTGGGGCCGTAGTCTTTGCCGTGTGCCAAGTTATGGTGAGTTGTAGGGGCCATGTAGGTCCGGCTTCCGAAAAGCGGCGCTCTTTGGTGTTCTGCTTTTCTTGCGTTGCAGTCGCGCCCGTGGCTTTTCGTCGCGAATGGTCAGAATACATCCATGCCAACTTTTGGTAATAGCCATTTTCTTCGTCGGAGTCCATGGAATTATTGTGCCGTGTTTTTTCGGACGCGTGTCGCCAAAGAACTGCTCATGGGCGGCCGCGAGACTTTCGTTGAATTTGAGTGAGCGCCTTCGTCATCTTCATTGTGCTTGCGTTCTTTTGTGCTGCCCGAATCTGATTATGCATCTATTATGACAAAAAGCTGCTCATCGGTGACCGTGAGACTTCTGCTGAATGTGAGCAACCGACTTTATCCTCGACATTGTGTTTGCAAATTGTTCTGTGCTGCCCGAATCTGATTATGCATCTATCATGGATTACATGAGATCACTGTTTAATTTGTGAGTACTGGGCAAGCATGCTTCTCATAATAGTCCTGCTTCCGTCTCAATAACAAACATGAACTGCTGTTTGCGTCCGAAGCAACTCCAGGTCGTTCCGTCTGTGCAAGCCGGCCGAGTTTTGCCTACGATCACCAGCGCTAGAAAGCATAAATGGTGCACGGAAAACAAAGTTTGAGATTTAACTACGGCCTTCGGTTGTACAATTTAAGGGGGTCATGAAACAATATCCGGTTGTAATATCCATGAACTTACAGAGGCCAACTTGTCCTAGACTGGTCCAAGTATACTAGCGCGGACCGCCACTGATTCAGAAGATTCTTGGTCGTGGTGAAATTGCAGGATAAAAGGGAACTATTTCTTACAGCCTTGCCTTCGCCAACCTTGATGACGTGCGCGTGAACGTAGCTTTGCCCTTCGGCGAGCTTGTAATTGCACGCACTTGCCCGCACACGCAGATACATGGTGGCGGCCAGATGACCTATTTAGAATCGTCTATAGAGAAGTAGAAGAACCTGGTAGAACCTCGCTCGGAAAGTAAAAAGTGAACCAGGCATCTTCTGATTCATTCGCAGTCACTTCTTCGTGCACTCCTTTGGTTTATTACACACTATTTTATTGGTGTTGGTCATTGCACCTTTTTTACTTCCTTTTCTGGTGGTGGTACACCCAATTTAGAGGTTGTACTACTCAGTCACAACACCCAAATAAAAAGGGTGCTCAGAATAACGCCCTCCTTTAAGGGTGTTAGGAACAACGCCCTTTCCTCGGGGCGTTTAGCTACACCAATAAGGGCGTTAGTTATAAGACAAGCTATTTATATTCTAAAGGGTGTAATGATGTTTAGTGTGAACGGTAACGCCGCTCAAGTTCCCTCCTCGAAGCTCGGTTTTCGTCCGGAGCAGCCGACTCTCGCTGATCTCTTTTGTAGTAGGCTGGGTCGCAGATCGAGGATTGTTTTGCTCGGGTCGAGTGGCACCACCGGAATCATTCACTTCACACCAGCTCATGCATGGGACTGTATGGGGAAAACGGGAAAAAGAGGCGTTTCCCCCATTTCTAGGCTGTTATCGACACTGAAACGTTTAGTCCGCTCTTCGGGAAGCCTGTCAAATAGCTCATCCACAAAGATTAAAACTGTCATTCCCCAGAGTTCTAATAAATAAATTGTGTATGGTCAAGAGTGACTCCGCTGGGTGAAAAATGAAGTGCAACTGAACGAGACAAGAGTTACCTAGAGTTATCGCGGAGTCGGTGGCGGTTGCGATGAGCTTGGTTTTGCAGACGGAAAGCACGAATGCTTTGCTACGCGGAATTCGCTCACTCCCAAAAAACCCCGTTGAAGACGGAACGTTTTCGACATTCATCAACTTCTGGGCTTCCCCGAGGACGGCCTTATCCGACCCCCCCTCCCGGCAAGTTTCTTCGTTTACTCCACTTCGAGAGCAAGCTCGCCAGCTCAGAAGTGGATGCTGTGGCACGTTTCATTTTTTAATCGGCGTTCGAGCGCTTGGTAAATACGGACTCGACCTCCAAACTCCCGATATGAAGATCGTAGCACGTCCTAAAATACCCGCCTTGGAGCACCGCGTAGAACCTTCAATATTCCTACTTTTGCATGTTTCTCCCATCGACTCGCGTGTATAGCCTGGTGTCAAGCAATGGCCGCCGGTGGTGCCACAAAGGGACTCCTGATCCGCGATCTAGTCGACTATGGTAGAGATCTGTGCCCACGCTATGATCCAATGAACTCACTCAAGCAGCGTAAAGATTTCATTGCGAAGGCGTTCGCTGCGTTTCAGGGTTCGCTACACCCGAATAAACCCAATCAGGCACATAACAAAGCGCGCGATCGCGGCGCATTGAAAGATAGCGTTTAGTTATAGCAGTCGCACAATAACGATGCAATTTTCACGCTGAGCGACTGGTTCTATCAGATCGTCTCAGGTATCGAAATTTCCTTTAGGTTAAACTCTGTTTTTTTTTGTTTTTTTTTTGTCTTGGAATTAGGGCATTACAAGTAGCTCGAAGAAGCCGAGGTAGGCAAGGGAAATTGACCTGGCTATCTTGGCCACAAGTCTTCGAACAAGTGCACGAGGTATGCTTCACGGCTTGTACGTTGGCTTTCACCTGGGATGTTTCGGCCTAAATTGCTAGACAAGTTTTATGTGCGGCTTCCTTTTTTTTCATATCGCAACTTTGAGCCTTAATTACCGAACAAGGGCCAGATTTTAGGCTTCACAGCAGGATCCTCACGTACATCTTCGGCTCAAGATTGGTCCTCTGACAATCATGTAGCAAGCGAGAAGAACGTAATTAAAACGCCAAAAGAATAATACTCTGTAACAACCTAACTAACGCCTTGGAAAAAAGCCGTATGACGCCCGAGTTAGGCCTCTGCAATCGCCAAGCTTGTTCCAAGGCAGACGTTTCTCTGCTGTGCTGCTTGGTGTAGCGTCGACTGCGATGGGGATTAAAATGTAACTAGGCATAGTAAAACTGTTTTGTTTGGTCTGCTTTTGACGAATTTTTTTTATTGCATTTCTTGTACCCCATATTTTTTTCTGACCGCCTTCTATCAATCAATTTCTTCAACCAGAAAAATAACCGGAATAGCTACGGGTGTTTAAATTGGTAAAAGGTGATGTGCGAAATATTCTTAGGGGACGTCTAGTCTGTGTCTCTGGACTAGCGCATCATTGGTCATCAACATTTTACCAGATCGTGCACTAGACTTAGTCATGTGAACCGCATGTAGTTAACGAGAGCATGTGGTGGGGCACTTATCAATCTTAGGCGTGTGTACTACCTTAGAATTCAGGGGCTCTTACGAAAAATTCCGCTGCAGTCAAACGGGAGTTAAGGCCACGGTCCCACTGAATGTGGCAGTTTAGGCACTTTTCGGCAGGTCATTACTGATCTCCTTTTGAATACTGTGTTGTGGTAGAGATGTAATTCAAAAGGCAATGCAATGCTCTTTCATTTGATATTACGTATGTATTGGTTTATACTACTGATGCGCATTTGTAGCGTTGCGAATATGATTGCGCGGACCCTCACTTGCTCCGCTGCTTCAAATTTT
Source organism: Ixodes scapularis (assembly GCF_016920785.2). Taxonomy (NCBI): domain Eukaryota; kingdom Metazoa; phylum Arthropoda; class Arachnida; order Ixodida; family Ixodidae; genus Ixodes; species Ixodes scapularis. The sequence goes on along the minus strand of NW_024609879.1, from coordinate 59,698,743 downwards.
ATGAACAATCCATTAAAGATAGCACGGTTCCCATAGAGCAGTTTTGTTAAGATTATGTCAGAGCAGAATGTAACGATATACTTTTTCGGTATTTGCATTACGTTTTTTTGTTCATCCCTCCAAATATTGCCCTAAAATTGCCATTTTTCAGCGCAAATATGGTTTTAATGACAAGCTCTAAGGCAATAAAATTAGCTACAAATGTAGTGCTTATAATTGGTAATATGCAGAAAAAAATTATTCTTGTGAATTTTTTTTTGTATAGATATTTTATACCAAACGTAGAACTTTTTGTGCTTCAAGTCATGGTGCTTCAAAAGCCGCTGGGGAAATAATTAAGCTATGATAAAATCTTTTATAACATTTAGAACTACAATGGTTGCCCAAGAAGTGGACGATGGTTTTCTTTTTTTCATTTTTAAAGTCATTACGCTCTAGGAGCCCTTCAAACGTACCTTTTTTGACGCATATCTTTTATGGATATCAAAGAGATTTATTGGCATCTAATAACATTTATTGTATGGGATAGATATACATTGCAATGTATTAAATTTTCACAATGATATTGCGTTGGTTTTTTGATAGGTTTAGAGCTTACTTAATTTTAAAGGCAATTAAAACTGTTTGGGTGTTTTGTTGCGCTGCCTGGTGGACGGCAGACAAAACTGCTGATTTCTAATGTTCAAAAAATTTTTGAGGGCGGCGTTGGCGTCTGTATTGTCATCAATGTCCGTGTCTTTTTACCTTCACATTTACCAAATACATTGAAATATTCCTTATCGGCAAACAAATGGTTCAAGTACTGGGTGAGGTTAATAAACCTAAGACCAATAATTACACAAGCGTAGCGTGATATAATGTGTTCACTATTCGATATGATTGAAATCAATAAAGACGAAAGGGAAAATAATACACCTGAGTTCACTTCCTGCCAAGAGCCACTAAATGAGCTGCGCTTAAAGTATCGACACTTCGTTCCCCAAAATTGTTTTGGACGCCGCAATTTTGGGTCGTGTGCAGTGCAAACGCAACTGGCGATCGTTATGATTCAAAAGTGCGACTTCCTCAGCATTATGTCCAATGCTGGGAAGCTGATGCAATATTGCTTTGCTTTGTCACAAACTGTTTGAACATTTGTGGAAGACGGAAAAGCGTTTCCTGTGATTTTAGATAAGGCTTCAGATAACTGGCAACCATGATTTTAAGTCAAAATGTGGCCCAGCGTCGTTACTCTGAAGCGTAGCTAATTTACTGGCGCTAGCTGGAACAATGAGGAAGAGGTAGGCGTCAGAAGGTAGTGGCTTGTGCAATCCACGGGGCTTATGTCATGCCCCCCCCCCCCCCCCCCCAGGTATTATAAGCTTCTTGAACAAGGGCATGAATAATGTCATAAGTAAGCTATGCTTCAGAATAGCGACACTTGGCCATATTGTGGCTTAAAATCATGGTTGCTAGTTATCTGAAACTTTATCTGAAATCACAGGAAACAATTTTCCGTCCTCCACAAATGTTTAAACAGTTTGCGACAAAGCAGAGCAATATTGCATGAGCTTCTTAACACCGAATCTAATGCTGAGGAAGTCGCACTTTTGAATCATGACGATCGGCAGTGGCGTCTGCTCTGCACAAGCACCAAAATGGCGGCGCCCACAAGAATGTCGGGGAACGGAGTCCCAATTCTCTAAGCGGAGCTAATTTACTGGCTCTAGTTCCCGCGAACCTCGTTTCCCCCAACGTTACTGGAGCAAACTCAGTTTCGCAGCTCACTATTCTTGCCTACCGAGGCGAGTTGCCCAGGTGGTGGTCCCGAGAACTAGCGGCGCTCAGTCGAATCTGCTTCCCTGTCTCGCGCGTCGTCCACTACCACCGCGTTGAGAGCTTCCTTTTTTTTTTTTTTTTTCTTTCTTTTTTTTTACTTCCATGTGTATAATAGCAAAAGAAGGTGATGAAGATAAAGTGGTATACACCACAGAGATCAGAGTCAGCGCATTTTGGGTGTTCTTTTTTTGAGTGTTTGAAATTAATTTTTGAGTGCGTCTGTTTCTTTGCGCTATGAAGTGTTAGTATGAATCACCATCTTGCCCAAGCTCAAGTATTGCGATTCAAAGTTGGCGGGCTAGATGAACCGGAAGCAATACTCGACTGCAGCGCTGCTAGTTCTCGTGACCGCGACTGAGCTTAGGGGTGCTATTCTGGTCGCAAACGGAAGCTTTCGAGTTGTGACGTATCGAGAAAGAAGGGGCCGAGCCTCAAACTAGAATGATTCTTGTTTGAGGCTCCACTCCAACGTTCGGGTTCACGTACGCGGCCAACTAGAATCTGACGATACCCCTACGTCGCGATGACGTGTCCACGCAGTTCGGGCGCAGAAATCCCCGCATTTCCCCCTGTTCTTTTTTTGTTATCTTCTTTAATTCCTCCGGGAGTTAAAACGAGCGAATAACGGAGAAAAGGCTACATTCCAGAAAATGGAAGGGAACAGAGAAAAATAATGTTATCTTTTTATAAAATACGAAATATTATTTCAATAATTATGACGTAAAGTAAATTTAGCTAAGATATCTCAGCTTGTTTTCTCGAAGTCTTTCGCTACGGTCTTTGAAAACAAACATGGCGAAAACCGCGGTAACGACCTTGTGGTGTTTGTGTCTCGTTTGCGTCGTTGCTTTCCCTGCTTCTACACGATACGGATGGCATTACGAGAAAAAAAAATATCACGTGAAGGTGCGCTGCGACACCGATCATCCTTTGTGAAGCCGCCGTGAACATAAGCTGCAAAGAAAATTTCCTGTTTGCCTGTGAAGGAGACTTCAAATGGATACAGAACTGACCACGACTCTGTTGTAGTACATGACAAGTCATGAGATCGACGCAGAGTGCAACGGTTGTGAGCATTCTGTGGATGATGCAGGAAAGTTTTTTCGGGCAGCTTTAATAATGCTTTGCTTCTTTGCTCACTGCAGTGATTATGCCGGTATAGTCTCCATAAGCCATGCTCTTCTCTTTTTTACTTATTTTTATTTGCAGAACAGCTCGTGCAAAAAAAAAGACAAAAAAAAGGCTTTTACGTTTTTAAACGTCCCTACATAGGTACCTCGCTTTCCCATTGGCTTCATTGCGCGTGACGATTCAACGCCATTTGCCATGGAAACGTTCGTGAAACTAGAAAGCCTCTGTTTGCCGCTAGCAGTCATTTTTCGAGTTCGGGTTGTGACGACAAAATGACGTAAGAACAAGAATGCACGGGACTATTTGCATTGTTTCAACTCGACAACCTTACCCTTGGCGAGTTATACTCGAAAGAACATGGCCGCGATGCTCGTCGGATCGACCGCGGCTGGGGTTTGACATGCGATCGGTCACTTGATCAACGCGCACATGAATACTTTCGTGCTGTTGGATGAGCCCATTCGGCGGCAGGACCGGGTCGAAGAGCACAGTGAGCTGTCTTTTAACGTCTCCGATGTAACGCTTGGCGAGATGCAAGACTTGGCTTCTATTTGCGCCGGTGTTATGAAGCTTGAAAGTGGTGGTGTTTTTGTGACTCGTACGGTAGCGTTGCTGAGATTATGAAGACGGTAATAGACCTTTATTCAGCGTTGCCGTGCATTAAGATTCAAAACCTCACGTTGACACAAAGGGAACCACGTTTCCGCGAGCACGGAGGCAGCAGCCAACGGTCTGAGAAAGAATTGTGCCGCCGCCACGACCGCCAGCGATCGCCCCAACGGCAACAAAACAAACGACAAGCTCGTTGAGGTTGGTGTAGTGCTGACTACTGATTCATCGGACGACAAAGTGAATGATGTAAAACGTAACGTAAGTTTGCCAGCATTTTGCAAAACGACTTCGTTTCGTTGAAAATTTAATTTGTGGAATTCGTTAACGCCTTGAATGCTTGACGGGGACCGCATTATGAACGGAGGCTTCACACAGGTGTTTTCTATAGTGTGTGCTTTGGCCGCAGGCATATAAAGACGAAAACACTGCCTATATGGTGCATAAAATAAAAGAAATTTCGTTTATCTTGATAATGTTGGCTATCGATTGAGTGCTGTTGATGGTAGTGGCGTAGCCAGGAACTTCGAAGGGGGTGAGGATGGAGGGGGGTTGAGGTGGCTGGGATGTTCATGACCTGGGGTGCGGGGGGGGGGGGGATAGTGTCGGAATTTTTGTGTATACTCTAGGGCCCGCCGGATTTGGGGGGGGGGGGGGGAAGTTGCGAAGCCCCATGAACTCCCCCCTCGCTCCCCCCCCCCCCCCCCCCCTGGCTTTGCCACATAAGGGGAGCATCCTGCATTCACAGGCTGCAATAAGCATGTGCATAGCGACTGAGCTCGTACCACAATGGCAAGATAGTTTCTGACATTCTTCGCGTTACGTAGCAGTTCTTTCTTTAGTACATATGCTCGCTTTTCCTTCACACATCTACTCTGCCTCCGCTTGTCGTTTATGCTTGATGGTGATAAGCCAACAGCGCGTATTCGCTTTGCATCACAGGCAAATTTCAAAAATCCAGCTCACACTACTCTTTGATTTCAATGAGTTGCTGTCACTTTTGAAACGACAATCTATTTAATTGCTATAATAACCTTTACAACATTAAACACACGTGTGTTGAATGTAGGACAATTCTATTTTTTTTTTTGTTTTTCTTGGTCACGAAGATGACAACCATCCACAAGACACTGGCTAAATTTCTCGTCTACAGTGGGTAACAATGTTACCATACTCTGTCTGACTAAACTGCTGCTGTCTAGACAAGTAACGATTCATTTTAGGACAGACGTGTTCGTAGTTTACTGCAGGGCATCGGAAAAGTGTTCATATGACTTTCCGATGACTGACTTGCAATTCCAGCAGCTTGGCGTGAAAAGGTTAAATATCTAATTGATACAACAACATGCCATCAGCGACCCATCCAGATTTTATTGCGTGATTGACAGTAGCTACAGACCGCAACAAATTGTCAACCGAAGACATAGGTTCTAAGCGTGCACTAACTTCGAAGCGGTAGAAACCCTGAAGTTTGAACGTCAACTTACCACCATGTTGTTAATGGCAAAGTGGTGTTTGCGGCAAAGTGTTGGAGTCCTTCAGAATGGTGACGGTCTCCTTGAGACCGCTGATGACGGTGACGAAGGTTTAGTTAGAGTCTAAGTTTATTCAACGCACCCCACGACGTCGGTGTGCTTGTCACGGTGGCGACGAAAGCCTTCTTACGCACATGCCTCAGCTGCCTCGGTCCGGGGTTTTGTCGACCCAACCGTCTCTTCCCAGCCGGTTGACAGCGATACTCACGACGGCCGTCACGGCTCTGATCACCATCCACTGGGCATTAGCTAAGTGATCATCGGGGGCAACCGCGCCCTTGTAGTTCCCCGCTGCGAAAAATCTCAGTGCGATTCAATTAGTCTGCTGCTGCTCGACGATCATCATCACTCATCGTCGCCGTCTCTCGTCGCGCAGCTGGTCACACTGCAATCACACGGTGCTTTTTGACAAGCGGTATTGTCGTCAGAAACAGTCGTCGTGCATCGCGAAGGCTACCGGGTGCTCGCGGAGAACCTGTCATTGTACGCGTTAATCGAGCCATCGTTGCGCAACAAGCATCGCCGCCATTTTCTACGCTCTAGAATCCTGCCCAATTCTCGTTCCCCTTCGTGGAATAAAAACACAAGTTAAAAGCACGAGCACATCACCCGAAACGATGCTTGCACGAACGTTGGTTTACACAGCGCAAGCGCGCCTGCTCGACAGGGACGTTGAAAGTACGGAGCACGTTCTTGTAGCTCCTACACCCGCACTAGCTCGCACTCATAGTGAAACAGAGAGTCGGGTGTGTCGAGTAATACCGCAGTTAATTTAGTTACGCGACTTCCGCTATGTGCTACGTAAGTCGGACGTAGTCACACGTCACCTTGTCGTCACGGTCCGAACTCGAAGAGCGACAGTTACGGCAAACGGGTGCTTTCGTGTTTCGGGAACGTTCCAATGGGAACCGCGTGGAATTATCACGCGGGCTGTGGCCAATAGGAGCGCGCGGTTTGTAGGGGGGAGGAGTTTTTGAGAAACACGAACGTGACCGTTTGTGACCAGAATAGCACCCCAGAATAGCAGCCCAGGGGTGCTATTCTGGTCGCAAACGGGTACCTTTCGAGTTGTGACGTATTGAGAAAGAAGGGGCGGAGCCTCAAACTAGAATGATTCTTGTTTGAGGCTCCGCCCCAACGTTCGGGTTCACGCACGCGGTCAGCTAGAATCTGACGATGGCCTACGTCGCGGTGACGTGTCTACCCAGTTGGGGCGAAGAAATCCCTGCATTTCCCCCTGTTCTTTTTGTTATCTTCTTCCTTTCCTCCGGGACTTAGAACGAGCGAATAGCGGAGAAAAGGCTACCTTCCGGAAAATGAAAGGAAACAGAGAAAAATAATATTATCCTTTTATAAAATACGAATGATTATTTCAATAATTATGACGTAAAGTAAATTTAGCTAAGATATCTCAGCTTTTTTTTCTCGAAGTCTTTCGCTACGGTCTTTGAAAACAAACATGGCGAAAACCGCGGTAACTACCTTGTGGTGTTTGTGTCTCGCTTGCGTGGTTGCTTTCCCTGTTTCTGCACGATACGGATGGCATTACGATAAGAAAATATTATGGGAAGGTACGCTGCGACACCGTTATCCTTTGTGAAACCGTCGTGAACATAAGCTGCAAATGAAATTTCATGTTCGCCTGTGAAGGAGACTCCAAATGGATACAGAGCTGACGACGACTCTGTGGTAGTATATGACAAGTCATGAGATCGACGCAGAGTGCAGCGGTTGTGAGCATTCTCTGGATGATGCAGGAAAGTTTCTTCGGGCAGTTTTAATAATGCTTTGCTCCTTTGCTCACTGCAGTGATTACGACGGTAGTCCCCATAAGCCATGCTCTTCTCTTTCGGCGCTGAAGAAATGAACGCGACGGCATAATCTCGGGCAGTCTTTTTTACTTATTTTTGTTTGCAGAAGAGCTCGTGCAAAACAAAAAGGCTTTTACGTTTTTGCACGTCCCTACATAGGTACCTCTAGAAGGCACCCTAGGTACCCTCGCTTTCCCATTGGCTTCATTGCGCGTGACGATTCAACGTCATTTGCCATGGAAACGTTCGTGAAACTAGAAAGCCTCTGTTTGCCGCTAACAGTCATTTTTCGAGTTCGGGTTGTGACGACAAAATGACGTAAGAACAAGAATGCACGGGACTATTTGCATTGTTTTAACTCGACAACCGTACCCTTGGAGAGTTAAACTCGAAAGAACATGGCCGCGATGCTGGTCGGATCGACCGCGGCTGGGGTTTGACATGCGATCGGTCACTTGATCAACGCGCACACGAATACTTTCGTGCTGTTGGATGAGCCCATTCGGCGACAGGACCGGGTCGAAGAGCACAGTGAGCTGGCGTTTAACGTCTCCGATGTAACGCTTGAAGAGATGCAAGACTTGGCTTCTATTTGTGCCGGTGTTATGAAGCTTGAAAGTGGTGGTGTTGTTGTGGCTCGTACGGTACCGTTGCTGAGATTATGAAGACGGTAATAGACCTTTATTAAGCGTTGCCGCGCATTAAAATTCAAAACCTCACCTTGGCACAAAGGGAACGACGTTTCCGCGAGCACGGAGGCAGCAGCCAACGGTCTGAGAAAGAATTGTGCCGCCGCCACGACCGCCAGCGATCGCCCCAACGGCAACAAAACAAACGACAAGCTCATTGAAATTTGTGCAGTGCTGACTACTGATTCATCGGACGACAAAGGTGAATGATGTAAAACGCAACGTAAGTTTGCCAGCGTTTTGCAAAACGAATTCGTTTCGTTGAAAATTTAATTTGTGGAATTCGTTAACGCCTTGAAAGTTTGACGGGGACCGCATTGTGAACGCAGGCTTCACACAAGTGTTTTCTACAGTGTGTGCTTTGGCTGCATGCATATAAAGACAAAAACACTGCCTACATGGTGCATAAAATAAAATAAATTTCGTTTATCTTGATAATGTTGACTATCTATTGAGTGCTGTTGATAGTAGTGGCGTAGCCAGGAACTTCTAAGGGGGTGAGGATGGGGGGGGGGGGGGGGGTTGAGGTGGCTGGGATGTTCATGACTTGGGGTGCGAGGGGGATGGTTTCGGAATTTGTGTGTATATTCCAGGGCCCGCCGATTTGGGGAGGGAAGGAGCGAAGCCCTATAAACCCCCCCCCCTCGCCCCCCCCCCCATCCCCGGCTTTGCCACATAAGGGGAGCATCCTACATTCACAGGCTGCTGTAAGCATGTGCATAGCCACCGAGCTCGTACCACAATGGCAAGATAGTTGCTGACATTCTTCACGTTACGTAGCAGTTCTTTCTTTTTTGGACATATGCTCGCTTTTCCTTCACACATCTACTCTGCCTCCACTTGTCGTTTATGCTTGATGGTGATAGGCCAACCGTGCGTATTTGCTCTGCATCACAGGCAAATTTCAAAAATCCAGCTCACACTACTCTTTAATTTCAATGAGTTACTGTAACTTTTGAAACGACAATCTATTGAATTGCTATCATAACACGTATGTTACTGTAGGACAATTCTATTTTTATTGTTTTTCTTGGTCACGAAGTTGACAACCATCCACAAGACACTGGCTAAATTTCTCGTCTACAGTGGGTAACAATGTTACCATACTCTGTCAGACTAAACTGCTGCTGTATAGACAAGTAACGATTAATTTTAGGACAGACCTGTTCGTAGTTTATTGCAGGACATTGAAAAGTGTTCTTATAACTTTCCGATGACTGACTTGCAATTCCAGCAGCTTGGCGTGAAAAGATAAAACATCTAATTGACAGAACGAAATGCCATCAGCAACCCATCCAGATTTTATTGCGTAATTGACAGTAGCTACAGACCGCAACAAATTGTCAACTAAAGACATAGGTACTAAGCGTGCACTAACTTCGAGATACAATAGTAAGGGTGCAGGCGAGCTGGTGGATGTTAACCATGTTGAATATACCTGAGACTGGGGTAGAAAAACATAAAAGTCGAAGAAACAGAACGGGACAGGACGACGTCTCAAACTCAGCTAACAGGTTTATTCAGTCCTCCTCCTTATATAGTCCACAAACAGCCCACCACCAACACAAAGGGGCAACTCTAACCAGTTCAACCGCCAAACCCTCCAGACAGTCACTACCAACACAAAGGGACAACCTCTAAACAGTCCAAACGCCAAACCCTGTAATTCCAAACTAGCGCTATGGACGGCCTTCATGCCGATTCACAAAGATAACTCAGCAATCTCCCCCAAAATATAACAAAAGGACCATTACCTCTTCCAAAGTAACAAGGATTCACAAACACATACAAAAAAAAAAAAAAAAACTTTTTTTTTTTTTTTTTACTTAAATTGTTTTCCTTTCCTCCTCGACGAAAGGATGACACGCACTTAACGTAAAACGGTGCAAAGTTGAACAGTACAGCATTTCCTCTGTCCACCCAAAAAAGAAAAAAAGAAAAAAAATATATATATACATATAAACATAAATATAACTATATTTTTAAAAAACTTTTGGAATTTTTACCGAACTGTATTGGTCGGAGACAGAAATCATTCACAAGGAGAGGAATGATACAAAAAGGCTAGTAAGGGAGACGGTGCGAATAAAGTCTTTAGGTAATTGCATAAGCCAGGCGTCGCTACAGTTCGGTAAAAATTCCAAAAGTTTTTTAAAAATATAGTTATATTTATGTTTATATGTATATATATATTTTTTTTCTTTTTTTCTTTTTTGGGTGGACAGAGGAAAAGCTGTACTGTTCAACTTTGCACCGTTTTACGTTAAGTGCGTGTCATCCTTTCGTCGAGGAGGAAAGGAAAACAATTTAAGTAAAAAAAAAAAAAAGTTTTTTTTTTTTTTTTTTTTTTTTTGTATGTGTTTGTGGATCCTTGTTACTTTGGAAGAGGTAATGGTCCTTTTGTTATATTTTGGGGGAGATTGCTGAGTTATCTTTGTGAATCGGCATGAAGGCCGTCCATAGCGCTAGTTTGGAATTACAGGGTTTGGCGTTTGGACTGTTTAGAGGTTGTCCCTTTGTGTTGGTAGTGACTGTCTGGAGGGTTTGGCGGTTGAACTGGTTAGAGTTGCCCCTTTGTGTTGGTGGTGGGCTGTTTGTGGACTATATAAGGAGGAGGACTGAATAAACCTGTTAGCTGAGTTTGAGACGTCGTCCTGTCCGGTTCTGTTTCTTAGACTTTTATGTTTTTCTACCCCAGTCTCAGGTATATTCAACATGACTAACTTCGAAGCGGTAGAAACCCTGAAGTTTAAACGTCAACTTACCACCATGCTGTTAATGGCAAAATGATGATTGCGGCAAAGTGTTGGAGTCCTTCAGAATGGTGACGGTCTCCTTCAGACCGATGATGACGGTGACAAAGGTTTAGTTAGAGTCTAAGTTTAGTCAACGCCCCCGACGACGTCGGTGTGCTTGTCATGGTGGCGACGAAAGCCTTCTTTCGCACATGCCTCAGCTGCCTCGGTCCGGGGTTTTGTCGACCCAACCGTCTCTTCCCAGCCGGTTGACAGCGACACTCACGACGGCTGTCAAGGCTCTGATCACCATCCACTGGGCATTAGCTATGTGATCATAGGGGACAACCGCGCCCTTGTAGTTCCCCGTTGCGAAAAATCTCAGTGCGATCCAATTAGTAGCTGCTGCTCGACCGTCATCATCTCTCATCGTCGCCGTCTCGTTGTCACACTGCGATCACACGGTGCTTTTCGACAAGCGGTATTGTCATCAGAAACAGTCGTCGTGCATCGCGAAGGCAACCGGGTGCTCGCGGAAAACCCGTCAATGTACGCGTAGCCATTGTTGAGCAACAAGCATCGCCGCCATTTTCTACGCTCTAGAATCCTGCCCAAAGCTTGTTCCGCTTCGTGCAATAGAAAGAGAGGTTAAAAGCACGAGCGCATCACCCCGAACGATCTTGCACGAACGTTGGCTTGCACTGCGCAAGCGCGCCTGCTCGACAGGGACGTTGAAAGCCCGGAGCACGTTCTTGTAGCTCCTACACCCGCACTAGCTCGCACTCATAGTGAAACAGAGAGTAGGGTGTGTCGAGTAATACCGCAGTTAATCTAGTGACGCGACTTCCGCTATGTGCTACGTAGGTCGGACGTGGTCATACGTCACTTTGTCGTCACGGTCCGAACTCGAAGAGAGATATTTACGGCAAACGGTTGCTTTCGTGTTTCGCGAACGTTCCCATGGGAACCGCGTGGAATTATCACGCGGGCTGTGGCCAATAGGAGCGCGCGGTTCGTAGGGGGGAGGAGTTTTCGAGAAACACGAACGTGACCGTTTGTGACCAGAATAGCACCCCAGGTCGCAGGCGGAGCTGTAAAGCTGAGCATGCTCCACTAACGTTGGTTTCCTCTGACTGAAACTGAAACTAAATATGAATAATTATTCTAGCATATTTAGTTATAACCAACTACACATAATAAGAGGAATTAATCGGCCGGGTAGGAGAAAGGCGGGTTTTATGTGCGACCGTTCTAACCGTCTCAAAAGAGTGAACGCGCGAGCTTGCGCTGGTTTAAAAAAAGACGATCCAAAGAAAAGAGGCGGCACGCTGTGTTCTTTTAGATTGTGCGTCTAATTTATATACAAGTATATTTGAATATCGACGATGGACGTCGATCGTCTCAAGGTAAGGTCACGTAATAACATTATATAATTAATAAACATAATGAAGGACTGGACGACTCAATTTTTTTAATTCTTGGATTGTAATATGGCGGTAGCGTATTGTACTTACCGTTGATGAGCAAAATATGAGGTGAGGAGGTAGTGAATAAGTGATGAGGCTCTATACGGACGACGACATTAGTGGGCTTCGAACCTCAACGTACAGTGCCAGGCTTGTTTCAAGTATCGTGTACACAAAGACCTTTCTTCACCCGCAACAGAATATGGCAGATTCAATGAGGATGCTGCTTTACAAATTGCACGTGCAGGAAAACTTTTGCGTGCACAGGTGCGGCTTATACCCGTGCCACACGGACATGGCAAATGCCATTTAGGGCGAATCCCATTCGGGTGCAAAATGACATTACATATCAAGCCCGTGCTAGACGTACATTTCGATTGTCATTTTGCGCCGTGATGATGATAGTGCCTCCTTTCTGAAGAAGACTAATTGTAATGATTTTTGTAAGCTGAATAGGTTTGTTCCAGGTTATGATCTCTAAAAAGTGTCTATAGGTAGTTTTAAAGAAATTTTGCAGTCAATTACTTTATGTTTCTTGCGTTTCCGCTGTAATTCATTAGTTGGTGACGCACTAGTTGCTCTAGCCGCAGTAAGCCAAAGCCAAAACAGAAGCTGACCAAAGCGAAAGGAAATGGCGCCAGTGCTGTCGCGAGTGTCGGTCCTTACGCCGGAGGACGGCAAAATAAAGCCCCTCTATCCTGGGAAAAGTGGCGCCATTCGTTGTTGTAGAAACGCTCGAGGCACGTGCCGTGCGCCAGTTTTGGGAAATTCATGGAGTCATAAATCTAGCTCAGTGCTGCGCTGTGCCGCCATGGTCTTCCCAAGCTCTGCACGTTGCACGCGCCTCGTGCATCGACGAACCCCGCGCTACTTTTGAAACATGAAGGGGCTTTACGGTAAACAGGTGCAACGGTTAATGAGCGCCCTCATTTATTTACGCGCCAAGCACCGCACCCAGCAGGAAAGGCTCGAAGCCGAAGCTGAGGACGCTCACTCTAGCGTAGGTGAAATCGAAGAGCACCTGCTCTCGAACTCAGTGCCTCTGGCTGCTGCTTTCGCTGCTCACCCCCCGTGCACCGATCGCGGCTGCTTGCGGCGCTTGCGGCTCCATCAGAAGAAACTTTGAAGTTTGAACAAAACGTAAAAAAACCGAAAGGAAACGCGAAAAAGGTGGCGACGCAGGCAAACTGGCTGTGTCTACTGGGTTAAAGAGTAGCCGCTTGCAATTATGTGACAAGCCTCGCTTCAAATATAGTATAAAAGAATACATACATAAAAACAAGCACAAATACACAACTTTTAGTTCGGGTATACTTTGATTAACGTAATCACATTGGTGTTTTTTTACTTGGGGCCTGGGGTAGCGGATACCCATTTGGCTCGTGATCGAATGCGAATGAGTTCCGCCGAACCCCTTCGGTGGCAAATGACATTTGCAGCGAATGTCATTCGTGCAGGCCGTGTAGCACCAGTCGAATGACATTTTTGGCGAATATCATTCGTTGTAAATGGCATTCGAGTTGCCCGTGTGGCGCGGGTATTATTCGTTAATATGAAGGACGGATTTCTAGCAGCATTCACTGATTGACTGCTTGGAACAAATGGCCTCGTTAACGTAAACAGCCCCCGTTCCAAATGATTCTTGAAGCCTACTGAAACCGCAAACGGGTATGAGGTGAAAAATAAGAAAAAGGAGCCTGGTGTGAAAGCTTCCAATCACCACCATAGCTTCTACTACCCAATACAAGGGCAGTTACACAATGCACAAAGAGAGTTTCGTGACTTCCTTATATTTACACTCAAGGGCATTGATATCTAACGTATTCAGAGGGATGACACCTTCTGGTCAACCAACAAAGAGCTTTTTCTACTCAAGTTTTACATAGAAGGCCCGACTTCCGCTGAAATTCCTCTCGCAGACGAGTTGTCCGACCAAATACGGCCACTGCTCCCTACCTCCGGATCTCTCGATATTCGTTCGTAGGCCATAGTATCGTGAGATGAAGGGGTGTGGCTCTTCGTCTGCCGAACATTGCTTCCGCGGGTGTTTTTACCGCGGGGGATGAGACCGTCGGCGTGCTGCCGGATCAAGAACCTGGCGATTCTATACTGAACTGCTCCTTCCGTAATCTTCGAAAGGGCTTTTTTCGTTTCGCACACCATCTGTTCTGCTTGCCCGTTAGTTTCAGGATGGTATGGTGCAATATTGTGGTGCGTGATGCCGGTTTTCTTTTTTTTTTTTTTCCAAATTGTTTTTTTTTTTTTTTTTTTTAATTTTGTTTGAAGCAAGATTTGGCGCGTTATCAGAAAGAAGTATTTTCGGTAGGGCAAAAGTAGGAAAAAGAGAGCGTAGAACGTTAATGACGCGTTCGGACGTCGCGGCAGGCATCCTGTAAACTTCCAAATCCCTTAGATTGCGCACGTCAACCATGACTTCGCAGATGCGGATACGTTTCGCCACCTACCGACTGAATAGTAGATTGTTTTCAGTTACCGTTTCTAATGGCACTGGACTCGAAAAAGACTTCGAGTCTTTCCACAAAGTTAGTCTAGGTGCCAGCACTTTTGTCGAAAGCGGTAAGTGCTCCAGACGTCGACAACGTCGGTAGCGACGTGCTGTGCTTGACACTGGACGCTCACCATTCGCTGAAAAGAAACTTGCTTGTTCGTCTGCCATAATTCGTCCGATATCAGGTAATTACCGCAACTCCATCTCCCGACAAAACAGGTCTTCATTGTCGCCATGTCCATGGTTAACAATCACGTGAACTTATAAATTCCCGAACGCTCATATCTTGCCGTCACTAAACGCCGCTCATTCATAGAGTCTTCATTGCAAATAAACGTCTTCCTATTTATTCTGATGGTTTTCATCATATTAATCCTGAGCTGTACTTACAACATCACGTGTGTTCGTACTTCCGAAAATATTGCAACGGCCGTTTGTTTTCTGTGAACCCTGTAATGTAAGAACCTTTACAACATCTTCCGGATCCCGTGAAACACAATATTTTGTGACGTCACTTTTCAGTCGTCATTATAATGGTGCGGTAAGCAGTCTTGGGTAAGTTACTTTTAAAAAGTAATTCGTTTTAGTTACAGTTACTTTCAGAAAAAAGTAGCGAAGTTACCGTTATAGTTACCGCAACAAAAGAGTAACTCGTTACAGTTACAGTTACTTTCAAAAAATAACGACGTTACTTTTCAGTTACTTTTTAATAACACAAAGAAATGTTAGGAAAAACTAGTGTTTGAAAAAAAAATATATAGACACGAATTATTATAAAAAAATATATAGACACGAAGTTGGAATTTACCGCTGTGGCTTTCACCACAGCGGTAAATTCCAACTTTATAGTTTAGGTGGAAAATTAGTCGATATTATAAAAAGAATAAAGGCCGAAATTCAACTAAATGTGTTTTCTCAGATTTAAACACAATTACTTGTTGTCGGAGTACTCCTTGTTGCAAAGTTGGCATACTGCGGTCAAGTTGTTAGCAACCCACTTCACCACAACAGAACACTGTCTTTACGGCGTTTATGCTAGTTCTTGGTTCTCATCAATATCCCAACCTTGGTAGCACTAGCAGATTGCTTGCTCGCTGACGGTTGCGCTGGGTTCATGAAGTCCTTGGACATAGTTCAGTACGTATACGGAAAGCCAGAAGAAACCCCACGCAAACAACAGTAAATTTTGCCTCCACTGTTGACTCCCCGCCGGAGTAGGGACACAAATCAAAACACGAAACATGCGAAGCGCCCCGAGCGTATATTGTTGTCTTTACGTTTGATTCACACAATTAAAAAGCGTGCGCAGAAAAAAAAAAAAAAAAAAAACAGAACAGAGATAGTGCTTGAAGATACTACAATGTAAGTGTTCAGTCAGAAAGTGGAAGCACGTGCGTAAAGATAACTAGATTCTTCTTTTCTTCTTTTTTTCCATCAAATCTACACGTGACTATATTCGGGTCGTGACTCGCGAGAAAGAACGTATTCCCAAGTTTGTGCAAGGCCAACTGACACTCGAAACGTCGGAACAGAAAATCTGGAACGTGCAAGGAATAGCAAGATTATACTCGTTCAATGATATATTATTCATAAATAACTGAAAAGTAACGACAAATGCAACGTCGTTACTTTCATCGTTACCTCAAAAAAGTAATAAACTACAGTTACAAGTTACATTCTTAAAAATAACTCGTTACAGTTACAAGTTACCGAAAAAGGAACGAAGTTACAGCAACCGTTACTAGTAGCGTGTTACTACCCAAGGCTGGAGGAAAGTACCATAAATCGCGAAGCAGTTTACTAGACACTAGCTTCCACTGGCGTCTTGGAAGATTGAGTCTAGTGAGCGTGCATTCCTGCATAAGAATTTTTAATTGATAGAATATAGATGATGGTCAATCAACGATTGATTCCTTCTGGGTAAGATTTATTGCGGAAGCCCATTACAACCGCCGAACCGCATGTCCCTTTAAAAGAGAACAATAGACCTATTGCTATATTACCCAAGCATCAAGGAGAATGTAGGGATTTGTGTTCCACGCGCCGCACGTGCTGGCTTCAGCAGTAGAAACTTTTCTAAAGCAAATACCTAAAACAAGTGGCATCTTGCACGCGCGTTCGTCAATGCCTTAATTCGGTTATTTACTTCGAATCTTTTATACGGGGAAGGCGTGCGCGTGTGGCGCGTGCAACACCAATCCCTGCATTCTCCTTGATGCTTGGGTAATATAGCAAATGGTCTATTCATACCCAGCCTGACAATCTCGCATACATGCGTTTGCTGGGCCACACTACTGAGTCAGCTGAGCACAGCTGGCAGCGGTGCGAGCAAGGCCACGAGGGGAACGTGATGGTCCTCGAGCCATCCCACTGTGAACCAATATTTCGGCCACCCCACTAGGGTGCCTGCATGTCTGTCTGTCTTAGGGTGCCTGCATGTCTGTCTGTCTCAGGGTGAAGACATCCATTGTTGCACTGAATGTGCCAGCGCGTGACGCTCTCGCGCACTCGGTGCATGACTTGGGCGGTAAAATGGCGTCTATGCATTAGCCAAAGCTACGCGCTCGAGCTGAGTGACACCGGATTGCGCGCACTTCAAAAGGTATGAAAAACAATTGAGCGGAAAAATGGCTGAGATGTCACCACTCAAGCAAAGGCGCGCGTGTGTATGAAGGCACTCTAGTCTGTCTCAGGGTGAAGACATCCATTGTTGCCCTGAATGTGCCAGCGCGTGACGCTCTCGCGCACTTGGTGCGTGACCTGGGCGGTAAAATGGCGTCTATGCATCAGCCAAAGCTACTCGCTCGAGCTGAGTGACACCAGATTCCGCGCGCTTCAAAGTGCATAAAAAAACGATTGGGCGGAAAAATGGCTGAGATGTCACCACTCAAGCAAACGCGCGCGTGTGTATGAAGGCACTCTACAGCCCACGGGTGCGAGTCACCATCTATTGGCTGACCTAGCGCCTTGTTCAAAATGGCCGCCGTGGGAACGCAGCCTTAATGGAGTCGTTTTCGGAACATAATGGCCCGAAATTGCGAACGGGGATTGCGCTGCATTCCGTGAAACCGCGTGTTAAATTTGATGTGTTCTAGCGAATATTACGTTTGGCACAGCCGACTAAAAGATGATCATAATTTCATTTGACTGGAAGCGCCATGTTTTAGTGAAGATCTTAAACATTTTGTCGCCTGCAATTCCATGGCTCACACTTCACGGCATGCCATGAGGTAAACAAGACAGCCGAGGTAAAGTTGACCGGTTTGAATTTGAAGAGCTTTGCAGCCGGATAGAGTAATACGTGCCTGCACGACCACGAAGGTAGGTAATGTGGATGTAAGCCATACTTTGAACTTAAAATATTAAAACAACGCAAAAAAAAACAAAAAAAAAAAACGACGGACTGGATGGAGGAGGGCGCAGACAGAGCTCTGTCTGTGTCCTCCTTCATCCAGTCCGTCGTTTTTTTTGTGCAGCGCTGTCTGTGTCGTCCTCCATCCAGTCCGTCGTTTTTTTGCGCTGTTCTTATCATTTAAGTATGTCGACAGCGGCCTGCATGTGTCATCTTTTATCCAGTCTGTTGGTTTTTTTGCGATGTTCTAATCTTTTAAGTATGTCCTACCTCCTCGCCCAAGCTTTAACTTTAGCTGCTTAGGACGTTCAAGTCGCTGCCTTCTCGTCGTCTGCTCGCAATTGTCATGGTGGCTAGGTTGTTTGAAACACACAAAGTTTCTTGGACGCGTTGTTTGCTGCATTGAGTACCGCTTCCATTTTTATCAGTCCTCGAAACGGTTCTATTTAACTTCTCCAATGAAGCAGATTAGGAGGATAGAAAATCGTCTTCCGTTGGCCTAAGCCAACGGAAAACGATTTAGCAACCTTTTCATAGCAACCTTTTTGCACTCTCCCCCAATTCGTCAACCTTGTCAGCCGCAATCCGGCAACGACTCCAGCGGCCGGTATTGTAGATATGAAGGAGAAGCGCAGTCCAAAGATCCTAACGATTCGCGCGCACATTTGCAGTGCCGTCGGCGACAAGTTCAGGGACGAACTCTTTGTGTCGGAACGATTTACTAAAAGTTATACAAAAGCGACTACAAGATGCCACAATTTTCAAAAGAGACCTCGTGTCGCACGAGTCTAAGCTCGGTAATTCCTCTTCCAAGTCGATGGTTCACTGCGCAAGCGAAATGGGACGAGCGGCTTCTCCGATACCATGCCTTCATTCTCGGTGTTGTGTGTTATCCTTTTTAACCAGCCACAAGAAAGAGAAGGAGCTATGAGCGCACCCGCGCATATTTTGCTGTTCCTGAAACTTACGGTGAAGCTCATCTGTTTTATGTGGAGTGAAATCTTTAAGTTTCAACACTGTTGCAGGACGTTCACGACTTTGGAAAACCTGGTGGTGAAGGGGAACTTCTGCACAAGCTACTTCTAGAGAAAGCTTCTTTTGCCCCGAACTGGCTAAGCCTTGCCCCTTTCCTTCAAATATTGTACGGTTCCTGTGTAAATAAAAAAAATAAATAAAAGGATGCATGTTTGTGGCGCGCTAATGAGACGTTGGAAAGTTTTCAGAATGGCTTGTCCAATATTTTATCAGCGCTAGGCTCCCGATGTGGAGCACCACATGTACAATGTGTTTTCCGAGGCAGGCATTTACAACGAAAGAAGACCAACTAAGGTATTTCTCACCTTTTATAATAGGTTCATTGCTCCACTGTTTGTTTATCATGACACTGACAGAACCGTGGACATGTTTGCAGACTGGCAGCCGCATTGGCAGCAGGAGCGCTGAATTTGAAGCATTTAATTGAACGGTGAGAGAGTCCATCCTTGCTCAAATTTACACCTTAGTTATGAACAATGAAGTGCTTCCTTTTCAAAAAGCTCCTTTTACCGTAACTTGACAAAAGTCGAACACTAGGCCCCTTCTAGCCAACCAGAGTGACGCAGGCGAAGCACGTGGAAGCACTAAACAAGGGTACAGGGGCGAGGGCCGAAGATTTTGGAAAATAGGAGAAAAGGGAACTTCTCCCTTACCGGAACCTTTTTTTGTGTGTGTGCTCCAGACGTTGCTTTTGTCTTATTACAAGATGAAGGTCTCTCGAAATCTGTAGCAAAGTGGCTTTCCTGTCTCTACCGCCTGTGGTTTTGACAGAACTACGCTCTAGTAGTGCTATAAAATGTCTTGTGCACACTACTAAAAATAATGGATTAAAATAGTTTTGGTTCAACACGATTCAATATTATTTTTTGGTTAATTTATATGAAATGTAACTTGTCACAACTTGAAAAAGTAACGGTTACTTTTTCTAATACTTTAGATTTTCACACTGGCAGAGTTTTCTGCAGGTTTTTGATACAGCATTTTGTACTGTTTATTAAGGGACTATATCCCCCTCATCAGACTACCCCCACATTTGGTAGGCCATCCTCTGTAGGTGACTTGGTTAGGTATTTCCTTATTGGGTACCACTGGAGGCAAAGGACACATTACGAAGTGGAGAAAAAAAACTTATTTGTGCGAACTTGGGGGCGAAAAATTAGCAGCTATAGCCGCAAAAGCGATGTTTTGGGAGTGTTCACCGCGTTCATCGCAGCTCTCAATCGCTTAAAGGCGTCTCTCGTAAATAATATAGAGATAAAAGACGTAACAATGAGACTGATTCAGATCATTGTAGCTAAATAGGGAAAAAGTTTTTAGTTTTGCTCCTCCAAGTAATTCGCTCTTGACACGCCCGCAAATGTTCCCATGGTAAAGCATCCAAAACTTTATTTCAGAAAATGGTGGGATCTTCTACAATGACGGCCGTTTATCTTAGATATAAATATTACATTACGATTTTTCGCCACACCAGCAGTGACATTATCTGGTTTGGCCATCTTGGAACGGGAGGAGTGACCATAGTGTGAGGGGCTTGCAGCTTGATTTAGATACTTTTAAGAGGGGAGGGGAGGACTGCTTGAACTGTGGACCAAATACTTTACTAGGAGGAATACATTTCACTCCGCTCATTTGCATTAGACAGAACGCCTACAGCGCCGAATTCAGTTCTGGCGGAGGTGAGGTCCGCACCGAGTCATTTCTTCTTTTTTTTTTGGAAAATACGCTATCATCATCATCAGTCGCAGACATTACACTGCTAAGCGCTACGCTTCGCCGGCGGTCGGTGCTATAGTGCAAGCCAGTGACTCGAGGTGTCAACCGTCAAATGTTTTGCGTGGTGTTCCCGTTTGATATTTTTTCATAACGATGCACATAAATACCCCGAGTTTCAGGAAACACTAGTTTAGTTCCGGTCCGTGTATTTAACTTTTCGGGGAAAAAAAAACAAAAAAAAAACTCCTCAATTACATGTATTTAGTCGTTTTGCGTTCAAGAGACAATCTGTTATTTTATGTATTGCGTATGTTACTTCAATGATTTGCGCATCTAAAAAGCTGTAGTTTTGTAATTTGTAACATATAAACTAGGAAAAGCTCTAGTTCTTTCTTTTTAGACGCTACCGGCTGTTGGTCAGCCAAGCATTTTGCCTATAGTCTTCAGTCTTTATTTATTTGGCTCTGGAGAGCCGCGGCACCGCGGAAAGGCAACAGCCCGTGCCATGGATGCCCGCGGTGCCGCGTCTAGTGAACATGAAAATGTGATGAGTATATACATGCATGATGACGACGACATGAATTGTTGGTATTGGGGAGCATGGCAGTAGAAATCCAGATTTCGTGGAGGCGGGTTGGGCTGGTCAGCAGCGAGCCACGGGAATCTGGCACGCCCTTTGATCGGTGCACGGAGGAGCTTCAGAAACATGATGGCGTTATTGCTCACTGGGATCCCCTGGGGTCGAAGCATCAGGCTCCAAGGAGGTAGCCCAGTCAAAGTAGAAGCTGCCATTTCCGAGGAACTGAGGCTCAGAACTAAGATTGAGGCACCGCCGTCGTCTAGTGTGTCATCATCTCAACGTCGTCGTCGTTGTGTTCTATATGGTTACGCGTATAAATGTGTAAATAAAATAAGATAGATAAACATACACACAATCGAATGGCCAGCGGCGCATCCACCGGGCACTGCCTATGAAGGAAAAAGCCAGCTTCAAAATCAAGAACCACCATCATCATCATCACCAAACAAAATCTATCGAACAACTAAGTTTTTAAATGTTATCGAAATCAATTAAGCAAAGAACTCCAGAATGCTTAGAAAATCAATTTTGTAATTTTTTTCTTTCGTGTAATAACTAAGTCGACGTTGTGTGAAAAAAAAAAAAAAAAAACAACAACTAAACTCTGTCTTGGGTCATTTGTACGCCACGAAACAAGTTTTAAACATCAGCTAGAATTGCCACGAGCTGTCAGGACAAGCATTTTAAAATGCGTTTATTGGCGTTTTTGTAAGTACACGTAAAGAACATCCCGAGTCAGATGCTTGCAAGTATATCAATGCTCGAAGTGTTCAATCTGTGTTTCTTATGCCTGTTACTGCTTCAGAGGTAATATCTGCCCTTAATGTACTAAAAATAAAAATAGCTGCGACTCCGATCGATTGCAGATCAAACCAGTTAAATACGTAATTGATCTTATTTATCTTCCCTTAGCACACATAGTCAATCTATGTTTTATAAGCCGCGTGTTTCCTTGTCAAATGCAACTAGCAAAAGTAGCAGTTTTATATAAAAAGGAATTGAAACATGAAAGCCGTTTACAACAGCCTGTAACGCCGAATTAGAGCGCAGCTCTTGTGGAGGAGGAGGGAAGGGTACTGAGGGTCACGTGTTCTCGGGGGGGGGGGGGGGGGGTCACGTGACCCCCTTCCCCGAGGTCACGTGGGGAGTCACGTGACCACGGGGGGGCACGTTATCCCCCAGAGAAATTTTTCTGGGAGATTTAGCGGGGAACTTTTTCCGCTAGATTTAGTGGCGAAATTTTTCCACTAGATATAGCGGGGAACTTTTTCCGCTATATTTAGCGGCAAACATTTTCCGCTAGATTAAGCGGGGAAATTTTCCCGCTAGATTGAGCGGGGAAAAGTTTCCGCTAAATGTAGCGGGGAAATTTACACCTAATGCACCCCGCGGTCACGCCGACGCCGACGGCGACTCCGCTCAAGCCGGAAACGGGCGCCTAAGAGCTGCACTCTAAAAGTGGAAGCCGTTTACAACTCCCTATAATGCCGAATTAGAGCGCAGCTCTTGAGGAGGAGTAGGGCAGGGTACTGAGGGGGGGGGGGGGGGGGGCACACGTGACCTTGAGGCGGCACGTGACTTCGCGGGGGGGGGGGGGTTCACGTGACCTGAGGGTCACCTGACCACCAGAGCAATTTTCCGCTAGATTTAGCGGGGAGATTTTTCTGCTAAATCTAGCGGGGAAATCTTTCTATTAGATTTAGCAGAAAAATTTTCCGACTGCGTTTAGCGGGGAAATTTTTTTCGCTAGGTTTAGCGGGGAAATTTACCCATAATGCACCGCGCGGCTACGCCGTCGCCGGCGGCGATGCCGCTCAAGTCGGGAACACGCGCCTAAGAGCTCCAGTCTAAAACGAACTGGGCCATTATCGACCTGTTTCAATTCTTTCTGTTTTCTCTAGGGTTTAGAAAAAGTTATACTACCTCGAATGATTACATTAGTTGATAGTTATGACTTAATTAGCTCGTCGCAGTTTGGATTTCGTAAACAACGATTTACAGAACTGGCTCTCTTTGCGCAAAACGCACATATACTTAGAAATTTTGAAAGAAGGAAACCCACTCTCGGTTTATTCGTAGACTTTTTAGTAAAGTGTTCGACTATTTAGATCGTAATTCGCTGCTGAAAAGGTTATCTATTTATGGATTTCGTGGCCAGGTATCAAAACTTCTAGATTCATATTTACCTTCCCGCAGACAGTATGTTCACATAAACGGCCACTCATCTGAAATAAAACCGATTGAATCGGGGGTTCTCCAAGGAAGCATTCTCGTGCATTTTTTTATTCAATATATATATATTTATATCAGGGATGGACAAAATACATGCAAATATGTATCGAAATACAAATACAAGATACTTTGTCAAAAATGTATATAATTACAAATCTAATTACATTTCTAAAAAAGCATTTACGTACAAGATACAAATACAACCAATGTATTTGGTCTCCTCCAAATACTTTTCCAAATACATTCCTCAAAATTTGCGTCAGCGACTTCAGGGCACCTGCAACGGGTTTCTGGGTATCTCATTTTAATTTTGCATCACACACTCTGGAGTTAGTGTGCGAGGCTCTAGTAACGTAATAGAAATATAATTTAAAAAAAATGCAACCAGCTTGGACGTAATAGGTGAAAAAAAGTACAGAGCTTCAAGCAGCTTTTTTTGTCGATTACATTTTGGTATAGACCAAGAAAGAACCGAGACAACCAAGACCCGCAGCACTTGCTAGAGAATTTTTTATTGTTGCAATTCGCACCAGTTACGAAAATATGGACGACCCGCCCATTTAGAATGTTCCAGGCAAAAGTATGGATGGAAATAAGACGAGAAAGCATCACAAGTTGTCACAGGCACTTATTTAGCCAGTCTGCCTGTGAACGTCGATTTCTTCACTATTCTTGCCCTGGACCATAATCACAAAGTCACTAAACGCTTGTGCTTGATTTAGAGACAGTGCATTCGGTGCTGAACGTAGTTTTCTTCCTGCTCTGGACACGTCTAAGGATGAGCAAATTGAGTCGTGACAAGAAATTTGAGCGATGTATTTTCGCCCACAAAATTGTATTTAATTACAATTGTATTTGAAATACCCACGTTTTAGTATTTAAATACACACCTGAAATACATTACCCAATTTGAAATTAAATACAAATGCAGAATACACAAAGCATTTGAAATACGTATTTCAAATACTTGTGTATTTAATACTGCCCATCCCTGATATTAATATATATATATATATATATATATATATATATATTTATATATATCTATAGTGAACGAACAGGGGAGAAGGTGATTATCGAATGTATTTCATTAAAGTTATTATATAGCGCGGGCCTTAAATCAGTACGGGTGTCGTCTACCAAGTTAAGTGAATTCGAAACTAAACAGTACACAGAGAGCTGATCAGAAATTGAGTCCGCCGAAACCAGTGGCCGGGATGGTCTAATCGGTTAAAGCGTCGCCCCGGACAGGCGAAGGTTGCGGGTTAAATCCCCGCTCCTGGCCCAATTTTCGCCAGCTCTCTTTCCCTTTCTCTTTCCCTAACTTTAATCAAATAAATTCGATAATCACCTTCTTTCCTGTTCGTTCACAATGTTATTACGGCTGCACTTGTCAATCTTCACTCATTCCCTTTATATATACGGCGCAGCCTGTCCCTATGGGGAGGAGGGTACCCTAGATATCTTGGAAGACGGGCCCTTTCCGACATTTGCAAGCTGAGATGACGTGCCACGTCACTGCCACATGTCGGAAATAGCGCAGGCCTTAAATCAGCAACGGTTGTCGCCTACCAACTTAAGCGAATTCGAAACTAAACAGTACACAGAGATAATTATAATGCACTTAAATGCAAAGGGGCAAGCGAGCTGGACAAGAATGACGAAAATAATCCCTGGAGAAGGGGAATTGGAGATTTGTGTCTGTCCTTTGCCCATTTGTTTCCCTTCTCCAGGGATTATTTTTGTCAGTACACAGAGAGCTGGTCAGAAATTGAGTCCGCCGAAACCAGTGTCCGGGATGGTCTAATCGGTTCAGGGGTCGCCCCGGACAGGCGAAGGGTGCAGGTTCAATCCCCGCTCCTGGCCCAATGTTTCGCCAGCTCTCTTTCCCTCTCTCTCTCCCTAACTTTAATGAAATAAATTTGATAATCACCATCTCCCCTGTTCGTTCACAATATTATTACGGCTGCACCTGTCAATCTCCACTCATATATATGGTAAATATTAGTCACTCAACTTAACTTTTTATTTCTGCTGTCGATGCGAGCTTATTGTTTGATGGTGATAACGCGTCAGAGCTTATTGATGAAACGAACTAAACACTAGAAAAGATTGATAGAGGGAGTAAACATACTGCTTTAAAAGTAAACACCATTAAGACAAAGACAGTTATGTTCCGACCGAAGAATGAAGATATCAATATTACCAAGGATATTTTTATAAATTCTTCTCAAATAGGAACTGTTCCCGCGTTTAAAACTTAGGGCGTTAGATTTCAAGAATACTTGTCATGGGACGACTATATTAATCATATCATATCGAAATTATCTAGCATCGTTGGTAGTCTGTTTCGTCATAAACACATCTTTCGACTTAGAACAAAGTTCATATTATAATATTCATTATTTTTTCCCAATTAAATCATGGTCAACTCATAAAGGGCACTACTACCTATACCGACCTCCAAAAAATCATTTTGTTAGAAAAGAAGATATTACGAAGTATCTCCAATGTGCCACTAGTGATCCCAATGATGATCTTTTGAGTCAAATGGGTGTGTTGAAAATGTTTGATATACAAATATCGATTATGTGCAAGGAATAATATAGAAACAAATTTATCACAATATCACCTTTAAGGGGTACGGAAACAAAAATTGAAATATTCAGATTTCGTTCGTAAATGAGTCAAGCATGACGGATAATAACCGTAAATGATAATCGCACGTTTGTATTTTGAACGACTGGCTATATTTTTCGTTCCAAACGGTGCACTCGAGCAAGCGCTCGAAGAGAAGCGAACGGAGAGCGCTATGCGTCATGGGATATCCGGCGCAAACAGAAACAGAAATAAAGGATACCCCGCGTTCGCGACGTAGCAAGGCTGGCGTGATTATCAGCTTTGCCCTTGGTGGCGTTGTCAGCGTTGCGGTGGTGTCAATAGGGAATTGTAGTAGACCGTTTCTCTCCTCCGCTACGTTATCCCTGAAGGAAACGCCGCAGCTGCGCAAGCGCGGCGCCAGCCTTATCTGCATAGTTCAAGGTCGTGTGGCGGATTACGGAGTGCTATCCGGGTGCTTAGCGAGCTGCGGAAACGGTCTACTACAATTCCCCAATAGCGTCAGCGCGTTACGACCGAGCCGTTCGAAGTACCCGTGGCGGGACGAGCATGTGGCTGGCCCAAGGAGCACGTAGCTTCCACAACACTGTCAGCTTGGTGCTGAACGAGGTGGGGAAAGCAACTTTTGTTCGAGTTCTGAGCGACGGGCTAATCTTCTAGGGGGAGAAACGCTGTTTCCGGTTGCACGAACGAGGGTGCGAGAAAGAGGGGAGCCCTTCCGTTCCGTCTTCTTGGACCGCTTGGTACAATGCGCGATTTGTGAGTTCAGGAGGAAAGCTAAGAAGAAAAACGTTGAAATGCCAAAGAGTGGCGCTGCTCCGAAGGAATCTGCTACGTCACGACTACGTAGCAGATTCCACAACGTTGCTAGACTACCTCCCAAATAGGCTCCGCATGCATCCACCAGGTGCACATTGAAGATCGTTTATTTAGCTTTAAAATTAGTTTTCTTGTGCTTTTCAACGAAAGACTGGTGTTTTTGTGGTTAGGGTGCAGTAGGCAACACATTAAAGCTAGAAAATGATCGCTGAAATTTCGTTTCCCTACCCCTTTAAAACCTTAGCGAAGTTAACAGATAAAATGTATAGATAACCAGCACGAATGAAAAAAAAAAAAACTTTGAGAAGTACTCTTTTTTTGGGCAAATTTCTGCCCCAAAGTTTAAATTATACTTCGCCGACTTCCTTTGGCCAGCTTAGTAGGCATGGAAATGAACTTAGCAATATTTCGGTGATCCTCTTACCGGAAATGTTTATTTCAAATGTTTATTTCGAGCCAAATTATCCGGAGTAAGCGCTAAAATTTGTTGAGTTTTTTCTTTCGCGTTTATTTCAGAGGCTCGAACTTTCTCTGTATGTATTCACTATTGTATAAATTCTATCAATATGCTACTTATCTTGTATAGCGTTAGTTCTTTTTCATAATGTTTCTCAAATAAGTAGTTCACTTGTCATGTTTTATTTTTGTATAATTGATTTGGTGCCTGTATCGCGACTGCTGGTTTAGGTGGCTCGGGCTGGTTAAGCTATTTTTACAGTTTTTTTCCCGTGTCATCTTTTCAACATTGCTTCGTTGGAAAAGAATAAGGTACTACCACTACTACTACTACTACTACTACTACTACTACTACTACTACTACTACTACTGCTACTACTACTACTACTACTACTACTTCTACTACTACTACTACTACTACTACTACTACTACTTCTACTACTACCACTACTACTACTACTACTACTACTACTACTACTAACTACTACTGCTATTATTATTATTATTATTATTATTACTGTGGTCTTCTAGCTTCTTAACGTTTTTTTTCCTTTTTTTTTTCTTTCTGCCCGACTATGTTATCAATTCTACCTAAAAGGGTTCGGTCACACAAGCCCATGTCGGCTTTGAAGAACCTGACAGCTTAATGAGTATAGTCCTCGAAAATAAATGTATTATTATTATTATTATCAATATTTACCGCCCGATGGCTGAGACCTCCCCGACGAAAAATTGCTCTCACCAACCCCCCCTCCCCCCCCCCCCACTTCAATGGGAAGGGGGGGGGGGGGGTCTCACGGCGGCTGCGGCACGTCCAAAGATTCGACCCGGAAAACCTCTTTGCGCCGAGGCAATTGTATTTTCCAGGAGTGGAATGTATTCTCCCTAGTAAAGCACTTGTGCGAAGGAAGCCGAGGATTCTATATTAACCAT
Source organism: Ixodes scapularis (assembly GCF_016920785.2). Classification (NCBI taxonomy): domain Eukaryota; kingdom Metazoa; phylum Arthropoda; class Arachnida; order Ixodida; family Ixodidae; genus Ixodes; species Ixodes scapularis. The sequence continues at coordinate 59,670,701 of NW_024609879.1, read as the reverse complement.
CAAGCTTCATACTAAAATTATATTATCAAGAACTCAATTTTCACAGTCCCCGCTTTAAACTCAGCAAACCATCCTATAAACTGAACATACATAATATGAGAATTCTTTCCGTAGAGCTCGGTAACATTGTTTCATTCCTTCGGGTTCGCAATATTTAGAGGCTGATAATATGGACAAATGCTAACTGCGTGTATAGGAAGTCGTAAAATCGAGTCCTTAAAGGTAGGGAGGGGACGCAAGTTTAGAAGAAGTACTAATGGTTACAAGAAACTGGAATACTTTTAAAAGTAGAAGAATTACCCTTGCGATTACTTCCTAACTTAAAAAAAAATCTGATGATTACAAAATTACACTCAACAGATAATGATTACATGTAATTTGATGTCTTGTAACGAGTGCTGTGCAAGTCAACCTCCAAAGGGCTGTTAAGCTTACAGGGAACATAATAACCTCTGCCGTTCGGAAAGTTACTGAGAGACGGATTTTCGTAGCTGCACTGCCAGTGATCCGAGTTGGCCATAGCTTGATCACGAACTTTGAGCACGAAATAGATGCCAGTGCTCATCATCATCCTCATTTATTTTCCTTCAGTGCCCGTGGGGAATTATACAAGGGGGTGGCTATAGAACAAGGAAAAGATAGATCAAGAAACACAATTATAACAGTGTAAGCTAGCTAGGTAAGTTAAATACCGAGAGGGTAATGGCTTTGACAAATCTAGTAGTATCATTAATAGAAATGATGTTGTGAGGTAGTGAATTCCAATCCTTGATGGCCAATGGTAGTGTGGAAATCTGGTGAGAAACTGTTGATGGTCAAACTCAGTGCATATCAAGAGTGATGGCCCGTGAGAGTGTTGCACTGGGACACGTATCTTGCTTCGTGCCGAGAAAATACGGACAACCGAATTGGTTGGTGAAGTTTTGCAAATTGTATGACGATGCGGTAACTAAATCTTGTTATTATACCATCTTCCCGAACAGACAACTTCTCCAGCCTGAAGTCCGCGGAACATCACCCTTGGACATGCTGCAGTACAAGAGTATTTTTAGTATTTATCGCGTGCCTTCCAAAGGTTGCGATAAATTGGAGTTCAATACGCCCAACCATAAATCTGGAGGAAACGTGCTTGTCATACACAACGGCCAGGTACGTGGGTGTCTTTAAAGTCCGACGGCGTGCAATCTTCATTATGTTATACGCGAAATATTACCGGGGGGGGGGGGGGGGGCTACCAAAGGGAACAGTAGCGCTCTGTCGATGCCGCGACGTGTCAGGCGAATGAGGCGAAGAATAAAAGAGATGCATAAATAGGTAGGTGCCTTCACTACGCATAGAATATATTTAACCATTAAAAAAAGTAACTTCATAGAAGTGTTTTGAGAATTTCAGACTTTTATTCATCAGGGACACTGTGATCGAGGTGGGAACGTATTACTTAGCAATTATTGATTGCAGCCTCCTTTGTAACTAATTTGTAGCCCCAACGATGATGTGCAGTCATATGCGCCGAACTTAATATCTGGGGCTGCACTCAAGACTAGTCAAGCAGCGTGTCAGTTGCTTTTTTCGCTACCTCCTTTTTCTGATCAGGGATCAATAAAAAATTTGAATTTGAATTTAAATTGGGGTCATTGGCGTAGGTCTGAATGGTAAAGGCATTGCTTTATCGAACTCAATTGAAGCGGTCGGCACTTCGGGTTCATAAGTAGACATTGTGCGGAGCTTACATTTCGAACGGAATATATTACTGAACTACTCCGTGCGCTTGATTGTCTCTGCAGCGCTTGAAAGATCTCCGTTGCATTGAGTAGTATAGGAACAAAAAGGTAGGGCGCAAATAAGCTGGTGAATGTTTAACTATTTTGTCAAAACCCCGAGACTGGGGGGGGGGGGGGGGGGGATGGCAATACAAAACAAGTCGCGATTGGGACTTTGTATTGTGTTGTCCATTTTTTCCCCCAGTCTCGGAAATTTCTCTAAAACGAAGTTTACGTTTGAGTCTTTTGTTTGTCCCCCGACCCCTGTTTACCATCTTAGTAACTATGCGCGGGAATGCAATCTAAAAAAATTACGTTTGTTTGAACGTTTTTTATTCAATAAATAATGCTGGCATAAGACTGCCAGGACATGCATGCTCCCAATAATTATTTTAAAGTGGCTGAAACATCGACTTTAATGCAGCCTGAACCCTGGAATGGGGAACAAACTTGGCTTGTTAAGTCGCTCTGAGATTGTTACTATACGGACATACGAACATCGGATCCCACCCAAAATTTTCGTAAACCTACATTGTACGATTCATGCACGCGCGCTTTTTCTTATTTTACAAATTCAGTCTTGAGACCAAAACAAATTTCACGAATTACTGCTTTCGAGCAATGGAAAAAGACCGAAGAAAACTGCGGACCATGTATATGTGCCGATTGTGTCGCAACCTTTGTGTACCGGTTCCGGGAGAGGAAATAAAAACTAAATTTTCGGCCCGCGTCAGCAAAGTGATTCTCCGAAATATGAAACTACCTTTGAATGGGACTCTGGTGATAGCGATAAAATGCGTTATTTTGAGTACGGGTTTTACCTTGATCATAAGGTAAACCCAAAAAACGATCTCTGTTTATGAGTGGACGAGCCACCCAAACCATATGTTCTTGTAAAGAAAAAAATAAATAAAAGATTATGCGTGCCTGTGGCATTTATTGCTGTACAAAAAACCTGTCAGCGAGAAAAAGAAATACTGCCTTATTTGTCCAGATGTCTGTCTCACTAAAATAAATGCCACAGGCGTCAAGCATGTCATTTCTGGGATTAACAAATATTAAGCCTAATCGGAAGCGGGGTCACAGAGAAATTTTTTCTTCAATTTTATAATATTTAGAGGGCCAGCTCTTAGTGTCCTTCGTATTTCGTCTCAAACGCATCATCGATGGTGACGTCACGCTGATGAATTCATGCTGTTCAGATATGTTTGTGTCTGACCGTGACGATCCTCAGGCAAGAAACTCCGGGTCATCATTTGCTTATAGTTATAAGATGCTGTGAAGTCACTCAACACCATGATGCCACTGTGATGGAAATGGATAAGGAAGGAACTCAGAATTCCGGAGCGGTGGTTGTAAGAAGAACTATGTTATTTACAGAGTAAGAAATCAAATTAAAAATAAAAGTTAGACAGGTTACGAGAGTCATCAAAATATGCACAAAGTTCAGTCCGCCGACGTCGCTTACGGCTCACACGATGTTATTCCCGAGAAGACACCTCGTTGTCGTAACGTTGGCTCTGGAGCCTGCTAGGCTGGGTCGGCCCAGGCGTAGGGTTGCTGGCTGCAGCTTGGCTAACGGCGGCGGACCACGGTGTACAGGTTCAAACTCCCCACGGCCTGCTGGCGCCCGTCCGAAATCTTTCTAGACGGCCGGGACCGCTGGTGTTGAGCCGGGTGCCGATGCCCAACCGCCTTTTACGAGCGCCTCGAACTTGTCTGTCGCGTTCATTTCCCTCGCGTTGTCCTCCTTTTATTTTCTTTTTCTTATTCTCTTCCCTTGATACGGTCTTGCAGTCTTCATCTTTGATTATTCCAGTGGTCACAGCGTTCATCTGCGTCGTCTTCCTCGTCGTTTCTTCAGCCACATCGTCACAGCCACCCCCATTTAAAGACAATTGTTTAAATAAGATCGAACAACCGAAAGTAAAGACCAAAACTTTAGTCAGATAAAAAACAACAACAATTGTTTCATCTAAACAGCAGCACTACCAACAGTTTGAAAAATGTCATGTTTTACGGAAGCGTACTATAGCCGGCTCAAAAAATCAGCCCAAAGTTCTGACTGCCCCGAATGTACACTACATGAAAATCGTATTCAGCCAGCAACAGACTCCATCTCAGCACGCGACTGTTGAGTTGTTGGGAGGAGTGAATGTACTCCATTTTCCAAGGTTTGATGGTCGCTTTGAACCGTGAAGTGCTTTCCCAATTTCTGCATTGCCCATACAAGGGCGAGGCACTCTCGTTCAATGGTTGAATATGCCACTTCACGCAGCAACAACTGCCGGCTAGCATACCCAACAGGGTGCATCACCCGATCGTGCACTTGCATTAGCACAGCACCCAAACATCTTCCCGAAGCGTCTGTTCTCAGCATGAGAGACCTCGAAAAATCCGGAGACTTCAAAATCGGTTTGTCCGAGAGTTATTTTTTTAGCTGCTCAAATGCTTCGGCGTGTTTGTCTTCCCAGATGACTTTGATGGGCGCTTTTTTCTTTTTCAGTTCCGTCAGAGGGAGCGACGTCTCGGAGTAGTTGGGAATAAATTCCCGAAAATATACAGTTAGTCCAAGGAACGATCTGACTTCCGTCTTTGTTTGTGGTCTCTTAGCGCCTTGAATTTTCTCGAAACTCTCGGTTAACGGCTCAAACGTTCCTTGTCCGACTCGATGTCCGAGAAATGTTATCCGGGAGAAGCTGATCTCTGTCTTCTTCGGCTTGATGGTAAGCCCAGCTTGTTTTAGCCTCGTTAAAAGTGGTCGTAGAGTTTTCACGTGTTCCTCCCAGCAGGCAGTTATTATTAGCACATCATCAAAGTAATGATATGTGTTTGGTACTACATCCAAGACTTCCCTCATTAAAGGAGTGAAGTAGCCGGGGTTGTCTTTATACCAACGTGAATGAACTTGAAACGATATAACCCTGACGTCGTTGAAAACGCAGTCGCGTCCTCCGATCCGTGCGGCATCGGCACCTGCCTGTCACCCTTCGTAAAATCCAAATTGGAAAAGTACTTCTTTGTGCTGACTTAGGCAAACCTCATGTCGACTGGTGGTATCGGTTCGCAATCAGGTACCAGCACCTGATTTACTTGTCGGAAATCGATCCATAATCCGGTCTTCTTGTCCTTCTTCTTTACTACCACTACAGGTGAGTTGCAGGGCGAGTCGCATTTCTCGATTATGCTAGAGTGCACTAGTGAGGTACCAAAATAGCACCGAAGTGCTATATTGGTACCTCCACATGTGGAAAAAGTGGTTTGGTTTAGCCGCTTTCTTATGAAAAACGCGTTTCCTTCCAACGCCAAGCTTGACCGGCATAGTGGTCAAGGTCATAGAAACGATAAAACGCCAGACTATAGTTTTTATAGAGCCTAGACGTCAGGCGTCACGTACTAAAAGTCCCCGCGATGTCACTTCTCGCCACAACGCCATGCGACATTAGGAGGACGGCTTGACGTCAACGTCGTCATCAACGTTGACAGCGTGCGTTACATGACATCAAGGCTGCGTTCTGACGTCATATTGCGTTGACAACGAAGACGATGTCAACGTTGACGTTGATGACGACAACGACAACGTCACGGGACGTCAAGAAGACGGCGCCCTTGTCAATGCAATGTCATAAGGACGCTTGGTATTAGTTCGTCGACGTCATTGACAACATGACGCAACTCGACATCTCGAAGACGTCCCGACAGCTTCACGACGTCGACGTCATCGTCGACGACGCTACACGACATCATAACTTCGTCGTGACTGCGCGTCGGCGTTGATACTGGCGGAGGCGACGATGTTACACGCCGTCAAGGCTTCGTCCTAACGTTGACGTTCACGATGAAGTCAGGACGACCTCAACGTGACGTCATAGCAATGTGACGTTTCGTGGGGCGTCGACATCAACGTCGGCATCAACGACCACCTCCACGTTTTTCTCGATGTGGCGCGCGACGTCATGACCGCGGTACAACAAGACTTGATGTCGCGTAACGGCGTCGTCTTCAACGCGACGCGATGTCACGAAGGCGTCACAACTGCGACTTGATGTCGCGTAACGGCGTTGTCCTCAACGCGACGTCACGACCGCGTTACAACTGCGACTTGAGGTAACCAAGTGGATTCGTCCTCGACGCGACGCGATGTCACGACGGCCTTACGACAGCATCTTGGTGTCTCGTAACGTCATCGACGATGTCATCGTGGCGTCGTCGTGTCGTGGCTCTTTGACGTTACCTCTGATGTCAAAATCATAAAGAATACAATATAGCCCCTAAGGCGCTATATTGCCCATATTACCTTGACCTGTGCCAGCGCTTGATCGCAGCGAAGGTGGCGCTGCGATAAAAGTGGCTTGGTTCCTCCTGATCGCTTTCCACATTTTGAGGTACAACTGAAAGCATGAGCGGCGCCTATAGCTCGTCCCACTTGTACCTTCTAGTACACTCTAATTATGCCGAGACTCAGCCTGTCACCTACCTCTTTTTCTACTGCTTCCTTTAGTGCAAAGGCGAGTAGGTACTGTCGAACTTGAACTGGTACATTTGTTGTTAATTTCAGCTGGCATTTCACGACATTGGTTCGACCCGGAAGATACGGAATACTTCTTGGAATGAATCTAGCAATTCTTGCACCTCTGTGATCTGCTCCTCTGAGAGTTCTTCTGATTTCTGCACATCATTGTGGTCTTGCTGACGCCGAAGGCCGACATGGGGGACCTCTTGCTCTTCACTTTCCTCTTCTACTGCGAAACCAGCCAAGATTTGTTCAGGAGCGCCCAGAACTTCTTTCTCCTCATTCATCTTGAGCTTATTGGCGTGGAATAATGTCGCCTTTCCTCCGAGGTCTATTGCGTAATCCAGTTTATTCCTTCTCTCCACAACGCGGAATGGCCCCTTCCATTTCAGAATAAGTTTATTTTTATCAGTTGGTAACAAGATCAGCACTGAATCTCCCTCTTACAGTTCACGCACACGAGTCTTCCTGTCGTAGTATCCCTTTTGCGTCTTCTGGGCCTTTTTTTAGATCATCGTGGGCAACTTTGCACGTACCTTCCAGCCTCTTCCGAAGATCGATTTTGTACTCGTAGGTTGTTTTCGTCTCAGGATCGATGTTCTCGTTGGTCCACAGTACTTTTTTTAAACTGCCATGGTACCCCAAACATGTCTCCCATATAGCAGATCAAATAGGGAGAACCCCAAACTGCTCTGTGGGACTTCCCGATATGCGAAAAGCAACGGGGTTAGGTACCGGTCCCACCATCGTGGCTTTTCTTGGCAAATCCTCCGGATCATTTGTTTTAATGTCCCATTGAGCCGCTCGACAAGTCCATTACCCATAGGATGGTAGGATGTGGTAGTCAACTGTCTCAGCGATAACAGGCGACTGATCTCCTTTTCAAGCCTGACATAACGCAGGATCCCCGATCACTTAGGACTTATTGGGGTAGGCCTACTCTTGAAAACATTTGAAGAAGACCCTCTGCCACCTCTGTTGTCTCCATGCTCTTTAAGGCGACAGCATCTGGATATCTAGTTGCAAAATTAATCATCTTCAATATATATCTGCCGCCATTTTCTGAACTCGGCTTGATTGGTCCGATAATGTCTATGCCGACTCGGTGGAAGGGTGTCGCGACGATTGGCATGGTCCCAAGGGGCGCCCTGGCCAGCAAGTGCTTGGGAACAGTCCTCTGGCAAATGTCACACGATTTTCCAAATCGTGTTATTTCGGTTGTTACTCCCGGCCAGTAGAGTTCTTCTTCTACACGATCAGTGTTTTTTTTTTGTTCCCTGATGGCCGGCCATAATTCCTTCGTGTGCCAATTTGAGCAGGATCATTTGAAAGTTTTTTGGGACAACTAATTGCTCCCGTTCCTTACGGGACGGTGTCCGATATCTTCTGTAGAAGATTCGGTGACGTAAAACGAATTCCAATTCGTGTGCCTTTTCCAAAACTAACTTTCTCCCGACAGGTGCAAAGCACTTCTTCAGTGCTTCGTGGTTCTCTTGAGCCATTCTCAGCTTTCTGTTATCAACGTCTTTTGACTCCACTGACATGACTGGTAACCCAAAAATGTTTTAGTTGCCTGGCGCCTTTCCTAGCACCCCCGCGCAATCACTTTCTTTCTCCAAGACCTTACAGTCTCTCTCGCCATGTTTCTCACTCATTGCGAGTTCTTTAGCAGTTCTCCCTCCTACTGCCGTCTCCCCAGTTACGATTTCTCGTTTTCGCGCTTCAGACACTGTTTGTCTTTTGTCACTAACCCATTCTTCATCGGGACCATCGATCCTACTCACTCTTTTAATATTTCCGAGTACCAAGTCATATAACGGGTTATTCATACACTTCGCCACCAAGCAGCCCGTAAAGTATGGAGTTTTTACTTCAATCTCCGCGTCTGGTAAATATTTAATCCCCCTATCCAGAACTAAAACTGAACTGGAAAAGCCTGTTAGCTTGTTATCTGGAACCAGGCTTCTTTTCACAACAACAGTGTCGCAGCCGCTCTCTTCGAGGACCGTTACCGTTCGACCTCCCACTTTTCTCATCACTGGCATATTGTCTACTAGGAAAGGTGGAAGTTTTCCAAGTGCCATATTTTCTACTGGGATCTTGTCCCCGTTTTTTAATAAGACCTGATTCGGTTTAGTCAGCGGTCGTTAACGCACAGGAAGCCTGGGGAGCCATGTATTTTCCTCCGTCTGACTTCCAGTTGAAAGCTTCTGTTTTGTGCCCAGCCCATCCACACCTCCAATACACGAAGAACGCGGAGCCTTGGAACCCGTCCAGCAATTGGTTACTCTATAACCAGGTTTATTGCAGAGGTAGCATCGACTGGCTGCCCTTATAGAAGGTTGTGGTTTACTGTATTCTTTACTATGGCCTGCGGTCTTGTGGTCCGAATCATCTTTCAGTTTAAAGAAGCTAGTTTGTCCCTGTGCTTCGAGAAAGTGGTCTGCGGTTATCGCCAGATTCGCCAGTGTCCTGCAGCTTCCTTTTTTGTAGGAATATAGATAGCTTGGTGTTGTAGCTCTTCAGGAACTGTTCTGACACTATCAGGTCCCTTAGCCCTTCAAATATCTTGGATATATATCCTGTCTCGATCCAACGATCAAAGTACCCTAATAGTTGAGCCGCGAAATGTCTCCCTGTTTCCATTTCTTCGGCCTTGCCGTCCCTGAATTTCTCGTGGTACCGTTCGGACTTATAGCGAAACCGCTGTAGCAGGCTTACCTTGACTTTTGCGTAGTCTAAAGACTCCTCAGGAGTCATCCTGCCAACTACAGTCAGGGCCTCAAGCTTAATGACAATGCCCATTTGGCCAGAGGCTAGTTTTGGCTGCTTGTGATTCTTCCAAACGCTGGGTAAGCATCCAAGTCGTCTCGTTTTTTCGTTAAATGGTGCGATAGGTTTAAGAGGGCTGCGACAATTTGCTTGTGCTTCCTGCTTTTCTTCTCCACTGGTACCACCCTCGTTCTCATTCCGATCTGAACTGATACTGTCTGGCAGTCGGAGTCGCAGTTCTATCACTTCCCGTTCTTGTTGCAATCTACTGATCTCTCGATCAGCAGCCTCCTGTGCCGCTTTAACTGACTCTCGTGCTTCGTCTCGTAACAGGTGGCGTTCTTCGAGTTGCCAGTTGCGTTCTTGCTCAACCCAGTCGCGAAGCTCTGCCACAGTATATCCCAGTTCTTTACCGAGAGCTACTAAATTTTCTGGATCCATACTCAATTGTCTTACAGCACCGTCCTGGTATTCTGCTCTCTATAAGATGTTAGGAAGAGAGTCCTGTCGCGGACGCCAGATTGTGATGGAAGTGGATAAGGAAGGAGCTCAGAGTTCCGGAGCGGTAGTTGGAAGAAGAAAGATGTTATTTACAGAGTAAGAAATCAAAAATAAAAGTCAGGTAGTGTAGGGAAACAAGTTACGAGAGTCACCAAAATATGTACAAAATTCAGTCCGCCGACTTCGCTTACGGCTCACACGATGTTATATCCAAGAAGACGCCTCGTTGTCGTAATGTTGGCTCTGGAGCCTGGCAGGCTGGGTCAGCCCAGACGTAGGGTTGCTGGCTGCAGCTTGGTTTATGGCGGGGGTCCACGGTGTGCAGGTTCAAAGTCCCCACGGGCCTCTTGGCACCCGTCCGAAATCTTCCTAGACTGCCAGGACCGCTGGTGTTGAGCATGGTGCCGATTCCCAACCACGACCTGCCCTATACTTTACTCTATAGTTACTACTCTATGCTTTCTCTATACCTACTCTATACTTACGACCACTCCATCTGGAATCACTCCAGCATGAACCTCCGAGGACCGAGTTTCAGCGACACCTCGTGGCGGGGCCTGGAACTCGGTATTTTATTTTTCGTCTTTTTCCGCTCTGTATCAGGTTGTGTTGGCCTCTATGGCGTTGGCAGCGCGCGGGCGCAGCCATTACCATCTGGTGTTTGCTGTGCAAACTAAAAAAAAAGCAAACTAATTAACGAATTGGATTCCTTCAGCATCATTTACATATATAAAAACATTTTACAGAGTGATGGCGCTTGAAACCAGAAAGCGCGATCAGCTGGCACGCACCCACGGATAACAGAAGAATCCGATAAGGTAGGAGTTAGGTAGGAGAGCCGACATTTCGTACCGCCTAGTGAGAACGCCTCTGACTAGGCGGCGCTAAAACTCGGCCCTCAGCCGGGAGCAGGCTCTTCCATAGGGAGAGCTCAGATGGAGTGGTCGTTAGAGTTCCTGTATAGGCTTCCTACGGGAGCCAGAGTTGCGCGTCTGTTTTCCACGTGCCGCCGCGCCGCTATTCGCAAAGATAAGTGAGGATCCCGATCAAATGCCGTGCAGGGAAGTAGACGTTGCACGCACCCCGAAAGTACGTTCCCCTGCTCTTGAGCGCGCCGGGCGTCTCGAACGCGCGGCGCCGCTATTCGCCGAATTCACTGACTTGAGGAGCAGAATCAACATGTCGTGCAGGAAAGGCGGCGCTACGGGGATGAACGCGCAACTCTAGCTCCCGTAGGGAGTCTATACAGGAAATCTAGTGGTCGTAAATATAGAGTTGGTCGTGTCCCCAACCGACTTTTTGAGTGCCTCGAACTTGTCTGTCCCGTTCACTCTCCTCGTGTTGTCCTGCACTTCTTTTTTTTTCTTATTCTCATCCCTTGCTACGGTCTTGCAGTCTGCATCTTTGATTATTCTACTGGTCACAGCGTTCATCTGCGTCGTCTTGCTTGTCGTTTGTTCAGCCACATCGCTACAGCCAGATGACATTTTGGCGCGATGTAGCACTATGAAATAAAAAGAACACTGTAACGTACGTGACACTGTCATGTTACGGTGCATGTGACGTGGCCTAACGTCACATCACTTGGTTGTATACCGTCACGGTGTGACGTGACGTCACATGTTATGTTACGTTATACTGTCCCGTGACGTTACGGTTTCCCGTGATGTCACTTGACCTTTAGGTGACCTAATGTCATTGCATCCCGTGAAGTTACAGTGTACCGTGACGCCAAGGGAGAGTCGTGAAAGCCAAGTGACCGTCAGGGAAGTACGTCATCACATGACTTTACGTCATATTTGTTTTTTTGTTTATTTATTTTTGACACAATTGTCAGGGAGGTTGGGACAAAAGGCGAAAACGAATCACCTGACAAGGTCCCAACCCCTGTTACAGCATGTGATCACGTACTTCCTACGTTCATAAGAGGGATGTGATGTTATGTGACTGTGACGTCACATAACGTGGTCACGTGACTCAACGTGCCGTTAGAAGACCCATTGAAATCAAAGGGGACCTGTGAATGCTATGCATTTTAAGTGCCCTTGGGCCAAAGAGACATGCAATTTTCATTTCGGTTTTACCTTTAAACTCCTGTAACGATCTTTTCTCAAAATTTTCAGATTCCACCACCAGTGGCAGCGTCACATTCACATTCATAAAGCTTAATTTATTCATTGACATGAATAAGTTAAGCAATCTAAGAAGCTTAAATTTATTCATGCGGGCGAAGAAAAACAAGTTTCATTTTCTCTCCCGGACTTGAAAGTATATGGCATACTCGCAAATTTAACGCCCTATAAATGGCATGGCGGTAGCTCAAAGATGGCCGAAAAAACGGGGATTGACTCTTCAGTATTTTCAATTTGCCTGCTCACAAACGCTGATCAGTGTGCCAAAATTAATTTATTTGGCTACGTACGCAAGCGATCAGGGCAGAAGCATATCAAAAGTGTCAGAGATGTTAAAGTAGATAAAAAAATGAGCATGCTGATTTTTAAGAGTTGCAAAGCTAAACCCAATTATTTTTTGAATGCACTCGTTTTTTATCCCGCTAGGACGGCATGATACACGAGTGCGCCGAACAGACCTATGCGGCAACATCAACCCAAAGCCCCGGCGTCGTCCCCTCTTTTGTTCTTTGTTTAGTCGCGGTAGGGCGAGTGGCGGGCTGGCGTTGCGAATAAAAAGGTCATATGCCCCTGCCGAAATAGATGCTTGCGAAGTCGAAGTGACACACCACTTATTTCGTATCTTTATTCGAGCCTTGATGCCGAGTCTGAGTTTCTTGCCGCACAGATGTTCACTTTCAAAGCGTACGATGATCAAGGAGTGCCCCACGACGAAAGAAGGATCCTGACTCAGCTCATTCGAGTTGTGGAGATGTCGCCAGAGAAGGACGTTGGCGTGGGCATTCTTACGGCGCAAAACAGGGACGTCTGGGCAGAGGCGTACGGCAGACTTGCCGAGAGTGAGTTTGGAGTCAAATATGTGTGTTTTTCTCCTCTCTCATTTATTTTTTAGCAAACAAGCTCGCTATTAAAAAAGGGGTCATTTGCACCCAGGTTAGTTCTGGCATCCCATAGGGATCAGTTCTTAGGACCCCTCTTATTTCAATTCTAGATTAAGGATTTCGTGAAACATCTTTCAGTTAAAATTCGCCTTTATGCAGATGACTGTGTTTTATATAATGAGATCAATTCAATACAGGATCACAACGTGCTAAATGACTCATTCTCACGATTACTTAGTTGGAGCATGAAGTGGCAAATGAAGGTTAACTTCGATAGAACTGCGTTTCTCTCATTCACCAACACAAAGATTCCGTCTGTTTTTAGTTATGGCATTGGTAATGGATCCTGCGTCAGGTTTATGAATATATGTACTTAGGAATTTCATTTACCCCATCTCATAAATGGGGCGGTCACATTAATTTAATTTATTCTTGCGCCCTACAAAAACTAAGATATGTTAAAATAACCTTGAAATATTCAACAAAAAAGTTAAAATAACCGCTTATATGACCTTAATTATATCTATTTTGTAATATGGCTGTGTACCCGCATTTTAAGGGTGACACTAAGCTGCTTGACGCAATACAGACTAAGGCTATCAGATTTATTTGTAACCGCTACGATCGCAAGTTTTACCCACCTCATCCATGCTTTATGTAGGACAAGAATACTTGGGCTCAAGACGCAAAGTTGAACGTCTTCAGCTCCTACATAACATAGTTACTAATAACAGTGTGCTTGATCGCAATAGTTATGTTGATGTTACTACTCACTCACGCACTTGAAGTTCTCATCCCTTAAACATTGTACCATATCAATGTCACCTTAATTGTTTTGAATTCACTTTCTTTCTTAGAACTATTGAAAACTGGAACAGTACTAAGGGTGCACCTCGTTCACTTAATTCTGATAAATTGGTGGATGCACTATAGGTTGTTTTGAGCATACTAGGGGGTGGATACTATTTATAACCCTCCTATTTTACTTATTGATGTTTTTTAGGGTGTATTGTATTGCGTATGACGCTCTCTGGGTATGTCTTTAGGTGCAATGTAGATGTTAGTATGTGTTGTTTTAGGGTGAGTTGCATTGCGTATGACGCTCTCTGGGTGTGTGTTTGAGTGCAATGTGCATGTTATCCCCACTCCTGCAATGACCTTTCCTAAGGTCTCAGTATTTTTAACTAAATCAATAGTAAATATCCTTCACCCTTGACGTTCTCGATCTCCCTCAGCACGGCACCATCTTCGCGCCTATTTTTTTTAAAGTGTATTGACGTGTTTAGGATTTACCAATCCACTTTTTCCCATGGTATTTAGTAGTGTTGTGGTCAAACTTAGACTGATTAAACGGGGGGTGCGTTTATTATAGTGTACGAAATACAGTGTGAGAGTAGCGCCGTGTCATATGATGATCTGGGGAGGCGACGCGTCCTTGGCAGCTTCCGGGAGTCCATGTGGCCGGCATTGACTAGCGGCAGTGTTGATGATAATGATAGTCCCGAGTTCGAATAAGAGTGAAATTGAATTGGCGAATATTTGTAAACTAAGGGTTCCCAGTTATATTTTTCGGCGAAACACTTCCCGCCAATTTCAGCGTGAAAATTCAATCGGCGTATTACAATATGAGTTTTCCCAGCTGGGCGATTTTATTTCAAATCTTGCAGGAAATATACATATTGGATTTTTTATGCTCTAAAGCTTTGTTTAAAGCAAAAGCCGTGGAAGCAACATGCAATGCGGTCTGTGCAGTTGGGGATGCAGCCAGGGGGATATAATAGAGGGAACCGGTACAAAAATGTGAGATATGGCCCTGATATACTTTATATATGGCAATATAGGCTAATATAAGGAGTCAAATATTGCCATATTCCGCCGTATATGGGAGCAAATACGGCCACATATCGCCATAAAAGTGGGCAAATGCTGCCATATATTGCCATATACGCGTGTGAATACGGCCATATGTCGCTGCATAAAATTTTATATACTGCTGTTATAGAGCGTTCACGACATATATTGGTAAAAATATATCCCCTGATAAATAATATTAGGGCCCGTTTCGGTCGTGCAAGCAAAAAAGGTATATGTATTTGATAACACACTAGTTAATTTATCTATATTCCATGAGTCTCATGTAATTGGTTAAATATTGTTAACATCCTTAAAGTGAAGCTATTCCTGATATTAACCAATTAATCTATCGCTCATTTGAAGATTGAAAGACGAATGAAATTTGGTTGTACGTCTGACGTGTAACAATATGACGAAGTGCATAAGATCGGAGAGCGAGTCAATCAAATAATGGATTTTAGATCGCAGCTCTTAGGTGCCCAATTGCGCGTTAAGCGGTGTCGGCGTCGCTGTCGGCATCGGTGTAACCGTCCCGCTAAATTTAGCGGGAAATCGATTTGGTGCTTATGTCACGTGACGTCAATATTCCCGCTAAATCCAGCAGTAAAACTAATTTTGTTCATGTTTCCCCGCTAAATTTAGTGGGGAAACACGAACCGTCAGCTTACTGAAGACGAGAGACGCTACTTCGTCGTCGCGAATCCTTCTCCCTTCGAACAGCTGCGAAGTCGTTGCGCCCGGAGTACCCTATGCAGCATCTTTCAAACTTTCAAAACCCGTTCGCGGAGCATCGCAACGTTCTATTTGCGAGCGTCAGCGATTCATAGTGTGTTAAAGTCGGAAGATGTGCTCTCCGTGGTGTTTTTTATGTGTTATTTCGTAAAAAAAAAGTAGTTTAAGACGCGAAGCTAACATTGCAAGCAAAATTTTAAATGTATTTGTATATATCTATACATTTATTTATTTATTTATTTATCTATTTGTTTATTTATTTGTTTATTTATTTTTTTTGTGGATATCGTGCCCAAAAAATAGTCTCGCATAGTTTTTCATTTCAAATTATATTTTGGGCTAGACAGCTTCTTTGGAAGTTCAAAAGCCGGCCTTCATAGAGCTGTCCTGTTCAATCGGTATTGAGAGCAGGGTAGACGCTAGGCGTGTTTTAGGCCAATCGTTTCTCCGGTTAGGGTCACGTGTCTACAGTCTAGAAGCTGTTGATAAGCAGAACATGGTACCTTCCTCAATCCCAAGGCCACATATAGCATGCACTGCACTATCAACCTTGGGTACAAGTGACAAATCCTCTCGGTGTGGTAATTGTCGGCAGGCCCCAGATAATAAGCCGACAAGCCTTTTGTGTGTGCACTCCCTTTTTGGCCTTTTCTTCTCTCCTCTTCGCTCTCTGACTAAGCTGAAAGTGTGGAAGAACGTGCGCGCTTTCCGAACCAACCAGCCGTAGACTTTGCACTCTGTGCGCGGGAAATGTGAGAAGCTGGTCACGTGGTGACGGACGACGCATTAGCCGTTAGCAATCTCGTAATGCTTTTCTGCCGGACCTAGTTTGGCGTCTGTTGCGCCTAGCGTGGCTGCTGCGTATTGCTGTTTCTGCAGTAAATTTGAAAAGCCCTAGCCGTACATCGGCAACAAGCGACCTCTTGAAAGAAGCCAAAGAATTTATCGTGATGCGTTTAGTGTTCGGTACTACAAATGACAGCTTTTGCTAGATCGTGTTGAATCTTCACGGACACATTCCTTCCCGTTTTTATGTTTGAGTGGTGGTTCTGCCGTGGCCGTGTTGACATATATGTCGGATTACTCCTTTCAAGTCCTGTCTCGTCAGCAAAAATGCGCTGAAACCTACTTCGCGGCAATTGATCGTTTTCCTTAAGGTACTCTTCCAGATTATTTCTAGAATTAGGCCGTGTCTATCTCCTGGCAGCCGGGAGAATAAATTTTTCCGAAATTCTCAAATCATGTCACAGCTGCAGGCAGAAATTTTTGTCCTCAATATGTTTCGTGATAACACGTTCCACGGCCACCACCTCGTGGACACACGTTTCATGGACACACGTTTCGTCGACAATAACGTTTGATCGACATTGCTTAAGCGAATGTCGATAATCCTGCTTTCCCTGGGAATTAAGTTGACCGAAATCAGGAGTTGCGTGAAGCGCAGGTTATGTAAAAATTAATAAAATCTGGTACATGCTCAATATATAATTGGTATTTTTCTTATAGAGGTGAAAGTCACTTTTGGTAGTTATTAGTAAAAAACAACAATATACCGGGTTTTGTTTTTATTCTTGCAGGTTTGTTTAAAAAAAAATCCGTGAAAGGTACATTTATGCGGTTTGTGCGAGTGAGTCATACGTCCAGGGGGACATTATGTAGGTGGCTAATCTTTGCTATATGTCGGCTCATTAATTAAAATTAACTAATTAACGTCTTAATTAGTGATAATAGACATATGGTTCCAATTAAAAACTCCCTGAGCGTCCTCCGAAACTCCTAAATCAGTAAGTTTTAGAAAGACCTCGAGAGCGTGTGAAGCGCTGTAGTGCGCTGTTTACCACTCGCGGAGCAGGTACAAGTCTGGGGCTAGTTAATGGGCAACTCCGCCTCATTTTTGATACTGAGAAAACTACGCAGCCCTTTTCAGTATCATCTAGGAAGACCAGATGTCAAATATTACGATCTAATTCCGCCCATATATTTAATAAGCTGGCCAGCAAACCTTCAAATGAGCAAAGTCACCGAAATCTGCTAATACTTGCGTGCGAGGTGAGGCGCAATTAACAGCGCAGTCAATACCACGTAGTTGGAGCAGCCAACATTGAGTTACTACGTCAGAGGCATGTCTACGTCATTCTCACGTTTTTTTTTTTGTTTTTGCTTCTTGGAGCAAAATTTAACGATGACGTCATGAGTTTCTCCTCCCAGTGTTGGCTCAACGGTGTCCACGTGATCACCGTAACCCGGACGCGCTAGTTTGCGCTGCCCTGCGCGCCGCTCGGAACTGGGGGCTGGGAGCAGTCTGATCAAAACGTAGAGAACGTTTTGTTTACGCTACGGGCGCGGGCCGCATTTCCGATGATTAGCTGTGATGCCTGGCGAAAGATCCTTAGCCTCACGATGTTGTGTAGCTGCCTGCTCGAACTACCAGTGGATCAGCCCGGGAGTTGTCTTTCACAAGTTTCCACACGACAGTGCGCCTCTGAATGTATGGAGGGACATCCCGTGTCCGTGGAACTCCGGGAAGCCGTTGTCGCCAAATCGCCGAACAATGATCTTTTCCGGTTGCCTGTGCTCATGACTCTAACTAATTTGCTGTTACCAGATAAATAAAGAAATGAGCGTGAAAAGATCACTTCCACTGTAAAACCAAATGAATGTGCATTGACGCTTACTCATCACGGCATTCGTTATTTTGCTGACTATTTTGCTATTAACAATAAACATCTCTGTCGCACAGCTTTATAAAGGTACACAATTCAAGCTACTAAAGCAGGAGACACGTGCACGGCCAAACTACCACCGTGTCCGTCACACTACGTGCAAGGCGTTTCCCAGTGTACGAGCATATATGTCTCACGCCTGCAAAAACTAGCGCGAAGACTCAGCTCTTTTCGGTAAAATAAATGTGAAGTTGGAGCCTTATGTGCCAGACCAACGAAGGGCGTCTGGCACGTCCAAGCGGAGGCCTGATGATTAAATTGGACCACCTGGGGATCTTTTGACGTGATCTCGGTTACACGGCGCCTTCGCAGCGATAAGTCCGCGTCTAATTGCGGGCACCTCCGTCGAGATTCCAATCCGAAGCGCAAGCTGGGGCCGCAGTGGTGCTGACGTCTCTGGGTGTTTTAGCAAACTACATTGGCGAAAATTCCGGAGCAGACGACACTTACGCTCTGCTCTACGTTCGCCCGCAGTCGCATGAAGGATCACGTGACCTTTCGGATCACGTGGCTCGACGTGACGTGGCCATGATTTTGACGACACGATATCAGTGTTGCCTGTCGCAACCTACGTTTCGTTTTCGGTATCTGCTGGTGTTTAAACTAAGTTTACAGAAATAATAATCCACATTTTTGAAATATGAGGACGCAGGGCTGTTTAGTAGTGCTTTGGGAAATTGAATCACATGTAAGCCTAACATTTTTGGAATTCAACGGAGTCGTCCTTCAAGAGACGGAAAAATCGCGCGGCCACCTTACCGAAACCACTAGTCTTGTACCTCCTACAGGACTGTTAACTTTATAGCACTAATACGCTTCTCACGCGCTGAAAGTCTTTCAGAATATGACTGTTTTAGGGATTTCGGACGACGCTCAGCAAGTTTTTAGTTCGTACTATATGTCAATTTTCACTAATTAGAAGTTAATTGGCGAATTTTAATTAATTAACCGACTTATCGCAAAGATTAGCCTTCCACATAATATCCCCCTAAGTGCAAAACTCACTCGCACAAACCGCGTAAGTGTAGCTTTTATGGCTTTTTTAAAACAATTCTTGAAGAATAAAAACAAAAACACCCTGTAAATAAAGGTTGCCTGATCGGATTGGGATATATGTGGCATTATATGGGAGGCAGATTAAATTTCGCAGGCTCAGATATGGATATATAAAAAATTGGGCATATCTGCTAGATATGCCTTATATAAACGGATGTGCTTGATATGGCCAGTTATGCAAAATTTCTATGTAACCATATTTGTTTTTTATATAAGTCCATATATGCCATTTTCGTAAGGGAATAATTGTCAAGATAAGGCGGTTTATAAAATACATTCCTAATAAGCTATATAATTATTAAAGGCAAAGATATTTTTCCCGTCAGAAACTTACTGCGCTTAATCAATATCCCTTACCTAAGTTACTTTTAGTAAAATCTGGGGCGCGTGCGAACTTGTGTGGTGCGCTAAGGTTACAAGTCAAGCGAAAGGCGGAATGTAAGTGTTGGAAATACGAGCCCGCGTTTTTCGTTTGCGTCTCTTATCGCCTGTGTTTTTGCACCGGAAGCATCTTCAATAATCATAAAGTAAATAACAAATTTAAGTTGATTATGTGATTTATCGTCATGATAAATCAGGCTGTAGATACGCAACACGTACCTACAGCCATAGCAAGCACGGCTAAGAAAACCCCATCCCCGCGGCAATCACCAGCCTACAAATCTCTCATAAATATGTCATTTTATAAAAGTGAACGGAAATGGGCATTGAGAAAGCTCAGGCGAAAAAAGCGCCCAGGACCTGATGGTATCATTCCGGCTGCATTAATAAATATTGGCAACCACACCATGTCTTTTTACTGGATATGCCGAATCAATACTGTACTCGTGGTTTTCTGGAAAGAAACAATTTTGTGCCTGTTTTAAAACTTGGAAAATCTCTTCTAGCATCTTATCTTATGGTCCAGTGAGCGTCACCAGCGTCCTGATGAAGACATTGGAACGTATGGCGTTACAACGACTAAATTTGCGGATAAATTCGAGTGGAACATTGCCTTTCCAAATGACCGGTTTTAGGAGGAATATGACAGCTATGAATTCTGTACTCGGTCTCGTGACCTGTGTAGAACACAAGCACAGCATTTACAAATTGACAGTAGCACTGTTTCTAGACATGTTAGTGGGCATTTGACACTTATTCTCTGCAGTGTTATCGAACACGTTCAGCGACTAGAAGTAGGTGACAGCCTAGTGAAGTGGATGAGTGCTTATCTCCATGATCGATTGGCGTACCCAAGGGCAACTCATGGTTTTACATGAAAACACTATGTTGCACAAGGATTTACTCAAGGAAGCGTATTAAGTCCCACATAATTTAACCTTGTATTGACAGGACTTCAGATAATGTATCAATTTCCATGTATGGCGATAAAATCTATTTGGCAATCAGATGCCAATCTCATTGTAATTCAGACTCGTCTCCAGATTTCATTTTTAATAATTGAATAATTTCACGTTAAACGATGCATATCGATCTGTACTGAGAAATCCGCGTTCCTTCCATTTACACTTCGAAGACTGAATTACTTTGAACTTGCGCTTGGTGGGAAACTCTTGTCTTTCGTGAAGGTTCATTGTTTCCTTGGGGTGTAAACTGACGGAAACTTGTCTTGAACAGCTCATGTAAAATATTTAAAAGGAGAAATAGCACCATGCGTCAATACCTTACGCCGCTGCTCAGGAACCAGATGGGCTGGCTCTTCAAAGCACTTTTGACTCTTCATGGAGTACTCGTTACACAGTCCCATTCGTAGTCACTTCAAGAATTATGTGGGCTCTCCCTGACTCTTAAAACGCGGCTCAAACATCTGGTAGCCTGCAGTCTACGAATCTGCTTGGGAGTGCCATGAGCCGAAGCAAGTTCCTTGGTGGTTGCTGAAGCTCACGCTCTCACAATACCAATTCTACGTGAACGGGAAACTCTCCGACATTTCATTCGCGTTCTTACACGACATCATGACGACCCACTCGTTGAGACTATCCGTCGTAGGACGTTTTCCAATGTGCATAAGGGAATAATGCCTAATACAAATATAATTCCCGCAAACTTCGCACTCCCATATAAATCTTCAGCTGCGCATTGAGCGTTCTACTTTGCAAATATTTGTACATACGTACCTGGAATTGTAAAAAAAAATTGACTTTACACTAAACCACGTTGGAGCGAACGACATTTTTAATGCTTTCTATAGCCCGACATGACGTTACTGCAGTCTACATTGATGGGTCAACAAACAATTTATCATCTGCAGCAGCCTCTATAATTCCGTCTTTAAAAATAGAAAAAGAAAGCTTCTTACTTTCATACAAGACAAGCTCAGCTAGAGCAGAACGTTTTGCTATTTTGCAAGCGGTTTTTGATTTTACTCAGAAAAAAAGCATTACCGGTTGAACTCTCTACACGGATTCACCGAGAGCTCTAAAAGCGATAAAATACATATCACCTACAAGATCATTGATTGCCATTAAAGTTTGTTTCCACCTTTCGAGAGCTACAGAAACTGTACATGAAATTAATTTTTAATGGATCCTTGGACACAGTTGCGTTGAAAGAAACGAAGCGGCCGATCTGGCAGCAAAAAAAGCTCACAATATGAATACCAAGAATGCAGTTACTTTCACGAAAGGGGACCTATTAAACCTGCTCCGAAGTATATTAAGGCAAAGATACCAGGCTACTTGTTTCGAAGACGTTCCTCAGAACTCCCATCTCGAACGAATTGACCCTTATATAAACCTATGGACGACAAGACACATTTCAAGAGCTTCTGGTACACTGAGGCACCGACTTCGATTGGGTGTTCTTTTGGACAACATTTTCTACATCGAATACAACAACTTACCTCCCCTCTGCACACCGGATGTGAAGACAAAGAAGACGGAGAACACATACTCATCAACTGCCAAAAGTATACAGATAAACCAGACCATCTCCGAGAACAAATGTCTACCATCGATAACCGCCCTTAGTCCCTATCAACACTTTTTGGCTCATGGAACACAGTCAAAACGCAACAAACTGTGATCGGGTATTTAGTAGATTATATGGTGGACACAAAATAAAGTGAGAACTATCGAGAACAACAAATCTAACGTATAGCACGCTCCGGGCATGCCGTCACTGTTTTGCAGCCTATTTTAGGAAGGGACAGGACACTATGTTGGAGGCTGTCGCTCCGTCGACCAGGTAATCTGAATACCTCCTCATACTGAGGACGGGTGCTTAGTCCAGGAATGCTGCATTCGATTAGGAATGGGTGGGCGCATTGTGACGTCGGATTTTCGACACTGTACACATGTAAATGATTATTTTGTTGCATTTATATAAATATACTTTTTTTGTAAATTAAACATAGCAGCGCATTGTAAACATAGCGGCGCCTCAAGCATCTACATCCTCGGCGGGTGCAGCCATGGCAGTAGCGAAACCTGCTCGTCAAAGCAAGTACACCGCAGACAAACAAAGGGAGCGGAATAACGCAGCGCAACGAGCGAGGAGGCAGGTACCGAAATCCACCATCGTTGTCGAGTCTCCGAACACACCGTGGGCAGAACGAGGAGCGGCGCAGCGCGCTGGGAGACAGAACAAAGCCTTTCGAATGCGTGAGGCGCAAGCGGATCGCGATTGTAAGCGTCTACGGCGGCAAGAGGACGAGAATTTTCGACAACGCCAGGCGGTAGCAATACGTCGCGGGAGGAATGCTTTCGCCCAGAATGGAAGCTTGGGCGTGTTGGTAAGGCATGATTATTTAAAACGTACAGGGTTGTACGTTTTGAATGCTTTCGCATTCAGAATTCATAAGAAGTCCATCGGTGCCCTCGGATTTTTTTTTTTACTTCAGATCATATGTTTAATATATATCGTGCAAAAATAGCATTGACTGTGCATAATCTGGAATCCACTTCTCTTTTCGGGCCATTCCAACTTTGCTAGACGTAGAAAAAAAAAATTACAATTTTGTTTATACATTTGTTTCATCGAAAGCATTTAGAAATTCCTAAAAAATAATGGCTCAAATTTTTTTTTTCAAAACCAACTTTAATCTGCGAGAAACGCCATAAAGTAAAAAAAAAGAATAATACAAAAAACATTCAATATATATATATAACTGAAATTTTTTTAAGTAACGTTCTCATGGGCGATTTTTGGTGCATGTTGCAATTCCACTTTTGAAGGCTACCGACATGGAAGGCTAAACAATTTACGGAAAGTAAAAAGATGCTACCGCGTTTGGAGATTTCTTGACGAACTTTGCACTTTATATTGGTCTAATTTTCAAAATGTTATTTCAACGTTCGAAACTTTCGTAGTATCGCCATTGCAGCGTAAAACTTGGCGGCCAGTATTTCCAATCCGATTGCTTCTTTTTACATTCTATGAATTGCTTTAGCCTTCAATAGTGGTAGCCTTTCAAGTTTTAAACAACATGAACCTACGAGTCGGAAATTAGAAAGTTAATACACAAATTTTATTGGATTAGATAGCGATTCGTGTATATTTTGTAATTCCTGGCGACACCCTCACTGGAAGTTGGTTTTCAAAGATAGCTATTCTTTTTTATTTCAACGACCCTATTGATTTTAATTTTTGTGAAGCTTTTGCTGAAAAACACAGCGTATAAAATATGACAGGTTTTGCTTGCGAAAGAAGGAAAGCGTAGTGCAGTCTCTTGCTTGCTTCTTTTTGCTTCAACTTCTAAGGAAAGCCCGTGATACTTGAAATTGAGTCCCTGATTGGGGAGGGGGGGGGGGGCGCTATCACGATGGATTGTGTTATGTTTCACGGGCTTTTTGACCGGTCAGAAGCAAAATACACGTGAACCGTATCATGTTGCCAACAGCTTATTCGGGTGCTTCTAAAGAATCTACAACTTTCCTAATCACAATTCAGTTGTCAACACAACATTTAAAAATGAGGTAATCAGTCATAAAACTGTAGTATTATCCTTCTTTATAAATATTGCAACCTTCGCAAGACACTTGCAAGAAACATACAGTTGGTTCCATTGGCATTTAAGGTTGCACCTCTGAAGAAAAAAAAAATCAGGGCGCTTTGTTTCGCATACCCAGTATTTACGTAGATTTACGTCTTAATGGCGAGAGAAGGGGAACGTGGCTATGTTTTCAGTTATGATTTATTTTTCGGGAAAATCAAGGCGCCCTGTAGAGCGATGGAATAATGCACGCCCAGTATATGACGATACGAGAAGTATGATAACTGTTGGCTGCTTCACTAGCCGACACATATCGGACCTCTCGTCTCGCTTCACGAATGCAGCCGCAGTTTGTATTTATGCTACTTTACTTCGCGTTCTCTAAAATTTGGGAAAGCAAATCGAGACTCATATTTGCACTTTGAAGTTCGTGCATCGAAACGTCCGTGCATTGAAATGTCCTGAACAGAATAGTCTATGCCAAAATTCTTCCCTCTACTAGAAAAATGAGATGAATAACAATTACAGATTACCGAGCTTCAAATGTAATGAATAACCGCCACAAATTACTTTCGCGTAAAAGTAACGGATTATGTTACTCTCTTGGTTTCCAATTACTCTCAAATTACTTTTCTCGCACACTTATGCACGAAACAATACAAACAACTTTTATTAAAAAAAAAAAAAGTTCTGGAACACCTTTTTGCATTTCTCATACGTCCGCATTATTGCAACCCTTTTAAAAATAAAATATTCAATGGAAGAGGATTAGTGCGGGTGCACTCCGCTCACCAGTAAGCTGAAAAAGCAGCAAAGGCTGGAACCACGCCCACCATCCCGCCAGCCTACGGCGACAGAAAATGACTCCTGGAATTCATACGACATTGATAGCTGTGCGCATGCTCAGTAGCAGCATCTATCTCCTCTAGGAGATCTACAGGGTGTCTCAAATAGCGGCCAGGCACTTTAAATCGAACGCGAGAATCGATTTCCTACCCTATCGCACTACGAATTTAAGGAGCAGTGCCACAGGTGGTGAATTTTTTTCTCGAAAATTTGGAAAGAACGAATTTACCTGAAACGAAACTAAAAAAAAAAAAAAAGAAAAAAATGAGGTCTTAACGGCTATGCAAACGCAGCGAAGCCACTGGTCCTCGAAAAATGGGGCGCGCTATTGTTCGAAGACCGGCGGCTTCGCTGCGTTTCCATAGAAGCTAAGATTTTTTTTTTTTTTTAATTTTTTATTTTTTACAAGATAGATTTTTGCAAATTTCAATGAAAAACGTCACCACCTGTGGAAAAGTTGCACAATATCGTGAGACGATAGGTTAAGAAACCGATTTTTTACGGTCAATTTAAAGAGCCTGGACGCTCTTTGAGACACCCTCCAGAATACAACGCCTCCTCGGCACTGTCTTCTTGATATATGTTTTTTACCTATTCGTATACACCTCTCACGTTCTTTTAGTGGTTCCAGTGACCGGTTACACAGTAAATTATGTTTTATTTTCAGTTTTCATTCTTTTCACGATGTTTGTTTTGTTTCTTGTTGAACTTGCTGTCTTTATCCTGTTAAAATAGCCTGGTCATATTCCTCTAATGTCTTTATTGTGCTAATAATTTAAACGAAAGTGTCAGGAGTAATTAAAATACACCGTTAGAAATGTTTGTAACGAAATTGCGTTGCAAATTTTTGCCGCAAAATTAACCTGGCAATTATAAAATGAGAAGGAATCCGTTACTTGTAATGAATTACTTCCCAAATCTGGTTCCCGCACCGAAAAGTTCGTACACTGAAGCGACCTTGCCGCAAAGAGACCGCCAATGGAACGCACTACACCGAAATGTCTGGAACCCAGGATTTTATAACAACGTGCAGGCAGCGGGACACCAGAGAGTTACAGCAGCAGGTAGGGGCGCGGCGTCGTTGTCTTGGGTTGCCCAATATCCGAAGCAAGTCAACCACCGGCAGAAGAAAAAACAGGCCTCACGAAACTGGTGTTCCTCCTTCCTTCCCCTGGCAGGAATTTTGTACGAAGTAAAAAGGGGTCTCGTCTTTCCGAACGATTTTGAAAATAACAACCGAGTTGAATGTGATGACGGTCCTTTTAATTGTTGCTACTAAAAGGCGTCTTCCAAATTCGGGTAAAATAACGAATATATAGACGAAAACAAAAAAAAAACGAAGAAATTCCGTTCTTTCTGCCGTCGATTGAAAACGTAACGGGTTTCCGTTCCAGCTCCACCGACGCAGGATGAAATGGCGGCGTTCCTCCGTTCACCCTGAAAGTAAAGTGTGGAGGAACGTTGTTCCTGGGAACGACGTTTTGTACAATACTGCCAAGACGTCAAGACCAGTATTTACCACACCGAAGCGTCGCGAGTTGTAGTGTCAGTTACTTATCACCTGCAGGGAACTAGAAGTTTGATAAAGTCTGTAAAAAGCACGGCGGAACCTTGAAGTCATCGTATCCTTACACCAATACACTCTGAGTTGACAGTCTTCCATTACAGTTATTTCCGTCGATGCTTGCCGAAATCATCCAATTAAGATCGACTAAGGGAGCGTCTGGTCAATCGAGATTGTCGAGCACAGTGATGCTCTTGGTCGCGCGTATCTCAACTAGAAATTAAAAAAAAACAAAAAAACTTTAACCTTTCCGCTTTGGTGAAGGAAGACCAGCGAAGCTCTATTATAGTAGCAATGAAGTAATGGCCTGCCACAAGTCGGCAAGCCAGAGTGAAAAGGTACTAAAGGTTGCCACCACGTATGAGCAACGAGGGCAACCAGTCAGCCGGCAAACCGGTCGTTTGGTTACTGTCGTCGCTCATAGATGGCGGTAGCTGTCCAAAGCTCTTTCTTGTCAGGTCATTTCAGGAAGGCCACAGTCCTAGGTTGACCAGCTCTTAACAGCTCTGCTGTCAAAAAAAGATCCACCAAAATACAGCCTTACATGTTTTTTTTTTTTTTTTTTTTTATTGAATTTTTATGAAAGAATTATTTGACAGGACAAAAGAACGGCTGTAGACAACTTGCTTGAAGACAGGATAATGACCCCGGAAATCGCGAAACGCAAGCCAGAGTGTCGAGCACAGTTTAGCACATTCGTGTTTCTGGTAATTGGCACGCAGACACTCAGAACGCGGCGTCTCTCGAAGCGATCAAGAAAGCCGCTGTCGTGGTGTGCCTAGACGGCGGGTTGGCAGACACGGAGCACTACGAGGTGGCGTGGCCTCGGCAGGTATACAGGGGCGGCGCCAACGCCGAGTATGCCGCCAATCGCTGGTGGGACAAGCCGGTCCAGGTAAGTAGCAGTACGTGGGTGCACACCGGTTTACATTACTTCCGACCGCAGCCAACGCTCCGAAGCGATGAGGCCGACCCAGCGGATCCAAAGTTGCATCCTCATGTCGCACGTCGTACCTTGTGCGTTTGCCTTGCAGATTAAAGCTAATCACGTGCAGTAGAATCGTTCGATTCCCTTGCACCTCCCGCAACGATGCAGGAAATTGTGGTGTGGTGTACTTCAGGTCGTACCTCAATGAACTCAGCGAAAGCGCACTGTCCTACACTTTCCTGCACCATAGCGATGCAGGTGGTGCTGGTGAATCGAACAACCCTAGTAAATGCGCGGTCAGGCGTTTCTTCTGTCTTTTTTTTTTAAGCCATAGCTTTATCGGCGAAAGTTTCTAGAGGTTTTGTCCTTGTCGAATTGTCGTCGCCGTGAGCGTGAAAAATCGAGAAGTGCTTTTTCACTCCCATCTTCGCGTGAGGAGGGGCAAGTGGAGGCTTCCCCTCGGCTGCGCCGCAAGGAGAGAACGAAGCGCGCAACCCTGGAGTTCCGCCGAGAGTGGCGTGACGAAGGGAGAATCGTCGTGTCGTCTGCACGAAAGACTGGTTTTCAAACATTACTCGAGTTATCCGACAACCCACTTCGGCAGTATCCAGTTGGTACGCGTAAAGTTTGATTGTTTTAGAAACGTTCACTTCGCTTACCCACTTCACGGATCAGCGAGCGCTCGTGGCGGTCGTCAGTGTCATCCACGACGCCAACCGCGACCGCTGTGAGAGTGAACATCGTCGCGCTTTCGTACTCGGGTAAGTGACGGCGCCATTCCACCCGCATTGCGCGACCCTGCTACAGCTATTGCTTTCGTTTTTTTCCCACATTGTGGGCGAAAAATACGACCTTTTTATTTTTTGTGCGTGAATGTTTTAGCCGGTGATACCCAATTCACGAAGACGACGAAAGACGGGACGATGCTCATTTGTCAGCGCTTGATTGGCTGCCTCCCATCATAGCGTTGGCCCTGGTCGGACTTAACGAAATGTAGTAATATGTAGATACAGACCACGGTGAAAGAACAGGGAGATGTTGAAACGAGGTCATAAATGGTGTCGAAATTCACCGGGGGCTCCGCGCGTCGCCGGGCTGGGCACTGTCGGGTTGGAGCTCGGCGTGCAGGCACGTTAGTGCACCGCGCGACCTTGAAAGCTTCTGAGCGAATAAAAACGGTTCCGCGAACATCTTTCCCATAGAAAAATGTCCTATGGCTATAGAAAATTCTTTGTATGGTCGGATTTAGCTTTTTGACCCAATTAGCTAAAGTATTTTCAATGGCTGTCTTTGCATTTTTTATGGTTGTCTTTATGGGTCTCGTTAGCTTCGCCTATAGCCCTATCACTGCGCAGCCATAGCGATCTTTAGCTTTTCGAATGGCTGGCTCTTTATAGCCAGCATGCTATAGCTGCCTGTGGCTTTTCCTTTTGTGTCTTTAGCCAGTCATATGGTCTGCTAAAGAAGGCTGTAAGGGTTCTTCTTTGAATCTCTTTAGCCAGCGCACTTAAAAAAAATATTATTTTCAGTTTTCCTGACTGTTCAACGCTACGTGGTAGATACAGAAGCATCACTAAACACACAGAATACACAGAACACCAGTAGGACAACCGCCACACAACATCAACAACGCAGCTGACACCGGACCCCCACCCCTCTGTAGATACGCTAAGCTGGCACTACCTCTATATATGGCAGTCTTATTTTTAAATCCGATTTGGCCGGTGACTGCTATCATTTATCACATAAACACGGAGAGGCGGATGAAAGTTTGCTCGTACTTCATACATTTTTTGAATGGTCTCTTGGAATAACCCCCACCTCTTAATTCAGCGCCCTGAAAAAAAGCAAATCTCGATTATTAGGCTAATAAACTAAAATTTAATAATTATACTTTTAATAAGTTCGATGAATCATGTTGACAATGCAGTGATGAAACGCAGTACAATGGTGCTGAAGATGGCAATCAAACTATTTCTTGATTGAAGTGTTCAGTGCCAGTGTAATCGATTTTCACTTTTGGGGGGGGGGGGCGATAATCAATTTCAATTGTTGCACAAGTCTTCAATATATTTTTGAAACAAACAATATTACTGGTGTTCGCGATTCGTTGCAACAGCAGAGAACATATATTGGGTCATGCTTTGTCACCGGTATTACAGAAATGTAGTATTGCTTTAATTTTCTAACCTGGAGCGTTTTTCCTAAAAAAGTAAGTGCCGGTAGTGATTTTCTATAGGCGTGTAAAGAAAGCTTATTGGTTCGCAGTCTTTAGATTGGGGCCATAGAATTTTCTGTAGGCGGGTAACGAACATTTATTGTTTCCCAGTCTTTAGACTTGTGGCAATAACATTTTTTATAGGCGGGTAAAGAAAATGTATTGGTTCCCAGTCTTTAACAGAAGGCCTTAGATTTTTCTATAGCTGGCTGTAGCTGCACTTGTGGATTTCTAAAGCCGATCATAGAGGGCCATAAGAGGTGATAGCCTGCCATATGATTTTCCAGAGACGACCATAGACCATTTTTGCATGGGTTCATTCGTTGCCCTTTCGAGGTGTTTGTTTTCTTTCAGAAATGAGAGCCGATTTTCGACACACTTGCCCCTCGGCGAGTCGGCGCCGTTCATACAGATATATCTCCTTCCATCGTTAAAGCGCTAGACTAGGCCACGACTGTACTGTAATGCTCGGAAATATTCATGGGCGCCTAATACAGACGTAATACTTTTTTCGACCGTCAATCGGTGTTGAACGGCAATTTCTTTTTAACAGCACTTGGGGGTAAGGTCGTTGTTTAGTTCTATGACCACACTAAAAAGGTATCAATCGAAAAAAAAAAAAAAACACTTCCACACGGGTCAGTAAGCAATTAAGGAAATGTAACATTAGGAGAGTATCAGAAATGGTCAGTAAATGCATGAACGCTAGGTCAATTATAGAAGGAGTTGTAAAATGTCACGTAAAATTAATAAAAAAACTAGTTTTATGAAACAAATCTTTTAAAATGAAGTTGTTAACACCTTCTTAAATGGGCAACATATTACTTACCACAGCTTCGCACTCACCAATACAAAGACATCTTTTAAAATACAAAATCCACTTTAAAGTAGTTTATGACCACGATCAAATCGCCGAAACCACAAAAATAGAATAAAAACGTGGTCAAAAAAAGGGCGTGCGCAGAACTAACATTGATTGAAAGCCCATCTTGCAAATACTCGTGTGAAAATGCATAGCCCCTACTAAATCCGGCGCAGCCCGTTTCGCAAGAACAAAGTCTGCCTTTTCGCCGATAATGACGCACATCTGTCGCAAATACAGTCCATGCCTTTTTCCTTATTTCGAAGGACTCGTGTAGCTCCCTAGATATCTGATCGGGAGACCTACCCAAAATTCACGTGTCACCAAATGGCGGTGTAAACGTAAACTGGCTGCAATGCGTAGGAAGGTGTCCTGGCGGAGTATTGCATCTGCATATTGGTTTCTGCAATCATTAAATCATCTGCGTCTCCGGCCAATGTGCGACCTTTCGCGTGACATAGGAATTTCATATACACTCATGAATGACAAATGATGAGGTGACGAATAACTGGAGAAACTAAACGTTTAATGGGGCGAACTTGTGTTTAAAACAAAACGGAAAGCTAGGGTCGCAGGCGTCGATACCATCGATACATCAGGATCGAGCGATGGGGTGAAAATAACTCATGCTCGCCGCGCCCAGCCCCTTTTGTAGACGCGTGGGCTTTGCTATCAATCGGCGTAGAAGGTTCGGAACGTAGAGCATTCGTACCTCGAACGAGCAACATGGTTCGTAAATTTACCAGAACGCAACATTTACGAAAACAACGCGTCCGCTACAAGGCACCGAACCTCGGCCCATTTCCGTAGGAGCCAAGTGCGCAGTCGATTTGGCTAGCTACGCTCGCGGCAACGCGACTCTCGTGGTGCATTCTGTGAGCCTGTTACGGTGTTTCTTGTACCAATGTTCTGCTTAACATCCGGGGATTGTTGATTTTGCTGCATAATAGCAACAGCTTATTATACTCCGTCTCACCCTACGATGGACTAGGGCCTGAAGGCTGGCGGGTGGAGCATTGCTTTAGGAAAGCTTGCATGGGCATTGCGCAGAAGTGCGCGACAAAAATACGGATAAGCAGACTACGAAGAGGACTTATCTAACGCATATGGTTCTCTCTTATGATAGCGCGCTATTTTATATTGGAGAAATAAAGGTACATGGTATTTAGTTCCATAAACGTTCTGTCCATATTTCGTAAGCGTGTCAACTGTTCGAAGATGTTGAACGGCGCGCAAACAAGACTGACGAAATCGTCGCGCCTTAGCCATAACAATCCAATCCAACCCAATCTAATCTTTCTGTACGTACCCGAACTAGTACCTCCCTTCCGCACGGGGTCCATACATACGCCCCCGTGTCGAACACTCGATCCGACTCACCTTCATTTCTGAATGGCCACTGTTTCTGATCCTGGGTTCTCTTCGCCCCTTTGTTTCCAGACGGTATTTACTCCATTCAGTGGTCTTCGGTAGTAGCAAGCAGACGGAGCCACCGCGAGGGCTCGCTAAGCAGACGAAAAACTCGCCTCCGCATGACGCCTCTTGGCGCTCATACGTACGACGGAGCCAGGGGTAGATACGCCGCCACAACAGCGATCATCGCGTTCACATGCACTTTTTTGCCAGGGGTTCTAAATGAACTACCTGGGTTGTGACGCCATACGGCATATCACGCAGGCTTATGTGCCGTCATTTGTTGCCACCTGGGGACCACTTTTTGATGCAAGGACGAGATAGGACGCAAAACGCGCCAATGGAAAACACATTCCAGTGTCCGTAGCTCGACGAACACCACTCACTGTTTGTTTCAGATTGTCGTGGGGCAAGACGGAGGGTCCGCCCTTCTGTTAGATCACACAGATTGCGACGGCACCGTGATGGCAGGAGTCACGAAACACTGCTACAATTATGCGTGAGTATTGCTTTCAGTTGAAATCGATGAACCGTATGTCAGGAGTAATCGGCACATGCGCAGTCCTGCATCCAGCAGCGGCGAAAGCTCGAAACAACGTTCGGCTTCGGAAACGGAAGGTGCCCTACCTCCGCGACTCGCATGATTCGCGGAGGATGGCGGAAAGGTAGTGAAAGTCCCCTTCCGGGCGCCAATCGTGCTGGGAGATTTGGCCGCTTGGTGTCGTACTTATATGTAGAAGTGAAAAGCCCTTCTATTCTGGGAAAAGTGGCGCCATTTTTCGAACCAGCCGCCGCGCACACTATTGGCCAGTCGTCACGTGACATCTGTCTTTTGGTTTTGGACTTCCGGTCACCATGAATTTCCCATGATATTTCTGATGTTGCTACACCGCAGCTGACGGGCTGCTGCGCCTGTGGAAAAGTCTTCAGAAAGCTTTTCAGTGTTCCCCTGGAGCAGAAAGTGAGCCTCGGAGGAAGATCTAGCTTCACCGAATCGGTCGAAAATATTGTATCCCGACGGCAGCCGCAAGGTTATGCGAGGTGAGTGCTCTGTATTAAGCTCACCAGCATGCAAATGACAGCTGTTTAGAGCGAGTTATGCACTCCATTCCACATCTAAACGGGAGCAATGTAATAGCGAGCACAACATTGCCAACTTGGCATGCACGGACGCCCGTGCCGTGGAAGTAAAGGCGCCCAACGCGCAGTTGCGTTTGAGAGCGTTTAACTGCGTTGCGTCAAGACACGAAAGGGAGTCACCGGCACATCTCTGGTTCGTATGAAGCGTGGAATCCAATTCAAGGGAATTGCTTGGCATGCGACAGAAGAAGTATGGATGTCCTGCGTTCTCGAAGTCGCAACGCAGTGAAACGCTCTCAAACGCAAATGTGCGTCGGGGCCTTAGGTCGTTGAAAACGGCCTGCTCCTGTTTGTGCTTGTTGCATTGGTGTCGCTCTCTATTACGGGTGCGTGCGGAGTACGCGCTCTCGTCAACTGTTGCGTACGTGCTCGCGTACCATACTTTGTTTCGCACAGATAGGTTGCAACTCTGCCGCGGCTGCGTACCCGAGCATTTAGATGTATCTATACTCCGTTTCAATATAAGTGCGAGCGCATCCAGTGCGACAAGCAGAAGTGCGCTTTCTCTGACGACGCTTTTACTGGACGAGCGCATGTGCTTAGCCTGCTCAAAGTGAGTTCACTCTTGTAGCGTCAATAGGGTCTCCTTCGCTCGCAGTCTTATTGAAACGAAAAATGCAAGCAAATGAAACATTCGAGATCAACCCTACACTCGCGCCAGCAGCTTTGACAGCGGAAACTTCACGTGCAGGTCTTTGTCAGGCTAACCTAGGATCTGCAGAAACGAGCGTTTGAGGTGGCGTTACATAATGTGCTCTCGTCTAAAATCCGACATCGTCAATCTATTACAGGACAACTTCATTATCGACCAATTCAAAACACTAATGATGCAAAACAAAGGAGAGCAATAAATTGAGGAAAGATGCTCTCCCAAACATTTCTTTTAGAGCCCAGCTCTTCGGCGCCCATTTCCGGCTTGAGTGGCGTCGGCGTCGCCGTCGCCGTCGGCGTAACCGCGCGGTGCATTATGGGTAAATTTTCCCGCTAAATCTAGCAGAAAAATTTCCCCGCTAAATCTCGCGGAAAAAAGTTCCCCGCTAAATCTAGCGGAAAAAATGTCCCCGCTAAAATTAGCGCCAAAATTTTCCCGCTAAATCTAGCGGAAAAATGTCCCCGCTAAATTTAGCGGAAAATTTTCCCCGTTAAATCCAGCGGAAAAATTTCCCCGCTAAATCTAGCGGAAAAATTTCCCCGCTAAATCTAGCGGAAACATTTACCGCTAACTGTAACGGGAACAATTTCCCGCTAAATCGGGCGGAAAAATTTCTCCGCTAAATCTAGCGGAAATATTTCCCCGCTAAATCTGGTGGAAAAATGTCTCGGCTAAATCTAGCGGAAATATTTTCCCGCTAAATCTAGTGGAAATATTTCCCTGCTAAATCTAGCTGCCGCTAAATCTAGCGGAAACATTTTCCCGCTAACTTTAGCGGAAAAATTTCCCCGCTAAATCTAGCGGAAAAATTTCTCTGGGGGTCACGTGTGACCCCTTCCCCCGAGGCCAGGTGACCCCCCGTGATTTTGGGGAGGGGGTCATGTGACCTTGGGGGTCACGTGACCTCAGGGGCGGTCACGTGACCTCAGGGGCGGTCACGTGACCTCAGGGGCGGTCGCGTGACCTTTCTGGCCTTGCCCCCTCCTCCTCAAGAGCTGCGCTCTAATTCGATGTCACAGGGAGTTCTAAACGGCTTTCATTTTTTTGGTTACCTTCAACCCGGAGAGTAAATCACCACTGCAAGAGAACTGGAAATGTAAATGATCTGTACAATCTCCCCCAAACCATAGATTTTTTCTTCAGTAAGACATGTTGCATAAGTTTTACAATACAAATTTGATGCACAAATTGATGCTTTTGTATGCCTTATCTACAAAATGCAGTTCCATTTGTTTGTTTTGGTTGGCTCCCTAAAGTCTCCAAGGCACCCCCAGCAAAACCTAAATAGTACACTACAAGGCAATGCATACAGTACTGAAACATCCCCCGGACAGACTGCTGCAGCAACCGCCGCTGCTCTTTAGTTTGGCTGTCCGATACTGTTCCGTGGTCGACCTTGGCACATCTACCACTAGTGCCATCTTTGTCCATTCTCGGAGTGTGTGTCCCCCCTAGGGCCCCCAGCAAGATCCAAGCGGAGCTTTTCTATGGGGGCAATATGCCGCAGTGACCGCAGCTGTTGGTGTGTTTGGCAGTCCGATAACCTCTCCAGGTCCACTGAGGCTCACCTACCACTAGGGTCGTTTTTGTCGATTCTAGGCGAGTGTGTCCTCCTGGGGCCCGCCCCCCCCCCCTCCCCCCCCCTCCTTCAGCGAGCTCTAAGCGGTGCTGTACAGAACCTAACATTCCCAGCTTCCGCAGAGCAACCTGGTTCGGCAACCCCCCGAGCTGCTGGTGAGTTTAGCACAATGATACTGTTTCCAGGTCGACCGAGGCACACCTGCAACAACTGTCGTCTCTGTTCCGTTTATTCAATCTAGAAGTGTGTGCCGTCCCATGGCTGCCCGAGCAAGGTCTGGGCAGCGCCCTACAGGTCCTTGCTTGTTCAGCATGTCCTGGACGGATTGCCGCAGCAACAGCCGATGAGTTTTTATTTTCGACTGCTGGATATTTCTTGATAGAGTGCAGACAGTTACACACTGTTACTTACATCCGATCTTATTGTCTCACCGTTGGCCACTTAACAAGACTTTATAGTATCAGCTGCCTCGGTGCTTACGAGGGAAGAGCGCTGGCCTACGGATCCCCATGTGGCGGGTTCGAATCCCGGCCGAGGCGCCCGCAATCTGACGGAGGCTTATTGCGGAGGAGGCGCCGTGTAACCGAGCTTTCGGTTGCACGTCAAAAGATCCCCAGGTGGTCCAAATTAATCCTCAGTCCTCCGCTGGGGCGTGCCTGATGCCCGTCGTTGGTTTGGCACGTAAACCCCCCAAACTTGACTTAATATTAAAATTGTTTCTTTTTCAGACACGCAGTTTACACTTGACATAAGGCAGTATCATCAGAAGGCCAGTCTTTCTGGTGTACTGATGAATAACAAAGAGCTACAAATACAACTGTATTCAATGCAGATAAAACTGATATTGACGCAACGTCAGGAGTATCAGTTGCAGCGGGAAGAGAACAATTCAAAATTTGAACTTAGGCGCTTTCTCTTTGCAGAGCAAGTAAATTGTCTCGAAATGTTCACTATGAAGGGGACTGCATGGACTAAAGGCATCCTCGAGAAAGTTTTTAAGATTGATCTTTCTTGTGTTTCCCATGGTTTCAATGTGGTACTAAAGGAATCGGGGTAGTTATTGCCTGTAGAACGCACATTTCATTGGCATCTTCAGGACTTCAAGTTCGTGTTAGACATAATTCACAAGCTGATGGATTCTTTAGCATACAATGTGAGTCAGACCTCCTGCCTATAATCCACTCGTGCATCCTTATTTTGAGTATGCCTCTGATGTCGGATACCTGCAGAGTGCAGACCCGTCTCCTCAAGGGGCTCGATGTTTAACCCTATCTGGTTTGTACAATTTATTGCATGCAGGCGTGCCGAATCAGTAACAGCATTAGGAATTGCAAGGGCTTTAGAAGTATTTTACGATATGTAAAAGTGACTACACCTGTCAGTAAAACTACCTGCACATTTGTGAAGTGTTAAGAAGGCATTTTGATGGTGTGTGGTGTGTCTCCGTGTCACTTTATTTCTTCTTAATTCTGTGATCTGTTTTGTTTTGTACTCAGCATATGTTCTACTTATAGTGAATACCCCTACCGTGGACTTTTGCTTGGCTGGCCGTTTTGTGAAATAAATAAAATTGTGACTTTTATTTCGTTCCCTTTAACGTAATCTGGGCTTGTGTGGTTTCATAGAGATTTTGATCTCGCATTCGCTTGTTTTGCATTCTTCTCTGGATAAGATTTGAATCATTTTTGCCTCATTCCCTTTTGTTGAAATAATAAGCAATTGCTTGACTTGATTAGGTGTTGAAGCCGAGCGCTGGTTTTGAAGTTCGCACCAGTTTTCCAGCCCTACAACGCTGGCACAGGGGTCTAAAAGCAGCGTAAATTGTAGTTACACCTGGATTATTTTTGTATCAAGGAATAACGAAAATGATAGACACTCCGATAAAATTACAAGGTTACAAAACTAAAGGAAAACGGAGGTTTCATTTCTAAAAACGGTTTTATCAAATAAAATAACGAAAATAGTATTTAATGCGCGTAGTCCCTTAGCGAAAGGCCCGTGGTGTCGCGAATTTTTACAGCATGCACAGAATACGCGCATAGAAACTCGTAGCGATTTTTATCATTACTATTGTACTACAGTCAGCTTAATAATGATAGCTTAGCGTCAACTACATCAAGGCTTCCCCGATTAGAAAGAAAATAGTATCTTGCTTTCTAGGCCGCCAAATTGTTTTTAGCGCCCGTAGCCCACCTCCCGAAAGCTCGCCAAGGACATGTTTTAAAAAGTAATCAATAATTTGAAATCGTGGAAAGGAAATTGCAATTGGGCGGTTGCCTATGATGATTAAAGGTGACTTGCGATTCTCGTGAAGCCAAACACTCACGAGACGGTGACCTAATGCAACTCGGTCGGGACGATTATCCAGAGCAGTTTCGGGATCCACGGTTGGACGGAGAGAACTAGAGCGGCTTTAGGACGGTCCGATACGAGTGCGGGCTCTAGATGAGGTCATTTCCCCACTTTTCAGACGAGAAAGGTTCACTGGATTGGCAGCTTGATCGCTCCAGCTTTGAGGCCAAACACCGGCGAGACACTGACCTAATGCAACTCCTAATGCAATTCTGTAGGGATGATTATCCACAGAGCCGCCTCGGTGGCTCCGAGGCGAGAGCGCTGGCCTACCGATCCCCAGGTGGCGGGTTCAAATCCCGACCGAGGTGCCCGCAATATGACGGAGGCTTATTGCGGAGAAGGCGCCGTGTAACCGAGCTTTCCGTTGCACGTCAAAAGATCCTCAGGTGGTCGAAATTAATCCTCAGTCCTCCGCTGGGGCGTGCCAGATGCCCGTCGTAGGGTTGGCACGTAAAACCCCCAAATTTGACTTTTTTGATTATCCACAGAACTTTCGGGATCCACGGTTGGACGAGCAGATCTAGAACTTCTTCAGGACGGTCGGATACCAATGCGGGCTCTAACTGAGGTCATCACCGCACTTATATGACAAGAAAAGTTCACACGATCGGCAACTCGCACGTGCCAGCTGACCGAGACATTGAGTCGTTTTGGAAATTCCAGAGGGCGCCTCCGTCGCAAAACGGTAGTTAGAGATGGGCTGAGGAGGGTTTTTTGAAGGGAAAAGGGAAGAGAATGCGCCACTTTTCCCAGATACAGAAACTTTAAAGAAATGTACATTGTAACAGTGAGAAAGGAGAAAACGAGCAGAAGGACGAAAACAGGCATGTACAAGCTTTCAGATTACAACAAGAAATATTTGACGCCAGCAGACTCCGACGGTTGTTGATGAAGAGTTCGCTAGCGTAAAATATATGTTGTAAACTGAAAGCATGTACATGTCTGTTTTTGTCCTCCTGCTTGTTTTGTGCTTTCTTACTGTTACATCTGTTCCAAGACGCTCGTGAAAATCTTGAAATGTCCATTGTTTTTTTTTTTGTTCTTTTTTTACATTCGTGTAAGTTTTGTGGCGTGAATTATTACGCGGGAACTAATTTTATTTCAGCGCGAAAAAAACAAAAAAAAAATAAAACGCTCACTTAAATTTATCAGTAGATGAAATAACTGAGTAGTTTCATCATGAGCGTCTTAATTTTCTAAACAGATGTTACCACAATCCGTATTATCTTAATTAAGGACGGAATCGGTGCAATGAGAAAAAGCGAATGAAGCACTACTAGAAAGGGAGCTTCGCGGCGCTCGTCGTGTTTCAGTGCGTATATTACACCCCTCTAAACCAATAAAGACCAGGAAAGATACAGAGACCACGTGCTTTGCTTTGCGCACCTGCGTTTGTGTGTGCTCTTGCTTTCAACTGCTCTCTCACATGTAAAAAAAACAAACAAGTATTGAATCCTAACCCGCATTGCTTTCCTATACGACTGAGTAACGCGGCGGCAGAAACAAATTTCTAAGCCGCAAAGTCATGAGACCGAAAATGCAGCAGAAACTTAGCCAGCTTTGGATGCACTTCCTGAGCCTCTTCCGCGGCGCAGGTATTTGGTCAAAAGTTTGTGTTTGTCTGGTTATTTAGGGCCGTCCAAGCCCAAATAGTTACTTTACAACCTAACAGTAATATTTGATTAGAGTCGGACCGTTTTGTTTATTAATTGTAACACCAGTGTCAGAATAAGCAGCAGAGTTCAGTTGTCACCCGAGCACAAAGTTGAGGCCTAAGTTTGCGAAACGCGCTGACTGGACTCTCACGACACCGACGTTGCGCCAAGCGAGAAACAAATCATTAGATCTTTTCAATTTCATTGAGATTGTCAAAATTAGTAGGAAGTGCCAAAGTTGGTGTAAGCTTACCTGCAGCTCACGTGGAGCGCGCGTGGAAAGCGTTCCGATTGAACGGCTGCGCTGATGACGTGGCGGTCGGTCGTTACTACATCCCTGTGCCATGCCAGAGGCAATGCTTTGTAGATTGTCTATAGTCGAGCTGTCGACGTTAGAAATCACGTCACTGTTTGTGTCGAAAAAACAATAAAGTAAAACTCGCTATAATCTTTTTTTTTGTCAAAGCTGCCGCTGGCGTCAAAGTGAAGTGTCAGAACTTAGCAAACGACGTAGTTTGAGCGGAAAACCTTCACTTCAGTCTGAGGTGAAGGTAAGGTTTGTCAACATGGCGGCATAACACGCTGCGATCGAACCTATCTACAACCACCGTCAACGACACTGCAGAGATTACTGTGACGTCTTCGAACACCACGACGACAACTTCCGGCCACAGCAGTGGTTGTCGAAGGCCGTTGTATATGATAGTTGTAGGTTGACTTGCGACGAGTTTCGTTCGGCGCTCGGACTTCGGAGGCGGGCGACATCCGCAACCGCCATGACCGTGGAGCTGGAAATACTCTGAGCGCTCCGGCTCTGTAGAACAGGCAGTCTTCCAGCCAAGGTGGCGACTGACAAGCACGTCCGCGGGCCCTTGCTTGTTAAGGAAAATAGTTCGTTATTTTTTATTATTTTTTGGTGAGCTTTCTGCAGGCCTTCGCTAATTGTGGGCGTGTTCGTGTTAGGCTAATTTGGATTTCTCATTGTGCGGAGGACACACGCGATTTTAATCATCAGGATTTGGAAGGAACGGCCGGAACAGACGCGATTTGATTTTTTACGCGTTTATATGGCCGTTGCAGCACCTTATTGGGTATCAGACGACATTTTGTCAATATGTGTGGTGATTGAACTGTAACGACATTTTTGCGCCTTAGTCCACCAGAAATGACCTGGTGACCTGAATGCTGCTCCTGTAGTCTGTGAAACATATACTATATCTGCGCCAACAAGGCGACCGACTCGAAAACGAAATGAATCTTTCATCAAACATATCCCGCGTGGTGGCGCTTCGGTATTTCCGGTTGCCATTAGTTGGATCTGATGTGAAAGTGCAGCCGACATTCAGACACAAGTTTTGCTTCGCGTCTGGGAGTGTTACGCTGTTTAGGATGCCACCACAAAAAGAAAAAAAAAAACGAATGCAAAGAAACGACATATGTCTAATACCCCTTTTTTACGGGCACAATCAAGGGGCTCGGAACGAACGTCCGTGAAGAATTGTCGCTCCAGCTCGCGATCTAGGCTCTGCCCGTCTTCATCGGCGAGCGCTAGTTCTTCGATTCTTTAAAGGGGCGATGCAATAATTTTTGAACTTGGGCGTAAATACCGCTTAAAACGGATCCCTGTCGTTAATGACCTATAGAACACGCGTTTGTTTTTCACCCCACGCAACAGAAGTCGCAGAAAAAATAAAAGAAAATAAGCAGCGTTCACCCCTTCAACTCGCAGCCAGAACAAGCGGCTACGTGATCTGGAGCCGATTATATGCCGCCAATTTTGATCATAGCCACGAGCCGGGGGTGGCGAAGCACGGGGTACGCGCTGAGCTCCAGAGATTGTTATGGTTTGACTATTGTCATCATTGTACCAACTGGACACGGGCTAACACCTGAAAGCTTCTTGAGCTAGCGATTATCATGAGTCCAAATTGAGTGCACATGCAATGCTCGGGGCCAATCAATGAGCGACATTTAAATATCATCATTGGGGTGCACTGCGATCTTCCAGTAACGTCATTCAGTTTAGCAAAGAAGATATACAATGAAAACGGTCGCTTTTGTCCTTGAAATCACACCTTTTTACGCAAATTTGTTATGAAAGCCTCTAAAGCGCCAGAAAAAATAGGGATATAAAGTTGTTGGATTGCTGTCGGCGTCGGAGGCCTCGGTGTTGCGGGTGCTACAGAGCCAAAAGCGAGTGGTGTGAACGCTCACTAATCTTGCTCGCCCCCGCGTCTTCTCCTCCACGCTCTTTGGTTCTCTTGTTCGGCGCCTAGGAACCACGGAAGATGCTTCGTCCCTCCAAGGTAAAGCGTGGCAAAGTTGAGTGCGCCTTCGAATTTTCCTGGGGAGGAAACTTTACGTCGTTCTTTCTGCCACCCTTTTCGCCACGTCATCATTCAAAGAATATTTGTGTTTCACAAGACTCGCAAGCCTGGCTTTTTTGGGCTTCAGTTCCCATGGAAAGGTCTGCAGGAGCCTCAGTCCTGGAGCGGTTTTCACCGGGCAACTTTGGACCTATATTGCCAAAGAGTGCCAAAGTTAGGCTTCATTGCTGGTTGTTTAGTTGACACGCGGCATTTTTTACTCATATAAGGCATTTCGACGATTATGTGGCGAGCCAGAGAAAAGCTATTTAAAAGTCAAATGAAATCACATTGGCTCTAAATAACGCCTTAAAGCAAAATCTCATTAGGCCGAGAAAAGGCCCCACGAGTCGCCAAACTTGGGTCAAGCTAGTCATTTCCCTGACGCGCTGCCTGGGTATTAATGTAATATCGTGACTTTCTGGTACCGTTTTTCGTTCTTTGGACTTTTCGCTGTTTTCATGTCGGAGGAGTGCGGGTATTTTGTATTCTATATTTTCTTAAGCCTAGCCTTTCTAGAGACAGCTCCGTCTTTCTAATTGCCATCTCTTAGTCCAAAGTCGTTGGAGCGAGAAGGCGAAAAGAGAATAACAGCACGCACAGAGTTTTTGTTTTACTCTTCAAAAGATTATTTTAAAATAGCCCTGACAATTACACTCCGAGCATGAGTTAAGCTGCCAGGGGGACATAACAAAAGGTGTTAATTTTTAGTAGTCAGTATAAGTAAAAGAGATGGCTGAAATTTGGCAAATGGGCATTAGTACTAAAGTAAACATATGGTATCAATAGAAAACGTGCTGAGGGTTATTGAAAACCATTGAATCGCTAAGTATTTAGAATCGGAGCT
Organism: Ixodes scapularis; assembly: GCF_016920785.2. Taxonomy (NCBI): domain Eukaryota; kingdom Metazoa; phylum Arthropoda; class Arachnida; order Ixodida; family Ixodidae; genus Ixodes; species Ixodes scapularis. The sequence continues at coordinate 59,628,419 of NW_024609879.1, read as the reverse complement.
CGTGGATAACGGGAGGAGCGCTGAAGTTAGCACTCGTACACCAGGCTCAAGGCTGGGGATGCGGTGATAAGGCTAATGATACGTGCGTGGGAGTGATATCATCCTTCTTTTCGCACCGTCAGCATTGATCCTGTTGCAGGATAGGTAACTTTAGCGCGCCACAACGTTCCCCCGCGTTCCAAATCTTTCTAAAATATACTAATTTACATGTTTCCAATGACGCTTAACGAGTATGTAATAGGACATTGGCTTGGCGAGGAATGATACTATCAGAATTCACTGGAAAAATACATAGTTATTTTGATTTTTTCAACCACGTTTCCTGTGCCGTACTTGTTTCTGCCTCCGTCCTCGTGGTTTGCGCAGTTTATTACTTTAATCTCGACACGAATCAACTGGCCCGCCAAAAAGGGGTTTCATTGAACCAAGTCATTACTTTTACTAACGAAAACGGTATTGAACAAGGTTTAGCCAATTTTCCGACTTATTTCTCCACTTAAATCCCTATTATACGTCCCCAATTCGCCGTGTAAATTACCTGAACAGACATAATTCGAGTGCTTTTCGCGCCTTTACTAAAACAATATTGTAACACGTAGAAACAAAACCTTTATAATTGGTATGCATGGAGTCCCTCTTGAAGACACCAAAGGGACAGGCACATTTTCTCATTTTGTTTAACGTTTTGCTGCATCTAGATGAACTTGTTCTCTGATAAATTAAAACTATGAAATAAAAAAAAGAAAAGCTAAGCGACGGCGCACTATTTTTTGCAAACCATAACGTACGCACTCAATAATTTAGTGAAATCTAGGAAACGTCAAGTGGGCAGTGGCGTTGGTTCTATCATTACAATCGCATAAGCGGAGAGCTTAGGGTGATTGGTTTTCATATCATTTATTTTTTTTAATATATTTTAGCTTGGTAAGGAATGAACCTATCAGGGTCCCTAAACTCGTTAAACACAAAGTTGTGGACAAACATTCGCTGAGCGCGCCGGCTAGACGCTGGCGACAGAAGGGCCAAGTCATCGTCGTGATAGTTCAATCAATGCGCTATGTGAACATCGGCCCCAAAGTTGTGCTCTACGAGTTTAGAGTCCGAGAAGTTGGTAGAAATCTAAATAACTATTTTTATTTTATTATGTAGGCATTCTAGCACTTCGACAAGACTTGAGGATACAACCTATTTACGCCTCTGTGTAACGTTAGAAATCATAAAAATTAAAAAAAATAGACATTACAATCCAATAAATCGACTTCTCTTTTTGTTCTTTTGCTATGCAAAGGTATTAGAATAATTCAAAAGGGCAGATAAACTTGATAATCGTTTACTTTAACATACATGGTGAATACCACAGCTCAAGAACAGGAAGCTTCGAAGCATCAGAAGACAACGCGGAAGTTGTACCACAGAAGGTGGAATTTGTTTTGGGACCCGATACCTTAATCGACATAGAAAAAGCGAGAGCTTTTTACGTGAGGTCAGTATATATTTTAACTCCATTCTCACAATTGGAGTAGGTTGGGGGAACTAACGCGAGCTTTGATATCTCATAAAATTCTAAAAATCTTCCAATGCATGTATCTTCCTAATATACGAGGGCCTTACTATTCACAGAAATTGAATTTTCCAATCGAAACATTCACAAGCAGGCTGGGTCGGGTGTGGAGTCACTGAATAATTTTTTTCTCAGCGAGTTTATTCCGACACATTGTAGTTAACGAGTTGGTCGGAGTTCTAGTTATATCGCGTAGTGTTTTCTTGCTAATTTTATTTCTCAATTTTTATTTGGTTTCTGTTTTTACGTTTTCATATTTTGTTCACCTTATAGGAGAACAAAGTCCGAATCTTTTATAGTAGTCGTTCTTGGAAAGTGTATCTTAAAAGAAAAAAGCAAATAACAAATGTCGAATGATCAATTTTGGGCGATATGATCCAGCGTGATGTCTCAAACACTGCAGCCATTCCGACGATACCGAGCGGCTCATGTATCAATTTCCGAGCTATGGAAAATTGTTCGTCCAGTCGTGCAACATGAGTCCAGACGGCTACGTGCAGATGGCTATGCAACTGGCGGCCTACAGGTAAGAAGACATCACTTGCGCACAAAATAACCTTTTGATGGAAATATTAGAGTAGCGGTACGGCCGGTCGCAGCCAATGCCATGATCGTATCGATGGAATCAAGCAGCTTCAAAAGTGCATGGTGATGGCGCTTGTCCTATTTGTGCTTCTGCTATCAACGGCTAAGCCAATCACGCGCAGTGAATGCGACGTCAACTCGAGCTTTTAAAATGCGATACCACTTCTTTTCGGCAGCCTCCCCAGAAATATTCTGCTTTGTTACACGTAAACTAATGCGCGCATGGGGGAGACACTGCTAAGTAAATAAATTCTGAAGACAGAGTGAAACTCCGAAGGTCCCTCAAGGAGAATCGTACCCTTGACCCTGTGATTGTTAGCCCGAAGCACTACCATATTTCCAAGGGGTAGTACTGTGCAGAGGACGTTGTTAAATGGGATACCATTGTCTATTTTTGCCAATTGACACCGCGGAACGCGCCAACTGACTCGGGCCCGTATAGCCGGAAGCTCTCGAAGTTTCGAGCAGCGCCCCTGGGGAACAAAATGGAACATATTTCGGTCTCGTTTCGATTGCGCCACATTACGCGCTCCTAAGTAGCTTACGCACGATTTGAATGAAAACAAAATAGGCGAAACGATTTAGAATATAATATCCTTGGCGTTTCGATAAAGCAATGAAACCAAAAGTATGCACATTGTTTTATTGTTTTTTGTTTTGTTTTAATAGCGATAGGTGTTATGGGCTCTTCCCACCCATGGAAATGACGTCTGTTGTCGTTCTAACTGTCGTAGTAGTTGTCAACGTTGTCGTTTACCACACATGACAAGAACAAACAGCGGCTGAGAGTTTTACTTGGCGACACTTAGCGACGTCGACTTTCGGTAATTAGATGCTCATTTGTATAACAGTGACATATCTTATCCTTCATCACCACGTTCACTAGCGAGATTCATTTGTGGTGGAACAATATAAAGGGTATGTGTGCAGGTTAAGTAGGATGTGCAAGCAATGACGCAGCTGGACTTTTCTCCATGGTGTGTTCTTTTAGACTTTACTGATTTGCTTTATATAAGCCCTGGAAGCTAACACTAGTGCTGTCTGTACGTGTGAGGCACACGACAATGGAGAACTTATACAGAACTAGTCGTCGAGATAAGTCGAATAATTACCTTAATTATGTTCATTAACCTTTGAAACACTAAAATAAACGCATGGATCCGGTCAGAAACTTGCTGAGCATCATTTAAACGACTAATTCAGTAAATTTTCGAAAGACTCTGCGCGCGTAGGAAGCAAGCTAGTTTTGTTAGGGTAACCACTCATGCACCAAGAGCAAAGCTAGCGGTTTCAAAAAGGCGGATAATAAGAGACGGCAAAAACGCCGCGGGCACGTGTTCGGCTCGTCTGCCGTGAGGCTGTTGCACCAGTGATAACTTTAATACATCACCGCGCTTCCCGTGCACTCACATACTGTTTAAAAAATACTAATTGGTTGTCTATGACACACAGCAAGTTTCTAAATGAAAGTCTCTTTTCAGACTTTAAAAATACAACGGATTTGTTTAGCAATTATTGCACTTACCGTGACGATTAGCAACCTTGAAAAGACCATTTGTGTAGCGTTCCCGACTTTTGAACAACAGCCCGTGAAAACACAAAAGAACATCCTATGGAACGTAAATTCAGACGCTAATAATTATCTATTAACTTTCTACTGAGCTAACAGAATTGTGCCTTGTCTGCTTGTTAAGCAGTTAAGCGTTAATTCCGTTCAAAGTGAAGATGTATTCGTTCTATTTTCGTTACCAGAAATTTTGGCTCCCAGTTCATGATGCTCGGATCGGCTTCAACTCGGAAGTTCCTTTACGGACGAGTTGAACAATACCTTGCCATCACGAAAGAGAGCCAGTCCTTCTGCAGGGTCTTTGACAACCCCCGATCAAGCAGGACTGAAAAAGAGCAGAGCTTGAGAAAAGCGGTTGCAAGATGCAAGCTGGATTCCGCTCTCGTAAGTTCTTATGTTTTCGAAGCCAATAATGAGTTCCAGAGGGTGAAAAAAAAAACACCCAAGTTTGAATAGTGGAAACCACTACGATGTTTACAAACATATCGAAGTTCATCCACACCGCAGGTGTACGTCCTGCGAGTGGCATATCCCAGATTATGGTAAGGTGAAGCGTCTATGCGGGATACACGGTATGCAAGTTCGACTGCTCCTTGCGCACCGCCCGTGTTTTTTATATTCCTTACTTGGACCCACCTGGTATTGTTTGCCGGAAATTTGAACCAAGGAGGGCGAGCGCTTGGCGGCGACGTCATCACGCGTTCTTCAAGGTGACGTTTGATTGCGTTCGTCCAGATGCATAAAAAGACGGAATTCCGGACATTTACCCACTATGACCTACTTCTAAATGTTTTTTTTCTTTTTTTTTTCTGCAATGCAGTTTTACATTTGAGGTCTTCGTAACTATGTCTCTCGCTTGTCAAACCGTACGTAAATAATTTTATTCTAAGCGTAAACTTCAAGTAACGTGGACGTTACCCTTTGACTCCACGAAAACAGCTTTTGTCCGCAAACTCTATCAATACTAGTGGGGATGTATTCGTTCGAGCTTCCATATGCCGCTCCGGCAGGGGGCTCGTGCTTTTTATGTTTTTGTGCCGGTTGGTTATAAAAATCTTACCGCATTTTTGGCTTTAAGATCGTTTTGTGAATCTGGCCTTTGATCTTTGTGGTTTGCGTAGCATCTGTCACCAAACAGGACACGAAAGAAAACTTCAAAAACAGATTATGCCGTTCTGGCGCACTCAAGTCTCTTGTTTTCCCTTAAATGATGCTTTTTCTTTTTTTTGCAAAATCTTGTTTGATTACGTTTCCACACACCTTGTGGATTTAAGATAAAAAAAGTCCTGTCACGCGTGCATCATTTTATCTGTAGAGAGCCCCTGAAATATACTGTCTCACTTTAACTACGACCTAAAGTGCTTTGACACGGCTCTCATCACCTTTGTACATTTGACGTCACCGACTAAACCATTCAAGGCACGATGAATACACCGCGATCCTGCGAGTTTTTAGTGCGCAGCTCTTAGGAGCCCGTTCCCGGCTTGAGCGGCGTCGGCGTCGGTGTCGGCGTCGGTGTCGCCGTCTTCGTTGGCGTCGGCGTCGGCGTAACCAAGGTCACCCCAAGGTCACGCGGCACCCCGAGGTCACGTGACCCCCCAAGGTCACGTGACCCCTCCCCCGAGGTCACGTGACCCCCCCCCCCGAGGTCATGTGACCCCCCCTGAAGTCACGTGACCCCCCCCCCCCCCCCCCGCCGAGGTCACGTGACCTCCCAGATGACGTCATCATCACTGATGACGTCACGGGCATCCGCATCGTCATCGTCATCATCGCTGATGACGTCATCAGTGACGTCACTGATAACGTCACCGACATCCGCATCGTCATCGTCATCATCGCTGATGACGTCATCGGAGTCCGCATCGTCATCGTCACTGATGACGTTATCAGTAACGTCACTGATGACATCATCGGCATCGTCATGTGAGCCCCAAGGTCACGTGACCCCCCCAGGTCACTTCACCCCCCCCCCCCCCCCCCAGTACCCTTCCCTCCTCCTCCTCAAGAGCTGCGCTCTAATTCGGTGTTACAGGGAGTTGTAAACGGCTTTCACTTTTTGTTCTTGATTCGTTTAACCAAACGTTACTAGAACAACCCACTTCGGAAGCTGCCATAGCGTGGTATTTGAAAAAGTGCCTTCGATACGTACTCGAGAAGCGAACTAACGGCGATCGCAACGCCGCCGTTTCTGCCGCAGCGGTCACTTCGGAAACTGCACGTCTGCTCGTATCGGTTCAATTCGGGTCATGCACAGGCCGGTGGCGCCATCTCGCGGTGCCATCTAGCAGTAGCAATATAAGTGAACTTTCATGTTTGGCTAGTCGCTAAAGGTCGGCGTTGTTATCGTGTTTAGTTTGGTCTCGGTGGACGCGAGCAGTCCGGGTTTGGAGGGTAAGTTTTCGAACTGAGAGTTTCAGTAACATTGTTTTCGCCGGCGACAGAGAACCCATGCAAATAACGAGCGCCGTGATGGCGCACTTTTCGCGCTGCCAAGTCGCCTTCTTCGTATCGTGGCGCCATCTATGGTCAAGACTTGAAGGGAAACGAAGATCGGAGAAAAAGCTTTTACTTTTTGTGTCTGCAGCTTTAGAGTAATAATCTCAGCTACATCACGAATACTGGTGGGTCAAATTATGCGCAGTATGTTGCGATGTCAGTTGCCTTTCGGTAGGCCGCGCATTGGCCTCCTTACTTCCTGCTTTCTATCGCGCCAACAACGAAGGGTATATTCTAGACCTAAACATTAAAAAAAAAATCATTTCCCGCCGTCAATAATTTTGATATATTACCTAAAAAGCTAATTGTATTCGCATCCTTTTTTCTTCCCGAAAGACGGGGAATGGCCTCTGCGTGAGGCTTTCTGTATTTGGATTGAAGCAAATTTCTCTTCAAAATGGGATCCCACTTCATCCTTTTTTCAAGGACCGTGTTCTCTGCAGCCGCAATATCGTCTTCAGCAGCCAGGTACGGTATGAGTGCGGTAATACATTTGCGTCACGTCTGCGGCTATTATTTTTATTTTAATATTAAAAACGATGAAAAAACATTTCGCCTTAATGTTTCGAGCACTATTCGTTGAGTGTGCTTGAATCCCAAGGGAGCTCTGCTTCCATTTTGCGCGCTCTGGTTTAGGTTGCGGATGTGATATATCCTGACTTGCTCATCAAGTTCTCAGCTATAAAGATGCAATCGCGTATGGAGCGGAATGATAAGACAGTGTAGGCTGAACAGCCTGTCTGAGTAGAAATACACTATACAGTTTATTCAAATTTCGAAGTGTTGTTTCCTTTGTAACTGTTCTTCTTACTTTCACCAAGGCGAACCTTCAATGCGACGGCTCTCCTTTTGCGGATCCCCCTCTTCCCAATGTGTGCATGGTCGCATACAACGCCCGACCAGAATCTTTCGTTTTCGGCATCAGTACAAGCAAGTCATCTCCTGAAAAGAACGTTGTCAAACTCAAGGACGCCATCGAGAGAACTCTCACGGAGCTGGGGGACTGTGTCACCCCATCTTGTTAAAAAGTCATCTCTTCAACGACTGACCTCTATAACCTCTTCTCTTGTTCTACTATGTTATTTCTTGAGCATCGCGGAAGTAAATGTAAAACGAAACCAAGACTGTAAACAAATGCAGCGGAAAGCGAAAATAAATAAATGTGAACAAGTATATCTAAACAAAACAAAGTTGTCCCATTAAAAAAAAAAAATCACAAGAACTATTAAAGTCGTGTTGCCAAGCTGTTGAACATTTCGTTGCGTACAATGTCTAAACCTCGCACATATACCTATATCTTGGTCTCATACGAGTAACTTAAGGGATCGAGAAAGCTGGCGTTTTGAAAATACTTTTTCATAAGCACGAGTTTCGTTAAGTTGCCTAGAACAGAAAACAGCTTTAAAAATAATTTTTGCATACTATTATTTTGCGCAAAAAAAAAAATATAGTGTTTTGGAATTTGCAACGCATCTGGCTGCCACAGGGAGGAGCAGGGTTTAAAACCCGCTCGACCTGGTTACTTTTTTTTCAATAATTGCTTTTCTGGACGTTTCGGCCTATTCTTGTCCGGAATCGTGAGCTTGTTCAGAACATTTCTGAAGTTACCGCGCGTGCAGATGTGCGGTACCATTTAAATTCTGGTAGGTGGTCCAAGTTATACACTGTGCCCGTGTGAATGTACAAATGTGTCAAAACGTTTTTCCACACTCACCTAAAACCCGAAGTAGCAACGGACGAGGCGAGACCATATCTAGCACCGCACACGTCACGGTAGACTTGAGCTCTCCCATTTTGTTGAAAGGCACATTGTGTCGCGTTTTTTTTTCGTGCGACAGCAAGAATAGATTTTTATGTGGACGCAGATTCGAACCAAGGTGATTCCTCATTTGCTTTCATAGGATTTGCTAGCTACCAACGGACGTACCGCAAAAGTCACCAACGGATTGTCTCAACAGCGACAACGATTTTGGAGGAGACGGCAAACCTAGTAGCGTTTTCCCGCCACCTCTGCAGCAATATAGACGACGTTTAAGGCCATCGTACCGCGGATCAGTGCGAGAAATTACCTTCGTTGGTGCCAATGATCGACTGCCTTGTCTCACTCTCTCGAATATAGCTTAAGAGAAGACACACTTACCAGGGTAAGGGCAGATTCCAAGGGCATTTATTAAAACACTCCCCTGTACGAACTACTATGCCCCATCCAAAATGCCCCCGGCGCTGGCAAGGTAAGAAAAGGTCCTCAACCGCCAGAAGCGGGGCTCTGGAGAGCAAGGATTGGGGAGGGATCGGTGAAGTCGCCAATACCGGTTCCATCTCTTTCGCAGTCACCGGACGAGTCAATTCCCGAAAGTGGGAAACGACGAGGCGAAACCCTCGCCTGTCAGCAGTGATCCGCTTCCAAGCGGGGGAACGGAAGGAGGTCCCCGTGGAGAGAGTGAGGGTAGGGCTCTCCGAGACAGGGGACCTCCGCTTCACGAACAGGTCGGAGCTCACGGCTAAGGAGGTTGAGCGTTCCGACCCGTTGGCTTTACGACGGCCATCGGGAAAGGGAGATCACAGGAATCCCCACACATCCTTGTCTGCTCTCATTGTAGGAAACCAACAAGAGTCTCTGGTTTAAAAAAAAGATGTGGTTGACGAAGGGCAGTTTTCGACCGCCCGTTTCTCTTTTGAGTAGCGGTCTGGCGTTCTTCAAATCTTCAAAAGCCTTATTTGAAATTCCATGGGATCCGCGCCAGTGCAGCGACGGCATAAATTGAGTCGTCCTGTAGCTCGAGTTTTTCTCCCTCTGAGGACCGTCTCAAGCGAAAGTGTCGTGTTCTCCCGCATAAGGAGACCAAACACACCTCTTAGTGCGTGCCGCCTATTGCTGTAAGCAGACGTCGCATTACTTAAAAGTTTAAAGTTATTTTATAGCTTTTTCAGAGATCTCAATTTTTTTGAAGTGGTGTGAGGCTGCTTAATTACGCATGAAAGGCTGCCCCGTGGTGGAGTCACAACCGGAATTACTCTGCATAGCTTGTGGGTTGCTCAATAATTCTGCCAACCAATCGGTTTTCGCCTTGTCCGCCCTCCCAAGAAGACACACGTTAGAGAAGATGTGAGGAAACACTTCACTGTTCCTTGGTGCTTGACCGCGCCTTGAACCCGCCGAACAACGAAGGATGCTAGGAATGCCTTGTCCCGACACTCAGCTGTTTCCGAGAGACCGGGCTTAGAACTGTTTTACAACATAGGAGAGATGGGGAGAGGTTAGGCCGTGGGGTTGTAATCCTAGATCACTAAGTGTACATAAACGGGCTCGCAAATGATTGTTAACTAACAAAAATACTCGTACCCTTGTAACGACCTATCCTTTCTGTAGACGTAAAAGCATCTAAAGAATTCGTCACGATCCAAGCCACGGTTGTCAAGCCACGATTCAGTCCCTAGATTTGAATCGGCTTGAACTGATAGGATTACACCTCCTAATATTTCTGCTTTATTACATTTCTACAATTCACGATCATTACAGTGATATTCTCTAGAACCGCTTTCTTACCATTTGTTGGACGTCAGTTACGTTGCACAGGCACAACGTCCCCTCTTTCACTGTTCCAAGTAAACATTTTTTTCAATGAATTACAAGCTCATTGTACCTCAGATTTATTTTGTTGATATCTTCGTTTCCAGCTTTTGCTTTTGCCAAGAAATGGCGGCGGTTTTTTCTTCTATTGAATAGTCTTTGGACAGGGACACCGTTCTACCCTTTAAATTAAACGCGTTCTTCAAAAGTGCCCCTTTTTCGTCTAGAGAAGACAAGCGTATTGATATTGGTCGTGTTTTATTGTTCAGATGTCTCCCGAGCCAATGTACTTTTTCTATCATTGGTACCTTCACACCTAGTTTCTTTTCAATACTTTCGGTAACCACTTTCTGGTTCAACAAAACAGGTGATTCCGTAGGGCCTTCCATGGAAACCTTAAACAATGCGGTTGTTACGCCGGCTTCGGTTTTCAAGGGCGTCAACCCTTGCAGCCATTGCATTTACGTTTTTTCCTAAATATTAGACAAGAGTGTAGCGTATTTCAAGGTCATGCTGTAGTTTTAAGAGACTGAACTTTAGCTTCAATTGAGGATAGCCTTACTTCTGTTTGTCTCGTATGTTCGTCGAGTTTATTTTTAATTTTAGATATCCTGTAGTTTAGTGTCTTCTGGCCATCACGAATCGCTGCCAACTGAACTTCCGTCAGCGGTCCAGGGTTGAGTTCCACATCTCCGCTCAGCAGAAGAACAGTGAAGCAGAGTGAATCAAAACAGGAAGCAACACACTCCAATAAAGCTCCGGGGCGAGACAGCACTACAAGACAGACACAATTACTTTTCACCTTAGTGCAGGAATGCGTTTTACCAGCCTGGACAGCAAACAAGAGCTGGCTTAGTCGTGGTCGCATCGTTGCAGTGCTCCCTCGCCCACTGAGTACGACGACGAGAGGCGCGGTGCAGGAAAACTCGGCCCTGGTCGATGAAGAGGATGCTCCATACACAGTTGTAGACACCACCGGCGGAAATGTTGCAGCGCTCCCCCCCCTTAAAGCACGTCGGAGCTCGTCACCATCGGCGTAGCTCTTGAAGGACGTTGCGTTGAAAATACTACAACGGTCGCATGATGATCCCGCGCATTCGCTGACGGGCCACACAGTCCACAATACAAGGACCGGGATAGCAAATAATAATAATAATAATAATAATAATAATAATACTTTTATTGAATGAAAAAATAGCATGTACAGATTCAGGCCTACCGAAGCCTCAAAGAAGAGCTGGTTTCTACGTGGCCGCATTATTGCAGTGGTGTCTCGCGCATCAGCGTGCATATTGGCTCACAAAGACTGTAGCCTTCACCGTTTGCAAAATTATTGTTAAACGGGGTATAGTAGCTACGGCGCTGATTACGCGAGGCTTTTGTTATGACAGGAATTACTGTGAACTCGGCTCAGCGCCTATTGGACTCGAACGCTGCACTCGCGTTCGATGTGAACTGGGGTCCATTCGTGTGCCTTGCGCTGAAAAACAAATGGTGAGTCAATGTGGCTACATGGGGTTTTGCGATGGGTCTATTTGGTATTAAGTATATGAAATGTTCTTCTGTATAAGAATACATAGAAACACACTGTAAACTATGTGCTTAGAGGTGCGTTTTTTTTGTAATTAACAATGTGCAGCAACATTTATTTCTTACGAGTGTAATATTTATTGTCGGTAGCTGGGCACGTTTTGTGCTCATTAATGTCAGTGTGCTGCGATGTTAATATCATGTGTGTAGGTTTAAGTATCCTCTCTGGAATGCCTACAAGGGCCCATGGAAAGATTAAATAAGTAAATAACATTTTTACCACACTGGAACTTGTTGTCGGATACACTACATGTTCAGGAGAGGTAGAAGGAGTACAGCCCCATGGAATAAGTCTAGGGGTCTGGTATGACCCATTAATTAATATTGAGGGGTCAGAGATGCCAGTGCCATCAAAAGGCCCAGCGCATGCAGTGGGCACAAATATTGGTGTGCAGACTCTGAAGGCGTAAATGCGAGGGGCAATAGAATGTGCACTTGTTTAGCGCATCATATATGTTTATTTTCACTGGATTTCCTACGTATTAATTTTTATCAAACAGTTAATTAAAGAGCTCTTCCGGCGAGAGTCACGTGTCAGGCGTTTAGTCATTGTACCTGTGCTTTTTGTTGTGGGATGACGCTGCTGGCGTGTCGGTGTTCAAATTAATCAAGTGGCGACTTTGACTGACTGATGCCTTGCTGTATTATAAGTCATGTGCCGCCACTGACATCTCATGCACTGCAGCTGCCCAGTGCTGGCCCCTGATCTACACAATGTCCTTGCCCGAACTTGCTAAATTTTCAATTTAGCAAGTTCGGCACGTACTGCGTACGTGGCTGTGCCTTTTGCTGTGCCGTTGACTTAATGACTGGAAACGTTTGTTTGGTATCCAAGCCATTTCCCTTCTATTCTGCAATGCCAATTTCTTCTGCATGCCGCGACCACGGCAGCTTGTGTAAGTCTCGTGTGACAAACTGAAGTCGGGTGATCCTTAGTGTCCGCGCTTGAGAACAACCAACTATCCTATTTCTTCAAGCCACGCAGCGGCATTCTCCATCAAAGTTGGAAATTGTGTGCTTTCTGGAGGGAACGCGGATAATTGGTGTTGGCAAACAATTAGGTATTGCACTTGGACGACAATCGACACTAAATCAACTGTCATTGCATTGCCGTTCACGTCATTGTCATGCTTGCCTCCCATTGCGGTGATGGGGATCAAGAATTCGGGGTAATGTCGGCACCGGGCATAGAGGCCGCCGAAGGTAATCCTCAATGCCCCGCGGCCGCTCATCAAGACGTAATCGTGGGTCGTTAGAAACAAATCCTTGCGGGCGCATTCATTGGCACGGGCGCCGCGATAGACATGATTGGCCTCATGCAGTGGTAGCAAAGTGGTTCTCGGTCGGCCATTTGTAACACCTCTGTCTTCCTCGTTTTACTTTGTTCAGCCCGGACCTACACTGGTTTTTTTTTGACGTCGAAAATGCTGTGGCGTTCAAGTGTCTCGTTGAATTGGCATTAAATACCAACGGGCGGCCGGTTGCGGTCGTCGTGCCATTGTGGCTTAAATCGCCCTTGGTTCGTCAGATACCACTTCGCTTGCAGAAATAATCAGTTGAAATGCCTGTTGAACTTCTTCCCGAACAATCTCGGCAATCAAAATAAAAGCCGGGCAACTGATGGCAGGAAGTAGCTTCCTGGTCTCCTCCCAAACGACGTCGTGGATGATATCGCGGATGCCTGGGAGGCTGGCCTCGAAGTCGCAGCTGGACGACCCAAGTGTCGAGACGCCGGGGAGTTGCTGGTAGGGAAGGGCTCGGGCATGCAGTACATGTTCATTGATGGAAGTCTCGGTGATGAACCCTTAGACTGCTGTCAGAGGGTTTCGGACATGGCTGCTGAAGGTGTTGTATTTTACATATGGGTCATGTGATTCTTAGCTACTTGTATTCTGTAGCAAGGCAATCGGCGTAGGCGCTCGATCATGCGCAAACATTTCTTCAGTAAGGTGGTGACGGTCTCGTTGGGGCGGTGTCCTCAACAGAAACAGGTATTTGGCTCTCTCTCGTTGATGTTGGCTGACGAACGTGCGCTTCAGCTTGATCTTGCAAACTTTTAATGGCATTGATGAGGATTCGTTGTTCTCAAACCAGTTTATGACATTTTCTTCCACGACAAGTATAAGTTCTGCAGGTGCTGTTCGACTGTCCACGCACTGTTGCGGGCGACAAGGAATATTGGTCAATCCACTCTTTGAAGTTTTCATACATTTCGCCGTGAAAGGGCGTAGGAGTGCCACGGGCGGCGGGCATCCAGACAAAGGTGGGAGGGGACGCGGTCTGCTGCTGTGGCTTTGTCATTTTTGGCATAGTCCACTTCGGATTTTTTTTAGTAAGAGACCGTGTTCCAGTGGTTCTTTCTGGTAGCGGTGACCGGCTCGGATTTTATGTTCTTTGTCGTCTATTTGCGGGGTTCGCTCTTGTAGGACTCGATCGTCTTGCAGTCGTTCTGCCGGACTCAAGATTGGGCTTGGTTCACGGCTCCCGGTGTTTAAGACGCGGGACATCTGCCACCCCTTGTCCCGTTTTTGGGCAACTCGGCTGAGGAGCCGTCAAGGTGCCCCAGAGTGAAGGGCTAAGGGTAAAGCGTCCAGCACCTCCGCCAGAACATGCCATAACAGCTAAGCGTCGCCTGGAACTTTTCAGTATAGTAAATATTAAGAAAAGAAAGAACTGGACTAGGCATCCGTGCAGGATTGGGCAGTATCGCGATAGTATTTCAGAAAGGCATTTGGGATCTGCATTTCCGTATTGCGTTACATTTTTTTCACCAGTATCTGTATTCCTGTATTGAAATTCAGTTTGAATGTTCCTTTGTATCGCGATGCAATCAGGATCAAATGTTTGTGGTTACACTTCTTAAAAAATCCCCCTGCCCCCCCCCCCCCCCCAAAAAAAAAAAAATAAATAAAAAAAATACAAAACTTGAAAGTATAAAACAGAGAGGACGAGAACGCGAACAGGACATCTTTCATTTAGCAACATAGAATGGCACAACGATAAAACCGCCCCCCAAGGGTCTCAACGTTCTCAAAGAGGGAAAGGAGATACTAGTTATCAAGGAAAGGGAATACACTAAATAGAAAAGTTTGAAAAGCGCATTAGTAATCTAATTATCTCGGATTACTTAGAATTCGACCTTTGTCATTGTCAGTGATAATGCCGAATTATTCTTTTTTGCAGTCCAAAACGGAAAATGTACTATAAGTATAAGAGTTTAAAAATCTGTAGCGTCCCGACGAGGTGTCAGTATTCTAGTCATCTCTGGTGTTAAGAATTCGACCTCTGTCTTTGTTAATGACAATGAAGGTGCAGCAATGTTGTTGTTAACAGTCCGCATGGCAAATGATTCGATGATTTCTCTCCCAAATCTGTTGTTGTGCGATACTAAAATACTCGGCGGGCAAAACAAGAGATTTGAGAGAGAAATCATCGAATCATTTGCCATGGGGACTGTTAACAACAACATTTCTGCACCTTCATTGTCATTGACAAAGACAGAGGTCGAATTCTTAACACCAGAGATGACTAGAATACTGACACCTCGTCGTGACGCGACAGCTTTTTAAACTCTTATATTTATACCACATTACCCTTTTTGGACTGCAAACAAGAATAATTCTGCATTATCACTGAAAATGACAAAGGTCTAATTCTAAGTAAACGGAGATAACTTGATTACTGATGCGCTTTTCAAACTTTTCTATTGAGTGTATTCCCTTTCCTTTATAACTAGTATCTCCTTTCCCTCTTTGAGAACGTTGAGACCCTTGGGGGGCGGTTTTATCGTTGTGCCATTCTATGTTTTTGCTAAATGAAAGATGTCCTGTTCCCGTCCTCGTGCTCTATGATTTATACTTTCAAGTTTTGTATCTATTAACCAACACGCTCGTTTTCAATTGTTAAAAAAAAGACCGAACGCATTTTTTTTTACTTCTGTGGGCACCAGGGTCAAGGAGATGCTGGGACATTGTTACCATACTGACCAAAGTTCCTTCTGATTCTTCAAACGTTTTTTTTTATGCGTCCTCTTCTCTCTCATGATAAGTGTTGCGTAATCGGGGACTCAATCCAGTTGGCGTGCCAGGAGTTGAGTACGGGCATTTTCTGCCGCAGGTCCCTCTGTAGGGATTTCTTGAGCCATTGTTTGCTGGCACCCGATGCCTGCTGCTAATTTCCTCTCTTGACTTAGCGTACACAGTACACCAATCCGGCAATGTCGAGTCACAGACAGTTGCAGCACGAGCCTGGCGGTGGTTGACTGGAAATAGTAAGATTACTCACGCAGTGAAGTTCAACACATATCCGAATGCGTCTGCGGCTGCGCCCGTAATATTGCACGGCTCACGGGTACGTGATCAGTCGACGTGAACGTGACCAGCTGTTCTGGTGATACGAAACTCAGAAAGGAGGCCAGACGTGGCATCGCTGTGCCGACCCAGACTTCGTACACCTGCGACGCGACTGGAGCGCACTGTTTCTCGGAGAGCTCGCACCTGCGCCGGCAATATCAGGCCGCAATCCACGAGATCTCTATTTGAATAAAGCTGGGCAAAACCTGAGGGCTACAATCTATGCGTCGGGGGAGGAGGGTTGGCAGAAAGGACCTTCGCAACAGGAAAGCCACCGTATCGTTTTTTTTTTTCAACCGTAACAAAATATTAGACTTGCGTTCCAGGGTGCTTCGGGTGGTCCAATATTTTCGAAAGTCCCAAATGACACTGCCTGCACGGTCTTCAACGAGGTCACCTACAACAAGAGTACGCATTGTTCTTTGATACAGCAGCTTGGGTAAAGTTTCATGCTCAAGGTTACACCTGCAGGTAAAAAATACCAGTTGCTTCCACTGTGACGACATGCGATAAATGCTGACAGGGACGTCCTTATTGGACAGGGACGTGGTGACGATTTGATGGGATTTAGGGTGACATTGAATTTATTTAGAGGTCAAAGTCTCTTCGCATCACTCGTCAGACAGACAGAATATTAAGGAAGCGACCGTAATCAATCCCTGATGGAGCGTTTTTTTGTTTTTTTTTGAGCCCAGTGAAGGCTTTTTGTCTTCCGAAACCACAATGCTCAAGCAAAGTGTCAAGCCTACAGGAAAGTAATTTCGGGATCAAAAACTTCCGCTTCAAACTTCAAGCTTCATCTCAGTTGGTATCTCAAACAAACTTGAAAAATTTACCGCATTATCAGTATTTCTGTATTTGTATTTCTGCCCTCTCTAAAATATATATCTGTATTTGTATTTGATAAATTTTTACATATATATTGTAGTATCAGTATTTTAGCTACGATTATAATGTATCCCAGTATTTGTATTTTCAAATACACATCTGAGTATTTCTGCCCAACCCTGCGTCCGTGGCAACATAACAGAACAGACAGAAGATACGTTATCCTCACCGTAAACAAGCGTAAACAAGCTGCACTGCTTTAGCGGCATCCTGTACGAATTAGTCCCCTCCTTTGGTTTTTTTGTGACCGCCGAGGAGAAATTGAACTAAAATCAATGCGGGACTATATTTATTGTAATTAGCCGCTGCAGCCGGTCACCGTAAGACGGCGTAAACTGGGGGGTTGGGTAGGTAACACGCGCCCCACTGACACACGCGCGGTACAATGTCCATACAGCTTGCCAATTCGCGTAACGAGTATTTATAAAGCAATTCTCGACGAATTGTGCGGCAGACCAGTGGATTGAATAACAACTGCAACATCTGTGCTCCGTGAAAGTGCGCGTCTACGCCGGAACAATTTAGAAAGCAGGAGAGCATCACCTAGCACGGCACGGGAACTACCAGCTTCAAGGCGGTTCCTCGGTGCGCCGCCCAATCATAAGTCAGCTCTTAGTCATTTCAACCAAGTGGCACCAGGATTACACATTGCCAAGTACGACTTACGGAATTTCCGCAGCTAAACGGTGTATCCAAAAACATTGCACATGCTTCACTCCAGACCTCAAACTTTCCAATGTTCAACGAGAGCACAAAAACGTCACGCTCAAATTAATCCTAGCGATATCCGAATCAATCTGAGGTCCGATCGGCGCAGGGCCGAGTGCCTCTTTCGCGGCAATATCCCCATCGGTCACCAGCAAAATGCATGCCGCTTCTCCGTATTTTCACTTTATACATACGTCAGACATCACGCTGAACTTCCAAGTCGCTTTAGATTGGCCTCATATAACGGCTTCCGCAACTGAAATCAACTCGTTGAGACCAACGACAACGAACAGCGCATCCGACAATGTCCGGCCCACCTGGGGCCAACCATTGCCTGGGCGGTGCCATCTTTTCTGTGACGTGCCTCATTTGGTTTGGTCATGTGACGAGTGGTCAAATTTGCGTACAGTGGCAGCGGCCTTATGGGGGTTACTTTTGAGTGAAGACCGGAATCCCGGTCTATCGCTCTGTGCCCCTCTACCTCGTTGAATCAGCTATACATATGTAATGGGCCTATTTCATTGTCTCAGAGGGACCAATATCGGCCATAAAAAAGTAATTGCTGATCGCGGCGACAATCGCACTTAAAAGCCCCCCAATGACTATTCTCACCATATCACGCCTCGTCTTGGCAACATTCTAAAATACGAAGTCAGTAATATATGGCAAGTGGACGCTTTCAAAGTACCATGTGTTCGCACCGAACGGGGGGATTGTACCAGGGAAATTTGTCTCCCGCCCGCAGGGCCCAAGCTCCGCAACGGACCGACAAATTTCTTGTGCCGTTGGACAGCGGAAGCGCGCCGCTTTTAAAAGTGGCGCGCATTCCGCAGGCGGCGACAGTCGCACATACAATAACAGGCGCGGTAACAACAAGGAACTGCAAAGAAGACGGCATTAGTATTTAGAAAAAAAACAGTCAAACTATTCCGACAAACCATTTTTTAATCGATTATCTGTCAATTCAATATGCATTACTAGTAAGGATGATAAAATATTGCATTGGCAACTGATCAGAAAAGCTCGCGACGCTTTTTAGTCAAAATATCGTCGTCTAAAGACGCCGGCCCTCGGCGCCGTATGCTCGTTCGTTGGCGGCAGGTGGCATCGCGACCGCTTCCGCCATCTCTTGTCTCCCGTGCGAAACGGTGCCGTGTTGTTTGAAGACCGGTGGCTTCGCTGCGTTTACATAGGAGCTAAGCCTCTTTCTTTCTTTATCTTTTCTTCAGGTGAGTTTGCTCTTTGCAATTTTTACAAAAAAAAAAGCACCATCTGTGGGCAACGTTGCACATAATCGTAGCGCTATAGGTTAAGAAACCGAATTTCGCGGTCGATTTAAAGAGCCCGGCCGGTTCTTGGGTAACCTAGAATTGCGGCGTAGAGCGCAAGACGCGCGACGAGGTGTTACGGGCTAAGAACCAAGAACAACCATTTTTCTCTCGATCTTGACATCTCCCGTAATATAAATTCTTAGGCATCTACACTACGGACAACTTGACTTGGAAGGAGCACATCAATCACACCGTACGAAACGAAGGAAGGAAACGTACGATTTTATCGCGCTCATTGTACCAGGCATCCTAGGCTATGCGTCTGCTGGTCTATAAAACTAATATTCCTGCAAAGCTCCACTACGCAAATATAATCAGGAGTCCACATCAAAATTACCTGGTCAAAAGAGTTGTAGCACTACAAAATAAAGGCGCCCGATTTTCTGCGGTATCTACTCTTATTAAACGAGTACCAGGTGTTTAAAACAACATTTGAGTTTATCCCCTCTCGAGATATAAAGAATTATATCGCGCGTGTTTCTTTCGTCGTATTTATTACAGGACTCCACATTTAGACAATTTTTTATGCAGAACTGCTGTACGTATTTCAGCAAGATTTGACAGCTCGCACAAAGAACAACCATTTCCATCTTGTAGAAATAGATATTCTTCATTTCCGCTAATGTTTTGTACGTCTGAGTGGAACGCCCTACCGGAATCTATGGCAACAGAACAGAATGAGCCGGCATTCAGAAAGAAATGTTATACCATGTTTTTAAATTCACCGCCTAATCAGAATTGTGAGACTGATTTGTGTATTCAAGTAAGTTTAAGTGTCATGTTTCGATGAAAGAACTGTTTTATAAATTGACTTTTTGATTTTTTTTTAAACTTCTTTTTAAGATAAAGGTATCAATTTTTAATGTAAGGTTAGCTTTCACTCAGAAAAGGTGAGTCGTACTGGATATTTTTTTCTGAAGGTAAAGTGGAATTTAGCGGAAATATTGAATTTGGACCGTTTTTGTGTGTCTGGAATGTTTCATATCATACTGTTGACCTTCAAGGTGAATTTCTGCATTGTACCAGTTATATGTAATGCGGTTTTAGATTCATTTCAAGAATCCTCGCTCATGTAAAGCATGTGAATTTTTGTCCTGAGTCTAAATATATGAAATAAAATAAAGTGTGCGAAATCTGCCTTAATAAACCATCTTATTTTTCAAACCAAATATACCGATCCTAAGACTTCCTGTCATTATGTTTATGAAGTAGTAATTTGATTGTATATTACAAACTTCGCTAGTTTAGCCGCTTCTCCTCTAGCTTTAGCTGTGTTGAGAGTCGTCAGGCGGGCAATTTTGTTCTCTTGCAGGTGGCAGGTATCTTTGCCATTTTTGTTATCATATAGCTCATTTCCTGTGGTGCATCATGTGTTATACATTTTAATTTTTCTACCATGAATTGCTAAATTTGTGTTTAAGGTGATGCCCGAGGGTAGAATCGACTTTGTTCAATTAAAGAAAAATTAAGAAAGGCACCTGTTACAAGCGATTTCAGGGGCGTTTTTGTTACCTGATGCCGTAATCAACCTGTTTTGAGGAAAGTTGAGATTTGAAATAGCGGCATCTTAGTCGTCTGATTGTCTTTATCTTTATCTTTATTCAGGTACTCACTTCGTCATCAGGCATTACAGTGGGGAAAGGGGGGAGAACAAACAATATACAGACACAAAAAAACTCACACATTCAGCGCGTGAAATAAGACGTCATTAGAAGTTATTGAGACAGCGTGGAATGGAAGGGAGTTTCAATCGCGCGCGGTCTCTACAAAAAAGGAGTGTCGCAGCACGTCACCCTTAAAAGGAATTTTCTCTAACCTTTAAAGCATGGTCGTTCCTACTGGATACGTAAAAAGGCGGTTTCATATATTTATCCTTTCTTATACCGGTTTTACCATAATACATATCGTGAAAAATTTTAAACAGAGGTGCTTTTTACGATTTTTTAATAATTGCCACTTAAGTTTATGTTTCCACTCAGTCATACTTTGTCGCCAATCGTAATTACTTAAAACAAACCTCAAAGCCAGATTTTGTATTTTTTTCAAATTTTTGTATAGAAAAGTCGGTATAAGGTCCCAGACAAGGCAAGCATATTCCAGAATGGAACGAACATGTGAAAAGTAAATTGTTTATCTGAGCGACTGAGGTACAGTTTTGAAATTTCGTCGCAGAAAGCCTAGCATCCGTGAGGCCTTCGACGAAATATAGTCAACATGCGTATTCCAACGCAGATGGGATGTAAAGTATACACCGAGATATTTAAAATCATTTAGGGTTTCTAGATCTTTTCCATTTATCGAATAACGAAATGCTTGCGGTAATACCTTCCTTGTAAAAGTTGCATGTGTGTACACTTTTTCTTACGTTCAAAGACATTTGCCATGAATGACACCATGTATCAATGCTGTCCAGGTCCTTTTGCAAAATAACACATGCAAGCTTTCAGTAACCTATTCAAAAAGTTCTGAGTTTCATAGCTCCTTTTTCATGAAGTAGCTGTATAACCGAAAACTTAAAGTCATGACTACTGGAAATTACAAGTGGCGTCAGACTACCCAGATGCCGGTACTACATTACAGAACTATGTGCTATACTTGTGGATAACGCCGGCATGATACAGCATCACACCTAGAATCAGCAGCAACAGATCACTCGTATGTGTATTGCTTACACCAAATAGTGGTGAAGCGAAGGCCATCTTACTGCGGCCAGATGCAGTCAACAAAAAGACGGAGAATACAGGAGAACTGGCGATAGTTAAAGGGATTGTCCGGTCAAATTTTGTATCCGAGAAAACAATTGAATATCATTGTTATAGCCTCGAGACGCATCGTATGTGCAATATCTGAATTTTATATACCCCTCTGCATGAGTAATTGACTTTATACTGCTCCAATCGCACTCTAGCGTAAACGCTGCATTCGGTGGCAACCTGGGAGCTCTGACGTCACACAACACAAAGCGAGCATTTCTGTCTCGTCGTTTACCTGCGAGTGAACGCCTCAACGTGCTTCGTTTTTGTTGTTGTGCTCAACTTGTTTCAGGGTTGGGTGAAATTTTCTTTGCGCGGTTGGATGCCACAACCACCGGGCAGCACATGCGAGGCAAAAACATGACGTTCCACACTTTTCCGCGAGACGTGCAGTGACGAGCGAAATGCATCGTCGCCGTGCGTAGGGACAGGGTTCCGTCAATATCGAGATCCCGCTTATGCAGCAATCATCTCACAGAAGAGAGCTACGAACTGAGCTCTAAGCGGAGAGAAGGCTCGTAAGCGGAAGTGTGATGCTGTGCCAACGATATTAAGCTACGTCCATCCACTCCTCGCCCAAATCGGATCAATCAATTTGAATATGCAGCGAAACCGAAACCAACAGCTAGACCACCTGGAAACGGTACTAGAAAGTGCATTTAGCACGCGTGGAGCCAGATTATTTTTGACCTGCATGTGAAAATGGAGTGTGGTTACCATTCACCAAGCTCGTCTAAGTCAAGTGACGACATGCATTTGAACGATTCGCCGTTTTACCTTCGACCCGCGGACATCGCCTCTGAGGGAACGACCCGCAACCTCAGCACCGATCCAGTGGATCCGCCGAAATGTGTACCCAGATGCCACTTCGTGTACCTAGTTGCTTCAGAGGCGAAATCTGCATCCTTTACTTTGCAAGCGCTCCTTGTGCTCCTCGTTCGATCGGTGGCCGTCGCAGTTGTGTTTGCGCGAAACGGCGTACGTTTGCGTGAAGCTTATGGCTGTTTTCGAGTAATATCCTGCTAAAAGGCGTCACTTTTTTGGGGAACTGCAATAAAAAAATCGTATTTCAGTTGTGTACAGCCTAAGAAACTATATAATTCAAAACAAAATACAAGACATCCGTCGACCAACGCTTGTTATCCTGACCATCCGACAAACCTTTGCGTTTTGTGACGTCATGCAGCAGCTACGGGTGTCAGCCATTGACACTGGCGAAATTTGGGGTGCAGTTTCGTACACGCGCTCATGAAAGGTTTAAATAATAACGGGAGATCATATATCAAAATGAAAATGACGTTTGTCTGCATGAAGGCTCCCTCAACGTAACGAGCGGAAAAACTTAAGTACTTCCGGTTTCGACCGTACAATCCCTTTAATAATTTTTTGGAACAACCAAGACCGGGGTGAGGAAGCAAAATTTGAAGTATAATATAATTGCTCAAAAGAAGACGTCTCAGTTGAAGAAAAAAAAACAGGCTGAGTTTTTGGTGAGATGGATGACCGAAAGTGTCGCTTGGTGGGCATTCGTGATTGGCTAAACGCTAATATGACGCCTCTATTTTAAATCATTCCGCTTGCACCGAAAATGTGAAAGCAGTGTTAGATTCTGTACCTTAAGTATGTTATTTAAAGACTGCGATGGGTCGAAGCTTCCATCGTGCTTTTAGAGCGTAGCTCTTAGGTGCCCGTTTCCGGCATGAGCGGCATCGCCGTCGGCGTAACCGTGAGGTCACGTGACTCCCCCATGTCACGTGACCCCCCCTCCCCCGGTTACGTGACCCCCCCAGGTCACGTGACACCCCCAGGTCACGTGACCCCCAGGTCCGGGGGTCACGTGTCAAGCTACCCCCCCCCCCCACACACACCCCGAGATCATGTGACCCCCGTAAGGGGAGCAGGAGAAAGGAGGGAAGCAAGGAGGATGAGCAGGGGGGACGAATGAGCAGGGGTGACGAATCTGAATTTTCATTACTCCGAAAGATGATTTTAAACCAGTTTTATCTTTTGTCCCTCGGCCGGCTTCGAACCAAAGCCCTTTCGATCAGGAGTAGCAGGCAGGATAGCGAGGAAGGAGGAGGGAGAAGGAATATACCCTCCCCTTAGTACCCATCCCGCCTCCTCTTCAAAAGCTGCTCTCCAATTTGGCGTTCCAGGGAGTTGTAAAGGGCTTTCACTTTTGAAAGACACCATCAAAACTAATTTGCAGAGTATAAAAAGCAGCCAAGAATACAGCTTTTGGCGTCGCAGCGAAGAAACTTTGGGTCAAGTCTTCGCTAACGAACACCAAGAGGGAGCCACCTAAACATTTCTTCACTAGTAGACTGTCAAAGAAATAACGTGTTGTTTTGATCGTGTTTTGGTTTATTGATAATGAGTCTGAACTTGACTTGTAAGTCAATCTTTTGCATTTTAATACCATGCGTGCCTCTCCTGAATTTAGTGGTTTGTATTGTTGAGTATTCACAACTAATCATGAAAAGGTGTTTTATTGCGAAGCCGAAGCTTGTTTGTGATGTTTGTGTGTGGAATATTATAGTGTTTATTTTCAATATGAGTCCCTCGTTTCGCACACCTTCTCTGCTCAGTGAAACCTCGGTACTGTGAAAAATTAGTAAATCTAAATACCTACAGCTCAGCCCAAAGATCTGAGCGCCCTTGATTGACAAGCATGTACCTCGACCCCAGCCTTTATATTGTTTTGTTTTAAAAGAGAGTGGATGTAAACGAATGGTGCTTTCAATGTTGTTATCTTTATCGCTAGGACTATACATTTCTTGGTTGAATCAACTTTTTCTTTTTTTTTAAAGCAACCATAAACAGTCTTGCGCAAAGCGATTTGACTGTACATGACCTTTTGAATTTTAGTTGCTTTTCTTGCGTGTTTCAAGCCAGTAAATTTTTTTCATTGCCTCCAAGCACTGATGTTGAATGTGATGGCGGTACGAAGATGTATGGCGTAACACGCGGCATCGGTACTTGGGGACATGGAAAGTTATTTTACTGTCTTCAAACATGCGAGAAAAGCATCATAATTGTAAAAGATGTGAAGAAATAAGCATAAGTGACATTGTTTTCGAATACACAGTGCCATAGACGTTCATTTTGGCCGAGAAACACTTTCAGACGACGATGCTTCATAGAGAATTTGGTCAGCTGGTTTTGACGACCCTTTCGAAGCTTCAAAAAGTCGTTGACCCTTTCGCTTTGAAGGGGTCGAAATAGCGATCACCATGGCAACCGAGTGGGATGAGCCAATCACCTTGAGAGGTTCTGTCGTCTGCATGTTGGTATTTGTGCCCGGTTAGCAGGTGGGAAGGCAATGGCGCTACTTTCTCAGATCCAGTGACTTTGGATATGACAAAAAGACTAGGTATAGCTATACAGTTTTCTTTAGTTGGCTGTGTACTGCCTTTATATGGGACAGACAGCACATAATTACGGCGGGAAGTTTCGGCGCGATACGTGATTGGCGGTAACGTCGTTCGCAGAAAAATCATCTATCAATCTGCAGAGATGCGCATCGCACTCTATTCTATATAAATATACCTGGTTACTCTACCTACGAAAGCACTTCGGCGTCTCCTCAGCAGACTTTTTAAAATGAAGTTGGACGAGAACCAGAGCAGGTTGAAGGTTGATATCACGCTTTATTTATAATATATCAACTACCAAACCCTCTTGTTGTGTATTGGCTTTAGGGAAGATAAATGGCCACATGTGCTTACAGACCGCAGATTAAAACCCATAGAGCAAAACTTGAGCTGCAGAACCTAGATACAAAGTAAATCCCCAGGCTTGCACGTTTTAATCTCTATGTGCAATGCACAAAAGTGCGATCGTGCATCACAACAACATCAGGCATTTTAAAAGCGACAGGCCAGCAATCATACTGTTCGGGATAAACTTTTTATCTACTGCAGGGGCACGAGATTCCTGTTAGGGTTGACTAAACTTGTGGGGTCTAAATGTACACAGAACCTAATTTTCGACCATACTTCGTTTTATAACTAGTGAGCAATATGCAAACGCTACTTTGCTTGAGCGCGTGGCTTCATCTAACGTCTTAGTTGGGCGAGAGCACGGGCTAGTGAGCTGCAAGACCACGTCAAATGCTTTTGCCAGCAGCTCTGATGGCGTTGTACACTAAGCATAAAACCAAGTATAACTCGGCCATGTAACACAAAAAAATATCTCGCGCTGCTGCGTCAGATTCAGAACTTGGTATTCTCAGTCGGCGTTTGTGTCTGTTTCTTTTAGGACGGTTGTTTTACTTGCACGGTTACGTATTGAGAAACAAGCGCAGTACGCTTGTTAAAGATACTAAATTATGCATAGCGGCTTGTACAGTCTACAAAGCATTGTTTACTCTTGTGTTTTCCATCGATCAGGTGGCTGGTAATATTGATAAGCAAACAAATAAATAAATAAATGTGTTTTGTCTGTTTGAATAGTATGTGCGGCGCCTCAGCTGTCGCTTAAGTTTATTTGCAGACCACCAGAAATAACCGCTAGTTTGTTATCTCTTTTTCTTCCAAGTTATTTTTTTATGGGGACTGCTATTTATAATGTATCAAAAAACATTTAGGAACTTTCAATTCCCATTTTCGGTTGTCAGGACGGACAGCAGAAAAGCTCCAACACCGTTTTTTTATCACTTTGTTTCAGACTGTAGGGTGTTCTTGACGCATGCGAATATTTTCGTTCATAAATGTCTATTTCATCACAAATCCACAAACTCCTTCAGGAGAGTGTATTTTAAAACGGGATCTACCTAAGACACATAAGGGTCTAACGTTAATGCGAAACTTCGCTCAAACACGTTTTACTGCGCCGCTTTAATATTGGGAGATTCGATTTGTCGCAGGAAGTCTCGTGCATTTTTTGATCTGCAACGACCTAGCGGTACCAGTTTGGTGAGAAGTCTTCTATTACTTTATTTCTGTAATTACTATCGTCATGGTTTGGAAACAATAATTTATTTTAATGTCTTTCTTGTTGGGAGTAACTTTTCTCTTACGTTCAGATGAGGCAAATCAACGTGAGGCGTGACCTAACGTCCCAAGCTTAACGAACGTTGTGTCCAATGCTGATATTTTTATTTCCGTTTAGTTGTCGTAAATCTTCTTGTCATTCTTGCTATATGTGGAGTTTTCAGAAGACTTGCGAGTACAACTATCCTCGGTGATTTGTACACCTACTTCTTGACGCATCTGTGTTTCACACAATGCTGCAACAGAAAAAAAAATAGGTTTGGTATTTTCACTGAAGGTAATTAATTTGAATTTGTTTCGCAATCGATGGGGTGCTTGCTGCTGCAAGGCCTCCACATGGTAACGAAATTATACAATAGGAGTACCGTCACTGACGTAATATCGCATCATGGAATGAAATTTGTAATTTTTACCGGGATTCATCAGGTAACACAATGTGCGGCTCAGACGGTTTATTTTTATCTGTTGAAACAACTGTAGACAAAGTAGCATCATTAAGGTTTGCAAAAATTGTACCAAAAGCAAAGTGGCGGTTTTTACAAGGACCTATTTCGGGCTGTAGACATCAACGCAATACAAAGGTTATCTCACGGCTACTTGTTAAAAGCCATACAACGGGATGCTTCACGTAGTGGGGATTTCTAATATTCTTTAAGAAACGTCGACAGTTTGCCTGACTTGTTAGCAAGACCAATTTCTTGATATAATCCATAATGATTTGCGATAATAAGGACTTCGGATAAATGCATTTTTTATCAATATTTTAGAGGAAGCTTAGAGGCCAATCACCAAGTCATTGTAATAAAAAACTGAGAATGTTTGACGCCATTCTGCTTCACTGCCCTACCAAGAAACCCAGTACACGATTTGCTATAAGGATTATGGAAGTGGAAATCTGCCTTGATTATGTGTGGAATTCAGCTTTTTGGAACATATTCGTTTGACTGCAATATGGATTTCATATTTTAAGAAACAATATCCTTAAAATATCCAACACACTAATACAAAAGTTGAAAGTTATGCGGTTTTTTTTTCTTTCTTCAGACTATCTCTTATATTTTGATTTGTCAGAAAGAAAGAAACATATATTTCCTATATATATGATTCGGTTCTTTTTATTGAATCAAATTTTGTAGTGATTGTCTTGTCATAAATGAGCTCCTTTCCGAAGCGTTCACTAAGAGCTCAGATGGTAAAACACGATCTGAACTGCTGTAGATTTTATCTCAAAGATGAAAGAAATCGCACACCTTTAAGCTGTATCGCAGACTTGATCATTCCTTATTTTCTTGCGGTATCTCTGAGCAGGGATACATATATCGATTTTGATAAACAGGGACGTTAAGCTACTTTGGCAATAGTCACAGCCTGCCTAGGAAACGCTGGGCGTGGTTACTTAATGTCACGTATCTTCCTTCGTGATTGGTTCTCTTGCGTTCTTAACGCTAATGCTGTCATCTGATTGGCTGCAGAGCAATATTAAAATTCTAGGAATTGGCCACGCCCTGGTTTTCGTAGGATCTCAGTGCTTATAGGCTCCGGGAAATATGTATCGAACGCAGACGGCCTGAACCAAAGAGCCTACTTTGGGAGTTTCTGGACTGTCTTGCTACGCGGCGTGAATTTCGCCGGAGTCGTCAATAGAATATTGTACAAGTTGTCAAAGAAATGGCTCTTACGTGTCCGTGTTTGCATTCCATTCCATCCGTAAGCACAGTTTGCATGCATGTTCGGAAAAATTGAGAGCAGCACACTGTAGTGCACTCGGGGAGCATCCCGGTATACTGCAAAGAAGACGCTTAACTTTATGAGGACGTTACAAAAATACGTTTTGTTTTATCCGCCACCTCTCGCGACGCAAGGAAGAGTATTTCGGAAATAAATTTCCGGTAACGTCTCTTTACCGCTAAGGCGTAAATAAAGTTTTGGCCTTTTTGAAGTGATGCAGCACTAGGGACATGGTCTAGCTATGACTCGTCCATATTGGTACCAAAGTTCTCTGTATTATTTTCATGTCATCTGATACTGCATATTAAGAAACACTGTTTCTTCGGTCGCTTTAAATACCGCTTTTCAGATAGTTATCTTTGTGAATGTAAAAGGGTGACTGGTATGCAAAAGTTTCAAGGTGTTGTTGGCGTAGTTTAGTCTGAAGTAATACTATTGCAATGCGTGGTGCGATCAGAATATTCAGACTATTTTGTGGCAAGAAAGGTGAGGGCAGCGCGGTGATGCGTCTGCAGCATTTGAAAACAGAAACATTCGTGTCTTATTATGTCAAAGGAAGCGATATGTGAACATTTACACTGCGCAAGTATTTGTGAACACATGCATGACCGCAGTAGCGATTTCACTGTAGACTCAAAACCTAAGCATTGCGAGCATCAGCTCTACGTAATACTCATAAAATCTAATACAATGACCTGTGACATAAAGTAGCAGGCTTATGTTAAATTCAATGCATTGCGCGAAGTGTATTGGCAGACACTAGCGCCTCATAAATGGCAGAACAAGACTGTTATATTATCTAGATTTCTTCTGCCAATCTTGAAGCAGGAGTCCCAGCAAAACACTTCGTGCAATTTACTGCTCCTTTGCATAAGCCTGTTCAATCATGTCCACAATTTATGTTTTAAGTTTGCCGTGTTTAACGCAGAATTGGTGTTTACCGTTGCTCTGACTTGAAATCTTTGGTGAAATATACGTTCTGGTTGCGCGGGTTTGAACACAAACGCGTGTACCGCAGCTCGAATTATTCACGGAACGACGAACTTTGGAATGACGAGACTTCAGTGTCCCAAACTTGGACTCCTGTGCGAGATTGACCCGCTGCCCTTTTTATTTATGCTAAGAAATCAGTTGTGGAGGGCTTTGATCCCGCAATTTATGGCCCCGTTTTTGAACGCACAGAACGTACTGAATAAGGTTAAGAAGTTAAGAACTATTACTCTCAAGCGCCGAGCTCCATTCGTGTAACGTTACGCTCAAAGATGTTGCTTTCATTGCCGTCTCCCTCCTGTCAGCAAGAAATGTGGCGGTGCCATGCATGCGCCAGAAACTTAGTGAGGTAGGTATATTTGCTAGCACAGAAACCGACTTGTGAGATGGGGCGTACAATGAAACATTTTGTTTCAGGCATAGCGTTATTTACTTTTTTGGATGATATTCAGCTTTTCGTTTGTAAGACGCATATTTTTGCCCGATTAGTCGTTTAAATCATTTACGGTGCAGCTGAATTTCAGGCATTAAAAGACATTTCTTTTTATGAGGTACTGTTAAGGATGGGAAACTTACGTCATAAAAAGTCATAGGACCGAAGTCTGGGAAAGTGTCATGACAAAGTTGTTTTTTCGTCATGTTCGCCCCGGGAAGATCTGTCATGTTTATTGTGTAGTTCTTCTGTGACGTTACATCAAAGCAGGCGTTACCTAGAGTCCTAAAAACAATAAAATAAAGAATGCATGATTATACTCAAAGATCCATGTTTGCTTAAACAATGTTACTTTACCGCGTCGTACTGCTTGATTCTAGATAAATTTTTATCGAATAAAAAAAAATATATCGAGAAATTGCTCTCAACTCACAGTTAAACCTCGTCTTTCAGAACGTTTAAAAATCACCAACATATTGCTCTAACAACAAAAAAAAAACTGATAAAGTTAGAAGTAGCTTATTCCGCGCTTAGAGGGCCATAGTTTTCTATCGCATACGTGACCGATACTGGTTTACAACGTTAGGTGTCGTTAGGACGAAATTATCGCGTCGCGTTGAAAAAGCGAAGTCTTCAGCTCCCTAAGAAGATTAGGGACTGCCTGGCCCAAAACACTTTCTCGAATTCCATCTTTCACGAATGACGTTCAAAGGCTAACATTTACAACATCCTGGAAAGGTCGAATGAAAGCAGTACCCTTTAAATTGGGATGCGACTTTGGCCTCCTCCCCGCAAAACTTTAATAGAAGTTAAATACCGTTCACCAAGGGACATTTGTTTCTTCCACCCTCTCACGGATGCTTCCAACAAAACTGCGCAAATAAGCCTATTTCTGAAGCAGTTTGCCTAGGACTGCATAAAGCTTACTATTTCACAAAATAAACAAAGTAAACAAAATTCAATATGATTATAATTCACCAGGAACTAAGAAGGTATTTTTTTATCTCTATGCCCGACATATTTGTTCGCACTGAGGTCTAGTATTACATATAGATAATATTTATTTTATGTTTATAATAATGAAGATATCTAAGATTGTCAAAGATTGCATTGGCGTGAGACTCATAGAACATAACAGTATTAATGCCACAATATTTCCACAATCAACTTTTGTTCTCGGGAACCTTTTCAACATTTACTACAGTACCTGCCTATGTAAAGTTATCGTTCCAGTGAACACCGAAGCAATGAAGAAGGGCAAAGTTTAGAAACAGTCCTAATCCCACAGTAAAAGGTATGACGCCTTTGTAAGACCATAAACGTTTAGACACAACGTGGAGCCTCGCAGTGAAAATGAGACACAGCATCTTGCAGAGTTCTCCTTGGGGCATCCTTGTTTGATTATATACATAGTACTTAATTCTAGTTCGAAATGGTTTTGTTTAATGTGTATTTATAAGGTTGAGCGCCATAAAAAGAGGGTCGTGATGAATTTTTCGAGACTGGAGCGGCAACGTATAAACACCAATCGTTGAAGCAAAAGGAAAAAAAAAGTTACAGAAACACAAAGTCTCTTTTAGAGTTAGCCTTCCTGTCACTGTTGTCACCCAATTCCAAGTTTGATGTTTCGAAGTTTCAGCTCCAGTCTCGAATAATTCATCAATATGGTAAATATACTGACGAAAAGGAAAACAGCGCGCAGTAAATGGGGACTAGAGGAAGTGCAAACAGGACAAGCGCTGTAAATATACACCAGGTCTCTTGCGCTCTTAGTATAAAATAAGGCTCACCGCAAGAGAAAGAAGTAGGTGAGATTTGGAAATTAGCATTTCAATCGCTGGTATCACGTGTCACAAGGTAGTTGTATTATAACGGCATCTTGTAAACCTTGAGATGGGGAACGATAAAAAAAAAACGGACGAACACAACGTTCCCAATCTCAGGGTTAACAAGATGTCGATTAATTACCAGCTCGCCTGCACTTTCTCACTGCTTACTATTAACGGCAATCAGAATTAGAGGCTTCAGGACTTTAAACAATTCACAAAATTCCAGCGGGCTTCGCGATATTAATCGATCAGGTCTGATAGTGATGTAAAATTATTTCAAAAGGGACGGAAGGCAGCACCATAACTCTCGTGTATAATGTACCTGAAATAGAGACGTGTCAGTTTGGAACGCTTTGTCACTATTTGGAAAATCTCGGCAGCACGATATCGGCGCTTCTCCCAACTACGGGCTGCCGAAATAATAATGGGCAAAAACCGTGCATGTCACACTCCTTCGCATTATTGTGAACACAATAGAGCGTCAAAGATAGGACGGAGGACATAAAGAAGCCTCAAATGTTGAACACAAAGAAGGTTCAAAAATATAACGCGGTGGAGCATGAACGATGAACACGATATTGCATTATGTATATTACACAAGGGACCAGTAAAGGTAGGACAAAATGGAGCATCGAAGATACGACTTAGTGGAGCATCAAATGTTGAATAGGATGGCGCTGCAGATATAGAAAACATTGAAGTATCACAGAGGGGACAAAATGAATATCAAAATGTGGAACACAATTGAGAATCAAATATAGAACCCAATAAAGCATGGGAGACAATGAAGCATCAAAGATGGGCATAATGAATCATTGAGTCTAGAAAAAACCTGACAACCAAAGAAAACACACAATGTAGCGTTAAAAGTACGACACAACGGAGCATTAGAGGTAGGATTGAACGGAGCATCAAGCTTAGACCACAATGAAGAATGACAGACGGGTCACAATAGAGCATGAAAAAGAGGAGAAATGTAGCGTTAAAAATGCGACACAATGGCTATTAAACGTTAGGCAGAACGGAGTACCAAAGTTACAACATAATGGAGTTTTAAAGATAGGACAACATGGAAATTCAAAAACAGGAGACGATGTAGCATTGAATGTACTGCAAAATAGAGTATTAGACGTAGGATTGAACGGAGCACCAAAGTTTGGACACAGTGAAGCATGAAAGGCGAAACGCAATAGAGCATCAAAGGTAGAATAGAATGAACCATCAAAGGTAGGACACAATAAAACATCAACAGTCGGAGAAGCATCATAGGTAGGAAATAATAGAGCATCAAAGGTAGGACACAATTGACCAAAAATAAAGTCCAGAATTAAGTTTTAAACGTAGAACGCAATGGAGCATCAAGTAGAAGTCCAAATAGAGCATCAAGGTGAGGCTACAGCGGAGCCTCAAATCTAGGTCATAATATAAAATCAAAAGTAACAAGGAACTGCAACAAGGTGTAAAGTTGGGCGAGTTGGTTGATGGTCATTTTGAATGGGTGAAAACAGTACAAAAAGACGAAGAACCATTAAGAGGAAACACAAAGACACAGCGCTGTGTGTCTGTGTGTTTTCTTTTATTAGTCTTTCGTCTTTTTGCGTTTTAACCCATTCAATATAATTAAATGTAGGAAGGAAAGAAGCATCACAAGAGGGCATAATGGATCATCAAACGAAGGGCACAAGAGCACATATAAGTTAGGACAAAATAGAGCGGTAATATAGAACAATAGGGAATCGTACCTGACAAACCCCTGCAAATGAGCCAAGGAACACTTAGACCATTGTCCATTCCGAGCGCCGTTTGCAACAGGTGCCATTATGTAGCCTTCACGTGGGTCGCACACAACATATTTGTAAGCAGGGGTGCTATACACCGCTCTGTCTCCGTCGTGTACCATTCCTAGCCTGTTGAGAAAGTTATAATTTCGGGATTTTTTATTGGCGTTCTCGATAAATCGTTAGATGATGCAGGTATAACGTGCATATACAAATGCCATGAAATCCGTGAGGGTTACATTTGAATATATCGCGATAGCTAAGGCAACCTCATTTCTAAAAAAAAAACACAAAAAACTGAATATTATCAATACTGAAAGAAGGGCTACTGCGAAGGCGGCGGGTCAACAGTCATAGTAAAAAAAAAAAAAAAAGAATTCGAGATTAGCAACAAAAATGGGATAAAAAAGTGACAAACACAACACCGTCTCGAAACTCGGCTGCAAATTTATTTTCACGCATCTCCTATATATTAGGCCGCAGCTCTAACCACGCTAAGAGCACCAACCGTCTACCCTATAAAACAGTCAAGGTAGACTAGGCCCTAGCGACGGTGTGGTGTTCGTCCTACTCAATACTGTTTTCACTACGATTGGTATCAAATCTAAATTTTGCTTTGCGTCATTGTACAAATTGTGAGATTGGTGGGATTTTACATCATCATGAATGCTTCATGAAATCACCCACTCCAGCCGCTTGCTGATTTTGATTGGAAGTTTTTGGCAAGATTTAACAGGGTCCCAATGCCAAGAGCTGCTCCAATAAGAAATGTTGTACACAGATACCCCTGGTATCTGCCTTGTTTATAGCTAAAAGTTAACTACGCATCGTGGAACGCTTATCCTTCGCCCAAATGTAGCGCTGTTGATGCGGAGCACAAGCCAGAGTCCCAGAGTTGATCGTTACCTGGCTTAAAATATATAGGCAGTCTTGGAGAACTGTCAATATAAAAATGGCGGTCGATAAAACCCAGGAAAACATAAAAATGAACGGCGTCAGCTACCGTGAAATAGGTCCTATTTTCCCAATAAAATTTAGATAAAATGATTTTAATTTCTTGAAGATAACCTTTAGTTTTAGTTCGTTGCCATCTGCACCGCACAGCTACTGCTATGATTGGGTAGAGGCTGAGCAGTAGGCGGAGCGTAGTTAATTTAGTTTTTGTGTAAAACACAGACATTTGGTTCGGATACTCGCTCTAGTATACTTAAAAGGGTTCGGGAAAACAACGCGTAGGAACCAATACGTTTTACATGTACAATGATTGTTAAATGTTGTCCGGAAATTTGAACCCTACAGAAGTAAACAAAGTCCAACAACCACTAAACCGCGCTAGTGTTTCAAAGTATTCCCCGTGAGCATCCAGCCAACACCGGCATTCATTTGGTAGCTCCCTGATTTTTATAATTTTTGCTTCGGCGTAAAGAAACCTGGGCTGCGTTGCTGCCGTCGGTAGAATGAGTCCGTACGGTTAATTTATAACCGGTTTTTGTCCTTCGCCAAGCGGTTCGCACCTTTCCTACACTATTGACCGTCGTAGCGTTTGTTTTCATTAATGTGCTTGCCATCTCAACATTTCACCTCGTCTAACTTTCACCTTTAACATAGATTTGCTTATGATCCGCTGCTCTACGGCTACGAGCACATTGCCCTAAGTGGTACCGGAAGTTGCTGCGCATGTGTGAAATACATGTCAGGACACCGAATGTTGAAGAAGAATGACGTTACCGTTCTCTGCAATAATAACCGCGCTACTCTTGCTGAGCATTTGTTTTTATAAACAAAGTTCGGGGTAAATTATCAAAGATATTTTTTTTATAGGAGATGTAGCGACGCCCTATTATATTATATTCCTCGTCATGGAAAAGTGTGTAATCAGAGCTAAGGCCATGCAGGAAGTCGGGAAGCAGGACTGATGTTTGTGGGTTTTGTTGAGGCTTATTGGCAGCAAAGATAGTTGTTGTACCCTTCAGGCTTTCATTACGATATCAATGACTGTTGAATAACTCGCAGATAATAGAAAACAAAGTCTTCGGAAGGCGAGAATTTATTTAGGTACGGGTCTCCAATCTCTTGGTAGCAAACCAGATCCGGTTCATCGAAGTTTTCAGACCAGCCCACGGCTGGCCGTGGTCCTTTCAAAGATGCCCGGTCCACTGCCGACTTCCGGAACACGCGCATCGACTGGCGCAAAAATATGTGAACCTAGAAATGGGCGCCGCGACTCGTTCAAAATGCGCAAAATGAGATACCGGAAATGGCAAAAGAAAATTCCAGTTAACGGGGTTCGCTCGCCATAACTGTAAATTGTTATCACCAGCATCACCATTATCAGTCCCCTGCTTCGTATTTAAATTATGTAAAAATTTGAAACGTTATTTGCCGTCTTATGCACATTGTGTTAGCATTAGTTTCATCATTAGTAAACTTCGGCACATCAGCTGCGCGAATGTGCCGAAGTTTACACGCCCCTTGATTTACGCTTTGTGAATTTTCGTGGACACGATTACCGAGTAACGACATATTTACCTCATTTCAAATTGAACTTCACGTATTCATAAAATAATGTACTTTAATACTTTCCCGAAGACTCATTTTTGTGTTTTAATTTTCAGCCAAATTTATTAGCTCTTCCACGTTTATACTTACTCTTTTTTGTTACCGGCCCAAAACTGCGAAAGGTGCCTAATCCAGCCCCTTATTCAAAACACCTAAAGACGCCTGATTTAGCCAACATTACATAACCTTCGAAAAAAACCTCTCATTTTTTTCACTGGCTTCGATTTTGCAGTTGATTAACGTTTATTGAATATGTCGCTGTGCTTAGTGGACAGGGAAACACCTCGCTGATTTTGTTGCCAAACAAGGACCTGTTACGTACCAAAGCGGCGGCATGGGACCTAAGCTTAGAGATAGAAAATGAAAAGCGTGCTCAACGGTTTTGTCCGGTGTATACTTCAGCCTCATTCTGACAATTTTACCGTCAACCCCAAAATCGACGAACTAGAAAAAAGACATTTCCAAGGAGCAACAGCGTCGGCGCGCATTGCCCTTTTAATGCTCCCAAAAGGCTGTATAACATAATTTCGAAGGAAATACAGGCACATAATTTTTTTTTCATGCGCCTACTTACGAGTGTCCCCATTCGTGGACAAGAAGGCCGACCATACTGTATGTATGAGGCTTATCTTCTGTTTCGGCGACGCGGTAGTAATTGCACAGTCCCCCGACGTAGGCAGCACCTGCGCGCAGCATTGAAAAAAACTAAAATTTAAGTATGGAGCAGGACGTTTTTATTTCTTCGCCATTTGAAACCATGTGGACCTGATGCACCGTTAGCTATACTGAGGGGGTTTCATAAATGCAAAGATAAATGAACACCCACAATAATAGTTTATGTTTAATTCTGCAATATAGCTCCTTAATACTATTCAGTAAAATAACATAATCAGAAACAGTAATTAACTTAAACGTAAGTGCATCTCGATTCCTGATAATTTAATGGACAATATCCAAGAGAAAATCAGTTTGTATGACAACGAACATTTTCAACATTTCAGAATAATCCAAACCTAGACACATTGCATGGTGGCAAAATGTAGAGACCTCATTTGGCACCTGTGTGTCCGTAATTTATGATATAAAAAAAATTAAACTTCAAGACCTTTCTCCCGTGCTCAGGAGAATTGAAAAGCTAATTTCTGTTTAGTCTTAGAGACGCTTGTATAGGAAATTTAATCGCCTGTCACAAAGCGCTTGATTTTTAATTCGCTATAAATGTGTTGCGAGGTGACCTCTGAGGCGGGTCCCAAATAACGCAAGCTAGGCTTGAAACGTTTGTGAGTGGAGACACCTTCAGTGCTTGTTTCACATTGCGGGAAGAATTTCTAAACTTTCTCTGTATAAGATACGTAACTTTATTGGTCTTGGTCACACACAATATTTCCTGAATAGTTCGATCTTAAGAGATAAGAGATATCATGAATATAGATATAGATACTAAAATATTCTACATGTTGAAGTACTTGTTTTAGTTCGTATTCATTGCTTTACTTATTGGTAAAACATTTATTTGGAATTTTTGATATTTAAGGTTGTTTTGCGATAAGTACGCTAGTTCTTTGGCACTTATATTACGAATGAGAAAATTTACATATTCCAACGAACCTGTTGGAGCTTTTTTACTAATACAATAATGAAGATAATGCAGCATAAAATATAAATATATATATGTACCTGCGACGCCGGGAAAAAGTGTGCCACGTTGAACATCTGCTAGATCAGTCCTAGAAAGAAAAGTAAGATGGCAATAGAAATATAGTTTAGCAGTATAAAAGAACATTTCACTCACACGCATAATTTTACCCGTTCTCCGCATAATGGAGGAACGGTTCAACCCTGTTTTTACACTAACAGATAGCCTATAAAATGCAGGACTTGGCGAGCTGTATGAATGTAACTGTCGCTTCGCGGCCAGTGGGATTGCAAAATGAACCAATGAGAAATTCGAAGTACAAAACGCGAAGCTTCAGGCGTGAACATTACAAACGATGCCCTGCCTTCTTCGGCTCTCAGGGACAAAAAAAAAAAGCCGATATCAACATCACGCTTCTTTATATCTAAACAATTGAAAGATAAAAAAGAATAATCGCAATTAATTCAGTGATCCACGAAAAGCACCCCTGCACGTGGAGTGAGATGACGTTTTCTTGATTTATTTTTATGTTCATTTATTTATTGTTGAATTCGCCTACCACCAAAAAAAATGCTAAACCCACCGGTTCCCAAAAGACTCCTGGGACTATAGTCCCAGAAGTCTTTTGGGAACCGACAGACACCACACGAACCGGGTAACTATAGTTACCCGGTTGGTGTGGTGCTTTAAACTCTATTACGCGTAAATAAACTTCAAAACATCGCGTAGCCAGAGTCCCAAGTTCTGGACCAATCAAAGGGTGATAAAATAGCAAGGTCGCGGCGTTTACACGTTGTTTTGTTCGAGCTGTCATCGGCTAAATTAATGAACTGCGGTTAGCGCACCATGACATTGAGGTTTCAGTATATGTGTTCGTATTTGTGTATTGAACGCGCCCCGACATGCGATGAAAAGAAGCATGGGAAATTACTGGCTGGCTCGAGAAAACGAAGCATTTTATTAAGGTTTTAAATTTATTTTTACGACTGACTCAAAATAAAAGCGATCATATTACTTAACTCCATGTCGCATTTGTATTATGCCATTTAATATTTACTGGGTGGCTGAGGTAGAAACTAGAAATCAAGCATGCTAAAGTTCGGTAGCCCTCAGTGCCTGGACTACATGCCAAAACAAATAGAATACGTGCAGAGTGGGTGTAAGGAAAACGCGGCTTAAGGTATGAGCAATACCTCTAGCTCGGCTCTTGAGCCAGGGGTAACAAGAGGGCAAACTTGGGAAGGAGAACCCCCTGCACACCTCCATCGCAGAGTATAAAGGGAGTTCTTAATACAGCGTACTAAACTACCGCAAACATTTCTTTCTAATAGTACGTATCTCTGCTTTCTATGATGCACGTTGTTTCGATAATCACATTAGGATACTAGTTTGTTTTATAAATAAACAAAATAATGCATTGAGCTTGCTTGTACTTACGACGTAACCAAGGTGACGAGGTCTGCAGTAACATTAATCATTCCCCAATTTACTGCCGTCGCCAAATTCTCCAACGTTTCTCCAGAGATCGTATACCTTGTAGTATAACCGGGCGGCTTCAAAACATCTTGAGCCACTAGTGTTCTCGTAATCGTGTTCTCCTAAAGAAGAATGGGATAGTAAATGACACACCTCTTAGGAGCGGGCATTGAAAAATGTTTGCTTCAGAGAAACTCGTAAAACAACGTACCCCTGTCAGGTCAATAACAGCAACAAGAACAAATTGAACTTTTGGATCCGAAGTGACGTCGTATCGCATGTTCACCTTGAAAAAGGGTGTGGTAAAAATTAGAACGAGTTTCATATCAGCGTCCTCCGAACTCGCAAGTAGGCGAAGCCACCGAGCGTAAAGACGCCAAGGAGAGAAGGTGAGCAGCTACTACCTAGAAACGCGTGAAGCAAAAACTGTAAAACCCTCACGGACGCGACGTGAAAAAAGAAAATTGTGACTAAGCACACATCATTTTAATTGCGGAAAATTTGCTTAAGCTCTATCAAAATACATGAAATAATGGTAGATTGAGTTTTTATATGAATATAGTAATTGATATGCGAAATGCGCTATTTAAATTCCAAATAAAGATAAAACGCAACAAGATAAAATCAAAGTAAACAAACAGGAAACACGTTTTCTGTCAAACATGCCGAAAGCCGATGAAGATGGACAAAAAAAGATGACACTTAATATGGTTTTTATGTTTATATGTTTTTAATCTGTCCTGTCCAGTGTGAGATTTGTATGTCCACAACTTTATTAGATATGTTTATACAATTCTGAACAAAGCGGAAGCGCTGATTACGCTGAATATTTAAAGCACCGTATCCACGCCCTTTCTCTACAGTGGCACGATGAGAACGACAAAACGTCTCTTTTTGCAATGTCCGGACTCCACCACTTGTCTTTTGCCGTCCACCGTGCTATTAGATGAGAGGCGACGCAGGAAGGTTTTGAAATACCAAAGCCTTATAAAAAGTAAAAAAAGCTCGCTCCGGACGCAGCACGACTAAAGACTTTCATACCGTTCTAATCCTGAAGTGGATTGTGAATTTAACTGCCTCCTTTACGTATTTAACGGTCCTTCAACAATCAATCAAACCTGCTGGGGCAATAGTTTTTAAACCATCTTATTGCCTGTTGCAACAATTTTATTAACTGCGGGGCGGTTATACGGTGTTTCGGTCTTGAGATGCCTAGTATGGTAAAAATCACGTTTATGCGTTTCAATAAGACCCCGAGAGGGGGCAGCCAGTTGGGGGCGCGTGCTTAACCCAGCTCGCTGGTGCTGTTCTGTCTCTCTCGGTGTGGTCGATCCGAATTATCACGACATGGTGTCAGAAGTGGGATACGAGCGGCCACAGCAGTGAAAAAGGTAGGCGTGACGAGCGGCGGTCACACCAGAAGAGGCGTCCCACCGGGAAGAAAGAAAACGGTCGGGTTGTCCGGGTGCGTCAGAGACAAAGATGGCGGCGGGCGAGCATGGGGAAACCAGGCCAGACTACGGTTTCGTGCCACCGACGGCGTTTGATTTTCAACGCCAAGAGGTGTGGACGGCCTGGTCCAGTCGTTTTCTCAGGTACAGAAGGGTCTCGCAACCCATGGAGGAAGAAGGAGCAGCTCAAGTAGACGCTCTAATCTTCTGCCTAGGGGGAGATGCTGAGGACATATTCGCCGCAGCAACGCTGACGGAAAAAGACAAAGTGGACTTCGAAAAGGTGCTGGAAGTATTCCAAAATCATTGCGTCGGAAAAAGAAACGTTATTTACAAGCGAGCGAGGTTTCATCAACGCAAGCAAGAACCTAGCGAGACCGTCGAGGCCTTCGTAACGGCTTTACACAGACTGGTGGTCCACTGCGGGTACGGAGCACTCAAAGAAGAATTGGTGCGCGACCACCTGGTGGTCGACTTACAGGACAGGAAGCTGTCAGAGACGTTACAAACTGATCCCGAACTCACCCTGGAGAAGGCGGTATAAAAGGCGAGACAAAAGGAAGCCGTACGAAGGCAGCAGGCTCTCGTGCGCCAGGAGAACCCAGCAGATGAACTGTCTGTCGACGCCCTCCGGAAAACATCGATTAAAGGCTGCTCCAGTTTCGGAAACCAAACAAACGAGACTGCGGGGTGGAAGAGCCCGCTACACGGTTGCGGGATGTGCGGCGGACAAAGCGTTCATAAAAAGAGCAACTGCCCGGCATCCACGTCCAAATGTCACTCATGTGGCAAGAAAGGACACTGGAAAAAATGTGCAACAAGAAAACTCTAAGAGAAGTCACCTCAGAAAAGAATGAAACTTTACAAGAAAGATGGTCACTCGGCACACTCAAGGAGGGTAGCAGAGCATCAGCATGGAGAAAAGAGCTCAGCGTCAATGGAAAGCCAATTACTTTCAAGATTGACACCGGGGCAGATGTAAATGCTGTGCCACTGAGGGCTGTTAGAGATGTGAGTGCAGTACGACCCGCTGCAGTGACACTCTACGGCGCCGGCGGACAGCCACTGAAGGTGTTGGGAAAGGTTCAAGCCACCCTAAGCTGCGGAAACAACAGCGTCCGAGATGAGATGTATGTTATCCAAGGGCTGGAAGAACCTCTGCCGGGTCGTCGTGCGAGTACAAGTCTAAAGATTGTACAGCTGCTGCAAGCGGTTACAGCAGACCCAAGTGCCAAGTACAAAAAAAAAAGTTCCCAGGAATGTTCAAGGGTCTCGGGGAAACGAACGGTGACTACCACATGAAGTTCGAGGCAGGTGCAAGCCCAGTGTCAGTAAACACGTCACCGAGAGTGCCCTTGGCTCTGTTGGATAAGGTCAAGGCCCAGCTGACGCAGATGGAGAAAAACGGCATTATTAGGAGAGTCGTAGAGCCGACTCCCTGGTGCTCAGCTATGGTGGTGATCCCCAAATCAAGTGGGGAAGTCAAGATTTGTGTTGACCTGACAAACCTCAACAAGTGCATCGAAAGGGAGTAGCTTGTCCTCCCGTTGGTAGAAGAAACTGTGGGGCGTCTCGTTGGCGCAAAGGTTTTTTCGAAGTTGGATGCCAAAGCGACATTTTGGCAAGTGAAATTGGCTGAAGACCCACAGCTGCTCACAACTTTTATAGCCCCCTTTGGCAGGTTCTGTTTCGAAAGGCACCTCTTTGACATATCCTCGGCGCCTGAGCACTTCCAAAGACGTATGAATCAAGTTCTTGAGGCGATACCTGGAGTGTTATGCCACATGCATGACATTTTGATCACGGGAAGAGATCTCAAAGAACACGACGAGAGGCTGGATGAGGTCCTTTAGAGACTGAATACTGCGGGAATCAAACCTAACGCCAAGTGCGAGTTTGCAAAAATATCTTTGAAGTTCCTGGGACACATCCTGAGTGCGGAAGGGATCCAGCCAGACCCCGAAAGAGGGAAGGCAATCATGGACTTCCGGGACTTCCGGGCACCGGACACCGTTACTAAAGTTTGTCAGTTTATCGGCATGGCTAACCAGGTTGAACGGTTTATACCCAACTTGCCGGAGAAGCTAAAACCCATCAGATATATTCTCAGAAAGGGCTCAAAATGGAACTGGGACGCCCAGCAGCAAGGAGCATTCGACCAGGTGAAGCGAGACATCACGGAAGCTACAACGCTGACACTCTATGATCCCCGACAGCAGCTTATAGTGTCGGCAGACGTCTCGGCGTATGGGCTAGGCGTAGTGCTGTTGCAGAAGGATCGACAAGGACTGGTGAGCCCGGTCGCTTTTGCATCCAAAGGACTGAGTGAGACAGAAGGAAGGTACGCTCAAATAGAAAATCAGGCTTATGCGGTCACTTGGGCATGCGAACCTTTTGAAAAGTTCCTGATAGGAACCAAGTTTCATGTGCAAACGGACCACAGACCCCTAATTGCGTTATTGGGTGACCGAGAGTTGAATGCCATTCCTCAAAAATCCAGAGGTTCAAGCTCAGACTCATGCGTTTCAGCTACTCCATGGAACATGTACCCGGGAAGGATTTGTGGACGGCAGATGCTATCTCGAGATCCCCAGTAGAGCCCCCTGAGAAGATGGAAGAGGAGTTAGAGGCGTACATCCAGGTTGTGACAAGCTTCCTGCCAGCTACGAGTCACTATCCGGACGAAGTACGCACTGCTCAGAGTCAAGATCCTGTATGTTGCAAGTTAAGAGAGTACTGTGCAAAGGGCTGGCCCCACAAGACGGACATCCCACCAGAAATCGGTCCTTACTTCAGGATTAAGGACAGCCTCACGGTACCAGAGCGATTTCCTCGTGAAAGACAGTCTGCTAGTAATCCCGAAGTTATTGAGAGAGAAAGTACTGTGCCAATTACATGCAGGGCACCAAGGAGTGTCTAAGTGCAGAGAACGAGCAAGAATGTCAGTGATGTGGCCAGGACTCAGCACTCAGTTGCAAGAGGTGGTTACCAACTGCACAAGCTACATCCAAGAGCGCATCCCAAAAGTGGAACCTATTATAGCATTGGAGCTCCCAGACCATCCATGGTAACGTGTTGCAGCCGACCTCTTTGAATTGAACGGCAAGCACTACCTTGCAGTTGTAGATTACTACTCCAGATTTACAGAAGTTTGTCGGCTGAAGCAAACAACATCGAAAGCGACTGTGGCGGACCTAAAATCTGTGTTTGCCCGCCATGGGATACCGGAGGTGTTCAGGTGAGAAAATGGACCGTAGTTCGCGCACAAGAGTTTTGACGAATTCACAAGAAAGTACCAGATTCGCCACATAAAAAAACATCCCACACTATCCCAAGAGTAACGGGAAAGCAGAACGCATAGTAAAAGTTGGCAAAGACATCCTGAAAAAGGCCGAAGAACCAGGCCTGGCACTTTTGATCTACAGAACTACCCTAGGCCCCTGCGGATTTAGTCCAACTCAACTACTCATGGGATGGCAACTACGTCCAACTTTGCCAATGTTGCCATCCCTG
This sequence comes from Ixodes scapularis, assembly GCF_016920785.2. NCBI lineage: Eukaryota > Metazoa > Arthropoda > Arachnida > Ixodida > Ixodidae > Ixodes > Ixodes scapularis. Next base: position 59,584,627 of record NW_024609879.1, on the reverse strand, counting down.
TTAACCCCGAAAATGCCAAGCCACACGGATTTCCGAAGAAAAGATAAGGAAGAGAAAAGAAGGCAGGCCCAAGGATACAATCAACGGCATGGAGTAAGCTGCCACAAGGAGCCGTCCATCGGTGGCTCTGTTTGGGCCAGAGACCCTGGCACGCCGGGGCAGATTGTGAGTAAAACGAACAACCCGAGATCCTTCGTGGTGGGTACACCGTCCAGACAACTCTCCGAAATACCTACTATTTAGTTCCAGCAGAAACACCGAGAAAGAGTGCTCAAACCGGTACAATGAAGACGAAGAAACGATATGCGAACAAGTGATCAATCCAGGCGAGAATGTCCTGACCCCGTGCGTTAAGGACAAAGAACCGACATCGGAACAGGTACTCGATCCAGAGAGAGGTCCACCTATGATCGGTCCGGAAGAGTCTACTCTGACATCGGAACAGGTGCTCGACACAGAGGAAGGTCCAGCTACGGCTCTCATTCCGTAAGAATCTGTCATCGACTCCGGCACCAGGAAAGAGGTGCCCTACACTTTCACTAGAGCTGGGCGACGAATCATTCGGCCCCAAAGATTCAGAACATAGTTTCAAGCCCATTGTAGAGAAAGGGGAATGTGGTAATAATCACGTTTATGCGTTTCAATAAAACCCCGAGAGGGGGCAGCCAGTTGGGGCCGCGTGCTTAACCCAGCTCGCTGGTGCTGTTCTGTCTCTCTCGGTGTGGTCAATCCGAATTATCACGACACCTAGCACTTCTCAAGTTGGTATTAAGTATAAACTAGCTTGTTTATTACTTTGCTTGCGTGAAAATATGCAAAAGACAGTCTGGCATTCTAAAAATAATGAAAGCTCGAGTCATCAGTACCTCCTATACCCTTGTGAATAGCATTTCATTGTCGTGGTTTCTATTTTATTTTGGGGGGGCAAGGCGGGGACTGGGGTGTCGGATAAATAAAAAAAAAATCCCGTGTGTTTGTGAAATTTTATGAAAAGGGAAACAGGGATTTTGACTGAAAGTAAAACATTATCATTGAAATAATATTTCACCTATATGACATATCACTATATTATTAAATAAAAAAAACATATAGGACGCGTTATATGCGTTTCTTTCTATGGTGACCGAGCAGATCAATTTGATATTTTGTATACTGTTTGGTGATAACGGCGCAAAAACGTAGAACCTGGACAAAGAGACACACAGACAGCGCCCCGTCTGTGTGTTTCTTTGTCCTGGTCCTACGTTTTTCGCGCCGTTTCCACCGAACAGTATGTACCACCACCTAGCCCAACTACGTACCGTGTTGATAATGGATAGTTACTAGCATGGTTGCAAAACATTCTTTCCCTCGTGGATGGCACAAAAACCACATCGAATTCATCCAGCTGCTTTTCATGAGAATCCGATTACGGATATTTTAATGAAGTACATGCGGCACAAAGCGCCGGCAATATAGACAGTGTTTTATGTACATAATACCCGTACGTGCTTCAGAAACGTCTATATTTTTATCACATAAAATATTAAAATTCGTTATTACCTGCACCTAATTTATATCGTTAGGAGTTTCTATGTATGATCCTTTCGTATCATATCAGGGCAAATGAGTTGCGTGGGTGCATCATTTTTAGAAGGGTTTTATGTTTTGCCTTTTTCCTGATAATGGGGAGCACACAAAAGGAAACTATTTTGTGTGGTCCATTGTTTCCAGTTCTCTCCGTTTTTCTTGCTTTTCATAGAAGTTTAAGTTAATTTTAATATTGTGTTTGTTTACGTATGTTACTAAATGTAAACCAATACGATTTCATTGATATTTTACGCAAATGCAATAAAGTAGGAATCTCCAAGTAAACTCACAACCGTTTCATTTATCAATGATGTTCCTCAAATTGCTTATAATTATTTACAAATTGAAAATTCAAGTTCACAGCTGACTAAGACAAGTTTGCCAATAAACATGAAATGCTCGATTTAGTGTAAAATAGAAACATTGTTGGTTCCAGCCACCATACCGGGTTTTTGTATCATGCACAAATAAAAAGTCATGAGAGCAACCATCGTAATAAACGAAGTGCATTAGATTTGTTTCACGTCACACTGCAGACGCTTGTTTTCATACTCAATTAAAAACGAGGTCGGATCCCCCGATTTGTGAAATATGTTTGTTAGATTTCCCAAATTTCGTATGCATTTGCAGTTTTCGCAAAAAGCCAAAAAACGTAAGGCTAATTTTTTTTTAAATTTTTACTCGATTTTGCAAAGCAACTCCTATGTAACATTTGTTTATCGCGTATTCGTCACAAGTAAACAATCTAAGCAGCATAACAAATCGAATATGAATGAAAGAAAACCCTAATATGACCCTGAATGAAGCCATCTCTCATGTATAAGTTGCTTGTCATTACTTCATGACCTTTCTTATGTTCCGTAGATTGCACGTTTCCTTGCTCACTGCAAAGCAATATTTTCACTGCAATTAATAGTGCCGATCATACTGCTTGTTATTTGGTTTAGGAATAAAAATATCAGAAAACGTCAATATTTTGGAGAACATTTCGTGCAGACGCTCTCAAGGATAGCCAAACGTGAATTATCTTTCTACGCCAAGAGGAGGACAAAGCATATCGAATTGAATCTGGAAACTATAGGGTTGCAAATTACTCTCTGATAATATATCAGCATTTTGTAAAAAAACTGCATAACAAAACAACCTGAACTGCTTATTGTCGCTCATCAGATTCAGTACTCAGGAATGTGTCACACAAAAAAGCAAATAGAACTTGCACGATAAACTTAATAATGGTAAGACGTCTTACCAGTTGAACAGTGACTGCGGCATATTGCAACAGGCTTTCTTTAGTTTTAAAGTGCTCTCTGTGGTGCTGATCGAACACAATTGCCACCTCGACAAAAAAAACTCTGGGAATTTCTGCAGCTAATCTGGTTTCTGAAAAACAATGCAAAACAAACATTTTTACGTTTCATCGATTTGGGAGTAATAGTGGCAGATACAAGTACGGTTACGTCACAAATGCATGTCACTACCCATGTTTCGACGTGAGCCCTAACTTACTCGTTAACAAACAGATGTGTCCAAAACTAACTCTACTGATTAGAGACAGTTATGCTTCTGCATCAAGCAGAGAACTTGGCTTCTTTTTATATAGGTCTGATGTCGTTTCTAAAATACACTCTTCAAAGAAATTAGGCAATTACATGACAGCGACCTATCAGCTTGCAAGCAGTACTTCCTAAGCAATTTTAGTAGATAACAAGGCTCAACTCCTATCAACACAAGTGCTTCTTCGGTCTTTCTCGAATCGTAAGTGATTTTTGGCACATCGTGTAGTATATGTTTTCTAGATTTTGTAGATTATTTAAGTGTTTTTTATTTTAGACAATCTGACGGCCTTCCTTTCACATAGTCAAATAATGGGGTGAGAATAAGAGAGTTTTACTTATATTAAAATTTCATTTTACAAATGTTCGCGCTACATGTAGCGCAAACGCGAGATTGATGTGTTTTCCTGTTTATTTTTTACGCAATTCAAAGTAATCTTGACTACAGTCCGAAATATAATGAGCTGGTATAAGTCTTTCATTTACACAACAAAGTTCTCTGTTCGGCACTTATCTGTTGGCATAAAACGAGAACCACTGACACCGTGCTCGTGATGAAATTGTCACATTATCTAGAATTTTCGATTTTTCAGAGACGATATTACAAAGAAAATTTAGATTTATCTAAGCATCTAGGCTTGCGCTCATTGCTGTTGCTGCAACAAATCGTATATTTAAATCTGCCGAATTATTAGACATTAAAAGGCGACTATACTTACGCCGTTTTGCGAAGATGTTTCGTTTCATTGGAACTGTAAGAAAAAAGCATTTAAGTGCGTATTCATTCTTAGATAACGCCGCGGGGCTGGCTCATTTATAAATAAAAAATAACATCGTGGAGGTGTTCGCGGTGTTGCTTTTCACTTAGGATGATCAACACGTTTTTATAAACAGAGAGGCACGGATTCCTCATGACAGTCAATCGCGTGAACGTTGCCGTTGCACACTTCGCGGCACCCTTTTTATTTGCAGGTGCAGGTTTTTTCAACAAAATACTTAATTTAGGAAAACCACTCGATTCGGTATAGTTGTATTTTCAAATACAATTATGTCGTACATATTAAGCATAGAAAACTGGTGGAAAGGAGAGTAAAGAATGAGTGAATATATTTTGTTGACAAGTGTAGCATTTATGCTTTACGAAGTCGTACATAAATGCACATGAGCTAACGGGCTTGATTATCAAGGAATATTTATAATTTTTACATGTGGTTATAAAAAAAACATTTCCCGCCACATCAATTCTTAGTGTTAGAAATTCACGGTGTCAGCCACCTTTAACCCGCTGTAATAATATTTAGAAATAAATATGTAAGCGTATTAAAATCATTAGCTTTTTTATTGACAAGATGAAAACCGAGCGAGGCCTATGTGACACATTATGCCCTATTTCAACTCGGGTCGTATGTTTCTAGATTAAGCTGGTGATGAGAAGGGAAAGAAACACGTAATTTCGTACCAAAAGTTACGTTGTGTCTCACCTGTATAATCGGTATTGTATCCCTCCGGCTCCTCGATTTCAAAAATTCTGTGTGCCCCGCATCCAGCTTCACAGCGTCCCATCAGTGGCAGAGGAGCGATCCTCAACCTGCGTCCCAAGGCTCCGGTCTGGGCGTAACATTAAAGTGACTTATGCAAATTGCGTCTTGGAATAAAGATTTACTATTTTTTTGTTAAATAATTTTTGTAGACCTCTTTAGCACCCAAAAACGTGTGAACAGAATAGCATACTTAAAGGCGCTATAAGAAGTGGCATTGCTCAGGATTTGTTCTATGTAGGATAGAGTTAAAGCCGGAAGTAAGAAAGCTTCCAAATAAGATACCAGCAATCAAAAATATAAGGCGATAAACCCAATAGGCCAAGCGTGCAGATATATCGAGTTCGTTTTTGGTTCGGATTTCTTGCCTTAAAAATGCTACATTTCAACAGCATATTTGTCACTCCGTTTTGGTTTTGGTAATCTTTCTAAATAAAATTGTGTAATCCGGCGTTAAATAAATGTTAACTTGGTTGGAGTCTGAATTTTCAAAAGTAAACAATGGCTCAATTGATTGTTCAGTCACTTGCAAATATTATAAAACAATTCAAAATTGTTTGATGGAAGCCACCATAACTTAACTATTTCTAGCGTTAAGAAACCTAGGACAAATTGTAAAGCTTCTTTCTTTTACTCGAGTTCAGACAAATAATATATAAGCAAGCGATTGTGTGTTAATGACGTAGCTTAAAAAGGTGCGAACTCTTGGCATCAAAATGTTCGCTATTATCTTGATCACTGATTTCTGTTATTTGTTCAAATTGAAAAACAACTTTAGAAAAGTGTTCTCTATATAAGGCACAATTGAGTAAACCTTCATTTGTATAAGTTCCATTTTGTATGCTTTGTATTATGTATGAACAGTGAGATGCAATTTTATGTGTTGTGAAGTTATAATATCGTTGAATAGCACGTTTCTATGGCAGAGTGTTTGATAATATTTTCGCAATATTCTAACGAACTCTTCTTCCGTGTCTCTTATACTAAATAGATTACATAGTGATGTTATTTTTTTTGGCCAATGTGGCCCTTGAATAGAATATATTTTTGAAGTTGACGGGCCATGTCATGCACACCTCACAGGCTTTGACAGGTTCGATCATTTGTTATATATACATATATATAAACTAGTAGTGCTAGTTATTGTCACATTTTTATTTGGACATAACTATTTTAAAGCTTCCCACTTTTGTCGGCGGTCTGCATACAATTTCATTCTGTACCTTGTACAGCATTTATGTATGAAATGTAACTTTTCCATGAGGCGAGAGCGCCGGCCTCCGGATCCCCAGGTGGCGGGTTCGAATCCCGACCGAGGTGCCCGCAATATGACGGAGACTTATTGCGGAGAAGGTGCCGTGTAACCGAGCTTTCGGTTGCACGTCAAAAGATCCCCAGGTGGTCGAAATTTGTGCCCGTCGTAGGTTTGGCACGTAAAATCCCCAAATTTGATATTGTAACTTTTCCGTAAAAACACTGCAACGAAACTTCGGCGCTTATTTTTTGGTCTCTATGTGTTCAAAGGGGCAGTCTCAGATCGGACACACCATTATGTTGTTAAAAATAGAAAAATAAAAGGAATTTTAAAACAAATTAAACGATTAGCAAAGAGCACCTGGTGGATGTCGCTAACGCCTCGTTTTTAATGGCCGTCTAGGAACCTTGACAGACAGTGACGGTGTCTGTCTCGCCTCCTGACACGACGAGAGGAGAGCATGAAGGAGGAACTCCCCTCTCCCAAAGAATCTCTTCTGTGTGTCGAAGAAGTCGCTATTGTCCCTCTACAAGATTCCAGACGATAAACCCGTCACTCAAAAGTCGTACAAAGGCAGCCGTTTCAGTGGCTGGAACGACTAGGTCATCCTCTTAACGACAGCCTCGCCGCAGCTTTGCTCGTCCCGAGACGAACTACGTCACAATAGCGTCCAATGTCGCGTGCTCTGTGCTGGCTGCTCTCCGAGCGCTTGCCAGAGGGGGCCGTTTATAACGAAAAATACAGCCATTAAGGTCAAAATACAAACGTGCGATTGTCATTTACGGATATTGTGGATCACATAATTTTATATTCAACCTATTTTTAACACGACGGGCATATTTTGAATTTGACTGTGGTGTGCCTTTAAGTGTTGCAATTTTTCCTCACCTGTCATGTGGTAAAGGTAACCACCATATTAGTCGTAACTATAAAACCTGTTAGGCTTAAAGCACTGTTGAGTTACTTCACGAGCTATATGTGTGCTCAATATGTATACTTTTTAAGTGTTTTCTATTTGTCAATCAAATATAAAATTAATTATTTTAAGGATGGCCATTAGTGGGAGCTACTACGGTCGGTGGTTTCTAGAGCGCAGCTCTTAGTCGTCCGTTTCCGGCTTGGGCGGCGTCGCCGTCGCTGTCGGCGTAACCACGTGGTGTATTATGGGAAACGTCCCAGAATGCACCGCGGTGACGCGCGCGTTGCATTATGGCACCTTCCCAATAATGCACCACGCGGGAGGGAAAAGGGGGAGAAGGAGGGGAGCAGAAGGAGGACAGGAAGGAGGAGGAGGGAGGGGGAAAGATGATGAGAGGAGTAGGAAGAGGGGAGGAAGCGAGGAGCACGGGAGGAGCAGATGAGGAGGGAGGAGGAGAGGGTAGGGTTTGTGAGGAGGGCATACCATCCCCTCCCTACCCCCTCTCCCTCCTCCTCAAGAGCTGCGCTCTAATTTGACATTACAGAAGGTTTATGTGTTCACCTATAATATATATATATATATATATATATATATATATATATATATATATATATATATAATCGCATTAGTGCCATATAAATAAATTTTACGATTTGGTCGTTCCAGAAAAGTACCGTGAATTTCAGTGATCGTGTCCACGAGCTTCATACACGACAACTAATTAAAAATATTTACAAAAACTGATCAAAACCTAGCCCTTTCGTTCAATAACGTTGACAAGGGCTGAAATGTTGGCATGAATTATTGCAGTTCCAAAGAATATTTTTATTATACTTGAAAGAAATTTCTTGTGAGAACATTAAATTCAAACATGGCCTTCGCATCTGACATGCATCACAAAAAGGGAAATGCAGGCGTTTCCAGAGGAGGGGTCAGCGAACGAGATGTTTGCATCCACTCCCCCTTTCTTCGTCCTAAAATTTTACATATGGGGAGTTTAAGAGATTGAGGGAGGGGCGGAGGTATCAGGATATCCGGACTCCAACTCTGAATTCGCCAGTGATCACAGATGATGACACTTAAACGCGGATCTGCTAAGAGTGTTAAATGTTGTGTTCATACCACTTGCAGCGTTCCGTTTTGCTCTGACACAGACACAGCAGCCATCTGATTTTTATCGTGATAAATATTCTTTTCCACCTCCTTTCCATCCACCTGAAAAAAGGTAAAATAATACGAGCACTAAGATTTTGTAAAATTATTTCTAAGGAGCATCTGGGTTTTCGTTTTAATGCGCTAATTTCCAAGCACTTTACGTGCCTGCGAACTTAACAACGTGATATTTTAATTTTATTAAAAAAAATGTCGTTTTCGTTTGTAGAATATTTTCCCTGGAAATTGAGTCCTAATATTGCCGAAGTAAGCAGAGATAGAACACTAGGTTTGTCTAAACAATATCTAAGGTTGCACGAAAGTGATACAAACTTTAAAAATATATGGGAAATAAAAATATATATCAACCAAAACATGTATGAATAGTTTCTTTTTTAAATATTCGCCCGTTCCTGTCTTCTTTGCTAGAATCAACGATCGCGGGGAAATACTTCAAATGTATGGACTAGCCTTCTTCGCATCTTAACTTCCTATTTTGAGTTCAGACTTCACCCAAGCCTCCTTTCTTTACCCTTCACTGAGCGCATACACACATTTAGCTGATGCTGCTGGTTTACGCTTTAATAGTTCCTCTCTCTTTCCTGTTTGTTGTTTATTTTTGGGAATATCTGAAGGAACACACTTCGCGCAGGCAGTCGTGGTGGTTTCCCAGCACATATTGTTGACTACAGGGCACAGTTGACGGACGTTCACGCGTAACGGCGGAGTCAAACCGGCCACTGGCACATCCCGCGCCGCCTTGATAAGGCGGATAAGTTGCGGCGCACAAGCAGTCGCTGCTTGGACTCATGCGCCAGTGGTAATGATGTTAGTGTATGGATCCTCTCGTCCCTGTCCAAATAAATGCATTTTTTCTTGTTAAAACAGCTTGATTCATGTCATTCTTCCGGGTCGGATATGCACCATGGCAAACCAACGACAAACAATACTGTAAAAATACAGGGCATCAGTACTTAAACCCAGCTTCAGATAACCCTGTCTAATAAATTGGCATTTTTCCTGGAGTAGATCGAGCACAAAAGCATCGCGTGAAAAACAATAGCTTGACCGAGACACCCTGGAAATACTTACTCTTGTGTAAACTTTTTTTGTCTTTAATCCATGAAAAAATATTGATTTCAATGTGTTCGGCATTGTTCGTTGCAGAAATGTTCAGTAGGAAGAGTTAGCAGACGTTGATATATTGATATAGGTAACATTTCAAAACTCTCAACATTTAACTAACTAGACAAAGAAAACTAATGTGAAGCTGAGACTTCTCGATAGAAAGCCGAGTTCTCTGAGATTGTCTCTCATGTTAAACAAATATGTTGTAAATGCATTCTAAAAGATTTTGAGCGCTATCCAGAGCACTGATCAGGTTACACTCACTAGTGTAGTTTTTCGTGATTGGAGGGTTATGGCTCATTTATTTGGCTAAAGCTTGGCCGCTTGGCGGAAACGAAAGCATAGCTTGCCAAAACATATTACCAACCGTCATAACCTAAACCCTGAGACATTGAGAAATAAAATAAGGTACAAGAAAAGTCAAAGTTTCCGAGATTTTGAACCTTCTTGCCTTTTATTTTATTTATCCATATCTTAGGGTTTAAATTATCCTGTTTTCTTTGACAGGCCTTGCATATTTTCTCCTTGCAGCACAAACCCCAAGATTATTTTCGTTGAAAGTAAATTGGAAAAACAAAACAAAAACGATTCTTCAGATGAACTGCAACAAGGCGTGAAGTTAGGCTAGTTGGTTCATATTGCAAACTTGGAAACAGCGCGAAAAAAACAAGGGACAAGAATTTTCAGCGTTGTGTTCGTTCACTTCTCGTTCTTGTCCCTTGTTTGTCGCGCTGTTTTCAAATTTGTCTTTAGAGGACACTTTTTGAGAAGTGTAATTTCTACAGAATGAAAAAATTTACTATAAGCTTCAAGGTTTGTTGAATTGACAAATAGCTTGTAACCCGCTAGAAAATGAGAAACCGGAAAAGGCGGATGAAATTACAAATGTGAAGTGTGTAGACAAATTGACTGTACTTTTTTTAATCTTTTTTACTTAATTAAACTCATGTCGTGCGGAATTTAGACTAGATTGTTGCGAAATGTTTATTTTCAAAACAATCTGCCCATTTAATTTGCCCAATTAATTTGCCTGTATGAGCATTTTAAAGAAACGAGGAAGCAGCGTATGACAGGCTAATTTATGGTCGCAGCAGTGAGCTCAGTCTGTTAAATGTCTTCATCATTTTAGTAAGATATATTTTATTAAATTCAAAAGAAACGTTAAATGAATTCATGCAGATCCGCAATCTGAATGTTTATTCGGAAGGGCCTTTAAAGTTTGTAGGAGGTATCAGATCAAATCACATATACAAAGAAAAAAAAAATTAATCGTAAGCAATCTTTTACCTGAATGCACAACTATGATAAAGACGAAATAACACTATGAGCAAAAATATTTGAAAAGAGTTCGATGATTGTATGAGTTTTGGTATTTCCAGTCTGTGATTCGAAGACGAAATTGCTATGCACTCATTGTGTGGTAAGTTATTTACAAGCATAACATCAATATATTTCTAAAGCAGCTTTACAAAATAAAAGCATAATGATTTCTTGCCTTAGAGTATAGGATGTCCAAACACTGCACTATATACATATGCTGATTCAATTGGGAAGAAGTTACTTCATGAAGCTAAAATATATTAGAGATTCATTGAAATAATGAAAAATACTTACAATAGTATCGACTTGCTCAGCACCATTAAGACTTGATACAACCAACTTTTCTGCGATTGCAGAGCTTTTCTCTAAACGGAGGAAAAGTTGATCATTGATGTGAAGAATTTTTTCTCCGTTGATTCCTCTTGCTTCCAAAAGTCTTGGATAGACAACATACTCCGTAGATGGGCCTGCGTTTGAGGTGAGAATAAAACATTTTCTTTGCAAATTGAATTTGTATTACTGCAAAATTTTGCGTTTTTTACATTATTCTGAAATCTTTTCAGTGTTTCAAAATTCCCGGGTAACGCTAGTTTGAGCTTGCAAACGTGATAGCAGGTGAAATGTGCAACGTACTATTAAATCGTTGGTCATAAGTTGCTTTAGCAAATACCAAACTTTTAATTGTTTGCGATGCATAGCTGACTCGTCGCATTTAGCGTAATTAAAGCTGGCTATTAACAGCCGTTTTTACATAAATTCACATCTGAGTATATTACCAAACCACCGACTTCCCCGCTGTCGAGAAAAATGTATGCCTTGTGAATGTAAAAAAAAAATCAAATTTTCGAAACAGTGTCGTTTGAAACGTGTTATGACACTGTCTTAATTGTTTATTATGTCGGATGTATATAAATATTTTCCCGTTCACTCCAAACATAGATATTGGTTATTACTTCATTTACAGAAATCATTGACTACCAAGAGAAAATGAGTTCGCAACTTAATATTATTGAGCTACTGTTAACATTATTACAACTCTATTGAAAATTCTCATTTGTATGAGAAATTTCTGTGTCCAATAAACACATATGAATCATACAAGATATATAAGAACATATAAGAACCATATAAGAACTATACGAGAACTATATCAGAACTATATAAGATATATAAGAACATCCAAGCGCCATATAAGAAACTTGTGAGAAGTTTCTTATACGTTTCCAATATGGTTCTTAGATATCTGATATAATTCTTATATACTTCTTATATAGTTCTTATATGTTCTTATAAATCTTGTATGATTCATATGTGTTTATTGGACACGAGAAATTTCTCATAGAAATGATTTTTTTCACTAGGGAAAGTTTATTTTTTTCAAGTGCCACAGGACCCGGCAAATATCACGATGAACTGACTTCATAAAAATGGATTGCTCGCAAGTATATTTTCTTGATGTAAAATAAAAAAAAAATATTTATTTGATCTCTTCTTTCACGTCTCATTAATTTTGATAAGTTATATTTATATTTCCTGAGTAAAGTTGAGCAGCGAAAATTGCTGGATGCTAAGGAACAACGCAATAAACATTTTTTTTTTGCATTTCTCAGCTGATCTGTTGCCGCTGTCAAAGTAAACTGTTTTCAAAAGATAGTACCTACTCCTAAATGTAAATTGTTTTGCAGTTCTCATATGGAAAACAGTAGAACCATGGTATTCTGCGAACCTGGGTTTAACATCTCTAACATATACGACTTCTTCGAGCGGCATGTCAAGGCAAAGTACATTCTCGTAACTCTAGTGGAGATGACACTACTCAGCGGGAAAGCCGGAAAAGAGAGATGCAAAGAGGATTGACTGTCCAAGTGTGTAATGAAGATTAACGCTGCTTGGCCATCGAAATGAAAAGCGGAGGAAAGGGAAGTGTTAAAAGGTATAAAAGCGTCAAAAACCACAATGACAAAGACGAAGTAAGACAAACACAATGCGCAACAAGGACTCAGACCTAAGCGACTACCTTGCAAAAGGGGCGATTTTGCACAAGGTTAAATTAGCGACTAGAAGTTACAAGAAGAGATTAGGGGAGTTTGGGTTTTAATCAATTAAACTTTTAGCGCACCAGATGTCTCATAAAAACGAACAAAAGCGTAGTTTCTCTTCCCGGAATACGTAAGAACCATGGATGTTGTTTTAAGCCGTAAAGCACTATAGATAATCTTCATCTCGAGGCCTGATCTGTGAAGCGACTTACATATGTAACATCAGTACGTCCCAAACTAAAATATGCATTGTCAGTCTGGGACCCCCATCTTTAATAAATTGCATTTGTCCTAGAATCAGCTCATAATCGCGCCGCTCGCTTTCTAATATCTCAATACCCTAGGTTTGTTAGTGTTACCTAACTTGAACAAACTTTATTACTAACCCCTTTGTGTTCACGCAGGCGCGTCGCTAAATTATGGCTTTTCCACAGGATTTACTTCGATGGTCATCTACACAATTAAGTCATCTTGCCAGCTCATCATTTATCACCCCACTTTGATGACCATGCAAAAGCTGGCCTTACTTTCACTCGAAATGCAGCATTCCTTATTTTTTTCCCTGCAACATCTGTGATCTGCAACGGCCTGCCAAAAGTCATCGTCTCTGTTCAAGACATCGATTCGTTCCGTCAAATGTCAACCTCGCTATTCTTTAAATCCACTCCCCTATGTAATAGCCTGACTCAAGGTTTGTTTAAGGTATTGAAATAAATAAATGAATATTGTCCAGCTATACGATTAGAAGTATAAAATGAGCCTTATTATTTCATGTGAATGACAAGTAAATGACATCTATAGGAATCCAATTTTATTTCTTCTTGCAAAAGTTTGGACGATAATATTTCATGAACCAAAATAGGAATAGAAAAAAAGGTCATACCTTTTAATGGGCACGACACTTTCAATCCCGAGCGACATTAAGTAAGAGTTGAAGTGACTTAGGCACAGTCCTAAAGCAACGCCTAGCGCAAGTAAAAAAAAGTGAATCCAAGACCCTTTGAAGGTCATGTGGAAGGGCATAGAGTGAATGTAGATGTTCTGGCTAGACGGCTTACTGGTGAGTTTGGGCAGGTGACACCGCACGGTGTACCTTTATCCTTGTGGCATATGATATTCCCAACGAAAGTGCGTGAAATTTACAGTTTGAGCCTCAGGCCTTTCTTAGGATATCTTCTCGAAGATTGCCCGTTTGTCTGAGGTGATTACGGTGCCGATACCGCACTCTTAACATTTCCGTCTCAACTATTTTATAAAAAAAGTCGTGCCCGCTGTCGCAGATAGGATTTCTCGGTAGAAAACTGAATAAAGCAAATGGTGACTTTGGGAAGGTTAAATAAATATATTCTTTGAACGAATTTCAGGAACAAAAAGTAGCTCGCTATGGAAAAAATGCCATTTTTATCGGGAGCTTTCTCTGGACCGCCTTAGACCAATGGAGTCAAGGGGATCTAGCTTTCTTGCTTGAAATAATGCTCAATCTCAGTCGTGCCATGCTACCGCGACTTGATTCCGCAAAACGTTTATTACCGGAATTAAAAAATATATATATATATATATATATATATCGAATGATAACTGTACACAAGCCTTCTTTGAAAAGAAGGCTTGTGTAATTTTTTTTTTTTGCTTCGATTTTTTGTTTTTTTCGGGAATAGCACGATATTTTTCTCACATAATCATTATTACTATTTTATTAGGTATTTAAGTACACTTCTTCCAGATATATTATAACAAGAAGAAGGATTGACACAAACGCGCGCATTCTTTCCTAAAATAACTTTCCAGTCTGTATCATGTCTTCTTTCTCTTTTATTCTTTCTGCTAAATATATACTTCTACGAACACACTTGTTATACATATTTGGGTAAAAAGGTTTCACACTGGAATTGTATTAATTAATTTTTGGAGTAGCTAAGTATTTCAAGGATTTTCCCTATAACGTAATTAATCGTTATGTTCAAGAAGTCTGAACTTCTGACTATAGGTCACTTGTTTTGGTAGTCTTAGTGCGCGAAATTTGCAGTCACGACCTTTTGCCAGCCCTGTTTAAGTTTTTCCTAGGTCTTGTATTTTACATTCTGGTGCCTCTAAGAGGCTTTATTTGTAGAAACCCATTACCAAAAGAGAAGTCGAATAGTTTGAATTTACACCAATCATACGATTTCTGCAATATCCTGTTATAACAAAACAAAAAAAAAACTCAGATTGCGAACACTTAGTGACGGCTCCAATTTAAGTGTATTACATCTAATTAATGCTTCAGTGACATTGTAACTTACGATTTACCTGTATATAAAGTTCTGACGTGTTTAGTTTTGAAGATCGTTCCATATCAGCTTCGATTACACTGTGCTCAAAATTCGAAGTAAAATTCGAGCACACTTTTCTGTAGATCCCGCCAAAACTGTGAATTATAAAGGGGCTTGATTGTAATACAAACATATATAAATATATATATATATATATATATAGAAGAAGAAAAGAAGTCTTAGTGAGAACAGCAACAACGGACGATTTAATCTTCGGCGTTACGGCCGGAGTCCGGCCTTCGTCAGGAAGATATATATATATATATATTACATATAAATAAATAAGCGTGGTGATGGTTAGACGAATTTTGTCTTTACTATGTATTTATCAGCCCCGACTGATATAAGATGCGGGGATACTCGCTATAGGAAGTTGATTAATACACTAAAATAGATTACCTAATTGTTTGAAATATTTTATTTCAGGTTCACGTTGCTGTTTTTTTTTTCAAAATTGGTATTTAAGGCCAGAGTAACTAAAATAATTTGCGAGAAGGTATCTGTGTTATAAAATATTAGTGGGCCAATTTTCGTGTTGTATCCGTCGAATAAAAAAAGTGCACTTTAAACGAGCGCCACAGGACCTGCCTGCAATGGGGCATGAAAGAGTGGCGTAATCTTTTACGTCATATCATCACCATGTGCGCAGAATCTCCTTGGTGGGTGCGACGACGACAAATGTGACGACGTGACTGAAGCGACTACTCCACTATTCCGAGCATCATTGTGCAAAGGGTATGTGACGCTCTTTTTGAGCGCTCTTTTAAATCGGGTGAAAGAACGCGAAAATGTTTCAATCAATATCTAAGAAAAACATTACATTTTCGCAATATGTATGTAACGTAAACTTCCTAACCAGTGCCGTGCGGACCGTCCCCAGCAAGTTGCCCCAGCGCATCTTCCCCACCCCCCGAAAACCACAGCGCATCCGGTCAGCCTACCCCTCCTCCTGGGGCCACTCGGGAAGAGCCCTCCCTTTCTCCCCTCTTGAAGACGGCGCCCCATTCAGTCCCCCTCGTCGCCGATCGGGGTTCCCGGGCGCCTCTCCCTTCCTCAACTAGTCGGAGATGTTCGCTCCGACAATAAACACGGACGTTTGAGCGAAGCCCGTCTCGATCCATCATCACACTCATCACATGTACAAATTGGTACGGTCTCTCATAATAATTTCCGTCAGTGCTGCAACTATATTATGACGCCTAAAACATATATTGTAAATGTTAACTAATATATTTTACCTAATTAGTCAACTTAGTCTGACGATTATCCCATTTTCTAATGTCCGTCGCGCCTGATAATTAAATGGCACTAACATAACTCGACTAAACCTTACCCCCCTTCTTAAAATATTATTTCGAATTAAAATTGCAAGTACCCTGTATATCAGGCAGACTTTCCGTGTGTCACGTTTATGGCAATACTTTTGCAATAAGACTTGGAATCTCCCTGACTCCCATAAAGTTTGTTTTACATTACGATTCCAATCGCTGAGGTGTTTTCTGTTTTAGGCAAGCATTCTGCTGCCCGCTATACCTGTGCAATATATAACTGCTCCTCTTTTCATTTATGTACTCATTAATTCATTTATTAATTCATTTGTTTATTTTTTGAGCTCTTGAACACCTTGTAGCCTTGATAATGAACATTGAATTAACATTGAATTACAACGCGTCTCTTCGCAACCTGTAATCGTTTCCGTAAGAGTAAGTTTATGGGAAAATAAGGCAAAGTATATGGCTACCATATTTCTGAACAGAATCGCTAATTTTAATGCTAAAGGCCGGAAGTGTTTCAGAGTGAATTCCGGCAATATTAAAAAGCACGATTTTAAATGATTTCTATTATATTTTTATTTTATTTTTGTCCTCATGTTGCATTTTTTAGGTATCGTTCTTTCTAGTACCAAGACGAGTGCACAGTACAATATATCATTTTCTTGAGTAGCTTTCGCCTTCTTTTGCTCAGAGTGTCTATGAAGTTCACCGTTTCGATTGAGGTAGCATGCACGTTTATTTAGAAAGCCAGGAAAAAAAAAACTTATCCGATAAATGCGCGACGTGACTTTGTGCATACCATGATACTGTAAACTATTTAGCGTGGTGGTTGAAAAAATTAAGATCTAATTGCCTTAAAAAAGCTAACGACAGGCTAGGGAACCTAAAGGTACATTTGCAGTAGCATATACCTGCATGTATGTTTTTTTATGCATTTAAGTCCTTATAAAAGCGTAGAATAGCCCTATTAAGCATTTCGTTTGCAAAAATGATTCTATTTATGCATGGAAATCTTATAAATCATAAAATGCTTAAAAACATATAATAAAGCATGGAATGTTTATAGAGCGCACTCTGCATATAATGAATCGCAGTACTCCGGTCTTTCCTCTATGCGTCCATTTTCCCCGGCAGGACATGTCATCACAACCATTTTGGTTACCATGGCAAGAGCCGCAAAACAATGTACACAAGCACTTGCTCAGAGTTTTTGTGTACAACATATTACCATCTCTCCCTGAGGACCACAACCAGGGCCTGCCGGGTTGGAGAGGGATGCTTTGCCACCTTTGCAAGCTGAACGACTTCCAGTATGCCTAAACTCAGCTGTATGCACTTTGCCTCGTACTAGGGTACAGATCTACTGGTGGGCTCGGTGGATGTGCCACAACACGGTCCATTAACCCGCTGTCCTACACCATGCAGGTCCTTACCTCGTTCATCACCCTCGTCATGGTTCCAGCCTTCCTGAATGATACCTAGATTATCGCCACGGAAAGTACGCCCCTTCGCCACGCGCACGGCTCGAGAGATTGGCAGTCATCAACAGCAAACGCGCCGCTAAACCTTGTGGCGCTGTCATCGGATCCGTGGATCCCCAGTTCATCGTGGGAAGCACCATCGTCATCGACGTCAACAGATGCGCCAGTCATAAGAGAACAACATCCGGCGACTGCACTCTGTGGGCTCGGTGGCTGTGCCACAACACGGTCCATTAACCCGCTGTCCTACACCATGCAGGTCCTTACCTCGTTCATCACCCTCGTCATGGTTCCAGCCTTCCTGAATGATACCTGGATTATAGCCACGGAAAGTACGCCCCTTCGCCACGCGCACGGCTCGAGAGATTGGCAGTCATCAACAGCAAACGCGCCGCTAAACCTTGTGGCGCTGTCATCGAATCCGTGGATCCCCAGTTCATCGTGGGAAGCACCATCGTCATCGACGTCAACAGATGCGCCAGTCATAAAAGAACAACATCCGGCGACTGCACTCTGTGGGCTCGGTGGCTGTGCCACAACACGGTCCATTAACCCGCTGTCCTACACCATGCAGGTTGGTCTGTCATACGTTAGCTCGTCTAAGAAATCGAGCAACTATCTCTTAGTACAGCTGCCGAGCCTGCAGTGTTGCATTGCCGTTGCTAGAGAATGTGCTCAAGTCATCCGCCGCTTACTGATGTTGTCTGGAGATGTAGAGACTAATCCGGGTCCTGTTTCCTCAAGTGAAATCCTAAGCGAATTGCAGAAGCTGTTTGCAGGTCAAACTAAACTCATCGAGGAGGTAAAGGGCCCAAAAAGTCAGCTGCAGATAACCGATAGGACCATATCGGACCTAAGCATGCGGATGACTGACCTGGAGGGTCATTACCAAGGCCTTTCCACGCTACGTGCTGAGGTGGAGGCCACGGTGACCAGGGCCGCCCACGCGGCTCGTCAGGTCTCTGACCTTGAGGCCCGTGTGGACGACACTGAAAATCGATCCCGACGAAAGAATCTAATATTTTATGGTGTGCCCGATCCCTCACCTACAGAGACTTTTGCCCAGTCCGAACAAAGAATCATCAGCCATTGCTCTGAACTTTTTGATGTAACATTAGACTCGAAAGAAATAGAACGTGCCCACCGCCTCGGGCGTCATTCGGTCGAGCGTCCACGACCAATAATAGTGAACTTCTCCTTTTTCACAACTAAAGAAGCCATCCTTTCGAATGGCCGTAAATTAAAAGGTACTAACTTCAGCATGGGCGAAGATTTTTCCCGCTCAGTTCGCAACGCACGGAAGCACCTCCTTGCCTTTGCTAGAAGCAAATCTGCTCCCTTTTCTTTGCGCTACAAAACACTGCTCATTGGCGCAAAACGTTACGTTTTCGATGAATCATGCCAATCAGTCAAAGAAATCTCATAGCAATCGCACCGTCAACAGAAAATTACAACACGCCCCCAACGTGCCCCTCGAACTAATCTTTCTTTTTCGGTGATCTTTACTAACATACGCAGCTTTCTTCCGAAGCGCGAACTCGTATCTGGCGTTGTATTATCTTCTGAATGCAATGTACTTGTGCTCACTGAAACTTGGCTAACCAGTGATGTTACTGACTCCGAAGTTTTAGCGTACCTGCCAAATTTCCGTCTCTTTCGTAATGATCGCAAAGGTACTCGCGGGGGAGGTGTTCTCGTTGCCGTAAACCATCAAATACCATGCACTACTATTAACACTTCATCCGATCTGGAACTACTCTGGCTCGTCTGTCATGCCGCTCCTGAAACAGTGCTGTTGGGTGTCTGTTACAGGCCGCCGCATAATAGTCCCGATTTTCCGGGGCAGCTTAACGATATGCTGTGCCACCTCAATGCAAAACATCCCAATGCCCACATACTTCTTTTTGGCGATTTTAATTACCCTTATGTCGATTGGGCTAACCTGGCGCCTACAACAACGAGCAACGCAGAAACGAGAGAATTTATCGATGTTTGCCTCAATTTTAACCTGTCCCAAATATTAACTGAGCCAACACGTGTCACGCAAGAGACTGCAAGTCTCTTGGACCTAATATTAACCAACCGTCCTGACAGTATGTCGTCAATTACTTACCTACGGGAAATTAGTGACCATAAGGTAATTCACGCTGATTTTCTGTTTTCGCCGACGTTGCCCCCTTCTCAAAATAAAACAATTCGCCTCTACAACAAAGGAAATTATGAAGCGATAAATAACCATTTAACCAATTTTTTACTGACTTTGAGGCTGCTTATCAAAGTCGATCCACCCATGAAAATTGGGTACTACTCAAGAACAAGTTTAACGAATTAATAAATACATTTATCCCTAAAATCAGTTTTTGTGTCAGCCGACAGAAGCCATGGTTCACTAAAACCCTTAAGAGGCTGGAAAATAAAAGAAAGCGTCTTTTTCGCTCTGCGAAGTCAAAACCACACCCATGCGCGTGGGAAAGGTACTACGAGGCCGAAGAAACATATTTAAACGCGATCATTGAAGCCAAGCGCTCATTTTTCCTTATTGACTTACCAAACATATTAATCAATAACCCAAGAAAGTTCTGGCAGGTCATAAACCCTCAGCAGACTCCCGGTTTAACTCTTGCCGATGAATCGGGGAATGTGCTTAGCGATAGTGAGTGCGCTAACATGTTTAATATCGCGTTCTCATCAGTGTTTACTCAAGAGCCCGACGCACCACTCCCACCCGTAATCGTAACTATTGAATCGGAAATGCACCCCATCTCATTTTCCACTGCCGGTATTTCGTCTATTATTGATAACATCAAGTTGTCATCATCAGCGGGCGTCGACGAAATCACCTCGAAATTTTTGAAGAATTGTAACCATGTATGTTCATCATTTTTCTCACTTATGTTCTCGCAGTCACTTTTCACAGGCGGCATTCCAGATGACTGGAAGGCGGGGAAGGTCGTTCCCGTTTTCAAATCAGGCAACAAGGACTCTCCATTAAATTATCGACCCATTTACTTAACAAGCGTACCCTGCAAAATCATGGAACACGTCATTTATACCCACGTTATGAACTTCCTGGACTCTAACCAATTCTTTCACTCTTCTCAGCACGGGTTTCGCAGGAACTTCTCCTGCGAAACTCAACTAGCTCTCTTTCTCCATGACTTGCATACCTATCTCGACTCTAACTGACAAACTGACGCTATCTTCCTGGACTTTGCAAAAGCCTTCGACAAAGTACCTCATAGACGCTTGCTACTAAAACTTTCTCGGCTAGGATTAGACCCTGACGTCTTGAAATGGATACAGGAAGTTTTGACTAATCGCTCTCAGTCCGTCCTCGTTAATAACCAGTCCTCCAACTGCCTACCAGTATCATCAGGTGTTCCCCAGGGCTCCGTCTTGGGCCCACTGCTATTCCTCATATATATTAACGATTTACCCTTACACGTTACTTGCCAAATCCGTATGTTTGCCGATGACTGCGTTATTTACCAACCAGTTACTAACATTTCTGACCAAATCAATCTACAGGAAAACCTCAACCGCATCCAGGAATGGTGCGACCACTGGCTCATGTCACTTAATCCTAATAAATGCAAACTCATGTCCTTTCATCGCCGAACCAACCCTTTCCTTTTCCCCTATTCAATTGCTAACACTCCCGTCGAACTAGTACAGTCCTATAAATATCTTGGTGTAACCTTAGGTAGCGACCTTTCATGGCGCGCACATGTCACTAACATTATCTCATCAGCAAATAAAAGTTTAGGATTTCTAAAACGCCATCTACGTACCGCTCCTCAAAGCATAAAACTGCTAGCATACAAATCACTCGTAAGGTCAAAGCTGGAATACGCACCCCCCATCTGGAGCCCGCACCAAGCCTATCTCAGTTATGCACTCGAACAGGTTCATAACCGCGCCACCAGATTCATCCACTCATCTTACTCGTACACAGTTAGTATCTCATCCTTAAAAGCTGAATCGGGCCTTTTAGACCTCTCCTCTCGTCGCCAAACTGCTAGCTTATGTCTATTTCACAAGTTTTTCTATTCTCCGCTCCATCACGCGCCCTACATTGTACCCCACGCCCGCATCTCTCTCCGAACAGGTCACCCATTGCAGGTCACCCGTCACCGCACTCGAACTGCCACTTTTTTCAATTCCTTCTTCCCCCGTACTGCAACAGACTGGAACGGCCTTCCCGGCGAAGTTGCTACGATCACCTGCCCATTAAGGTTTGCTGAAGCTGTGTCAACCATCAATCCAACCTAACAACCTATCGTTCAAGTTATTGTTTTTTTTTATATATTCTCCCACCCCTTATGTAATACCCCTCCCGAAGGGGTCTTTAAGGAAATGAAGTGAAGTTCTACACTTTGTGTGGGGATGTTTTACGGGAGGTGATCTTTAATGCGTGGAATAATCAATTCCCTGCATTATAGAGGATTGAAGATAAAGGACACGGACACTTTAGGGTCTTCACTTGGCTTTAAGTTATTTAAAACACAATTGCTGCAAGTTGATTGAATGCCTGACTTAGGGAGTTAGGCCCACTTTCAGACGCCACATGCAGCAAACGCCTGAATAGATGAGGGAAGAAACCTTCAAAAGAAAATACGCAGGAAGGGAGCACGAAACATAAACCGAGCACTCACTCACCTGAGCGAAGGCCTTCCGCAATCTTGGCACAGATGAAGAGAAAAGCGAGGAGTCCTAACATGTCTTTTGAGGACTTACCACCAACCGCAACTTCTAAAAGTATGCACTCGCCTTGGTATGGTAAAGGTGAGCCCTACTGACACCAGTATATATTTATTTAGAAACGTTCTCGGGTGCGGAGCAGTCAGCTCGAAATCAGGTGGACGAGGTGTTGTCTGTCACAGTGATTTGTGACATTTCTAAATGTTTCAGTGCAGCCTGTCAACTAGGAGGTAATTCACAACTCCTGATTATCTCTAGCAGATGTTGCTGTGTGACAGATCGTTTCCCGACCTTTGCATTGTGTCATCCATCTTCTTTTTTTCGTCGTCGGTTGCGTCTAACGCGACAAGATCATTTCAGGTGGGGAGCTGTCCATAAACGCTGTTTATACGCATACTACCCTCCCCCCCCCCCCTCCCCCATTCCCCAAAGATTCGTATCATGTCGATCGAAGCGCACTGGTTTTGGAGACATTGGTTTTCATAACTGCAGTGCACTCTCCTTAACCTTAGCCTCTCCTTAAAAAATCTAAGGATCGCAGCCTCCTTCTGGCGTTCAAACGATGGATGGTGGCCACGGGTGGAATGATAAACCAGGGTCTTTGTAAGGGGAAATTCCCCAACTGATTCGATCTACTAACTTTTTTGACCAAAAATCGTGTAACATTGAATCAAAATTAGCCATCCAAAACTGGCCCAGTTATAAAAATCACGAGTCGAGATCTGAATAATATTCAGTTCGCCACTTACACTCTTGCTTTATTTGTGTTTCTTTTACACGTGATACAGAAGCTGTACGATGCCATTTGGAGTTCTTGCTGAGAAATGTAGGAACGCAGACTGCTGCTCCACTACGGCCAGGTACATTTGAAATTTTGGAGTTCCTCTAGTTTATGCCGCGTAATATTACGGTTACGGTTTTTAATATTATGGTCAAAACATATCATCAGGGGTAAATCATATACATTTAGGGAATATTTATATTTTTACACTGTGCATATATTTCTTAATTGTTAAGCTAGATCATAAAAATAAAACAGGTTTAGACAAAAAGAGAAGAGACTATGATAGTAAATAGAGATCAACTAAATGCCACTGTTGTCCGGGCTGCAAATATTACTTATGTCTGTTTTTATTCTTCACAAACCCTGGAACATAAAAAAGGCGTTGATACAAACTACTGTCTTAAAAGTAGTAAAAATAGCATATGAAGGTTTACTCTATTCAAGCCTCGATCTTGATACTGCCGTATGAACCTCCCCCCCCCCCCCCCCCCCCCCATTGCAAGAAAAGGGATATTTCCACTCAGATTAATACCATTTTTAAAGCCCCCACTCGATATGCATTGCCTAGATAGGAGAATACTACTTTTTGCCATGGTTATACTATTTCAATTCTTGTCTACATCTCTGAGCACCGTTTCAACAATGTTCACGCCTTTATCTTTTTCGCAAGCTACAGAAACATGATTCCCACAACAGTAGGCACCTTTTGCAAACCTTCTTCGTTACCCTCGTAGACTAACTCCCATAGCGTGCAATGTTTTTCTAATGCGCAACCGCAATTAAACAATCAACAATAACACATTTAATACATTTATATTTACCTTCATGCTCGGAATTAGTTTCCTACCAGAACGTGTTCAGTGTGCTCTCAGGCGTGTGTCTCTCTGGCTGGCTATATTCTGCTAAAGGAAACCAGAGATCATTTGCACATAAAAGCATAGTTACACCGCCCTCTTGCGGGTGAGCGCTTTGTTTTGGCTCATGTGCATAGATGTTCTTTTTGTTATATGTGTGCGGGCCTGTTGCCAATATGCATTGATATTTTTTTATTTTGTTCGTTCACGTTAGAAATATAATTGTGGGTTCATTACCTATTTATCTCCTAAAAAATAAATGAATTAACAAACTGATAAACAATCAACGTTAAAAGCCTTTTTTTTTGTAGTGCGATTCCGTCGTAACATGCGCACTATTTTAGCACTATTAGCACTGTGCGAATTCGTACTATTTTAAATGTATGCTTATAGCACGATTAAAATATTTCCGACATTTTTCAATGTTTTGTCACGCTACAAACGAAAATAAAATAATTTTGAATTGATTCATAGATGTTAAATGCACTAGCCCGAAATTGATTCAATATATAAGCTCTTTCAAGATTTTAAAGTTTTCCAAAAAAAACACAAACAGGTTTTAATATGTGATAGGTTCTTCGAGCCCACTGGTTTTTCTCGGGTGGCATATCAAACTTCAAGTCTTACACCATATAAAACTCCCGCCAACAGAGAGTGGGACCTGAGAAAAAACATTATCCCAGACCGAACTTAGGAAAAAAATGAACTTTTTAGCTTAGGTACTCTGCGTGCGGACTCTGCATAGTCCGCACGCCGTTTGTAGTCTGACCTTAGTGGCTAGTCCGTGCGTAAGAATTAACATATACAGCGCACATTGAAAAAAATGTCGGCTGTATAAGGTCACGAAGAAGGCTGTTCTTTACATAAATGAACATTAATATTCTTCGTTATGCATAAAAACCTTCATGTCTGTTCAAAGTGAACGATCTAGAGAAAACAAGTCCTCGAACAGTCTGCGCTTGTATATAGATAATATAGTCCGCATCAGATAAAATTTAACTTTTAAAAAAAATTACTGTCCACGGACTCTTACCCGAAAAATACGTTCAAGGAAAAGCTAAAAAAGAAGTTGCTTAATATTTATTTCCTTTGTGTTGGGTAATATTGCATTCTTAGTTTATGAAACATAGGAGGAATAAAAAAACCCTCAAAATAGTTTTTCTTTTCTTTTATTTACAGAATTCCCGCTGTGCCCGAACATCGTAACACAGGAGGGACTTTCTTGAAATCGCATTTTAAGAAAACCGTAGATTTACACAACTATAGAACAAGCATAAAATAAAGTTAGCACACATTATCATAGCAAATTAACAAACACATCTTACACAAATATAGAGAAGAAATATCAAAACCAAAAAAGCATATACATTATCTTAACTCGGGAACATACAAGGCAAACTAAGGTCACGATACAGTAATCAAACATAAAGAAACATTTTATTATTATGTTGATGATATCTGAACGCACATCACTCTAGTCATGTATATCTAATTGTAAAGTATGCGACTGTATGGTTGTTTTGATAATTTTATTTTAATGTTGGTCACAGTAGCCTAACAAGTTTGCTACGTATTTGGGCTTTAGATTTTACATCTTTAATTATTCTGGATGGGTGCGAATAATGAAGTGCCAAAATAATTCCGAACCCGGGCGAAGACATTATAACTGTGATTACAGAAACGGCTTGACACAACAAAAATAACAATTTATTGAAACGTTTGGCCTCCCATGCGGGAGGCATCTTCAGTAATGCAAAGAGCAAACGAAAGTTGCACAAAAAAACTCGGCAATTTACGCTTGAAGTTTGTATACACATCCGGCAGGGGGCCGCGATATTGTTAACCAGCGATGAGTCACTTCCGCGTTTGTCGTTCTGGATGAACCAATATTCCAGCAGCTTTCACGGTCCCTACCTTTTATTCCTCGCCAAGGTCCGTGCCCTGTCAAAGTCAAATTGGTGGCCTGACGCCCATCCGTGTTCAACAAGTTCGGATTTGAAGCGGGTGGCTTTCGTGGAATTGGCGACGTACGTGTTTTTTTAGTCTTGTTTTTCTTTTTTGTCTCCTCTCTCCAATGCAGGAAGCGCCACATTCTTGGCACTGCACCAGGTAGATCACGTCCCTTTCTGTCTCTAAGGGGATCGGGTCTTTTCGCTTCGAGATAACGTTGGCAATTGTTATGTAGGGTTTGTATGCAGTTCGTACCTCCAACGGCCTAGGCGCGCTTCCCAATGCCACCGAAACGCCATTAACGTACGGGATGCAGGCCCCGTTACAGGTTCGTTCGGCTTGATCCGAGCGCTGTCGGAGTCAGGGTCGGGGAGAAAGAGAAAAGTTTTGTCGGGACCGGAGAGAAAGTGAAAAGGAGAAGGGAGAGTGTGGAGCGTGCGATGCTCCCTATAGTGTGAAATGCTGACGTCAGCACCTCCTTATTAAAAATATTTTTTACGGGAATTTTATGTCCAGTAAACAATTATTTTACATGATTATGGGACTTTTCTCACTTCCAGTAACGCAGGAATTTGTAACAAATTACCGGATTCACCAGAAAGTACCAAAAGTGAACGAATTTGCCACAATTCACGCAACTTACCGTGTTTTTTTTCTTTTGAACGTCAATGGAAAGCACTTAAGAAGTGGCCTGTGAGCCGTAGGTAGTGTATGTTTACCAGATGCCGGACGATTCGGCAAAAAATTAAAGCGGTTAGTCCATATAGACCTCAAGGCCCCATGTATTTTTTAGCAGGGTTAATAACAGTAAAACAATTTGCACAGCTGTAGACAAAAGCAATTACACCAATTAGGAAATACCGAGCTATTTTTCCATAAAAATATCTTTCAATGTACTGACAATGCCTCTGGGTAAACTCCTAGATGTACGGTAGTTCAACTAATACAACCGAGCGGATGCACTACACAGAAACACACCCACACTGTCAGTAGCACGTAAGGCGAAAACTACAAACGCGCGGAATGAACATCCGCCTCCATTAAAAAACTCGCGGGCACAGTCACGATGCAGTCCCTGATGCCGTCGCGGCGGGTGCGCCAGGCAGACACAGACACACAGTAAATAGCACGTTTATTGAAAACCAAGAACGCGTGTTACGAACATCCGCCGCTGTTGAGAAATCGCGGGCACAGTCACGATGTCATGCCTGATTCCGTCGAAGTGGATGCACCAGTGGGACAGATACACACAATCATTAGCACGCTTAGCGAAAACTAAGAACACACGTTATGAACATCCGACGCCGTTGAAAAATCGCGGGCATAGTCACGATGGAGTTCCTGCTGCCGTCGCAGCGGGTGCACCAGGCGGACACATACACACAGTAAGTAGCACGTTTAGCGAAAAAAAAGAACGCGCGTTACGAACATCCGCCACCATTGAAAAATCGCGGGCACAGTCACGATGCAGTTCCTGATGCCGTCGCGGTGGGTGCACCAGGCTGACACATACAACTGTCAATAGCACGCTTAGCAAGAGCCTTGAACGCACGGAACGAACATCCGCCGCTGTTCAGAAATCACGGTCATAGTCACGATGCCGTCCCTGATGCCGTCGCCGCGGGAGCACCAGGCGGACAGATACACACTGTAAATAGCACGCTTAGTAAAAACCACAAACGCGTGGAATGAACACCAGCCACTGTTGAGAAATCACGGGCAACGTCACGATGCAATTACAGGTGCCGTCGCGGCTGGTGCACCAGGCGGACACATACACACTTTCAGCAGCACGCGTAGCGAGAACCTTGAACGCGCGGAACAAACATCCGCCGATGTTGAGTAATCATTGGCAAAGTCACGATGTAGTCCCTGATGCGGCCGCGGCGGGTGCACCAGGTGGACATATACACATTGTTAGTAGCACACGTAGCGAGAGCCTTGAACGCGCGGAACGAACATCCGCAACTGTTGAGAAATTGCGGGCACAGTCGCGATGCAGTCTCTGTTGCCGTCACGGCGGGTGCACCAGGCGGACACATACACACTGTCAGTAGCACGCTTAGCGAGAACCTTGAACACGCGGAACGAACATCCGCCGCTGCTAAGAAATCACGAGCACAGTTACGATGTCGTCCCTGATGGCGTCGAAGTGGGTGCACAAGGCGGACACAAACACACTCAGTAGCACGCTTAGCAAAAATCACGAACACGCGGAACGAACATCCGTCGCTGTTGAGAAATCACGGTCACAGTCACAATGTAGTCTCTTTTGCCGTCGCGGCGAATGCACCAGGCGGACACATGCACACTGTCAGTAGCACGCTTAGCGAAAACCACGAACACGCGGAACGAACATCCGCCGCTGTTGAGAAATCACGGTCACAGTCACAATGTAGCCCCTATTGCCGTCGCCGAGGCTGCACCAGGCGGGCGCATTCACACCGTCAATAGCACGCTTAGTGAAAACCACAAACGCGTGGAACGAACATCCGCTGCTGTCAAGAAATCGCGGGCACAGTCACGATGCAGTCTCTGATGCCGTCGCTGCGGGTGCACCAGGCGTACATACACACCCTGTCAATAGCACGCTTAGTGAAAACCACAAATGCGCGGAACGAACACCTGCCGCTGTTGAGAAATCATGGGCACAGTCACGATGTCGTCCCTGATGCCGTCGAAGTGGGTGCACAAGGCGGACACAAACACACAGTCAGTAGCACGCTTAGCGAAAACCACGAACACACGGAACAAACATCCGCCGCTGTTGAGAAATCACGGTAACAGTCACGATGTCGTCCATGTTGCCGTCACCGCGGGTGAACCAGGCGGGCGCGTTCACACAGTCAATAGCACGCTAAGTGAAAACCACAAACACGTACAAAAAACATCGGCCGCTGTTGAGAAATCACGGGCACAGTCACGATGCAGTCTCTGATGCCGTCGCGGCGGGTGCACCAGGCGGACACACACACCCTGTCAATAGCACGCTTAGTGAAAACCACAGACGCGCGGAACGAGCACCTGCCGCTGCTGAGAAATCACGGGCACAGCCACGATGCAGTCCCTGATGCCTTCGCGGTGGGTGCACCAGGCGGGCCCATGCACACTGTCGGTAGCAGACTTAGCGAGAACCTTGAACGCGCAGAACGAACATCCGCCGCTGTTGATAAATCACGGTCACAGTCACATTGTCGTCCCTGACGCCTTCGCCACGGGCGCACCAGGCGGACACATTCACACTGTCGATAGTACGCTTAGTAAAAACTGCGAAACGCGTAGAACGAACATCCGCCGCTATTGAGAAATCACGGGTATACAGTCACGATGCAGTCCCTGATGCCGTCGCGGCGGGCGCCCCAGGCGGACACATACACACTGTCAGTTGCACGATTATCGAAAAACAAGAACCACTCTTATGAACGTCAGCAGCTGTTGAGAAATTGCGGACACAGTCACGATGGCGTTCCTGATACCGTCGAAATGGGTGCGCCAGGCGGACACATACACACAGTCAATAGCACGTTTAGTGACACCCGCAAAAGCAATGAATGAACATCATCCGCCATTGAAAAATTGCAGGCACAGTCACGATGCAGTTCCTGATGCCGTCGCAGTGGGTGCACCAGGTGACACATACAAACAGTCAGTAACACGCTTAGCGAAAACCAAGAATTCGCGTTACGAACAACCGCCGCTGTTAAGAAATCGCGGGCACAGTCACGATGTCGTCCCTGATGTTGTCGAAGTCGGTGAACCAGGCGGACAAATAAACATAGTCAGTAGCACGCTTATTGAAAACCACGAACGCGCTTTACAAACATCCGCCGCCGTTAAAAAATCGCGGGCACATTCACGATGCAGCCCCGGATGTCGTCGAAGTGGGTGCACCAGGCGGACGCCTACACACAGTCAGTAGCACGATTAGTGAAAACCAAGACCGCAAGTTACGAACATCCGCCGCCGCTGAAGAATCGCGGGCATAGTCACGATGCAGTCCCTGATGGCGTCGAAGTGGGTGCAGCAGACGGACGCAAACACGCAGTCAGTAGCACGCATAGCGAAAACCAAGAACGCGCGTTACGAACATCCGCCACCATTGAAAAATCGCGGGCACAATCACGATGCAGTCGCAGGTGGCGTCAAATTGGGTGCACCAAATGGACACATACACGCTGTCAGTAGCAAGCTTTGCGAGAATCTTGAACGCACGGAACGAACATCCACCACTGTTGAGAAATCACGGGCACACTCATGATGTCGTCCCTGATGCCGTCGCCACGGGTGCACCTGGTGGACACATACACACTGTCAGTAGCACGCTTAGTGAAAATCACAAACGCACAGAACAAACATCCGCCGAAGTTGAAAAATAACGGGCACACTCACGATGTCGTTTCTTATGCCGTCGCCGCGGATGCTCCAGGTGGACAAGTACACAGTACCAGTAGCGCGCTTAGCGAAAACCACGAACGCGGGTAACGAACATCTGGCGCTGCTGAAAACTCATGGTCCCAGTCACGATGCCGTTCCCGATGCCGTCGCCCCGGGTGCACCAGATGGACACATACACACTGTCACTAGCATGGCTACCGAAAACCTTGAACATGCGGAACAAACAACCGCCGCTTTCGTCAAATCACGGGCACAGTCCCGATGTCATCTCTGATACCGTCGAAAGCGGTGTACCCGGCAGACACATACACACAGTCGGCAGCACGCTTAGCGAAAACCAGAAACGCGCGTAACGAACATACGCTGCTGTTGAGAACTCACTGCCGCAGTCACGATGTCGTCCCTGATGCCGTCACCGCGGGTGCACCAGCTGGACTCGTGCACACTCTCAATAGCGCGCTTAGTAAAAACCATGAACGCATGGAACGAACATCCGCCGCTGTTGAGAAATTACGGGCACACTCACGATATCATCCCTGATGCCGTCGCCGCGGGTGCACCAGGCGGACACATACACACTGTCAGTAGCATGGCTAGCGAACTGTCACAGATCCTCGGCGTGACATTTCTGAATAGGTATATACTCCCACGTAACATTATGATCTTAATATATAATTCACTATTTTCTTCGAGACTCAACTATTGTCATTTAGTCTGGGCTTCGTCCACGCAAGAAAATCTGCTGAAAATACACATATTACAAAAAAGGTTTCTAAGAATGGTAGAAAAGGTGCCTAATCATTATCACACACAATCCCTATTTGCAAGATATAATGTAATGCCTATAACAAAAATGTATGATTTCCGCCTCTGTAAGCAGTATAAACAAGAAACAAGAAATAACATTTGCCTTTTAAGAAACTTGGCAAGACTAAAACCACATGTTTCAGTACATAACACGCGAAAAATAGAGCCCTGGAAAATAGACACCTATAGAACAAGATACGGCTTAGAAATGATACAAGACAAATTACCAAGATTATTAAATAAATTACATGATAAAATTATTCAACCAGAACATATTTCTTTTAAAGAACTGCGTAGCTTTTTCAATATGCTTTCAACTCTTATACTGAAAAAAAGAGTGGGAAAGGGGGGTGCTTTGTTTCCAGGAACTTCTATTGTTTAATTTTTTGTTGATTTTTTTTGTGTGTGTGAATCAAACCACTTGTCACTATATGATCATTTTATTTCTATGATGTACAGTTTATTATATTTTGTGTGTAAACAGATTCACCACTGCGTGTGCATTTTTATTTTTATTTGTAATATGTATAGTTTAGTATCTTTCTTGTGTATTTTTATCTTTTTGTATAAAAAGATTCTTCACAGTGTTTCCACTTTTTTTTCTATAGTTTATTATCTTATCTTGCCCCGACGCTGCCAGTATGGGGGCCTTCGGCTTTGTCAAGCTGTCTATGTGACAGCTTTTTCTGCAGGCCTCCTACATCATGTATTTTTGTTGCGAAATAAAACATTATTATTATTTTTATTAAAAAAAAAACCTGAGTGTGCGGAACGAAAAGCGCCGCTGTTGAGAAATCGCGGGAACGGTCACGATGTCGTTCCTGATGCCGTCGAAGTGGGTGCACCAGGCGGGCACATACACAGTCGAGAGCACGCTTAGCGAAAACGAAGAGCGCGCTTTACGAACATCCGCCGCCGTTGAAAAATCGCGGGCACAGTTACGATCCAGTGTCAGATGCCGTCGCGGCGGGTGCACCAAGCGGACATATAAACTCTGTCAGTAGCACGCTTAGCGAAAAATCTGAACGCGCCGAACGAACATCCGTCGCTGTTGAGAAATTACGGGCACACTCACGATGTCGTCTCTGATGCCGTCACCACGGCTGCATCAGGTGCACACATAGACATTGTCACTAGCACAGCTAGCGAAAACCCTGAACGTGCGGAACAAACATCCGCCGCTGGGGACAAATCACGGGCACAGTCACAATGTCGTTCCTGATGCCGTCGCTGCGGGTGCACCAGGCGGACACATACACACTGGCAGTAGCACGCTTAGTGAGAACCCTGAACGCGCGGAACGAATATCCGCCGCTGTTGAGAAATCACGGGCACAGTCACGATATCGTTCCTGATGCCGTCGAAGCGGTGCACCAAACAGACACATACACACAGTCGATATCACGCTTAGCAAAAACCACGAACGCGCGAAACAAACATCCGCTGCTCTTGTAAACTCACGGGCACAGTCGCGATGTCGTTCCTGATGCCGTCGAAGCGGTGCACCAGGCAGACACATACAAACAGTCGATAGCACGCTTAGCAAAAATCACGAAAGCGCGTAACGAACATCCGCTGCTCTTGTGAACTCACCTGCACAGTCACGATGTCGTTCCTGATGCCGTCGAAGCGGTACACAAGGCAGACAGATACGCACAGTTGATAGCACACTTAGCAAAAACCACGAAAGCGTGTAACGAACATCCGTCGCTGTTGAGAAATTACGGGCACACTCACGATGTCGTCTTTGATGCCGTCACCGCGGCTGCATCAGGTGCACACATAGACATTGTCACTAGCACGGCTAGCGAAAACCCTGAACGTGCGGAACAAACATCCGCCGCTGGCAAAAAATCACGGCCTCACTCACAATGTCGTTCCTGATGCCGTCGCCGCGGGTGCGCCAGCCGGACACATACACACTGGCAGTAGCACGCTTTGTGAGAACCCTGAACGCGCGGAACGAATATCCGCCGCTGTTGAGAAATCACGGGCACAGTCACGATATCGTTCCTGATGCCGTCGAAGCGGTGCACCAAACAGACACATACACACAGTCGATATCACGCTTAGCAAAAACCACGAACGCGCGAAACAAACATCCGCTGCTCTTGTAAACTCACGGGCACAGTCGCGATGTCGTTCCTGATGCCGTCGAAGCGGTGCACCAGGCAGACACATACAAACAGTCGATAGCACGCTTAGCAAAAATCACGAAAGCGCGTAACGAACATCCGCTGCTCTTGTGAACTCACCTGCACAGTCACGATGTCGTTCCTGATGCCGTCGAAGCGGTACACCAGGCAGACAGATACGCACAGTTGATAGCACACTTAGCAAAAACCACGAAAGCGTGTAACGAACATCCGTCGCTGTTGAGAAATTACGGGCACACTCACGATGTCGTCTTTGATGCCGTCACCGCGGCTGCATCAGGTGCACACATAGACATTGTCACTAGCACGGCTAGCGAAAACCCTGAACGTGCGGAACAAACATCCGTCGCTGGCAACAAATCACGGCCTCACTCACAATGTCGTTCCTGATGCCGTCGCCGCGGGTGCGCCAGCCGGACACATACACACTGGCAGTAGCACGCTTTGTGAGAACCCTGAACGCGCGGAACGAATATCCGCCGCTGTTGAGAAATCACGGGCACAGTCACGATATCGTTCCTGATGCCGTCGAAGCGGTGCAGCAAACAAACACATACACACAGTCGATATCACGCTTAGCAAAAACCACGAACGCGCGAAACAAACATCCGCTGCTCTTGTAAACTCACGGGCACAGTCGCGATGTCGTTCCTGATGCCGTCGAAGCGGTGCACCAGGCAGACACATACAAACAGTCGATAGCACGCTTAGCAAAAATCACGAAAGCGCGTAACGAACATCCGCTGCTCTTGTGAACTCACCTGCACAGTCACGATGTCGTTCCTGATGCCGTCGAAGCGGTACACAAGGCAGACAGATACGCACAGTTGATAGCACACTTAGCAAAAACCACGAAAGCGTGTAACGAACATCCGTCGCTGTTGAGAAATTACGGGCACACTCACGATGTCGTCTCTGATGCCGTCACCATGGCTGCATCAGGTGCACACATAGACATTGTCACTAGCACGGCTAGCGAAAACCCTGAACGTGCGGAACAAACATCCGTCGCTGGCAACAAATCACGGCCTCACTCACAATGTCGTTCCTGATGCCGTCGCCGCGGGTGCGCCAGCCGGACACATACACACTGGCAGTAGCACGCTTTGTGAGAACCCTGAACGCGCGGAACGAATATCCGCCGCTGTTGAGAAATCACGGGCACAGTCACGATATCGTTCCTGATGCCGTCGAAGCGGTGCAGCAAACAAACACATACACACAGTCGATATCACGCTTAGCAAAAACCACGAACGCGCGAAACAAACATCCGCTGCTCTTGTAAACTCACGGGCACAGTCGCGATGTCGTTCCTGATGCCGTCGAAGCGGTGCACCAGGCAGACACATACAAACAGTCGATAGCACGCTTAGCAAAAATCACGAAAGCGCCTAACGAACATCCGCTGCTCTTGTGAACTCACCTGCACAGTCACGATGTCGTTCCTGATGCCGTCGAAGCGGTACACAAGGCAGACAGATACGCACAGTTGATAGCACACTTAGCAAAAACCACGAAAGCGTGTAACGAACATCCGTCGCTGTTGAGAAATTACGGGCACACTCACGATGTCGTCTCTGATGCCGTCACCATGGCTGCATCAGGTGCACACATAGACATTGTCACTAGCACGGCTAGCGAAAACCCTGAACGTGCGGAACAAACATCCGCCGCTGGAGACAAATCTCGGGCACAGTCACGATGTCGTTCCTGATGCGGTCGAAGCGGTGCACCAGGCAGACACATACGCACAGTCGATAGCACGCTTATCAAAAACCACGAAAGCGCGTTACGAACATCCGGTGCTCTTGTGAATTCACGGGCACAGCCACAATGTCGTTCCTGATGCCGTCGAAGCGGTGAACCAGGCACACACATACACACAGTCGATAGCACGCTTAGCAAAAGCCATGAACGCGCTTAACAAACATCCGCTGATCTTGTGAACTCACAATCACAGTTACGATGTCGTCCCTGATGCCGTCGAAGCGGTGCACCAGGCGGACACATACAGACTGTCAGTAGCACGCTTAGTGAAAACCGCGAACGCAAAGAACGTACATCAGCCGCTGCTGGGAAGTCACGAGCACACTCACGATGTGGTCCCTGATGCAGTCGCCGCGATGCACGAGGCGGACACAAACACACTGTCAGTTGCACGGCTAGCGAAATCCTGAATATGCGGAACGAACATCCGGCGCTGGCGACAAATCACGGGCACAGTCACAATGTCGTCCCTGATGATGTCACCGAGGGTGCAGCCGGCGGACGTATACACACTGTGGGTAGCACGCTTAGTGAAATCCACGAACGCGCGGAATGAACATCCGCCGTTGTTGAGAAATCACGGGTAAAAATCCGGCAAAAATTTCCATTGACTTTCGGTGACCTTCCTGTGACATCCGGTGAAAACTTGCCAAGTTTCATTCGTTTTCATGTAAAACCAGCGTATTTATCAGTCTTTGCTGGATTATTTGCCAGTAAAAAGTATTCGCTGGAATTTTACGGGCAGCGGGTATCAGATATCTGTGGAATGTAACCGGCAGCCACGTTCATTGACAAGACGACACGGTTTTGCTAGAAATCTTACCCGAAACAGGCAGTGTTGTACGGAACGGCGTTCCTGGAACGCGCTCCTTTTAGGAGGAACAAAGGAACGCCGCCGTTCCAGTTTGTATCGGTGGAACTGGAACGGGAACGCGTTACATTTTTACTGGAACGGAAAAAGGAACGGCGTTCCTTTTTTTCGTCCAGTGGAGTAATTTGTATTTTATTTCTGAAAGGGAAATTCTAAAAGTATAAAAACAATATCCATCTATACGAAGAGCAGGATTTCATTAACTTTTTGGTTACATACCTTATGGCTAATTTTGTGTGATACTCGCTTTATGACAATCGGGTGCAGGAGAGCTAGTGGGCATCGATTCTTTTTTCAGCGCCCGAGACTGCGCTACAAAAAGCCAAACTTTTACTCGGAGGAAAAGACCCAGAAAGAAAAACGTTTCTAACTCAGCTACTTTCTTTGCTTCCACGAATCCTCGTACACGCAGAAACCTAAGACCGACTGCAGCCATCACTGAACTTCCACAAATAGACGTACAGTTATAACAGAAGAGCAGGTTACCCGGTATCGAACGCACCCTTGTATCCCGAATATTGGTGGCATAGCATATACACAAAAATTAATTTTTATTTCTTCTCCCCTTGTTTCCTATCTTCAAACTGAACAGCGAGTTCAACCTTCAGGAAGAAGGACTTGTACTTTTCAAGACTGACCTTCCAACAGCCCTACCTTCTTCACTTGCTCGTCTTGCGGACGGCAACATGGAGTACCTACTGTTGTTACGTTCGAACAAGTGACTTTGTTAGATTGAAACGCTTGAGGTTGTTGTGAAATGCTCGTGCGATGTGGGGTAACAGTACATTTGGCTCGTCTGAATCGCCCACCACAAAATATGGTTAAAAGCTGAGATTTTTATAGGTGAATATATCAACAAATGAAACACTTCCGCTTGTCTTCTATTAGTGCCTTTCCATCACTGCATTCAAATGTGTATGTTGCCATTTGATGGGATAGATAAAAAACAAAAAAAAACCACTTTG
The DNA here is from genome assembly GCF_016920785.2 of Ixodes scapularis. Taxonomy (NCBI): domain Eukaryota; kingdom Metazoa; phylum Arthropoda; class Arachnida; order Ixodida; family Ixodidae; genus Ixodes; species Ixodes scapularis. Next base: position 59,547,837 of record NW_024609879.1, on the reverse strand, counting down.
TTTGATCTAATTGTATATGGTAATCGTGAAAATACAAATGTAACGTATATGGAACGATACGTTCCATTTTTTTAACTGTAACGGGAACGAGTTCCTTTTTCACATATGGGACTTGTAACGGGAACGCGTTCCAAACATCAGAAGGAACGAGGAACGAGCTTCCGTTCCATTTTTTGAGGAACGTGTACATCACTGGAAACAGGTGACCCGCTTCCCCGCTATCGAACTTCGCTGGAAGCCGACGCGAGGGGAGGGGGAATTCGAGACCAGCCGGGGAGTTGGTCTTTTTGATGATACTTTTGAAGAAAACCGGCTTTTTTCCCTCACTGAGCGACGGCCGGCCACGTACGGATGCTAAGTCTCGACTTCCCGTTCCATGCATGCGACCTGTATCCTCCAGAGCATCTGGGTGTGCAGATGAAAACAAAACATTTTTCAGTTACCTGTTTATTACGCCTCTTTGTCCGTCCGGCTTCAGCGAGCGAAAAAGACTGTGTCCAAGATCTCTCAACGGCGTCGGATGTTTATTTCACGCGTTCATGGTTTTCACTGAGCGTGCTATTGAAAGTTTGCACGTGTCCGCCTGGTGCACCCGTGGCGAAGGCATCAGGAACGACATCGTGACCGTTCCCGTGATATGTCAACGGCAGCGGATGTTCGTTCTGCGCGTGCATGGTTTTCGCTAACCGTGCTACTGAGAGTGTGTACGTGTCCGCGTAGTGCACCCGCGGCGACGGCATCAGGGACGACATCGTGACTACACGTGATTTCTCAACGGCGGCGGGTGTTCGTTCCGCGCGTTCGTGGTTTTCGCTAAACGTGACCGTGTGCGTGTGTCCGTGCGGTGCACCTGCGCGGTTTTATGAGTTGAGCTACCGCACATCTAGGAATTTACCCAGCGGCATTTTTGTGAGTACCTTTAAAGATATTTTTTTTCGGCAAAGAACTTGGTTCTTCCTATTTGGTCTGATTGCCTTTGTCAGCAGCTGTGGAAATTGTTTCACTGGTATCGATCCTGTAAAATAAAAACATCGAACCTTCAGGTCTATCTGAACTGACTGCTTTAATTGTCACCGAATGGTCCAGCACCTGGTAAACCTACACCACCCACGGTTCAGAGGCTTCTATCTAAGTGCCTTCCGTTGATGTGGAAAAGAAAAATAAAAACATGTTAATTTACGGTGAATTTTGGCAAAGCAAGGTGAATCCGGTGACTTCCGGTAGATTATGGCTCTACTAGAAGTGAAAAAGTCCCATAATCCGGTAAAGTATTTTCTTACTGGAAATAAAATTTTGGTAAAAATCTTTTTCAATAGAGGGGTGTCAACGTACCACGAAAACATGAGTACAGAGAAGCTATGAAAAAAGTTACAGGAAGATTCATTGCTAGAGTCTTAGGGAATGCGTTAGCACGATCCTTGGGCAAAATCATACATGTCCCACTTTGAGAAACGCCATTACCCCGACGCGAAATTGGCAGAAAAAAGCAGACGAAGTAGAAGAGAACGCCAAAACAGAAAGGTGAACGAGTAGGCTTTAGCGTTTCTCTAATGGGGATCTGCGTACCACTTTCAAAGTTCATGCTGATGCATTACCTAAGAATCCACCAAAACATCTTCCTGAAAGTTTTTTGTTGTTTTTTTAATAGTGCGGTGTTTTTCGTGTGCAGGCTATATATTATTTTTTAGGAAGTAAAAACATTTGATGATTCTTCCAAATAAGGTTATTGCTCGAAGCATGGCATTTATCTTTTGTCTGCAGGAAATACGAAAGAACCTCCAGATGCCGTTTTGGAAAAATATCGACCTAAAATAGTCGGTGGAAAAGTTTGAAATTGCGACGTTTTTAGTACATTACCGAAAACGGATATGCTCAAGATGCGTGTATTTATCTTTTTCCGAATTGAAAGTACTTTTGGAATGGTTTCGAAATTGTGGTGTCATATTTTAGTAGTTAAGAAAAAAGTACTCATTGGCATTACCATTATTACATAATGGGTGTTTCAGCAAAGTTCCTAAAAATTCCTAAAAGTAAAGTGGTTAAGAAAAGAAAATTCGTTCCGGGAACGAGCCGCCAGCCACGGCGAAAGTTAAGGAGTACAAAAAACATACTAATTGGCTTAATATTAACCTAAAATGTAGTAATTATTGTTTTAATTTGTAAAATAAATATGATTCAAAGCAAAAAAAAAAAAAACTTGCCAAGTACATGTAAAAACCAGTAGATGTAATAATTTAGAAATTATATAAGGCACTGGCAACATTTTGGGTGATAAAAAACACTATTTTGAAGCATTTCTAGGTTTCAGTGCCTTACCGCAGCACATCGTTTCTACCGCCGTCCTCCTCCCTGGTGGCCAAGAGGCGAAGCTATCGCCTCGCCCCCGTAGTAGGATGGCGGGAAGATAGGGCGCGCGTAAGTTGCGAATATCTGCCTCTGGGGAAAAGGACGCCTGGCGCAAAACTGCGCTCCGATAAGAAAGCAAAATTAAAGTGCTTCCAAAAATGTCGTTTTTTTTTTTTTTTTTTGTTTTTCCTTAGAACGCAGTAAACGTTTTGCAAGAAGCCGAATACATTTCACAATTCAGCTGATTGATCGGTTTTTGATGATGTTTAGCAATATTCTAATTTAAACCATATATAGATATTTCAAGAGTTAAAACGTTCATTAAAAAATAGTTATTTTTAGGTAATTCGCATGCTATCGCAATCCTGGTATTCAGCCGTTGCTTGCAATATTTTCTCGGAGCTTTATTTTTATCAACCTCACTATTTCGTACATTTTTAAAGCAATCACCTAAACACCCGGGATGTAAACTGGATCAAACTCATATAAAAGCTTATTTTAACAAAACTTATTGTATAAATTTTTGCTTAAAGTCGGGGAAAAACTTTGCGAACCATTGGAGTATCCGCAAATATGCTTTGGTGAACTTCCTGACGGTGCGGCGCATGCTGTCAAGGCCAGCGCAGGGACGCCACTTCCATCACTTCCCTCGGCCGCGCTGCGATTGTCGGTACCTTCCCGCGTGTCGTTGCTTAGGAAGCGCCAGGCTAATAATCGTGTTTGCGAAGAGTCGAATCGCGCTTTTAAATCAGCGCGTGGAGCGAATAGAATTGCCGAACATGCGACACGTCCCATCGTAAAAGCTAGCGAGATCCGGGAATCCTTCTCCCATAGGTACTTCGAGGCTAGTTCTGGGGAACATCGTGTCTTCGAAGACCAATCTCAATATACAGATTTTCTGTCAGTGCCCTCTTTTACCGGAGCTGTATCCGTCATGTGTGTTCTATCGCTGGCGAAAGTATCTAAGCACGAATTGAGGTATTTGAACGTCAATACGATAATACAGGAGGCGCAATTTGATTAAGGCATACTTAACATTTTAATACCATTATTTTTCTGTTTTGCCTGTTCCAGAGCTCGCGCTTTTAATCGTACTCGTACATACCCTAAAAAAAGGTGGAAATTCTAACAGCCTTAAAATTGTAGATGTTCAAACTGCCTTAAGTGGGGTGTGATGTTCTTACACCCTAAAAATAAGGTGCTATTTTTAACACCCTAAATATTGGGTGTAATACATTTTTGAGACATCTAAAATTGTGTTATTCTTCAGAACGCATCCGAGAAATGGTGCAATAATGTAGTCAGAAGCATTCGGAGATCGTTCAAAGGGCCTAAGGAAGAAATATTGAAAATGATATAATAATGCATATGAACCAACCTATTATTCTATTCCAAGAACTTTCAGTATTTGCCAATGTTAAAGAGGTTTGCAAAGCAGAATTTTGCTGTTTTTAACTGGCCTATGCAATTCATCCTGGTTCCATTTTCAAAAAAAAAAAAACATGAGCGCTACGTCCCTACAGTTTAACGTCGCTTTGAGCAACGCTGTGTTCTCGAAAAGATGCACTCCTTTCATTTGACAGTACACGATTTTAGCAAAAAAACAAAAACAAAAAAAAAGAAAACAGAACAATTGCGACACGAGCTGGCCGCGATCATTGCGTCGAACGGATCTCACTTTCGGCGCTTCGACGACAAAATATTCACTCTGCTCGCAGAGAAAGTGTAAAGAGGCTGGGAGTTTGGGTGACGCTATTGGCACCTGTTTTAGACATCCGAACACCGATAGTGTCAAACGAAATGCAGCCAGTATAAATTTAATAAAAATAATTTTAGCCCGAAGGCTACGTCCTCTAAAGAAATAAAAAGACAACAGTCTATTTTCTTGCGACAGTACCATCCGAAATTTTTGGTGTGTTTCTGTACCTGCCGATATTATGTGATCTCAAAAATCCAGTGCATACATTCCGCCGGTTCATAGACATCTTTTTTGAAGGAATTCACATTTTACTTATAGTGACGATATTCTTGTCTTCAGAATAACTCCCAAAGATTAAGAGAACCGCTTTCGGAAGCTGTTCGCACGTCTCCAACAATACAGCATCACTCTCATCGCCACAAAGTACGTATTCGGAGACATCAAGCTGGGGTTCCTAGGCCATCATGTTGACACGTTTTAATTCGCCCTTTTAAGTAGAAGGTTCAGATCATTAAAAATGTTTCTCGGCCTAAAAGAAAAAAAAAACTTCGTGAATTTTATAATTTATTCAACCTCTAACAAATATTCTTTTTTTTTTATTTCGCTCGCTCATCAGTTCTTTCAAAACAATTTCTTACCGTCAATCTAAACAAAATCTGCAATAGACTCCCCGATAAAGCGGTGGAATTCGTATTCCAGAATTTGACTATCTCTAATTCTAAACAACTGTTTTTTGTGTTTTTTTTTAAATGTGGATCCAACGAAACGTGCTGCAGCACGTTTGGGGATGAGCTATCGGGTAATCAGTCTTCGCGTGGAACACTTAGGCCATTTCCTCAAATGGTGTCACTTCGTCGTTTGGACAGACAACAAGCTATTTGCGTACGAACTAACCTTCAACAGGTTGCTGTACGTCCAAGAAATCCGTCAGATGTCACACATTTCAAAACAGAGGAATTACATTAAATTCATCAACATCGTAAACAACAAGGCAGCTGACTCGTTGCAACGCACAGCTTCCAACCACTACTAAGAGAACACTAGTGCCAAGATTTCGTCAGTTTTGACCTGCAGAACTGCATTTACGTATTTGTCAGAAACTACTCGGTCACGCGTCCACTTCAGCGCACACATGTTGGACCCTATGCTATCGTTCAACGTCCTGTCACAACCTCGGTATTGTCAGTCAAAGGTCGACAGGAGCTTGTGTCACTCAACAGCCTAAAGTTTTCACATGTGCGAAACAATTACTTGGAAAACATTTCACCTGTTTCCGTAACAATCGCACCAGCAAAACCACCTCTCCTTACCAGCGCTTCGCTAGAGAGGGAACCACGTAGTGCCTACCAGCGAGGCTCAAGAAAAGCAGATAGAACGCCCATGTAATCAAAACTGGGTAATGAATGGAGCCAGGTTTGCAGCATACCTGGACTGTTGTCCACGCGCAAGATGTATAATTAAAATAACAACGAAATTAGAATTAGATTGCATGAAAGCCAAAGAGCGCTTCATCTTCAATATCACAAATTGAAGCCCTCACATTAAAATATAATAACAGAAAAGAAATACTCGGATTATGCTTTGATGACATCTGAAATGCTACAAAATCTCCATCATCATCAAGGCGTTTTTGCAAGACGCTCTCACGATCCAACCCTTCTGATATTGACGGAACAAAATTATCTTAAATATTGGTATTCGCTTTATAAAGCATGCACCGCAACTGCACAATTTGGATATAGCGATGGTGAGCCCTTGACACAAGAAAAACACCGATTACAATCCAACCTTTTGCATCTAGAGCACCGTAGTAGAGTTGTTTACATTATGTTCATGAAATTGCAAGTCGGACGCAGGTTTATTTAATTGTAAAAAATAAAAGAAAGCTGCTTGGTGCCTCTCATAGGTGTGACAGCTGGAAAAAAGGTATAATTGACAGAATTTTGTATATTCATATCTAAGGATATTCCTGACCCCTTGGCACGAGCCCTTAGCCTAAGAATCTTCTGAAGTGCAAGACATGTAGCTAAATTTGGCAGTAAAAAACCTTGTCAACAAGAAGCAGTTATCAAAATAGGCTTAAGGTTGTCTAAAAGCTTTCCCTGGGGTATGCTGTGAGAGAACAGGCTATTTAGGAGTGCAATGCAGCACTTGCAAGCCAATATAAACGTTTTTAGCAGATGAAAGTTTACACTCCTACAATAGATCGCGAGTAATTTTACAGCTATATGGTTTGCCTCCGTTCTTTTCTTATTGCTCAAACTTAAACAACTTAGACAGAACCGGTCGACGGAAAACAATTTGACCCAACAATGCATCTAGACATAGATAATAGTTTCATACCCTATATCATGATTATTCATATTTGAGTTAAGGTGTAGTAGGAGTGTTCACTTAAATGATTTTAAAAATCCACAACAAAACGTTCCAAATGACCACCAATAAGCACAGATGAACTTGTGCATTCATACTAATTTAAGCCATATTATGTTTCAAATTTGAAAAAAAAAATCATTTTTCGCCAATAGGGCATTCCATCTGAGCAGCGAAGGAAAAAAGTAGTTATTCGGACTTTCTGTTGTTGCCTCTTCGTACGCCAAATCCCACAAATGCATTTGGTATTTCGCTTTGAATACCAAATGCCTCAACTTCATAATGGTTCTATATTCAGTTTTGCCACTAGCCTCTAATGAATATATACGATCTGTTTATTATATGTTTCTTAGATTCTTTCGCATTTAATATTTTAATTTGTTTGAGCCATAAAATTTGTTTTAGCAACCCTAAGAAGTTTTTGTAATCAAAGGGTTTAAAACGACCAAGCGGATTTACGTTGACGAGTTGAGAGTTTGCCTGCGGCCACTTGCCCCGTGCAGCTCGCAAGGAACAGCTGCTCTTCCAGAGTGCCAAGATGTGACGTCCCAAAATATCTAGAGGCTGTGAACCGTCGCTCGCCAAAGCAATTTCTATCCAGGTTCCTATCATTACAAAAAATAAGTGACTAGTGCAGCGATATGTAACTTACCATTACGCGCCAAATCTTTTAATATGCTTTCGTTTCCTCTTGTACCTAACTAATGACGAAGTACGCTTGGCTGCCTCGACATCCTGCATTTCCGGCCAATTTTTTTTATATTTAAGTTTGATCGGGTTCTTCTTGCGCTCCGATGTGCCAAATGTTCATTTTGGAACACACACCGTATTGACGTTACAGCTGAAGATACACTCGATTTAAGATATCGTTCAAAACACGTATTCACGATTTGATCCCTTAGTTAAAGAAAGGGATGCGCAGCACGCAGCGCGGGCTTTTAAGTCAACCTGCGCCGTGTAGTTTCTTAAAAAAAAAAAAAAAACAGTATAACTTTTCGCTAACTGAGCTACTGGCGACGTGCGGGATCGAAAGCGTCGCCGGTTTCGACTTTCCATGATTGGCCGAAAGCTGACTATTACGACAGCAAAGGATGTCTCATCGATGGAAATGATAGTAAGGCAAGATTTTTAATTTTGTTGGTGTTGGCAGTGTTGGTTTCAAATCGCAATGATTTCAAGCTTCCACCAAGCTCATTAGAAACACCATCGAACTTGTTGTTCGCAAGGTAATGACGTCACGAGAGGGAACTGTATGAGGACGCCATGGGAACATTTCGCCGCTAATACACCAGAATATCCAACTGGATTTCATGCTGAAAACCTGAAATCCATTTCCCAGATAACACTCATTTTCGGTGAGGTTACTTGCTTGAGCACCACTTTATTATTGCGGCAGAATCTTGCAGCCAACCAAGCAATGGTTCAAGGCCGAAGTAACGACGAGTGTTCCGTTGTCACGAGTACAGCACTCGTCTGAGTCTGGTTGCAGGGTTGGCTTCCGAAACTTCTTTCCACGAGGGAGAAGCATCGCGCGGCACATGTACCACTATAGTATTTTAAATATATTATCGATCATTTAGAGAAACTTTTGACCGAAAATTAATTCGATACAAATATGTCGCCATGTATCTTAGATATTCTTTGGAGAATTTACAAATAATGGGGATCACAAAAAACACAAGGGCGAACAAGACAGTTTCCCGACTGCCAGCAGACGTCTGCTGCCTGTTGGAAGCTTTTCTTGACCATTTTAGTCAACGGAAATACCAATTAGTCAACGGAAATACCTTTGAAAAATATTTTCACATTAGAGGAGCGAAATACAAATAAGATGCTTCGATTTAACCAACTATTAACCCATAGAAAATGTCAGATCCGACGTGAACCAGCCTGGATCAGCTGGTGTCCCACTTGAATCCCTGCTCCATCCGGAGCATCCTACTTCATTCTCGGCATGGATTCACTCCAGTCACGCTCAAAGGCTTGCTCCAGTTCAGGCACAATCTAGGCTTTTCGGCAATATCAATGTTCACTCCGGCGGTTCCAGTACGGCTTTAACACACTGGGTAGCTAACCATCTGCGCTACATTTATATATGTTTTATTTTGTTTTGTTTTTTTCTAATTTACGTTGGCCCCGTTTTTCCAACCCGTATGAAAATGTCAGATCCATGTCATATTTGAAGGCTGTGCATCAACCACCTTCCAATCCCGCCTGTCCCGTCCTTGGATGGTTTCGGTCGATCCAAAACGACTAAAGCAGCCGGTTTTAGTGCGGCCTGATCCAAACAACTTGTTTTTTCTTTATGTTTTTGACAAAAAGAGTCGCTTGACGAAAACTATAATCCGACAAGATGATCTAGGGTTCCACCAGGTTCGAGTTGCAATCTAATTTATCGTCCAATCTTCGCGAACGCGTATCTTTCGACAATTCATTTCTTCTGCTTTGCCCTTCCGATGGGCCGTCGGCTTCTCGCATACTGATGACGCGTCTAATATGACATTAATAATGAAAGAAACTTGCACAACCGCAAGGCAGGCACAGGCGTTCTTCCGGCTGCACAAGCACGAACGCGATCGGTATCCCCGTGGAGACTTGCCGGCAACGGCGGCTCAGCTAACGGCACACGTGCGTCTTCGTGTCCGTACGCGCAGCATGCAAGGCAGAAAAAAAAGAACACGCGAAAACACGGGTGGCCGGCGGCGAGCGGCCAGCGCGAAGTCGGCGGTGGGAAGAAAGAAATAAGTTTGAGCGACGACGAAGGAAAAAATCCTACATACACCGTCCTTCCTACCAATTAGAAAATATCTCAAACCAAATTCCTACGTTTTGTCTATCGTAGCCACCTCAGGAACAGAGAACTTGAAAGACTTCGATGTCCTGAGAACACACTATATTTTGCCTTTTTTATTTGTGATCAGCAGTCGCCGTGTTAGTTCGCACGTTTTGAATGCGGGAAATCGGGCATTAATTTTTACATCTTACATGTTTCAAGCGCAAGGCAGCACTTTCGTTCTCATTGAGTGGAGGTCGGTTGACTAGCGTCCACGTGAAGAGTTTTTTTTTTTTGCTGCGCTGATTTCATTTTTGCGTTCGAAGATCCCTTTTGCACGTGATGTTTTAGTGTTAGAGTTTTGGTTTTTTGCTTTATACGTCGAGTGTTTTGGTGCTTTATACATTGTGAATTAAACAAACGATCTCAGATTAGAGGTATAGAGTTTGCGGTTTCATCTACCTGGCCGAAGCTTGCGTCTACGGACGTTGGCGCTGTTTTCGGTTTCTAGCGTGTTATTGCCGTGACGCTTAAACCGCTAAATCTGGTAATCGTTGCCCTAATATTTACGTTCCTTGGAGTGGTTTTAGGATCGAACGCTGATCTGATATAGGATCTGCTTGGTGCAATAGGAATCGTGTAATATTGAAAACAAGTTACTTGCGTCTGTCCTCTCTCCCCGTTTTACGTCCTAGATGGTAAATTTAGCTAATTTTGGATACGTTGCGTGAGAACCAGTATAGTCCTTTTTGTTTTTGGTGGCAATAAAAATTGTGTCGCGCTTGTGCTGACCCTCAACTTAGTGCAGATTAGCCGTTCGATCTTGCGGTGTGAACGCGAGTTCTATTTGCCTTGCGCTCTTGTGTGTTTTCTGCCAAATTCTGTCTTAATGGTATTTCCTAGGTTAATTGTTGCTTTGCAGAGTGGCTTAAAGTTCTGACTTTTTTGCGGCATAGCAGGCTTTATGCGATGTAATATATACATCTAGTTAACTCAAGACATATAGTACAGGCAGCACACCAGTGTCGGACCTACATTGGGCCAACAATGGCAAACGCTGGCTCCGCAGGTTTGTCCAACATTGGTATTCTGGCCGAGCGCAACTTCTTCCAATGTTGGCCCAGCCATTGGCACCAACGTTGGGCCATCGTTCTACCAATGTTCCAGCCATCATTGGCACCAACGTTGGGCCATCGTTCAACCAACTTTCCAGGCGTCATCGGCGCCAACGTTGGGTCATCATTCAACCAATGATCCAGCCATCATTGGCACCTTTGTTAGGCCATCGTTAAACCGATATTTCAGCCATCGTTGGCATCCACACTATGTCATTGGCTATGCCAATTTTGGCTTTCACACTAATTCAATGGCTATGCCATCATTGGTATACAAGTTCAATCATTGAATAGGCCGTTATCGGCAGTCAAGCTGATTTATTAAAATGTCCCAGTGTTAATGCCATATCTTTAATGCTGGCTATGCAATGATGGCAATGCGTTTAAATCCTGGTTATTCCAACATTGTGTTTTAAGAACCCCTGGCCTGTTTCTTATTAGCTGCCCACTGCAAGAAAAACATTCTGGACACAAATGGCAAGGTCCTCCTATGCTTTGTCTATGCACTATTTTATCTGGCGAGCAAATGACTAATTCAAGATCAATTAGTACTTTTTTCGGAACTTTTATTGAAAGGGGCTAGGGAGGAAGCTCAGCGGGGAGCCTATGCCTGGTCCTGGGGAAGGTCCCGGGGCGAGTCCTGGGGCTGGGGAGCCATTACGGCTTCCGAACGCCTCTTCCTGCAGCCTCCCCTGTCGCAAGACCCTGGCAGCCACTTCAGCACCATTTTTAAGCTGCCGATTCTTCAATTGTTAGCTTCGCACTGATGGCATCTACGAAAAGATCCAAAGGTCAAAGATCTACGCTTTCAAACCCACATTGGTCTTAGTAAAGCACACTCCCAAGCAGCACGTTGTGAATGCAAAGATTCCTAAAGCTGAAGTTAAAGAAAAAAAAACGCGAAGCTCACAAAACGATGGCAACACATGGAGGGGTTCTGGGCTCGAAAGTGCTAACGACAATTATCATATCGCAGAATAATAAAAAAAGAAATATATCAGCAATAGTGTTTGCGTATTTGAGGAATTTACAGAACAGTGAGGTAATAGGACGTCCCTAAGGTGGCTCAAAATTCACGATTAAGTAATTAAACATTTGTTTGGTGTGTGAAAAAAGTTTTTTAAGGTATATTTCGTCGTTCTCGACGTGGGCGTCGACGGACATAGCGCCGCTGCTTGCGCCCCTGTCGAGGTGAGGACTACTTTTACACGTTGTAGCGACACTACATCGCGCAATAGACTCGTAAAATTTTTCCCGCATGCAGCTTCGACCGAGTTGTTTCGAATGTCGGTGCAAGACAGAGCAACGGCGCAGCAATCGCGGCATGAGATCCGACTGCGCCTCGATCTGGCCGACCGCGCACTCTCTGCTGTAAAGTGAGCGTGGAAACTCCGACCACCGTCAGCTCACTGGTGTTACAAGAGGCTGCTTTGTCGTTGAGACCTTGCAAACGCCTGCGGAGCCATTGCAGTGCTTGGTGCATCTCCCGCGCAGCATCGCAACCTTTTTGGCGCCTGATAGGCCAAGAAAGACCGTAGCAAGTGCTGCGGTTCATACTAAATTGAAGCAGAGTAGCTGCGAAGTAACTTCTTCATCAAGAATCGATTCAAAATATAACTTTTCAATTGACACCTTTTCCCTCAAACAAGTATTTAATAAAGTTTGCCAATTCGTTTTATTCATGAATAACTTATTTAATTACAGCGTCTTCCTAGCAGCCTTTTTATCAAGACGCCTTTTGGCAACAGTGATCTTCATTGCCTAGAGTACTTCATTCGTTTTTAAAGCTCGATTCCAGAAAACGGGGCACCCTGATACCTTGCACCAACATATTTTCAATGTTGGTAACTTATTGGCTAAGACAGGCCAACGTTGGTCAGCCTAAACCAATCGATTACCAATGTTGATAAGCCATTTGCTAAGACAGGCCACTGTTGGCCAGATGTCGTGAGGTTCGTGATGTGGTAAAGAAATGACAGAAGACACGAGGATGCGTTATGGGATAATTCACATTGCACTGTAGAAATATAGAAAAAAAATATTTACACAACTATTTACACCACTTCAACAAATGTTAAGGTTTGAGTGTCCCCTAAAAAGTCCCTCGCTCACGACGTTTCAGTCCTTGCGGCGTAGCACCCGTGGTAGCCGATGATCAGGGGTCTACGACGTCAGAGCCGAGGTCCGGACGTAGTGACGAGGCAGTTGACCGATGGCCGAAGGCTTGAATCAGGCCCCGTGCGCCGGTGGCAGCCTATGACCAGGTGTCCGCCAAGGTCTGGGCCGAAGGACGTAGCGACGAGGCAGTTGGGCGTTGGCCGAAGGCTTGAGTCAGGCCCAGAACGTCTGTGGCACGGAGTGGCAGCGGGTGTTCAACTGCGCCACGCATGCAGTCTTGTCTACCTAAAGAAGGTTGGCGCCCGGACTGCGTGAGAAGTGGGTTGTGGGTCGGGCCTCTTGACGTCTGGTCACGCCGACGGAGGTCTGGCCTGGTTGCGTCTGCTCCGTCCTTTGTCAACCGCCCGAATCCCCTCTCGCGCTCCTCGCATGCCCCCACCTCGTCTTCTTCTTTCTCGTCCTCTTCGGCTGGTCGCGGGATCGCTCATCACACCAGACTAAGCCATTCAATTGGGGGTTGTGGGGATATTTATACAGCGTGTAGTTGGTCTGCCATTAAAGTTACGACGAGTCACACGCTGTAGATGAACAATTTAGCCAGTGCAGTACAACCGCTAGCCTGGGGTCTTTAACGTGCACCACGCAGTAGTGATACACGACCGCACGCCGGTTCGATGCTCATCCAGATCGAAACGGGCAGGGGTGGGGCTCGAACCCAGGATCCCTCGGTTCTGCAGTGCGAGCTTTCGCTCCACGCGCGTCGAGCTGGGTGTGCGCTTCAGCCCACTCGGCCACGGATCCCCCCTAGCCATTCAATTAGCAACGTTGGTAGGCCACTGGCTAAGACGCAATTGGTGGCCAGCTTAAACCAATCGATTGCCAGCTTTGGTAACCCATTGGCTCTATTACAGCTTATATTTCTGAGGGCGTTGTCACTACCGTAGTCAGTACTGCAGTTGCCGTATTTTGTACGCACTTTGAAGTCATTTTTGGGCAAGCAGGCATAATGCTCAGCTTCTTCTGTTATATGTTGCGTGATAACCTTTCTTTGCAGATTGAAATGCGCATCAGCTTTATGTCACCCCCTACCTCAAACATAGGGTGTTCGAGATGTTAATTCAACGCAATTTTTTATTCGTGAAGACATGTAATATCTTAATCAGTCGCTGGATATTTGTTTAAGTTTTTATTTTTTTGCTAAAATTATTAGTGCTTTTTATTTATTTTTTTAATTTTGTCCGGTTCAGTCTGAATTATAGGCCGTGTTTTGCGGCTCAGCAAAGCGGGTTGCCTTGAGATTTTCAAGATCACATACAGCTGACAATACACCAGTGTCCTAGGTTGGGGAGGCGGGTGAAAATTTCGGGGTTGAACCCTGCCTGCCTCCCCCCCCCCCCCCCCCCCCCTCTTTGGAAAGGTTTCCCGGCTGCGTCGCTAAATGGGCGTAAGAGAAGAGGCGCTCTGCTTTTTGACGTATAAACATATATACAAATCGAAGGAAGCGTGCATTTTGTATTTCGTGTGGAATTTGCTTAGCATAACCATCAGTTTCGGGAAGACGCGTGTTAGTTATAGTCGGTGACAGGTGGTAGAAGCTCCTCCCATCTCTTTCCATATTTGTAGATCGAAAGATCAGGAGGAGTCGACCTCCTCCCCAGCGTTTACTTTTAACCTGTCACCGAACGCGGTTTTTTTCTGTGTGGACGTTCGAACTTGCTACAGCTCCCAATGTATACAGCGTTCTAATTCAGTTGCTAACTTGCTCTGCGTGTGAAAACAGAAGAATCATTCCCCCCGGAGCCATAGCTAGAGATTGTTCTCACCGTGCGCAAACAGCACATTAAAAGAACTAAGCCATTTATATATAACAATGGTAAGCCAGTGGCTAAGACAGGCCGATGTGGCCCAGTCTAAGTAAATCGATTACCAATGTCGGTAATTGATTGGCTTAAGCTGGCCAACATTGGCCTGTCTTAGCCAATCGATTACCAATGATGGCAACTCACTGGCTAACATAGACCAATGTTGGTCAGCCTAAGCCAATTGATTACCAATGTTCGTAACCAATTGGCTAAGACAGGCCAATGTTGGCCACCATAACCCAACCAATTGCCAACGTTGCTAAGCCGTTGGCTGAGGTTGGCCAATGTTGGCCCGTCTAAATCAATCGATTACCAACGTTGGTAAGCCATTGGCTGACGTAGGCCAATGTTGGCCAGCCTAAGCCAATTGATTACCAACGTTGGTGGGCCGTTGGTCAAGCAAGGCCAAGGTTGGCCAGTATATACCAGTGTACCACCAACATGGGTTCTGCGATGGCCACATTGGCACGATATTGGACCATTGTTTGCCAATTGAATGCCAATGTTGGCCCGACGTCATGTGCTGTCTGGGACCTTGTATTTATGGCGGACCAATGTTGCTCTGATTCTGCCACTATTGGGAATACACTGGCTTAAGCTGTACACCTCTGAACTCTCTTAGCCAATGAACTACTTTCATTAGAAATTGATTGGCTTTGACTGGTCAAGATTGGCCCACGTTAGCCAATGTCTTACCAACGTTGGCAATCGATTGGCGCCAGCCGGCCATCATTGGCCGGTCTTAGCTAAGTGGTTACAAAGATTGGTATCGATTCATTTAGGCTGCCCAACATGGGTCTCTGTTACCCGTTGGGTTACAAACATTGATAATCGATTGCTCAGGCTAGCGAACATTGGCCTGTCTTAGCCAGTGGCCTACCAACATTGGCCATCGATTGGTTTGGGCTGGCCTGTCAGCCAGGGGCTTTACAACATTGGTGACCTATTGGCGTACGCTGGCCGACTTGGGCTTTATTATAGTCGTGCCTCACGGGCCACTCGAATGCCCTTTACAACAAATGACACTTGACCGATCGGACAATTAACGCGCGACACTCTAAGCGTAGCACATTCCACGCGTGACAGATCGCGAGCCGATTCCTCGATCACACGAGTGTCTTTCATTGTAAATGGCATTCGAGTTGCCAGTGTGGCACGAATATTAATAGATGGATTATCAGCCCTGGCAATCGATGTCTTAGGCTGGCAAAGATTGGCCTGTTTTAGCCTAAGGCTTAACAATGTTGGAAATCGATTGGTTTAGGCTTGCCAACATTGGCATGTCTTAGCCAATTGGTTACAAACATTGGTAACCGACTGGTTTAGGATGGCCAATACCCAAGCAGCGCATTACGAAAGGCTCAAGCTTGAGCCAGACTGGGTAGCCAGGAAGTTTCACTGGGCCTAGATTGTTTTGCCCCATGGCGCTAGGCAGCCCTCTCCTGGTATGCCAGTCTGGCGACCACCGGCGGTTCCCTGTGTCGCCATGGACTGGCTCACCGCTAGAATTATGGCCTGGGCCAGGCGGGTAGCTCAGCGGTTCAGCGGTACCCCAAGCTTGGCTCTTTATTGTATATACAGCATGGCCCATAAAAAAATGGTCTATGGTCGTCTATGGAAAATAATATGGCAGGCTATCACCCCATATGGCCCTCTATGGTCGGGCATAGAAATCTATAAAGAGAGCTACAGCCAGCTATAGAAAAATCTATGGCCCTGTGTCTAAAGACTAGAAACCAAAAATGTTTTTTACCTGCCTATAGAAAATTCTTTGGCGACAAGTCTAAAGACTGGGAACCAATAAATTGTCTTTAACCGTCCATAGAAAATTTTATGGCCCTGAGTATAAAAACTAGGAACCAATAAAATTTATTTAGACGCCTATAGAAATTTATATGGCCCCGTGTCTTAAGACAGCGAACCAATAAATGTTCTTTTCTCGCCTATAGAAAACTCCTTCGCCCCGAGTTTAAAGACTGGAAACCAATAAATTGTCTCTAACCGTCTATAGAAAAATTTATGCCCCCGAGTCTAAAGACTAAGAACCAAGAAATTTTCTTTTCACGCCTACAGAAAATCACTACCGGCGCTTACTTGTTTTAGAAAAAACCCTCCACGTTAGAAAATTAAATAGATACTAAATTTCTGTCAGGCCAGTGACAAACCATGACCCAAGATATGTTCTCTGCTGTGGCAACGAGTCGTGAAAACCCGTAATATTGTTTGTTTGAAAAACCCATTAAAATACTTCTGCAACAATTAAAATTAATTACTACCCCCGAAAAGTAAAAATAACTTACACTGGCGCCAAACAGTGCAATCAAGCAATAGATTGATTACAATCTTCAGTACCAGTGTACTGCATGTCATCAGTGCATTGTCAACGTGATTCATCAAACTTATTAAAAAGATCATTAATACATTTTAATTCATTAGCCTAATGATCTACATTTTTATTTTTCAGGGTTTTGAATTAAGAGATGGGGGCTATTCCAAGAGACAATTCAAATAATGTATTAAGTACGAGTAATATTTGCTCCACCTCTCCGTGTTTTTCCGACAAATGATGGGTCACCGGCAAAGTCGGATTCAAAAATTAGACTGCTGTATATACTGCTAGTGCGAACAGGGCATTTGTAGGTGTGCGTTGTTGCTGCTGTGTGGGGAAGTGTTCTGTTTGTGTTTTGTGTATTCAGAGATGTATGTATATAGATAGATTTACACACATATATATACATTGATATTCATACAGCATGTAGCGTTCACAAGTCGGGGAACTTGAAGCAAATAATTTGTTTAGGGTTTGCTGGCTAAAAAGAGCCATAGGGAAAGCCGTAGAGACGTATTTAGCAAACCATTATGAAAGCAAAAGAGCACTATGGCTGGACAGCGATAGGGCCATAGACAAAGCTAAAGAGGCCCATAAAGGAGGCGACCATAAAAACGCTAAAGACAGCCATAGAAAATTCTTTACCTAGTCGGGTCAAATAGCTAAAGCCGACCATACGAAGAATTTTCTACAGCCGACCAAAAGACAATTTTGTTTGGTGGGGCAAGCTTGGCTAGACAATAGAAATTCACCATGCAGTTAAACCAGTTTAACTGGTCATATTGACAAAAACCCGTCGTAAATTAATAAAGTTCAATTTATTGCCACAAGAAATACATACTGCAGGCCGCAAAAATAAACATAAAAACAAATGCACAATGCAAAAAAAAATTCATGAAATTATTCATGTGTCCCAGGCGGTTGGCGAGATTCTCCGCATCTAAAGTGTCGGATTCCGGTGGTGGCTAACATAGTACCCCAAGGCATCTGAAATAAGAATATGATGATGATTGTTTTTTTTTGGCGCAAGAGCAACTTAGGCCATATTGCACCAAAGAAAGGTTTTTCCAAGAAGCTTAAAAGTATAATCTATAAGAACTGGAAGCTACAGCTGGTGTAAAAAGCCGGTTTTATGAAGGAAATTTAAAACTCGATTCAATGGTACCAATGCAAAATGGACAATTGGGCGAGTTGGTAAGAGTTCATAATAACTTACAGCGCGACTGGGACAAGGACGAACAGAGGAGAAAACACAAGACAAGCGCTGAACTAGCAACTAATTCTATTGAAAAGAAAAGATATGTGATGCTGCTGCTGCTCGTGCAGGCATGCCCCTCCGTGGCCCTGGCCCTTCTTCTTTCACTCAATACGAAACCGGCCAAGTTATCCGAGATCCAGAAAGCCGATCTCGCTCTTCATCAAAGTCACTGTGGGCTGGCTCACACACAAGGATATGGTTTGTGTTATGTGGTACGTCTCCATCATTTTTTGGGGTAGTTTGTGGTTGTGTCGGAACATCACTGTAGTCTTGTTAAAAAGGGGTTGGCATCCGCAATCCCGGCAATGCATCGCGAGGTGCGTGTGAGCGGTTCCTTTCATAGAACTGTGGTGTTCCCGTAGTCTTATGTTGAGGCAACGCCCAGTCTGTCCTATGTAGGCACGTCCGCAGGAAAACGGAATCTTGTAGACCACGCCTTCTATGCAGGCCACAAACTGCATTCCGTGTCTGTTTGTCCTTGTCCCAGTCGCGCTGTAAGTTATTATGGTACCAATGGTTGATCGCCAAGCAGAAAATATGGGTGAAAGGGAAGGTGACCTCGAAAAATATCTGGAAAACATGATCGCCGCTCTTGGTTTAAAGGTTTGCAATGCCACACAATGTGAAAAACAGTCATAGCTTTCCCAGAGTTCTCGCAAAGTTTAACGTCTTCACCACAGAGCATGTGCAAATGAGTCAAACGGGTATGGCCGATTCGTAAGCGGCAAAAGAGAACTTTAACCTGACGGTCTTTGTGGGAGGAACTCTCAATCACCCCCAGTTGAGGCTTAATAACATGAAGCTTGTTCTCTTTTTCCATATCCCAATCCAACTGCCACGACTTCATAATTGATTTCTGGATGATTGGTTTCAGGTCTTGGTGTGGCAAGCCAAGAGGCAGTTTCGGGGACTCTTTTCCAGAGTCAGCAAGCAAGTGTGCTCTCTCATTGCCGGAAATACCTACGTGGCTAGGAACCCAACAGCATTTGATTGAGTGTCCTAGTTGAAGTGCTCGGTTTAACCGTATGCGAAGATATTGCACGAGAAAGTTCTTACTGTCTGTTAAGGACGAAATGGCCAGAAGAACGCTCTGGGAGTCGACAAACGGAATTGCTTTTATGATATTGTTCTCCACTAAGTACTCAACAGCCAATGAAATGGCGTACAATTCAGTAGTAAAAATATTTGCTATAGTATGCAGTTGTCTAACTTTTTTGAAGGCAATAGATTAAACCGCACACCCCACGAAAGTTGATGATTTTGATCCGTCAGTGTAAAAGTGTGAGTAGTACTTGTATTTCTGTTCCAGTTCCGCAAACTCCTTCTGAAGAACGAGTGAAGAAATAGCTCTCTTTCTGTACTTGGAGAGTGACCAGTCACAAGAGATTGGCAGAAGGTCCCTAGGTGCAATTCTTTCGTTGCTCTTGAGCAAAGCAGCTTCACTAACTGGAAGCCGGAGTGATGTTGCCATGACTTGAACTGTGAAACTCAGAGGCCGAACAATACTCGGCTTGTTTTCGAAGAGTCGGAGGGATGTAGCAGATTGGAGGGCATCAAAAGAGGAATGCTGAGGAAAACTGTGTCTTGTAAGCATAACAAAGACTCAAATATTGTCTTCGTCTTTTCAGGGGCATTTGATGATATCAGCATACAAGCAAGGCACAGGTGATGTTCGAAATGCTCCCGTGGCAAGTCGGAGCCCCAGGTAATGGACGGGGTCCAACATGTTTTGGGCAGACGGATGCGCCAACCCATAAACAATCGCGCCATAGTCCAAGCTGGGCCATACCAAAAAGTTGTAAAGTCGCGAGAGGCACGTCTGTCAGACACCAGGTTGTATGCGACAACACGTTGAGAATGTTTGAACAACGTATGCATTTATGTTTCAACTCTTTCAAGTGGGGTATAAAAATGAGTTTTTTATCAAGTATTATTCCTTAACTTGTGGGCCTCCTTTACAGATATAGCAACATCATTCAAGTGCTACACTGGCTCTGGAAACAGGCCACGGCGGAGTGAAAAGGGAACACAGACTGTCTTTTCGGGGAGAACCTAAAGCCATTTTGATCAGCCCACTTGCTCATCTCATTGTTTGTGAGCTGCAGTTGCCCTTCACAGCTGGACAAGCTACAAGAGGAAAGAAATATCTGCACATCGTCCAACATACATTGCATAGGATACAGATGGTGGTACAACCTTTCCCAGGCTATTAATCTTCACAGCAAAGAGTGTAACACTTAGTACTCCACCCTGAGGGACGCCATTCTCCTAGAGAAAAACATAAGACAGGATGGAACACAAACGCACTTGGAAGGTCCAAACCGTCAGGAAGCTTTGAATACAGCGAAGCATGTGACCTCGAATACCATACGAGTACAAGTCTCGAAGGATCCCATATCTCCAAGTCGTGTCGTAAGACTTTTGTAGCTCAAAAAAGATGATGAACAACTGCTTCCCGAATAGAGTTTCCAGGCGGACAAGGTGGTCTACTGTGGAGCGGCCTGCTCGGAAGCCACACTGATCTCTATCAAACACACCCTCTGCTTCTAGAAAAATGTATAAGACGACGATTAATGAGTTTCTCATAGGTTTTGCCCAGGCAACTTGTCAGAGCAATTCGGCGGCAACTTGTCGGTAAAAAGGGGTCTTTGCTGGGTTTCAGTAGAGGGATTATGTGTGCCATTTTCCAACAGTCCGGAAAACAAGCGGAATCCCACAATAAATTTTAAAAAAGTGAGCAAACTGTTTAGGGATTCAGGCGACAGTCTTCTTAGCATCTCGTACTGAATCCTATCCGGCCCTACCGCAGAATTCTTTTTGACGCCGAGAGCTAACTCAAGCTCACACCGTGTAAATGGCTTGTTATAATGAGCACCCTGACCACCAGACAACGAAATAGTTTGTTTTACTGCTGCTAATATAAACCTCTTAAAAGATTCACTATGGTTGGCTGAATTAGAGACTTCCTGGATGTGTTCACCAAGAATATTTGCTTGTTCCCTCAAGGATGTTGCTGATGGAAAGAGGGGTATCCTGAAAGATCGATAGTCTCCCCTAATTCTCCTGAGACGATCCCACACTTCCTTTGAAGAAACAAAGCTGCTCAAAGAGGTGACATACTTTTTTCCAGACCTGCCTTTCGCTTGCTTTTGCGTTCGGCGAGCTTTGGCTCTTCTTTCCTTGAATTCAAGTAAAGTCCTTGGAGTGGGATAACGTCTGAAGATGCACCATGCCTTGTTTTGCGACTTGCGTGTTGTGGTGTAGTGATCGTTCCACCACGACTTGCACCTTTTGGGGAGTCGTCCAGACCTCTGGGAGATACAACGTGATGCGGAATTTATGATCGCTTCAGTAACATACAGCGTAGCATCTTTAGGGCTCATGTTTGCAAGAACAGATGAATCAATAAAAGCTTCCGAACAAAAAAGAGACCACTCAGCCTTTTCCAATTTCCACCTTGGAGGTCGTGTCGGAATGGAAGGAACTGGCATCGCGCTTTCTAAAAAAATAGGGAAATTATAGCTTCCAAAGGGTTATTTAAAACCTTCCATAAAAAGCATGTAAGTAAAATTGGTGATGCAATAGAAAGGTCAATAGATATGAATGACTGATGTGCTGCACTAAAAAATGAAGGTTCCCTCCCATGAAAAGGAGAAAACCCAGATGACAACAAAAACCGCTCTACGACACCTCTACATGAATCCTGGCGAGCACTACACCACAAAGGGTGGTGGGCATTAAAATCGCGTAAAATTAAGAAAGGTTGAGGTAATTGTTTTACAAGTGACTCAAGTTCACTGATATTCAGTGGAGAGTTAGGTGGAAGATAAAGAGAAACTACCGTGATCAAACGCTCAACAAGAAGGCGCACCGCTACAGCCTCTAAAGGCGTAGAAAGGAGGACCTCAGAGCAAGCAACACCATTCTGCACCACTAGTGCCACTCCTCCAGACGAGTTTGAGGAAATTCTGTCTTTTCTAAAAACCTTGTGCTGACGTAAAATCTGTGTATCAGTTTTATTTAAGTGTGTTTCTTGGAGGCGGAGTGCAATGGGTCTCAGCTCGTCCATAAAACAATTTACGTCATCAATATTTCTGATTAGGCCACGGCAGTTCCACTGCATAAAGTGGAAATCGGTCATTGTTTTAAAATTGAGTTAAAATACGAATAAAAAGGAAACACTGGGAGAATAAATAAAAGTTCTAAAGCTTCCGCATGTGGCGAAAATTAATTCGCAATATCACGTTGGGGGGGGTCACCGGTTTTTTGCTTTTCTGCTTACTCTTAATAGTCTGCCACTCCAAATAGTCTTGGTCAGACGTATGAGTGGAGACTTCTCTACACTCATTCATGGCCACAGTTTCCTGAGGCGAGGCTTTTTCTGCAGATTTGTTCAGGTTCGGGGAACGGGGCGCCATGCCTCGCCCGCGACAAGCCCCAGCCAAAGAGGCAGAGGAGGTGCTGGGCGAAGCGTCGCTCAAGTCCACCCGTTCCTGTCTCTTAGGCACTGCAGGTGCGCCAGGAGAGCCATGCCGCTCCTTCAATGATGCTCTCTCCAAGGAGTGTGGGCGAGAGTGTCGACCCTTCCCCTTGAAGGAGATCGCGGAGAAGGGACGGTCCTGGGTTCGGGAAATAGCCTGAGAAGACACAGGCTGTTGCCCTGTTGGAGCGCGAGGATTCGCACTCTGGCTTGGAGGGTCCGAAAACCGCCTAGCCGAGGTTGCCCGCCCCGGAAGCTGAATCTTCAGCTGGGGCGTGGGGGACTCTCGTGCCTTCCCATAGTCCAGAAAGGACGTCTGGGTTGCCACTGAAACCTACAGTGGTCCATGCAGGTCCCCGCTGCGCTACTTGGGCATAGCCGCCTATCTGCACGAATGCAAAGCGACGGCGTGCTTCAGGAAAAGAAAGGTTTTCCCTAACTTTCGAAGTGAGGATTTTTTTCTCGTCTTTCCATGTCTTTCATGATCTGAAATATGCTGGGTGCGCTTCTGAGCAGTTTACACAGCGTGGGTTGTTATCACATGCATCAGCTTCGTGGTCGGTCTTGCTACACTTCGCACAGGTGGCCTTTCCATGGCAGCTCTGAGAGGCATGACCAAATCTCTGGCACTTAAAACATCTACGGGGGTTCGGCACATACGGCCGAACCCTGCACCGTAAGTACCCAGCCTTCACAGCCTCAGGAAGGATGGTCGATTGGAAGGTGAGTACAACATGTTTGGTCTCTAGTTCCTTCCCGTCACGACGCATGGTGATCCGCCTTGCAGCTGTGACACCTTGGTCGGAAAGGCCTTCAACAATTTCACTCTCAGAGGTGTCCAGAAAATTATCCTCTGAGATAACTCACTGAATGCTGTTTAATGTCTGGTGGGGAGATACAGAGATGTCATGTCCAGAAACAGATGTTAAACCAAGTAGTGCAGTACTCTGCTCGGTTGATTCGGTTTCGACAACTAGGTCACCAGATGCCATTTTCTTTGCTTTAAATTCCTTGCCGACCACACCTTCGAGTGTCTTTGCGACAAGGAAAGGCGATGATTTCGAAAGCTGTTTGTCACTTTCGGAGTGAAGAACTGAAAACTTGGGGAATCTGGCAGGTGTCGGTGGTGCCTCTTTTGGAGCTTGAACTTCGGTGCGGACCCTTTCCAGGGGCCGATCGAGGAAGGTTTTTGCACGGGAACCCACAACATGGGAAAGAAGGTTCAGTGCCCGGGTGCGCCGCTCACCACGGAGCCCAACAAGGGGGTAAGCCATAGCAAGAAAGGCTTGGCTCACAATTTACACTACCAGTGCTGCCCGAGCACTATACCCTAGTGTGGTAGCAGGGGCAGGACCTGTTTCCACTCAAGGTTGGCCCTTGCCGCCTAAGAAGGTGAAAAAGGATGGAAGAGTGTGTAGAATAATGAGAAAGAGATGGGAGGAAAAGTGAAAGAAGAAAGAAGAGGGTAGAAGAGGCGACTGACTGAATTATCCTGGTCGCGCCAAGCCAGGACACCCGTCTACAAGAAGCAGGGGCCGAAGCGGTGTATTGCCTCGCCCGGGGGGCCCCAAAGGGTCCGAACAAACCCCGGGCTCAGCTCAACCACCAGGGTCCCCTTTTTCCCGTACACGGGTTAAGCCACCCACAGCCAGACGTGGGTGGGCGAACCCAAATGGCTTGGGGTTCGTTGTGACGCCACTCAACAAGCACCTACTAAAGTAGGTGCCCCCTGCCTGCGGTATGGTGGCCCACGTGGCTGGGGTCCGTGGTGACGCTACTCACCAAGCACCTAGCACATAAGGTGCAGGCGCCCCCTGCGCGGCTCGGGGTCCGTGGAGACGCCACTCTTCAAACACCTCTTTTCACAGGTGCCCCCTGCGGGGCTGAAATAAGAAGAAACATCAGTAATTAGAACAATGGCAGATTTGCACCCGTCTGTTCCAAAACGGAATGTAACTAATGCTAGGAATAAAAAATATGAACTGTCATAAACACTATGAAAGAGAATATGGAAGCGTGTGCCAATCGTACATGTGGTGCCAGTCTCGTGGCAATTAAGTATAAACCGCATGTCAGCGATTTGACGAGCGACGAGACAAGCGACGGCGATCCGCTTCACTGTCGTTCGGTCACTCGCGCGACGCGGCAACCCGCATGAAAGCGACGGGGGCAAGCGACCAAGGCGATGAGCGATGATTTCTAGAAATCCAAAAAGCGAGCGACGCGACAAGCGACCATGGGAAAATTCCGCCGTTCGTCGCTGACTCTCGTCGCTTACATGCGGTTCAGCCTTTACGCAAAGCAACTCCTAGGAATGAAAAGATCCTACTGTTGTTACCCCTTCCTGGCTCCCCAGTTTGCCGTCCACTATGCAACGTTGCATAGCGGACGACAGACTGGGAAGGCCGGAAGTGGGCAACAACACCAGTATCCTCTACCACAGTGGTTAACCACTGTACACACTGGCGGTTGTATTACTAGCATAGCTGTTCCAAATTGGGTTGCAAAAAGGTTCAGTTTCACACGCGACTGATTATGAAAATGAATTCAAAGGGTCTAGCCTGCTTACCTGGCTCGCTGGCGCGGAGACAGAGACAGCCATTGCCCGCGCTGCAGTGAGGACGGAGCGAATCCAAACACGTCATCAGTCACAGGAACCATCGTCAGAGGCAGCACTCAAGGCACCGGCAAACTATCTTATACGAACGCAGTAACTTGTAACCTCCCCAAGCAGAACAGCAGCGCGAACAAAGACCCAAGTTTGCGCCACTACCCAAGTAGCACAATACCCTGGCTCTAGCTCGCGCCAGGTTGGGCAGCCAAGGAAACTTTCCTTGGGCCATGCTTGTTTTGCACCAAGGATTCAGCTAGAGCCAACCTGGCACGCCAAGATTTGCAGTAAGCTGCAATTCCCCGTCTAGCCAATATGGGCTCCATCCTGCAAATACAGTCTGGGCCAGGGTGGCTGTTTCCGGGTCAGCCAATCCTGGCTATACGCGGATAAATACAGCCCAGGCCAGGGTGGCTGCTTCCGGGTCAGCCAATCCTAGCTATATGGGTAAAAAGAACTCGGACTAGGGTGGCTCTTCACGGGCGAGCCAGTGTTGGGGATGATAATGTTGCAGTATGTGTTTTTCTACTTTTCTTTAGGTTTGTCTATGGCCCTATCGCTGTCCAGTCATAGCGCTCTTTAGCTTTTCTAATGGTTGAATAAAGACTTCTCTATGGCTTCCCTATGGCTCTCTTTAGCCAGCAAACCCTAAAGAAAAAACTTTACATCAAGTTCCCGCGACTTCTGAACGGTACATGGTGTATGTGTATCAATGTATAAATATGTGTAAATACATATCAATGTATACATATCAAATGTGTAAGGCACAATACGTGTAAATTTATGTATAGATATACATACATCTCTGATCACACACAACACAAGCAGGACACTTCCCCAAACAGCAGCAACAACGCAGATCTACAAACGCTATGTTCGCACTAGCTGTATATATGGCAGTCTAATTCTTGAATCCGACTTTGCCGGTGACCCATCATTTGTCGCAAAAACACGAAGAGGCGGAGCAAATATTACTCGTACTTAATACATTATTTGGATTGTCTCTTGGAATAGCCCCCACCTCTTAATTCAAAACCCTGTATTTCCCAAATTCAATGTATTAATTAACTTTTGAATAAGTTTGATGAATCACGTTGACAATACAGTGATGACATGCAGTACACTGGTACTGAAGATTGCAATAAATCTATTGCTTGATTGCAGTGTTCGGCGCCAGTGTAAGTTATTTTCACTTTTGCGGGTAATAATTAATTTAATTTTTGTGCAAGTATTTTAATGGGTTTTTCAAACAAACCATATTACTGGTTTTCACGACTCGTTGCAACCGCGGAGAAGATATCTTGGGTCATGGTTTGTCACCGGCTTGACAGAAATTTAGTATTGATTTAATTTTCTAACGTGGAGTGTTTTACTAAAAAAAGTAGGCGCCGGTAGTGATTTTCTGTAGCCGTCGAAAGAAAATTAATTGGTTTTAGTCTTTAGACTCGGGGCCATACATTTGGTTGAAAATGATTTATTGGTTCCCAGTCTGTAGACAAAGGGCCATAGATTTTTCTATAGCTGGCTGTAGCTGGCCAACCATAGCTGGCCAACCATAGAGGGCCATAAGGGATGATAGCCTGCCGTATAATTGTCCATAGATGACCATAGACCATTTTTGTATGAGGGTCTCAGATTTTATATTTCTTGAGAACAGGCTAGTATTCACGAAAATGCTATTAATGTGCATGTTCAAGAATGTGACCTATGTTAATAAAATGCACAGGAACCAATTTAGAACAACCCGGAGACTTAATTTTATTCAGTTCAGCGTAAGCTGTTTAGTCCGCGCTAGCAGGCGGGTCGTCGGGCATCTGTGGCTGGGGTGATTGGACAGCCTGGGCGGGGAGCGTCTTCGCCATCCTTTCAGCCGGCCGGAGTAACAGCGGCATATCACTGGTATTTCTGGCCCTATGAAATGCGAGCTCCAGTCAGGGTACAGCTGATCACTGCAATTCACCTTCATTGCGTTCTGTAGTCTGGCAACATGGCCGAACGCTGGCTGTTTCTTGTATTGGTTGGGCCAGGGAAATCTCAGCGAATCCCCAGGGAAGCGCACATCCTGGCAGTGGCCTGTCTATCTCATCCGGCCCCGGCCGGGAAAATGCGAGCTCCAGCCAAGGAAGCGCACATCCTGGCAGTGGTCTGTCTATATTAGCCGGCCCTGGCCAGGAAAATGCGAGCTCCAGCCAAGGAAGCGCACATCCTGGCAGTGATCTGTCTATATCGGCCGGCCGGGAAAATGCGAGTTCCAGCCAAGGAAACGCACTTCCTGGCCGGGGTCTGTCTATATCGGCCTGCCCTGGCCGGGATAATGCGAGCTACAGCCAAGGAAACGCACTTCCTGGCAGTGGTCTGTCTATATCAGCCGCCCCTGGCCGGGAAAATGGGAGCTCCAGCCAGGGAAGCCCTTACCCGGCTGTAGCATGGAAACCTTAGGCCAGAAAATACAATGAAGTGCCAGGCTGGCGGACAATCGTATTCCTTGGGCGATGCTGGGCCAGCTTACTACAATCAAATACCAACATTGGCCCAAGCTGGCCCAAGAAAGTGTGCTACCTGGGCCGTTTCTTGCTTGAGCCGCATCGCCGTCGGCTTAACCGCTCGCTTGCATGATGTGTTTTGGGACGTTTTCTAACTAAACTTAGTGGAAACTTTTCTCGCTAAAGTTAGCGGGGAAATTTCCCGCAAAATATCCCCGCTAAATTTTACGTTACATGACCTCAACACCAATTCACTTTTCCCGCTAAATTTAGCGAGAAAATGTTCGCTATATTTGGTGCTAAATTTAGCGGAAATATTTCGCGCTAAATGGGAAGGGAGCAGGAGGGGAGGAGGGGAGAGTCCGTAGGGGGAGGAGGGGCCTGCCCTGCCCTCCGTAGTTTCCCCTCTTCGTCCTGAAAAGCTGGGCTCTAGTTCGGCAGTAAAAAGAACTGTAAACATGTCTCAGTTTTTATTTCTCTGGTTTTCATTTTTACGAGGCTTTAGAAAAAAACGCACTTTTTAATAAAACATTCGTCAGATTAAGTTAATATATCTAGCCTTATTTAATTCAACTATCATTACAGTAACCTGAATGCATCACACTGCGCCACCTCTTGCTGACAGCAACCCCGGCTCTCGGTGCTACTCATTCTCTTGGGCTGGCGCCAGTCTTCAAATTAAGAAAAAAAAATCTTACAAGCTCGATGCCACTCGTTAAGTATGCTCAAGGTAAATCCCACCACAGAAGTAAAATTTTTTATGAAAGGCTGAGTACGCTACGGGGAGCACCATTTTTTGTCCTTTAAAAAATACTTGATTTACTGTACGTTATGCATACCAATCAATAGCAATGGCCACTTTAAGTCATTCCCTTTTGTAAATACAAAAAGAGGTCATAGTCAGCAGTACTGCTGACTAAGTGCTATTTCTGTATTTAAGGTGACTATAGATTGCAATTGCTGGCTATAAATTACAATGCACAGCCATAAGTAGACATATGGCAATCTTCTTAAAAAACTAGATGCTTATAGCCAACAATGACTCATTGAAGTGAATCACATGAAGTAGGACGTGAAGTTTCTGAACTTTTGATTATACTCACCAAACGACTGTTATAGCCGTCAAAAAGTCAAATTGAATGTTTTGTGCTTGTGCATAGTGTAGGTCGGTCTCCCAGAATGGGGTGACACTGGTTTACACTGTAGATGAGCAATTTCGCCAATGCAGTACGACTGCTAACCTGGGGTTTTTAACGTGCACCACGCAGTAGTGATACACGACCGCACGCCGGTACGATGCACATCCAGACCGAAACGGTCAGAGATGGGGTTTGACTCCAGGATCCGGGGGTTCTTCAACGCGAGCTTTCGCTCCACGCGTGTCGAGATGGGTGTGCGCTTTATCCCACTAGGCCTCCGGTCCCCCCTTTGTAGCCGTCATTTCAGAATATTGCAGTCAAAAATCTGTGCTAATAGCCAAGATAACCCACATGACGCAATTAAAGTTTTTAAAAACAGAAAGAGCTCATATTTGTTGATCTCAGTTTCAACTAGTCATTTTTATCGATTTACAGCACATGCATTAAAAAACTAGGCTCTAATAGCCAACGATATATACTGAAAACGACTCCCGTTCATTAAACCAAACTAGCTCGCGAGTGTCAATTATACAGTCCAATAGCCATTGTAAACATTAAAACCAAGTCTGGTCAATGAAAGATGCTATCATCCAACCATGGTCATTTCAAGCTGTTCCAATTCATAAACACATATATGCACTATACTAATAAAAAAGTAATTCTTAAGGCCATTTATAACCATTTTAAAGCAATCTAAATAGATACTTATATCCGACATATCCGATACGAGTAAATTCAAGACAGTCTCATCCATAACCACAGAAATAGGACAGAATAGACTACATTCATATATCTGCGACCACGCGCGCTGCGTTCTTCGCACCTGTTGGCATAGAGCGGATCGCCTAATGAATCCAGTTTGGGTTCAACGTCGTCCGGTGCAACGGATATGTAGTTAACAGCAAACCTTGCACAACCAGGAGCTTGTATCACTGCGCTCTGATGTAGTAAGTAATACATTAAGCACTGAATAGCCAGAAGTGTTGGGTGCAAATGTCCCTAAGTACCGCTGTTTCAATAATCCAGTACCAAGTCGAGGAATGCCATCGGTCCTGAAACCGATCGAGGTCTTGGTTTCACTTGGGAACCTCTGCGTCTAGGGTTGGCGCACCATATGTCAATATCCTCTACTTGAGCCGAAATGCTCCTCCATTACGCAATTATTCTGCGAGCTGCAAGGCCGGCTTCCTGCCAAACTTAGGTTGGCATACTGCAGCGGTTTTCATTCTTAACGCACCTTTTGCGCGTAATGCCCTGATCGATACGATGGTGAACGCACAATCAGCATTCACATTCTACCACTAACCTTATGACGAATGAAAACGGTTAAGATTAGACCAATACACTTAGAACGGAAGTTATGTTTGTATATGGGTGATTTCATCTCAACTCAGGCACGGATTTAGGGTCGAATTTTTAATTTGACGAAAAAAATATATGTTTTGGGGCCATTCCTATAATAAAAGAAGACGCAAACGGTTATTCCGTCAGATTTTTTGTTCTCAAGTTATGGACCGTTGAAGTGGTCAAGGTGGAAATTGATGTTTTTCCAGCCTATCGGAGGTGCCATATTTCACTCCTTCCCTTTTCCCTACTTTTTACGCTACATCAATATAACTTTTTGGGAACACTCTAGACATAGGCTTTTTCATGCTAATTAAGCGTCTAGGTCATAACATTCTTAATGATGTTTTTTTTATTTGTCAAACCGCCTCTCTGTGACGATATTTGACGAAGTTCAGCAAGCTGTGCTGTGTGACCTAATCAACATATTTTTATAATCTTTATATCACCGTAAAGCACCAATTATGCCCTTTCTTTTGAGTATAATTTCAATATTTTGCCACAAGTATATAATGCGCTACATGTGCCTGAAAAACGAATATTTCGAAAAACTAGCAAATTTGGAGTCGATTTTCTAAAAAAACCCACTTTTTATTTTTTTCGTTTTTTATTCACAGTTAGTTAATATAGTAGTCTATCAGGAACTACCAACAGAAATTGTAATATATTGTTTGTATGGCCGCTATTAAGACTCGAATCTCGTGCTATGAGCGTTTTAAACGGGACTTCGCACAGGCGCTTTGCTGAGCAGAATTTTGGCCAATGTAATGTTTTCTATTTAATGTTAGTACTTACCACAATATCTGAGCGTAAAAGCAAGTGAAGTAACAATATTTATCCTTACAATATTTATTTACTTGGCACTGGGGTGATTTGAAAGGTGTGTGAGCTTCGCCTTATGTATTGACGGAGAAGTACGTAACATCTAAACTCACGGACAAACTTAAGTCACGAGGGAAAAGTCTAAGTAACCTGGCATGAATCACTGCAAATAGAAATGAAACCTAAACGCATGACTAACGCATTTGAAGCGTTACACGCCAAGAAATGCTCGTCCTTACACGCCACGAAATGCTCGTTATTTTACGAAAGAGCCCGTATGTGCACAAAATAGACCGTACTTCCTCAGCGTCAGATACTAAATCGCACATATGTATATGCACTGCATATCTGTCTGACATAAGAAAATATGACAATTACATATAAAGTTCGGAATTTTAAACTCAAGATGCGACACGTAACCAGAGAAGGGAAGTAATATTTCATGTTGTAGCCTAAACATATTGATTTCATAATATATATCAAAATATGTTGACCAAATGTCTTATATACTCCTAATTAACATAAAATACACTCAAAGTGAATACAAATATAAACTTTAAAACGAATTGAACACCGCCAAATTCCGTCTGGTTTATGGATAGATGACGCAGTACCTTTTCAATACTACACGGTGCTGCTCACTGAAAAACAGTGATAAACACCTGGGATAGGGATAGTCATCGTTCGATGTAGCACATTTCGAGACAAGAGGTTGATGCGATTCTGAGCCAGTTTTCGCTTTGTCCAAATTGCAGTCAGTTCAGTGTCAACATCTATGGCGCGTCGTCTGATCACACAGCGCGCACTCACAGGGGGACAAGGATGAACGCACTGTTGAAACGGTCCGGCCTTTTCACGGTCCCACCATTTAGCTCTGTCTATTCTGGGGTTTGGTAAACTCTTTCTAGGACCACATCACCTCCCCCTTCCCCCACTGATTTGCTCCACACATGAGAAGATTGAATGCCTTTCGATGGGGTTACCTTCTCCCACCCCTTCCTTTTAAGCTCCCGATAACGGGACAGCTCCTCTTGGTCGACGAAGACAAGGGTTATCCCCTTGATTTTCTGGCCGAGAGCTTCAACGAACGTACGCGCGTTAGTTATGGAGCTGAGCTCAGTTGTTTTCAAGTTATGCAGGGACGCATGATGCTTCAGCACACCACCCACTCCATCGCTTTTGCCGTGCCCTGACGCCGAGTAGATCCACCTGCTGACAACAAACTTCTTTTGAAATTCGTGTGATTGGTGCCGATATTGTAAATGGCTTGGAGCGCCGTCCGAAACATAGATTAGCTCCAAAAAACGGGCAGGAGTTCCTCGAGCCTGTCTTCAATCATTGTGAGCGCAAAGAGCGCGTGTGCAGAATCATGACAGGTATCATCACTCACGACGCCGAAACTTAGTGTTCCCTTCGTGGTCGTCGCAACGCAGGTGAAGATTGTCACCATCTTGGTTTTCCAGTGGTATCCCTGCACTGCACGTTGGAGCACAATACTCCAGTTTTTGGCGAACTCAAAGTGGAGGACTACGACACGTGGCTTCACATTTGCTTTTTCAAGCCATATTGCTCTCTGTTGTGCGCGCCGAATATAATAGTGGGGTATGTATTTCTTCGTCCACTTGTTGAGTCCGTTAAGAAAAGCAGTGGCCTCCAAATGTTTTTTCACCAACTCGCCACCAGATTCCCACAGTGCCAACTCCAGTTCATCTTCAGTGCTCATCCCTAGCATCTCGAGGGATATGTCCTTCCGGCTCGAACAGGCTTCACACCTCAGCAAGAAGCAGTTTTGGGAAGGATTTTCACAAAGAAAAATTTTCTGGACGTCTTCAAAGGTCATGGTCTTCCCCGCCGCATTTGACAGAGATATCAGGCAGAGTATGAAGTTGGTGCAGCATACACACACACTCTTCATGTGCAGGGTGTTTCTTAACCCACTTGGGCCGAAGAGAATAAAATATTGTTAGGCCCATTTTTGACTCGGGATTGGCCGCCTTGAATTCTTTGTAGGTTTCCCTAATAGATCTCGTCATAAATCGCTTCGGGACGAAGACTTCCTGACCATCAATAAAGAGCCTTACGACATCCTTCTTGTTCGGGCTTTGTCTTGAGCAGTCTTTCGCATCTGATGTGTAGTAAGTCAACGCAAGAGCGACATCGTTTTCGTTGAGAGCATGTCCTTGGTATGGGTCAGGTGACGCCCAGACCCCCATTTTTTTCAGCTTTCTTGATTGGTCCAAAGCATGCTTCGTCACTTCAGGAATTGATTTCAGGATATCTTTCTTCTTGAGGTTAGATGGAAAGAGTGTTAAGAGGCGGTAGCGTTCTAGCTGCGACGCGCTCTTGACGTAGGCTGCTCGTAAATTGCTGACCCAGTCGGAGCACGAAGAGCATGGATCTTATTTGTCTGTGCCCGTAGGTCACTTAGTTTACGACCAATTTTCTTTTTTTGAAGTCCGCGGTTATCTCGGATTTTTTTCGCTTAACATAGCCGGTACGACTTCGTGGGTTCAGGCTAGAAGGGAGTTTAAGTGGTGTCACACTTACTTCGGCAGCATCAATTGCTTCAGACACTCCTTGAACCAGAACTTCCTCGTCAACGAATGATCTGTCCGCTGGTTTCAGGGAGGATGACGATGAGCTTGATGACAACATTTTCTGTCTTGGCTTATGTTCTTCAATCTGACCCTAGAACATTGTGTAGCAGTTATTGCACAGAACATCTCCTGGGGCTTACGCGCTGGGCGTCCTCAGCCGGTAGAACTTGCTTAAGAAAACTTAGGTTTATCTCCGAGACTTGACGAAAATGGCGTCCGTAAAACACTATTCTCTTGTGTCTCCTTGAATAGTCGGCGCACACTTTCCGGTCTGAACTGAATAATGTATTAGCCATGGCAGTAACGAACACTTCTGGCTTTCTGAAACCAGGAGCAGTTTTAAGTTCATCCAGCTCAGACAGCAAAGAGGTAAAATGAGTACCAGCTTTCCGCCGTGGCTTAGGAATTCAAGTAAAGAGCCAGAAAGGGACCGAGAAGGCTATTATCAGTTAGAAGACGTGCGAACATTCGGCTTCCTTTGGGTCCCCAATCTTCCCGTCAATCCATACTTAAACATTCGCTCTCCGCCTCGCGCGTAATCTGAGTGCCACGCAGCAGCGGCGTCTCTTTTAGTGCCCGCGGATTAGTGGCACGGTTGTATTAAGGGGTGTCCAAACAGGACACTACAAAACAAACGACTCCGACAAATCGTGAAAATTGAAGCGGGCGCGTCCGCTTAAACTTTCACGATTTGTCGGAGTCGTGCGTTTTGTAGTGTCCTGTTTGGACACCCCTTTAGAAGGACGAGGAGGGGAGCTTGGAGAGACAGAGGGGGGCTTGCGACTTAAACTCTAACCTCGAAACGCCTGTTCTCCCGACAATCAGGGTTTCCGTGTCGGTCGCATCCAAAGGCATAATCCTGGGAGGCTCCAGGACCCCGACGAAGATAGAGGCGGTAGCCCCGTGATGTTCAAGATAAAGTATTCTATACACGCCGCCTGAAGGGGTGGCATCTGTAAAATTTCGGAGCCGAAAGCAAAGGGCCTCAGAGGACTTCTTTAACGATCTGCATTCCAACGTATTGGGGGAAAAAGATGCGCTCGCACTTGTGAATACGGACTTCTAAGTAACTTTATTTTAAGAGCACTACTCAATTTTTTTTTTAATGTTTGTGGTTGGATATTAGGTAACTGCTAGCGATAAATAGTTCCTGATAGACTACTTTATTAACTAACTGTGAATAAAAAATGAAAAAATAAAAAGTGGGGTTTTTTAGAAAAGCGACTCCAAACTTGCTAGTTTTTCGAAATATTCGTTTTTCAGGCACATGTAGCGCATCATATACTTGTGGCAACATATTGAAAGTATATTCAAAAGAAAGAGCATAATTGGTGCTGTACGGTGATATACAAATCATAAAAATATGTTAATTAGGGCACACAGCACAGCTTGCTGAACTTCGTCAAATATCGTCACAGAGAGGCAGTTTGACAAATAAAAAAAAACTCATTATAAATGTTATGACCTAGACGCTTAATTAGCATGAAAAAGCCTATGTCTAGAGTGTTCCCAAAAAGTTATATCGATGTAGCGTAAAAAGTAGGGAAAAGGGATGGAGTGAAATATGGCACCTTTGATAGGCTGGAAAAACATCAATTTCCACCTTGACCGCTTCAACGGTCCATAACTTGAGAACAAAAAATCCGACGAAATAACCGTTTACGTCTTCTTTTATTATAGGAATTGCCCCAAAACATATATTTTTTTTGTCAAAATTAAAAATTCGACCCTAAATCCGTGCCTGAGTTGAGATGAAATCACCCATATATTTCTTTCCGTTTTCCTTCCTCAAATGTGGTTACCGAGACCAACATGCCCGTTTCCCTCACTGCTAAGCGCTACCTGAACCTCCATGAGTTATTTGCATAAATAAGGGTGTCAATAGTTAAGTACGTGTTGCCGTACGTTGCCTTCGCGTGCGACGAGGTGGTTTAAGAATAAACCGGGATCACGCCGTTCGAGCGAGTGCACGGCAAAAGAGTCGCAACATGCTCTACGCGGTGTTGCCTCACGATCAAAGCAACGATGACAACGATTTGACTGATTTGATTTGTCAGCTTGCTAAAAAGTCACATCAGTTGGCAAGGGTCAACATTCAAGAACACCAGCGAGTCAAAAAGTGCGTTACGACCTTCGTCTATGTGACGTTTCCCTTCACCCCGGAGACCGGCTGTGAACACAGACCGCAGCACCGAAACGGCGCCATGGTTTCAGTGAAAAGCTTCTGAAAAACTATTTTGACATTTACATGGGTCTTTGCGGCCTTGGGGATTACGGGCTGCTCGATGAAACTGAACCTTTATAACGCCGCCCGCCACGACCCGAGGTTATTCAAGTTGTTCCCCTCAAAGCGTACTACTGTCAAATAGGAGTCTGAATGCTCACTTTTGTATTCGTTTTGGTTGTTTATTAAATATGTATGATGATCAGTATTGTTTTTGCGTGTTTTAATCGTGATGACGGGTTCCTAATAAAGGGTGGAATGTCACATGCCTTCAGGAGCTGCCTGCGTAAGCGGCACTCACACTGATAGTTTTACATGAAGGTTCGATCCTAATGTTAAGTCGATATCGACGCCCGCGACACCTATTATAGTGTCGTTTTGGAACAATTTTATAATATTGCACATTCAACTTTGCAGCAATGTCTCGTCCTGGTCCTTTCCCATTTCGGGGAATATATTCTCCTTCGGCTACATCTCTGACCGTTGATAATCTAGGAGTCTCCAAGTAAAAAGGACGGCTCTCTAAAATTTAATGAATGGGATAAAAGGCTATTTCAATAATGTATGCTTAAAAATATGACACAAAACACCATCAGTTATCAAACGTTTATTGGTGAATTAGAGCGTGCGCGCCCTTTATCCACTAACGTTTTAATACGCACACCTCCCGGTACCCCACGCGCCGCTGTCGCACCGTGAGCAGGGGGGATCTTGGCATTGGTCGTTGCTTTTGCACTGCAACCAGAGATGAACATATGTTTCAAAACATGAGGTCAATACAGGGCGATAAAGAGCGTATTGAAAGCCAAAGTCCTTCAATAAGCTGCTTAGGAATCTTCTGCGTAACATAGCTCGAGACCGTTATCTAAAAGATTGGCCGCTCTCAGCTTCCTCGTCAAGTTGTAATGCTGGTGTCGACCATTGAGCTAAGAGCTGTCTATCTAGCCGGAACTGCTGCGAGTTTGGCGACCAAAAAGTGAATGCAATTTATTATGCCCTCGAAATGAGTCAGTTATGTATCGTGGCAAGTGCTATCACATTTATATAATTTCTCTTCATTGTTAGCGTCTACCGGTGTGTCTACTCAATCAACTGCGCATATTTTTGTATCTACATGCAAACCAAAGATATTACATTTTGAAAAGCTCCGTGCTTAAAAAAACCCAAAAAGCTTTAATAATACAATTTCATTGAAACTTCAGCGCCGCGAAAAACGCCATAAAGTAGAAGCACTGCTAATCCGTCACCTCAGTTGCCTAGCTCATTTTAGCTTGAAAACAAATTGTTTGAAAGAAAGATATAAAATATTTTTTCCTAGTTTTGTTGTTACAGATCGATAAGGAACGACCGGTGATTGCTTACAGTAATCAGTTTGGAGCGTAACAAAATATCGGTGCAGCGTTTAATCTCCCGAATTCGAGTTGTGTCTGTTAGGGTTGAGTGGCGAAACGAGAATGCTGCTTTATCTGCAATAAAGCGTCTGGCGACAGCGTTTCTTCTTGTGCCAAGCTCCGGTCACCGTTATAGACGAGTAGCGTATTAAAGGACGCTAACATTCGTAATTCGAATGTGTACTTCTTAACTGATGGCGACCGCAATTTGAATTTCGTTTTAGTTACTCGGGTATCGTACCTATAGTACTTTATATCGAACCAATAAGAAAAATGCATAATCAGTGGACTACGAATTAACTACACTTTGATAATTTAAAACAATTAGCTTTATAATGTTTATTAACTTTTTTGCTTCGCCAGGGATACAATTTGGGTTCAAAGGATTCGGTGCCCAGACCATCGTGTAAAAGTAGTTTCGGGAACCCCGTAATTATCTTGGCATGAACGTACCAAATATACTCTTCTGAGATAACAACGAGGTGCCTTTCACGCGAAGCGTCGCAGTCGATATGCGAGTTATTGTGAGACCGCCATACGTCGAGCAATGGCAGCGCCACGAAGCTGAAGCAAAATAATGGCGGTAACGCGCTCAAGCCACCTCGGCTACCACTTCATGGCGCAGCCAATACAAAGCTTTGAACGGTCGCGTTTTTTTTTTAATTTTTATGAAACGTGACTGTTGATCGACCCCTCCAAGAGCGATTCTGGGTAGGGCTTCGGGATCGGGCGACAGCTTTGAAACTGATTGATAAAAATTTGAAAAGTTTTGTCAACTCAAAAATATTAAGCATGAAAAGTGTGCGGCATCTAGTAGTTGTGGCACCTATGATTGGAGTTTACCATTTTAAGGACAACAACTCTGAGCGTGAATTGGATACGAGGGTTGCTTCAGCCTTCGGAGTGAACTCTGCTCAGATGGTATGGAAAACTGGTTTTGCTGCAGCGTTTGTCAAAAAGTCGGATCCAATCATAAACGTTATGACCAAGAAATGGCTAACCCCAATGTTTCTTGATTAAATTTTATAAGGGATATATTTTTTAATTGCTTTGTCTTAACTAATCGTTATCTTCAACACTTAAACTTCGCTATAACTCATTAGAGCACTAATTAAATGTAATATACTACTTTAGTTAATACGCCAAATGAGGATGACTGTTTTTTATCCTCCCAATGTCTGCCAAGCTCTAGACTAAGTGCCCGGCACCTAATTGGGGGGAAAGGGGGGGAAGTTGCCGCCGCTTCGTCTAGGCAGCTTCATGGCAGCGCCACACACGGCTTCATGTTGACTTGCAGTATGTCATGCACAGACGCGCGGCGTGCTTTGTGCACAATCCCAAGATATTTATTCCAGAGCACTTAGAAGACTAAACTGTTATTGTTAGTAGGTCTTTGAGCCGCCCAAAGCGAAAATCAATGAACAGTAATGTGTGAATCCACAGTATATCCCCAACGTGAGCTGCGGCAATTTAGCGGACCTTCGTGTCGCGTTCCCTCATAGTCTGCTATTTACGGCAGAGTCCATTGGTTTCATCTTCCCAAGCACGCACCTCAAAGTTGTCCCTGCGACGAAAGCGAGATGCCGCTTAAGATGCTTACTGGAATTATTTTTTAGGAACTCGACCTCTCCTTGCTGCAGCGGCAAGTCCAAACTTGTCTTGTGATTTTTGTACCATGATCGGCACTTTATGCGAAGGTGCCGACCGCATAAAGTGCCATCCGCACCTACGCAGAGTTTGAGCGCATGGCAGCCTTGCAGCCTAAAAGCAGGCCAGACAAGTCTTTGCGATCTTGAAAATTGAGCAGTGATTTCTTGGTGTTTATCGTGCAGCAGCCGTAACATCGATTCCTTTGCGCTTGCAGGAGCCAAGGCCAGATGGTCCCACTATATCCGACCATGCCTGCCGCTAGCTCTTTATTACGCGCTAAGCATCGATGCAGCCCTCCGTTCTCTTTGCTGAGCGTCTTAAGCGAACCTTCTGTTACCCATTACTAATCTGGCGGAGTGCTGCGTCTGGTCGGGGTGAGAAGTTAGCTGCTTGGCAGAAACCAGCCCGTCGTCCGGGCGTTCGTTGACAAACACATTTTCCTTCGCTTCTCTCTTGCTTGCACGTGTCTTTGCGGGATCGGAAGCCTACTAATGCTGTCGGCATTTGGTGAGGTGAGGAAATTAAAATAATTAAAATATCTATGATCTTTGATGGGTACCGCCCGGGTAGGCACAGACCAAACTAGAGCCAATTCGATATAATTTAATTGGATGCTTGGATCAGCGGAAATTTTACAAAAAGCCAATTTGGAACTGAACTTAGAGAAAACTTGGCCAGAACAAGAAGTAATCCAGGAAAGAGTGACAGGGAGAATGGGCCCGCACATCCCAACATCATGTCATAAAATTGCGACACGAGTGTGTCGACGATGGCAAGGGGGATACAGGTGTCGACACGGATATTGATCTTATCCGACTTGTACTGGACCTGGTGCGTGTATGCAGTGAGCAATATGCCCTAACGTAGAGTTATTGATGCCGCCATTACAGAAATAGGCTTGTCAGGGTGAAGCAGCCAAACCGGGGGGTTGTGGTAAACCGCCGACAAAAAAAGTGAAAGCCGTTTACAACTCCCTGTAACACCGAATTAGAGCGCAGCTCTTGAGGAGGAGGAGGGAAAGGTACTGGGGAAGGGTGAAGTGACCTGGGGGGGTCATGTGACCTTGGGGGGTCACGTGACGATGCCGATGATGTCATCAGTGACGTCACTGATGACATCATCAGTGACGATGACGATGCGGACTCCGATGACGTCATCAGCGATGATGACGATGACGATGCGGATGCCGGTGACGTCACCAGTGACGTCACTGATGACGTCATCAGTGATGATGACGATGACGATGCGGATGCCGGTGAGGTCATCAGTGACGTCACTGATGACGTCATCAGTTATGATGACGATGACGATGCGGTTGCGGGTGACGTCATCAGTGACGATGACGTCGTCGGGGAGGTCACGTGACCTCGGCGGGGGGTCACGTGACCCTGGGGGTGGTCACGTGACCTCGGAGGGGGCGTCACGTGACTTCGGGGGGTCACGTGACCTCGGGGGTCACGTGACCCTGGGGGAGGGGTCACGTGACCTCTGCGGGTCACGTGACCTTGGGATGACCTTGGGGTGACCTTGGTTACGCCGACGCCGACGCCGACTCCGCTCAAGCCGGGAACGGGCCCCTAAGAGCTGCGCTCTAAAAAGTGCTCGTGGTATTTGGTAACCCCAGAGACGAGGGCAACAGTTTTCTCTCGAACTAAGAGGAGTTTTTTGCTGCGGAGGACATTAACGGTCAGAATCCGTTGGGAAGATTCGACTCTTCGACTTGATGATACACCACGGCGACAATATCATAAAAGGATGTGTCGCACCCTAGCTTCACGGTCTTCATTGGGTCTTTGTGAGGCAAAGCGTATGTTAGTTAAGACGTATTTTACAAGCAGAAAAACTTGCACCTGCACACTGCCTCAATTATGATCGGCACCTTTCTTGAGTAGAAGATAGACACCTCATAATTTGGTTGCTATTCCAGGTGACAGCCATCGGTCACGATATTTTGACGCTAGCGTATATCTTGTGTCTTCAAATTCAAACCCGTAGAATTAATACCGCGTCTCAAGAAGCCCACCGCGACCTCTGCGAACATCCACTTTTCGGCGGTAATTCTTAACGCCCAACTGACGGATCGCTGTAGCACCTGGCGGAGCAGGCTTTTGACAGCTTTCTAATGCGTGACAAGGTCCTACTCCAAGTATGCTTGAACTTCAGGCAATTCCTGCAGCACTGCTTTCAAAATCCACTGGAAAGTTCCAGGTACTACGGCTTTCCCAAGTGCAAGAAATTTGAACAGAACGAGCTCCTCCGCGTGTTCACCGCGGTTAGCTGCCGAGCTGCGATATCGCGTCAATGGTCCTTAGGGTCGATGATACTAAAGACTTCGGCAAAATCAAGGTTGGCGAACGTGTATTGAACTAGATGCAGCAGATACAGCTCTTGTCTTTATGCGGAATTTGCAAACGAAAGTAGGTACCAAAACATCCAGTCATCATAGGGTGCAGCTCAGTCCTAATTACAAGCATTTTCCTTAAGATCTTACAGGAAATATTTTTCTTGAGGACTGAGCTGCGCCCTCTTATGACCGGATGCTTCCGCACCTACTTCAAAACACAGCCCGCCTTCGTTTTCCTTTGGGAATCTTCGAATCACCTCCTGGATACATCGTGGAGACTCGTGCTCCATGCATCCTCGCAAGTTCCGCCTCCCGTCACAGGGCAAATCTGGATCACCACGTCAATATGTACGACACCGAGCTGTCAACGGAGGCTACTGCCCTTTTGTAGAAAGTCAACAAGTTCGCACACCCTGCGACACCATCAACAGTAGACGAGCTGGTTTCCGTCTATGACATTGCGGCGAGGGTCCCGGAGAGGGGAACGACAGGAATGTCGGGGCGGTGGCCGGCGTGGCTTGCCGCCACGTAGGAGCGACTTCACCGGTACGCTCGGAGGTGACATGCGTCGTGTTTAAGCTCCGCCGATTTGATGTGGTATTTTTCGTGGCGGCCCCAGGTCAGCCAATTCATCATAATGAAGAGGTAAATGTTAGGACATAAAATGGAAAAAGCACTAAAATAGCTCTGTTCCCCTAAAAAGGACGCCTATCAAAGCACTCCGCTCCGAAGTCAAATCTGTTTGCGAAACCCTCAACCTCATTTTTTTAAACGCTAGTTTCTGCCCGTCTACACAGCACCCTTCTATGTTCCTCGTGGCAACAATGCACGAGTCAGACATTCTCCTTCGAAGCATAATCTGTGACGGGGGATGCTAGCAGGAATATCTCGCCCTGTTCTTTCAAAAGCACCATTCCTCTATTGATCTCTTCCACCCCTTCCGTGTTAAAGCCTTCCTTAAGGTGATTGATTCTATTCTACCGTTGCAGTCCAATACGAATCACAATGGTCTCTCGCTGGATATCGAGGACATGTAGTACAATCTCAAACTTGAAATTTTTCTGAGCTCTGTGCCTCAGGCAATTGATCTGCGTGTAATGAAGAGGATAAAAGAAACACGTCCGGAACCACTGTCAAAGGCTTCCTCGATTTTTTTCCGTCTCTACCTGGGCTCCACCCTGATTGCGCACGAGAAAGAAGTTTGCATTCAGAGGCCGGGGGTATCCATCGGTCCCTGCCTCGAGCTGATCGTCAGCGAGATTTATCCACTTTTGTGAATCGCGCGGTTCAGGAGCATTGCGCTCCCTCGGCACCAAATGTAAAATTTTCCGGTACGTTGACGAAAACCTCATTCTTCATCTTGTTTCAATCTCCAATGCTTGCATTCTTCAGGCATTCAAAACTAATGCAGATGTCTAGCCTTCTCAAAAAAGAAAAACACTCAAGACGGGCTTTAATTTCTCGATCTTCGACTCCCTCATCACACGGTTTACGCAGATCTACTTAACAGAGGGCCAAAAAACTAGTCCTACCTTTCTCTAACCATCTTTAAAAATGCGTTAAGTTCGGAATTGTTCAGCCTCTCCTTTACTCCTCTTGCAAATGTCAAGCTCTCACGCGATCAGAGGGAGCCTGTCGCTGAAAACCGCCATGCTCTGGAGGGTGGGTTACCCAGTCGACCTGCTAGATAACATCAGAAAGAAACTCATTCTGCAGTCTAAGAGCCGTCGAAGGGAAGCGCCCTCCGGGTCACGGTCTTCCCACTATGCGTGCATTCCTTACTCCTTCAACAAGGCATACCGATTGCGAGCGCATGTACATCTATGCCGCACCAGAGTTCTCTTAACGTATATTAAATTGGGAGGCACGTGCAAGCCAGTCGGCAACTTAAAACACTGATGAATTCATCATTTAATACTGTGGAATGGTCTTCTGCACGGCAGGTCTTTCGTCCGATGGCCTCAGAAACCAACGCTCCAGCACACCGCTCTTGAACGTGCGCGCTCACACCCCGCGCCCGTTGCGTCATGCATAATAACCCTCCAATTTCAGACATAGTCACCATAGCGGTATGGGGGGCGTCTAGGTCTTGGTGGATATATCCTGCTTGCTTTGTAGCTACAAATCCGTTATCTGCAGCTGTTAGGTCGTTCTGCGGAGGAACGTCTTGTGGGCATCGTCAGACAGCAAGGCGGTCAGAAGCGTCGATTTCTCACGCTGAGTGCGAAGTCGACGAAGATGAACGTCTTCGTATGTGGTTGAAGCGCCTCAAAATCCTTTCCCAAGCAGTTTAAACTGCTTGGGAAAGGATTGGCTACCGATCTTGGATCGCAGAATATTATATTAGCCAAGATCGGTAGCCAATTCTTTTCACGAGTGCGCCGTCAATCAACATAGGAGTTCCACTGAAATTGTC
Organism: Ixodes scapularis; assembly: GCF_016920785.2. NCBI lineage: Eukaryota > Metazoa > Arthropoda > Arachnida > Ixodida > Ixodidae > Ixodes > Ixodes scapularis. The sequence goes on along the minus strand of NW_024609879.1, from coordinate 59,504,463 downwards.
GACAGCCACCGGCTCCCTTCCTTGAAGGCTTTGGATGCAAGCATCCTTTTCTTGCGGTTGTCGTTCTCGTTCTGGGGACGGCATCAGTCTGCTCAATTTTGTGGCCAGTTCGCGGTTGAACATTATGAACGCGGGTGTTTTTACAGTTGAAGTAGAAACCGTTGTATGTTGCTTGTAAAATAGTCTCGAAAATCTCAATGACTGAAGTGCTTTCTTGTCCCTTGCCAACCTTTGTTTTAGTTCGAAGACCATGTTCTCAGCTTGGCCATTTGTAGCCGTACGGGAGGGAGCACTGGTTACGGCTTGAATTCTGTTTTTTTTTCTGGTAGAATTTGATCATTACGTTTGACACGAAGACAGATTAATTGTCGGGCACTACCTTTCTTGATAGTCCAGATGTCGCAAATAAAGCTTGCGAACCTTAAATGGCTGATGCGGATGTGGCAGATGACATACAACGCACCATAAGGCACCTGGTGTATGCGTCCGCAATGCCGAGAAACATCCGCCCCTCCAAAGGACCCTCGATGTCCAGGTGTATGGTATTCCAGGGCTGAGATAGTTGATCTCATGTTTTCAAGGGTACCTTGTGAGGAAGACGTCTGGGCTCCTGAAAGGAAGCACTCTTGTAAAATGTCGTTTCACTCTCTCTGTTGATGGCTGGCCACCACAATCGGCTGCGAGCTGTTAAATTTCATTGTGTCCTCCATGGAGCAGTTTCATTGCTTCGGCACGTGCAGTGGTTGGAATGACGACCAGGGCACCCCCAGATCTAACATCCTCGCTGTGTTTACAACTCGGCGATTTTCTTTGTATAACTCAGGAACATCGCCTCTGCTATCTGGTAGAGAGTTCCTCGCTGTACAGCTTGAAAAACTCGAGAAAAAAAACTGGGTTCACTTGCGTCATTTGTGCAATCCTCCTTGCCGTTAGGGGTGAACCTATTGGCACCTCAATCATCAGCACATCACCTCGAGGACACGGTTCATGCTCGCTGTCGGGCAAGCGTAGCCGACTTAAGGCATCAGCGTTCTGGTGCTTCTTTCCTGGTCTATAGACCAGCTGGTAGTCGTATGCCGATAGCTTAACCCGCCAGCGTCGCATTCTTCGAGAGAGAACCTGTGGCACAGGCTTCTGGGATCTTAGGATGCAAAGCAAGGGTTGATGATCAGTGACAATCGCCACCTTGCGTCTAGCAATGTATTGGTGAAAATGAATGACTGCAAACACCACCGCCATCCCATCTCGGTCTAATTGTGAGTAGTTCTGTTCGGCCTCGCCCATTGTCCTGGATGCGAACACGATGGCAGATTCCCTGTCTTCTTAATCTACCTGAGCCAGGACTGCTCCCACGCCGTACGGTAAATCATAAAATGACAAAATAAGTTTATTTGTGCCATCATAGTGAGCCAGAGTTGTTTTGTCTAGTACCATCATCTTGAAGCTCTTGAAAGCAGCGGCGTGATGTTTCTCTCATCTCCATATAACGTACTTTTCCAGCAGCTTGTTCTTACAAAAACGTAAAAAGGCAAAATTCCCTTATCTTCTCAGTCTCCTCTTCTCTACGTCCTTCTCCGCTTTCCCCTTTGCTTCCCTTCTTCTCCACGGAGGTGCCACCGGTACTCAGGGCCCTATGTAACGGCGGCGTGTCGAATAACACGGAGCAGACCCCCGCCTTTTATTCGTGTACGGATTGTTGTAGTCAGGGCCACATAGCTCCTGCTTCTCTTAACCATCACCCTTCCTTCCTTCCTTCCTTCCCGACGCTCACCCTCGTGCTTCAGGACGCAAAGTGAAACCAGTAAACATTTTGTTGAACGTCGAAAGCATGTGTTGGTTGTTTGTCATCCATGTCCCTCTCTCGTTGTCGTAAACAATTGCGCACGTAATTAAAACAAAAAAAAAGCCTACACTACGTTAGTGCCCCCAAAAGCAAAACACGGTTTGCGTTCAGCGCACGCGCTTTTCAGACAACGCTATTTTTTGCGTACGCAAATATTTTGCGTACTGTATTTTAAAACGTTCTACCAATTATGGTCTATTTTTATTTTGGGGAGACGCTTGGTGGGTGTCAGTACAACCATAACAATATTATAAAATTACCTTCTAACTTGGACTATTTCCTTCACTAAAATTAAATACAGTACTATGTAAGCAATGACTGTCTTCGGCACATTTTCTGTCTGATGGTTGAGGCCACAAATAATTGAAGAATAACCTACACTCCTGGTTTTAGTTGCATTACCCATTTTAATATGTAGCAAAGAGGCTCTCTCGGTTGCTAACAACTTTGCATCTTACATTGTTTACGAAAAAGCCAAAATGAATATTGGTAGTAGAATGTAGACGGTGTAGCCGAACGTCCCAACATCTCGAACTTAATTGTTCAGGTGGTGATATTCCCCGTGCTGGTGTGCTTCGTTTTCTTCGCTCATTTTAGCGTGCCGCTACAGGTACTCCTAAGGAGGAGCCTCAGGAGACAAGTGTTTAGGACTTCATTTGAATTCTACGCATTGTTTTATGTTTCGAGATTTTTGTGGTTGGGGTTGCTCGAGATGTGCTGATTTTAGCCTGTCAAGTGGAATCGCATCCCCACGTTCATTGACGAGATGGGTGAAGTACTTGCCACCTCGTTTTAAAACTTTAGATGGTCCGTCATATGGGGTATTCAGTAGTCGCTTCACGGCGTTCGTCGCTATAAACACGGGGGCCCCTGCGTGACAGTTCTGGGCTGAGGAACACCTTCCGATAGTTGCGCTGTCTAGGGGCACAAGTCGAATGAGGAACGAAGACGACGTCCGTAGTCTCTGCTGTTGTGGCTTTAAATTTAAAGGGAGGTGTTAGAAACTCACCAAAATGCGTAGAGGCATGCCGTAAACACTTTATGTTGTACTGCATCTCGCGACATATCTTAGTAACATGTGTATTTTGAGCATGAGGAGTGCCAAAGTATCTGTCCAAGGTGCAGCTGTACCTTTCGTCTTCAAACTCGTCTTTAGTTTTCTGTGAAATCGTTCCACCATTGCGCTTGAGATCCGGTAATTGGACATAATGTTAATATGATTTGTACCTAGCACCCGTAAGAGTTTTTGGAAGAGTGTAGACTCGAATTGTCTCCTTCGGTCTGTGGTGATGATGGCTGACATTATGAATTGGCAACCCACATGCTGGAGAAGACCGATGCTACGAATCGTCCTGTAATGGACTTGATATGCATTGCTTCAGGCGACCTCCTGAAGCGGTCGACGCAGGTCAATATGTTCCTAAATTTGTCGGCTGGCGGGAGTGGCCTCACAATGTCGAGGTGCAAGTTGTTGCGCGCACGCGCGTGCCCAGTTGTGAGTGTCGGTTTTGCACTTGGGCCAGATGAATCGAGCGGTTAGCGTATGTTGCTTGTCTAGCATTCCAGCGTGTGACAGTGAGTTATTTGTTTGAAAAATAGCTTTTCCGAACTTTTCGGGAACGTATGGTTTTGATATTCTGGTCGACATATCGCGGATCAAGGTAGCTTTGCATTCCGAAATGTTTGTTTCATAGAAGTTTATTTATATATATTCTCGCTGATGCTGTAGTGGTACATCCCTGCGCTCTGCTGCTGCGAGATCTTTGTAGTTCAGAGTGTTCCGTTCAGCAAATGTGTTCACACCAGTTCAGGAGAGTGCGTCTGATACGGAGTTTTCTCTGCCTTGTAAAAAGCGGATGTCCGTCGTGAGCTCCATAACGTAAGCCATTTACCGGATCTACCTTGGCGTGTGTGTTACACTTTGTGATTTTAAAGCTCACGTCAGAAAATTGTACTCTGGCATTACAAAAAAAAAAAACTCATGCTAGTAATTGAAGTGTCTGATGAAAAGCTATACTATGAGGAGTTACCTTCCGAAAGTGCCATAGCGGCACTAAGTGGGTGACAGCTTTAGCGAAAATAATGCTATTAGCCTCTACGTTCCGCTTATGCGCTGTTGGAGGACAGCTCCGACGGCGGAGTTAGAAGCATCTATTATGACTGATGTTGCCGTTCCAGCCTTTGAATAGTCCATCAGTTAGCTTTTGCAAGTTTCTCTTTGAGGGCGGAAAACACTGCTTCAGCTGACGTTGCCCAAGTTAGAGTGGTGTTTGTGCTTGGCTTTCCATGCAAGAGGTCGGGCGGAGGCTGGGGGATATTAGCAAATTGAAGAACAAAGCACCTGTAGAAACTCTCAAGTTCGAGAAACTCGCGGAGATTTTTTGTTGTGGTAAGTTGCGGGAACTTGCAAAAAGCTCTTACTCGCTGTCGTAACGGACGTATGCCGTGTTAGTCAACGAGGTGGCCCAAGAGACCCAGGTCCTCGACGCTGAAAGCACACATAGAAGGGTTGAGCGTTAATCGATAGCTTTTGAGTCGAGCGAGGTGTTAAAATAGGTGGTCCATATGGTCTTTCGTGTCGCTGAAAGGAAGGATGTCGTTAACGCATTCGAAAGTAAATGTCACCCGTCGTAGGACTTGGTCGATGAACCTTTGGAAGACATGAACCTCGTTGCGGAGACAAAACGGTGTTCGCAAGTAACAGAACATTCCATATTGAGTTATTATGGCGGTTTCAAGATATCAACTGGTTCCATGGGAATCAGGTGGTGTGCTTTTACCAGGCCAACCTTAATAAAGATTGTTGCCCCATGTAAGGCACCGGTCGAATCCTTCATGTAGCGAATCGGCTAGCTATTGGGGACCGTTCTCTGGTTGAGGCTCTCTTTAATCCCCACAGTCGCCGCTCTCCTGTGGATGGTCGAATACCAGTACCTAGAAACTAGCAGGAGGCCGGAGTTAGCCAAGTTCAGGCATGTGCTCAGATTTCTACTTCGCTGTCCCCAAGCGTTCTGGAGCGACGCGTCTACGTCGAGAAAACACTGCAGACACTCTTGGTGGGTCACTGTGTTTCACTGGAGTTACCGTTGAAGTTGCACGAAAGACGTTGGGGAATTCATCGAAGATATCCTTTATTGGGAGGTGGGCTTCACTTGAGAAGCGATGGGCGCATTTTGGACTACCTTCGCCTATATTTTCTGAACAGTGGGAAAAGGTCCTGTTTTATAAAGCAGATTTCGCGTCACGACCACCATGATCGTGAAATATCGGAGAAATTCGACTCAGATGTTGGGTTGCTGAACATCGGCGATTAAGGAAACACGCACAAACAGCTGTCTAAGGCCGATTTGGAGAGTGATATTTTGTCTATAAGTATTATTTGGCGAACAATTAACTGCATGTAGTGGCGGGCTGTATTGCCGATGCTGTCGATATTGCAGCGTAGCCAGAACGACGCAAATCACTGCCCAGGTGTCTACTAGGTACCGGATTTTGGTGGTTGCATTCTTTACGTATAAAATACTGTTGGACTCAAGTTCTGCTACACCATGCACCTCTATTGTGTGACCCTGCAGTTTCCCGAGTATGTACATGAAGATGGAACGTATTGATGTCGTTGCCGTGATAGTAGAGATATGATAGATACGAGAAGACCTGGCGTTTTGCAGGAGACTTGCATCGGCGGCGGCCATCGTTAGTCAGTTTACCTCTGCTCGTGCATTGGAATGACTCACGCGGAGTCTTTGAGCTCTAGTGTGGGTTTATCTATCCAGTCGTATATTCGTGTTGTGGAAGACAATAGCTGGCGTATCTTGTCTTCCATGACTAGAAATTATCGTGCCGCATCGAGTACGGTGTCATGCGCTAGGGCAGCCGAGATGGTTGGGAAACTTGCATACATGATCTGTTCGACCATCCAAGCCAATGTGGAGCTAGAGTCGGTGGTCGATGTACTTAGTGTCATGCGGACTGGCTGTGGTCGCGTCTAGAAAAAACGTTCTCAGGGAATTATTGTCGCCATTCTCGGTGCTTTCTTTCCTATCAGATGCTCCAAGTGTAGTAGCAGTTGTGTCGGCTTCCTTCCACCTAGTTCTTTTGCCGTCGGGTGTTGCTCGAGTCGGCGGTGTTCCGAATCTGTTGTTCACCGGATGAGTTCCCTCTGTAATAGTTCATAGGGCTGGTATTCAGGTAGAGCGTAAATAATGTCCCGAACTACCCCTGACGGTGACTGTGGCAGAAAAAAAACACATGCTTAAGCTTCCTCAATGGTGATGCTACTTTGTTCTTTCAGAGGGTCGACTCAATCGTGAGAAACCAGGTCTCCAAATCCACGATTCAGGATTCCGGCAACTTAAAGTTGCCCGCAGTGACATCAAGCTTTGTTGGGTCGCCAGACGACGCGGAAGCTTGAGCGACGTTCATCGTTTCGATTGCGAGCAGATGTCCTAAGGTGAGCTCAACTGTTGATGGATGCCACTAAGCGGGTTGGGGGTCTTCTTCTCTTGCTCTGGGGCACCAGTTTTCGCAAAGTGGTGTTTTCAGTGGTTCAATATTTGTATTTCATAATATTTACAAAAGAGGGAAAGTAATCATTAGATATAAAATGTATACTGCGTAGCCGAACGTCCAGTCATCTCAAGTTTCTGCTTGCAAGTGGTGATCATCTCCTTTGCTGGTGTGCTATCTCTTCTTCGCTCGTTGTAGCGTGCGACTACAAATATTATGAGCTTATATGAACTTCAAACACATTGTTTATTAGAAATGAATTAGACAGCAAAAAAATTACCAAGCCTTACTACCTAACGCTTTCACCTGGCCAAAATAAAAAAATAAAAAATAAAACGCGAATGCAGTTGAAAATTTACGAGTCGAAGTCGATTTTTAAAATATTAACAATAAAACAGTGCTTGCTTTTTGTTTGGAACGGATATGTGATGGCTGTCACATATCGTGCCGATGTTTACTCGGGAAATATGAATAGGCTAGTACTATTGTAACTTATTCTAAACAAGCAAACTCGACTTGACCATTCCTGATATTCACCTCCCCTTAAAAGTAATCATTTTTTTACGCTTTAAGAAACATCCAGATTACACTCTGGACATTCGATCATTATCCAGTGTGCATAAATATTTTTTTTCTGCAACAGTAGCTAGAGGGCAGCATTCAATGTCCGAGCGAAATCGCTAAATCAGCAGGTGCTGGACAGCTTGCTGATTCGCGTTCTCTGTTGTGCTATATGCGATTAGTCTCTGCGGTTAATACGAAGGTTTTTTTTCTTCCATAAAACCCGCTTATTGTCTGCACACAATTAGTTAAATAGAGCTATGGATGTGTTATGTGGTTTCTGCTTTTTTTTCCATTTGAGCGACGTTGGTTTTATTTTCGTAATAATCTAAAGCTACGATGACTTGTATTTGCATTCTTATTTTATATTTTACCATTGGGTCCAAGTAATAGCGTCTAAGTACACTTGCATTCAAATCATTTTTGTTCCTTTCATGTGCACGAATGGAATTATGGATTCCATTCCAGGATTAAGGTCCCGCAACGCTATCCTTTTTTCAAAACAAAATGCCTGAAAGCCCATTACGCAAGCGCGTCCGCTCCAGGGGTCATAAAGCCAAAACGTTTCTAACCTATGAACATATTTAGTTTTTTTTTTGGACAACGAAGTTAGATGGCCATGTTCCTAGAAAACTGATCGTCCCAATTTAAATTTGCCCCCTCTTTATTCGCTGGAGTGGGCCAGATGACCTTCCTTACAATAAAACGTAACTTCCTATCTTAAAGGGTGACTGACAATACGTTTTTGAATCAGTCTGGTTGCGAAACGCTTAAAAACAATTTTATGCACAAAAAAACTGTTTTTAGAAAAATATTGACGGCGCGAGATATATTTTAAATTATGCGTGCGAAGTCCATGACGTCATCAAATGGTCATTCACTCTTTCCGCTTCAACGAGATGGTCATACACTCTCTCTACCGCAACGTGATGGCCAAGCTGATCCACCTCTCCTCCACGTGCCAGAAATTTTGAGAGAGAAAGCAAGTGGAAAGATGACTGCCGACTAAATTGCATCTCGCGCCTCCATTATTGCTCTTTTTTTTCGCGTAAAGTTAATTTTTTTAACATGCGTGTAGCAATTAGGCTGTTAAAATAAAACCTTTCTTTTCAATTGCCCTTTAAGATTACTTAATGAGGTTCTATATGTTTCTTGTCGGTTTTTGGGATATAGAGCATTCTTCCGTCCTTTTTTTCGGGATTTATGCACCTCTTTACTGTCAATGCCAACACGTATCAAGCAATCAACTTCCGCATCCCTCCAGACGAGCAACGGCAGCGACAACCTGTTGGCAGCCACCTCAATGGAGATTGGCTTAGATATCTGCCTTTCTCTCTTCTTCTGTTACCTCTATTTTGATTTTATTATTTCGCTCATCTTCCGTGGTGGGTTCCCATGATGCCCTAAGGCATGCAAAAAAAGCTGTCCAGAAGAGGTGCTCTTGTCGTTTCTTGTCTTTATTGCTTAATCCATAGGGGCAGGGAAGACAGGAGGCGACATACGGCTCAAGACAGCCAAACAAGCAACTCCCAAGTTAAGGCTGAAGTAGATTTTGCAGTCTGTGCGAACGCTTCAAATGGTGACTAAAACAATGATGGGCTCGAAATGAGCTGTTAACTCCGTCCAATACTGTATCTTACTCGATCTGGAAGAGCATCGTACCGACATAAGGTCGTGTTTCACTACTGTCGGATGCACGTTAAAGGCCCCAGGCTAGTGGTTGTACTGCACTTGCTAAATATCTCATCCACAGCTAAGACACCAGACACCCACTGAAGCAGACTAACTTCTGACTGTATAAACATACACACAACAATTTGTTGTTGTTGCGTATCTTAGCTTGATTCGTTTTTGGTCATTGTTGGGGGCGTGTCTCTCGATACCTGGGCTCGTTTGCTCGAAGCACTTACCGCGGCTAAAGTTAGCTGCAGTACCTAGGAGAGGGATTTTGAGATCACGTGACTGGATCGGTAGGGATGCGGGGAAACATGGCGGTGCCCTGGTGAGTGAGCGCCGCTCGCTTTGGAACTAATATGTCGTAATGGTTGCAATATCGGGCGCGTTAGTGAGCAACGAATGGTGCAGGAGGCTTTCGCTTTGCCTTACCCCACTTAAACCGCCAAGCATGGGCAATGACATCGCCGCATTTTTTAGATAATGTTTTGATTCTGGGCACTCCTAAGCCTAAATGATCGCGTTAATTGTCGGCATAGCAACTTCTTTGGAAAGCGGATTGTCGATAGCACACAAAAGCGGACGGCGTCCCAACAGACCTTTTTTCTAAATTATCCAAGCACCGAGGTGCATGCTACGACTGTAGTTGCACGCGGCGCACATGCTGGCGACTGCAGTAGTAACCGTTCGAAAGCAAAAAGTATGAAACAAATTTTGCCTTACACGCGCGTTCGTTAAAGCCTTATTATGATTTTTTACTCCAAATCTTTTATAAGGGGAAGGCCAGCGCGCGTGAACCGTAGAATTACACTTTCAGCGTTCTCCTCGCGATGCTTGGATAATTTAGAAAAACGTCTGTCGGGACGCGGTCTGCTTTTATGTGCTATATAAATGCGATTTCCAAAGACGTTGCCGTGTCGACAATTATCGCGTTCATTTAGGCTTAGGAATGCCCAGAATCAAAACACTATCTAAAAAAAGGCGGCAATGTCATTGCCCATGCTTTGCGGTTTAAGTGAGGTAAGGCAAAGCGAAAGCCTCCTGCATTATTCGTTGCTGACTAACGCGCCCGATATTGCAGCTACGACGACATATTAGTTCCAAAGCGAGCGGCGCTCACTCACTGGGGCACCGCCAGGTTTCCCCGCTTCCCTACCGAGAGTGTCACGTGATCTCAAAATCCCTCTCATAGGTACTGCGGCTAACCTTAGCCGCGGTTAGCGCTTCGAGCAAGCGGGCCCTGAAGTCTTCCCTAGCCTCACCTGCGGTGGCGTCATGCCGCCTCTAGACGGTCCCCACCTCCATTTTTTAAGATTTTGGCGTAGATTTACCTTGTCCCGAAAATTGTTAATTTAGTTTACAAATAACCTTATATTTCTGAAGGAGAAGAAATGTTTTATTAAAATTGCATAATATTTCGAGTACTAAACAACTGCTTTACATTGCATTCATTTGTGTGTTAGGTAATACATTATAAGCAAATGGTATATTTCTTTTACGGAGTTAGTAAACGAAAACATATTTTGTGTGTAAAGATTAACGCTATATATTTTCGTCACAGTACCGCATGGCCCTGATTTTCGGCTTGGCTTAGTTTTTACATAATGAGTTACTTATATATTCTACTCGCGAGAAATTCAATAAAGAAGCCAACACCCGCCCGTATCTACTTCATCACATTATAAAAAATACATAACGTTTTCTTCTTTTCCCAGTGTTTGTTTTATTATTGCGAAAACAAAATGCACTAATATTTCTGTAGTTACAGATTTTTTGTATACTTACGTCTGTCATTGTACACTTGGGTCTCTGTGCATTGCCTTTGTCTCTGCCACTGCCGGCGACATAATCAATGCTGTGGAAATAAAAAGAAAGTAAAACTCTACGACGAGAAGTAATCGCTTTCTCGTCGATGACTCACAAGGTGAAACAGAGCAGGTGCCAGAAACCACATAATTAAAAGAAGAAAGAAGGACGTTTATACTTTTCGGCATTGCCGATTTGGAGCGCAGCACTTGAGGCGGACGAGAGGAGGGTACATAGGGTAGGGTTTGCCCCTCCTCCTTTTAGGCTCCCACCGATTTGGCGGAAGCGTTTCGCTAAATTTTTCAGCTAAATCTAAAGGGTAACGTTTTCCGCTAAATTTAGTCAGGAAACTTTTCCTCTGAATTTAGCGGGAAGATTTTCCCTCTACATTCAGGTAGGATTTTTTTTTTTCAGCGAAGTTCTGCGGAAAATTTTGTTCGCTAAATATAGTGGGTAATTTTTCTCCCAAACTTAGCAGGGAATATTTTTCTGCTAAAGTTAGCGGGTACATTTTTGCCTTAAAATGTTTTTGAAAAGTTTCTCCGCGAGATTTAGCGGGAAAGTTTTAAGTCGTGATGTCACACATGGCGTAACGTGTGACGTCAATATGGAAAACGTCTCACTAAATTTATCCGAAAACGTTTCCACCAAATTTAGCTGAAAATTTGCCTGGGAAGTTTAGCGAATAAATGTGATTCCCGTGAAGTCAGACGTGACGGTACGTGTGGCGTATTTATGGGAAACGTCCATCTAGATATAGCGGGAGAATTCCCCGCCAAATTCAGCGAACAGTTCTTGCGCCACTTTAGCGTCATAAGTCTACCCTTGTGACGTCACATGTGACGTCCTTATGAGAAACATCCCATAATGTAACGTGCGGTTACGCCGACGCCGACGCCGACGCTGCTCAACCCGGAAGCGGGCGCCTAAAAGCTGCACTCTAAAACATCTCGAGCGAAGGATGACGAATCGAATGAGTCATAAAAGGAGGGGGTGAGGTATTGCCAAAAAAAGGAAGAACCGTCTGCGACTTTCCCGACAGCGGTAATTGCGATCTTTTGATGAAAGCATGTTTCCCCGTGATTGACGGAGAAACCGATTTGGCAGCACACGCATCTCATGCACCAAGTTACATGTTCGAATCCAGCCTGCTTTGTTTACTCTGTGCATTTCAATCTTTAGAAACGTCTCGCATCTGTCTCAAAACTCATCACACCTTAATTCACGAAAGGTTTTGACAAATAACGTTTATAAAACAATCCCTAGCTGAAAGCCTAAGTAAGTTACCCTTGCATCCCTATCTGAATATAAACGCTGCAATTTCGTTTAAAGTTTATTTAACTTCCAGAGAACAATTGCGGCACCAAGCTTGGTAAGACAATTGCAAGAAAAAAAAATAAGAATGCTTTGGCATGCTTCGAACAAACAAGGCTATGGTGTGCCACAAAACAATCGTGCAGTTACAAGTTTACCTTTTAACGTAATAACTGTAAACGAAAGCTGAAGCGGTTTGAAAGATCAAAAAAAAAATAATCAAAAACTCACGAGCCTTGATAATTCGAGAACAGCCTTCACGAATATCGTATTTGTATGGTCATTTTTTGCAAGGATTAACCGCAAAAAGCGCCTTCATAGTACGTAGTGCTGAAGCCACGCCCCGCCGAGGCAGAGGGAAAGAGAAGAGAGGAGCAAGCCCGTCAGCTGACGTCACAAAAGGACCGGCTTGGTGATTCTGCCGTGGCTGGCCACACTTCCCTCGAGGGCCGCTCATACCCTCCCACTGATGTTTCTAGTCGTGGTCCTTTTGCCGATGTATTGCGCCTGCTTTTAACCGTCGACCAGTCGTGATATTGACTTAATCGCCTGACCTGTCCATCGTTTTTTCTTGTTTAGGCACATGTTTGCGGAAATTCCGCTGCACCGAAGTAGCTGACTCGCGCATTACACGTGGCCGTGCTCCAGTGTAGCCGTAGGCCTGCGCAAAGAAGGTTTGTCAGAGATGTTCGCCCCATTTACCGCTCCTTTCTCTCCGACAGTGAGATTTCAAAGCGATTGATTTTCGCTACGCAAACCGACCAATTCAAGTCAAACAAGTAAACAGATTTTTTTTTTGTCGCTCGGGACGTGTTGTGGACGGCGGTAATGAAAACAAGGTACAGATGGGTTTTAATCTGGAGAAGACTCGCCTCAAGCCGATGCTCTGCCGACCATGCTTCAAGGTAATAATGTAAGTCTGCATTCAAAGGCACGCACAAAGAGGACACGAACCTAAGTACGACTTATAGGTCGACTGTTCTAGAAAAAAAAGCTATTACTTTTTCAGTTTTGTGCAAGACCAGAAAGTCCACGATCATGTTGATAAAGTGCGAGTTTCCAGCGGCTATTTTGTATTAACCGTCTAATATTAGTGTTTCCCTTTTTGCTGATTTCTATATTGGTGAAGTGACCATTATTCCCAAAACAACTCCGCTAACAAATATTTTCTCTTTTAATCTAGTGCGCTAACCATTTACTTGGAAGTAAAGGGCTTATGTTGTAATGACGGGGCCTCATGCGATTTTTACGGTGCAACTAGCCTTAGTACGAACGTTTTTTTGCTGATGATTTTACTAATTATGAACGCATATTTTCTAAACGTTAACATTCATTTTTTTTTATATTTTCATTCCATAAGTGCAAATTTTCTTCATGAGCGCTTTTTGAAAGTACAAAGCATGTGATGTTTCGTTGTGGTGTTTTCATTTCTTACAAGTTACGCATTTTTTATTACAAATATGTGCGAAGGTTTTGTTCGTTGTGCCATGGAAATGGAATAGGACGATGATAATGCACTGTGATTGTCTAATGCACGGAACAAATCTTGTGAAGAGCATGGGAATGCAGATGTCCATGAAGCTTTCACGAATTCGACTTCAATTTGAGCACTACCGGGCACACGACCCCTCGTTTTCTACTGTTGTAATTGGGTAAAAATCGTTGTCAAACAAATGAAACAGAGCAGAACGTGCCAGTATCACGAAGACGGCCCTTCTGCACCGTCATTCGCGTAGTCTTGGTTGCTTGGAGGAGAGAGGGGGGGGGGGGGAGGGAAATGGGGGGGATGTGAAGTCTAAACACGCGAGCACATTGCGGTGGCAAAAAGGCGGCCCTATCTCATCACCCCTCTCACCTCACGGGAAGCTCTCCCGTCGCTCGAAGCAGGCAATACTATCCCTTCAGATCATTCCAGCCTTCGTGAACAACGCAATCTACGCGGTCACGTCTGCAGCAGTTGCCAAGCATACAGGCCGCCGACCTGTGCCGAATTCTTTTCCTCTCCCCACTGTTCACACGAATCCGGCCTGACTCATCCCGCCACTAGCACCTCCTTTATCGTCAACGTTTTACGATACAGTCAGTACATTACGGGACGTATGAAGTCATCTACGCCGCGTCGTTAACTTTTATCACAAGCGGTTTCTCGAGGCTGCCCGTATTACTGTGAGGGTCAATTTTCTGCTTTGCCAACGGCTGGAACGCGTTCCTGTGACGTCCAGGGTCCTTTGGACACATGGCCATTTAGATTACACCGAAAAAATTTGAAAAAAAAAAAAAAAACTTTGAACCCGAATCACATTTACAAGAGCAGAAGCCTCATCGCCCAACAACTTCCGCAAGCAACGGAGAAGGTGAGCATCGAGATCGTCCTTTTATGACGCAGTGGCGCGTCACGCGTCGCTAGCCAACGGCGTGCCGCTGAGGCGATCGCTTCCGTTTTCTTCACTTTTCTTCAGGTTTCGTGATTATTGTATTTCAAACAGTTGGGATATTTGGACTCGGCAGGCACAAACAAGTCATAATCTACCATTAATTCGTTCCGTTTTCGAAAACCACGTCAGCTTTCCTTTAAGGTGCTCGTGTCGCAGCAAAGTCGATGTAGGTGGCGCGACTGAAATGTCCTGATTGTTCGATAGGACCATGGCGTTACAGCCACATGACCTCGAGCAGAAATTTCGAACAACCCACAACGCTCACGAGATACGTGGCATCACGTGTGGAATGAAAGTGATTAAAACATAACATGCATTGCGAAGTAAACGTATCCCTACGTCTCAAATGATTTCACTTTGTAAATTCATTCATTTGCCTTAAAGATATTTTTGAAAATTTGGAGGCAGGATTTGAACTCACAACCTTTCGTATGATGGACAGACGCGCTACTGACTCGGCCATCTCCACCGCACTTACTGCTCACTGGCAGAAATAGCGGGAGAAGCGATTGAGAAGGCGATCGGAACGAGGCCCGATAACGCTATCGCGTTCACATCTTAAAGCCGTAGCTTAAGCGTCTTCCAAGTTTGAAATATATATATTTCGTTCTACATTGGATCCACAATTTTGTTTTGTATTCACGACAAAATTTGAATTTGCATTGGTCCGTACTCCATAAAGCTGGCCTATAGCAGATTCATCAGACGACCCTGTACAGTCGGACAACCGGCTTGAAACAATGCACAAGACGAGGAATTTCTATGTTTTATTAAATTTATTAATATCTGCAGTAACTGGGTGAGCCGTATTATTTGCAAGATAAAAAAAATCTACCGGTGCATCATTTTTATGACTATGGCCCGACATTCGGCGGTTTCGACACCAGCCGGCACCTGTTTTTTTTACAGAAACGGCAGTGACGGGCGAAGGGGGATGTGTAGAACAGGAAATAAATCGCTGGAAGTAAATTCTTGTAAAATAAATCTGTCGACCCTTTAGATGAAAGAGCGCCATCTATCGCACGGAAAGCCGATTAGCCCCGGACACATTCCTGAAGGATACCGCCTCGCACATACAAGGCTGCTCTCGTTCTATTGCTGCAATACTAGTCTGAATACGTTCGCGTTTTGTTTTTCTAAAGTGAGATTGAGACAAGCTTGGTTGCTTGAATTAGTGAACGAAGTATTTGTCTTGTTGTGCCGGGATGTGCAGCGAACTTAAATATCAGCAACGATGGTGTTGGGGACTGCCCTTTTGACGTGGCGTGGACCGTTCGACAAGGAGATTTGCAAGTGAACCTGACGCACTAGAGATAGAGTTCAACTGTTGTTCGATAATAGTCGACAAATATCGGTTTTGAAAACAGATTTATTCATGTGAGGAATTGCGTTCGTAGACAAGGAAGATAATTAAATTGATGGAGAGGGCACAGCTTCCGCAAAACCGCTTCTAGACATGACGCCTACCATCTTCGCGCGCTGTCTGACACCTGCTAGCTACTTCGTCAGTCCGAGCACTTTCTAGCATAATGATTGGCAATCATGGTTCTGTAGTCACCTGATTGCCGACGACAATGCACTGCGTGTTACATAAGCTTACGACTGATCCGAAATAGACTAGAATAAGAGGATGATGCAACAGCAAGCGTTAGCCACGAACACTCGTCCTTCATAACAAGATGACGGCGAGTGCATCACCGAAACACATAAATGGCGTTCAAGGTACTAATCCACACTCACTTCTAATAAGCGAATGGTACCACTCAGTCTCTTGTCCTTACTCGCAGCATTAAATTTAATAGTTTCTGAGCGCGTGACAAAAACGGCAGTTGTATTCAACCCGCAACGTTCTCACAACGCAACGAAAATTGTACTCTCGCGGCTTAGATAAACCGAGCATCGTTCAAGATTGCGTCCGTTGCCGAGAGTACCCAGCGAAATATAGCTTTTATTTGACTGATAAATTTTTCGAAAGCATTCTGCAGTCCTCATTTCTGCATTATTAGTTCCTTCATTTCTTCCGAAGCTTCAGAAGTTGTTCAGGGGAAGAAAAATAGATCTTGGATTTTCACTCAGCTAAAGCTTATAGCTCTTAAATGCACGCTTTTAGTGTATCACATTTATTCCGTAGTGTCCGTAGAAATAGAATTGCTCTAGAAGACGGTCTAACGTTTGAAGGCTTAGTGGTGTACATTTGTGTGTGATTTAGCAAAGCAACCCCTACTCCCGAGGACATCAAGGCCTGGGGCATGAAGTAAGAGAAAAATGACAACTGAACAACAGCACAAGTCGGCGTGTTCCTTGAAAGCTTTTGACTGGCAGTCATAAAATATCAATAAGCAGTAATTAAGTATTGAAACGCACATATTGTTATTACACGACTTAACGAAGACTCCTTGCCTCGAATCATATAGGCCCCATTCACATAATCATACATTCCTGCTTTTATTGAGGAAATACTGCAATGTTCTCGAGTACTGTAATTGCCTGTTTATAATTGAACGCAGATAAACTACAGAATCGCTATTTCTATGAATTTTTTTTTTATTTCAGGGACCATTGTTTTATTGATCTCAGTTCGAATAACCGTAAAAATATCCCCACCGAATTCGAAAATGCATTTCAGGAAAGCGACATTGATTTTGTTAACAAAACAAATGTTGTAATATCCTGGGAAGTATTAGTTAATTTAATTAAATTAACATTTTATTAATACACAAATACGATAAAATTGAGTGAAATAACAAAAATGGGGTACTTATTTTTGGCTTCAAATAAATGAGATTATTAGTGTGATGTTTTTGTAAAGTGGTGCCGTCTGCACCAATTTGTCAGGCTGCTTGGTAAAAAATTATGTCACCCCACCACATTGCAGTAGTTAATGGGAATATGAGAGTACCGGTCGAGTACTACGACCTGACTGGGCAATTGACCAAGCACATTTCATATTATGTTTGTTTTCATGTCATGAGTTCAAACTACTAATCTATGAAACTGAGGTAATATAGAAGGAAAGAAGAGTGGAAGAGTATGTTTGAATATTTTATTGTTAAGAGCTATATGGTAAGTCGTCGGTAATTTCATAGTTTTATTATTTTGCTGCGACATGAATGCATTCCTTTGTAATTATATTAGTGGAAACGGATAGCAGATAGTAATGCAGATTTTTAACACAATTCAAACCTATGAGATTTTGACTTCTGTTGGTGCCGGTGTTTTTGCTGTACTATACTTATAACAAATGCGTTTGTGTTCTTAGAGTCTCATTAGTGCGAACATTTGCATTGTGATTATGATTTGTAGGTCTGAATGCATAAAATACAAGGAATAACCGTTTAAACAATATATATATTTATATCTTACCTCGTTGGCACCCTGTCATTTCCCTAATTAAAAAAGTGTTCTGTAGTATTCGTTAATGTAGCTAGAACAGAAACTTATAGAAACTGATATTGTCTTTAGAGGGCAAGTACTCGAAGAGTGTTCGGCTATACATGCATATAGCATAATCTAAAAAAAAAATAAAAAAGAGTCTTCTAGATTTTAGAGATTTGTATTTCTCTCTTTAGTAACTGCCAGTATCTTAGCTGTTTTGAATAAAAAGAAACACAATTCAGTGAGTGCGTGATATAATATGCGTACCTTAATATAACATGCATACCTTGCCATATCTGGTCTCACCGCTATCATCACTCCGCATTTTGTTTCAGGAGAAATGTTCTGTACAGAAGAATCATGCATTCTAACAATAGCTACTCAACTAAACTTCGCAGATAAAATATTTTCATCTTTCTTGACACGCTGTTGAATACTTTTATTCTTTTGAGTATTCGAACAGTAATAGACATTTTTCTGAACTTTCCAAGCATAAAAAAAATGCCGAGGGCGTACGTAAATGCGCTCTGCGTACTGATGTCTGCGATCTAAACGTCCGAAAGCCAAAAAATAAAAGAAATGTCACTTTGCACACGTATTCCATGGCGTTTTTTTTTTTTTTTTTTCTTTCTTTACCGATTTTTTTAATATATAAAGGCGAGCATGTGCAGTGCGTGTACTTATGTTCACAACATTATCGTTGATGTTTGGCTAATTTAGCGAAAATACTTTTGTTGAGGGTGCTTCGATCGGAGTAGCTACAATGGTGTTCAAGCCCGGGTAATCAAAATTATATACGGAAGTCTATTTGAATTTTTCTCACGAAGTAAACCCATAGACGCCGATCCGGGCTCCTCATTGACCTTGTCTGAATTTGGTTATTAAGAAGCTCCTTTCTCAGCTTAATACACGTGGTGGGGCCGGCCTTAACGACTGTACACGCTACCTTGGTTTACTCAGGACAGAAAATAGTGAAGGCACCCATGCTTAAATTGCCGCCTGTGTTCCATGCACCAAAACGATGCTGTTTGTAGAGTTTCTTACGTCCTTGTCAAAACTTCCCTCTAGGCGTGTTTATGGGGCCATTATTTTCACGGGCTGTTGTTTTCAGAGGCACACGCGGTGTGGATTTTCTAGTCAAAAACTCTTGCTTATCTCCAATATCGCCAGGAATCGCGCCGCCACTGTCCTGGGTGGTATGGCCAAAATGGTACGCCTCCTTATTAGCTCGGTTCGCTCCTCATGACGTTATGGTACGCTGTTCTGTCACGCGCCTATTCTTCTCTCAAATGCGACCTCATGGTATTTTTTTTATTCCACTGTCTCGTGCCGCCTTTTTTTTTAACATCGAAAGGGAAAGCCCAATCGAAAAGGCCATTATAAATATTCTACGGTCCATTATAAGTTCCTAATACTTCCTTAGTGAAAAAAGAAACGAAAATTTACTCAAATACAAATCAAACAAGGTTTATTTGTCTTACACCGTACGTCTTTTTTTCAATCTTAATAAATTGGCTAAATTCACTAAAGCTTAAATTGAGATTTCTTATCACTAGAAGTATTTTAGTGAGACAAATTGATTGATCGATATATTCATTCAATGATGAAAATGCGGAAAAACGAAGTAATGTAAATTTAAGGGGCAGTTCAATGAACAACCTTTAAAGCCGTAATCTTTGCCAAGGTAGAGCAAAGACAGACTCTTGTGGTTAGTTAAAAGAAACGTAAATGTTTTTCTTCTGACTTGATTGGAATATCAGATACACTTACAGTTTCCGCATCTTCCTTTTGCATTGTGATGTCGTTCAAATAGGACATTACGCAGCTGACGATTACAGAGGAAGGTAGAAAGTAAGCTCGATGGTCGGATTTGATCAGAAGAGCACTTCTTATATAAATCTCGCTTGTTAGATATTTAGCGCGTTCAGCCATTAGCACGAAAACATTGCCAACATTCGCCACCGCTAAGAAAGGTTTTGCGCAGTCAGCGTTTCGTCTCCATAGTCTTTTGCGCTCGCAGGATGCTTGTGAAGCTGGACGGACCAAGAGACGCATGAAAAAGTTCGATGAGAGACCTTCTTTTTATGCACACCAAGCGTTTCTAGAAGATTGATCCCACGCATGGGAAGCCGACACTGAGCTTCCACTCGTTGTTTCAGAATGAGTTTGGGCTCGTTGCGAAAAAGAAACAAAAAAAGAGATGGCGACCAGCTTCATACGAGGGCCATATTTCGATTGAATGAGCAGAAATTATTTTCAAACAAGCATAAATAACTCCGCCTCCCATTGTCTCCACGCACCTTTTCTCCGTCACGAGCGAGGACTTGGCGGAGAACGCCAGTGCATGTGAAAAATGACGGAAACTAGGAAAAGTGACGCGGAGGGAGCGACCTCTTTCTAACATCGGCTTTTCTCGTGCGCGCCGTTTTCCCCTCGTTGGTGCCGTGTTAATCAAGGCCAAGACAAGATAGAAACGGGCAGCGTCTCCTCAATTTATAACACTCGATGTGACTGCCCGATTCAAAATAGCCAAGCGGCTTGATTGATGCATACATTCTGAAGGGTCACAGGATCTCGCGCACACGCGTTAAAACGAGCTTTATGGGTGCTATAGCCTCACGCGAAGGATCGGGACAGACCCCACTGGTCTCTGAAGAAACTATGACGGGTCTCTTACACCCCAGAGAAATTCATAAGGTGTACGTCAGGTCCTCCAGAAAACTTGAGCAAACATCTCAAATCCTTTAAACAATTTTGAAGTGCTCGTCAAAACATTCTTGGAATCCTGTGTGCGCCATAGATTTTATTTTTCAACAGAGGTTTTTCGTTAAAAAGAAACATCAAAAAATGTTTCGGATTAGAGAGACCATATAAAAAAATATCCGGTGACTTTATATTAGTCTATACATCTTTACATTGGCCACTTTATAATCGTATCGGCCACCCTCCGGTACACGAATAATGGTCACCCGATATCAATTACTGGCCACAGACACGGGTTTAATGCTTGCCAGTAAAGGGATACAGGCAACATCGGTATGATGTTACCTTTGACAAATCATTTCCAAGCGGCCGGTATTAGACAGAATTAGTAGATTGATTTGGCACCCCCGCTACTCCGTACACTAAGGGAGAAGACAAAAATAAAGTGCGCATGAGCGAGGCTAGAGGAGAATTGGAGCAGCTGCCGAAGCTAACGGAAGCGCGCTTTTTTACGTAAGTTGTGAGAAATGTAGCGCGCATAGCGCGCTGCCCTAGAGTGGGTCTCTCGAGGAGGACACTTGGCGGGATTAGGGAGAGCCAGCGAGGTACGCAACTTAAAATGGCCGCCCCGCCAGGCCTCTCCTGTCTTACCGTTTTGCGATCTCGGTTCTGAGGTATGGGTTAGATCATGTTGCTGCAAGAAGTAGCCGCGACGTTGCCATTACAGGACTGCAACATGTAGCGATTCATTGGGGGACATACAACATATGGCCACAGGTAAAGAGTGCGCAATCCTAGGTAATATGAGCGTAAGGTGTGTCCTCCCGCTCAGCTGCTTGTATCGTGAGGAGAGAACCGGCCAAGGAAGCGAGCGAGCAGGCGGATATGAGGTATTTACTTGGCGTTTCGTTATCGGTGAGGAGTGATAAAAAGGAAAAAAAAAAAGAAAAAAACCGATCGCAACGACTCAACACAAGAACTAGGAATGTTTTTCTTTGTTTTTGAAGAGTTCTCTCAGTGGCGTTGGTACTTGACATATCGGATTTTCTTTGACAGCTGGCCCCTAAGGTTTATTTTAGTTGCAAATACAATATTAATTTACTTAAAAAAAGCAAATAAATTTTATTTGATAAAAAGTATATTGTATTAAGATAGCGATGGTCATTAATAAAAATGGTGAAGAAATGCTTTGCCATCCTTTGTTTTACGCAAACCTAAGTGTCTGAAAGAGCCGGTAGTGTCGTTGCATTTGCTCTCGTAGTGCTGTAATCAATAGGGCGTTGCGAGCGTTTTACTAAAAATTCAAACGGCGGTTCCGTCATGCTACATATAGTGGAGGTCGTAGCACAATCCGGGTAGCGTATCGCGATTTTCTGAATATCTAATAAAGCACTGTATTTTTGAGAAGGAACCACTATGACTATACAGGTAAAAAATATATAGTACCGGCGGAATATTACCCCGTACAGGTTGGGTCTACCGGCTTGGAGGTATGTCATGCAGTTATACCTCCATAGTATTTAAGAATTTCACCGGTATTCCCTCTGCAGATACCTTAGATTCAATGTCCACTTACACGGGTTTTAAAAAATTTGGAAGTATAAAAAATTAAAAAAAAATACTAATATACCCACGTTGTACATGGGACGCAATGGTTAAAGCCTGCCACAAATATATTGAGACCTCTCGAAAGCAACGCGGTTCGAGTGAAACTATTGATTTATTCGTGTTTCCACCCGGAGTAAAAATATTAAGTTATTTAGGGCGCCCAAATGTTTGGATTTCTGTCAATCTAGGAAAATGAGATCTTGGCGAAGTATTCGGTTTGTGTATGTTATCAGGGTAAATATTTGTATGATCCATAATGAACTCGTATTCACGGAGAGCTATTTTTGTGGCTTCTTTTCTAAACTGCTTGCACAACCGAATGAGGTCTACCACCCGATGGCTACGACACGATGGTGAATCGAAACGACGTAAGGTGAGCTCGTGTTAATATTGATTATTTTATAAATTTCTTATAGAAAAACGCGAATAAACTGTTATCAATATTTTCATAAGCAGTTTGAATGACTACACAAAATGTTTGTCATTGAATTTGTGGCATCATGTCAGTTATTGGCAGATCGGCAGAAAAACCTGTGCATCGATTTTTTTTTTAATGTGTCCATACTACTTTGCAATGGGTGTGAAAATTTGAGACGCAGTGAAGCTCTAACAGATGGATATGGCTCAAGTGTAAAGAAAAAAAAATTTCTAAGCTTCAAAAATGATCCTGAAAATAAATTTAAGCTTAGACGCTTTGGAACGTTAGAATTTGTGTTACAAGTGACGCATCATGTTGAAGAGTTCTAAATGTACCGCTGAATAGTTTTGATGCCTTACAACATATGAAGATCAAGGCTAGAAAGGGAGGAGTATATAACCGAGATTTCACATGTTTACATATATTAAGGAGACACAATTTATACAAGATTTGACATGATTTACCTGTATGATGCGTAATTTTTAGAAGCGCTTTGAGACAAGGACACGGAAGAGAGACCGAGACACAGCGCTAATTGAGAACTCAACTTTATTTTCGTAGTCAGCTAATATATATAACCGGTGTCAACAAAACCAGGCCAATGAAGAAAGACAGTTACAGATTGTTAAAGGGCTAAAATATAGTTATGCTACTCATCGACAGCAAAAATATCTGCTATCTTTTGCTCGTGACACCGTAGTTTTATATGTGAGAGTTACACAGATGGAGTGTTGACGTACTGCAATCCCAATCTACTAATACCTCAGCCTTCAAATATCTGGCGCGTAATTTCTTCTTTGTTTTTTATTACGATACTACTAGTGTAGCATGAAGCACAACCACAATTCCTCCACAGGACTCCGAGATGTCCTGATATGACCATAACTACGTTGTATCGACGTTCCCTCGAACGTTCATTAGATCAGCTGCATATTTGCCCTCCAAACTGACACCCGCACGGGATCTCTTCCACGCACTACACGTAGCATGTTTTACGGTTCTTCGCGCAGCCACTTATCCTTATTGTGTTCGAGACAAAATGAACTTTTTACACAAACTACATAACTTTTCCGTGGCTGAAAACCTACGTTAACTCCGGCGTGCAAGCCTATTGTGCCATTGTCGGGCGATTAATCATCCTTTTTCTCTCAAAGATGCCGTCGTCTGCAACTTCTTCTTCACACATTACAACTACGTACTTGTATAGCTCGGTTTCATTCCACTCAGCGAAGAGCAATTCAATAAAATGAAGAGCCAATTATACTTCTTTTGTAGATTCTATCAATCATGGGTAGTCGTGAACGTCGTCTTATATAAATTCCAAAAAGTCGAACACACGGGCGATTCGTGCGATTCCCGTGGGTCGAATACCGTGAGAACACACAAAAAGCAAAACCGGACTTGAATTCGTTTTGGAATCTCAGGGAGTCAAAACTTTATTCAAGGGCGTGATCAATAGACAAGCCCGCAGTAAGGTGTAGAGTTGGCCAAGAAGGGGTGGGTACCTTAGAACAAGTTGGAGTCGGCAGCGCTTAACTATGTGGCGTAACGCACGCACCGTCGTTTGTGGAGCTGCCGATCAGATTCTTAGCCGGAGCAGCGCGCCCCTTTAAGGTGTCGCATGTTCCCATTAGTATGAATTATCTACCCGTCTTTTTTGCCCTTGGAGGGAATATCGGGCCTTTAAAGAGATGACACGCTTGAGGTAATCCACCAAACAAATGACTGATTCGAGGCCTTTGGCAATTCCAAATTGCACACTAAAGCATAATCAGCCTCATCTACAAACACTTTTTGAGTACAGGTTAGCATTTCCAGGTTTTCTCGGTAGGCGATGCGTATTTAACGCGTGAAATTTGTGTCATGTTTTTGTAACCCCAATCTGATATGTCCTAAAACGAATACCAAGCAATTGTGAAATGCGGCTTGTTTGGAAATAAGCATTTGTTTAACGATACCATAAAACAAACAAAAATATGTATATCTATAATTATTGTGTCAACATCTTTACAAACTATGTTATAACAATATGATGTCTTGCATTATCACAACCAATGAAGAGCTACGCGCAAATGTTAAGGCCTACGGCAATACAATGTACCAAGCTAGTGCAGTCTAGTGTTATTAGGTGTGGACGTCGTAGTGACATTGTATATCCTATTTACAGACATTTTAATTAGTAAATATTAAAAAAAAAAAAAAAAAAAAAACGTGACGAGAGCTACATTAGTGCTGTCTTCACAATGTATCTATTAAGCTTGGTGGGCATTAGATAATGGAATAGTCGTCTTATCAGGTTGGCTAAATAACAAAAATATCTTACCTAACTTTTTTGTTTAAGGATCTTGGGGTCATTTTGCAAAAGCAGCATCTACGAAATGTTTTTTTATTGAAGCCTACCTTAGTCAAAAATTTCGGGAATGTTAATTTGTTTTGAGAGAATTATCATTCAAATATCTCGGTTTTTCGCCTTATATAGACAACTGTGCCTTCAATGGTAACTGCTATCACTACTGCAATTCCATCTTAACTTCTAAAACCAATACCCCAAAAGTTATTTCAAAGATATTTTGTTAATTAGTCAAGTTAACCTCACGATTATTATCTTTTTTTATTTTTGGCCGAGCCTCGTAGACGCGTGATGAAGACAGCACAGCTCTAGCTCTCATCTTCTAAAAAAAAATGTATTCGAATTGATATCAAGGAGCCTGTGGTTATAATTTAAGCCTATCTATAAAATTTTATATCAGAAAATAAGGCAACCACACAAAGTGTGCTGCACTTGACTCTGACATATGTTGGAGTGCCGAAAGGTTTGCTTCACGATATTTGCATCGTGATATTTGCTAGTAGTAATATAGTTCTCAAAGATGTGTTTTAGGGCATGTGTGAAAGGTCCTTCTGCTCTGTGTTTCGTGTGTGATAGACGGGGTCCTGTGACATTTGCTGTTTCTGAGCAGCTACAATACTTCGTCCAATCTGTTCAGCGCGGAGCACTTGTTATTTCTACTTCGCGCACATCGAGCGACTTTTTGTGGTCTGGTCACGTCTGAGGGGCAAACACGTGAGTGAGCGCCGTGCAGAGACTGCGGAGAATGTTCCAGAATGACGCAGCGGCGATGGCTAGAGGGGGGGGGGGGGTGGAGGCGGGGAGGCAAGAGAGCAATCTCGCAATAGCGCGCCTTGCTGTAGATGAGGTGCCTGCCTGAGCGGAACGCCTTCCTCTACATCTTCTCCACACTGAGGAGAGCCAAAGGAGAAGGCGAAAGGCATGGCGATGGTGGGAATCAAAGCTTGACCGCCATATCAGTTTCCATAATGGCGTCGTTTCCGCGAACCGATGACATCCAATTTTTTTTTACGAAATGATATCTAACAATGACTACTGTTTCTAAATATTTCAATTCGTTATTGGGTGCACGATAATTTGTTTTTTTCGGATTGGGGTTCTTTAGTTATACGCTCTTCAAATTCGTATTCAAATCGTTGTATGCACTCTTTTAGAAAAAAATATTAAAGTAATAATTTGTGTGGACATAAACGTACATGTTAAAAACAGTAAATGATCAAAAATGGGAATTATATTTATAAAAATGGTAGTCGGAATTGGCTATTTCCGCAGGGCAATGTCTCCTGCCTACTTAAGCAAGGAACTTTGTAGAGGGGCTAAATTTCCTTTCTTATTCGCATATTACAACACACACCTAATGGACTTAACAGCTGCACCGAGGAGGACAGGTGCTGAAAAGGTGAATAGAATCGCACATGATTTGTTTAATAAAAACGTTTTTTTTCTTACTTGGTGTTAACGTATTTACGTGTTTATATATCGGCCGCTGCTCGATAAAAATAAATCTGATGTTTATACAATTTTTATTTCTTAATATTTATATGTTTTTAATAAACGGTCCTGCACGTCATTTTATTTCACATGATAAAGGCTCGAAAATGTAAGAAACATTGCTCAAGATTACACCAATGCTAAAGAATGGCGTGAGCGAGAATTTACAATTAATTTTTGCAGGAGATTTGACATATCTGTCGGGTGTCTTGAATATACCACCCATAATATGACATGAAAAAAAGATGCTCATTTTGCGTTCCTAAATGCCGGAGTGAGATTTCATAATTAAAGTGTATTGCTAATTAAACGTATCTAGATCGCGGACACACTTTCATATGTTATTTTATTCTTCACAGATAAGACATTCGTCATAATTTTAGGAGCAATCAACTTTCACGGCATCAATATCAACGTAAAAAGTAGTGTCTCAATCTGCTCATTGCGGCAGAGTATGCATTGAGAAATCGATCATTTACTGTAAAGGAAAGACACATGCTTCTTGTATTATGTTTAATTAACCAATACGAGCAACAGTGCAGCTAAATATATGTGAAAAAAATATTTTACGAAAAATTGAAATATAATAAAACATATTTCCTGAATACACAAACGTACTTACGCTGGAATGGCCAGCAGCGCAAAGACCACAAACACCATCAGTGTCAGTTTTTGTGCCATCTTAAACACTCGATAACTCTTCAGTCTTCGTAAAAGAGTTGCAGCAAAACGTATGATTTAACGGGATGTTGGAGCAGCATTTTTATAGTATAATTTCTATTCGAAAAAAAGTGCCTCTTAAGAAATGACATTTCAACACTATCGAATCAAAGAAGAGCTTTTCGAAGGGATTTTCACGGGCCAATCCCGGAAGGAATGAGGAGACAATAGGCGTGTCTTCCTGACTTATGCAGCGACGCACCTGCTGCAAGCCACCTCTCGTAGATTAGAGCAAGTGCATAAAAGAAGAGCAAACACACAAAGAGAAGAAAAAAAAAGTTGACAGATTTATGCGCACTAAATAAACATACTTCTTTAAAATGGAATGAAAAGGTTAAAACTTGTTCAAGATAATGTTATCGTCACTTTTTGCATAAAAAGGAAAAAAACAATGTATTTAAACACATTCATTGTAAAAAAATGTGTCATGTTACAAAATAAATTTATTCTATGTTTAGAATAAAAATTCGGTTCATCCAAAACCCCAAAATGATTGTCTCAAAATTAGGGCACAAAGCAATATTTTCAGATACGCTGCTACAAACAATATTTAACACGAAGTATTTCGAAATAAATCAATATCACAATGTTGGTACCAAAGCATTCACCGCATCTTCAGCGTAGATCAAGAAAGATTTAAATCCTGCTTCCCAAAACCTATTCCGCTGCAAAGGGGCGTCCTTTTGAGTTTTTTTTTATTTATTAAATAATAAATACAAGTAGGCATCGTTGTGAAAAAAATTGAGCAGTAAATAAACTTAATAATTTACTTTTTCTTCTCCGCTATCTGTTCATTCTTCGGAGATTTTAGTTTGTATATTTTAAATTATAGTGTTGTGTAGATTGCATGCATTTTATAAACATTTTGTACATTATTTTGCACTACTTTAAAGTAATAAAATGAACTTTTTTGAAGTAATTCGTAATTGAAAACAAGTAGACTACTATAAATTTGTTCACTTTACCAGGACAGTTTTTCCAAATATCCCAAACCTTTTCTGATGAGTATATTGTCCATTTTTGTCCGTCATTGTTGTTGCGAAGAAAATAACTTTATAACAAAATTTCAAGTAGAACAGTGCGTAAAATAGCATTTTCTGAAAACAATATGGTGTCTAATTAAACCTACCCGTTTCGACAAATTAATTCTATGTTTAGTACCATGAACTGTTTAGGTAAACTGCTCGTTAAACCAAACACCAAGTAACTTTCACTCTTGTACCTGGAATATAGGGTAATAATTACTTTTCAATGGGTCTTGCTTGTTCATGGGGCTAAGTATAATGCACTTTGTTTGAATTAAATTAAGATGAATTTGACTTTTTCCAGCCATTGCCAAAGTTTCACTGGGTAATATTTTGCCTCTATGTGTAGTTCCGTTTTTGCAATTTCAAAAAAGAAAATAATTCTCTCATCAGTTTACACAACCACAATAAAAACGTAGAATATTTGTCAGGTTATTCATATATACATATATATATATATTGCTGCAGGATCATTTTTGTTGCTCAAGCGCGCCGGCGTACTGTCACCAGGATTTCGGTTTTTCGTCATTCTCGCGCCTCGCTGCTTGCACGTCGCGCCTCACTTCTTGGGCTCTAGCATTACCGCTCTTCCTTAACTTCCTGAGACCCTGCGTACAATTCATATAACATCGAGGTTCTTAGTCCCTGTAATTAGGATTGCTTAATAAGAGAAGGACGACCGCCTGTGCATTGAAGAGCACATTCAGGTGTCGCCGTCAGGTGGTGTGTCATTCTACTAGAGGCACAGGAATTGTTGAAATTGAACAACAAAAACAGCGACTTTCTCGGCGAAGTCGCTCTATCGTCCACGCCAAGGAATATAGCTCGTGGAGTTTGTAAACTAGTAGCCTTTCGCTGAATATTTTGACTTTAGAACTCATGAAAGTTTCCAGTCATTTCTGATGTGGGTGGTGGGATGTTAAAGGCTTTTTTTGCATCATTCCCGCGTGAACTTCGATGTTCATTGTGTTGCACATGAGGACCACGCTCATTATTGACATTCATGTTGTGCTGAAGCGTCAGATTGGCCTCACTGCCACTATGGAAGTAAATGAACGTAAACAACGCACTTTTTTAGATCCTGATAAATCCTCAGCTGCTGCTCTCCTGGAGAAAATTGAACGAAACTGTGACGATTCTGATTTGGAGCTCTCCGACACGGAAGATACCGTTGATGACAACCAGAACTGCGCATCCCTCACAGGCTTGCGAGTATATCTGTTATATCCGTTATACTGCATAAGCACTTTTGGATGTATACACGGTTTTTAAGTAAAGAATGGTATATTCCTTACAGGTGCAGAAGGTGACGCTACCCACTACAAGTCTGACACTGATGTCAAAGCCGAAATCCCGTCCCAGCAGTTACCAGTCGCCCGGGAAAAGTGGTTGTTGAAAGAACATTACTCGTCTCTCGTACCCAATCTTCAACAGCGATCACCTCCTGCAGCAGATAAAAGGTAAGGTTGGCGAGCAGACGACTATTTCTCCAGGTACATGAATGACCACGCTTTTGAGGTCACGCACGAAATGACAGAGGAATCCTTCCTCCAACGCACTCATGATCACTTAATTCTCCCGGGGAAATGAAAGCGTTTCTTGGTGCAACGCTTCATATGAGCTGCCTGGGGTGCCCTCAAGTGAGACTTTACTGTAGTCGAGAAACCCCCGTTACTGCGATCGCCGATAGAATCTCAAGAGACAGCTACTCTCAGTGGTGATCCAACCGGTCGGAAACGATCTTGCAGTATCCGACGAAAAAAAGGTTGACCTACTGCGGAAGGTCCGCCCACCCCTTGATGTCATCAAAATAGCTTGCCTGAGTCTGCCACGCGCCCCAAACGTGTGCATTGATGAACAGATAGTTCCATTTACAGGCCACGGCTATATCAAGCAATTTGTATCTAGCAAGCCTAATCCCATTGGCCTCAAAAACTTTGTTCTGGCTCGCCCCAAAGGGCTGATCGCAGACTTTGACATATTTCAGAGAAAAGGCAGCCTTGGGTCAGACCAAAAGCACGGCATCGGTGCTTCGGTAGTTTTGAA
Source organism: Ixodes scapularis (assembly GCF_016920785.2). Lineage (NCBI taxonomy): Eukaryota > Metazoa > Arthropoda > Arachnida > Ixodida > Ixodidae > Ixodes > Ixodes scapularis. Next base: position 59,474,588 of record NW_024609879.1, on the reverse strand, counting down.
GCTGACCGAAAGCCTGACCGAAGAGATCGTCTTTGTTTTTTGGACCGCTACTTCGCGAGCATTTCACTTCTTGAATGATTAGTTGAAAAGAAAATGTGAGTCACTGGGACTATCTTGAAGTCGAGGCTGTCGAAGTCACTGAAAATTAAAAGTGATCAAAACGTGCGTGCCGAATGACGCGGCAGTCTTTCGCAGTGTGTGGGGACTTTGTGAAATATTGCGATCGCGTGGTTGTATGATAACAAGCCGATCATGTTTGCATCCACCCATGTTGGCATACAACCCACTGACGAATGCACACGCCCCTCGAAGAAAGACAGGAAGCAAACCAAAGTCACGAGACCACCAATTGTTGCTCAGTACAACACTTTCATGTGGGTGTCGACTTCTGCGACAGAATGTTGACTTTCTATTTAATGACAACGCGGACAAGAAACTGGACTGTTCGGACCATCATCTTGATAATCGATGTAAGAGTTGTCAACTCCTGCCTCCTCTACAAAGCGGATCAAGTTCAACTCTGCGCTTCGACAAAGAAGGTCATGCAACTGCTGGACCTCAAGTTTCAGCTGTTGCACTACCTCCTACCTGCAGAGAAAACGAAAGCCCTCTCAGATGGCGAGTGTGTCACCTTGGAAGTTAGACAGCCTGCAGTAGTGCCCCTGCCACCACCGGCAGGCTGTACGCCGCTTAGCAGATTCCTACATGCCGGAACTCATTGACCAGAAACCTGCCAGCTGGTAAAGAAATCCTGGTTGTTCGCAGAGAACATAGTTTCGCTGGTGCACCTGCCAGTTATTCCTGTGCCGGACAGTCCCTCGAAACTGTTTGAAGAACTCTCACCAAAAGTAAGCTATACTACTATAGTCGAGGAACCCGTATTAGTGCAATTGATGAAATATGTTGATTCATGCTTCACGTACGGGAAACGTATTTATCATGCACCCACCGTTTTGTAACAGCTTAGTCCTGGTGTGCAATCTGTTGCACATTCAGTATCGTTTGATCCAATTGTAAAAAAAGCTAAAACGCGCGTCGAAAATGTGTGGGCCATGCACTCAACAAAGTTCAATGAATTCTTTTTTATTTCAAAATATTTTGGGGGTTTCAGGAGGTTTTAAAGAAGCCAGTAGGACGGCCTGTCGTTTCTCTAGATACATTCACGAATGACGGACGATGTGGTAAAAGTAAACATATATAACTGAAGGTTAGATGGGGTTGAACCTCTACCAGACACACACACACAAAATAAAAGAGAACACACGTCAAGACAGCGGCACCTAGCCTCGACGGCGGCCGCAGCAGCCGACAGTGCGTCGGCGTAACAGCTGGAAATCGCGAGAAAGAATCAGTAGATCAATCAGCGCTACTACGCAGGGCTCTTTATGCACCATGCTCGTAATCTCAAATATTTGACCTTGAATGTTTGGAAAAAAGCTAGGGCGAGATTTACTGGGCATCGCTCTGGCCTCCTTATCTTTTGCGCTCCGTGTAAGTGTATACGAGAACATTCTAGATGACCGGACAAGCTATCTTTTCTATTATGCACTCGTCATTACTCACCCCTTTAAGAACGCACCGTCCAGATGCACCACAAAACAAAACATAATAATGGTCACTTAAAAATGTCCTCTTCAACAATAAAAGTTCACAGTCCTACCGAGCGTAGAACGGCTTGAGTCCAACTACGTAAGCTACATCAGGTCGTCGTCGGCGTCGTGATGATGTTTGCAAACGTCCGGGCACCACTTTGTAGTTGAGCTCCCCGAGGCGACGAATTATCTTGTACAGTGCGCCTTCAACTTAACGCCGCCACGGCGTTTGCCGTTTCTGACAGTCCCTACGGCGACCGATTGAACTATGCGAAGAATGTTTGGGTTCCCGATTTCTATCCCATCCTGCGAAGGCATCCCCAAAGTTTTGTTGACAAATTTAATAATAAGTAGCCGGCAGGAGCTCGATGTTTGGGAACGCAGTGGCGGCGTTAATTTTGGGATGCACTGAACGGTACGAAGTGCCGTTTCAATAGCTTGTCGCTAAGGCCATGGCGACGAATGGGTGTCCACATCCTGTTTCGGGGCTGGAAACGAACATTTCGGCGACTAAAGATGTAGCGGCCAGCTTCGACACGCTGCTGGTCTTGAATCCGAAGTCGGGCGAGCTGGAGCACTCCTTCGGCCAGTTGATCAACCACCTGGCCGTCGTCGCTCCAAAGGTGCAAATCAAATGGTCTATTGAAGTTCCCAGTTGTAGCCAAACGTGACGTAGGCGCGAATCTTAACCCGGTGTATTGTGCTCCAGGTCGTCGTACATGGCGTTCATATCGGCGATGGTATTGTTTAGCAGTTCCGTCAGCCCGTCCTTATGCGTATGGTATGCCGTCGTTCAACGTTGGCTGATGTGGCTGAGCCGGGGGATCTCTTGAGTCAGCTCTGCAAAAAACAACGATTATCGGTCTTTAATCAGTATTTCGGGGGAACCGTGCCTGACGACGATGAATTCGGCGAAGAACTTGGTGGCTTCCACTGCAGTGCCCAATAGAATCGTTTTGCTCTCGGCACACCTTTTCCGGTAACCGGTCTCGAGGACCATCCACCGGATTACTTGCGTCGATGGAGAGAACGGTCCAAGCAAGTATATTCCGACCTGTGGAACGGCGTAGTCGGCGGAGGGATCGGCTGCAGGAGTCCTGCCGACTTCGTCGGTGGTTTCGTGCGTTATTGTCATTCGCGGCACTATCGGACGTAGAGCTAGACAGTCTTCGAGAGCTTGGACCAGTAGTATGTTTCTAGACTTTGTTCAAGCTTTCTAGTGTTGCCCAGGTTACCCGCCGTCGGATCGTCACGGCCCTCTTGGAAGACTTCCGTTCAAAGACTCGCAGGGATAACCAGCAGGCACGTTGAATATGTTCCGCCCAGGTTTTCTTTGTACGGCACACTTTCTCGAACAATAAAGGTTGTAACGGCACGTGCGAGGACACCTGGAACTGCACTCTCCCCTCCCTCAAAGTGTGTAAGTTGTGCATGTAACTCAGGATCATCTCGTTCAAGTGCTACCATGTCCGCGGTAACCGCGCCGACAAAAACGTCGTCGTCGTCGCTCTCGTGGGCGCGCTCAGACGTTAACTCGACTGGTACTCTCCACTACCAATCGGCGTCGCTGTGCTTGTGGCCGGACTCGTAGATTACACCTGAAATCGAATACGCCACCGCGCGAGACGTCATAAACTATCCTTCAGGTCTGGGGGCCAACAAAGCGAGTTGCGGTCTGTGGTTACTCGAAACGGGCTTTCGTTCAGGTACGGGCGGAACCTGTGCATTTCCCAGACGATGGCAAGGCAATCCTTCTCGGTCGCTGAGTAATTGCTCTCTGCCTTGGAGAGTGTTTGACTGACGTAGGCAATTGCTCCTTCTGAACGTCTTGCGGTTGAACGAGCACCATGCCAAGCCCTGTATTACTTGAGTCCCTGTGAATTTCGTGGATGCAAACTGGTCTAAGTGGCCGAGAATCGGAGGCGTCTGGATTCTTAATCTGAGCTCGTCGAAGGCCCGCTGTTGTTCTTCTATCGAATCGAACATTACGGCATACTTCGTAAGACATATCAGCGGGGCGGAAAGTTTGGCAAGGTCCCGAACCAAGGGTCTATACTGGTCTGAAAGCCCCAGAAATCTCCATAAGTCATTTTTTTTTGTTGGCTGAGGAAACTGGGCTACGGCTGATTTCATCGCAGGGTCAAGCAGTACACGTTCGTTACTCACAAAATGGCCTAAAAACTTCATTTCACCATAGGCGAGCCCTCAATACGTCGGCTTGAGTGTCACTCCGGCGGTCTTAATGGTTTGAAGCACGGCCCGACGTTGCCTCACGTACCTTTCAAAGTCGCTTGAAAATACCACGATGTTGTCGAGGTAGACAAAACAGCTTTGCTATTTCAGGCCAGCCAGCACTGTGCCCATGATTCACTGAAATATTTACGGGGCTGTGCATAGTTCGTAGGGCATTACTTCAAATTTCTACAGTTCATCTGGCATAACGAACGCTGTCTTCTCGCAATCTTGTTTGCCGACTTCGAAAAGCCTGTAGCTGCTCTTTAAGTCCATTCACAAAAAATAACGAGCGCGGCGAGCAGATCTAGGGTGTCGTCGAAAGGTCAATGTTCCGTCCATCTTCTTTACAAGGACATCTGGGACGCCCATGGACTACTTGAGGATTGAATATTTTGTCGTCGAGCATTTCCTGCACTTGTTCTTATATCACCTCCCTCTAATTTAGAGAAATCCGGTACGGCGACTGGCGAATAGGCAGTACGTCGTCTTTAGTAACCATGCGGTGTTTTGCTATCGTCGTTTGTCGCACCCCTGTGGATGCGCGAAGCACCCGTTGAACTCGCTGAGAAGTTTAGCTAGCCGTCGCCATTCTGTATGGGGCACCTTGAGGTCGACTTTGATCTGTGACGACGGCCTGCTGTTGGACTGAGACGCGAAGGATCTTCGGAGACTGCAGGCATGGCGGCTAACGCTCGAAGTTGCTCGATGCATCCCACGGGTGTATCCTTCGTTAGCTGCTGAGACTTCTATCAAATGATCGTCACCAGAACAGTTTCACGTCCTCCTTCACAGTCCGCAATGCTTCGTTGAACACCAATTACTCTTGCCAGGAGCAGTTGAACGCTACCCTCTTGGAGAGCTTTCCGCACGTGGCTGCATCGGCCCATTTGAGAACAAGAACGCTCGAACGGCGGTGGCAGGTTCACGTGGTGGGCGAGAACCCGGCTATGGAACGGGTTTTCAGAATCACCAACCTATTGTCTCTTAGGCCGTTGACAGCCTCGTCGTTGCTTAAAATGCCTAGCCCTGGGATACCGTCCCCTTCGAAGTCCTGTAGAACGCCGAATTTCACTGGGCAGGTCTCGCTGTGAATCTCGAATCGAGCGGCACACCTCCTGACCGGTGTCGTAAGGTTCTCCCCGGCGGTTCGTATTTGACGTTTTTACCATGGCGTCGTCACATTCCGGAGGCATCGAGAGAGTCTCCCAATGAAAACGAAGTCATCTGATCCGGTGTCTGTGAGTGCCGACACTTCCTAGTTGTCGATCAAAACGTTGAAATTATTGGGTGCAGTTGCGGTAGCGTTATTTGGATGCGTGGCGTCGCAAGAGTGGGAGCTCTACGCGTTCTTGGAGTTTCATTGCGTTGTTGGCCTATGGCAACTCAACCTCTAGAGTTTGACGCTCTTAGTTTTCCCGGCAAAAAGGGGGAAGAGGCTCTCAAGGGGGATCTGCGTAGAGGCGAAGTGGGACGAAGAGGGGACGGCGAACGGAAACCGCGGTGGAGAGACGGTCCCGGGGATGGCGACCGGCGGAGGTATTCATTTATGACCTAAGGGCGCTCGCCCTATTTTGTAAGTGAATCGCTATGCTCAAGACCTCGGAGTTCTAGCTGGCGGTTGTCGCAGGAGCGATAGGCATGGTAAGCCTCACTACAGTGGAAACATAGTGGACGCCAGGCTGGAGCCCTCCACACGTCGGTCTTTCGAGCCCCACGTCACTGCTGGTAGGGAGTGTACTGTGTCGAAGGGGCCTCTCATCGAAGTGCCACCGAGTGCAACCTGAAAGGCGGGTGACACGCAACGGCCGCTTAGCTCAGTGCCGGTGGTTCCAGAACGGCATCGGCAAGAACCTCGGCTGGAGCGCTAGTTGCAATTCTTCCTTGACAACCTCGGCGATTTAGGGCGAAGCTGGGCTTGCGGCAGCAGGTAGTAGTGTCTTAGGTTCCTACTAGATGTCGTCCCGGATGATCTTGCGGATCTCATGGGTGCTGCGTCTAGAGGGCGAGAGGCAGAGACGGCGCGAAGACACTGGTAGTGGCTGGCTTTTGGGTAGAGGGCGACCTTAATGTTCGCTGCCTCAGTGATAAACCTTCGAGAGCAGTCGGCGGGTTGCGCACAAAGCCATCAAAAACGACATTCGCTACACCGCACATACGAATTCGAAGCTGGTTTTTGTCCGTCGCCTGAGGGTTGGCGCGGGTTCTCAGGCGCAGGACGCGATTAATGAAGCTCGTGGCAGTTTAGTTGGTTCGCTGGGTTCCTGAACGTATTTCAAACGCTCACCGTGGAAGGACGCGGGCGTACGTGCAGCGACAGATCGGACTAAGATGGGTGGGGTGATCATGGCTGGTCTTGCTCTCGGCTGGCAGGGGACCAAGCTCCGGGGCCTTTCATTGTGTGCAACGGATTGCTCGTGTATCGTATTCCTCCTCCAAAAAGTCTTCTTTTGCTGAGGAAGTGGGCTCGCACTGCGGGCTCTCGTAGGAGTAGGCCGTATAGGTTGCGCTACCCCACACCTTTATCAAAATGTAAGGAATGACAAAAATGAGAAGGGAAAGATATTGATTTAACTAATAATTTATTGGGGGCGAACTTGCTCCAGAAACGAAACGAAATACAGGAGGACATTAAGACTGCTTACGTGTAGGAATGCGAATGCCTTATAATCCCGCGGTTGAAACGTTTTCAAGTAATGTTTCTACACGTGCTAATGTCTTCACGGCTTCTGTAATGAAGAATCTGCGTTGCCTTGCGCATATCGAAGACAACGTGAAGAACGGCGTCTAGGAGGCCGTCGAGGACGACGTCAACGACAGCGTCTAGGACGACCTCTGGGAGACTCCTGAAAACGACGTATAGAACGACGTCCTAGAGATCGACACCAAGTACGGCGACTAGGACGGCTTCTAGGACGGCGTGCAGCACACCGTCAAGGACGTCAACGAGTACAACTTCTCATACCAATTAAGAAAGCCGTCTAGGACGACATCGAAGACGATGTCAAAAACCTGTCTAGGACAACAAATAAGACGACGTGAAAGAAAACCTCTAGGACGACGTCTAAGACGATGTCAAAAACGACGCCTAGAGGACGACGTGTAGGACAACCTCTAGGGCGACCTCAAGGACGACGGGCAGGACACCGTCAAGGACGTCAACGAGTGTAACTTTTCTGAACAATCGAGAAAGCCGTCTAGACGACATCGAAGACGATGTCAAAACCGTGTCTAGGACATCAAATAAGACGACATGAAAGACAAACTCTAGGACGACGTCTAAGACGATGTCAAAAACGACGCCTAGAGGACGACGTGTAGGACAACCTCTAGGGCGACCTCAAGGACGACGGGCAGGACACCGTCAAGGACGTCAACGAGTGTAACTTTTCTGAACAATCGAGAAAGCCGTCTAGACGACATCGAAGACGATGTCAAAACCGTGTCTAGGACATCAAATAAGACGACATGAAAGACAAACTCTAGGACGACGTCTAAGACGATGTCAAAAACGACGCCTAGAGGACGACGTGTAGGACAACCTCTAGGGCGACCTCAAGGACGACGGGCAGGACACCGTCAAGGACGTCAACGAGTGTAACTTTTCTGAACAATCGAGAAAGCCGTCTAGACGACATCGAAGACGATGTCAAAAGCGTGTCTAGGACATCAAATAAGACGACATGAATGACAAACTCTCGGACGACGTCTAAGACGATGTCGAAAACGACGCCTAGAGGACGACGTGTAGGAGAACCTCTAGGATGACCTCAAGGACGACGTGCAGGACACCGTCAAGGACGTCAACGAGAACAACTTCTCGGACCAATCAAGAAAGCCGTCTAGGACGACATCGAAGACGATGTCAAAACGTGTCTAGGACAACAAATAAGACGACGTGAAAGACAACCTCCAGGACGAAGTCTAAACGATGTCGAAAACGACGCCTAGAGGACGACGTGTAGGACGACCTCTAGGACGACCTCAAGGACGGCGCAAGGGACGGTGTCGTCCTTGGCGTCGTCCTACAGGTTTTTCAAGACGTTGTCTTCTAGGCGCCCTTCTCGATGTCAAGGACGCTGTCGTCCGTGAGCATACGACGGAGCGGCGCTTGCTAACGACAGGCCACCGCATTTTCGCGTCAACCTCCCTCCCCCTTCCCTTGTCCGCTGCACCGCCAGCAGTTCGGCAGGCTCCTTAGAGACGATGACGCCGTTGCTATAGAGCCACATGATGCGTCGTAGCAAATGGGAAGTTAGGGGCCGTTTTCGGTGAACAGAAAACACGTGATTAGCTCCATGGGATAACTAATGCTTGCGCACTAAAAAATAAAGGACGTTTACAATCCTTTGTAATGCCGAACTAGAGCGCAGCTCTTGACGTGGAGGATGGGAGGGTACGGAGGGGACGTGTGACACCACGAGGGTAAAATGTTCCCTCTCAGTTTGGCGGAGAAATTCCCTGCTAAATTTACCGGAAAAATGTCCCACTGAAATTGAGCGGAAATATTTTGCCCTCATGACGTCACACGTGACGTGACGTCTTGTGTGATAACACGAGGGTAAATGTTTTTTGCTAAATTTGGCGGGAAACGTTCCCGCTAAATTTAGCGGATAATGTTCCCGGTAAATTTAGCGGATATTGTTCCATGTTAAATATAGCGGAAAATTTTTCCCGCCAAATTTAATGGAAAGTTTTTCTCTCTTGACGTAACACTGACGTAAAGTGTGACGCCATTATAAGAGACACCCGATAATGCAACGCGCTGTTACGCCGACGGTGACGTCGGCAGCGTCGCCGCTTATACTGGTAACTTGCGCCTAAAAGCTAAGCTCTAAAAAAAGAACACACGCAAAGAAAGCAGGAGCGAGCATCGACGGCGGCAGAAGTACGCGACGGCCCGTCGTCGTAAGAGTTGGCTTTCGCGAGTGAAAATCACTGAATGATTCCGCGATACAGCGCGCGGCTCTTTATCTACTATGCTCGTCATCTCGACTACTCAACCTAGAATGTTCGGAAAAGAGCTAGGGCGCAGGCATTTTGGCCTCGTTATATATTACGCTCGGGGTAAGAGTATACACAATCCTTTTAGATTAATGGAGAAGTTATCTTCTCGATCATGCACGCGGTAATATATTATTCTTTTTATTGCGCTGATGTTCGCTTATACTGCTACTACAATAAGACATTTTTTTATTCGTAAACGTGCGACGTTGGCGAGCCGATATTCTTGACAGAACTTTAAAACGTTGACGTTCTTTGTTGCCTTAATTTACTTATTCACCTGAAATTTCTCTCGCAGAGAATATTACCGCGTGAAAGAATATACAAATACTTTACCCCCCTAGGGGGAATACATTCTACTCCTCTAAATTTCAATAGCCTCAGCGCGGACAGGCTTCCGGGCCTTGACGAGAGCCATCTATCGTCGGGGAGGTCTCGGCTATCGGGCGGTAAATGATGATAATGATGATGTTTGTTCTACATACCAAATTTATTGTTGCGGAAACGCTCGAGATACATGCCGCGCGCCACAAGGAAAAACATGGCGTCTAAAATCTAGCTCAGTGCTGCGCCAAATACTTTTCTGCGCTGTGCCGTCATGATCTTCCCAAGGGTTGCACGTTGCACGTGCCTCGTGCATCGACGCACCTTGCACTACTTTTGAAACATGAAGGGGCTTTACCCCCCATTCACACTGGAAGCGGATCCGCGTTCGCGAAGCGGTTGCGAAAGCGGTTGTATAAAGATCCAGTGCAATTGCACGCGCATTTGATGTCATCGTGTGCGCGTGCAATTGTACTGAATCCTTATACAACCGCGTTCGCAACCGCTTTGCGAACGCGGATCCGCTCCCAGTGTGAATGAGCCCTTAGGTGGAATCGGAGATGACACCGCTGCGGCCGCCGCGAACATCCACGTGCACATGCACGTGGACTGATGCGGACCTCCACTTAATCAGGGCTGGATTCGGCGCTTTAGGCGTTCTGTCTATACTTCGTTTCACCCCACGTGCGAGCGAAGGCAAAGCTGGAAGCGCGAGCACGAAAGCTCCGCGCGTTCACGCTTTGCTCGAGCGCGCGAGCTGGGGAGAAGCGCTAAAAGCGCTGGTCTCGCGCTCTTAGCCCCGGCCCCGCCCGCAGATAAGGCGAAACGAAGTATAATGCAAATGAGCGAAGTGGAATGTATTCCCCCTAGTAAAGTATTTGGAATATACTTCAAGACACCGTTTTACCTCAATTCAATACTCAATGAAGGTAACGCGCGAACACGTGGCTGCAAGAACATCGAGCATTGCGAGGGCAGGCTCGCCGTTGCAGCAGTCAAATTACGAGCTCGCGCTGGGTGCTTTTTTGGCTCGGGCACAAGCCGAGCTTCTGGCCGGCACCATTTCCAGCGTTCAAGCGTGCTGAAATGCGCGCGATACGCCTGATTTCCGAGGCTGCAAACGCTTGCGGTCAGCATTCTGTTGCAATCTGAAAAGAGGAAAAAAGCTCGTGTACAGCGGTTGGTGCACCCTCTCCGCTAGCATTGAGTGCATTGCCACAAAATCTGACCGCAAGTTTTCTTTTTTTATAGAATGCATGAGAAGAGGTTGGGGGGTGTCCCGGTGTCCTGCTCTTTGACCTCGCCCCCTCCCTCCTCTCCGGTCAGCTCTGTCACGTGATCCAAGGGAGAGGAGGGCACGCTACACGCTGATAAGCATAGCTAGATCCGGCAGCGCGCGCGTCGGCAGTCGCTTTTTTTCTTTTTCTTTGTCTGCTTGTTGTCCGCTGCAGTTCGAACTTGGTTTGCCCTACCTGCTTCAATCTGCCGCCTTTCCCTGCGGTCTTATTAGGATGTCTTTTGACAACGTATTGTATGAGCATTAAAGCTATCAGTGTTCGAAAAGTCATACGCGTATATCGGCAACAAGAGATTCTTCAAAGCCAGGAATTCTTGCAGTTTCTTTGGATTCGGCAAATGACCGCTTGTGCGGCGCATCGTCTTGAAACTTCTAGGAGCCTCCTTCTTGGTTTTGTGTTTGTGTGGTTGTCCTGCTTTGACCGTGTCGACCTATATCTTGGATTACGTCTTTCAAGTCCGCTATTATTATGGTAAGTGAATTGCTACCTACTAGTTGGCAACAGAATGACCATTCTTCTACGGGTACTCTTCCAGATCATCTATAGAATAATGCAGCGTCTGTTCTCGCAGTAGCCGGGAGAATAATTTCTCCAAAGAACCTCGGTTTTTATTTGCTTTGCAATCTTCTCAGTTGTATAAAAGCTTAGAGTTCCTCTTCACATTTCACAGATCGCTTGTATGTTTGTTTTTGTCTACGTAATAAGTTGTAATAAACTTCTGGGAGAATTGAAAACAATGTTTTGTGTCTGTTTTTCTGTCCATTTGCAAGCACCTGCCCGAGCACACTTTTTCTACGTGTTTGCTCCCTGTTTTCAATAGGCTTATGAGTTTCAAGATGTCTTAAATAAGTTCAAGATAACCAACCTTCCAGACGACACCCATTTACGGCTAGCGTATAACTTGCCTATTTGAATGGCGCGTTCAAATGTGTGGTCACGTGTCTAGTCGAACTGGCACCCGTATCAAATGGCTACCGTATCAAACGGGCACCCGTATCCTATAATCACTTTGATCTAAAGGTATCGACAGGTTTGCCACCCGTTTGATTCAAACGGGTCGACCAGTTTGCCACCCGTTTAAATGTCAAATATTTTTTTTTTCAGTAGGGTTACGCTACATGACGAGGACATTTACCCTACCGCCCCGTTCAACCATCCTCTTCTCTATCACAGCCAATGCACCAACTGATTGCGATGAAGTTGTTAAAAATAAAAGATCTCTGCTGCTTCATCGAGGAATATCAGTTGCGAGAGGACATGTTCGTCTCGGAAAGATCAACTAAATATCCTGCTGACGAACTTCACTTCGGAATACCAACACCTCAGCCATGGCACTTCGCTCGCTTCTTTATAGGACACCATGTAGGTGAGCAATGCGCGGACTCTTGCCAATGCACACTCAAGAATTTCCATCGCGGAAAAGGCTGCCTCAACTTCGACGTGAGGCACTACCCCGGAAATTCACGAAAATACCCTCACGAAAGTCACGAGGGTCACGAGGTGACGTCGCGACGTTACCTTCGCGACGTCAAACTTGACGTCACGTGTAATGTCATTACAGAAACACGTGACATCTGACGTCACGTCACGTCACATGCCTCTAACGTTCCCAGTATTACCGCTAAATTTAGTGGGTAAAAGTTTTCCGCTATATTTGGCGGTAAATATTTCCGCTAATTTATCCTCATGACGTCATGTGTGACGACACCTGTGATGTCGTATATGGCGTCACGGGTGACGTCTGGGGGTAAAATGTTTCCGCTCAATTTAGCGGAAGAATTTCCCCGCTATATTTAGTGGGAGAGGAAGAGGGGCGCACTTTCCCTTCTGGACCCTCCCCCCTACTCCTCAGAAGCTGCGCTCTAATTCGCCGTTAAAAACAATTGTACACTTCTTTTTATTTTAGGTGTTACTTAAGCTTACGAATAAGTATATCCGCGGCGTAGATTCGGCAATGCTTAAAAAAAACAAAAAAAAACATGGGTGACTTCACGTGTGCTCGGAATAATTAATAGAACGTAGACAAGCATTTGCTTGATTAAAAAAAAACAAAAAAACATTTATTTAGAGGAACTTGCTGAGGTAACTTCGGAATACAATATGATTATAAGAAGTGAAAAGAAATATTATATTTGTAGAGTAAATATTAGGATGAAAACAATGTCCAAAATGTTTTGGCACTGCTTAAAGAGATGCGGCACCGATTTTGCAGGAATAAACGAAATTACCTATAACCGGCAGGTAATTGTAGATGATACAGAAAAAGCTTCGTGTCTAAATACTTACCTTCAATCTCCTTCCTTACCCAAATACAACTGTATTTTTTTCTCACCCGTGAGTACTGTACCAATTCCAAAAATGCAGCCAGTCGAACATAGCATGAGTGGTATCGAAATGCTACTAAAAGGTATCGACGAAACTAAGGCAAATGGCCCAGATGGCATACCTGCTCGCGTGCTTAAGCGCTGTGCTCATCTGATTCCGCTCTATATATTTTTTTAGTTTAATTTATGCGAAGCTAGTATCTGTGGGTTTCTTGCAAACGACTGGAAGACCGCCCGACATAGTTCCTATTCGCAAAGCTGGTTCTTGGAAAGATGAAAAAAATAAGGCATATTTCCTTGACCTTGATCTAATGCAAGATCATAGAACATAATTTATACACTGATATAATATATTATATGTATTTTTACTATCTAAATTACAGCACAGTTTCTGTAAGGGCTTCTCTTGTGCCACGCAACTCTTCGAATTTTTTTATGACTTGTCATCTCAAGTTGATAAGGGAGGCCAAACATATAGTAAATTCCTGATTTTCTCAAGGCTGTCAATACCGTGTTGCATTCCCTTCTGCTCAGTGAGCTTAAGATGCTAAATATAGACCTCCTGGGGAGCACCTATGAAAGCAGGTGTCTGGTGAGTGGCGGCAGCACGGACCCCGAGCCATGCGGGTTCGCCCGCCCACTTCTGGCTGTGCGTGCCTTTCCCGTGTCCTGGGAAAAGGGCATCCTAGTGGTCGAGTCAAGCCTGGGGTAGGTTTGGACCTTTCGGGACCCTCCGGGCGAGGCAATACACCACTTCGGCCCCTGCTACTCGAAGATGGAGTCTTGGTAAAGCCCGGCCAGGATGGTTCAGTCTAGTCGCCTTTTCTTCAGCTCTCCCCTCCTGTCTTTCACTTTTACATTTCCTTTTTTTTTACTTCTTTCTCACGTCTCATACTCCTTTTTCACCCCTCTTTGGCTGCAAGAGCTAACATTGTGTGTAGGTAACAGGTTGCAGGAGACAGCGCCTATCAGAACCAACCCGACATATGCGACCGCACCTTTAGGATGCTTGATGACATCAACCATTTCCGTTTTAAAGTTTTCAGATGGGGTACAAAGGTAAGTTTCTTGTAAAAAATCACACCCAAAAATTTGTGTTCTTCCTGGACTGATATTTTAATGCTATTAAGATGCAAGGAAGGATCAAGAGACAATCCCCGGCGTAACGAAAAAGGAACGCAGACTGTTTTTTCATGAGAAAATTTTAAGCCGTTTTCGTCTGCCCACTTACACATTCTATTAATTGTAAGTTGCAACTGTCGTTCACAACTGGAGGGGTTACAGGAAGACACAGAGATTTGCACATTATACACATATAGAAAGTAAGTTACTGATGATGGCATAACCTTAGCTAGACTGTTAATCTTTACAGCAAAGAGGGTAACGCTCAGCACTCCTCCTTGAGGAACACCATTTTCTTGAGAGAAAACATCTGACAGTGTGGAGCCCAATCGGACTTGAAAAGTTCTTTTGCTGAGAAAGCTCTGTATGCACTGAAGCCTGCGGCCCAGCACACCACGAAGTATTCCGTACCTCCATGTGGTATCATATGCTTTGTGTAAATAAAAAAACACTGAGACACAATGCTGCCGGTGTACAAATGCCTCACGTATAGCCGTCTCTAGACGAACCAAATGATCTGTGGTCGCTGGTCCCTCTCGAAGGCCGCACTGGTTTACATAAAAAAATTCTCAGTCTCTAAGAAATGGACAAGACGACGATTCACAAGCCGCTCATAAGTCTTCCCTAAGCAACTTGTGAGTGCGATGGGGCGATAGCTTGTAGGAACGGAAGGGTCTTTCCCTGGTTTCAAAAAAGGGATTATGTGGGCATGTTTCCAGCAACGAAGAAAGGCAGCGGCTTGCCATAGATGATTAAAAAAAGTTAACAGGCCGTTTGAAGATTCAGGGAACAGTTTCCTCAACATTTCATAGTGGAGTCTGTCTGGCCCTGGTGCAGACTGCTTCTTTGCTCCAAGAGCAACCTTCAGTTCGCACATTGTGAATGGTCTATTGTAAAAATATGAACCACCCTCCGACATCGAGATGGGCTGCTTTTCAACAGTCGACTGAAAATTCTTGTATTTTTCGCTAAAATTAGGGGAGCTACTAATAAGCTGAAAATGCTCCCCGAGAACATTTGCATGATTTTGCAGCGATACAGAGGGGGAAGAAAACAGGAGTTCGGAAAGATTGGTAATCTCCTCGAACTTTCCGCAGGCGATCCCACACTTCTTTAGCTGGAACAAAGCTATTTAGAGAAGATATATATTTTTTGCATAATGTCCTCTTCGCCTGTTTCCGTGTCCAACGTGCCTTGGCCCTACATTCTTTAAATTCAATCAGGTTAAAAGCAGTGGGATAACGCCAAAATATACCCCATGCCTGGTTCTGTTTCCTGCGAGTGACAGTACAGTCCTCATTCCACCAGGGTTTGCATCTCCGGGGTAGGACACCGGATGTTTGAGGAATAGAAGATGCAGCAGCATTAATTAGACATTCAGTGACAAACACCGTCGCTTCCTCGGGGGACATACTGCGAAAGAGCGATGGATCCAGTACGGCATTTAAACCAAAAAGAGCCCAGTCAGCCTTCTCTAACCTCCACTTTGGAAGGCGGGTCACAAGCGAAGGAAGGGGTATTGAGCTTTCTAAAATTATGGGGAAATGATCGCTGCCAAATGGATTATCTAAAACGTTCCATGAAAAGCACGGAAGTAAAGCTGGTCATAATATGGAAAGGTCTATTGATGTAAAGATGTTATGAGCAGCACTAAAAAACGCGGCTCCTTTTTATTCAGAAGACAGAGCCCGGAGGATAATAAAAGTCGTTCTATAACTCCACCACGGGAATCCTGACGAACACTACACCACAAAGGGTGGTGGGCGTTAAAATCACCTAAAATTAAAAAAAAAGGCTTAGGCAGCTAATCTATGAGTACTTGTAGCTCGTGGAGCTGCAATGGAACGTTAGGTGGCAGGTAGAGAGAGAAGAGGGTGATGAGTCTGTCAAGGAGAACGCGAACTGCTAATGCCTCGAGTGGTGTTTGTAGAGGAACCTGAGCACTCACAACCCCGGTCTGCACTACTACTGCGACACCACCAGAAGGGTTAGGAGAAAGAAGGGTTAGGAGAAACCTTCCTAAAAACATGGTGACGGCGTAAGACCTGTGTGTGTTTGTCACTCAGATAGGTTTCCTGTAAACGGAGTGACACAGGGTGAAGCTCATCGAGAAAAAAATTAACGTCGTCAATATTACTAAGAAGGTCGCGGCAGTTCCATTGCATGATACCCAATTGTTTACTCATAGCAGTGCTAAAATTAAAATAAACTTTAACTTATAAACTTAAAGAATGGGTAAAAACGGGTTACTAAGGTTTAAAATCAATTTTTATGCCTGGATCGTTTTTCTTTTTCGCGCAATCATTCCGCTTCCCACTAGAGGTAGTGGCAGCAGCGAGGGAGGACTCCGATCCCGAGAGGATAGCCTCGTCGTTGGATCTGAGCCCACACTCTTCCATGGACTCTTCCGGTGGTGTCGTCAGTTGACCCTTAGGGGTCAACTGCTTCGACGTCTCACCGGGCTTCCTCGGGGCAGTGGTTCGGGGTGGCTGGCCCCGGCCCCGGAGGAACACAGAGGCAGGGGGACCAACCCCTGTTCTGGGGTGGATGTTGACGGGCCAGCGCCCTCCCTGGGTTTGGAACGTGGTGCCGTTGGCACCGTTCTCACGGGTTTGAATGGGGACTCTGCCTGGATTCGCAGACCGTCTGGAGACGTCTGGGTTCCCAGCGATGCCATTACTGGCCGTGCACGTCCCCTACGCACGACCTCGGCATATCCGCCTTTCGCCAAGAAATAAAAACTTTTTGCTTCATGGTAGGGAATATTTTCCTTTGCCTTTAGAGTAAGGACTTCCTTCTCTTGCTTCCACAATGGACAGGAGCGGGAGTATGCCGGGTGCGGACCGTCACAGTTCGCGCATTTTGGATTGTTCTCACAAGCGTCAGCAACATGCTCTCTGCTGGAGCACTTGGCGCAAGTATGACGGAATGAATCCCTGGAGAAGGGGAACACGAGGGACAAAGTACAAACATAATGCATTATAATGCATTTTAATTGCATTATAATGTTGGCGCAAGTGTCGGCTCCCCTACCGCTCCGTGACCCATGGCCGAACCGTTGGCTCTTAAAGCACCTCTGAGGGTTCGGCACACAGGGCCGTACACGGCACCCTAAGTAGCCGGCCTTCAGAATTTCTGGTAGTGTGGTCGAATCAAAGGTCAGAATGACGTGTTTGGTTTTCCGTTCAACACCGTCTCGACGGATGGTGATGCGGCGCGCAGCTACCACCCCTTGGCCAGAGAGGCCCTCAACGATGTCTGCCTCAGATCTTTCAAGTAAGTCATCCTCAGAGATGACTCCCTGTGCGGTGTTCAGCTTGCGATGAGGTGTTACGCTAACTTTGTAATCCGCGACGGAGTTCTAAGCTATAAGAGTTTCACTTTGTTGTTTTGTATTAGTTTCGAGAAGAAGGTCACCTGATGCCATCTTTTTGGCATTAAAATTTATTCCAATAATACCTTCAAGCACCTTTGATACGAGAAAGGGGGATAATTTTGCAAGAGGCTTTTCGTCCTCTGAGTGAAGTACTAGAAACTTTGGGAACTTTATAAATTCAATACGCTGTGCAGGATGGTCTTTTACTTCGGTGCGGACCCTTTTCAGGGCCCGATCAGTGTTTTTTTGTTTGGAACCCATATAGATGGGAAGGGAAGTTCAGTGCCCGGGTGCACCGCCAACCACGGAGCCCAACAAGGGGGTAGGTAATGTGCCATAGCAAGAAGGGCTTGGCTGACACAATTACACTACCAGTGCTGCCCGGGCACTATAACCTAGTGTGGTTGCAGGGACAGGACCTGTTTCCACTCAAGGTTGGCCCTTGCCGCCTAAGAAGGTGAAAAATGAAGTAAGAGAGTGTAGAGAAAAGAGAAAGAGGTGGAAGGAAAAGTGAAAGAAGGAAGAAGAGTGTAGAAGAGGCGACTGACTGAATCATCCTATTCGGGCCAAGCCAGGACACCCGTCTACGAGAAGCAGCGGTCGAAGCGGTGTATTGCCTTGCCCGGGGGGCCCCAAAGGGTCCAAACATACCCCGGGCTCAGCTCAACCACCAGGGTCCCCTTTTCCCCGGACACGGGCTAAGCCACGCACAGCCAGACGTGGGTGGGCGAACGCACTTTGCTCGGGGTTCGTAGTGACACCACTCACCAAGCATCTACTAAAGTAGGTGCCCCCTGCGTGCGGGTATGGTGGCCCACGTGGCTGGGGTCCGTGGTGACGCTACTCACCAAGCACCTAGCACCTAAGGTGCAGGCACCCCCTGCGGGGCTCGGGGTACGTGGAGACTCCACTCTCCAAACACCTGCTTTCACAGGTGCCCCCTGCGGGGCAGCACTGTCAGAGTAACGTCTCCATTAATGCCTTTTTTGCTATGGTGCGTTACCTAACCGCTTGTTGGGCTCGGTGTTGGGCGTTGCACCGCCGATTCCGAATTTCCCTCGCCTTTCATGGCTCCCTCTCACACCAAAACCCCCGGTTCTGGAAACACCTCTAAAAGGCAGCGTCCTGAACACTCTGTCATTGCTAAAAATCATGAAGACGAAACATTTCAGAGACTCTTGGTCATTGACTCCCAAAACCAAGACCAACCTCTTTCCAAACTGTCACCTTTTGTGGTTGCAAAGATCCTTGACAGTAACATTGGTGCAGAATACAGAGCAAACAAACTTCATTCCGGAGATTTATTTGTTGAAGTGGCAAGGAAGTCGCAGAGCTCGACGCTTTTGAAGATGTCATCTCTTTGTGATCTGCAGGTCATAGTGAGGAAGCACAGAATGCTGAACACGGTTTGTTTGGTCATCTCGGACGATGACCTCCTTACGACTACTGAGGATGAAATCTCGAAAGACCGACGAGCATTTAAAATGGTTTCAGTCAAACGCATCACTTTCAAACGTGAGGGCACTGAATTTAAGACCGGACGCTTGACCTTGACGTTTGAGCGTCACACGCTTCCGGTACTTGTCAAAGCTGGTTACTTGAACTGTCGTGTGCAACCCTACGTTCCAAGCCCACAGCGGTGCTTCCGATTCCAGCGTTTTGGTCAAGAGTCAGTCGCGCAGCTCTGGGGGGAGGGAGACGTGTGCTACTTGAGGCAGCCACAATCATGTTGCCGTCATTTGAGAGAATTAGGTTTGCTGTGCAAACTTCAAAGGTCTTTATCCAACATACTCTCAGAGCTGCCCCTTGTGGCGGGGAGAGAAAATGATTCTAACATTCAGAGCGAAAGAAAACATTTCTTGCCCTGATGCAAAACAAAAGTTTTCCCACATCTCGAGTGGCTCATGATCTCATGCGGTGCGCAGGGGCTCTGTACGGCACATGGAATCTAGGGCCATTCAGTTTTCACTAGAAGCTTGGTGGGCCCTCCTCAGGCCCCAAACCTAACCATGGGGAAGCCGTGTGCCCCAGTTAACGCTGGGAGTACACATGCTTTTTTTGCCTCCCAGGCAAAGCTGCCGGCTGAACGGCGGGCCGGTTCTAGTGGGTCGTCTGCGCGGAAGGAGGAGCGAGGCCATCGCTCCGTCTCAATAGATGCAGCGAACCAGCCTAAGGAGCAGCATGGCCCACGTGCTGCTTCCACTTCGAAAAACCCTGGAAACCCAGCTGTGGGTTACGCTCAACCCAGCACATCGAAGCCGCCATCGGCTGGGTCCGGTCGTTGAAAGAAGCTCGCACCGCGGGCCTCTGACAAAACAAACAGTGGCAAAACTGCTCCTATGAAGCAGTCTTCACAAGAAGCAGTCCACCCTGCCAACTCTTCTGGTCCTTCATCGGACCAAGAAAAAATAAAATGGCAGACCACTAAAAAAAAAACAGAAAGAGAAAATAGCAGTAATCCCTCGTCCTTAAGGCACGGCAATGTGACTAGTGCAACAAAAAGGCTAAGTCTAATCTTTTGAATCAAGCCTTTACATCAAGTTCGCTATCGGCTACAGCCAGGAGAATTCTTCAGTGGAACTGCAGAGGGCTGATATGCAATTATGACGATGTCTACTCTATGCTTGAATGACATCAGTTCATAGCGTTCTGCCCCCAGGAAACTCGCTTCAAGCAGACTCCTTTAGAAATTTCTGGTTTTTTTTTACGTGTTTAGAAAGCACAGGCCTTGCACATCTCATGCTTCTGGAGGCGTTCCAGTCATTATCCCCAAATCACTGGCCTGTGTGGAAGTTCCAGTTTTCACTCAGCTAGAATCAGTTGCGACCGGAACTTTAACTGACCGGTTGGAAACAGTTTGCGAGCTACATATTTTGCCGCGCGCGTAGCTGGCCAGTAGGCAGCGCGGCCGTGGACAAGCGGTTATCGTGCTTGCTTCCCACGTGAAGAGCCAGGGTTCGATTCCTAGGGACGACGCATGTTTTACTAATTCTTGCAAATTACTGTCCTGGTACATTCGAAAACTCTGTTGCTTGTTCGAGGTACCAACGCTGTACTCGCCTAACCTTCTAGGTCGATTGTTCCAGAAGTCAACGTGTGTACATAAAGGGCTCCGCGTGGCGTTTCGCAGTCAGTCCCGCACCAGCGTTCGATCCTGCTGTTACGGCGCCATCGACGCCCGAGACGCTCCATTGTTATCCTTTGTTTCCTTTGTGTTTTGGGCACAAGTGTGCCCCCATTAAACGTTTAGTTTGTTTAAGGTTTCGTCGCCTCAACAATTGTCATTCGTGACATTCTGGTGGAGGTGTGTTCCGAGGTCGATGACGGCGCCATACTCGCTGAGAAAGTCCATTCCGAGGATAACGTCCCTCGCACAGTCTTGCAGAATGACGAACTTGACAGGGCACGTCTGATGTTGGATTTTGACGCGAGCAGTGCATCTCCCGACTGGTGTGATGAGGTGCCCGCTGGCGGTTCGTATTTGAGGCCCTTCCAACGGCGTTGTCATTTT
The DNA here is from genome assembly GCF_016920785.2 of Ixodes scapularis. Lineage (NCBI taxonomy): Eukaryota > Metazoa > Arthropoda > Arachnida > Ixodida > Ixodidae > Ixodes > Ixodes scapularis. The sequence continues at coordinate 59,453,805 of NW_024609879.1, read as the reverse complement.
TCGCAGGCGGCGAGAGAGCCTCCCACTCAAGACTGAGTAGTCTGCTTTGGTGTCCACAAGTCGATAATAACGTTTAGGTTGTTGGACAGTGATGCAGGGGCGTCGTTGTGATGCGTAGCGTCGGAAGAGTGGGTGCGCTCCGTCGTTCTTGGAGGCTCTTTGCTTCGGTCGTCGCCGGCAGCGCCACCTCCAGGTGTTGCCGCACTTAGTTTTCCCGGCGATGCAGCGGGGCAGGCTCTCGGCAGGGTCGTGACGCTGGAGACGCTGAACGTCTGGGCGACGGTGAGCGGGATTGACGACGGAGGGGCGGCATGGAGAATGGCGATCGTCGGAGGTACTACTCGATGTCGTGAGGTCGTTCGCGTGGAACCCGGGCAGCCCCGGCTGTCTGTAGGGGCATCGACGGAAAATCTGACCGGCTTCACCGCAGCGATAACACAACGGGCGTCGACCGGCCGTCCTCCAGACGTCTGTCTTTCGTTGCGCTGCTTGTTCTGAGTGGGCGTTCGACCGATCTTCCTGGCGTCGGGAAAAATGCGGCGGTGGAGAGTCGCGTTGGGGTGGCGCCTTATACGGCTGAGCAGGGGGCGGTGCTCGTCGTATAGCTGCGGCATGGCTCAGCGTCGGTGGTTCGGGAGCGTCGCTAACGAGAACCTGTGACTGCAGCACCAGCTGAACTTCTCCCCGGACAATCTCGGCGATTGAGGGTGAATCCGGGCTTGCGGCAGCCAGTAAGAGGCTGGCTGATTCCCTCCCGCATTACGTGCCGGATGATCTCGCGGAGGTCCGTGCCACTGCAGCTGGAAGTCGAGAGAGCTGCGACGCCGGGAAGTCGCTGGTAATGGGAGGCCCGTGCTTGAAGGGCACGTTCGATGTTTTCGGCTTCCTTGACTAAATCTTCGACGGTGGCTGGGAAGTTGCGGACAAGGCCGCCGAAAATGTCATCCTTATCGACTCGGATCAGGATCCGAAGTTTCTTTTCGTCGGTGGCTTAAGTGTCGGCGCGAGCGACGAGGCGGAGAACATCTACAAAACTGGTGATCGTCTCGCCTGCTCCCTGGGTCCTCATTCGTAGAAGGTCCTCGGCCCTCTCCCGTCGATATTGGTTAGTGAAAGTCTGCCTCAGAGTATCCTTGCTGGGGATCCACCAGGTCAGAGAAGTTTCGCGATTCTCGAAACAGTGCCTGGCCGTTCCTTCGAACGCAATGAAAAAACTCTAGGCGCTGTTCTTCCGTCCATCGGTTGTGCTGGGTCACTCGCTTGTACTGCCGTAGCCAGTCGTGGACGTCTTCATAAGGCTCGCCATAAAAGGACACAGGCGTACGTGCAGCAACGGGTAGGGCAACGACGGGTGGAGTGGTCATCCTGGCGGCCTTCTTCTTCTGTTTCTGCTTCAGCGGTCCGAATTCCGGGGATTGGCCTGTGGTACGGCGGATTGTTCGGGCGTCGGCTTCTTCTGCGAAGGGTAGGCTTCCGGGGCTGAGCACCTCACTTCGCCGGGATGTCTTCGGAGGCGTACGCTCCACGGGCATAGAAAGCTTTTTCCCGCACCTCCACCAGATATCACGAATGACAATTGATGAGTCAATTAAAAATTAAACAAACTAAACGTTTAATGGGGGAGAGCTTGTGTCCAAAATAAAATGGAACAGACGATAACAATAAAGCGTCGCGGGCGTCGATGGTGGCGCAAGAGCAGGATCGAACGCTGGTGCGGGACAAAAAAAGCTTTTATTACCCCAGACGGACTCTATAAGTTTAATGTTATGTTCTTCGGATTCTGCTCAACAACATCAATGTTCAAAAGAGTTATGGAAACTGTATTGGCAGAACAAAAATGGCAGATCTGTTTGGTTTATCTCGAAGAACTTCCCGTGTTCTCTAGGAATTTCGATGAGCGCTTCTGAAGAATCGAGACGGTACTCGAAGCAATGTAGTCTTCAGGACTGATGGTAAAAACTGAAAAGTGCAGCTTCGCCTATGAAAAATCAGAATTTTTTTTCGACACATCGTGAGTGGGAGCACGGCGTTCATCGCAATCCAGAGATTACTGCAGCCAATGCGCGTTTCTCTCACCCATCTGACAAGAAATCTGTTCATAGGTTTCTTAAAATTTCCGCTTATAATCGGCGTTTTGCAAAGGTCTTCTGACAACTTTCAGAGCCTGTCATAATCTTGATACATGATGATGTCCCATTCACCCGGAAACAAAAACCAATAGATGCATTTCGAGTGCGATTCTTGAGGCCCCCGCTGCTGGCCCACTAGACGAGAAAGTCATAAAGACGTACATGCTGATGCCAGCTTTGTGGGTCTCGGCGCCCTTCTTATTCAACAATAGAACGGACATAAATAAGTTTCCACCTACGCAAGTCATTCCTTCTTCAGGGCAGAAAACAACGCACCACAACCGAAAAGGAAGGTCTCTGCAACATATGGGACATCTATAAATTTACCATACCGATACGGCAAACTGTTCAATGTAATCACAGATCATGGTACATTGTGTTGGCTTGCCTGATTAAAGGACCATTTCGGATGTCTCGCACGTTAGAGCCCGAAACTAGAAGAATTCGAATTCACTGTTACGTACGAGTTAGGACGGAAACCCTTAAACGCCAACTGCCTTTTGCGTGCGCCAGTTGACCCGCCACCAGACACACGGATGACGAAGATGACTTCCTAAGTGCGATCAGTTCTAGAACATTCGCTCAAAAACTGCAAGTTAATCCCGACCTAAGCAACCTCATCGATTGCCTTGAAGGCAGAATCATCGTAGTTCTAAGTACCTTCACGCGCGGCATATCCGCATTTCCTCTGGAAAACAACGTGCTCTTAAAAATATATATATATATATATTTATATATTCGACACCTAGCAAGGCACAGCATTTACTCTTGGTTCCGTCAGCACCCCGCGAGGAAATCCCTCAAGCAGCACAGGACAAATTAACATCGGAATATATATGAATTACACGCATTCCCAGAAGAATTCAGGAACGCTTTTATTGTTGAGCCTTGCCACCGATCTCCCTCACTACGTGCGCACCAGTACAGAATGCCGACCTAAAAGAACTCTGCCTACAAGGCGTGCTGGACAATTGAAGCTCGTTGACCCCCCACACATCCCTTCTAACAAGTGGTAATTGATATGCTAGGCCCTACCGCTACGCCTGAATCCGGCCGCAAATGGATTATGGTGGCTACCGACTGCCTAACCCGTGTAGCCAAAATGCAGACCTTCTCCAAACCAGTTCTGTAAAGGTTGCTCTCTTCTCCGTAATTGCCATTCTTCTGCGCAAATGTGCCCCTGAAGCCGTCATCACAGATCGAGGCACAGAATTCACGTTCGAGTTAATGGAAATCGTTGTACACTTCAGTCAAACAGGCCACCGCAGAGCGACGGCATGCAAAACTCAAACCAAGGGCTTGACCAAGCGACTTAACAAAACTTTAGCAGACATGCTGCCGATGAACGTCGAGGTACAAATAAGAGGTGGGGTGCCAGATTACCCTACATAACATTCGCGTACAACACCGTGGTGCAAGAGCCAACAGAAATAACGCCATTGAGTCTCGAATCGGTAGGAAGCCACAACTACACAAGACACCATGTTGCCATACGCTGAAAACGACGACCTCTCAGAAAACGTTCTAGAAGCTTGTAGCAAATACTTTGGGGGGAATACATTCCACTCCTTGAAAATACAATAGCCTCGGCGCGGACGGGTTTTCTGGGTTTTCCCCAGGTAGAATGGGTGGATGTCCCACGAACTTTACGTTTTCTTTTTGAATTGGGGGGCTTGGCGAGAGGCATCTATCGTGGGGGAGGTCTCGGCTATTGGGCGGTAAATGATGATAATGATGATGGTGATTCTTTTTTTTTTAGGCTGGTTTTTTTTTTTTTACAAGGGCCGTGCCCTGTGGGCGCGCCATTGGCCGTTCGATTATGTGTATTTTTATCTTTGTTATTTTATTTGATACACATATACGCTTATAAATAAAAAATACATATAATGCTGTGCTCACCAACAACCGGCTGCGACTCAAAAGGAAGAACAGTATTGTTTCTCATTCATAGGGTACGAATTCCAAAACTACACCATGCTAGCTGCTCACGTCACTGAAAAAATATACGCAGTACAGAAAATAACAGATTGTCAGTTGACCACAAAACGTAAAATAACCGTAAAATAAACGTAAACCGTGGAGTTTTTATTTCTTTATTTTAAAAACCGAAGTCAGAAACGTAAACTTAACTAATGTTTTCTGAAACTAGTAGTATATCGTATGCATTGTTTGGAATAAACGTATCAAACTGTAATTGCTAATATTACGAAAAACGGTTTTACCGTGCAGGTGGTCCCCGTACGTTCTTTAAAATTCCTACTGATGTAAAAACATTCCCGGCCATTTCAGTTTCGCTTAACATAGGTTCGGTTCAAAAAAGAAAGCTCATTTAGGATTTACTATTTGAGATTAAATTATTTGAAGCGCTAAGCAAACGACGTCTGAATAAAATGGTCAAAGCTTATTGGATTTCACTACAAGAAATATGTTGATATGTAGGCCTCCTGAAAGTAATGCAATCTGATGAGTTAGAACCTTTAATATCTTAATGATATGGAAATACTATTGGTTATTGATACGCACTACCTGCACCAACAGAAAAGCGGGGTAATGCGAGGAAATTCTCCCAGATAAAAGAGGGACAACTGCATTTAGAAAGAGCGATAGCTATATAATAGTTCATTCTCGAACTATTTTTGGAGTCTAAAAAAAGGATTTTGTTGCTCAAGTTTCAATGGTGTAATGAAAAACAATATTTAAGAGTAAACAAGCACATTTCATCAACGGGTATACAATGCTGAAGGTAATAGCAAGGCCAACATTTGGCACTACTGCACAAATGCTACATAACTCTAGAACTAAATGAAAAAAAGACATTGCCACTCCACATGTGCAGTACTTTGAGGGCCATCTTGTTTCTCTTATTCATCTTCGTGCGAATGCCTTCATTTTCGGTTTTCATTAAGGCATTAAAGATCACTTCTAGGAACGTGTCCACAAACAAGGTGCAGCATGGTCCGCATACATTCAGGTTTGGTGGGACGACAATTTTACCTTTTAGCTTCAGTTTCACGTTGCCAGTCCACTCAGCAAGTATACCTTCATATGCTGATTAAACTGACCTGTGATTTCAATTCCAAACTTCTTTACATTTTCCAAAGTAAAGTGCATAGGAGCAAGTGTACCGCCATAAGCTGATTAAACTGACTTGTGATTTCATTTCAAAACTTCTTTACATTTTCTCAAGTGAAGTACACTCTCCGGCAATATGAAAGACCCACTGGGAGCGCGTGGCCGAGGCGGTGGCTGGCGGGGGCGCTGCGAGCGCTCCGGGCGATTCCATTCTGCTTCGAGGGGAGGACGCTCACTCGGGCTCAGATAAAGCGAGACGCGCTTATCAGTTTGTGCCGAGTGCCGAGTGAGCGTCCTCCCCTCGAAGCAGAATGGAACTGTCCGGACCGCTCGCAGCGCCCCCGCCAGCCACCGCCTCGGCCACGCGCTCCCAGTGGGTCTTTCATATCGCCGGAGAATGTACATGAAGCATGCCCATACAGTTAGATACATTACTGTGTTGCTTCGAAGCATGCCATAACGAAAAGTAGTGCTGGCTGACTGCTCATTGGGGAGATTTTCCAAGTGGTGAGCCTTATAAGCTTTGATTCGTTGTTCTTTTTCTTCACTATGAATTCGCTTAAGTCGTATTCACTGTTTCCCTTGTCAGCTGATTACGGCAAATTCATTATAACACCCTTTATTGACTAAACTTCAATGCATCAGGGTTGCTGCTATTTGTTCTCTAAATCTAATAATCGAGAAGAAATCTTCGATGCAGTCCTGTGTTAATCCTCTTAACAACAGTAACTTAAAACCGTAAAGATCGCTCAGTTCTTACCAGATACGTCGGACACTGAATATTCCCTATCCAAGCTTTAAAACAAGCTCGATTCTTGACTTTGGAGCTAAGAAGCCGCAACTCGCGGAAGGTGGCCTCCATTTCCTTCCTCAGTTCCAAGTGCGGCGATAAGCCTTTGAGTCCACGCTTGTAAGACTTCAGTCTATTTTATTTAGATGAGTAAAATGAGTCAAAAAGGCAGTCTAGCTTTTCAGTAAACCGATGTATGGGCACCAGATGGCTCCAGGGAGTTAAGTGAGACATGCTTTAGCATAGCTGTGCTTACTGAATGACTGAAAATTGTCAGGCTGTACACGGGTGCCGTAAGTTGTGTGCATCTTGAATCAGATAATGTGAACAGGGGTATAAAAAGTGTCAAACTATCTTTCAAGCTGAAAAAAAAAATATAAATGATCTCGTAAAGCCTAACACGCTGCGACTGTGTTGCATAACAGAGCGACGTAACGTCGTCAAACATGGTTGCAGGCCGCATGTTCACGTAGTGCTCGGAACATCGTGTTTGAGTGGTCAGGCTCAACTGGGGTGCTGGAAGTGGAGTGCATCTTTTATCAGATAATCAGAACGAGCGTACGCAAAGGGCCAAACAGAGAAGTCTAATGGACGAGAATATAATCAGCTTAAAACATACTTATGTTTTTGGCCACATGCGACATTCCCAGGATTCCTGCATTGAGTGATGTCTAGCCGTTCAGATCGGAACGACAGACGTCTTGGTCGCTTCTTTTTGATTTAGTCTGCAAGGTTGAATTTACTATTGTACAATAGTGCGGCCTCGGGAGGCTTTGGAACAGAGAACGGGGACATAAAGCGTCCGCCACCAGAAGCCTCATGCTTGAACGGTTGTAATCAGTTTATCGAACGACGTTTCATTGATAGTGCGAATCAGCAACATTTTTTAATGAGGCGCCTGTCTGCCACCGCGAAGTAGCGTAGCCGGGTAGTCGGCATAGATTGACGCGGGTCCAGGTGATGCACGCGGGGCGAGAGTACTCTAAGCGTGCTGTCGATGAAACAAGTTTTTCGTGAAACGTGCTGCCGATGAAGGGAGTATCGATGCTTGAAGGAGTTTGTGCCGCGCGAGCACGTCGAAGTTTGACAATCTTAAGAAACAGTCCACGAAACTAACTTTTTTAAACTGTCGACTCGGATATTAAGAACGAAGGGCTATACTATCGACAATGCCTGTGTGTATATACTTACACCTGACATTTCATGTTTGGGTACCAGTAGTCGGTTCCTTGGAAGTGATCGGTACTCGCGCGCTTTTTATGCAGAGACTACATTATGCGTTCCTTGGAAATGGGGTCAATATTTCCAGACCTGCAGCGAACTGCCCATTTCCAGCAGCTAGAATTAAATAATCAATGATATTTTTTATTGACATTAGGTCAGAATGATAAACAGGAGATAATAAAAGCTGTAGACTTGAATGCCTTGGTACCGAGGAAAACGTAAGAAGGAAACGTATTTTCATTGTCCTGTGCGGTACTTGCAGCCGCGAACCGAAAACACGGACCCCACTACTGCCACATCTAAATACCAAATTATATCCAAAATCGAAGCACAAATACAACACAAAACAATTGACGTTGTTGTCGCACTGGCGCACCAACCACCGGCGTACCATAGCCTGTGGCCGTGCAATGCCTGCGATTAATTATAATAATAGCTCATCTGAAAAAAAAAAAAGAGAACGTCTCAGCGCGGCGGAGAGAAATCCGACGACGACAACGCCGCGGCCGCCGCGAACACCTTGATGTGCATGCGTGTTCACTGACCTGGACCTCCCCTCCGTCAGGGTTTGATTCGGTGCTGTGGGAATTGTGTCTAATGCAAATGAGTGGAGTGGAATCTATTCCCCTTTGTAAAATATTTGCTTGTAGCCTCAACACCGTCTTACCAGTGTTGTACACGTTCCTCAAAAAAAAAGGAACGAAAGCTCGTTTCTCGTTCCTTCTGATTTTTGGAACGCGTTCCCGTTACAAGTTCCATTTGTGCAAAAGGAACTCGTTCCCGTTACAGTTTAAAAAATGGAACGTACCGCTGCACATAAATTAGATTTGTATTTTGATGATTACCATATTCAATTGGATCAAACAGAGTTTTTTTTGTGTTTTTTAATCTATCCCATCAATTGGCAACATACGAGTTTGAATGCCGTGATGGAAGGACAGGAGAAGGAGACAAATGGAAGGAAGGTTTCATTCCTTGATATATTCACGTTTAAAAACTTCAGCTTTGGGCCACATTCATCTTTGGCTGGGCAATTCAGACGAGCCAAATGTAGTGTTGCACGCGTGTTTTAAAACCATCTTACACGTTTCAATCTAACAAAGTTCCGAGTTCGAACTTAACAACACTTGCTACTCGATGTTTCTGTCCGCAAGACGAGCAAATGGAGAAAAGGGTAGGGTTTTTGGAAGGCCAGTCTTGAAAGCTGCCAGTCCTTCTTGAAGGTTAGAATTTGTTGTTCTGTTTTAAGGTGGGGGACAACGGGAGAATAAATAAAGGTTAATTTTTGTGTATACTTTAAGTGACCAATGTTCGGGATACAATGTTGCGTTTGATGTCTGGTCACGTGTTGTTCTGTTGTCACTGTATGTCTCTTTCTGAAAGTTTAGTGATGGCTGTAGTTGGCGTTAGATTTCTGCTGTATGAGGATTCGCTGAATCAAAGGAAGTAACTGAGTTTGAGACGTCCTTCTTTCTGTGTTTTTTCTTTCGACTAAAAGTTTTGGTTTTTTGTACTGCAGTCTCGGCCACTGAAAAAAATGTATCGATGTCCATTAGCTTTCCTGCACTTAACTGTTACCAAGAAAAAATTTCACAAAATAAACCCTAAAGCGCCATTCACACACTTGCAGCCAAGTACGACCGAGAGAAACAAGGGCGGTTTTAAACCTCTTGCGACGTCTTAGGACCAGCTCCACAGCAGCGCATCCGGTCCTAAGTCGTCGCAATAGGCTTAAAAACCGGTCTCGTCTCGGTCGGTCCGACTCGGTTGCAAGTGTGTGAACGCGCCTTAAAGTGCCATTCACATACTTGCAACCGAGTACGACTCAGCGAGACAATACCGGTTTTTAAGCCTTCTACGACGGTGTAGGACCAGAGCGCTGCTGGACCTGCTGGGCTGCTGGGCGAAGAACCTGCGGAGCAGGTTTTTCGCCGTCATAAGTTGCTTAAAAAGAGGTCTTGTCTCTCACGGTCGCACGCGGTTGCACAAGCATGCCTTAAGATAGGTAAAAAAAAGTTAACGAGACCCTGCTCTTCGTAATGATATTGTTGTTATACTTTTTATAATTTCCATTTTAGAAATAAACTACAAATTACCCCACTGGACGAAAAAAAAAGGAACGCCGTTCCTTCTTCCGTTCCAGTAAAAAAAGTAACGCCTTCCCGTTCCAGTTCCACTGATGGAAAATGGAACGGCGGCGTTTCTTCGTTCCTCCGAAAAGGATTGCGTTCCAGGAACGCCGTTCCGTACAACACTGCGTCTTACCCACAACACGCTTTACCAAGCCGCGGAGGAAGCTGCCATGCACCGGGGATACCCGACACCAGCTCGGGGGGCCCGGATACCGGCCAGACGGTCAGAACCCCGTAAGGGTGGACTAAAAACCTAAAGTCGCCCCCACGCCAAGAGGGAAGCGAAGGGAAGACAGCAAACGCCTTGTGAGCAGCTCTTGGTTAGGACGCATGAAAGTCGCTCGCAGTTTTAATATTGTTATTATTATGAAATCTTCCAAAAATCTTTTGGAAGATTTCATAATAATATGAATCCGGATCCGGATTACCAATGTGGATACATTGGTGATCCGGATTGTCCGGATCACCAATGTATCCACATTGGTGATCCGGACAAACAAAAGAGCCGATCTCAAACGCTGAGATTAACCTCGAAAAAGAAAATGCTTCTGCCAACTCCACAACGTCAGCGACCACTGTCGAAGGCATCTCCGTCGTCGCACTCAAGCTCCCACCCTACTGGCCTGCAAATCGCGAACTGTGATTTCTACAAAGGGAAGCGCAGTTCGTGACTCAGAAGATCAGTGCTGATCGCACCAAATATCCTCACATCGTCACCAGCCTTCAACCAGACATAACTACCGAGGTGCCTACGACACCCTTAAGCTTCAGCTAATTCGTCGCACAACAGCTTCTGAGGAAAGACGGCTACAACAGCTCCTTACCACCGAGGAACTTGGTGACTACCGACCTGCCCAGTTTTTGCGTCGCTTGCACCAGCTGATGGGTGAGAAGACATCTATAATCGACGATTCGTTCTTGCGGAACCTGGTCGTAGAGCGTCTGCCCCACAACGTGCGCGTGATTTTGGCGTCGTGTAGAGACCTCGGGATTGAACAGCTGGTAGAGGTCACCGACAAGTTGATGGACTTGACAACACCGGATTTATCGGTCGTACAAACTTCTACCATGTAAATAAAAGGGCTCCACGCAGAGATCTCCTGCGTGACGATCGCCGTCGCGACCGTCACGCGGGAGATCTCCGAGTGGATTTAGTTTATTTTTAAGTGTTTTGATACTTTCAACACCACTGAATTTTAGGGCTCAATTGTTCAATATTAAAATTCGACATTCTATGGTGGACACACTATGTTTTCTATTAAAAAGGTTCGGATTTGTGTGTTGTTCTCTACTAAAAGACGAAATTATTGTTTATTGTTGGTCACTTTTGAATGTCAAGACGAATAAAACAGTCATATATGAACGTCTTGAACCGGTGTAAAGAACTTTTCGGTAAGTGCTAAAGTATTACTACAGATATGAATGAGACGTTACATAAAAATAGTGCCAAACGGGCTCCATGCATTTGCCCTTTAGAATAATATTTTCTTTCCTGTATTTTTCCAGTTATGCGACGTGTTTAAAATGAGCTAGCGACATCTCACAAACATTATTGTTTATTGGAAATCCAGAAAATAAATTATGAATCTCTGAATATATTCCGACTACAAGCTCTATGATTAAAAAAAAAAGTGCGTGTTAGAATAACAACGCACATGTAATGCTTCCCCACCGCGGCCGACGTGCCTGTGCCGCGCCACATCTATTTTTTTTCCTACTTTCTCGTTTCACATCTAAGCTTGTTTTTGAATACCCCCTTTGTTCAGTATTCTGACGAGAAATGCTGTATACGTTGTGAAATGATGGTTCAATGCGAGACTCAGATGTTAACTTCTCACTGCGCATAAGGCAGTGTGTTACAAAAATGACCTATGTGATAAACCGCAAGGTTTCTAAGCATCAAGTGAAAAGGTTGTTTTTTGAACGACTAATCTTTTCGCATATTTGACGAGAGTTCAGACTGAAGCACAAATGCAGTAGCATTGTTTCCTTCAAATTCTCCTATTCACGTACCGATGAAAATCTATCTGCGCTTAGGGAGATAAGCTGCTTGACATTATAAACTTAGAGCCTGCTGATCTTTCCATACTGTTTTTCTCAAATGTTTAGTCGTTCTATGAGGTAAAGTACGTCTTACATAGTTTTGTATGTTTTTTCGTGAATCTACTCGATAATACGGTATTGTTTTGATGAAAGATAACTAAAATATTATATTGGTGTATAAATGTGTAATCTGCTACAATATTTTTAATATTTATTCAAAATGCATTTAAAGATGTAAATATATCATTCCCCCAAAATATCACCTTATAAAATTAAACACGCGAACGCCTTGTAAATTTAAAAGCCTATTGATTCAAAAAGCTATCATTGTCTGTTTCTGTGAAGCAGAATGTCGAAATCTAGATATATATGTGTGGTTTCATCTCAAATCATCCAAGAAAAAATGTTGGGTCTTCAAAAAATTCTAGAAAAAATATAAGTTGTGGGTTGATTCTTCATTAGAACGAAATGGGAAGCGGATTTGAAGAAAAAAAAATTGTTCTCGAGTTATCATATTTCATTTGACCGAAAGCGGATTCTGAGATTTTGCCGATTGTCAGAGGTGGCACATTTGAAAGTCCCGCTACGCTCATATATGGGCCGCACAGCTATGAAACGTTTTTCACTTGTTTTATGCTTTAGGTACAATGTTGTAATTACAATTAAAAAATTATTTTTGTAATATTTCGTAAAATAAGAATGGTAAAACCTAGTTCCTTTGACAAATATTTGCCGAACTTGAGTGATTATAACTTTCGTTTCGTTCAACCTTTTGGCATAAACAGCGCATCAAACGAAAGCTTAAGACATTGACTTTTTCGAGAAAATAAAATCGGTATTGTCAATCAGGGGTAATACAGTGAAAGAAACCTCCGAAGAAGAGAGGAATCGCTAAAAGTGCAATATTCAAAGTCAATATTCAAAAAAAAAAAATTTTCAATTTGTTTTTTTTTTATTTTTTGCACCGAAATCTTGTAACATAGTTTTGAAACGTTGATAAAAATTAGAGTGCGTATATTGTTTTTTGATGTAACGCCAAGCGTTTCTGTTATTTGTTGAGATCTGACTTATTGTATTTATTAACTAAAATTTCGCATATATTTAAGCAGAATTGATACATGAAAGGTACGTTTAATACAAGATATGAACATTTATTGGTGCAATTCAACATTAAAGACTTAAAAACAATGTGAAACGCAATTTTTTAGCAAAACATATTTCTGAAACTTGGCACAGCTGCATTTACAAATTTATAGGTACAACATTTACAAGGTTTTGTAAAGACTGCTAATGTGACAAACAAAAAAGAATCTTGTCAAACCACTGACAGGTCGATCACGTCGATCTGTAGAACGAGGAGAAATAAAAGTTAACTAACGTGGCCGCTTCTCCCCACTCGCTAAGGCCAATGACAATCGACTAGTTTTTTTCTAATCTTAATATTTCTTTGAAAAAGAACTTGTGCAGGTGCAATGGAAGTATGGACACTAATACGAACAATACAAAACCTCAAAAGCGTTCAATGGGATCAGTCTGGTAACTTGGCTAATACTTCACTTTCACGATTTAGTTAACAGACCCGTCTTCGTTCTCAGCCTTGACCCACAGATGGCATGTCTGAATACCTTTCACGGGGCTTGCAGCGTTCCAGTCTTTTTTTTTAAGTTACGGTAGTCTTTCAGGCAAGTTGCATCACTTTTTAGAAGTACGATTTCAGGTACTTTTGCGGCAACCACCCGAAAAAGTTCTCCGCACATCCGATTGTCTCTAGTTCCGATGAGTTGAGGTTGTGTAGGCATGCCTGGTGTTTGAGCACTGCACCCACGCCATTACATGCACTTTTACCATGTCCTGTAGCAGAAAAAATCCACGTGGTCACTTCACTCCTTTTCGCCATCTCGTGCAGCTGGAACCTATTCTTAAAATGACTTGCTGCTCCGTCGGATACGTAGATTAGTTCCAGAAACACGGGAATATTTTCTTCAAGCCACTCTTCAATTGCACTCACGGCGAACAATGCGTGTGCTGTATCATGTACGATGTCGTCAGTGATGACTCCAAAGGTGTGTCTTCTGCTGTGTTGTGGCAACGCAGGTGAAGATAGAAACCATTTGATTTTTCCAATGAAAACCTTGTACGGCTCGAGGAAGAACAACACTCAAGTTTTCTGCGAAGCCAAATTGCAACACGGCAGTACGCGGCTTGATCTGGCTTTTTTCGAAGCATATTGCAAGTCTCTGGGTTTGTCGGATGATCCAGTGGGGAATGTACTTCGTTGCCCATTTTCTTATTTCGTTAAGAAACGCAGTACCTTCCAAATGTTTCTTAATCAATTCACCAAATACCCATATTGCCAGCTCCACTTCGTCTTCTTCGTTGATTTATATCGATTCTAGAGTTAACCCTACTGAAAAAAACCATTTGGCGCCCATATGAAAATAAACGGGTCCATACCGGTAACCGTTTAACCATACTGATCACCAGTTTGTCAAAGGGGTCGCCCGTATGGCTCAAAGGGGTCCCCCGTATGAGCCATAACGGTCACCTATTTGGCAAACGGGTCGCTCGTCTGGGCAAATGGGCGACTCGTTTGGGCAAAGTTGTCGCACGTTTGCTCAAACCGGCGACCATGTTGCAAACTGCACCGGTTTAATCAAACGGCTCTCCGGAGCCCGTTTGATATTGAACGTACAGATCGGCGGCGTGGGCACGCCTAGCGTTTCAGCCGTGGCAGCCAATGTTTTCCGGAAGGCTGGGAGCGCCGGTTCATCGATTTCAGATCGTCCGCGTAATGCAAGTAATTATATTCATATTTCAATTGCGCTGATTTTCGATTATACTGCAACGAAAACTAACACCTTTTTTTTTTTTTTTTTACGTAAACGCGCGACGTTGGTGAGCCGATATTTTTGACAGACCTTTAATACTTTGTCCATCTTTGTTGCCTCAATTTACTTATTCAGCTCGAATCTCTCTCGCAGAAGACGCGACCGCGTGAAAGAATTACGTCTAGACTCCGTTTCACTTTAATTCAAGACGCAGCGAAGGTAGCACGCGTACACGCGGCTGCAAGAACATCGAGCATTGCGAGAGCACGCCCGCCGTTGCAGCACTCAAACTACGAGCTTGCGCTGAGTTCTTTCTTCGCTCGGGCGCAAGCCGAGCTTCTGGCAGCCCCGCGGCCATTTCCAAAGTTCGAGCGCGCGCGCGCGCGCGCGCGTTTGTTCTTCGGGACTACAAAAACGCATCTCCCTGGAATGCCTGGGGAGAGGGAGAGGGGCTGTCCCGGTGGTCCCAGCGCCTTCACCTCGCCCCCTCCCTCCTCTCTTGTCACCCCTGTCACGTGACCCACAGCAGCGCGCGAGCTACACGCTGATAAGCATCGAGATCCGGAAGGGCGCGCCTTGCAGCCGCTTTTTTCTTTGTCTGCTTGTTGTCAGTTGCTGCTCGAAGTTCGCTCGGCCTACCTGCTTCAATCTGTCGCCTAACCCTGCGGTCTTATTGGGATGTCTCTCGACAACGTATTGGATGTGCACCAAAGCTATCAGTGTTCGAAAAGACCCACGTGTATGTCGGCAACGGACGATTCTTCAAAGAAGTCGCAAATTCTCGCGGTTTGCTTGGGTTCGGCAAATGACAGCTTGTGCGCCGCATCGTGTTGAAACTTCCAAGGAGCCGTTCCCTCTCGTTTGTGTTTGTGTGGTTGTCCTGCTTTGACCGTGTCGACAAATATCACGGATTACCTCTTTCAAGTCCACTATTGTTATGGTAAGTGCACTGCAACCTACTTGTTGGCAACGATTGACCGTTATTCTACGCGTACTCTTCTAAATTATCTAAAGAATTATGCAGCGCCTATTCGCGCGGCAGCCAGGAGAATAATTTCCCCGAAAGTCTACCTGTATAGTGTTCACAGATCGCTTGCACGTTTGTACTTGTCTACAGACGAGGTAATAAACTTCGAGGAGAATTGAAAACAATCTTTTGTGTCGGTTTTCCTGTCCACTTACAAGCACCTACGCGAGTGCATTTGTTCTACGTGTTTTCTCCATGTTATAAATACGTTTATGAGTTTCGGGACGTCTTAAATATGTTTAAGATAACCAACCTCCCAGACGATACCCATTTAGGGCTAGCGCATAATTTGCCATTTCGAAGGGCACGTTCAAACGTGTGGTCACGTGCCATGTCGAACGGGTACTCGTACCATACGGCACCCGTATCAAACGGGCACCTGTATCAAACGGGTACCGTTTCCAAACGGGTACCCGTATCCCATAATCACGTTTGATCCAAACGGGTCGACAGGTTTGATTCAAACGGGCGACCAGTTTGCCACCCGTTTGAATTTCAAATGGTTTTTTTCAGTAGGGAAACTATCTTTTTTCGGACACGATTTACAGTTGAGCAGAAGACACTCCTCCGATGGGTTTTAGCACAGGCAAATTTTCTTGACGTGTTTTAGACTCAAATCTTTTCCGCCTGCGTTTGATAATGCCGCCAAACAAAGGGCAAAGTTCGCACAATAAATGCAAACGCACTCTTCGTGCACGGGATGTTTCATGACCCATTTTGGTCGGAGGGCGTAAAACTTTGTCAACCCAAGCTTGATTTCTGGACGAGATGTCTTCATTTTTTGTACATCTCACGGACAGACGTTCTTAAAAAACGTTTTGCAACGAGGGTCTTTTGTCCGTCTGAGTACAGCGTCACAACATCTTTCGTATTGAGGATTGCCCTTGTACAGTCTTTGTCATCGGACGTATAGTAGCTCAGTGCGAGGGCCACATAATTTTTCTTTACGGGATGGCCTTGATAGGCGTCGCCGATCGCCCACACACCATTTTCAGCTTTCGGCTTTCTTGATCTGTCCAGAAGATAAGTTGTGACTTCGGGAATTAGAGACATAACTCTTTTCTTCGTCAAACCGGAGGGTAGCAGAGTCAGAATTCGGCACTTTTTTTGTAAGGACGAGCTGTTCACGTAATTGCACCTTATGTTGGATGCCCACTGAGAGCAGGACGAACAAGAATTTTGCAGGTCGGGGCTTTCTGTTGTGTGATAAACCTCACTGAGGCGGGGGCCGATCTTCTTCGAGAAATCTTTTGTTGCTTGTGATAGCTTTCTTTCTACGTATTCATCTGAAAGATCTTTCTTCAGCGCGGACGGCAGTTTCAACGGTGTCACACTTACGTTTGCTGCGCTGATGACTTCCTTCACATCTTCGATCATGGCTTGCTCCTCCTCAACTGCGGCGCCGCTCAGTGAAAGTCTCCTCTGCTCCTTGACGAAGTCTTGCAGGTCGCGCTTGAACATCCCTACTGAAAAAAACCATTTGAAATTCAAACGGGTGGCAAACTGGTCGCCCGTTTGAATCAAACCTGTCGATCCGTTTGGATCAAACGTGATTATGGGATACGGGTACCCGTTTGGAAACGGTACCCGTTCGAAACGGTACCCGTTTGATACAGGTGCCCGTTTGATACGGGTGCCGTATGGTACGAGTACCCGTTCGACATGACACGTGACCACACGTTTGAACGTGCCCTTCGAAATGGCAAATTATGCGCTAGCCCTAAATGGGTATCGTCTGGGAGGTTGGTTATCTTAAACATATTTAAGACGTCCCGAAACTCATAAACGTATTTATAACATGGAGAAAACACGTAGAACAAATACACTCGCGTAGGTGCTTGTAAGTGGACAGGAAAACCGACACAAAAGATTGTTTTCAATTCTCCTCGAAGTTTATTACCTCTTCTGTAGACAAGTACAAACGTGCAAGCGATCTGTGAACACTATACAGGTAGACTTTCGGGGAAATTATTCTCCTGGCTGCCGCGCGAATAGGCGCTGCATAATTCTTTAGATAATTTAGAAGAGTACGCGTAGAAGAACGGTCAATCGTTGCCAACACGTAGGTTGCAGTGCACTTACCATAACAATAGCGGACTTGAAAGAGGTAATCCGTGATATTTGTCGAGACGGTCAAAGCAGGACAACCACACAAACACAAACGAGAGGGAACGGCTCCTTGGAAGTTTCAACAAGATGCGGCGCACAGGCTGTCATTTGCCGAACCCAACCAAACCGCGAGAATTTGCGACTTCTTTGAAGAATCGCTCGTTGCCGACATACACGTGGGTCTTTTCGAACACTGATAGCTTTGGTGCACATCCAATACGTTGTCGAGAGGCGTCCCTATAAGACCGCAGGGTTAGGCGACAGATTGAAGCAGGTAGGACGAGCGAACTTCGAGCAGCAACTGACAACAAGCAGACAAAGAAAAAAGCGGCTGCAAGGCGCGCCCTTCCGGATCTCGATGCTTATCAGCGTGTAGCTCGCGCGCTGCTGTGGGTCACGTGACAGGGGTGACAAGAGAGGAGGGAGGGGGCGAGGTCAAGGCGCTGGGACCACCGGGACAGCCCCTCTCCCTCTCTCCAGGCATTCCAGGGAGATGCGTTTTTGTAGTCCCGAAGAACAAACGCGCGCGCGCGCGCGCGCTCGAACTTTGGAAATGGCGGCGGGGCTGCCAGAAGCTCGGCTTGCGCCCAAGCGAAGAAAGAACTCAGCGCAAGCTCGTAGTTTGAGTTCTGCAACGGCGGGCGTGCTCTCGCAATGCTCGATGTTCTTGCAGCCGCGTGTACGCGTGCTACCTTCGCTGCGTCTTGAATTAAAGTGAAACGGAGTCTAGACGTACATTCTTTCACGCGGTCGCGTCTTCTGCGAGAGAGACTCGAGCTGAATAAGTAAATTGAGGCAACAAAGATGGACAAAGTATTAAAGGTTTGTCAAAAATATCGGCTCACCAACGTCGCGCGTTTACGTAAAAAAAAAAAAAAGGTGTTAGTTTTAGTTGCAGTATAATCGAAAATCAGCGCAATTGAAATATAAATATAATTACTTGCATTACGCGGACGATCTGAAATCGATGAACCGGCGCTCCCAGCCTTCCGGAAATCATTGGCTGCCACGGCTGAAACGCTAGGCGTGCCCACGCCGCCGATCTGTACGTTCAATATCAAACGGGCTCCGGAGAGCCGTTTGATTAAACCGGTGCAGTTTGCAACATGGTCGCCGGTTTGAGCAAACGTGCGACAACTTTGCCCAAACGAGTCGCCCATTTGCCCAGACGAGCGACCCGTTTGCCAAATAGGTGACCGTTATGGCTCATACGGGGGACCCCTTTGAGCCATACGGGCGACCCCTTTGACAAACTGGTGACCAGTATGGTTAAACGGTTACCGGTATGGACCCGTTTATTTTCATATGGGCGCCAAATGGTTTTTTTCAGTAGGGATTGCAAACCAGTTCTTGCAAATGCTGTCGTCCCCGTTGACAGATGCCGCTTGTTCAGCTGGAAGTAGCTGCTTTAGCAATTCGAAGTCCAGATCAGGCACTTTGCGGAAATTGCGCTGGTATTCAATTTTACTTTTGTGCCTTCTGGCATAATCAGAGAAAAACAGTCTACATTTGCTGAAGGTGCCTGTCATCGTCCCTTCTTCGGTGCCAGGACCAGCTCAGCTGACTGCTGTTGTGAAAGGCCCCCGGACCTGGCCTTCACCTGTCGCCGACGGCAGCAAAGCCTATTGACACGACGGGCCCCGGCGCTCGCCAACGGCGCTAGACAGTCACGTTCGGATTCACGAGACCGACCCTTGAGTCATCGGGCCGCTGGTGGATTTCGAGGAAGGCTCCAACCACAAAAAGAACATCTCTTGGAGGCCACGAGACCATCTGGGACCGCCAGCATTCGGAAGGAGAAGCACCGGCGTGCGTGTGCGTGCCTGAGTGTGTGTGTGCGTCCGTCGGTGTTGGGTTTCAGCAAGAGCGTCGACCCCTTGCATCAGCCACCGAAGCGGGGCAAGAACGTGGAGGGATTGCATCATCTGCCCTCGGCAAAAGAACACCCGGAAATTGCATCCACCTTTCTGAACTTCTAACACCATGTGAATGCCTGGAAGGCTTCTCTCTCGCTCCGCGGGCCTTCTCGCCATCGGAGGGTTATATAACATGGGCTCAGAGAGCCCGAAGTCGCCGACTGCTGACTGCCGCTAGTCGATTAACCAGTCGACCATGCCACTTGTATATTCACTGTATATAAAAGTTATACTTCAGTACTCCCACTCCAGGCCTGTTTTCTCGGGGCCATGCTAGCAGCGAGCCCACAGCCCCGACTCTTGGTTCCGCACCTGAGGTCGTCACCCTCCCAGACGCAACACTGCGTAACTGAGCTTTGAGAAAAGGAAAAAGGCGGTATGTTTTTGGCTCTGAGCTGCCAGAACGCCACCACCAGCATAACCAGCTCAGCATATGGAGAGATATAATGCTTTGAGGAGAGAGAAAACCGAGTAAATGTTGTAATTATAATGCAATTAAATGCAAAGGTGCAAGCGAGCTGGACAAGAATGATGAAAATAATCCCTGGAGAAGGGGAACAAGAGGGTCACAAGTCACCGCCGGTTGGGAGATAAGAGAGAGAAAAGGGATAAGGAGGCAAATGAGAAGCCGCCGCAACCCCAGCGGGTAGGCCCGCCATTAGAGGATTATAAGTGTTTTAACTTCACCCCGGCTCGACGGAACGGCCAACTCCTCTTTGGTAAATCTACAACACCGCCACTATCCCTCTCCGTATGTTTGCTTCAGCTGTCAGCCACCTCTCAGCGGCTCGTAGCTGTTGCGACATGAGAAAGGAACTTTGCTTGTGCGGAGTCCACGGGGGCTGTCGGTGGCCCAGGCATTGGCCAGCAAATGACCTTGCCAAAGAGACAGCGGGACACCGTCACACAAAACAAAGTAAATGTAAAGGCCTATCCATATGCATCGCATTTTAAGCAACTGTCAAGGTCTAGCGGCCGCTCCCCTCGGAGACATTGAGAGGGGAAGATCGCCGAAGCGGGCTCAAAGGCGTCGACCTCGAAGCGTCATTAGACTGCGGCGTTGTGAACCCCGCTAGACGCTACGAATACGTTGGCTATACTTTGTTCACCCGTAAGCTGACAGTGCGGTGGAAGCTGCATGCTCGTTGGGGAAGTTAACTGTCGGCCTTGCACCGCCTGATGATCCCCTCCTCCGCGTACTCACGCGCAGAGCGCGAGGTCAAGCGATAACAGGTATGCCATTAATTGGTCCGGCAAACATAGCTTCCGCCGCACTGTCGGCTTAGGGTTGAACGGAGTATAGCCGCACGCGAATCCGTTGAGGATAGGGTGCAAGTGTGGGTAGGCTTTAAGCCGTTTCTCTTCCTGATAATGCAGCCTCTTTTGCTGCCATGTAACCGCAAACATAACCTCACTTGAATTATAATAAACATGAAAACTCACTACTTAAAAACAATTCAATTAGATTACTACTACTTAAATAGTAATGCTTATAAGGAGGTGAAATATGAAGATAGCTTGGAAATGCTTTTTTTTTGTCTAGATATGTGGAGACGTGCAGAGTAAGGTTGCCCAAACACGCAGCACGCGTATGTTGTGATTAGTTATACCATGTTATGTTCTGCTTGACACACATAGACACAACACACTGCTTACGTGTCATTTCTGCTACAAATACGTAAATACAATGGGTCAGATGTCAACAAATAATATACAGCCGTGTAAAACAATCACTAACGTTCCAGATTGCCATGCATAGCAAAGTGCAAAATATGTTTTTAAACGCATGGCGTTGCATAAAAAGAAATACCCACTCTAATTTTTATCTACGTTTCAAGACTATGTTAAGAGGTGGCAGTACAAAAAATAAAAAAATTAAAAATTAAAAATGTTTTTTTAACGAAAATCGGCTTTGAATATTGCACCTTTAGCGATTCCTCTTTTCTTCCGAGGTTTATTTCACTGTATTACACCTGATTAACAATACTGATTATATTTTTACGAAATAGGAAATGTCTTAAGCTTTCGTTTGATGTGCTGTCTATGCCAAAACGTTGAGCAACACGAAAGTTATAATCACTCAAGTTCGGCCAGTATTTGTCAAATGGACTAGGTTTGACCATTTTTATTTTAAGAAATATTGAAGGCCGTCTTTTTCAGTTGTGAATAAAAAAATGTACCTAACCTATAAAACGAGCGAAAAAAGTTCGATAGCGGTGCGGCCCATATATGAGCGCAGCGGGACTCTCAAATGTGCGACCTCTAAAAATCTATAAAATCTCAGAATCCGCTTTCGGTAAAATGAAATATCATAACTCGAGAACAAAATTTTTTTCTTCAAAACCGCTTCCCATTTCGTTTTAATGAAGAATTGGCCCACAGCATATATTTTTTTCCAGAATTTTTTGAAAACCCAATATTTTTTCTTGCATTTTTTCAGATGGAACCACCCATATGATTTTTTATGCATGTTTTCATCCTCCGCACAAAGGCCAGCTACTCTCTTAATATTTCTAATTAGACTACTTGCAAGAATTAAGCACTTTGAGATATTGAAAATTAATTCCAATTTTCAAAGTGAAATGATTTCAAAATGACAAACCGACACGGGAGGAGGGATGAAGCCTGATACGGTAAAAGGCCTCGGCAAGGTGGAGCCTCACCATATACGCATGCGATGGGATGGGGTTCATTTTGATGGCCTTCGATAACGGAGGAAGGCGGGAGTGAGGCGACAGGAGGTAAGGAGCAAGTTCGACGCGACGGGACAAAGCGGTTCGCGGTAGCTGACTTGGATACGAGGAAGACGTGTTTGAGGCGCGGATCACATGAGGAGCGTTCGATGATGACACCAACATGTTGCTTACGGCGGCATCAATCCTGGGCATCTGGTCAAGAAGAGGGGTGTAAGCCGTGGATCAAGAAGCCTTCGTGCAGCGAATGAAAAGTACGTCGAAGTAAGGCGGCCCGTGAAAACTACATGCGTCACTAAACAGTGCCCAGTCGACTTGAGCCTGCTGGGTCGGGTGCATTGGCGGCGGAGCTCCCGTCGCTTTCGACTTGTAGGCACTGCTACCCAGGTCCAACTCGGAGTCTTCGTCGTCGCTTTGCTTGTCTGTAGTGTTCCTTTGTGTTTGTGTGGTTTTCCTCCTCGTTATCGTAGGTGTCGAAGGAGCCGACATCGGCTAGGGGCTCGATGACACTATCGGTCCTGCTGAACCACTCCAGGATACGCTCGGCGGTGGTGGCCGTCGAGTTCGGATCCGATGGGCCGTTTTCTTCGGTCCAAGATCAAGCACAGTCAATTTCGGCCGAGACGCCAGCCTCTCAAAAAGCAAAGGCAAGAACGTCCTTCACGCGAAAAACGTCCAGGAGCGTCGAGGAGAAAACCGTGTCGTTAATTATGGCACTGGAGGGTCTCGAATACCTAAGGTAGCTGCCGGACTCACTTAGAAATGGGTTTCCTAGGGTGCGCTTGCTAGGGTGGTGCCACCCATTGTAATACCACTCGCCGACAAACCAGCAGCCATTTTGGTCTCGGCGATAATCCGTGGGCCTTATAACCCTCCCGGAAACAAGCACCTTATCTCACAAGTTCGGAGCAACGTTGTGGAACCCACGGAGGGAGGATTAGCATTTCCAGCATTTCTCCCCTCGGATGGACACAAAGGCCACTTTCCGGCGCACGGGAAACGTACGGGGAAAGAATGAGGAACAAAATGGCGGTGGAGGAAAGGGAAACAGGCAGTTGGCATCACTCTATGCGAAGCGCATATGAAGGCACCCTAGAAATAGGGGGCCTCTTGGACTTGGTGCTGGGCGCTAGCTGGTGTTTGCGGAAGCACGAGAAGTGCGACGCCCGCGACGAGGCTGGTTGGGTAGCTGGTCGGGTAGATTTCTGAAAAACTTGGCCTCGCGCCTGGACATCTGGAATTTGATAAACGTCTTCCCGCTGCTTGTGGACACAACGTGGAAGAGTTCCAGTCTATCGCAAATGAGGTGCTGGTGTTCGGGGAGCATGGAATTACAGTTAGACCGATACGGGCGGAGACGCCGGATCTTGTGGAAATCTATCGGGGACACACTTCTGGTGCTTTGGGCGAGGTCGCGCAGTATGTAGTAGGCCTCACGGGCTCTCGCTCCGGGAATGAGTGGTGGGGGCTCCACTGGAGGTATTAGGATTACGTTGGTGGCTCTGGTAGAAATTATTCCCGTAGAAACTATTCGTCCGGCGGAAGCAGGGGGAGGGCTCCGACGATGCTGGAACCGATCTCTTTCCGACTCCGTGAATGCTCGCGCCACCGTGCTGACGTTCGAATAGTTCGCGTTCAGAGTTCTGCGACAGGGACTGCCGAGGCTGCTGGCCATGTGGGGCAAGACCGGCCTTGGCATAGATGATTGGATGCAGGGCAGAAATGACATCCCTTATCTGTTGGACGAGGGCGGCTCGTTATTGGCGAAAAAGTGCGTTGGCGCGTTCGACGACAAGGCATCCTTCCCCTTGGCTTTTTCTCTTGTCATACTGAGATGCGCGGCAGTTCCCGCGGTTGCCACTCGGTTCAAAAAAGCGTCTTCGCTACGAGAAATAAAAGAAACTCGGAAACCCTTCGAACGTTTCTTGTTCCTTCCGCCGCTCTCGGCTCGATCACATGCGAGTACTGTAAATATGTACATATGACACAAAACGCCAATGTCAAACCTGTGACATTTTTTTTTCTTTCTATGTTGTTTCAAAATCGTAACTAGCGGCACGTCTCATACTAAATGAATACCAGTTTTTTTTTTGTTTTTTTTTTGCGGAAGTACTGCATGATGATCAATTTACCCCGTTTCTTCATTCTTGCCACAGCATGTCGTGAACATCGTTGTTTTTTCTTTTTGTAGCGATGTAGGAGTCTAGCGGATTTAGAAATATAGACTTTTTTATTATAAGTTACACCACTGATTCCAACTAAGTATTCTTAATGCTTAAGTTATATAAAACGGAAATGTATTACCAGGAGCACCACTCGCTGACTGTAACTCTCTCAAATGGCCACGGCATTTCAAGATCCCTCTTCCTGGTCATACTTGAGAAAACCTAATATTTCTATCTTCGGTTAATATCGGTTAAAGCCGGTAACCGGTAAATATCGGTTAGGGTTACAACTTTTATAAATTAAAAAAGAAACGGTTTCATTCCGGTTACGGTTACTGAAAAAATTTTGTTTCTAAAGGATTTTCCGTTTCGGTTATGGTTTGAGTCCTTGGTTGTGCTCAACGGAAATACGTAATAAATGTTTATTTCTGATAGTTTTTTAATCTAAAGGCGAATAAAAAAGACACATTAGAATGTTTTCAACCGGTGTAGAGAAAGTTTAGGTGAGTAGGAAGGTATTAGTGCATACAAGATTGAGATGTTATAAAAAAATAGTGCTCCATGCATTTGCCCTTTAGAATATTATTTTAATCCCTCTTATTGGGGAAGGGAGGGGGCGACATATTTAAAATGAGCTAGCGAAATCTCACAAACATTATTGTTTATTGGAAATTCAGAGAATAAATTATAAATCTCTGAATATATTCCGGCGACAGCGAGATGTATGACTCAACTAAAGTGCGCGTTATAATAACAACACACATGTAATGCTGCCCTAAGCGCGTCCGATGTGGGTGCGCGCTGGCCATAAAATATTGTTTGTTCAATCTTTCTCGTTTCATATCTAAGCTTGTTTTTGAATACCCCCTTTGTTCAGTACTGGGACGAGCAATGCTATATACGTTGTGAATTGATGGTTCAATGCGATACTTAAATGTTAACTTCTCACGGCGTATAAGGCAGTGTGTTGCAAATATGACCTATGTGCTAAACCGCCAAGGTTGCTAAGCATCAAGTGAAAAGGTTGTTTTTTGAACGACTGATATTTTCGCATATTTGACGAGAGTTCAGACTGAAACGCAAATTCAGTAGCATTGTTTCTTTCAAATTTTCTTATTCACGCACCGATGAAAATCTATCTGCGCTTAGGGAGATGTGCTGCTTGACATTATAATTTTAGAACATGCTGCACTTTTTATACTGTTTGTCCAAAATGTTTAGTTGTTCTGTGAGGTAAAGTACGTCTTACATAGTTTTTATCTTTTGTTCGTGAATATACTCGATAATACGGTATTGTTTCGATTGAAGTTAACTTAAATATTATATTCGTGTTGAGATGTGTAATCCGCTACAAACGTTTTAATATGTATTCAAGAAGCGTTTACAGATGTCAATATAATTTCCCCCGTCCACAATATCACCTTATGAATTTAAACCCGCGAACACGTTGTATATCTTTAAACATAATGATTCAAAAAGCATTAATCGTCCTTTTCAGTGAAGCAGAATGTCGATATCTAGGTATATGATTTTTCATGCATGTTTTCAACCTTCTCAATAAGGCTACCTACTATCGTGATATTTCTAATTAGACAACTTGTTAGAGTTAAGCACTTTGAAATATTGAGAATTTATGCCAATTTTCAAAATAACATAATAAATTAAAAAAAAAATCACCCAACTTGAATGGCAGTAAATTGATGCAGCACTCTTCAACTAAAGTCCTCCTTAATGTGAAGGTAATGCTGAAGCATTAATAAGAAATCGCATTCTGATGTGTTGGAAATTCTCGACTTACAAAAGCAGTGCGATATTATGGCGACGTATTGTCCCAGATGAGCCAAATAGAGGTCCACGTCTGGCTTTCACAATAGGGTGCAAGTTCTACTTCATGGAGTCGTGTTGTTGTCACCGTACCTTGCTTTCCCGGGACTACTGATGATTATGAAATGCAAACTTTGAACAAAAAGGAACCTGTATTGTTCCGTTCAAACACCCTTAAAGTGTTCTAAAATGTTTTGCTATAAACTATTTATTGCTCTAAATCGATCTGTGGCTCGTTAGCATACCAGTAAAAGCAAGATAAATGTATAGCCTTCTTATGGTCCCTATAATATCAAATAAAAACAATTTAGACAGACGTGGATTTCTGTTATTCGAGACAGAAACCAGCAGGTGCCATTGGACGTGCGACAAACAACCACGAGTGATCCCTTCTCACGCGACTTTCACACGTTGGCAAATCAGCCTACCTTCGGTCGGCTCCCTCGCCGCGATTGAACCCATCACACACGATTATCTGTCACACGTCTAAAGGCGCCCTCGGTGTTTCGCACAAAATAACAAAAAGAACCGGGTTGTCGCAATATTGCCCCTGATTCTCGTAGGCAAATCGGACGCGAAAAAATTTAATCTTGGGCGTTTTTAGAATGCTTTAATGCCGAAATTTTAGTTATCGTTATAAATATGCAGTCGCTGAGAACTTGTCGAAGCCTGTTTGAACTAGGTGCAAGGATATCTTTTTTTTCAAAAGCGACCGAATTTTATGAGTGACTCATATCAGAATAAGCAGCCTCGTACATCAGGCACCATTTAAAATGTAGCAGGAAAGTTCCTTAATAAACGATACCTTGAAATCCACCTAATTTGGACAAGAAAATTGTCTTTTTAGGGGTCTTCTTTCAATGTCTGTCATCTATACAACTAAAAATTTAACTTAAATTGAAGTAAGTATGGAAATGATGATATTAAACTAAGTTAAATAATAACGTCCAACTGACGTAAATGCCGCAATTAAAAAAAGTTGCCCTATGCCATCTATGCCCTATGCCTCACGAAACATTCGCGGTGCCCGGAAAGCTAGTAATGTTTACCCTAACAGTTCCTTTATGCTGAACCAGACACCTCCACATAAACATGAGAGAAAAGTTATGAAACTGGCCACGCTGTACGATAACCGGCAATGCTGCATTTTCTATTTTTACATGGGAATTAGGTTAACCTCTGCAGAAGACTCGATGTAAGATTGTATTTGCTATAGTTGCTACGCGATTCTTTAGACCATCTCAAATAAATCTAGTACGTTAAAAAATTGACCGACAAAATGTGTTGCAACGTTGTGCCAAAAAAACAAAAATGAAATCAAGACTCAGCGGTGTTGTAACAGTCAGGGGATCTTCCACACACAATTTGTGCCACCAAGACCAAATCTCAATAAAACGTTTTATCTTGAGGTCCTTGAAAGGCTCAGGAATATGGCGGGACGTGTGCGGTGATGCCCGCACTTGGATGCTACACCACGAAAACGCCCTGTGTCACACGGCAATCTCCATCACTCAATGCTTGTTAGGGAAACGGCATTCCTCTGGTGCCCAAGCCTCCTTTTTTGTCGAATCTCGGTCTATGCGACTTCTTTTTGAGATTGAACTACGTCTTTCTCCGCGCCTGAAAGGGCGTGCAAAGCTGGGAGTTCGATGGCGCCAAAACTTGCTTACGGAAGTGACGTAACACAGGTTACACCGCCAAAAACAGGGCGGTGCGCACAAGCTTCCCTTCTTATGCGCTGGCTTTCTCGTTTGACTCGAAGTGCTGCGCTCTTGTTGATACGGTGGTAATCGCAGCTCGGGCGGACGTGATTCCACAATATTCGCTCTTCGCTCTGGACACCTGCCAAGGTCGCGTGCACTGCGGCACGGGCACTTCACGCGACTCTCCCGATTGACTGGACACAGCGTTAATCCGCCTCCCATTTCGTTTGCCACCTGAAGTCACGGCATCCTGGGAAGTCGCACCAGGCTCCCCGTATGGTCGTCCTTTTTGCTGATGAAATGAGCAGTTTTCCTTGACCTCTCCGTTTTTGGCGTGGAAATCTGAATTCGCTGGTGACGAGTATCCTCATAGAGACGTTTGCTGCAAGTAGCGTCACCACATGTGGTGTCTCTACTTTGAGGCATTTAAGAAAGTCGAATTTTTTGTCAAACATTGCGAAGAAATCAAAGCGATATCTATATCACGGTCACGAAATGCGGGTTGAATCTTGCCGTCACGTATACTAGAGGTTGGAGGTACAACGTGTTTAATTTTCATACCTGCCGTTGTTGGCGTCGTGGACGTCACTGACGAAGCCACAAGAGATCCGTGAAGTCAGTAAGCAAGCGCGGTGGAAGTTTCTAAAGCCATTCAGCATTACGCGTAGCAAATGAATACTCTCAAAGTAGGATTTTCCATAACGCAAGTAATGTTTGAAAACAAGTCTTTGAAGCGCACGACATGATAATTCTACCTTCACCGCGCAATGGGCCTTTTCCCTTCTGCGCTGGCGTACACTCCCTCTGCCGCCATTTTCGCAGGACACCGGGACTCAGTGCCCTGCCAAAATGGCGCCAGAAACATTGTCATCATCTATCATCGCGCGTATTTAGTCTATTTTGACGCTTTGTTTTTTAGTATCGGTAGTATAGGGTATAAAAAGCACTGAAAACCGATACATCGGCAGAATGAAACTGTGTTTTGACGGGCGGAGGCATGTTGGGCTGCTGTTTTATTATAGTTCGCAGAGAACTCCCCAGAAGGCGCTCGTTACTCGAAAAAGGTACATTTTCGGCGGGACGCGAGGGCTGCCCTCTTGGCTCTCTTTGTGCGGCACGGCGGAAGGGAAGCGGGAAGCCCGACTTCCCTTTAATCGTGGCAAGGAAGAGAAGGTTTTCACAGCGCAGCTGTTGAGGGCTAGTTTTGCCAGTATCGTGTCCGCCAGCAAAGAAATGATGACACAAAACTCGGGACAGCTAACACTATCTATAAGCGACGACGGAAACCAGATAACCAGCTGGCCGGTTGTTTGGTTGCCGCCGTAGTTAATAGATTGCGGCCACCTTTACAGCCT